>NC_071999.2:65409653-66659653 GCF_028885655.2 Pongo abelii
TTGTGGTTTATTTTTCTATTGTAATTTGGTTATCGTCTGTCCTCCCAAATTACAAACAAACCCTCTGAAATAAAGTGAGAGATTTAAATGAATCTGATGGTCCTCCTTGTAACTATACCTAGCTTCATTTCCTATGGCAGGTGTAACACATTACCACAAACTGGTGGCTTAAAACAACAGAAATTCATTTTCTCAGTTCTGGAGGCCTGAAGTCCCAAATCAGTTTCACTGTGCCAAAATGAAGGTGGGCTGCTCTCCTTCTAGAAGCTCTAGGGGAGTAGCCTTCCTTGACTCTTCCAGCTTCAGATGGCTTCATTACCAATCTCTGCCTCTGCAGTCACAACACTTTCTCCTCTTCTGTGGTCCAATAACGATACATGTGTTTGCATTTAGGGGCCACTGTGATAATCCAGAATAATCTCATTTTAAAATCCTTAATCATCTGTGTAAAGTCCTTTAAAAAAGAAAACAGGAGAAAAGGCATATAAAGGTATTATGTGCAAGTGTGGCAAGTGTGGAGTCATACAAAATATGAAACTCAAAGGGCCAGATGGCTAAATCTTAAATACCCTCTTCATAGGGAAGAGGGAAGTGGGGGATGTAAGGCAATTTACAGGATGAGTAAATAATTTTTAGGGGGGATGAATGGGCCCAAAGAAGAGACGAAAGTCTGAGACAAAGTTTGTCTGGGCTTGCTGTGGTGTCAACTCCAGTCTTCCTTCCTTCAGTATGCATCTATTTGAGTTGAGATGTCTGGGAAAGAGATTCACAACAGTTGAATATCTTCTGGAGGATACAACCTTTAGGTAGATAGGGTCTTCAGAGAAGACCCTTTCTTGCATTTCTGGCTCCCCAGGTTCTCTCGATTTGAAGTCCAGTGTGGCATATTTGGGGGTATAATTTTCTGAGCCCTAACAATGCTTTCTTTCTCATATTAGTATCATAAGCTCCAAACAGAAGTTGCTTAAATAAGTGCATTTTCTTTTTCTCCCAGTACAAGATGTCTGGTGGCAGGTAAGTTCCTAGGTTAACCTAACCTATAGTGGCCCAGAGACTCAGATCCTTCATATATATACATATATATATGTATATATATGTGTGTGTATATATATGTGTATATACATATGTGTGTGTATATATATGTGTGTATATATATGTGTGTGTATATATATGTGTGTATATATATACACACATATATATATTTTTTTTTTTTTTTGAGACAGAGGAGTCTCACTCTGTCACCCAGGCTGGAGTGCAGTGGCACAATCTTGTCTCACTGCAACCTTTGCCTCCCAGATTCAAGTGATTCTCCTGACTCAGCCTCCCAAGTAGGTGGGATTACAGGCGCCCACCACCACGCCTGGCTAATTTTGGTATTTTTAGTAGAGACGGGGTTTCACCATGTTGGCCAGGCTGGCATCAAACTCCTGGCCTCAAGTGATCCGCCTGCCTTGGCCTCCCAAAGTGCTGGGATTACAGGCATGCGCCACCGTACCCAACCCCTTCCTATATTCTTGCTCTGCCATATGTAGCGCAGTACATGGGCCTTGTCTTCAGGCTAGCTATCCTCATGACCAGAAGACTATGGCAAAATAAGCATCACATCCTGACTATGGCCAAAGGCAAAAAATGGGCTATTGCTTCTTGTTAGCCTTTTTCTTTCAGATGTTGTATTTTTCAATGCTAGAATTTCCACTGTGGTCTTTTTATAGTTTCTGTTTCTCTACAGAGGTTTCCTATCATTTCATTCATTGTGAGCATATTTCACTTATATTCTTAAATATGGTTATACAACTGCTTTAAAATCCTTATCAATGCTTACAACTGAGTTATCTTGAGGTTGGTCTCTGTTGATTCCTTTTTCTTGTTTGTATGGGTCACATTTTCCTGTTTTTTCCTAATGTCAAATACCTTTGCACTGTATCCTGAGCATTGTGAATGTATGGTGTAGGGACTCTGAATTCCTTCTATTCTTCTGAGAAGTATTGCTTTTTGTGTTTGTTTTAGCAGGCAGTTAACTTGGCTGAACTCTCAAACTGCACATACTGTCCCATCTGCTGGATGGGACCTGAAATCTTAGTTCAGATATGTTAGCCCTACCTGTGCTGCTTGGAGTCTGTCCCATACATGTAGGGTTCAGAAATTTGAGGACTCTACACACAGAATTTGGGGCTACTCATTTGTGGCTCCTTCTCCTCTCCAGGATTTCCTCCTCATTTATCAGCTATATGGTCACCAGACCTCTGCCCTCTGGTTTTTTATGCCAGTACAACTGTGGGCTTATATTCTAGTTTTAACCACCCCACATGACCCTGATTAGGGGCTTCCCTTATGCAAAAAGCTACAAAAAATGACAAACTTATACAGTGCTAGTCCCTTCTTCCAAGTATTGTCTCCAATAGCCATGTCTTTTGATCACTCTCCAGTGTTTTAATAGTTGCTTTTTATAATTTTGTCATGTGAGAGGTCTGTGGTCCAATGAGATCTCAACCAATACTTGACGGAAAGTTTTTGTTAGTTCCTTTTTACAGAGCAAAGACATCTTTCTCAGAATTCCCCAGCAGATTTCTCCTTTAGCTTACTGGCTAGAATTGTTTTCATCTGCTCTTTGTTAATCCCCTTTGTTCTGGGGCCTGCGTGCCTGGAAGGATTTGGCTGCAACACACTCGCTGGTATACATTAATGAGTTGGGTTACAGCTTATTCATTAAGTTTGTGAGCTTACTTAATGTGTATCCACCTCAGACATAGATTCAATCTCCATGTGCTGACCATATCACTGTCCAAGGCCCCAGATGTCCAGATGTGTGGAACTTTGGGGCTGCCTCCTGGTGGAGTTCAACAGGCCCAGGCGGAGGTTGCTTGAACCACCTGTGGTTGCCCCAGCTAAAAGGGTAGAAGCAGCCACATTCCACAATCTGGACTGGCTGGGAAGCTGAGCAGGGAGTTCTAAAGAGTGGCAGCCCAAACTCAGGCAGGCAAGCACTAAAGGATGGTTCCTCATCCTCCCAGCAGGAGGCTGGAGGCTATGAGATACCCTGTCTCTCAGGGGCTGGAAGAGCAAAGAGCAGTATCTCTTTCAGACATCCTACTGTCAGAAGTTACACCACAGCACAGTCATACATTGGGTTTAATTGTTGCTCCTGCCTGGCCCCTCTTTAAAAAAATAAAATAAAATCACCTGTAAAGTCACTTTTTGCCATATAAGGTAACATTCACAGGTTCCAGGGATTAAGGAGTGTCTATCTTTTGGAAGATCATTGTTTAGCCTACTACACCTGCTTCCAAATAACCCAAAGTAATTGGCAAACATGCACTAATCTCATTAAGCTTACTGGGATTTCATCTCTACTCAAATTCCTACTATGTGTACAATCAACAAAAATTCTCCAACCTTGTAAATCTCACCTCGCAGCCTGCCTATAATCAGAAAATCAATTCTATATTCATATTACATATTAAGTAAAGGCATCACTAATTATTGCTAATGGTTCCTGGATGAGAAAAGAAACAGTAAAGATTAAAGTTCCCAACAGCTATGGGAGAGAATTCCGGACAGTGATTAAGAATGTGTATTCTGGGCCAGGCGCCATGGCTCACGCCTGTAATCCCAGCACTTTGGGAGGCCGAAGCGGGTGGACACTTGAGGTCAGGAGGTCAAGACCTGCCTGGCCAACATGGTGAAGCCCCATCTCTACCAACAATACAAAATTAGCCGGGCGTAGTGACACGTGCCTGTAATCCCAGTTACTAGACGGCTGAGGCAGGAGAATTGCTTGAGCTCAGGAGGTGGAGGTTGCAATGAGCCAAGATTGTGCCACTGCACTCCTGTCTGGGCAACAGAATGAGACTCCGTCTCACAAAAAGAAAGAAAGAAAGAAGAAAGAATGTATACTCTGAAGCCAGCTTGCCTAGGTTCAAATCTCAGCCTCATGAACTGGCAGCTGTGTGATTTTAAGCAGCTTAATCTCTGTGTACCTTGGTTTCCTCCTATGGCAAACAAGGTTAATAATACTACCTACCTCACAAGGTTGTTCTAAGAATTAAAGGAGTTGATAATGCAACGCACCTAGAACAGTGCTTGGCTCACTCAGAAAGGTTAACTAGTATTACTATCAATGCCCAAACATGGTAAATATACAGAAATTAAAGGACAAGGTGAAAAATCTCAAAACCAGCCGGACACGGTGGCTCACGCCTGTAATCCCAGCACTTTGGGAGGCCGAGGTGGGCGGATCACGAGGTCAGGAGATCGAGACCATCCTGGTTAACACGGTTAACCCCGTCTCTACTAAAAATACAAAAAATTAGCCGGGCGTTGCAGCGGGCGCCTGTAGTCCCAGCTACTCGGGAAGCTGAGGCAGGAGAATGGCATGAACCCGGGAGGCGGAGCTTGCAGTGAGCCGAGATCACGCCTCTGCACTCCAGCCTGGGCGACAGAGCAAGACTCCGTCTAAAAAATAGAAAAAAAAAGAAAAGAAAAATCTCAAAACCAACACTGAAGGTACTACAATGACATAATCAATAATTAACAATCTATTCGATGGAAACGATTAGATGATTTACACTGAAGTCTGTGAGAACTTTTAGAGGACTCTCCTAATTAAAAATAACTCCTTCATCAACTTGGACCACCAATTTACAGGCTCCCTTTGAATGGACTGACCTACATCCTAGAGATGGACACTTCTAGAAGCCACATGTCCTGCTCTGCCACCACTACCTGTGTGTTGCTAAGAATAATGAGAAACAGGTATTACTGAAAGGCTTTCCACAATCTGTAGGACAACTGTTCTGTTCTACAAAGGATATAGGACTCAGGTCCAGGTATTAAGAGTGTGGCCTAGGGCAGGTTCCAAGTTTAATTCCTACAGAATTTTATCTGCCTTCACAAAGTCTCCACCCAGATACTTGCCCTGTCCTCTCAGCCTCCTCCATCTCTCTTCTATGCCCCAGTAGCTATCCCTACCATCTCAATGCTCACGGCTTAAGATATTTTCAAACGAGACCAAGTTGGTTAATTCACAAGCATCCCAAAGTCAATTGATTTGTAGCACAGCCAAAGTATCACACAATTACAATAGACTAATTTCTACTATTTATACTTATCTATGGGAAGAGATATCTAAGCTACAAACTCTTTTACCCAACTCACAAGTGACTTGAAGCCCGCAACTATACATTTGGTAGAAAACAAGAATTTGCCTACTTTATCAGGACTCAAAGTAAAACAAGATTTCAGCGGGTACCAGAGCTCCTGCTTTCTTACACTAAGACAGGAGGGAGTGACCAGTCTACCACTCCATTCCACTACTCGCTTGCTGCTTTGCAGAAGTGTGCAAAACACTGGCCACCTAAATTATTCCTATACATCACATCACCAACCTATATTACTTGTTCCAATCAAAAACAGCTGCCCCAGGCTCAGATAATGACTGGGTGACTTGAAAAGATTTAGGATAAGGTCACTTCATCCAATCAAGAAAAAGCCAAGAACTGACTTGACATCTGCAAGAACAGTGACTGACTTGACACCTACAAGTACAATTATTTTCTGAGGCATTGCTGGGAACTTTGATGGTCTCAAAGATCCCTCTCCATCCAAAAAACAAGAGTTACTGGTGTACAATCAAGAGCAGTGAAAGGTAGGCAAACTGGGAAGAGCTGCTCAGGAAGCAGTCTTGAGACTGGGATACTGAACTTTAGGACAGGAACAGAGTAGAGCTGTGCCTGGAACTTCTGCCCATGTTAAGAATTCCAGTTCAACAGGAAGGTGGTCCAAAATCAGTAGCATGCCCAGGCTCCTGGCAGACAAACTCAAACTATTTCCAAAGAAAAGCATCCCTGGAATCCTACAGGTGAAGATAAAGCAGTGAGCTTACAAAGATAAATACGCACAAGAAAGAGAGCAAGCCATCATGAATCTGAGTCAATGTAGACAGCCCAGGTTGCAAACAGGAGAACTGTCAAATAAAGAATAAGAACAACCAAGTAGGAAATGTCTAAAGAAATAAATGAGTAAGAAACAAAGGACTATCAAGAATGCCCAGGCAGATTTGAAAAATAAGCAAATGGAACTTATTAAAATTAAAAAAAATTGCTAAAATCAAATATTCAGAAAAGTAGCAGATTAGACATAGCTGATAACAAAATTAATGAACTGGAAGATATAACTAAAGAAATTACCATATAAGCAAGAATCTAAATTAGCTTCAAAGTACCAAGAGTCCAAATCACTTCTAAATTAACTGGAAGTCATGATTCATATTAGACTCCCACCCAAAAACACAGTGTTTTAGATGTGTTTTTTACCTTTACAGCTTAAGAGTGTTATCTTTTAGATGTCATTTCATCTTTATGAGAATCCATTTAACAAATGGCATGCTGAGATGGTCAATGTGACATACATAAGAATGAAAAACAGCACAGAGACTGGAAACCAAATGATCAAATCCTTCAATGAAACTTAACATAAATACTAATTTAGATCCTGTTTTCATGACCTCCTTGCTGGGAATGAGTCACAGAAAATAACAACTCCTGTATTCTGGACCACAGAAGTTAAAACAAAATAAAATAAGATTATTAACCCAGAGAGTAGACTATAAAAGGAAGAAAAGTCATTGCCTTAGTGGATTCTTCTCACATTAGGCAAAAATCTTTCATTGGGAAGTTAACTCTGTCCTATTCATTCTTCCGATTTGTCAAGATAATGATTAAGTCCATATTTGATCCTTCTGCAAAATGTCACTATTCCTATGACCATTTTGATACTTAATTTGGCATAATTAATCTATGCTGTTCCTCATTTTCAATTAATCTATGCTGTTCCTCATTTTCAGTATTCTGATATGTCTCATGTATCAGAATATGGGCTCTCAGTCTTATTCAACTATTATTTTTAACTAAATGTTATAGTTAGCAACTGGTTCACAAACCATTATTCCCTTAACTTGTGAATCATGACTTAAATTTCTCACAATTTTTACTTGTCCACATAAGGCAAATGCTGTACTATCTCTCTCTCTCTCTCTCTCTCTCTCTGTCACACACACACACACACACACACACACATACACACACAGTTTTTCCATATTCCTAAGGAAAATGGTGGAGTGGTCAATGTGAAATTTCAGTTCTGTTGGACTCATCCCAAATCTATCAACCCTCTGTGATTTATTTACACACACAAACCCCAAAATAATCATCACTGCCTATACTTTCACTAGTTGACACCAACGAAAAGACAGGGTGTTAATCATGACACTTTCCTGAAGTGTTAAACACAAGCAAACCAGAATTGCAAGTTTCAAATATTTAGAAATCTTTCCAAGCCAAGCAAAACATTCTTTAGCAGTGACCACACCACCCGCCAAGTTTTAAAACTAGCTGTTTCAACTTGGAAAATTATATCTACCTTAAAAGTTCTTATATGTAATTAAAAGTTCTTATTAAAATAATAAGCAGAAAAAAGATACTGTCACCTAAAAGTTCATTTTGATATATCTTATACCCTCTTACACTAGGGAGGAAGGGAGAACTTCGACTTAAAAAATGCCATGTCCACCTAGATGACGTCAATACGTATATACATTTGAACTGCTTTTCACATCAGCCCTAAGAAATTTGGGGGCAACACAAAGATCTGGGCATTTGTCACAGGATCCAATTACAACTAGACCCGGTCGTTGTCAATCTATAATGTTTGGCACCTCTGGATCTCTAGAATAAAACTTGGTCCCCAAGTTCTTGTGGGCCCACCCTCGGCAGTCAGCCCTACGGCGGGGCGGGAGCGGCTCCACCCTAACTCCAGGCGATACTTACAAACTTGGGACGCTTCTCCCCAGGCTCCTCGGGGCCACCGGGCGGCGGAGGGTGCCGGAGGCCCTTCCTGCGCGGCATCTTGCTTTCCCGGCAGCCGCGGAGTGAGGCTGAGGAAGGGTAAGGAGTCCCAGTGGCTGAGCCTTGGGCCGGGTGGTGCAGCCGCGGCCGATGCCGTTCCATCTTTCCCCGCAGCTCCGGGGACCGGAAAGAAGGTGGCCACTCAGCAAGCTGCAAGCGGGAAGCTGAGGGATCGGCAACGGGTTTGTCTCCCGGGGCCCGCCACCCAAACAGTCAGCACAGCCTAACCCAACCGCTGAAGTCGGGGCCGCAGCCAACACATCTGAAAACTCCCGCCACCCGTGTTGGCCCGGGACTGGCCAATCCCGCGCCGCCGGATCAATGACACGCTGAGGCACCGCCCCTTCCGGGCATCGCGAAACATGATTGGCCGTGCCGCCTGTCTATGCAGCCGCTCAACCCTTCTGGCGGTCCAGGCAGCTCACCCTAAGGGCACAGAGTGGCGTCAGATTTGGAGAAGCGCCGGGGACCGTGGAGGAAGTCATCGGCCTGGATTTCTTTGGCTTTGCAGATAGGGTTCCAGCAGAACTGGAAGGCGGGCGAGACAGGCCCTGCGCCACCATTTGAGCAGCGCTGGAATATAAAACCATCTGCTAGCCCTCTCCTTGCATGTCTGGGGCTGGAAAAAGTAGTTCTGGGACTGGGTACGGTGCTGGAAGGGGTACTAGGCAGGACGAAACGACGGAGCCCACGACGCTCCAAAAGGAAGCCTTCTGGACATATTTCCTGCCTAAGTGCTCGCTCTGGGGTGGCAGAGGGGTCCACCCAATATCAGACAGAGCTAGGCTAAGCTGAGCCCTTCAGGAGCGCACAGTCTCCTGTGGTTCGCAAACCCTAACACAATTAACCAAGGAATGTAAATGTCTATAGCAGTTGTTTTAGAAGTTCCTTGAGAACAAAAAGGGAAGTTATTAAATCTGAAGGAGTGGATCTGGAAAGGTAAAAGGAAGGCTTCATAGGTTTTCACTAGGCAGGAAACAGTGGCAGGGCATTCATTTAAAATGCATTCCATTCCAGGCAGGAGCAAGGCCAAGACAGCATGGAGGTGAAGAAACTTTAAGGTCACATAACAAAGGGCCTTGAACTGAAACAATGCAAAAGAGTTTGTTGTGTAAACCCAAGGTCAAGCTACAAGGCCAACAGCGTTTTCTCAACACATCAATATACCCTCTTTAAAAATGAGCTTTTCCTTGGAACTATTCCTTTAAGATATCTATCTTCTGATTATATGGAGGTGGTGTAGGCCAAGACTCGGAAACATGCAGTATTGATTTTGGTACAAGAAACAAGTCTAGGTACTCTGAGGAGATTGGCACAGAGGTTCAAAAAATGAGCCTTAGTTCTCAGTAAGTCTTCACGCTACAGCTTTTCTTTTTTAATATTTGTTTTACTGTGCCAGACTCTACAGCTCTGTCCTCAAAGAGCACATAATATTTAGGGAAACTTACAGGAGAACAGCAAGGTCAGGAGAACTACAAGTAGTTCCTTATGTCTTGATGACAGACCCAGATACAGATTTTATTCCTGCCATTTACTAGCTATTTGGTACCGGAGATGACGTTTAACTTTCTTTGCTGCTTCATCTACAAAAGGGGGCTAATTATACTAATACCTATGAAAGACGGGCATTTTCAGGCCTAAATAACATAGCATATGTAAAGCCCTTAGAGTTTTGTCAGTGCTCCTACAGGAATACTGTAGTTGAACAAGTTGGGATTATTACTCAGGGAGGGAGAACATGCACTATGGGGAGCCATGAATTGTCTTAGGTAAATGGTATTAGAAAGCACTTAAAAGGATCTGGGCTTTGATTAGGTGATTTGGGAAAGACTCCGTGAGAAAAGGTGGGAAGGGTTGCTCAAGATTAGGTGCCTTCAGGAAGTGGAGACAGTTCAGTGATTATCTTATCTAGGAGGATGGCAGGCTAAAAGACAAGCCTAAAGCTGTAACTGACAAAGAAGCATTAGTCATCCATATCATGGAGAGAGGGGCATGTTTGATTTCGAAAGACAAAACAAATTTACTTTAAAGATCTAATTGGCTTTTATTTGCAATTCCAGAATAGGCAAAACTTCATTCTCTAAAATAGAAACAGTGTTCCAATGAGCTAAGCAGAGGAGGTTGGCTTTATAGGCAGAAAAAAGCTAGAGAACAGAAATAAGGAATGAGAAGCAAATGAGTTGTTTCAAAGTTACTTTCCTTATAGGGTTAAAACAGAGGGGAACTTTCTTAGCATACCAGCTCAGATAAACTTGGCCCCTTCTGATTGGGTGCTATGAATTTCCTGCTTTTTGGAGAACTGGCCGGTTTCAGAGTTGAGTTTGATTATGTGGCAATACGCATGAGGGACCGTTCTGCTTTGGTCTGGTCTGCCGGAGCCTAGTGCAGCAGATTAGTCCAAAAGGTTAGTCTATAATCATTTGCCATGAATTTATTTAACATTGATATTTTCTGATTTGCACACTGACCTTGTTATTGTCTGTGCTTAGACAAAACATGGAAGTGGCCTTGTTTTGTCTCACTTCATCATGGTCACAGAGTGACCCTGTCTGATATTGCTGTTCTGTGAGATGCTGTTCATCAGGAGAACAACATGGCCTAGCTATGAGTGTCAAGCCTGTTTCTAAAAACACTGAGGCTTAGCTATAAGTGTCACACTAGTTCCCTGATGTCAGGGACTGCTCCTTTCTTTCTCATGTCTTTGCCACATAGAAGGTACTAAATATAAGTAAACAGGAGCCATGATAATTAATTTTCCAGTTTACGTACAGCACTCTGAAATTTTTCTCATAGAAACGCACTGGAACTTCAGTGTACTAGTGAAAATATCTTTGTATAAGTTTTATGTTTTTTAAAGTACATTTTATATGTGCGCCCACAACATTTTTAAACCTCATAACAGCATGCACCGACCCTCATTTTGATCACCCAGCGAGATGATACACCCCAGTGAGTCAATGGTCATGGAAATGCTACCTTGTGCCAGGCCTAGTGCGCAGGGATGGTAAAAAGTTGAAGGTGAAAAAAAAGGCCTGGAAAAGCTTGGAATCTAGGAATATATTTCTTTCCTTTATCATTTCTGTTCAGTGTCAACATCCAGAAAATTACTAATGCCTTTCTTTTGATGGCTCACTCTTACAGACCATATGAGAAAGTTGTTGAAAGCTGAGGGAAGGAAGTGATTATCCTTAATCAATTTTTTTAAATGAGATGTCATTTACCCTCATTAAATTGGCAAATATTACAAAGTTCCATGTTTCCAAGTTTGGGCCAAGTTGGGAATTGCTAGATAGATAGTGAAAGTGCAAAACAGGTATAGGCACTTTGGACAAAAACTTGGTAATACCTAGTAAAGGTGAAGGTGTGTGTACCTATGACCCTGCAATTCCATGTCTAGATGTCTCCCTGGAAAAGCCCAAACATACACTTACAAAGATATTCCTTGAACACTTCTGCCATATTATGATTATCTATATATGTATATATAGATAGATACAGATTTTCACCCATGGTTCCTAGTTCATAAGTTTCACAACCCTTGTTACAGCCTTTTGTTATAATGTGAGAGTGCTTTAGGCCTCAGAAGTAGGCCTCAGGGAACAGAATCTCTCTCTGGGAACTTCTCCTGCTCTCCTTTCACCTGCCCAAGACAGGAATCTAATCTGATGGTGGATCATAAGACCCTCAGGCCAGAGAGAGTCCTGCCCCACACTCTAGAGAAAGGAATGCTGCACAGAGAGACCAGGAAAATCTGAACAGAACAGACAGGCCTTGCTGGGTTTAGAGCATACCCTTTTGTGCAATCACATTTCGACACAATTATCCATGCTTCAATCATGAACAACCAATGAAGTCTCGATAAAAAGCAGGGTTCAGAGAGCTGAACACATGGAGGCTGACAGGAAGGTGAACAAGAACTCATCCACATTCTGGGAGGGTGGTGCACTCCAACTCCACAGGGATAGAAGCTCATTCAGGGCCCTTCCAGACCTTACCCTAGGTATCTTGTCATCTGGCTGTTTATCTATATCCTTTAGAATCTCCTTCATAATAAACCAGAAAATGTGTTTCCTGAGTTCTTTGTGTCTCTCTGGCAAATTAATCCAGCCCAAGAAAGGTATAATGGAAACCCCTGCTTGAAGCCAGTGGATCAGAAGTGCTAGAGGCCCAGACTTGTGATTGATGGGAAGGAGGATGCAATCTTGTAGGACTGAGCCCTCAACCTGTGGGATCTGACACTATCTCTGGATAAGTAGTATCAGAACTGAATTGGAAGACACTCAGCTGGTGTCCACAGGAGAACTGATTGCTTGCTGGTGGGGAGAAATCCTTACATATTTTGGGGTCACAGAAGTCTTCTGTGTTGATTGTTGACGTGTAAGAGCAGAAGAAAAACAGTTTGAGAGGTTTTTTTTTTTTTTGGCGGTGGGGACACAGTCTCACTCTGTCGCCAGGCTGGAGTCCAGTGGCGTGATCTCGGCTCACTGCAACCTCCGCCTCACGGGTTCAAGTGATTCTCCTGCCTCAGCCTCCCAAGTAGCTGGGACTACAGGTGCACGCCACCACACCCAGCTAATTTTTTGTATTTTTATTAGAGACGGGTTTTCACCATGTTGGCCAGGATGGTCTCGATCTTTTGACGTTGTGATCCACCCGCCTCGGACCCCCAAAGTGCTGGGATTACAGGCATGAGCCGCCGCCCAGCCGAGAATTTTTTCTAAACACTTCATAGAAGCAAAAATGGGTAACCTAACTGTCCTAAAGTCAGGAAAAGAGCAAGAGATTACAGTGTGAAAGAGCTGTTACAGTGGAATTCTACACTACATATAAAATAAATATCTAAACCTACATATGGATACATCTCAAAAACAGAAAAATCAAGTCGCAAAATAGAAACAGCATATAAACAAAATTGTATATATGTGTGTGTGTATGTATACATAATATGTTATATGTAAGTGCATACTATAACACAGCGAAAACACAAGGGAATTATACACAACAACTTCACCTACTTTGAGAGAAAAAACGAAGAAGGGGAAGGAATTAAAGCTGGAACTTTATTGTTAAAATATCTGTAAATGTTCTATTTATTAATAGGGAAACATCCGAAGTAAATCTAGCAAAATATTAACATGTATTTAATCTCAGTTGTGGGATATTGGTGTCTGTATTATTATTTTCTGTTTGTTGGAAATGCTTCATATTAAATTTTTAACACAATACACAAATCAACAGAAAAATAGACACTTTAGAACTAGGTCCCTTAACTTTGTTCCTCCACAAATTCTTGGTTTATTGGCATTGAGCCCACAATGAGATATTAAGTCTTTGTAAGAAAGTATAAAATAATTAATTTCCTTTCAGGATGATTTTAAGTTGATTTTTAATTCTGGATAATAAAATATATTCTTTCCCCTCCACCTTGCTTTTCCACTTTCTTCTATTCTCTCTTCTCACATCCCTTTTTCTTCTCTCCCTTAAAGTAGTGCAGAGACAGAGAGTCAAAAGACAGGAAAACATTTCATTCTTCCAGTTTCAGGTTAGATTAAAAATTCAGTTCTTTACCATGCATGCTTTCCAAGTGGTCAGTATATTAAAAGAAGAACCATTCAGTTACCTGTCTAATTCAATGCCTAATTGATTTAATTTCACAACTTTCATTATTATTTCACCATCTGACTACAGCAGAAATATACCTCACTGAACACAAATCTTATAGCATTTTGTGCTTAATGACAGGGTATTAAAATATTATCTTGCCAACAGCACTGACTTTGCACCTTCCATTTCAAACCCTCAGTGATAAGATATAATGCTGTTACTTGTCTTACAGGATTTGTGGCATGGCACTTTCCACACTCTCTACATGCTTGTGTGTCTTAAGGTTGCTGCTGTTTAACAATATAAGGTTACATGGAAAAGAAGCAAAATAGGTACAAAGAATAACCACTGATATAGTCACATAATATATGTGTCTACACTAAGGCTTCTCAACCTCAACACCATTGATATTTGGGGCTGGATAATTGTTTGTGTGGGAGCTGTCCTGTGCATTGCAAGATGTTTAGCAGGATTCCCAGCCTATATTCAATAGATGCCAGTAGCAGACCCAGACCCATGGTTGTGACAACTAAAAATTTCCCCAGACATTGCCAAATATCCCTGAGGGGCTGAGTAATATTCCATTATATGGACATAACACTTCGATTTGGCTTATCCACTCATCAGTTGATGGACATTTGGGACATTTCCACCTTGTGGCTATTTTGAATAATGCTGCTACAAATACTCATGTACAACTTTTTGTGTGGACCTAAGTATTTACTTCTGTCTACATATACACTGTTAAGGAAGAAATTATCCATGACACTTGTTAAAGAAAGTAAGGCAGACTTTATTCAAGAAGCTGCCATAAAGGTAAGCATAGGGACCAGTGCAATGGGGTTTTGCAGGGCAGGAGAGAGATTGGGCTTGACTTCTAATACAAGAAGATCAAGTGGGGATTTATAGCCAAGGAGCTGGGTTGGGGGGTCAGTGGATGGAAAATTACCAAGAGGAAACATCAGGGGTAAGGAGAGTCTTGCTAAACCGACTCAACAGAATTATTGTTGAAGACAGACCAGAGTGATAAAAACAGTCAGGCCAGGCGTGGTGGTTCACGCCTGTAATCCCAGCACTTTGAGAGACCGAGGTGGGTGGATTGCCTGAGGTCAGGAGTTCGAGACCAGCCTGGCCAACATAGTGAAACCCCATCTCTGCTAAAAATACAAAAAATTAGCTGGGTGTGGTGGCAGGCGCCTGTAATCCCAGCTTCTTGGGAGGCTGAGGCAGGGAGAATCGCTTGAATCTGGGAGGCAGAGGTTGCGGTGAGCTGAGATCGTGCCATTGCACCCCAGCCTGGGTGACAGAGCAAGATTTTGCCTCAAAAAAAAAAAAAAAAAAAGATACCAGTGGTGGAGGATACACTGACTTAGCAGGATTCTTGCTCAATATGGATTCTACAAGGACAGAGAGGGAAGCTCAAGGTCAAGCCTAGTCAGAAGGAAGTCAGAGGAGGCTGACTCAAGTCTGGTCAAAGGAAAGAATCTTTGTCAATATGCAGTGGAGGAATTTCTGGGTCATACAATAATCCTATATTTGAGGAATTGGGCCATTTTGCATTCTCACCAGCAGTGCATGAGGGTTCTAATTTCACCACATCCTCATCAACAATATTTTAAAATCTGACTTTTTGAATTTAGCTATCCTAGTGTGTGTGAAGTGGTTTTGATTTGCTGTTTTCTGTTAAAAAAATGTTATTGGAATATAGCTACACCCATTCCTTTATATATTGTCTACAGCTGCTTTTGCTCTACAATAGTAGAGGTAAGAAGTTTTAACGGAGATCACATAGCCTGCAAAGCCTGAAGAATTTGCTATCAAACCCTTTACAGAAAATGTTTTCTGAGCCCTGCTAAAGGATGCTTTTTCCCTTATTGTATCACAATTACTTTTGTTTGGTTATTTCTTTTTCTTCAATGAGAGTAGTATTCTAGTAAAAAGTAAATGTTAATTTTGGACAAGTGTTCACAATGGAGCTAAGTACTTGCCTTTGCCATATTATACACCCACACAGGCTTTAATCCTTTTTTTTTCTTTAACCTATTTAACAAGGTCAAAAATATCTTGCTATCATAATGAATCACTGTGGAGAACCAAGTTGATTTAAGGTACATGTGAAAAGCAAAATGATAGCAGGAAGAGGCGGCAAAAAAAAAGCCAAATTATTAAAATTATAAAATTATTATATGGATATGTGATTCTTCTTAAAATACATTAAAGCAATTTGTGCTCTGATAAGTTTTCTCCAGGGTCTTATGCTCTAAGTTCAGATAGAAATTCTTCATAGGGAATGTAATTAGTATAACACAGTTTAATGTCATGCTTAATAGTTTCCCAGAATGTTTTGATTAGAAAATTAATCTGCCCCTGTTTGTAGATGATAGAGCCATTTAAAGGAGAACAGAAATATTCTTATTAGTGTGAGATACTTAACTAAGGTTCAGTTGAAAGTGTTAGATGTCACTACCAGATCGTATTCCCAGTATTAAATAAGTAGAAAAAAGGAATTAGGTAATTATTAAGACTCTTGTAAGATTACAGTTTAATTCCTTTAAAGCACAATTACTAAAACCTAAATATAATTTGTTGGGTCACTTGGAAAATAATTTGTCTGACAATAGCAAATAGAAATTATGTCACCCAAAGCTAAAAAGAAATGTAAAATAAACGATAAGAATTCTGTGGTGCCCAATAGAGATTTTTAAATTGTCTGTCTCTTTCATCTATATCTCTGTCTCATCACCACATATGCTTTTCTTTTTATCCTCAGGTGAATTGCTGTGTTGTGGATATTCCTTAAGATCAAATGTACATAAAACCTGTCTGTATCTTCGTCTCTCCTTAGGGCGTCCATTTGTGTGCATTATTTGCTTTCTGTTTTGTTCTTTGAACCCACTGTAACACAACAGACTTAAAATTATTTACTAAATTTACTTTGATTAAGGTATTGGTGTTTATATTTGGGTCAAGAAAGAGTAACGTGTAATTAGTTGCAACAGTTACAAGGGCAAGTTAGCTTCCTTACCTTTTTGCTGAGATGTCTGAAATATTTACAGTTTCTCGTGAAATCAAGCTGTGCCTGCACACTGTCCTGACACTGCAGTCACAAGTCACCAGAGAATTTTATACTGCCAGAGCCTCATTCTCAGTCTTTGATCCCTCTTTATTTGCTGCTGTTGATCACAGTATCCTTCTTGAGACTCTTTTCTCACTTATTTCTCTCATCATCTCTCTAAAAATTATCTCCCTGACCTCTGCTTGGGCTTTTCTTTGTCTCCCCATCTTCTAGTGGGATGGTATGCCTCTTTGTGTAGAATGCTTTGAGACAGAAAGCCTGATTTAGTTCCACTATGTGGGCAACTTCCAAATAATAAAACAACTGGAGGAGTGAATGCTTACTCAGGACAAATCTGCCTCAATTTACTCATCTGCAAAATGAGGAGTTTAAATTGTGTTCCCCAGACATTCAAACTGGGATACTCAGAGCTCTAAGCTTTCATACCAGTACTTCAGGGACCACTGCAGAAGGTGAGGGAAAAAGCATCCATGTGGTATGATTCTAGACCCTCCCTCTAGGGACACTTAAACTGACATTGCTTTTACCTGTTTGTTTTATTATTCAACATGAGGTACCATGTGAAACAAAAAAAAGAAGTCAAAAAAAGCAAAAAAGAATAAAAACTTTATTAAATGAAATGGGTTATAAATCAGTGTTTCTTTTTTCTTTCAGTTTTAGAGATGAGGGTCTCGCTATTTTGCCCAGGCTGGTCTTGAACTCCTGGACTCAAGTGATCCTCCCACCTCAGCCTCCCAAAGTGCTGGGATTACAGGCATGAGCCACCACACCTGGCCAAATCAGTGTTTCTTAACCTTTTTTCAAAATCGTCCTTTTGGGCTGGGCACCGTGGCTCATGCCTGTAATCCCAGCACTTTGGGAGGCCGAGGCAGGCAGATCACCTGAGGAGAGGAGTTCGAGACCAGCCTGGCCAACATGGCGAAACCTGGTCCGTACTAAAACTAAAAACAATACAAAAATTTGCCAGCCCTGGTGGCGTGTGCCTGTAATCCCAGCTACTCGGGAGGCTGAGGCAGGAGAATTGCTTGAACCCTGGAAGCAGAGGTTGCAGTGAGCTGAGTTGGCACCATTGCACTCCAGCCTGGGCGACAAGAGAGACATTCCATATCAAAATAAATAAACAAATAAATAAATAAATCATCCTTTTAAAAAATATTTTAGACATTTTTCCTAATTGTCCTCCTCTATGAACTTTTACTACTTTAGATATACTGTATATGTTTATGTACTATATGTATACCACTGCTTCATATCTAAAAAGATAACATTTATTTGCCTCCTAAGAATCAATTTTCATAACCTCAAAAATGTAAATTTTCATAATAAATTTTCAAGGGTAATAGTCCCCCCTGTACTCTAAATCACCTAAATAACCCACTAAATAAATAACTGGGTAACTTCGAGCTACTTTCTTATCCTTGAGAATCTCTATTTCCATTTACAAAACAGGAGAAAGCACTTGGTACATATTACATACTCAATAAAGGTTAATTTTTTTTCACCTTGAAAGTCTCATGCAGTCTGACATTCTATGAAATTACAATTCTACTTGGATCTTCCCAATTTAAACATAAAAAGCCACCTCTCACAGTCCTACTGCTATCACCTTCCCCTCCCGATTGCCAGTGTCTGCCGGCGTTAGCACTGTTCTTTAGTATTCCAAGCAGAAATCCTGAATGTTCTCTTTGATTTTTCCCTCTCTTTGACAAATTACACTTAATTCAAGGTGGCATAGGGCGAACAAAGAGTAGTACCATCCCAAAACTCTGGGAAGGAGGAATGAAATAGGTGGCCTCGCTGATAATTAAACCAATTACATTAACATATAATAGGAAGGAGATTATTTTTTGTTTGTTTTCTGAGTTAAAGAACTGGTAACTTTGACTTCAAGAGTATATTAACCTATCAGCAAAGAAGAATATTAACCAGAAATTGCGGTCAGAATTGGAAAGGAGAAAAAAAGTGAGCCTATCCCACGGACATCTAAAAATCCAACGCATTACAAATGTAAACTCAGCATTTTTGCCCCTACACCTGTCTCGCCCAATAAATTCACCTCACTCAATAGCAACATAGCCTACTGGATTACCTAAGCAGAAATCTGCTCCATTTCACATCCAGCCTCTAAATCATGTCAATTCTTCATCCTTAATATCGTTCAAATCCATTCTCTCCACACCATTGCTCCACCTGAGAACAGGCTCTGCCCCTGCTCCCCCAGACAGGTGACCCAGCCCAGCTTTCTGAGGCTACGCTGGGATCCCTCCAACGCATTCTGCAGGCTGGGCTGTTGCCACAGTGCTCTCTGTAAAAATAATATCTAATCATCTACGTAACTCCCACAGTTTAAAATCCAGCTACTCCACTTCACACCCCTCCAACACCTCAAAAGAGTGAGAGGAGGGGAAATCGCTCCAGAAGAAACCGCCACAAAGCAATATAGCAGTATTGCCTTGACTAGAAAACTGGCAGCAGAAAAACCTTTTAACTAGTTGCTTTATGTCATGAAACCTACCCTCTGTTGACCTTAAAAGAAACAAACTTGGGCCTAGCCTAGGTAAAGGAGTAATCCCTGAGTTTAGTAAAGTTTTGCTTAGTTTATTTTCAGTGTCAAAATGTTTTTTATTAGCTCTCATAAATAATTTCTTTGGGAACTCTTTAATTTTTCAGGGACATAACTACATGTGTCATGGTCCCCTGTAGTTATAATGTAATCCTGGATTCAGAAATACAGAATTGCTAATTTTATAGGTCAGGTGAGTCTCAATCTTCTCATTCTAAGAATTAGTATACAGAATATATTGTAAAACAATATTCTACTATTCTTACAATTCAGCCTGATTCATAGTTCTATATTATTTAAATTACTACATATGGTCATGTACCACATAACATTTTAGTCAATGACAGACCTCAAATACGATGCTGGTCCCATAAGATTATAATACTGTATTTTTACTCTACTTTTCCTATGTTTAGGCATGTTTGGATATACATGTTTGCCACTGTGTTGTAATTGTATGTCTCTCAAATTCTGAAATATTAGAATGACATCCTGTGTTCTGAAATCCCAGTTTAGAAAGTTAGGTCAAACTAGAAGTACCATTTAATTTTAAAAAGCATTTCACTAAACTTACTAAAGACAGAGGAATAAGTGGTTACTAAAAGAAAAGAGACTATGCCTGAACATTAGGGTTTAACATATATTTGAAGGAGGATAATACATTTTTCCACAGTCTTGTGGTTTTTAGGTGGGACCTTTGGCAGGTGACTAGGACATGAAGGCAGAGTGTTCATGAATGGGGTTAGTGCCCTTATAATAGGGACCTCAGAGAATTTTCTTGCCCCTCCACCATGTGGGGATCCAGCAAGAAGACAAACAAAGTAAAGTAAATTTATTAACACAGTATATAAACAAAATAAAATTATTTACATGGTATTCACAGTATATTATACTGTACAGTATTCAGTACAGTAACATGCTGTACAGGTTTCCACCTAGGAGCAATAGGCTATACTACATAGTCTAGCTGTGTAGTAGGCTGTATGACCTAGGTTTGTGTAAATGCACTGTATGATGTTTGCATAATGACGAAATCGCCTATAATGCATTTTGCAGGACATATCCCTGCCATTAAGCAATGTATAACTGTATTTCCTTCCTCCATTTTCCTAGCTTTAATTCTACTGCAAAATCTCTCCAAAACTCTTCAGTTTAGACCTATATCACCATCTCTCCTTCTTCTCTTTTCCAGTAATTCTTTTCCTTTACCTAAGGTTGTGTCTTCGTACATATGTCTCCAATATTTTTCTTTTCTTAAAGACAAATACTTGAGCCTAATTATCATCTCACCATATGGTTTCTTTTCTCTTCTTTATTCCTCAAAACTATCACGCAGTTCTTCTGCAATTGCTATCAAAATTCACCTGACCTCTTCCCATTATATTTGTACACCTCTAAACTTACCATCTGCCATTGTCCTTCAGATGGCTACTAAATCCTGAATTCATTTTAAGGTCTTGCCATTCTATAACTGTTTCTCACCTCTTCAGTTGTATGATTCCCTAAACCTAATTTCCACTTCTTATTAACAGGAGAGAGTGAACTGTCATAAACAAAATAAAACATTCACTATGACAAGAAAGAGTTGCAACTTACCTGTTTCCTGAAAGTGGTCTTGAGCAAGGACAAACCATGCTGGCAAAGGAAGAAAGGAGGAGCGCTACTGAAGATGCTAAAAGAGACAGTTCTGGTGCACCATGGTCCTGCTGAAGTTCTTCTGAGATATGAACACCTAGGAGACTTGTCTTAGTCCATGTGGGCTGTTA
Organism: Pongo abelii; assembly: GCF_028885655.2. Taxonomy (NCBI): domain Eukaryota; kingdom Metazoa; phylum Chordata; class Mammalia; order Primates; family Hominidae; genus Pongo; species Pongo abelii. The sequence continues at coordinate 65,430,564 of NC_071999.2, forward strand.
TAGTAAAATACCATAAACTGGGCAGCTTATAAACAAAAGAAACTTACTTCTCAGTTCTGCAGGCTGGAAACTCCAAGATGAAGGTGGCAGCAGACTCAGTGTCTGGTGAGAGCCGGCTCCCTGGTTCACAAGTGCATGTCTTCTTGCTGCAGCCCCACATGCTGGAGGGGCAAGAAAGTTCTCTGCGGTCCCTTTCATAAGGACACCAACCCCATTCATGAGCACTCTGCCTTCATGTCCTAATCACCTCCCAAAGGTCCCACCTAAAAACCACAAGACTGTGCAGACATGTGTTAGCCTCCTTCAAATGTATGTTAAACCCTAATGTTCAGGCATAGTCTGTTTTCTTTTGGTAAACACTTATTCCTCTGTCTTTAGTAAATTTGACCAAATGCTTTTTAAAATTAAATGGTACTTCTAGTTTGACCTAACTTTCTAAACTGGGAATTCAGAACACAAGACTTCATTCTAATAATTCAGAATTTGAAGTACATGTTCTTTTCCATCGAATTAACACATATGATTTTAGGCCTTTTGAGCATGTCCTCCCTAGTCTCATTCTTTTGGTGGAAAGCATTCCCATCTTTGAGTTCTATCTCAATATAGCAGCACTCAGCCCCTTCAGATGTTTTGGTTGATTTTAGATGAATTTTTTTCTACTTCTCTGTGTCTTTACTAACATGTGATAACCAGAACCACATACTGAATTTCATACGTAAATGAACCATGCTTTTATATGGCAATGGGATACGGTTTTCATTCATTTTCAAAAGATTCGAATGTGAAAATGTACCCATTTCAGAATAGATAGTTTATTTAACAATGACCCATGAGTTTATTTCAAAACAGAAAACTTCTTTTTTTTTTTTTTTCTGAGACAGAGTGTGGCTCTGTCACCCAGGCTGGAGTGCAGTGGCGTGATCTTGGCTCACTGCAACCTCCGCCCCCTGGGGTCAAGCAATTCACCTGCCTCAGCCTCCTGAGTAGCTGGGATTACAGGCGCCCGCCACCACGCCTGGCTAGCTTTTGTATTTTTAGTAGAGACGGGGTTTCACCATGTTAGCCAGGCTGGTCTCGAACTCCTGACCTTGTGATCCGCCTGCCTCGAACTTCTTATAGTAATATGTTATAAGTAAAAGCATCTTATAAACTGGAAATCACTCTAAAAATACAAATTATGGGCTGGGCATGGGGCTCATGCCTGTAATCTCAGCATTTTCAGTGGCCAAAGAGAGAAGCTCTCTGGAGCTCAGGAGTTTGAGACCAGCCTGTGCAACATAGTGAGACTGTATCTCCACAGAAAATTTTAAAAATTACCTAAGCATGGTAGCATGCACCTGTACTTCCAACTACCTGTGGGGCTGAGGTAGGAGGATTGCTTGAGCCCAGGAGGTTGAGGCTGCAGTGAGCTGTGACTGCACACCATTGCACTCTAGCCTGAGTGACAGAGAAAACCCTGTCTCCAAATATATATATGAATACACACACACATATATACATAACATATACATATATACATAACATATACATACATGTCTACATGTATGTATTACATACATGTATACATACATATACATATATACATAACATATGCATATATGTAATACACACATATATATACATACACACATACATAAAAAAATTACAACTTTTTCTTGTATGTGTTGTAATTTTCTCTGGCATGTTTTTCTCTGGTATGCTATATAGGTATCAGAATATATAAATATATATATGTGATATATAGTTACATATATATGAGATAGTTATATATACACAAATATATAGAATATATATTTTCAAATATGTTATATTTTAAATATTTATATTATTTTTATATTATATATTAAAATACACTTTGTGTATATAAGAAATAGATATATTTTAAGATGTTGTTAACATTAGTTTTCATTCCATGGACTACCTAACTGATGTTGTGAAGTTAGCTGAAAGCATGACAGATGGCAGGAAAATAACATTTAGTGTTAGAACTGTGTCATAAATCATTCGTAAGTGAATAATTTATCCTTCACAGATAATCAGGGGTTGATAGTACCATAACCTGAGGACTGATAGAAAGCGCAGGTTCAGAGATGTATTTGTCAGAACCGCTTCATTGCAAGTCACAAATTCTCAACTCAAACTAGTTTAAGCACACAGGGCATTTTATTTTCTCACAACACTGAGAAAAATACCTGGGAAGTTCACATGATAGAAGCAACTAGATCTGGAGGTGGTGATGAGGCCTGCCTACACACTTTGCAAAATTAAAAAGCAAAATGTCTTATTTAAAAATTATTAAGAATTTCTAGATGGTAGAGCATGAAACCAAGTGTGGGGGCCCTTCTAGGATGAGAATTGTGTGTGACTATATATGTGACATGCCCATAAACCTGGTCCGGCTGGAGATTCAAGTCAACCAGGACTTCCCTTCTCTCTTACATGCTGAAATGTCTCATATCTACTTTTCTCTCTTTTTTTTTTTTTCTTTTCCTTCTCTGTTTTCCTCATTGTCTCCTACTGCAGAGGGGTTGAGCCAGTCTTCTTTGCTAGTTCAAGCACATAAGGTCTCAGAGAGGGCTCTGATTGGTCAGGCCTAAGTGAAAAGCCTCTCTGTTGAGGTGATCTGCAGGGGAAAGGTGGAGTTATACATGTGAAATAATGGTATGTACCCATACATCCCAATCACAAGGAATTGAGGAAGGGCTCCTCAAAGGAAACTGGAATGTTCTTACCAGTAAACATGAGATGGAACAGTATCCTAAACAAGCAAAACTGAAATTACCACGTAAAACCCACTGGGTTTGATTTGCCACCCTACTGGTTGTAGTTTTTTAATCTTTCTAATTCACAGTTGTGAAGATTAAATGAAGTGGTTAATACCACATTATGGGCATTCAACCTATATTAGTTCGTTTTATATTTTCTTTATCTTTTTTTTTTTTTTTTTGAGGTGGAGTCTCACTCTGTCACCCAGGCTGGAGTGCAGTGGTGCAATTTTGGCTCACTGCAACCTCCACCTCCCGAGTAGCTGGGATTACAGGCATGCGCCACCACACCCAGCTAATTTTTGTATTTTTAGTGGAGATGCGGTTTCACTATGTTGGTCAGACTGGTCTGGAACTCCTGACCTCAGGTGATTCGCCTGCCTCGGCCTCCCAAAGTGCTGGGATTACAGGCATCAGCCACTGCACCTGGCCTGTTTTATATTTTCTAATGATAGTGTGGGCCTCAGATAAAGAATTGTATCATTAATTTGGGGTAGAGGTACAGTTTTCAAATCTGTATGTAAAGATGAACTGCACAGTGATTCTGGCTGGTTCTAAATCTCTTCTGCGAAACCCACTAATATAACGGTTGAGAGAAAGCTGAAGGACAAATGGCAGGACAGGTGACAAGAAACTTGTGTTTACAATATAAAGACTCTGACATTTTTCCAGAGCAGGTTTTCCTAAATAGAGATGGTACACATTATTTGTAAAAACTTTATCATCTGTCTTTTTATTCCCCTCAGTACAGATAGACAATTTGTAATGATAAACAAAGCTCTTTTGAAAATTTGGAGATAACAAGATGGAATTTTAAAAATTTACCAAGTATAAGTTTTCCAAGAGTTTTAGGACAAGCCCTTTTCTAAAGGTTCCCTACTAGTCATTACCTATTCAGGCAACCAAGCTAAACAGCTTTCTGTGTCTTTCTCATTCAACTTTATGAAGTATATTCCAGAGCTTCCTTTCTTTTACACAGGGGTGTACTGGTTACACCCTTAGCCCATGCATTATTGAAAGTTCATCGAAGAAGGTAAAGCAGCTCTCTACACTCTCAAAGAGAAAGGACTAAAGTTAAATTTCTAGGAAGAGTTGAATAGAGAATTTATTACAAACAAGATAACTGGCAAAAGATAAAAATAGAATCAACATTTTGTTTTTATTAGACTGGCAGAGTAACACAGAGAATTGATTCATAACGGATATAAATAACCAGTTTTCTTAAAAGCTAAACATTTTGAAAATTTAACTACGTTGAGTTTTTTTATGTACTTCACTTAGGTTAATATGGAACGTACCTTCAGAACTACATGGAGGACTAAAACAATTTTTAATTATGTCAGATGATTGATAGGTCTTTTTCTGTATGTATGTTTGCAAAATATAATACATAACTAAAAGGTTATAAACCTTTCAATGTGCACTCATTTATGGAAACTCTGTAAATATTGAATATTTTCTTCAAGAAAGCATGTTAAATGTTAAATACATGCCCTATGTTTTTCTCTCTTTTTTAACATAAAGTCAAAGTCTTGGAAAAGCAACAGTCATTGCTACAAAATGGATTTTCCCATGCACTCAGAAATAACTGGTACCAAAATATAGGCAAATAAATGAGTCTATTTGCCTTAATTACCATGTATAAGATTGGACAACAGATGTTCTCCTCCATGTGGTTTGCTAATTTATTTTATTCTTTCTGTCCACTTACATGAGCCATTCTGAAAATTAGTATTGAGATGGTACAATCGAATTTTCTCTTCTTGGTAAGCAAAATCTAACCTCTCCCATTAATATGTTATCCTTTCAATACAAAAATTTAGGGAGAAGAATGCCTGTTACCAACCACAGTCTTATGTCATGCACAAATAAAAACCCACACCAATATTCAGCTTCATACCAAAATACAACTTCATTTTTCTAATAACAGCAGCAGGAAAACAAACAGAACTACTACCACACTATCATGCTCTCGAAGGGTTTTAACATCTTCAAAATATTATTAGATCTTCACTCATACATTTTGGCAAATTCAATCATTGCCCCTTCTGATACTGGTATACATACACATGTTCTCTGAAAGTCTGGAAACTTGCCCACAAATATATCTAGAGCCATGATTTAAATATGGCTAACTTTAAAAGAAATGAATAACTTCTACTTAAATTACTCAGTATCAAGGACGTTCTAGAAAACCTTTTAAATCGGGATCCATTTTTCTATTATGTCTGCCTCATACAAGTAATGCTAAAGTGTCTTGGCTCACTTAAGGAGGAAACTGACATGCTTATCCATTATATGGTATAGCTGACCAAAGACTATTTAAATTGGTTTCAAATTTTAGGTTAATGTTCTTACTGCTGTCCTGCCACTTACCTTAATCCATCTCAGTATTTTATGGTGTTAGATATTACTGTCTGCATAATGATCACAGAAGTTTTAAATGTAGTACTTCCTTTCTCCTCATTAATGCTGCTACTAAGCTTCACTTCTTAAGGAAAAATGATCATATTATATACGTATTTCGAAACAGATAATTATGCTGTCGAATGATACTGCCCTATATGGTACTTTAATTATGTGATGTATAACTTGATTGTAAGCACTTAGAGAATATGTACTACGTTTTCTATTTCTTAAAATTATAAAAATAAGATAGATGTGGTAATAAAAAGATTCAACATTATAAAAGATTATAAAATACCAAGTAAAAATCTCCCATTCTCTACTCCTAATTCTATACAGCAGAGATAACCACATTTAACTGTTTCTATTTCAAGTTCTTCTGGTCATTACCTCCAAAATACTGAATTTTATGCTTAGGTCTCATTTTCTCAATTTATTGGTGCTTAATGGTATCAACTGGCTATTATGAAAAAATGAAAAAGTTAACTTATTTCTACCTTCTGCCATCTCTTCTCCTCCTCCCAATTTTTGCTAATGTTTATTTCTATCCAATTAGCTACCTTTATTTTTATTCACAAGTATACACACAAATATAATTACATTTATTATTATAAGTAGATAAATATAATATTATATATGTTTTGTTTAAATGCAGTCTTTTTTCTTTTCTTTTTACCTAATTCTCTCTCCCTCAACTCAGAAATAGTCTCTTCCCATGAACATGTTTGCAACCTGTTAAGAATGCTTCAATATTTCTTCATGATTATATAATTATATAAAACTTACACTTTGTTTAATGGATATAAAGTTTCAGTTTTGCAAGATGAAAAGTTTTGGACATCTGCTTGTTTGGTTTTTGTTTTGTTGGGTTTTTTTAATTGAGACAGGGTCTCACTCTGTCACCCAGGCTGGAGTACAGTGGTTTGATCTCAGCTCATTGCAGTATCAACCTTCCAGGCTCATGCGATCCTCCGCCTCAGCCCCCCAGGTAGCTGGGACTACAGGCACACACCACTATGCCCAGCTAACTTTTGTATTTCTTTGTAGATATAGGGTTTTGCCATGTTGCCCAGGCTGGTCTTGAACTCCTGCGGTCAAGGGATCCACCCGCTTTGGTCTCCCAAGGTGTTAGGATTACAGGTGTGAGCCACTGTGCCTGTCCTGGACATCCATTCCACAATAATATGAACGTACTTAACACTACCAGAGAGTACACTTAAAAATGATTAAGATGGCTGGACACAGTGGCTCACACTGGTAATCCTAGCATTTTGGGAGGCCAAAGCAGGGGGATCACTTGAGTCCAGGAGTTAGAGATTATCCAGGGCAACTAGTGAGACCCTGTCTCTACAAATAACTTTTAAAAATTATCAGGCATGGTAATGCATGCTTGTAGTCTTAGCTATTTGGGAGGCTGAGGAAGAAGGGTCACCTGAGACCAGGAGGTCAAGGCTCCAGTGAGCCATTGATTGCATCACTGCACTCCAGCCTGGGTGACAGAGTGAGATCCTGTCTCAAAAAACAAAACAAAAAGAGGTTAAGATGTTAAATTTTATGTTTCATGTTTTTGCACCACAATTAAAAATTTAAAAATACATAATTATATAATTGTACACATATGCATGTGTATACTTATTTATAATCATACACATATGTATCCACATACGTGTATAATAATACACATACAGAAAGTCTTCACTTTGTACCATTCCTATATATAAATTTCAGTTACCACCATTCAATTAAGTAACACCACTCCCTGAACAACATGGGTCAAATCGGTTGCCATGGTGTATTAATGTGAATGACTCCATAAAAATATAAACTTCATTGCTACCTTGTCAGTCTACAACTCACTGTAGACAACAAATGTACATCATGGTTGGTGACCAATCATATCACTTCTTTCAAAATCTGTTGGTGATTGGTCACTGCACATTTTTTACTTAGTTCATGCACAGACAGCAAAGCATATAGCTGTTTTGCTTCCCTGTCTCCCTGAGATAAACGCGCATGACATTGTACAAAAATAAATAATCAAAAGAGGGAAATGGTCAACAAAGATGAAAATGCTGCAAATAAGGGAAAATAATGCTGAAAGAGAAATTCAAATTGATCATAAATGGAGTTATAGAAGAAAATAGTTGGGTACAACGTACCCAATTCAGGTGATGGGTATACTAAAATTTCACACTTCACCACTATACAATTCATCCGTGTAATCAAAAACCACTTGTACCCTAAAAGCTATTGAAATAAAATTATATATACATACGTTTAAAAAAATAGCTGGCCACAGAAATGTTGACACTGCCAATGTTCAGAAGACTCTAGCTATTGTGGCTAGAGGATAGTGAAAGTGAACTTATTGACATAAATGAGGAAAATAATTGTGACAAAAAGGATAGTGTCCCAGAGGAAGCAACACCAACAAAAACTTCACATTAAGGAAATTTTTGGAGATACTTGACAACATTGAAAGTACAATGAATAAAATGTCAGAGCTGATCTAAACTTAGAAAGAAGTATGACAATTTGCCAAGGCATAGAAAAGATGCTTGCTCTATGTTCTAAGTTATACAATAAGAAGGCAGCACTATTGCAACTACACTTAATAAGTTTGTTTTAATTCGATTTTACAAAAAGGATGCTTTAATTTTTTTTTCTTTTTTTAAATTTATTTATTATTATTATTATTATACTTTAGGTTTTATGGTACATGTGCGCAATGTGCAGGTTAGTTACATATGTATACATGTGCCATGCTGGTGCTCTGCACCCACTAACTCGTCATCTAGCATTAGGTATATCTCCCAATGCTATCCTTCTCCCCTCCCCCCACCCCACAACAGTCCCCACAGTGTGATGTTCCCCTTCCTGTGTCCATGTGTTCTCATTGTTCAATTCCCACCTATGAGTGAGAATATGCGGTGTTTGGTTTTTTGTTCTTGCGATAGTTTACTGAGAATGATGATTTCCAATTTCATCCATGTCCCTACAAAGGACATGAACTCATCGTTTTTTATGGCTGCATAGTATTCCATGGTGTATATGTGCCACATTTTCTTAATTCAGTCTGTCGTTGTTGGACATTTGGGTTGGTTCCAAGTCTTTGCTATTGTGAATAATGCCGCAATAAACATACGTGTGCATGTGTCTTTATAGCAGCATGATTTATAGTCCTTTGGGTATATATCCAGTAATGGGATGGCTGGGTCAAATGGAATTTCTAGTTCTAGATCCCTGAGGAATCGCCACACTGACTTCCACAAGGGTTGAACTAGTTTACAGTCCCAGCAACAGTGTAAAAGTGTTCCTATTTCTCCACATCCTCTCCAGCACCTGTTGTTTCCTGACTTTTTAATGATTGCCATTCTAAGTGGTGTGAGATGGTATCTCATTGTGGTTTTGATTTGCATTTCTCTGATGGCCAGTGATGGTGAGCATTTTTTCATGTGTTTTTTGGCTGCATAAATGTCTTCTTTTGAGAAGTGTCTGTTCATGTCTTTCGCCCACTTTTTGATGGGGTTGTTTGTTTTTTTCTTGTAAATTTGTTGGAGTTCATTGCAGATTCTGGATATTAGCCCTTTGTCAGATGAGTAGGTTGTGAAAATTTTCTCCCATTTTGTAGGTTGCCTGTTCACTCTGATGGTGGTTTCTTTTGCTGTGCAGAAGCTCTTTAGTTTAATGAGATCCCATTTGTCAATTTTGGCTTTTGTTGCCATTGCTTTTGGTGTTTTAGACATGAAGTCCTTGCCCATGCCTATGTCCTGAATGGTAATGCCTAGGTTTTCTTCTAGAGTTTTTATGGTTTTAGGTCTAACATTTAAGTCTTTAATCCATCTTGAATTGATTTTTGTATACGGTGTAAGGAAGGGATCCAGTTTCAGCTTTCTCCATATGGCTAGCCAGTTTTCCCAGCACCATTTATTAAATAGGGAATCCTTTCCCCATTGCTTGTTTTTGTCAGGTTTGTCAAAGATCAGATAGTTGTAGATATGTGGCATTATTTCTGAGGGCTCTGTTCTGTTCCATTGATCTATATCTCTGTTTTGGTACCAGCACCATGCTGTTTTGGTTACTGTAGCCTTGTAGTATAGTTTGAAGTCAGGTAGCGTGATGCCTCCAGCTTTGTTCTTTTGGCTTAGGATTGACTTGGCGATGCGGTCTCTTTTTTGGTTCCATATGAACTTTAAAGTAGTTTTTTCCAATTCTGTGAAGAAAGTCATTGGTAGCTTGATGGGGATGGCAGTGAATCTGTAAATTACCTTGGGCAGTATGGCCATTTTCACGATATTGATTCTTCTTACCCATGAGCATGGAATGTTCTTCCATTTGTTTGTATCCTCTTTTATTTCCTTGAGCAGTGGTTTGTAGTTCTCCTTGAAGAGGTCCTTCACATCCCTTGTAAGTTGGATTCCTAGGTATTTTATTCTCTTTGAAGCAATTGTGAATGGGAGTTCACTCATGATTTGGCTCTCTGTTTGTCTGTTATTGGTGTATAAGAATGCTTGTGATTTTTGTACATTGATTTTGTATCCTGAGACTTTGCTGAAGCTGCTTATCAGCTTAAGGAGATTTTGGGCTGAGAAAATGGGGTTTTCTAGATACACAATCATGTCGTCTGCAAACAGGGACAATTTGACTTCCTCTTTTCCTACTTGAATACCCTTGATTTCCTTCTCCTGCCTTATTGCTCTGGCCAGAACTTCCAACACTATGTTGAATAGAAGTGGTGAGAGAGGGCATCCCTGTCTTGTGCCAGTTTTCAAAGGGAATGCTTCCAGTTTTTGCCCATTCAGTATGATATTGGTTGTGGTTTGTCATAGATAGCTCTTATTATTTTGAGATACGTCCCATCGATACCTAATTTATTGAGAGTTTTTAGCATGAAGGGTTGTTGAATTTTGTCAAAGGCCTTTTCTGCATCTATTGAGATAATCATGTGGTTTTTGTCTTTGGTTCTGTTTATATGCTGGATTACATTTATTGATTTGCGTATATTGAACCAACCTTGCATCCCAGGGATGAAGCCCACTTGATCATGGTGGATAAGCTTTTTGATGTGCTGCTGGATTTGGTTTGCCAGTATTTTATTGAGGATTTTTGCATCAATGTTCATCAAGGATATTGGTCTAAAATTCTCTTTTTTGGTTGTGTCTCTGCCCAGCTTTGGTATCAAGATGATGCTGGCCTCATAAAATGAGTTAGGGAGGATTCCCTCTTTTTCTATTGATTGGAATAGTTTCAGAAGGAATGGTACCAGTTCCTCCTTGTAGCTCTGGTAGAATTTGGCTGTGAACCCATCTGGTCCTGGACTTTTTTTGGTTGGTAAGCTATTGATTATTGCCACAATTTCAGCTCCTGTTATTGGTCTATTCAGAGATTCAACTTCTTCCTGGTTTAGTCTTGGGAGGGTGTATGTGTTGAGGAATTTATCCATTTCTTCTAGATTTTCTAGTTTATTTGCGCAGAGGTGTTTGTAATATTCTCTGATGGTAGTTTGTATTTCTGTGGGATGGGTGGTGATATCCCCTTTATCATTTTTTATTGCATCTATTTGATTGTTCTCTCTTTTTTTGTTTATTAATCTTGCTAGCAGTCTATCAATTTTGTTGATCCTTACAAAAAACCAGCTCCTGGATTCATTTATTTTTTGAAGGGTTTTTTGTGTCTCTATTTCCTTCAGTTCTGCTCTGATTTTAGTTATTTCTTGCCTTCTGCTAGCTTTTGAATGTGTTTGCTCTTGCTTTTCTAGTTCTTTTAACTGTGATGTTAGGGTGTCAATTTTGGATCTTTCCTGCTTTCTTTTATGGGCATTTAGTGCTATAAATTTCCCTCTACACACTGCTTTGAATGCATCCCAGAGATTCTGGTATGTTGTGTCTTGGTTCTCATTGGTTTCAAAGAACATCTTTATTTCTGCCTTCATTTCGTGATGTACTCAGTAGTCATTCAGGAGCAGGTTGTTCAGTTTCCATGTAGTTGAGCGGTTTTGAGTGAGATTCTTAATCCTGAGTTCTAGCTTGATTGCACTGTGATCTGAGAGATAGTTTGTTATAATTTCTGTTCTTTTACATTTACTGAGGAGAGCTTTACTTCCAACTATGTGGTCAATTTTGGAATAGGTGTGGTGTGGTGCTGAAAAAAATGTATATTCTGTTGATTTGGGGTGGAGAGTTCTGTAGATGTCTATTAGGTCCGCTTGGTGCAGAGCTGAGTTCAATTCCTGGGTATCCTTGTTGACTTTCTGTCTCGTTGATCTGTCTAATGTTGACAGTGGGGTGTTAAAGTCTCCCATTATTAATGTGTGGGAGTGTAAGTCTCTTTGTAGGTCACTCAGGACTTGCTTTATGAATCTGGGTGCTCCTGTATTGGGTGCATATATATTTAGGATAGTTAGCTCTTCTTGTTGAATTGATCCCTTTACCATTATGTAATGGCCTTCTTTGTCTCTTTTGATCTTTGTTGGTTTAAAGTCTGTTTTATCAGAGACTAGGATTGCAACCCCTGCCTTTTTTTGTTTTCCATTTGCTTGGTAGATCTTCCTCCATCCTTTTATTTTGAGCCTATGTGTGTCTCTGCACGTGAGATGGGTTTCCTGAATACAGCACACTGATGGGTCTTGAGTCTTTATCCAATTTGCCAGTCTGTGTCTTTTAATTGGAGCATTTAGTCCATTTACATTTAAAGTTAATATTGTTATGTGTGAATTTGATCCTGTCATTATGATGTTAGCTGGTTATTTTGCTCGTTAGTTGATGCAGTCTCTTCCTACTCTCGATGGTCTTTACATTTTGGCATGATTTTGCAGTGGCTGGTACCGGTTGTGCCTTTCCATGTTTAGCGCTTCCTTCAAGAGCTCTTTTAGGGCAGGCCTGGTGGTGACAAAATCTCTCAGCATTTGCTTGTCTGTAAAGTATTTTATTTCTCCTTCACTTAAGAAGCTTAGTTTGGCTGGATATGAAATTCTGGGTTGAAAATTCTTTTCTTTAAGAATGTTGAATATTGGCCCCCACTCTCTTCTGGCTTGTAGGGTTTCTGCCGAGAGATCCGCTGTTAGTCTGATGGGCTTCCCTTTGAGGGTAATCCGACCTTTCTCTCTGGCTGCCCTTAACAGTTTTTCCTTCATTTCAACTTTGGTGAATCTGACAATTATGTGTCGTGGAGTTGGTGTTCTCGAGGAGTATCTTTGTGGTGTTCTCTGTATTTCCTGAATCTGAATGTTGGCCTGCCTTGCTAGATTGGGGAAGTTCTCCTGGATAATATCCTGCAGAGTGTTTTCCAACTTGGTTCCATTCTCCCTGTCACTTTCAGGTACACCAATCAGACGTAGATTTGGTCTTTTCACATATTCTCACATTTCTTGGAGGCTTTGCTCGTTTCTTTTTATTCTTTTTTCTCTAAACTTCCCTTCTCACTTCATTTCATTCATTTCATCTTCCATGGCTGATACCCTTTCTTCCATTTGATGGCATCGGCTCCTGAGGCTTCTGCATTCTTCACGTAGTTCTCGAGCCTTGGTTTTCGGCTCCATCAGCTCCTTTAAGCACTTTTCTGTATTGGTTATTCTAGTTATACATTCTTCTAAATTTTTTTCAAAGTTTTCAACTTCTTTGCCTTTGGTTTGAATATCCTCCCGTAGCTCGGAGTAATTTGATCGTCTGAAGCCTTCTTCTCTCAGCTCGTCAAAGTCATTCTCCGTCCAGCTTTGTTCCGTTGCTGGTGAGGAACTGCGTTCCTTTGGAGGAGGAGAGGCGCTCTGCTTTTTAGAGTTTCCAGTTTTTCTGCTCTGTTTTTTCCCCATCTTTGTGGTTTTATCTACTTTTGGTCTTTGATGATGGTGATGTACAGATGGGTTTTTGGTGTGGATGTCCTTTCTGTTTGTTAGTTTTCCTTCTAACAGACAGGACCCTCAGCTGCAGGTCTGTTGGAGTACCTGGCCAGCCGTGTGAGGTGTCAGTCTGCCCCTGCTGGGGGTGCCGCCCAGTTAGGCTGCTCGGGGGTCAGGGGTCAGGGGTCAGGGACCCACTTGAGGAGGCAGTCTGCCTGTTCTCAGATCTCCAGCTGCGTGCTGGGAGAACCACTGCTCTCCTCAAAGCTGTCAGACAGGGACATTTAAGTCTGCAGAGGTTACTGCTGTCTTTTTGTTTGTCTGTGCTCCAGAGGTGGAGCCTACAGAGGCAGGCAGGCCTCCTTGAGCTGTGTTGGGCTCCACCCAGTTCAAGCTTCCTGGCTGCTTTGTTTACCTAAGCGAGCCTGGGCAATGGCGGATGCCCCTCCCCCAGCCTCGCTGCCGCCTTGCTGTTTGATCTCAGACTGCAGTGCTAGCAATCAGCGAGACTCTGTGGGCATAGGACCCTCTGAGCCAGGTGCGGGCTATAATCTCCTGGGGCACCGTTTCCTAAGCCCGTCGGAAAAGCACAGTATTCGGGTGGGAGTGGCCCGATTTTCCAGGTGCCTTCTGTCACCTCTGGAAAGGGAACTCTCTGACCCCTTGCTCTTCCCGAGTGAGGCAATTCCTCGCCCCTGCTTTGGCTGGCGCACAGTGCACTCACCCACTGACCTGCGCCCACTGTCTGGCACTCCCTAGTGAGATGAACACGGTACCTCAGATGGAAATGCAGAAATCACCCGTCTTCTGCATCGCTCACGCTGGGAGCTGTAGACTGGAGCTGTTCCTATTCAGCCATCTTGGCTCCTCCCCCTTCTTTAATTTTTAATGCTTCTAATATTTTCATTTATAGTGTACTAAGTAAATACTAGTTATAAAATTTTTTATTGCCCTACATATTTATAACTTACAGTAAAAAAAACTTAATGTTTGGATTAAATGTTTAAAGGTCTCAAAACAATTATAGTTTACCCCATTTACTATTAAGATCACTTTCCTGCCTGGCGTGGTGGCTAGTGCGTGTAATTTCAACACTTTTGGAGGCCAAGGCAGGAGGATCCCTTGAGTCCAGGAGTTAGAGACCAGCCTGAGTAACACAGTAAGACCTTGTCTCTACAAAAAAAAAAAAAAAAAAAAAAAAAAAAAAAAAAAAATTTAATTAACTGGGCATGGTGACATACACCTGTAGTCCCAGCTACTTGGGAGACTGAGGTAGGAGGATCACTTGAGCCCAGGAGATTGAGGCTGCAGTGAGCCATTATAGTGTCACTGCACTCCAGCATGGGCTACAGAGTGAGACCCTATATCCAAACAACAGCAACAACAACAACAACAACCACAACAACAAAAACCAATCTCAATGACCAACAGACTATAAATATGTTCAAATTCTCTAATAGTCAATAATAGCCAATTAAATTAACAATGAGATATAATCTTATCCTATCAGTCTGGCAAAAATTTAATAGCTCTAATTATTTCTAGTGAGGAACTTTTTAAATTTCCTTTCCTTACTTTAACTTACTTACAGGTAATAGAGTGTATAACATCACAACCTTTTGGGAAATCTGTCTGATGACATCTAAAAGAATTTTTAAAGACCACGTATTTTCGACCTAGCGATCTCACTCCTAGGAATCTAATTCACATAAATATATCAAGCAATACTTAATAATATTTGTACAGAATGTTTATTGAAGTGATTACCACTGTGGTACAAAAAAAGCTTTATTTTATTTTATTTTATTTCATTTTATTTATTTATTTATTTATTTATTTTTTGAGACGGAGTCTCACTCTGTCACCCAGGCTGGAGTGCAGTGGCGCGATCTCAGCTCACTGCAAGCTCCGCCTCCCTTGGGTTCACGCCATTCTCCTGCCTCAGCCTCCCGAGTATCTGGGACTACAGGTGCCTGCCACCCCCAAAAAAATTTTAATGCTCATTAGAAGGGAATAGTTCAATAAATTATAGTACATGTATATCACAAAATTTGCAACGATTATTTAAAAATCCCTTAAAGCTGTATCAGTTGATTTAGAAAGATTTCCACAAAGAACTGTCAAATGAGAAAAGCAAAATGCAAAAAAGTGTAGGTAACATGATCTCAACATTAAATAATGGCCAAAAAAATCTACGGAGGCAGTCAATCTCTTTGCATGTAGGACAGCACTATTGAAATGGCCATGTAAGTTAAAACCGTGCAAAGTGATTTTTTTTTTTGAGACAGGTCTTTGTCACCCAGGCTGGACAGCAATGGTGCAATCAAGGCTCACTGTAGCCTCAACTTCCTGGCTACTCAGCCTCTTGAGTGGCTGGGACTACAGGTGTGTGCCACCATGCCCTGCTGATTTAAAAAAATTTTTTAATAGGGACAAGGTCTTGCTATGTTGCCCAGGCTGGTCTCGAACACCTAAGTTCAAGCTATCTGCCCTTAACTCAAGCAATTCGTGCTTCTGGGCCTCCCAAAGAGCTGGGATTACATGCATGAGCCACCACACTTAGCCAGATTTGCTATTTTGTAATTACTGTTGTGTTCTTTGCCCATTTAAAACTTGAGCTATCATTTTCTTACCCATCTTGAGCTCTTTGTATGTTATAGGTTGAATAGCCAATAAATGTGGAAAAGAAAAGCATTTTGGATGGGGTCAGACCTTGCTTTACTATTAGGTTGGTGCAAAAGTAAATGTGTTTTCTTTTTTTTCAAAAACCATAATTACTTTTGTACCACCATATGTAGCAGAGTGTACATTTATCAAATCAATGATATTTGTATAGGAAGAGGCAAATGGATCTGTAGAAAAGAATAGTCTCCAGAAACAAATCCAAGTATATATAATAATTCATTAAACTTACTGTATTCATTCATGTAGGTGGGAAAATGACTGATTATTTAATAAACGTTGCTGGCAAAACTGGTCATATAAGTACATTACTCCATTTTAGACAAAAAATAAATTTTATATGGATCAAGAATACAAACGTAAAATGAAAAAACATTCTTACCCAAATACCTGGGATACTATATGTACAATCTATGAATAAGAAAACTAAAATTTCTGTAAGAAATGAGACATATTTGATTACACAAAAATTCAAAATTTACAAGGTCAATAGACAAATTATATATTTGTGTGTGTAAATACACATATAAATATGTATATTAATTATTGCTGCATAATAAATTACCTTCATAATAATATAAATAATACAATAATAATACATAACAAATAATACAAAAGTAAATACAGCAGTTTACTATCTCATTGTTTCTTTGGGTCAAGAGTCTGGATGTGGCTTAGCTTGGTGCCTCTTGTTAAAGATTCTCATGAGGCTGCAGTCAAATTATGAGCCAGGAGCTCAGTCTCAACGAAAGGCTCACCTCTGGAAGAAGGCCTTTCCACAGGATTGTCCCATAACCTGGGGGCTAAGCAATCCAAGAGAGAGCAGGAGAAAGCACTTAAGGTGGAAGTCACAGTCTTTTTTATAACCTAGTCTCAAGTGACGTCCTGCTTGTGCTGTATTCTGTTTTTTTAGAAGTTAGTAAATCCAGTCCACAGGCAAGGTGTGGAGATTACACAAAATGTGAATAACAGGAGGCAGGGACACGTAGGGATGATCCTAGGGGCTACCTACTACAATAGATCACACTTATAATTTTAAACAATATACATAATTAAATCTTGTTTCTTATTTCAACATCTTTAGATAATATCTCTCAACCACCATAAAATGAGGAAATTATTTCTTTCTACCTCCCTGGTGGCAGCTCCCCCCATCGTTTCTATCAACTAGTTATGTTTACATTGTCAAAGTTTATACCACTCACCCAAAAGTATAATTAAGTCTATTGACTCTTTCCCCTTAAGTACAAGATCCAGGAACAGGCAGGAAGTCTTCTTTCCCATCTTTCACTCTGAAGAGGGCTTACACCAGTGGACAACACCCACTCTGGAAACCGTACTTCTCTGGAAGATTATTCCACTAATTTTTTACCTGGGGATGGGCATGAAGAAACCTGCACAGCTGATCTATAGATATTTCTTCTCATAGTCACTGTGATTTCTGTCTCACTTCTCACTCCCTAGTTTTAAACTGCCAGTCTTCCAGGACTTGGCAGAAAACGCCGATGTTCGCTTCCACCACAGGCTTGTCTGTGTGGGTTTGGATCTCTAATTCTTCCACTTCAGCTTGCTCATCAATATGTTCCCAACTATCTTCTATCTTCTACAATTCATTAAATATCTGTGTATGTTCCTTCTCTTGGTTTTGACTTCTTTCTTTTAAGCCAGTCAAATTTAGCAGTGAGGGGTTGTAGACTAACTTTAGTGTCACTAATGCTATGTTTTGATAACCCACTACCGTCAGACCAGCCTTGTTTTTCAGTCTTTTATGAATATATTCTTCTATTTACTAATATTTCAATGGAATTCTGGGAAGATTGGGTGGTGAAAGCCTTTGGCTCAGTTTGCCACAGTGGAACAGAACCAACCCTCTCTATAGGTTTAAAACAACAGAAATGTATTATCTTATAGTTCTGGAGTTCAGAACTTTGAGAATGGGTCTTACTGGGCTAAAATCAATGTGTCCAGTAAGGCTGCATTTCTATCTGGAGGCTCTGGGGGAGAATTCATGTCTATGGTCATCCAGATTGCTGACAGAATTTATTTCCCTCCTGTTGTAGCCTGAGCATCCATTACTTTTCTGGTTGTCAGTTGAGGGCTGGTCCCAGCCTCTAGAGACCACTCAGATGCCTTTACAAAAGCTCTCTTCCTCCATCTTCAAATCCGGCAACTGAGGGTCAAGATGTCTCAAATTTTAAACCTCATCTGTTTCTTCATCTATCATTGCATCTCTAACTGACTCAATCTTCTGCTTCTGTTTTTAAGACTCCCTATAATTATATTGGGTCCACTGCAGTAATAATCTGCCTATTTTAAGGTCAGCTCATTAACAGCCTTCGTTCCATCTGCACCCTTTATTTTCTTTTCCTATGTAAGATAACATATTCACCAGTTCCAGGGGTTTAGGATATGGGCATCTTTGGTGGGCCATTATTATCCCTATCAGAGAAATCAATACCCATTGCCATTTACTCTAAAGGGCAACTGTCCCATTTTAGTTATTTGAAAATGTTTATAAAAGGTAGGACTTCAGAAAGACTATGAAGAAGGTGAGGAGGTTTAGTTGAATGAGAAGAGAAAGGCATTTTAAACATAAGTGACAGTAAGAAAGAAAACATGAAACATTAATTCTTAATCATAGAAATGGAATAAATAGATGGGCAAGAATGTTCTACATCTTAGATCACTCTACTCATAAGAACTGAAATATTTTTATAGCAGAACTGTTATTTACAAATTAAGACAGATAGTTAAATAAATGTATATTACTGGGACTAAAAATAGGTGTGGAAAATATTAATTTGGTTCAACCAGCAAAGATTTTTCTGGTTAAAATGAAGATGTTTCCAGTGGAACTACAATAAACCCTGAGATTTCAAAATGTTTTCTTAGAGAGTCAACATATAGAATAAGGATAGTGAAAAATAAAAGTTTACTGGACTATGTAAAAATGATAATTTGCTATATGAGATTTACTTATCCCCTAAAATCTGAAAAGAAACCAATTCATAAAATCCTTGTTTCCACATTTGCAATATGATAAAGCCAAATGTCTGCTCTGTAAATAGTAAATATCATTTTCTCCATCATAAAGAAAAAAAGTGTACTTTTTTGTTTTCTCATGGCACAGAGAAAAATATGCTTTTTAAATGATGCTTTACTGTTATTATAAAGTCATTTGTGTGATTAAATGTATTTGTAATAAATTTGCAGGTACCTTGTATATTCCTAACACTGCACAAACTGGATCATTACTAATACTTGCTTCTAATCCCAGGTGAAGTAAAGCTAAGGGATAGGTTCTGACTTCCATTTAAAGGTTGACTATCTGTCAATGTCACTTTACTATGTAGACAAAAATAAATAAGCATGTTCTATATTTTACTGATGAATATATAGGTGAGCACAATTCATCCACAGTGCTAAGTTGACTATGTATGCTACCTAATAAGGTATCACATTGCTGAAAAATGTATCTTTAACACGTTTAAATGTGCATATAAAAATTGAAAGCTGTTCTAAATATAAATTTGCTAGTATTGCTTACAAACTGGAGAACTAAATATGTGACAAAAATAAAAAGCAAATGTAACTCACCAGGTTTAAATATGTACTTAATGCTCATATTTACTGTTCACAAATGCAAAAGTTACCCAAAGTAGATTTCGAACATCTTTAGGAATGGTAATTTTATTTAATAAAATTCTTCTATCTAATTTCTTTGTTTGAAGTGCAATTTCTAGGTAATATTATTTTTAATGACTATAATATCATCCTGACATCAAATGATGGTTATGGGTTTATGAGCATTTTTATAATGTCAGAATTTTAATATTTTAATTGTGAATTCTTAATAACGTGAATTCATTCTTCTGTGCTAACTTCGACATCTTTTCTTTTACGAGAGAATATGTAATTTTATTTTAAGCAGAACAGAGTCAGTATTTGTGCTCTTAAAAATTACCGTTTGTTTCATTTTGTGCCTCTTCTAAAGAGTGTTAGATAAATTGAGAAAACTTTTAGTTTGTGATAGGACTTTATCAGAAAGAGAATAATGACTAAGCCTCTTTCCTTTTTTCTTTCTAACTGCATTTATTGAAGATTTCTCTCTTGTGGCATCTAAAAGACAACAAAACTAAAACCCTATGAGAAATGTCATTCTTTTATGTTTTATATACTTCGTTTTTCAACTATAGTGGAACTTTACCATACATTTTCATATTCCTCTTTTCCTAAATACTACTTTAATGCATAATTTCTGACATAAAAATGACCATATGAGTCAATAAACACAAAGTTTTTTAGTTGCTTTGTGATGGCCATACAAGTTGTAAACACAAAGCTCATTTGAATGTTCACGCAGGATGGATGGCTAGCCTTACTCACTAGCTAAGGGACAGCTACCATGTAACACAAAGAACTAAAATCAGCATCCCCAGCAAAATTACAAATCATAGTCATGTGTGGATAAGACCTTTCAGTCAAAGAAAGACTGCATGTGCAAGATGGTCTCATAAGATTATAATGGAGCTGAAAAATTCCTATTGCCTAGGGACACTGTAGTTGTCATAAAGTTGTAGCACAGTGGGTTACCTTTTCTATGTTTACACATGTTTACATACACAAAAACTTCCAGTGTGTTACAACTGCCTACAGTATTCAGTACAGTAACATGCTGTACAGATTTGTAGCCTAAGAACAATAGGCTATATGGATATTGCCTAGATGTGTAGTAGGCTATACCATGTAGATTTGTGTAAGTGTACTCTATGATGTTCCTGCAACAAATCTGCTCTAATGAAGCATTTGTTAGAACATATGCCCATTGCCACTCCATAGATGACTGTATTATATGGCATGAAAATCTGGGATTATTTATGAATCAAAAGTGGAAAAGTCAACTATGTGAATGCTTGAAAACAATTTATTAGGTATGATTTTTATAACTATAACTGTTAATACTACTTGTGAAATTTTAAGGGAAGGAAAGTGGAGTCTTTTTCTTAACATTTTACAAGTAGTATTAATAGTTATAAACTGGACACTTTCAGGAAAGAGTTGGAAAATTTGGGTCAGCAAGAGAAATGTAGTGATACAATGTGGTACACCAGGAAAGCCCTGGAGTATATTAGAGATTTAAACACAAGTTCTAATTTTTTCCAATCACTTCTCTTGGGCCTCATTTATTCTTTTAAATGAAATCTTTTATTCAACCCTTTTGGGCCACATTCCTGGCAGAACCTAATTTAACTAAGAAAATCCATCAAGACGCCCACAGTAGAGTATCATCAATCCTGGCACTAGGTTTGAGGACTCCTGCCTTGAAGACTTGGGAAGAAGATCTAGGTGTTGAATTGGCCTAGCCACTGCTATTTGTTTTGTGTGTTGTATTCAGCTCTCTGTTTATTGCTCTGATTTCCTGTCTGCTCTGTCTCCTCTAGAGCACCAGCAAATCTGACTTTTGACTTTGCCTGTTCTCAAAACCAACCCACGTAGGTTGAATGTATTTCATGGCTATTGGCTTACTGTCTGTGTTAATATCATCTATTCATCCATCCAGACCCACTCTTCACCCTTCTTCTTTCATCTCTGTGTCCTAGGAGGCTGATCTGTACAGACTATGATTATGAACACTATTGCCTCCTGGCTTTCTGCTGTGTTTAGCTAAGGGGAGCCTTATTATAAGAGTGGACAGGAAGAGGAGGATGAACTTGAAGAATTAATTCTGCTGTCTCTCCATCATAGCACAAATTTTCAATAAGGGCAATATTACCTCTAAGAGGGTAAAAATTGTTACATAGGGTTAAGAAAATGAACTATTACAATGGTTTGCGGCTTTCTGAAGGGCCACACTATGACAACACATATACACTAAATCTGTGGTATTAAACTTTCATGGGGGAGAGGTGATTAGGTATAAAATATCTATAAACGCTTAATCAGGCAATAGTGACCTACCATCCTCCAGAGTTACTATGACCTTGCTGCATCCTCCAAATCAAGGTCAATGTTGTCCTGAGATGATGGGGTAAGTGGAAAGGTAGAAAAGAGTAATAGTGGGAGGGAGAAGAGGAGCTCTTTTAATTAACTTTAACCATTGAAAATTGAGAAAAGAGAATTAAATCCATCAAGAGAAGAATGAGAAGGCCTCTCCTCCTCCTTTCTCCAACCTTGATTCTTTTTAATTTATATGCTTTCCCTGATCAAATCTTTACATATAAATCAATTCACATCACATTTTCTGAACTCATACATAAACAAAGAGGGAGTTTTAACAGACATTGATGTCTAGAGAGTCTGTTACATTTTATGTAGCTCTTTCAATTATATGCTCTTATTTTATTCTCAAAGTGCTTTTGTATTATTTTATAAATAAAGATGCTAGACATAGATTGCCTGTGAAATCCATCCAAGATCATAGCTGGTAAACAGCAGTGTTAAAACCCAAATATTTTAAAAATAGATAGATTTTGTGCTTTTTCAATTTCAACAAGTTGCCTCAAGTTACTTGCTAATAAGTAGAAGTTAGTCATTCCAAATAAGGGTGAGGCGTGGTGGCTCATGCCTGTAATCTCAACATTTTGGGAAGCTGAGAAAGGAGGACTGCTTGAGGACAGGAGTTTCAGACCAGCCTGGGCAACACAGCAAGACCTCATCTCTACAGAAAAAAAAAAAAAAAAAAAAGAGCCAGATATAGTGGCACACATCTGGCATCTGTAGTCCCAGCTACACAGGAGGCTGAGGTGGGAAGATAACTTGAGCCCAGGAGTTTGAGGCTGCAGTGAGCTATGATTGCACCACTGCACTCCAGTCTGGGCAACAGAGTAAGACCCTGTCTCAAAAAGAGAAAAAAAAATCCAAAGAATTCTAGTATTAATCACTATTTTTTTTTTTTTTGAGATAGGGTCTCACTGTGTCATCCAGGCTTGAGTGCAGTGGCACAATTTTGGTTCACTGCAACCTCCCTTCTCCGGGGTTCAAGCAATTCTCCTGCCTCAGCCTCCTGAGTATCTAGGACTACAGGCATGCGCCACCACGCCCGGCTAATTTTTTTGTATTTTTAGTAAAGATGGGGTTTCACCATGTTAGCCAGGCTGGTCTTGAACTCCCACCCTCAGGTGATCTGTCCGCCTTGGCTTCCCAAAGTGCTGGGATTACAGGAGTGAGCCACCACACCCGGCCCACTATATTCTTAAATTATTTCTTCATTTCCAATGTTAGGTGATGCAAAAAACGTAGAAGACAATGACTAAGTCTTTTTAGAAATTCTTAAAAGATGTTTTGTTGATTAAACATAAATACGTATTTTGTGGAACACTATAGATATAAAAACAGGTAGGAGTGCAGAAGATTGTTAGCTCCAGAATAATAGTAGAGACTTAACTATATAATAACTCTTGAAAATTGCTCAGAGGAAAAAAAATGTAGTAAAATCAAGAAGTGTGAAGGAAGTATTCAGTCTAAGAGATGTTAATTAAAACCCAGTGTATCTTTTCACTCCTTTAAGAATGAGAACTCTATAGAACAGTGACTTGAGTACATACCACTAAAAGAATTTTTGACAAATAAAATCTGTGTGGGAAATAAGAAGATGACAAGGAAGCAAAGCAAACACATCAGATAAGGAGAAGATACTTTAGATGAAAAGATATGTGTTTGCAAGTAAGCAAAATATTCTAATAATACAAAGGATTAACACTAATCAGTAGGATGTTAACAAATATATCAGGAGAAGAAGATCATCAAAAGGAAATAAATTTGCTAATAAATGAGGACAAGCATAAAACTATGACTGTGCCACTGAAGTCATTTTTTAAAAATCTTTCTTTACAAAGAAAAATGAAAATATATTTTTACCATTTAGAAATAAGAAAGATCTTGCCCAAGTAACAGTTGGTAACATGGTAGCATGCTAAGGAAGTTAGGGATTCTGGATACACATAAATCAGCAGCCAATGACAAGTTAGTCAGAGATGAAAAGCAATTAGACAGAGGACCTACTGAGTTACTTGCTAATTTAATAGTTAAAAGCTGGTGGATACCTTTAAAAAGCATTTGTTGAAAAGAATTTTACACTGCTGAAGGAAAAGGTCAAGGAACCAAAGCAGAGGGAGTGACCATCTGGGAGATATATTGTTAACTATTAGCAAAACAGTGGTTTCACCACCACAGGAGAAAAACTATATATATCAAGAAAAAATAGTTCCAAGAAAAATGAATAGCAACACATTATCAAGGTAAAAACTCCCATTCAAAATTATCTTTTTGTAGAATTATCTGGAAAATGTTTGGTATTTCAACATTAATAATATTTCTGTGCTGTCTTCCTGAACTTTTTGTTGAATAAAAATGAATTTTATTTAGATAGACTGTGGTCAAGAGGAATCAAAGCTTTCTTTATGTTTGTAGTAAAGATTATAAGATGAAAATATATCAGATTTTTTCATGCAAGCTACTTGAATTTATCAGGGGAAAAACATAGCACCTATGGTTTCAACTTTCAACCAAGCTCTTTTAGCAAAACCAAATTAAAGATTTCTAACATTCCAGCTATCTGACATTTAGAAATAGTCAACATAAATTTTTTTGAGCCAGAAGTTATTATTTTAAGAAATAAGTACATTGGTTCTGCTTCCATTCATAGCTTAACAATTCTTGAATGTATGTGTCAGTTAGAAAAAGTAAGTTTCAACTGATAAAAGTACATTAGAAGGAAAGAGCCAACAAATATAATTTTCAATTTATGTTAATTCTTTTTGGTGGCTGTGTACTATTCCACAGTATCTTTTATGTAACTATTTTAAGTAGGAATATTAAAGTTATATGGCACATAATTATAACAGTACTTATTTAGAGAATTGTTTATTAATCAGTTAATCAGCTTGTCAAGAATGTCTCTGAAAGAGTCATTGATGTTTTAAAAAATCCCATGTTAAAAGTTTTATCTATAAACAATTACATGGCATGAATTACTTTCTTTGCCATCCGCTTTCCGATACACACACACACACACACGCACACACACACACGCACACACACTTTAGAGCACCAAGGGCAACAATGTGTTGAAATAAAAAATCAATTCTGGGGATATAAGGCACAGCATGATGACTATAGCCCATAATACCGTATTATTTACTTGAAATTTGGTGAGAGCAGAGTTTTAAGTGTCCTCACCACCCTCCTCACACACACACACACACACACACACGAATGGTAACTATGAGTGGTGATGGATGTATTAATTTGATGTAGTCAGTACACAATGTATACATATATCAAATCATCATATTTTACACTTTGAATACATACAAGTTTCATTTGTCAATTAAATATTTAAAAATTTTAAGAAGAATGTAAAAAAGAAATAAAATATCAAGACCATGACAATGATTTCAGTTTTAAAGAATCCAAAATATAGTTTGGTATTTACAAAATACCAAATCACTAATTGATTTCATTGATTTATACAAACAACTGCTTGCTTAACAGCCAGTTTAGTTGCCTAACTGAATTGACTACTATTGTAGTCCAATGTTTAATCTGGTAGGTTAGTATAAATGCTGTCCCAGTGTTTCCCCCTGGTTACTTTCAAGGTTACATTTCCCTCAGAGACTGAAGACATGCACCTACCGAACAAAGTACGCTAACCTTTCAGCAGACACAGAGGTAATTCTGGTGTGTTCAACTGTGATTTGACTCCTGTCACATATGTCTGAAGAGCAAAGGGCTATATTGAAAGAAACTGTCTAGAGACTAAGTGTTTCAAATTCTCTTGAAAATTCAAACAATCCTGCAAAGGACAGGAATGGTAGAAAAAGAAATCTCAGGTGAATAGGTTCTGGAGAGTCTATTAGTTTGTAGAAGAAAAAGATGCCAAATGTGAAATAAAAATCATTAGTTGAACCAGAAACATTAAATGAGTGTGTTTTGTGGGGACGTGCTGCTATGAACATTACTGTAAAATTTCAGAAAACCATTCAATTATGCCTGACAGCTTTTAAAGACCCTGAATCTTTAGTTAAATCAAAGTGTATTTATTATGAAATAAACTCTGTTGACGTGTCATTGAAAAGTTTTTTAAAAACTTTCCTACTTAACCCCAGTATTCAGATATCACACTTGGCAAATCATCCACAGCACCAAAATTAAAAGCTGGAGTAATATCTAAATCAGAAAATTCAAAGGAATGATTGACATACTTGAAAACCTCCTAGGGCAAAGAATCCATGAAAGTAAAATAAAAGGCAAAAATTTTTTAGAAGGCAAGCAAAAAGGATGTTGGAAATTTTTACAGTGACATGTAAAGCTAATATAAAGCAGACAAACAGAAAAATGGTCTGAAAGCTGGGTGTGTGGCACACACCTGTAGTCCTAGCTACTTCAGAAGCTGAGGTGGGAGGATCATTTGAGCCCAGGTGGTTGAGGCTGCAGTGAAATATGATCATACCATTGCACTCCAGCCTGGTTGACAGAGTGAGACCCTGAATCTAAAAAGATATTCAAAAATTTTAAAAAGGGCAGTGAATACGATTGAAGAATCTAGAGAAAAAATAGAAATTGTCAATAAACATAGGAAAAGATGATTAATCTGGCTAATAATTACAGATGTAAAAAGTAAAATATCACTTTGATATTATTTTGATTATTAAGACAATAAAAGAAAAAAGAATAACATCTATAATTGGCAGAGTATAGATAAACTAGGACTTTCACACATTGGGGTATACATGAAAGCAAAAATTTGTACAAGCAATGGAATGATTCCTCTTTTACATCAACAATACAAGTAATTTGATATTTACCTCTAATATAAACTTCCCTCTTAGTACTGCTTTTGCTGTATCCCATAGGTTTTAGTATGTTGTGTTTCTGTTTTCATTCATCTCAAGAAAACTATTCATTTTCTTCTCAATTTCTTCAATGACCCATTGTTCATTCAAAACCATGCTATTTAATTTCCATGTACAGGCATATCTCAGAAAAGCATGGATTCAGTTCCTGACCAGTGTAGCAAATATCGCAATAAAGTCTAGAGACTAAGTGTTCTGAATTCTTTCTAAAATTCAAACAATCCTGCAAAGGACAGACATGACAGAAAAAGTATTAATTATTCTTTTAGATAAAGTGAGTTACAATTTTTTGGTTTCTCACTACATATAAAAGTTATGTTTATACTATACCATAGTCTATGAAGGGTGCAATAGCATTATGTCTAAAAAAAGTACATACCTTAATTAAAAATACTTTATTGCTAAAAAAAAATGCTAACAATCAGCTAAGTTATCAGCAAGTCATAATCTTTTTTCTGGTGGAGGGTCTTGCCTCAATGTTGATGACTGCTGACTGATTAGAGTGGTGGTTGCTAAAGGTTGGGGTGGCTGTGTCCATTTCTTTTAAATAAGACAATGAAGCTTGCTGAATCGATCGGCTCTTCCTTTCATGAAAGATTTCTCTGCAGCATGTGATGCTGTTTGATAGCATTTTACCCCAGTCAAACTTCTTTCAAAATTGGAGTCAATCCTCTCAAATCCTGCCACTTAATTATCAACTAAACTTATATAATATTTAAAATTATTTGTTGCCATTTCAAAAATGTTCATAGCATCTTGACCAGGAGTGGACTCCATCTCAAGAAACCACTTTCTTGGCTCATCCATAAGAAGCATCTCCTCATGTGTTAAAGTTTTATCATGAGATTGCAACAATTCAGGCATATCTTCAGGCTCCTATTCTAATTCTAGTTCTCTTGCTGTTTCTATCACATCTGTAGTTATCTCCTCCACTGAAGACTTGAACCCCTAAAAGTCATCCATGGAGGCTGAAATCAACTTCTTCCAAATGCACTTTAATATTGGTTGATATTTTGACCTCCTCTCATGAATCACAAATGTTCTCAATGGAATCTAGAATGGTGAATCATTTCCAGAAGGTTTTCAATGTGCATTGTCCAGATCTATCAGAAGAATCACTATTTATAGCAGCTATAGCTTTGTGAAATGTATTTCTTATATAAGACTTGAAAGTTAAAATGACTCCTTGATCCATAAGATGCAGAATGGATGTTGTGTTAGCATGCATAAAAACATTAGGCTGGGAGCGGTGGCTCATGCCTGTAATCCTAGCACTTTGGGAGGCTGAAGCGGGCAGATCATGAGGTCAGGAGATAGAGACCATGCTGGCCAACATGGTGAAAGCCCATCTCTACTAAAAATACAAAAAATTAGCTGGGTGTGGTGGCGTGTGCCTATAATCCCAGCTACTTGGGAGGCTGAGGCACAAGAATCACTTGAACCTAGGAGGCGGAGGTTGCAGTGAGGTGACATTACACCACTGCACTCCAGCCTGGCGACAGAGTGAGACTCCGTCTCAAAAACAAACAAAAAAACAACAACAAAAAACATTAATCTCCTCATGCATTTCTATCAGCACTCTTGGGTGATTAGGTGCATTGTCAACATGCAGTCATATTTTGAAATGAACCATTTTTCTCCGAGCAGGTCTCAGCAGTGGGCTTAAAATATTCAGTAAAGCATTCTTAAACAGATGTGCTGCCATCCAGGATTTGTTTTTCCATTTCTGGAACACAGGTAGAGAGGATTTAGCATAATTCTTAAGGTCCCTAGGATTTTTAGAATGGTAAATGGGCATTGGCTTCAGTTTTAAGCAACCAGCTCCATTAGCCCCTAAAAAGGGAGTCAGTCTGTCCTTTGTAGTTTTGAAGCCAGGCATTGACTTCTCGCAAGCTATGAAAGTCCTAGATGGCATCTTCTTCCAATATAAGGCTGCTTTATCTACACTGAAAATCTGTTGTTTAGTGTAGCCACCCTCATCAATGATCTTGGTTAGATCTTCTAGATAACTCGCTGCAGCTTCTACATCAGCATTTGCTGCTTGCTTCACCTTGCACTTTTATATTATGGAGATGGCTTCTTTCCTTAAATTTTATGAACCAACCTCTGCTAGGTTCCAACTTTTCTTCTGCAGCTTCCTCACCTCTCTCAGCCTTCATATAACTGAAGAGGGTTAGGGCCTTGCTCTGGATTAGGCTTTGGTTTAAGAGAGTGTTGTGGTAGGTTTAATCTTTTATCCAGACCACCCAAACTTTCTCCATATCAGCAATAAGGCTGTTTTGCTTTTTTATCATTTGTGTGTTTACTTGGAGTAGCACTTGTAGCACTTTTAACTTCCTTAAGAACTTTTCCTTTGCATTCATCACTTAGCTGATTGGCACAAGAGGCCTAGCTTTCAGCCTGTCTCAGTTTTGGACATGCCTTCCTCACTAAACTTAATCATTTCTGGATTCTTTTCCTTTTTTTTTTTTGTTTTTGTTTTTTTGAGAGAGAGGGTCACTCTGTCACCAAGCTAGAACTCCTAGGCTCAAGCAATTCTTTCACCCCAGCCTCCTAAGTAGCCAGGACTACAGGTGTGCACCACCATGCCCAGCTAACTTTTTCATTTTTTGTAGAGATAGCATCTCACTGTGTTGGTCAAGCTGGCCCATTTCTAGCTTTTGATTTAAAGTGTGAGACATGTGACTTTTCATTTCACTTGAACACTTAGAGGCCATTGTGGGTTATTAATTGGCCTAACTTTAATATTGCTGTGTCTCAAGGATTAGGGAGGCCCAAGGAGAGAGGGAGATGGGAAATGGCCCCTAAATGGAGCAGTCAGAACGCATGAAACATTTACTGATGAAGGTCACTATCTTATATGGGTGTGTATGACTTGTGGTGCCCCAAAACAATGACAATAGTAACATCAAAGATCACTGATCACATATTACCATAATAGATAATGAAACAACATTAATAATAGAAAATGAAAAAGTCTGAAGTATCATGAGAATTCCCAAAATGTGACACAGAGACACAAAGTGAGCACCTGCTGTTGGGAAGATGGCGTCAATAGACTTCACACAGAGTTGCCACAAACCTTCAATTTGGAAAACATGCAGTACCTATGAAGTGCAATAAAGTGAAACACAATAAAAAGAGGTATGTCTGCATTTATAGTTTCCAAGGTTCCTCTTGTATTGATTTCTAGTTTTATTTCATTGTGGTCAGAAAGATATTTATCCTCAGTTGATCAGTATACGTTGTATACATGCACTGAAATATATGTACCCCATAAATATGTACAATTATTATTTACCAATTTAAGAAAAAAAAAAAAGAAAAGCAGTTTGGCTGTAAGATTACAAATAAAATATGTCTATACAGTCTATACACTTTAACCTAAAAAATCTGTTCCTAGGGCTTTCCCCTTTAAAAAGTGATTATATACTTGACCAAAATGTATATACAAGAATATTCTGTTCTGCATTATCTATATTGGTAAAAGCTTGGCAATAATAGAAATGTTCATCAAAAAGGAATTAGGTAAATAGATAGTAGAGTACTCATATAATAGAATATTCCATAGTTATTAAAAGTGTTGTTGGAGTTCCATATGAACAGAGTTAAACTGCAGTAATATTAACCCACATTCTCTCCCCACCTATTGTTAAATTAATGCATTCTTGACTCAAGAAGAGGACAAATATAACTGAGAAAATATGTGCTTGGGAATAAAATTTTAAACTTAATAAGCTTTAGATTTGTAAGAGCCAAACTTTTTTTTTTTTTTTTTGAGACAGAGTCTTGCTCTGTTGCCCAGGCTGGAGTACAATGGCCCAATCTCAGCTCACTGCAACCTCTGCCTCCTGGGTTCAAGCAATTCTCTGCCTCAGCCTCCCAAGTAGCTGGGATTACAGGCGTGCACCATCACACCCAGCTAATTTTTGTATTTTTAGTAGGGATGGGGTTTCACCATGTTGGCCAGGCTGGTTTTGAACTCCCAACCCCAGGTGATCTGCCCACCTCAGGCTCCCAAAGTGCTGGGATTAAACGCGTGAGCCACCACGCCGGGCCAGAGCTGAACCTTTTAAGAGAAAGATGTTTAGTTTGAAAAATTTGTCTTTGCATGTTAAAAGCCAAAGTCCTCAGATGTTAAAAATGAATGGTGGATTTGGAAGCATAATGTCTGGCCAGTTTTTTCCCCTTACTGGACAGAGAAACAGGTTTATTTTTCACAGAGATTAGAGTAATGGAGTTGGCTGTGGGTGGTGGTCTCTGAGAAGAAACACAGTTCTCTGCTGCGCTTTTGGCCAAGCTTTGAAGGTGGGATGAGTAGGAGCAATAGAAATCCAATGAGTTTGGGTGGGGAGCATTCATGGAGAAGGCACCTGTGTTTTACTTTTCTGGGTATAGCCCAGGAACACTGCAGGACTTTTAAAGAAACTTCCTGTTCAGTATGTATTAATATATTAGTTTCCTATGGCTGCTTTAACAAGCTACCAGAAACTTGGTGATTTAAAACAACATACATTTGTTATCTTATAATTCTAGAGGTCAGAAGTCCAAAATCAGTCTCAGTGGGCTAAACATCGAGACAGGTGAGAGAGCTGCATTCCTTCTGAAGGCTTAAAGGGAGGATCTGTTCTTTGACTTTTCTGGCTTCTAGAGGCTGCCTCTATTCTTGGCTCCTTAGTCCTTCCTCCATCTCTAAAGCCAGCAGCATAGCACCTTTGAATCTTTCTATCTCTGCTTCCATCATCACACCTCCCTTTCTGCTTCTGACTCTCCTACTTCCCTCTTATAAGGGCTCTTGTGATTACATTTGGCCCACCAGGATAATCGGTATAATCTCTCTATATCAAGATCTTTAATTTAATCACATCTGCAAAGTCTCTTTTATCATGTAAGATAGTACATTCACAGGTTCTGTGAATGAGATTTTGAACATCTTTGGGGGTCATTATTCTGCATACTACCACATGGTACCCCTAACAGTAGAATAGCAATGACTGTGTTAAATGTGTCAGCAGATGGTCCCAAGGACATCTTCAATTTAGTGTTGGATGAGAGGGCACAGACGGACTGGTTGGGCAGACTTGAAAAGGCCTTGTATTTGGAATAAGGAGGATGAAGAATGAAGAATCTGACAGGCAGATGTCAAGGAATGATTCCAGCCTCTTCGCAGATGTAGCAAGTGTAGAGGCCATTGTCCAAAGGACTTTAGCCTCTTTGCTGTCCAGATGATTTTTAGCTCTTGTCTGATTACTGAAAAATCATCCTAGGTGAAGGGACAGAGAAGTGAGACAGAAAAAAATCCTGAAGTGTTGAGATTAGGTCAAACCAGAGTAACCAAGAAAACAAAAGAGTGACTGAGTTGACCATGAATTGGCCAGATTGACTTTTCTACAGTTGTGGATCTTAAGAATAAATTAAGTAGCATTTTAGAAAGGTACATTTTTGTGCATCTTAGTAACTACTTTGAAATGCATAAACAAAATATCTATGTGTTGATATGGAAAGGTGTCTACAATATATTATTATATGAAAGAACCACATTATAAAACATGTCATTATTATATTCAAATTGTTATATTGTATTTACATGTGTTTATGCATGGAAAAGTGCCTTATTTATTTATTTGTTTATAGGTAAGCTCTCACTATGTTGTTCAGGCTGGCCTTGAATTCCTGAGCTCAAGTGATCCTACTGCCTCAGTGTCTCAAGTAGCTGGAACTACAGGTGCAGGCCACCATGCCCAGCTAGAAAAATGTCTTAAAGTTTATATTCCTATTCAGACATGGCTCTCTCTGGGTGATTGAATAAGAGATTTCTCTGTGTACTTTTTTTTTTTGTATTGATTCAATTTTAGATCTGTGCTATTGTCCTTACACTAAGCGTGTACTATTTGAATAATCAGTAAAAACAGCAGAGTTATTTCCATCTTACAAAAAGCTATGGTAAAAGGTACCATCATTTATTTTAGATAGTGAAATAGTATGTCAATAACACTGAACAACAATTGTTGACAGCAAAATGAGATCAAGTGTCAGTTTTCCAACTTACTAGTCATGTAACCTTGGGCAAGCTACCTACAATTTCTGGGCCCCATCTGAAAACTGGGGATAATAATGCACAGTGATACCAAATGGAATGCAGTGGGCTTGACATTTAATGTGCTATTTAATTCTCAAAACAACTCTTGATGTGACTATTACCATCCCATCATGTAAAATCAAATATAGAGACTATATACTACAGCTCTTTGAAAAACCATAATAGAAACCTAAGATACTCCTGCAACACAATCAAGAAATGCTTACAGTGCTCTGCATAGATATAGATGCCACATATAAGCTCTTTAAACAATATTTTGATAACTTAATTTTCAGTATGAATATTAGGCTCCTCTAAAACTTTCAGCAATTGGAAGAATGATCCATGAGTTCTCTGCCTAGAGATAGCCTCTTTAAAACCAAACGATATTTCAGTGGTTCACTTTCCTACCTGCTGGCAGCCTGGGCTCTTGATGAAAGCTTTGTTGTTGAGAAAGTGTTGTTGAGAGTTGAGTGAAAGTATCCATTATCAATTGTGCTTACCAAATTCAAGGTATTTGTTGTAGCAGCTATGTGTGTATTTGTATACACATGAATATACATATATGATAATATACATATTATCATTTTAAATGGTTAACTATTATTAATTACCTAGTACTCTGATTAAGATGAGATACACTAAGGATACAAATTAAGAAACTAGGATCGGCCAGGCATGGGGGCTCACGCCTGTAATCCCAGCACTTTGGGAGGCCGAGGCGGGCAGACCACCTGAGGTAGGGAGTTCAAGACCAGCTTTACCAACACGGAGAAACCCTGTCTCTACCAAAAATACAAAAAAAATTAGCTGGGTGTGGTGGCGCATGCCTGTAATCCCAGCTACTCAGGAGGCTGAGGCAGGAGAATTGCTTGAACCCAGGAGGCAGAGGTTGTGGTGAGCTGGGATCACGCCATTGCATTCCAGCCTAGGCAAAAAGAGCGAAACTCCACCTCAAAAAGAAGAAAAAAGAAATAAAGAAAGAGGCTAGGATCAGGAATATGGGCCAAGTATAAGGCTATATAAAGTAAAAGTGTGTAGAAATATTCCATATAACCTGAATAGGAAAAACTAGTATAAATTCATCCTTTCTTCCTAAAAACCTTTAAGGCTAGAAATATTTTAGAATTCAGAATTCTTGGCTTTCAGAAAGGTACTTGAATGCATATACCTTCTGTAATGTACTGATATATATTATATAACATCACCAACAGGTCTGTGCCCTGTAATCACCACATTGTTATTTCTGCAGAGAAAGGAATGAATATTCATACTAAGTCGGATAAATAAAGTCTTTAAACAGCCTTATATCAGCTCAGGTTTTGCTGCCAAATGAGTTTGTACCAAACTCAGGGAAAACTTTTCAGTTAATTAAACTCCGTAATGAGAAATGAGGTGCTTCCGTTTTCTTCAAGTTGTTTTCAGGTTTTCATTTTCCTGCTCTTGATGATATGCTGAGAAGGGCTTATGGTTGTAGAAAGAGATAATGTGAACACACAGCATTGACTCTTATCAACAGCTTTACTGCTTAGTGGTGATGAGAAAGTTGTCTATAGGGAGGGAATTTCTTCCTTCACTGCATCAGTGTTCACTTCCTAGATGAATAAAACTTACCCATATCATTGGATGCAAAGAGTTGATCAACACTTTCCTGTGTTAAGCTTTTAGAAGCCTTTAGTTTGTATGAAAACCTAACTCTTGGCTTCTGCTCTCTGGGCTTCTGCTAATAGTAATGCTTATCTATTTCAAGTTCCAATGACCTAGTTGCAATTATTTCTAGTGTCGATACACTTAGTCAGGACTGTAGATATTTTCATAATTTGAGTTATTACATGAGTAAGGTGAGTAAAGTGTACATTTTTCCTGGACATTGGATAAAATATTTCCATTAGCAATAGGTCAAACATAAATAGTGATAAGGTTGGAGAAAAGTTTTCAAGGGGTAGCTTAAAAATCTTGCTTCAAAAGGAAGCAGAAGACTGGACATGGTGGCTCACACTTGTAATCCCAGCACTTTGGAAGGCCAAAGCAGGTGACTCTCTTGAGCCCAGAAGTTTGAGACCAGCCTGGGCAACATGGCAAAATCCTGTCTCTATAAAATATACAAAAATTAGCTGGGCATGGTGGCATCCATCTGTAGTCCCAGCTACTTGGGAGGCTAAGGTGGGAGAACACTTGGGATCAGGAGGTTGAGGCTTCAATGAGCTGAGATTGCACCACTGTACTTCAGCCTGGGCATAAGAGTGAGACCCCATCTCAAACAACCACAACAACAACAACAAAAAGGAAGCAGATATCTAAGTATTTATGTCAAGACTTAGGATATAATAAGGGATGGAATATCCATGGAAGATATAACAATGAGAAAGGATACAGAAACAGTTTTAAACTTCTTCCCACTCCTCAATCTTCCAGCGATTCTGTCAACATGGATCCAGCTGTGATGGAAGAGAATAGGCATGTTATATTCATCTAACTACGAGTAAGTAGCCTTACAACTGGAGCTTCATGAGAGCAAAAGTTTGGCAGACCCCTGACTGGGAAGTGAGGAGCGCCTCTGCCCAGCCGCCGCCCCGTCTGGGATGTGAGAAGCGCCTCTGCCTGGCCGCCACCCTCTCTGGGATGTGAGGAGAGCCTCAGCCCGGCCCCCTACCGTCTGGGAAGTGATGACGGCCTCTGCTCAGCCCCCTCCACTGTCTGGGATGTGAGGAGCGCCTCTGCCCGGCCCCTGCAACTTCTGGGATGCGAGGAGCGAGACGTCTCTGCTGGCTGCGGCCGTCTGGGAAGTGAGGAGCGCCTCTGCTCGGCCGCTGTGCAACCTTCCAAGTGTGAAGTGACAGCCTTGTGTGTGATCTTTCTGCCTTCCCCAAGTTTGCGTTTTCGACATTAAGGTTTACTTAAAAAAAAAAAAAAATTTGACAGACCCTTTCAGCAACCTCAAAAGGGAAGAATTATCCCACTAAGAATGGGAAAACTGAGACCCAGAGAGGTTAGGTGACTTGTACTAGGATTAGGTAGATACAAATGATAGCGCCTGCAGGCCTGTCTAGTTCAAACAGTGAAATGAAAATGATAACTTGGGGGGAAAGAGAATTGTATTCAATATACTGTCTAGCAAGCTTCTGGTGATAGCTATACTTTGTTAAGTTACACATATGGAAACATATTTTGTGGGGACGATTTTTAAAGTGTAGGATCAGTGTCAATTTATAATCAGGAGGAACGGATTAAAATAGAAGAAGGGAAAACCTAAGAATGACTAAAACAAAGTAAACTTTTCTCTCTGCTCTCCAGATAGTCTGCACGGACATTATCTCTATAGTTCTGGAATGGGAAGAAGTTGTACAACTGTGTGCAGTACCCATCCAATGTGACAACATAGTAGGAGATAAAAATCTCCTAACCCAAATGGCAGTTTTTGTTTCTGGTGACAGTGCAAAGAGCCAACAAAATTCTTGTTTACCACACAGTTTAAATTACTTTCTTGAGACAGACTTTAAGAATAATTTGATTCCTAATCTCTGCTAGCAAAAATACACCATTGTGCATCTGTGTGTTTCATTTACTTTTCTTGCATTTCAAATCACATACCCACATTCACCCTCACACACACGATAACCCACACAAAATATATTTGGAATAGGACTTTTCCAGATCTAATCACAAATGATACATTTTTAATGGGGGAGGTACAGGCACTGTGATAGGCCTGTGTGATAGGCCTGTGGGCTTATACCAACCGGTCTTCTTAAACAGATGCTTGACTCTAGAGTGGGGTCATCAAGCGTTTTTTATACAATTGGCTCTTTATTAGCATAGTGGACAAAATCAGTTTTTGAATATACATCTTTGTTAAATTTTTGATTCCTGTTGTGTTATATTCCTGAAATGAAAAAGAGGAAGTTGAATTAGATGTTGAACTAAGTGTTCAGGCATGATACACAGTAAGTCAAACTCACTGACTGGAATCCACAGCAAGAAGTCACAGGAAGAATAAAACCTGATGGATTTGAGTATGCCTGACATATATACCTAGTTTGATGTAGTAACAATGATAAAATATTCAATAAAATAAATTTTAAAAATTGGTCTGGGCATCAAGAGACACAAACGTATTTTAATTAGATTTGTGATCTCCTGTTTTTCCCTCTCCAAATATGGAATAATTTTGTATGCCAACAGGATAAAAGCTGTGAGAAAAACAATTTTTTTTTTTTTTTGAGACAGTGTCTCGCTTTGTTGCCCAGGCTGGAGTGCAGTGGCGTGATCTCAGCTCACTGCAACCTCTACCCCCTCTTCCACACCAGGTTCAAACAATTCTCCCATCTCAGCCTCCCAAGTAGCTGGGATTACAGGTGTGTGCCACAACACCCTGCTAACTATTTTGTATTTTCAGTAGAGACGAGGTTTCACCATGTTGACCAGGCTGGTCTTGAACTCCTGACGTCTAGTGATCCACCCACCTCAGCCTCCCAAAGTGCTGGGATTACAAGTGTGAGCCACCGCGCCTGGCCGAGAAAATTATAAACAGAAGTGTCTTTAAAACATGACTTGTCCTCTGTATGCCTATAGTACATTAATACTTCTGGACAGTAAAAAATTACCAGATTAGAACATAATGGTCTGAGGGTTACTATTCTAAAGAGCTCATTAAAATTGATAAGAAAAACACTGAGACCCCAATATGAAAATGAGCAAAGGACATGAATAAACAATACACATCAGTGAAGATAATTAGCAAGCAAACATATGGGAAAATGCTTAACCTTGCTAGTTATCAAAGAAAAACAAGCTAAAATAATTGTGTTAATATCCTACACCACTTTAATGTGTAAGAGAAATGATATTCTGGTGAATTCCACCAAATGTTTAAGAATAATTAACATTAATCCTTCACAAACTCCTCCAAAAAAAAAAAGAAGAGGGGGAAATACTTCCCAACTCATTTTATGAGGCCAGTATTATCGTAATACCAAAATCATACAAAAACATCATAAGAAAAGAAAACTACAGATCAATATTTCTTCTGAATACAGATGCAAAAATCCTCAACAAAATACTAGCAAACCAAATCTAGTAACATATAAAAAAGATTACAGGCTGGGTGTGGTGGCTCATGCCTGTAATCTTAGCACTTTGGGAGGCTAAGGCAGGAGGATTGCTTAAGCCTAGGAGTTGAAGACCAGCCCGGGCAGCATAGCAAGACCTTGTCTCTACTAAAAATAAAAAAATTAGCCAGATGCAGTGGCATGTGCCTATAGTCCTAGCTACTTGGGAGGCTGAAACAGGAGGATCACTTGAGCCCAGGAGTAGAGGCTGTAGTGAGCTATGATTGTGTCACAACACTCTAGACTGGGTGACAGAAAGAGACCTTGTCTCTAAAAACAACAACAACAACCAAAACAAAACAGAAAACAGCAACAGGTTATACATCATGACCAAACAGGCTTTAGCCCAGGTAACCAATGTAATAGACCACATTAACAGAATGAAGGGGGTCGGGCGTGGTAGCTCATGCCTGTAGCTCATGTTGGGCGTGGTAGCTCATCCCAGCACTTTGGAAGGCTGAGGCAGGTGGATCACTTGGGGTTAGGAGTTTGAGACCAGCCTGGCCAACATGGTGAAACCCCGCCTCCACTAAAAATATAAAACAATTTGCTGGGAATGGTGGTGCGTACCTGTAGTCCCAGCTACTTGGGAGGCTGAGGTAGAAGAACTGCTTGAACAGAAGATGGAGGTTGCAGTGAGCTGAGATCATGCCACTGCACTTCAGCCTAGGTGACAGAGCCAGATTTCATCTTGAAAAAAAAAAAGAAACACACACACACACACATACACACATACACAAACAGAATGAAGGGGAAAAAAAACCCCACACAATCTCTCAATAATATAGAAAAGCATGAAGAAAATACAACATCCTTTCTTAAAAAAAAAAAAAAAAAACAGTGAACTAAAAGTAAAAGGGAATTATCTCAACCTAATAAAGG
Source organism: Pongo abelii (assembly GCF_028885655.2). Taxonomy (NCBI): domain Eukaryota; kingdom Metazoa; phylum Chordata; class Mammalia; order Primates; family Hominidae; genus Pongo; species Pongo abelii. Next base: position 65,469,173 of record NC_071999.2, read on the forward strand.
CCATCTACAAAAACCCATAGCTAACATCAAAACTAATGGTGAAAGACAGAATGACTTCTTCCTAACATCAAGAATAAGAATATCTGCTCTCATCAGCTCTATTTGATATTGTACTAGTGGTACTAGTTAGAGCCAGTAGGCAAGAAAATGAAATAAAAGACATTCAGATTGGAAATAAAAAAGAAACTCTCTCTACTGCAGATGACATAAATCTAAAGAAAGACACAAAAAACTATGATAACTAATAAATGAGTTTAGCAAGGTTGCTGGCTATAAGAGCAACATATAAACATCTATTGTATTTATATAGACTATAAGTGAGAAATTTATAAATGAAATTAAAGCAATTACATTTATGAAAGCATCAAAAAAATAAAATGCATAGGAATAAATTTAATAAAATAAGTGCAAGACTTGTACACTGAAAACCAGAAAACGTCATTGAAAAAAATTAAAGAAGACCTTAATAAATGAAAAGACAACCCATGCTTCTGGATTGGAATACTTAGTATTATTAAGATGACAATACACTTCACATTAATCTGCAGATGCAACACAATGCCTATCAAAACCTCAAGTTGCCTTTTTAGGGGCAAAAACTGAGAAGTTGATTGTAAAATTCCTATGGAAATTCAAAGAACCCAGAATAGCCAAAACATTCTTGAAAAAGAACCAATTTGGAGGACACACACCTTTTGATTTCAAGGTTTACTACAAAGTTACAGTAATAAAGACAATGTGATAGATTGCATAAGGATAGAAATATAGATCAAAGGAATTAAATTCAGAATCCAGAAATAAATCTTATACTTACAGCAATTGATTTTTGACAAGAATCCCAAAGCAGTTCAATGAAGAATAGTCTTCTCAACAAATGGTGCTGGATAGCTACATGACAAAAAATAAAGTTGGACTCTACCTCACACAAAAATTAACTCAAAATGGTTCATAGATCTAAGTGTAACAGTTAAAATTATAAGAATATTAGAAGAAAACATAGGCATAAATCTTTGTGACCTAGGAGTAGAAAATGGTTTCTTAGATATGACATCAAAAGTAAAAATGACAAAAAGAAAAAAATAAATAAATTGAACTCCATCAAGATTTAAAACTTTTGTGCTTCAAAAGATATCATTAAGTAAGTAAGAAGACAATGCCAGAAATGGGAGAAAATACTTGCAAATCATACATCAAGTTCCTGACAAAGGACTTGTATATAGAATATGTTAAGAACTCCTACAACTTAGCAATAAAAATACAAATAACTCTGTTAAACATGGACAAGAATTTGGATAGACATTTTGCCAAGAAAGATATACAAATGGCCAATAAACACATGGAAAAACGCTCAACATCATGAATCATTAGGGAAATGTAAATTAAACCATAATCAACTCAAATACTACTTCACATGTATGAGGATGGTTATAAACAAAAAGGACAGACAAATATCGACAAGGATATGGAGAAACTGGAGCTCTCATACATTGCTGGTAGTAATGCAAAAAATGAAACTGTTTTGGAAAAGTTTAGCAATTTCTCATGAAGTTAACCCAGAAAGAGTTATAGTTACTGAGGTATAGTTAACCCAGAAATAGTTAAAGTCACGTGAGTTACTATAACCCAGAAATTCCACTCCTGGTTATATATCCAAAATAATTTGAGACATGTCCATACAAAAACTGTACACAAATGTTCATAGCAGATAATAGCCAAAAGTGGAAGCATCTCAAATGTCCATCAACTGATGAATCAATGAACCAAATGTATCTCCATACAATGCAGCATTATTTGGCCATGGAAATTAATGAAGTATTAACTCATGCTACAACATGGATGAACTTAAAATATATTAGGCTCAGTGAAAGAAGGCAGTCATAAAAGGTCACATATTACATGATTTCATTTCTGTGAATAGGCAGATCCATGGAAATGGAAAGCAAATAGAGGTTGCCAAGATCTGGGAGGAAAGGAAAATGGGGAGTGGCTCCTAATGGATATGGGTGATACATGAACAATATCTCAATAAATCTGTTCTTTAAATAAATTGTATCATTCAACGTTGTCAAGACTGATGAAATTGGTACAATTACATATTACTAGCAGCTTAGAAATCAGTACAATTCTTTTCTAAAGCTTAGAAATCAGTACAATTCTTTTCTGAAGCAAATTTGACTATATTTTCCGTGAGCTGTACAAGTCTTTCCATCCAGTAATCCTGCCCCTGGGAATTAAACCACACTCAGTGCTGAAACTATGAAGAAAGTTGTATTCCTGAAGATTTATTCTTTACAATACTAAAAAACTGAAAACCTCAAGTATTGTACAAAATGAGGATACTTAACACTTTATCAATGCAACTAATTTTTCAAAAAATGTTTGATCAATTGTTAAGTAAAAATGTTTTATACTATGTATTTTAAATTATTTATACTATAGACAAGGACTGATAAAGAACATGAGCCCAGGAAAATAAATGGCCTGTTAGCTTGCTATAGTTGTTGAGATCCCTCTCCTGTATTTTTAATATTATTTTTTGATGACTGTGAATGTACCACAGTATTCTTTGCCATTATGATGCTGTTATATTTAAAATGTTTTAAGATATTTTAAAGATGATTTCGGAGTGCTTTCAGAAATTATGCTTGTGGGTGAAAGGTGTGTGGGTACCCTGGATATCTGGACGATGATTCCAACTAGGAAAAAACACCAAGAGATCACAGCCACATTGGAAGATCTAGCTGACTCCAGTGAAGAAGTGTGAGGAGTCTACCTTCCCTGAAGAGCAGCTTGGCAGGATTTTCCCCCTGGTGGAGCAACCAGGCTGGCAGAGAAAGGTGAGCCCCTCCATCAACAAACAGTAGGACTATAGACTTGTGAACCCTTAGAAGGAAATTTGTGATGATATGGGTGGTAACCCCAAGGAATGCTTCTTGTGTGAATCAATGACTGGAGCACAACACTGGATCTTAAAAAAAATAAATAAATAAATAATAAAAAGATTATACTTTTAAGTAGTGATATAACATGTTTTTATAATTTTTAAAATTAAAGCATGACTATTGGCCAGGGATGGTTGCTCACACCTGTAATCCTAGCATTTCGGGAAGCCGAGGTGGGCAGATCACCTGAGGTCAGGAGTTCAAGACCAGCCTGGCCAACATGGTGAAACACCGTCTCTACTAAAATACACAAAAATTACCTGGGTGTGGTGGTGGGCGCTTGTAGTCCAGCTACTCGGGAGGCTGAGGCAACAGAATTGCTTGAACCTGGGAGGCGGAGGTTGCAGTGAGCCGAGATCGTGCCACTGTACTCCAGCCTGGACCACAGAGCAAGACTCCGTCTCAAAAAATTAAATTAATTAAATTAAATTAAATTAAATTAAAGCATGACTATATATACATTTATATATGGTAAAGTACAAAAATCTAAAGTCTACAACTATGTGAATATTTATGTAACTATAAATTAATTTTGCCACTATTCAGGTCAAGAGAGATCTTTTGGTGTCACCAGCAGCCTGCTCATACCCACGTGCAGTTGATACCACTGCTGAAGGCAACCGGTATCTGACCTATATCTCCACGGATTAGGTTTGCTGCTTTTGAGTTTCACAAATATGGAATTACTCAATACGTACTCTTTTGCATCTCCCTCTTCTTGCTCAACATTATGTCTGGGGAATTCATCCATGATGTGCATGAGACTGGAATTGATTGTTTTTCATTGTCACTGGACTTATGATTTCTGTAATCTGCCTCCTGCAGAATATAGAATAGTGCATTTCCTTTTGTTTAAATTTCACTGTGATGTAAAATAAATGCATGGTTAAATAAACTGTTTTAAGAGGAGAAAGTTTAAAAAAAAAGTCATTTAAGAGCATTTGACTACAACCGAAGTGCAGATGCAGTCAGCTAGAGAGCTGTCACTTCCGAGTAAATGAAATGGGCAGATGTTTGGGAAAATCAGTAAGATTGTGTGGTAATCCTGTGGAGGGTGTTGGCACAACTAGAAAACAGAGAGATAACCAGCTGGCTAAAATGGTAAACAAAGGAAGCCTGCACTCCTGGGAGGGTTTGCAGGAAGCACACAGCAATACCAAAGCCCTTGGGACTCCTGGGTTTGAGGCAGATGCAGTGCAATTCCAGTGGTCTCTTCTGTTCTACTGTAAGCCCATCTCACCTGTTTCAGATCAGTTTAGGTTCCAGTGGGAATGAAGAGGAAAAACTTCCTTTACAGTTTCAGCTGTCAGAAAGCTGCTGTTTGCAAATTCCAGGCTTCCAGACAACAGCAGAAAGGGTTTGCTCAGAAAAAAAAAAAAAAGTTTCCTAAGTGCTGTAAACCATGTTTTGGAGCTTGCTCTGGGAGGACATCAGAGGTTAGATTAAATGGAATAAAACTAGTAATAGTAATAATAATAATAGTGTTAGTCTGTTCTTATCTAATGGGGGAGATTGGGGCAGGTGTTTTCTGCATCCACAGCTGGTGACCTTCTCAAGTGTTTTCTCTCCCTCTCTGCATTGACTTTTCCCTCTGAGTTTTCTATACCAAATCTTTATTTCCTAGAAAGTTAAGGTAATTACTAACTTTTAAATCTATAAAAGCTGGTAGATAAGCTTGCTGGCTACTTGCCAAGACAGCTTTCATTGACATAAAAAAATTCTTTGTTTGTCATAACTAAATATATTAAGATATACAGAACATATTTTGAAGTTAAATAGTTTCAATTTCTTCATAATTAAAGTAAAACAAAGTTATCTTCTAGTGTAAGTTAGCACTCTGTCACTAAGATCTGTGTGACCTTGAGGAAGGGCTTTCTTGTGTCTAAGTTTCCTCAACTGTAAAACTATAAGCCTAAATTAAGAAATCTTTAAAGCGCATTTTAAAATATTAATATAATTTCTAAATATTTTAAAATATTAATATAATTTCTAAATCAAGTCATGTAGAGAACCTAAAAAAATAAATTCTCCCTTGATATTGGACTTAGCCTTACATTAACATTAATTCCAAGAAGCAAACTTTCGATTTGACTGGGAATTATATTCTGTTTGAGTTTGGGTGCTACGTTTGGAGATCACGATGTACCCTACTGAAGCAGCATGTGAACACCAGGGAGAAAAATAACAATTACTTCTTGAAAAAGAGTGATGAGATCATGATCAAAGACTGGTCTTTTTGGTTGAGATAGAGAAAGTGCCAAATGTCTGATAACATTAGATTAATTTGAGATCCAGAGAACGTTTGGGTCAAGCCAACACATTTATCTTTATTTGAGCTCTTAGCAACCTGTATGGCAGGTGTTTATTACTCTTGGACAAGTGCCTTCTGTTTATCTGGAAAGCGTTCATTGAGACATGAGTCTCCATTATATAAGTGTGACATGAAGTGGTAAGAAGTTGTCATGCAAACTCATGTTGTAAGGAACCATGTTTTATTAGGAGAAGATGTTCATGATGCAGAATTTCTTAGAAAAAAATGCAGATTAGACTCATGTTTACATCATCCCCAATTATAAGATCACCAGAGAAAATGTGTCATCGTCCTCCATGGAGTTGTGCTTATTTCAGCCAAAATGATTTCTGATGCATATCCCTCCTTTCTTGGTGCGTGGTAAACAATAACTCCAGCTGTCAAGTGCTGATGCAAGAGATGGAAATTCCATTTTTCTTTTCTTCTACAGGAAACACAAAGATCCTCCATGCAATCTTCTGGGCTATTGTCATATAGTATGATTTATGTATTTCTTGTATGTTCCTTTCTTTTTAAATCTGGAAGTATATTCTTTTGTTTTATTGGGCTATTTATTCTCTTGACATCCTTGGATGTGAGTTAATGGAACCATGATAAAAGGATAGAGAAGTAGAACAAACAAGCCTGATGGTATAGATTTAGGACTGCCTGACAGATTAGGGATAGCAAGGAGAGGAACAAAAGATAAAATCACCTGATTCATGTGCACTGGGATGGTCCAAAAAAAACTAGTTCTTGAAGTTTCACTTTGCTGTAACTCTGGAAAAGAAACACAGAAAAGATTAGGCTATTATTATAGGAATTGAGAAAAAATGTCTTCCTTTTAAAAATGAATTTTGATATACAAAATCTAAAAGCTCAATCTAAGAGCCTAGAACAATGCTTTGTGCTCAATGAGCATTTTATAAACATTTGTTACTTAAAGTCAGGGAAAGAGTTTATGGATATGAGAAGAATGGAATGGAGTGGACACACAACTATTATTTTATCTGCATAGAAGAGAATCCACTCCCCTTCTGGCTATGCCCCATTCATATGGCTGAGATTGGAAGCTGCCATCCTCCTACAGATTCCGCTGTGGTGATTGGTGTAGAAATGGAAACCTAAATTAAAATTATCCTAGTGCCTTCCTCTACGGTAATTGGCCCAAAGAAGAACACTTCACAAGAGCTGAGCCGACTGGAGGACTTCTCCCAATTTTTCAAGTTGGAACCATGGAAAGTGATAAAACTGGAATAACGTAAGCTTGAAAACTGCTGTCGCCGAGTGTCCCATACTCCATACTCAGGAGGAAATGAGTCTGAGATGGTGAAGTCAACCTGTGGATGGAGACAAGAGGGAAAAGAGTCCTGACCACATGTGACCTGGTTCCAGCTGTCCCCTAGGTCCAGTTTTATCTCTGCCCTTTATAATATTTGGCCACTTGAGCCAACACTGCCCCATGAAAGAGTTTTAACTAACACAAGGAAAAATTAAAGATGAACAAGATAGATTTGGGAATAATCTAGGCTCTAAGCAACAGGAGGTAAAGGATTATATCATTCATCTTCTTAATCACAGTGCATAAAATAGTGCTTGGTACACAGTTGGCAGTCAATAACTCTACAGTTTTTCAAAATATATTTATTAAGTGTCTGGAGAACATGCTAATTACTGAGAATAAAATAGTGAGCAAGACAAGTGCAGTCCTTTCCCTTAAGAAGCTTTCAAGTGGAAAGCACAGAGAAGATGATAACTGGCAATGATATCATAATAAAAAGTAATACTTTTTTTAAGAGACTGGGTCTCACTCTGTCTCCCACACCAGAGTACCAAGGCATGATCATAGCTCACCGTAGCCTCAAACTCCTGGGCTCAAGCCATCCCCCTGCCTCAATCTTCCAAGTAGCTGAGACTACAGGCATGTGCCACTGCCCTTAGCTAATTTTTAAAAAATTTTTTGTAAAGATGGTGTTGCCCAGGCTGGACTTGAACTCCTGGCCTCAAGAGATCCTTCTGCCTCAACCCCCAAAGTGTTAGGATTACAGACATGAGTCACCACCCCTGGCCAAGTAATACTTTTTTGATGGGGGAATATATGATGTTATAGTTTTGGTGTGACAAGTAGACAGCCTAGCTAATCCAAGTTAAAAAGGGAATTATTAGGTAATGGGGTGTCTCACAGAACACAAGAGGAGGAACGCAGCCTGACTTTTGGGAGGACAGGGACTGGGAATTGGACAGTCATTGTCTCCCTAGGAAATGTTCTTTCTGACTCTCCTCTCTGCTTCTCCTTTTCTTTACCCCCAAACTGTCTTATTTGCTCCCCAGTCCAAGTGCTGTTGTAAAACTGGTCACAGCTTTTAAGTACAGACCTGTCCAGAGAAGACAATTATATTGACCAGAATTCCCCTAAGGAGGAATATCTACTCTTGAAAGTAATGCTTCAATAAGCTCTTCGATTAGCTGATTGGCTTAGTGGGTGAGCCCTCAGGGCATGCTCATGTCTGAAAAGATGATTGCTGTAAATTGCTATGCACAAAACAAGGAGGAGAATTAGTGTGGCCCAGGAGAGAGACAGAGTTAGGAAGGAAAGGGAGAAGGGAGGGACTGAATGAACTCTCCCCTCTCCATTCCATTTATAGTAAAGACTATTAAAATTATAAGATACTGGGGATGATAGATATTTTACTGGAAGCTAACAAAAGAGCTAAGTTGTCTGGGTTGCAACAAAACAAGACAGTGCCGGGAGCAGGGACAACCAAGTTACGCAAGCTAAAGACCTAGCCACCTGGAGAGACTAGCATATTCTCTTTGTTAAATTTCAGATGACCAGGAAATAATTCTGCTTGGCTTATCTTGGGACAAGTGGGGCTGATAGAAGGGTGGGATTATGTACAAAATGACTGTTGGATCCACATTTATCTTGGGGTGGGCTGGGGTGTTTTCAGTGGAATGTATCTGAGTTACCGGCGGCGAATCTGTACAGGTTTACAGCAACCTCAGTTCTTGCTTCCTCAGAAGAAAGAATTCCACTGAGGGGCATAAGGCAGAAAAACAGACCAAGGCAAGGTTCAGAGCAGGAGTGGAAGTTTATTTTAAAAGGCTTTAGGATAGGAAAGAAAGGAAAGTACACTTGGAAGAGACCCAAGCAAGCAACTTGAAGGACAAGTGCGGCATTTGACCTTGATCCTAGAAGGCTGACCCACTTCTGGTGTCTTGCATCCCTTTCCCATGATTCTTCCCTTAGGGTGGGCTGCCCGCATGCACAGTGTCCTCCCTACCTTTGGGAAGTGAACACTCCTAGTGTGTTTAGGAAGTTGTATGCATAGCCATCTGAGGCTTTCTTCCCTTTTCTGATGGAGTGCCACCGGAAAGTCATGCTCCACCATTTTGTCTCACAATGCGCATGACCAGGAAGTTGCTTTTTTTCATATCTGCATTCAGTCAACACTTTGGTGCGACAGGTGTAGACCATCAGGAAATGGCCTCTCCCTGGCACTGGCTGCCAATTTATCACTTTTAGATAGGGAATGTGGTAACTGCCAAACCATCATCACTCAACATTCCTGGTGGAAGGGAGGGAGCCCTCTCCTGCCCTGCTCATGCTTAACTACCTGTAACAGGGGGGCAGTTAAGGGAATTTCTGGTGAACTGATCAGAGCTTTTAAAAGGTCTTCAAAACAGGGACAAAAATGGGTGTCCAGAATATATGTGTGAGAGACATCTCATCGAAGCTAAATATTGAGTGAAAGAATTAATACACAGAACTTTATTGGATGGCTTGGCAAAAGCTGTGATATAAACAGAAGAAAGGCAAAGCTATGGGTCAGCAGAAGTCTAGAGTAAGAAAAAGATATGAGGTGAACAGAGAGTCAGGAGAATCTGCAGTGTCAAGAAAAGTAGAAGCCAAGGCAGAGAGAAACACTGGAAGCCTGTGATGAAGAGGTTGAAATAATGAGACACAACCATGTGGTAGCTGAAGGGTGTTCCAGTTCTCCTTGAGGTGTGACTTGGTGAGCAAAGAGCTATTATCCTGAAGGCCTGGTTGTTTTAACTCCTGGATGTTTTTCTGTGTGTGTGTGTGTGTGTGTGTGTGTGTGCGTTTACCTTACCTACCTTCCTTCCTTATTTTTTAATGCATCCTTACAAATAACTCCTATTACCTGAGATGCCCTAGGCATGTTTATGATCCTGAGAATCTGAGAGAGTTTAATAACAAAACCACCAAGGAAGAAAGGAAGGAAGAAAAGAGAGAGAGAAAGAGAGAGAGTGAGAGAAAGAAGCAAGTGTGATCAGAGCTAGCGTATTCATTCTTATTATCAAGTAAAAGCTGACTTCTCTCCTCCAATTGCTGTTTTTTTCCTCCCCACCTCCACTTCTTTATTCTTTGTGATCCTTTCTCTCCTAGCCTTCAAAAAAAAAAACAAGAACAACAACAACAAAAACACCAAACCGAATCCTACCTACTTTTTCCTTTCCTGTTCTATTTAGCTACAGTATAATGATGTACAGATGCTCACCAGGTTACTCAACACTTGACTTATGCAAATTTGACCTTATACAAATTATTATATAAGGAATACAGTAAAGTTTTAGAAATGTAGAAAATTTGCATTTGATGTGAAAACAAAAAGTAGCCTAGTGCGTAGATGAATTGCCTCCCAAAATGTTTTGATGCATCATCTCACATTGCCATGTGTTAGAATCACAGCCCTCCATCTTTGACTGTATCATAGTACAGGATGCAGTTAAGCGCTCAGACCCTGGGATCTGGCTGCTTGGCTTTGTATCCTTTTTCTACCATTTTCTAGCTGAATGACCTTGAGTAAGTCACCTAAAGCCTCTAAGCCTCAGCTTTCTTTTTTTTTTTCTTTTTTGAGACAGAGTTTCGCTCTTGTTGCCCAGGCTGGGGTGCAATGCTGCAATCTCAGCTCACTGCAACCTCCACCTCCTGGGTTCCAGTGATTCTCCTGCCTCAGCCTCCCGAGTAGCTGGGATTACAGGCATGTGCCACCACACCTGGCTAATTTTGTATTTTTAGTAGAGACGGCGTTTCTCCATGTTGGTTAGGCTGGTCTCCAACTCCCGACCTCAGGTGATCGCCTGCCTCAGCCTCCCAAAGTGCTGGGATTACAGGCATGAGCCTTGCCATGCCTGGCCTAAGCCTCAATATTCCAATCAATGAAGTAGGAGTAATGTTTTCTTTCTCAGAGTTGTTATAAGAGATAGATCAGGTATGGAGCTTCAGTGGCACAATCAGCTAGTGCGTGGTACTCATACAGAAATAGATCAGGTACTCTTAGCATAATAGCAGCCTGTAGTAAATACCCTTGCTAGTAAATTCAGAGTTTAATGTTGTTGACCCCAATGGCAGGCTTCTTCTTTTCCTGACCTACATATTAAATCTTTTTCTACTTTTAAGTTATGACAAAAACTGAAAAGAACAACTGCATAAACTAGAGAGAATCTGTCATAGCAAATCTAGCACTGTGGGGGTTCAGATCTAAGATTAGTCTTATTTTTTTCTTAGGGGAGTTGAACTGAGCTACTATAGTGATGAAGCGAATTGATATTCCTCCAAAATGCTTTTCCAGATGTTTAGCAAAGCTCTCAATTCCTTCTATTCCAATCATGGTCTCTCATTCTAAGTTCTCCTGGATTATTAAGTGAAGGGGGTGGGTGGGAGGGGGTTGGATGGGGTGGGAATACTTAAACCTGGTTTGGAGAAAGTGAAAGTGAAGGGAGGAGAGCAACGTTGAAGATTGTAACCTAAATATTCTCCCTATAAATACAACTTCCTGCAGAAACTCAGGTCAGATGTCTTTAAGCTGCAATACAGTAGAATAAAACATTCTCCATCTCTCACTGAATGGAGAAATTATCAGGCTGCATTTAAAAAAATCTCCTTTTGTGGAACTAGTGAGAGTCTCTGGGAACCAAGTTCATATCCATAATAATGAAGGTAGATAAGGGTACATGACTCAGATTCTGCCCATCAAAACCAACGATCCAAGCACCATGTGAAAGGCTTTGATAAGGCCCTGTGAAGACAGTTTATGCAGTTTATTTGTCACTGAATATGGTTTCATCCTTAGCACAACATTTTTAAACAGCTTGATTTTTAAAAAATCAATAGTCCTTGAGTAAGAATGATATCAGGACAACAATCTTCAATTTAATATTGAGGGCCCTTTTTCACACCTTTTTTAGCTTTAAACTGACTTGTATCGTAGTCTAAATTCCAACAGTGACTTTCAAATGCTTCCAGATTAATTCTTTCTTACTTTTGTCATATAGCACAGGTACAGTCTCTTTTTTACTGGTGGTTTTCAAACTTGCGTTTTGAGCTGAGGAATCTCTTACCAAATAAAATCTGACTCAACCCAACAGCATAGTGGAACTGCTCAGGAAGTATCTCCTATCAGGAAAATCATTGGAAAATCATTGCCCTGTACCAAAAATACTTTCACTGACAGGTTTCCTAGCCAGAATAGAAGATGTAAGTTCCTCAAAAAATGTAAGTTTCTCAAAGAATAGAAATTTGTTAAGTAACATATGTAGAAAATAATATATAGTAACTGTAGTCATGAAAAAGTTGAATTCCAGGATTAGGCTTTGTGACCAGAAATAGAAATGGCTACGCAGGTTCTAGACTGAATTTCCCAGTCTGCATTCCCCATCTCCTGCAGGTTGGAAGGGCTGGGGCTCTGAAGCAGCACATTAGCAATTGGCTCTCTTGCCTCTTTCCTGAATGGATATCCTCCCAATAATTCAAAGTTGTACATGTCGTAAGCCCAGGACTTTCAAACTGGGTAACTGATCCAAACACTGGGAATGTGGGTCCAGAATATGACCCATTTGGAAGAAATCCTAAATGGGTCATATTCTGGACCCACATTCCCAGTCAAGACAGTACAAATGATAGTGGCAGGAGGCAGACAAATGCCTAGGCAGATACGGGCAGGTTGCTGGTGAAACCCCACTTTGAAACCAAAGATGGTTTAAACCCTGAAAACCAAGCCACAATCTCAGATAAATCCACGGATTGGATTAAGAACATCTCTTTCTGTTTGGCGCACTTTCCCCTGATTGATCTCCACCCTTCACCTATTTAACATATACCTACCCTTCCCTAATTGGTTTTTTACACTGTCATGCCCACCTTTTGTGGTGCTTTTGTTTTAGCCTCTTTTGCATACTCACAAGCCAATCAGCATGTACTCTCCCATCCTGAGCCCATAAAAGCCCCGGACCCAGACACACTGAGAGAGGGACCACCCAACTTTGGGTGGGAGACCACCCTTGCCTCCTCTCTCCATTGAGAACTGTTCAATTGCTCAATAAAATTCTTCTCTGTCCTCCTTACCCTTCTGTTGTGAGTGTAACCTCATTCTTGGACATGGGACAAGAACTCAGGAACCACAAAATGTGGGTACAAGCTGTAACACAGGCAGGCTGGGGCACACCCAGTCCAGCTGTGGGCTGAGCTGGTGCACGAGCCAGGCGCAGCCTGGTGGGCCGAGTGGATGAAGTGCCTCCTGCAGCAGGCCTGGAGCCAAGTGAGGCCTAGATGGGGGCATTGCTGGCCATGGAGGGCCCCAACTGGCAAAGTGGCAGACAAAAATCCTGCATCACAAAGATATACTCCTAAGTTGCTTAGACTTTGACATAAGACTGGAGAGAAAAGAATTTTTCTTCCAACACAAGCATGCCAAACCTTACTTTGCTAAAGGGAACTTTGATCCTAGAGGCACTATTCTACAAACAACAATTCCCTGCATTATATTTGAGAAGACTAACCATCTTTAGGATGAGCCCCCATTTTCCAGTTCTAGAGTGGGATCCTTGGTTTTTATAAATCTGCAAGGGAAAAACATTTCCATATCCTAAACAAAGCTACCTGGCAGAATAGCAGTGTTAGGCAGATTCAATAGTAATGCCCTACTTGCATAGCGCAAAACTAGATGTGTCAAAGCGTTATGAATTGTTCATAGTATGTGACAATCATGATTATATATTTCAATGTTGTACCTTTGCATTGAAAAGCTTCTTTGCCTGTGTTTTCAGTTCCTCTGTTGTTCCTTCAAAGCAGGCAGCCACCATCTCTGAGAGCTGCTGCTATTAAAGTAAATAAGAAGTTATGTGCTTCCTATCTGTCTCCTCATAACTAACTCTCTTCATTAAAGTTAGAAGGAACAGTGGTATGCTGAATCTGGACAATACAGGCTCATTAGAGCTGACTGTTATATTTTCAGGAATTTTAGTTTATTAGGTTGGTGCAAAAGTAATCAAAAGTCATGGCAAAAACTGCAATTACTTTTGCACCAAACTAATACATCCCACTATTAAAAATTAAATTGTATAACCTTAGAATTAAATAAATTTCTTCTTAAAAAGGTAACAAATAATCCAAACTCTTCACATCTTAGTGATTTTACTACATTTTACAACAATCTATACCCAATATTTATGTTCATTTTACCTATATGGTAGAAATATCATATAAAAGTGTGCAACTCTTTTCCACTCCACATTCAGCGATGTCAGGTGAGTAGCTTGAAATCAACTATGAGCATTTACACCATGGAAATTGGCAAACATGAAAAAATAGGGCTTTCATTTCAAGAGAACTAGTAGTTAAATGTTTACCATCACACCATTGACAACGAGAGTATGAATAGATGTCAATTCCTTTGCCAATACTTGACAAAACAATTACTTATGTTTACATGACTGGTTAGTGAGACATTTTGCCATCAACTAGCTATTTTTATAATGTTGTGAGCCTTGATACTCACAACTGAATTCCCTCATTCTCTCTTTATCACCAGTGAAAATTGTAAATCAGCAGCAATAAAGAATTAAATTGGGTTTCAACAAGAAATAAAAATGATGCCAATCAACTATGTGGGTAGCATTTTATGCTGTTAGAAAATAATTAAATATATGAAACTCATAAATCTATTTCATGAATATATCAGTCAGAGATGGAGAAAAAGCTATCACAAGGAGAGGGACATAAATTGTGCTTTGTGAAAAGAATGTACTAAAATAAGGAAATGCACTGCATGGGTTCATAATTTGGTAATAATATGAGTTCATTAGTTGCTATATATTTGCTGGGCAGTAGTTTGTCCCTGATAGAAAGCTTTGCTGAAGATCCTGGGATCAGGTCACAGAAGAATGATTTAGTGAACATCTAATGGCTGTTGTCAATGTGCTCACATTCAAAGCCAGGCCCATCTGTAGAGGGGGATCCCTTGTGTGGTGCCTTTCTGTTTCGTTTCCTTCACCAGGGAAGCCACAGTGTTGCTGCTCCCTGGGAGTCCAGGCCCTGAGCCCCAGAGAATATTCACCTCCACCTATGTCCTACATCCCCAGTCCTTAATGTTTGTCTCAGGATTAACCTTATTCCTGAATAATTAATCCTAATAACATTTTCATTGGTAAGTAAGGGATATGTATGTGTGTGTGTGTGTGTGTGTGTGTATGTGTGTGTGTAAGAGTTCTGCTGTAAAATTTCAGAGGACCAAAAAACTCTGTGATAAAGATAAATAGTATTTAATTTAATATATTTTAAAAATTAAACTTAATGCAAAAAACCCATGATTCATAGAATATCAAAATCTGAAATAAAGACAGGATTAGACTTTAGGATAAGGGTGCTGTTCCCACTAGTGAACCAGGCTTCCAAGTGGAGTGCCTTTCTTCCAATTTTCATTTGTCTCCCCCGAGTTTGCTCAATTAGCTGTTTCTTTTCTCTCCTAAATTTTCAGCTTCTAGCTCTGTATAGGCATTCATTTCCCAAAGCCTACAAACTTGCTAAAGTTCCAACCACCTTTGAAACAAAAACAGAAGCAAGAACTGCCTCATTTCAATTCCTTTGATTTTTCTCCTGCTAACATCCCACACATTTTCCTTTATACCGAAGTTCCTTGAAAAAGTAACCTGTGCTCAGTATCTTTATGTTTTTACCTCCCATTTGGCATTTCCTCACTGCACAATATTCATTATTCCTGTCTTTTGTGTGGGGGGGGGATACAGGGTCTTGCTCTGTCACCTAGGCTCGGGTATGGTGGCACAATCTCGGCCCACTGCAACCTCCGCCTCCTAAGTTCAAGCAATTCTGTTGCCTCAGCCTCCCGAGTAGCTGGGATTACAGGTGTACAACACCACGCCCAGCTAATTTTTGTATCTTTTATTAGAGATGGGTTTCACCATGTTGGCCAGGCTGGTCTTGAACTCCTGGCCTCTAGTGATCCGCCCACCATGGCCTCCCAAAGTGCAGAGATTGCAGGCACAAACCACCGCACCTGGCCATTCCAGTCTTTTTGAGAAATTTCTTCTTTTTGACTTCTATGATATCACATTTTTATTATTCCTTCTTCTACCTCCAAACATTCCTTCTCAGTCTTACTTGGAATCTCATTTATTTCTGCCCTTTCTTAAAATGTTGGCAATCATCAGGTGCTAGCATCATCCTCTGCTTCCCTCACCCCTCCTTCAACGACCACACCAACTCCCATGAGAGAACTATCAAAAACAAGCACACAACACTTATTTCCAGCTCTGAAGTCTCTCCTGGGATACAGATTTTTATATAGACAGCCTACTAGACAGCCCCTCTTGGCCACTCAAGGACACCTCAACCTCAACATATCTTAACACACTCATTACGTAGCTCATTCACCACCACTCTGGCTGGCTTTACCTCTACTATTTATCTTGTTGAATGGCACTAGGAATTCAACAAGGAAGCATGAAGCCACTCTAGAGTATTCCTTTTCCTCAAAGGCTAGAGACCTGAGTACTCCTAAAGACGCCACCTCCAGCATCCGTGGAGCTGCCAACAGAAGCCCTCAGAATTTCACTTAGTGTTTGCACACAGGACTTGTGGGACAACCTGTGATCCTGGAATGACATCCCACATTATCACATTGTATTCCTCTTCTCTGCCCTCACCTTCTGCTTCTCTTATTCCTGCTTCCTCTGTGCCAGAAATGCTAGTCTTCCTGCTTCTCCCTGGGCCTTTCTTCCTCCAGATACACAGCTCTCCACATTCCTTTGCTCATCTGTCTGCTGATAGAAATATCTGTCATTGAGGCCTTTCCTAACCGCCCCACGTAAAATTAGTAACCTACTCCCCTACTGTTCTCTTACCTTCCTATCCAACTTCATTTTCCTTCATAGCACTTATACACACCTGACTCATTTTGTTTGTTCATTTTTCTTCTCTATTAAAATGTGCATCCCCTGAAACCAGGATCTAGCTTACTAACTATATTTCCATCACCTAGAACAGTGTTCAATCTTTAGTAGAGACACAATATACATTTGTTAAATGACTGTATGATTAATTCCTGTCATACCTACTCCTTCAACATTTATCGTCTCAGTTTCCTTGGATATTCCTCACATATTCAATAAATATTCACTGAGCTTTTCATACGAGACCTGCAGAGTGCTGGCTGCTGCCATTGTCACTGCTGCAGGACTCATTGTCTCCAGCCTGGACTCTTGGAATTGTCTCGTAATTGGTTTCCTTGCTTACAGTCAGTTCTCCTTTTTGTCTGTTCTTCGGGCTGTTGCTAGGTTGTCTTTCCACCTTAGCTCAAATTGATAGCTTCTCTGTGAAGCCTTTCTCAATAATTTCAGTAGAATGTCTTGACCTTCCTTGTGCCTCAATGTGCCTTGTACAGATGGCTGTCATAGCACATATACTATGGCACTTTGCTGAACATATTTATATATCTGTCACATATTATTTGACTATAAACTCACTGAGGACAGATGCTATAGTCTTTTATTTGCCCTGAGTTTTATTTATCCTCACTGTTTAACACAATACCAGGGCTATCATGAATGCTTGATAAGTATTTGTTGAATAAGTAACATCATAGTGTTATCAACAAATTAACTGTCTTTATGTCAGAGAGTCTAAAGCACTTACACACAAATCATAGTATGTTTTTCCAACTTTTAAAAAAATGATGTGAACACACATCTTTGTATGATAGGTAAAAAGCAGGTATTATTATCTCCCTCTAACAGAAGGAGGATTGGATTTATATCTGCTTCCTAAGATTAGTTTGCACCCATAACTGGATTGATAGCATCAAGTCTAGTGTGCCCATTATTAAATTGGATGCTGAGGGATTAGCAAAGAAAAGTAGAAACATTCTCTGCCTTCAAGGATCATATTACCTGAAGGAGAAGACAATACCCATAGAAAATAGGTAGGAAAATGGGCCCACTGAAGCTCTTCTAAACAATCCTAAAAATGGACCACTCAAATACTGAGAGAAAGGAAAAATGCTGAAATTACCTCTGTAACCAAACTGGACCTTCTATTGGAGATCAGCATCCGTATTCAGATGACAGCTGCTCTACGCAGAGGGCTGTACAAGAGGGAGACAAGTCACCTCTTCCAAGCCTGCAGTGCTCCCTAATGGCCAGCTGTCCGGAGCATGCAGCAGAATCACAGCATCCTGACAGTTTAATTCTGAGTATCACTTCCGCAATTTACCTGGAGGGAAGAAGCTGAAGGCAGAATACATAGGGAAATGATGATGAATTCCTAATGACTATTCTAGGTTAAATACTACTGACAAGTCAATGGGTAGAAGGTTTCATTTTGAAGGAGGCTGCTAAAAAGTGACTAACACCCTATTTCTAAAACTAAATCAAAACTCTACCAGGGATTCAGCTTCAAAATTGTGATGGTCTGGTTTTCTGGGAAAATGACTGTGTACAAAGAGAACAAGGCAGGGAAGTCAATTAACATTTCTAGGCACTTTTCTTGTGTTTTAAATAGTTCTTTCAAACCCTCTCCCAAATGAATCCTCACAACAATATTGCAAGATAAATATTACTAATTCTGTTATTATAGATGAGGATATTGTAGAAAATAAAGGCCCACATGAAAACAGTATGTCCTTCTATGAGTGTGGACTCATGAATACTTACTGTAATCAGTCGGTTATAATCTATTAGTCTCATTTATTTTGTTGCCTTTCCCAGCTTTGACCATGGGGAGTTCCCTCAAGTGGACTCTGGTGTCCTTTTCACATGACTCATCAATTTTTTATCATTTCCTTACTTTCTGGCATCACAAGATATTTCAGGCTCCCCTTGTATTTCTTTTTTGTCAACTCTGGAATCAGCCAAGGAGCACTGGTTCCTTTTATTAGAGAATGGTTTTAAAATGAAAATGAGATCTGAGTGCTGGTGGGGCTCATTTGCCAAGGTGTTGTTGTTTCTAGGTGCTCACAGAGAAAACAGATAAGAAATATATACATGTATACACATACATAAGTTCCACATACATCCATCTACATCTTTTTCTATCTCTAGCTATCTCAAATATATCAGAAACACAAGTTCACACTGATACCTCAGATTCCAAACTACCACCTCAGGGTTCATTCTAGCCTGTCCCATCTCTGTCTCCAATAGTGAGGAACCAGACTCTCATTACCCCCAACATATTTATTTGAGCAGTCCTAGAATATATACAAAGTAGTTATTGAATTGCTAACTCATACTCCAGTGAAAAACAAATTCAGTAACTAACAATATTTGTGAACAGTTTTTTTTTTGTCTTTAGCCTTACAAAATATAGTCAAAACATTGTTTTTCAAATTTGTTACTGTGTTTCATTTTGGATGTTCTCTACTTCCTAATTCATTTTGACTATTTCTTCAGTATGACTAACATGATCATGATACCAAAAGTCAAAGCATATGTGTGCGTGTGTGTGAGTACATACATATAGATATATAGAGATCTAAAGGTATAATCAGGTAAATGTCACCTCCCTTTAGCCCTTCTCCTTTGCTCCTGCTCTCCCATTCTTTCTATTGAGTCCCTACCCATCTCCTTTGGGTAACCAATCTCATTAGTTCAGGTTTATTCTTATTATGTTTCTATTTGCACAAATAAGAAGATACATGTATATTTTCTTTTCCCTTTTTTCCTTTTTTTCTTTTCATTCTTTCCTCTTCTTCTTCTTTTTTTTTTTTTTTTTTTTTTTTTTTAGAGATTCTCACTCTTTCCCAGGCTGGAGTACAGCGGCATGATCATGACTCACTGCAGCCTCAACCTCCCGGGCTCAGGTGATCCTCCCACCTCAGCTTCCTGAGTAGCTGGGACCATAGGCTCATGCCATCACACCCTGGTAATTTTTGTATTTTTTGTGGAGAGACAGGGTTTCACAGTGTTGCCAGCCTAGTCTCGAACTCCTAGGCTCAAGAAATACACCCACCTCATCTTCCCAAAGTGCTGGGGTTACAGGCATGAGCCACCACACCTGGCCTTATGTGTGTACTTTTTAATACTATGTTATACACACTAGGATGTACATAACATCCTAGGATTACATTTGGCTTTTTCACTTAAAAGTATGTCCTGGGGGCTGGGCGCGGTGGCTCATGCCTGTAATCCCAGCACTTTGGGAGGCCAAGGTGGGCGGATCACCTGGGGTCAGGAGTTCAAGACCAGCCTGACCAACATGGACAAACCCTGTCTCTACTAAAAATACAAAATTAGCCAGCGTGGTGGCACATGACTTAATCCCAGCTACTCGGGAGGCTGAGGCAGGAGAATCACTTGAACCTGGGAGGCGGAGGTTGCGGTGAGCCGAGATCGTGCCATTGCACTCCAGCCTGGGCAACAAAAGTGAAACTCTGTCTCAAAAAAATAAAAAACAAAAAACCAAAAACGTATAACCTGGAAATTAATCCGTATCACTAGTTTCTGGCTGAACATTCCTGGTCCTTTAAGTAACAAGCTTCTGCTTTGTCCCCCAGTTCTGACAGGAGTTCAATCGTCCAGAGAGCCTTTCTCCTCAAGATCCCAAATTTGGCTGAGGAAATGTTTGTCTCCCTTTTATTTTTGTTCTTTGAGGGGACTTTTAGTCTATGTCTCTCTTGGGATTTAGATAACACCATCCCTGGGGCATGGCCGAATCTGGCTTCATCTTTGAACTCTGTCACTTAAGGGGTTCAGTGCTGCTTCAGAGACCAGGTGGCTAGGGGAACGTGTGTAAAAATGGAATTAAATGCACCTGAAAAAGGTATGGACTTAGAAACAATATGGAAACATGAAGGCATCCATCTGGGACTGGCTTTACTTTATCTTACCCTCCTCCTTCCCCATCACACTGTCTGTTTCTTCCTTGAACCATCTCTACTTCTTTTCCTTTTCAAAGCAACTCTAATGTTTATTTCATCTGCTCTCGTCTGTGTGCCGGCAGAAAGGGGATTATTTCTTTTCTCCAAGGTTTCCCCTGTTGAATGAGGTCCTTTGATAACAAACTTTCCAAATCAGTTGTTTCCTAAACATATTTTCAAACATTCAACCAGCTTTGGTCTTTGCTAGATCCTCTTTTGGGAGTGCCTTTCTACCCCTTCTCTACTTGGAGAACTCTGGCTCAGCAGATAAATATATCATTATCTTTGTCACATGGTCCCAGTCTCCCTTTTCCTGGAAACCCTGTGGAATGAGTTCATCCCTCCTCTATGCTCCTACAGCTCCCTGTGTACTCCTTATTACAGAATTTTCCACATTATGTCACTATATTGTAATTAGATGTTTGCAGATCTGTCTCCCCCCACTAGACCATGACTGCTTGAGGCCTGGCATAATTATGTTTCATTCTTCTTTGTGTCTCCAGTGCCTTGCAGTATCTGCCACATAGTGGGTGCTGAGTAATGTTTAAATGATTTCATTAACTATACTTTGTCACACATGCACAGTCATTTAGCACAGATACAGAAAGGGAGCAACTCTGAAGAGATTTCATGCATTCTGCTAATAAAGAGGAAACTAAAGCACTGTGGTTAAGTCAGAAGTTTCTGATTTTTAGCTGCTGATTAGGTCTTGCCCCACCCTTAAATTGAAAGAGGCACTGAATAAAATGGTCAGGTTTTGCACAAGTTCAACCCATGCCAACAGGAGAAGTTTCACTCTTGCCCAGACCAAAAAGTCTTAGAATTACAGTGATGGATGGGCTTATGGAATGGCTCTTCCTCTTCTAGGAGCAAATGTCTATAATAATTTAGGTCCCATTGGGTTGTGTCTCAACCATGCAACTGGATTTATTAATTTGACCTTTTAATTACTAACAATCTGCTGACCTGAAATTTCTTCAGATCCTCAGAGCAAGGAAATAACCTTCTCCAGGAGAGAGAATAAAAATAAAACAAAAGCAAGTCTGGCACCCAGCTATGTTGGTGTCTTCCAAAGTATGAACACCATAATAAAGGCTTTCTGCTTCTGTTTCATTATGTGACAGTCAGAGACTGTAAACACTGTCGGTGGCAGAGAAAACAGTGTCTAGAAACAAATAAGAGAAACTAAAGATGAAACTGGGAATATGTGCACAGCTTATGCTTTGGTATTCTGTGGTCATGACAGCTTTTGCTCTTATGAAAGTACTGAGTGTGGTGTTCTTTTTCCCTGTAATGATTTCTGAAACTGTGTGACTTGTGGAATTTGCCTTAAAAAATGCAGTGAGTGTTTAATCGCTCAGGGTGTGAGTAACCACATTCTGTTCGACTGTGCTTCCAGTCCTCACTTTCCTCCTTATCAGTGACAGTACTCCAAACACTTGTCTCAATTTTCAGATCAAAGCTGATGAAAAACAGACCTCTAAAGGGTTGAATTGCCTTCTGCATTTTTGTTCATCGGAAGAAAATACCTATACCACTTGAAAGGGCTGAGTTTTTTTAGTGCCTCATCTGTAGATTGTAAATTCTGTTTTGCCTTCCTGCTTTGCTTATTTCTTACTCTGTCAATGTCATCTGCTTCATGAAATGTATCTTTTAATTAATTATTCTTGTCTCAAGTTGTCTGCTGTGGCTCACTGTCAGGGCAAGAATTCATATCGGTAAAACAGGATATGTTGCTCAATGGAAATATCTTGGCTTATTTCAACATGAGATTAACTTCATTTACCCAATAATCACCTTAAATGATTTTTCACATAAATCTTTTTGTTGTTTCTATTTTATTTGAAGTTGCATACAACATTGCTTTTCTAAAAGAGCAGAAATTTGGAAGCATGAGAACATAACTATAGAAGACCCTAGAAGTCTGATTGAAAAAACATTTAGAAGGAATTCTAAAGCTAGAAGCCAAGTCCAACAACACAACAATAACAATTCCATTCATATTCTGATCTATGGGAAATCTCCAAAAAAGGCCTCCCAGAAATGCATAATAAAATATGGATAGTTTTGAATAAGTTACACATGGTTTGCCTGAGTTTATTAAAACAATAGAATCAGTTATAAATAATGCAGAAAAGATTAATAAAGTAAGTGAAGGTAAATAAATTTAAAACAAATAGAAACAAGGTGGGTGACAAAATAAACAAACCTCTATGACTTTTCCAAAGGCAACCTTTAAAAACAATGGTAGGCACGTCTCACTCATAGGTGGGAATTGAACAATGAGAACACTTGGACACAGGAAGGGGAACATCACACACCGGGGCTTGTTGTGGGGTGGGAGGAGGGGGGAGGGATAGCATTAGGAGATATACCTAATGTAAATGACGAGTTAATGGGTGCAGCACACCAACATGGCACATCTATACATATGTAACAAACCTGCACGTTGTGCACATGTACCCTAGATACATGTGCACAAAAAAAAAAAATGGTAGATTTTCAAAGCTATTTACTAAGGTGAACAGAAACAAACTTTGTATTCTTTGGAGAACCATAATTTAGTCCTGTTGGGAAGAAATTGAGGTTCAAGGATTTACATGTACTGGTAGAGTATTTCTGAAATGATAGGATCAGACGTATTATTGAATTCAGAGTTTTTAAAAAATTTTGGAATATTTGCATATACACAATGAGATATCTTAGGAATGGGACCTAAGTCTAAACATGAAATTCATTTATGTTTCATACACGCCTTATACACATAGCCTGAAAGTAATTTTATGCAATATTTTAAAATAATTTTGTGTAAGAAAGTTTTGACTGCAACCTGTCACACGAGGTCAGGTGGGGAATTTTCCACTTGGGGCATGATGTCGGTACTCCACAAGTTTCCTATTTTGAAGCATTTTTTTTTCTTTTTTTTTTTTTGAGACGGAGTTTCACTCTTGTCGCCCAGGCTGGAGTGCCACGGCACGATCTTGGCTCACTGCAACCTCCGCCTCCCAGGTTCAAGCAATTCTCCTGCATCAGCCCCCCAAGTAGTTGGGATTACAGGCATGCACCACCACACCCGGCTAATTTTTGTATTATTAGTAGAGACGGGGTTTCACCATGTCGGCCAGGCTGGTCTCGAACTCCTGACCTCAGGTGATCAGCCCGCCTCGACCTCGCATAGTACTGGGATTACAGGTGTGAGCCACCGTGCTCGGCTTTGAAGCATTTTTGATTTGGGGTTTTTGGACTAGAAATGCTCAACCTGTATTTCTGAAAGGAGGATATGCTTTTCAGTGTAATCCTTCAGGACTGAATTTGTATTCCTTTCCTAAGGGGAATGAAGGGTCATTCTTCTTTTAGTCCAGATATTAGGAGCACTATAGTAATGCGATATTTGGTTATTATGACTGACTGCATGGTGTGGAAAGGTTACTGGACTAAAAATGAAGGACTGTAGGTTCTCATCCCAGATGCATCATTAACTGGTTTTGTGACCTTGGGAAAAATCAATGAATTTGATAAATATTTCTTAAGCACCTAGGTACTATGTAAGATGTTGGAGCTAAAATGGCAATAGGAAAAGTTCTTCAACTTTCCCCTGAGAAAGACTGGCAGTAAAAAAATATTAATAAAGAGCTACACGTGCCACAGTAAGAAATAGATGGGATGGGGCTAGGGACAGAAATAGGCTTTTCTGTCCAGGAATTTCAAGCCCTTTGGCCTTGCTAGATTCGAGAGTGCTTGACAAGGTGGGCTGAAGATAAGGCTGGAGTCATAGTCAGGGACCAAATTGTTTAACATCTTCTGCATTACAGTAAGAATTTGGACATTAATGATGTATCCAGTAATACTCAAATTTTAGTATGCAATCGAATTACTTGGAGGAGTTTGTTAAAACACAAGCGTCTGCCCTTGAGTGACAGCATCCAAATCTCCAGTGGCAGGACCAGGACACATGTATTTGACAAGCTCCTCAGGTGCTTCTAGCGTACACAAAAGTTTGAGAGCCACCGGTATAGTCAATGCGGAACCACGGAAGACCCTGGCATGAGGGGATAACACCAGATTTGTATTTTAGAAATCACTCTGCAAAGAGCATAGAGAACAGACTTGAGGGGTGTGATCCTGGAGACAGGGAGATTGTTTAAAAGATGATTTTCTTTATAACTCAGGACCCAGCCTCCTCTCCTGGGTATATATCTGAGAAAAAAATCCAATATATGTACCTTAGGAAAAAGTAGAAAAGTGTTCATAGTAGCAATGTGTGTAGTAGCAAAAAAAAAAATAAGACTATCCAAAATATCTATGAATAGGAGAATAAATTGTGGTATTTTCCCATAAGAGAATTTGCTACAACAGTGAAAATGAATGAATCAAATCTATATGCAATTAAATAGATGAATCTTACAAACACAGGGGTCCCCCTATCCTCAGGGGATATATTCCAAGACCTCCAGTGGATGCCTGAAACCTTGGATTGTACTGAACCCTGTATATCCTATGTTTTTTTCCTATACATACATACCTATGATAAAGTTTATCATTTATAAATTAGGCACAGTAAGAGATTAACAACTAATAATAAAATTGGATAATGATTATAATATACTGTAATAAAAGTTATGTGAATGTGATCTCTCTCTTTCTGTCTTTCCCTCTCAAAATATCTTATTGTACTATACTTAGCCTTCTTCTTCTTGTGATCTGTTGATTTGATAACTGAGACCGCTACTACGTGACTTACACGTGGGTAGCATGGACGTGTGGATATGGTGGACAAAGGGATGATTTGTGTCCAGCTGGGAAGAAGTGGGACAGTGCAAGATTTCATCATACTACTCGGAATGGCATGTGATTTAAAATTATGAATTGTTTATTCCTGGAATTTTCTATTTAATATTTTTGGACCACAGTTGACCATGGGTAACTGAAACTACAGAAAACAAAACTGTGGATAAGTGGGGACTACTATAGAGTTTTGAGAGTAAAAAAAGCAGTAATGAAAGACTACATACTGTGAAAGTTGTTGGAATCAAAATGGACTGATTTATGTCAGGCGCTGGCAAAATGGAGTTAGGCAGTCATGAAGTGGGGGGATGCTTACACATATTTGCCAGAAACTATCACAAAAGATTCTGCCAAACCCATAATGTTGCATAAAACCACCACAACCTTGCACACCGCCCCCCACCAAAATAAAGAAGAGAAAAAGAAAAAGAAAATACTTTTGTGAGGACATCCGCCTAGCAAATGCCTCTGCAGTCTTGGCCTGATGCTACCCTTATTATTGATCCTTGTAGCCAAGGATAATTGTCTCATAACAACTTATGTAACCCTCCTCATTTTACCTTTAAAAACGCTTGTCTTTCTTTGCCTTCCTGGATGTGCATATGATTTGTCACAGCATGTGTCCCACGTTGCAATGCCCTATTTGTTCCTGATTAAACTAAATATTTTTAGATAGCCTCTCTCTATTTGTTATTTAGGTTGACAATACCATATGATACCATTCAAATATGGTTTTAAAGTGAACAAAATTAAACAGTTATATACACACATTGTTTTTCAACAAAGCAAGGGAATAAAACTACACAATTTAGGACAGCATTACCACTTGTAGAGGTCAGTGGATTTGGCTAAGGATAAAATACACAATATCTTCAATGGTGATGATAACATTTTATTTCACTAGTTGAATGGTGGATTGATGGCTGTTTGTGTTTTGATTATGCTTCACAACTTATATTTGGTAACCAGTCTGTAAAGATGGCTCTCCAAAGCATGGTGCCTCCCAGTGTTCATGCTTTTTTATAGTCCTCTCCCACATTGAACCTGGGGGTTTAATCAAGAGGATGCAGCAGAAGTGACACTGTGTGACTTCTAAGCCTAGGTCATAAGAAGCCTTGTATCTGCCTCCTGGGCCTCTCGGAACACATGTTCTGAGAAAGCAAGCCACCATGCAGGAAGTCCAAATATCCAGACTCCACCATGTGAGGAAGCCTAGGTTAGCACATGGAAAGGCTGCCTGGAGACAAGGGATGTCTGGCTAGCTATTCCCAGCTGAGACACCGGTTATATAAGTGAAGAAGCCATCATGGGTGTCCAGCACAGTTGAGTCTGCAGATGACTCTAGCCCCAGCCACCATCTGACGGCAACTGCAAGAGAAACTCCAAGAGACAACTGCCCAGCTGAGTCCAGTAAACCCTCAGAACTATGAGAGAGAGAGTAGTACATCATTGTTTTAAGCCACAAAATTGGAAATGGTTGGTCATACAAGAGATAGCCAGAACATGATATCACATCTATTATTTTGTATGCATCAAACACTACTATTTTTTTTTCAGAAATGAGATTATTAACACAAGTTGGAATCAGACAGTCTGGCTTCAAATCCTGGTTCTGCCACTCCTAGCTTCTGTGACTTATCCTGAATAAGCCACTTAACCTCTCTAAGAATCAGTTTTATCATCTGGGAAATGGGGAAAATAATAGTTCCTACCTCATAGGTAAGTTGGGAGGCTTAAGAAATACTGACTTTGTATATTCTTATCTAGGCAGAAGGTAAGGACATTACAACTTGTAGGGACAAAGCAGTACTACACAAATTTGCTTCTTTTATGGATCAAAAGAGGAAAGGAAAACGCTTTTGTAAATGAAATGTGGATTATAGCTTAAGAACTCCTATGAGTATTCATGGTAAACAGGATTCAGCTGGAACAAGTGGCTATAAAGTCTGTTCCCACTCTGTGGTTTTATGAAGATTCATTGATTTCCTGCAGTTTATTTCAGGTATAAAACATGTGAACTCGGATTTCTCAGAGATAGATTTCCCTGATTTTAGAATTATCTCTGTCCATGGCTTCCCTCTCCTGTGGAACTCTCCACTTTGGGCCCAGTCATCTCACGTTAGGTGAAAGCAAACAAATAAAGGCGTCATTCAGTCAATCCACTCGATGGCTGGTTAATAGATCACATAGAAGGAAGGGGCAAGGAAGGAGGAACAGGAGACTGATAGTGCTGTTCTTTCTGCAGGGCATTTGAAGTCTGGGAACAGAAACTGGACAAGTGATTTTAGGAGGCAATCTTGTTTGAAAGATGATTATACTCTAGGAAGGGGTGAAATATGACCATTGTGCATCCCACAGATATCCTCAGAATATGATGAAAGCCAATTTCTACCCTTTCCCATTTAGCTTGGTCCACAAACTACACGGTTCAGGAGGATTAGCAAAATGCCAGCCAGGAGGTAAGCATTGTCTGAAAAGCCTGTTGCCCGTGGAGCTTGTGAACCACAAAACATCAATATTGACATCAGCTGGAGGAGATCTGACGGGAATCAGGCATGGCATGACTGCAGGCTGCGTAGGGGCTAGGCACTCTATCTGCAGACCCTGGAGCTCGCCCGGATCAGAGGATGACTTCCATCTGTTCTCCACACCCACCGGGGCAGAACAAAAAGGATGGGGTTATAATCCAGCAGGAGGTATATGGGTTAGTTGAGCTCCAGAGGTCTTTTTAAGCTCTAATTCAATGAACACTGTCTTTCTTATCTCTGAGAAGAGGTAGCATTTTAAAAAACTGAGTTTGCTTTTGAAAAAAATTATACTTGTGAAGTATTTGTTGAAACTTCATAAATATCTGTGCTTTAAAAAATATTTTAACTGCAGTTAAATGTTCAGATTTACTAGAGAGTTGCTGCAAAACTTCAGAGCTTTATTTACATAATCTTTCTCTTTACAGATTCCTTCTTTCTTCCACTGAATTTTGAGGAGGAAAATAAGTCATTTCTCCTCCAAGAAGTCCCTCTGCTTCCAGCAGTCTGCTATGGTTTTTAGTGGCAATCCTAAATGTCAGAAGGCAGGGTGAAACCTGTCGTGGAAGCTTCAAGGTAGGATCTTTTGATACTTAGCTAGCAAGGTCTTGTGTTGTTTAGCCATGTATAGTATCTAGAGGATTGCTACTATTCTCCCTTTCCTGTGAATACGTATAGTCACATCTCTACCTCACTGAGCTCTCCTAATTCCAACGCATTAACAATTTTTCAGACTGGGTGTGGTGTCTCATGCCTGTAATCCCAGCACTTTGGAAGGCCGAGGTGGGTGGATCACCTGAGGTCGGGAGTTCGAGACCAGCCTGGCCAACATGGTGAAACCTCGTCTCTACTAAAAATACAAATTTAGCTGGGTGTGCTGGGGCATGCCTGTAATCCCAGCTACTCGGGAGGCTGAATCAGGAGAATAGCTTGAACCTGGGAAGTGGAGGTTGCAGTGAGCTGAGATCGTGCCATTGCACTCCAGCCTGGGTAACAAGAGTAAAACTCCATCTCAAAAAAAAAGGAAACAATTTTACTTACAGAAAAATGGCAAACACCGTACAAAGATTTTTTCCTAGAACCATTAGAGAGTAAATTGTTGACCTGATGTCTCATAATCCCTAAACACTTTAGTCCAAGGGCATATTCTTACATAACTACAATACAAGTATGCAAATCAGGAGATCAAAACTGATATTTTACTACCATGTAACTCTCAGATTCCATTCAAGATGTGCCAACTGTCACAACGATATCCTTCACAGAAAAAAATCTGGTTCACAATCAAGTGTTTCCATTAGTTGTTATTTAAGTTGCCTTCACTTTGGAATGGGTTTGTCTTTCCTTGACTTTCGTTACTTTGACAATTTTGAAGATTACAGATTTGTTTTTAATAGAATGGCTGTCATTTTGTTACCTCATGATTAGATTCACAGTATGAATTTTTGGCAGGAATGCCACCAAAGGGATGTTGGTTCTCACTGTATCCTATCAGATGGAATGTAATTTTGGTTTGTCTGATGAGCTGATGTTAACTTAGATCATGCAATTAAAGTCACAACTTCCAGTCTTATCTGTGTTTACCTCTTCCCCTTTTAAATCAATAAATGCTTTATGGGGAGATACTTTAAGCTACATAAATATCTTGTTCCATATCTAACTTCCTGTTTATTTCAGTGTGGACTCTTGGATTCCTACTTCATTCAATGGATTATAATGTTACCATATTTATTTTGATACTCAAATGACAGTGGGATCGCCTTGAAGGTGGTTCCCATGTCCTTTTCACATGTCCTCACCATTTGTTTAGTACTTTCTTACTTCCTGGCACAAGAAGATGTTCTAGGCTCATCTGGTCCTTTTTCTGCCCCAGCCCTGGAATCAGTCATTTCTCTAAGGACCCCAGTTCCTTTTAATGGCAAATGGTACTTAGAAACTAAACTTTGGTTGCTAGGTGTGCATATTGCTATTGGGGTGTTGCTGCTCCCAGTTCTCTCGGCCCTTTCAAGCCCTTTCTTTATAGTTTAAGAAAATTACCCATTTGTCACTTGTGTTGCAAGTAGCTTTTCTCAGTGTGAAGTTTTTGTTTTGACTTTATTTATGATGATTTTTTTCCTATTCAGAAATAATTGGTCATTTTGCAGCCCAGTTTGCCCACCATTCTTGTTTTGCTTCTGGGATTAATTTATTAGCCATTCCACACTTCAGAGTTAAAACATTTTCCCAATGTTTTCTTCTAATTCTTTCCTAGAAAAATATTTTTTAAAAAGTCTTAAAGTGCACATACTTCTATGTTGGTGAAGAAAAAAATTGGGTTTCATTTAGAGAGCAAGCTCAGTGCCACAGACTGATTCACTGTCTGAGGAAAACCAAAGACAGATCCAAGTTTTTGGATATGTAAGCATTTTGTGAACAGTTCTAGGAGCTCCTTATTCAAACTAGTGGTTTTCTTACCCTGGTTGACAATTATCACGATCTTAGGAAATTTTCTCAGACATGCTGGTACCCAGTATCCACCACACAAAGCAATTGAATCAGAACCTCTAGGGATTGCTGGGTAAGGGCTTTTTTTAAGTGCTACAGGTGATCCTAATGTGCTGCCAAGACTGAGAACCACTCATCTAATTATACATCCTCACACTTGTCTAATGTACATACTCACACATGAGTAACTGTTTCCTTCAGACTAAGCAATTCCTTTTTGGTTATTTCCTTTCTTGGTTATCTTCTTTTAAAACATATTTTTTCCAAAGATTTAATATATCAAGTTTCTAATAATTTAGACTAGTGAGTTTAGCAGACTTTTAAAATGAGACACAAGCATTATAGTTATGCATGTGTGGAAACTATGCATGCAGCACACCCACTGTCCTGTGCTGGTTGTACACAGAAGGCAGCAGCTACCTAGGTAAAGGTGATATGGGTGGAAATGTTAATAGGAAGAAGCTTTGCCTTCAGAATAATCTCAAGGGGAACCCTGAACAATACATTTGGAATTTTTGAAAACAAGAGCAAGCTGCAAGTTACGTGATGTTAAAAATATGACCCATTATCTGAGTGATTATGAGCAAGTTACTTTACTTTGAAGAGCCTCAGTTTCCTTATTCACAAAAATGAAGCTGATATTAATACCTCTCTCATGAGATTGTTGTGAGAATTACATCAGATTGCAAAGGTAAAGCCCTTTACACGTACCTCACATAGAAAATACTCAGTAAGTGGTTGCCTTTAAGTAAAGAATAGCTACTCTCACTCCTAGCCAGTACCACTTCTAACAGATAACTTTTTCTGCATAAACCAAATTGCACTTTGGCTTAAATTTGCTTCTTGAGTGGCCTGTATATAATATTCAGTAGTATCACTATTTAATATTAATCTTAGAATAAGAGTTTTGAGCTGAGACAGTTTTTTTTTTTTTTGGTAATGAGTATGCATTTGTGATTTCTAAGAAAATTTCAGTAAAGGGAAAAAATACATTTAAAATAGGTTGAATAAATTTTTCATTCTAATTGTTGGAATTATTTGGGGGTGACGAATGAGTCCAAAATTATAAAAATTGCTAAAATTGTTTATTGCATTAAAGTTCTAGTGCTGTAACTCTTGTATTATCATGTGTATGTATCATACATTCTGGAAAAAGTAATGTCAGAACATGAGGCAATCATGGATGTTACTGAACATGGATATTTATTATGGCATTTAAATTAATATTACAAATAAAATATTAGGTGACCTTATTTTACCTGATGTATTTTAAGAGTCAAGCAACCTTGTGACAGTTTGAAATAATAGACAAAGCATCTCAGAAATAGGCTCAGAATTATGTAGCCTGAGGCACGCACAATTTCCTATGGTGTCAAGTAAAATGAATATGAAGTACATCCTTAATAAGTAGAAACAAAAACTGATAGCCCTTACAAAGGGGGAATTCTCTTAAGCTTTATATATATATATGAAAAATCTATCAACATAGTTCTTTTATTTAAAGGAAATTGATGGTTTAAGTAAACTGTATTTATATAGCCATCAATTCTCCTTATAAAGATCTTCCACAGGGAAATTTTTGCACCTGTTAATCGGTTCCAAGACACAGTCAGTTGACAGAGTTTATATTGATGCCTAAATCAGGCCACAGGTTGGAGGGGTTGGGAGAATACTTGCTTCCAGCCAATAAATTTTTATTAAGCCTCCAGAATGAATTAGCTCTATATTAGGGACTGAGATAACTATGGGCTTGTATAATATAATAAAGGATATGTGAAATATTAGGTAATGATAACTTTTTTTTTTCTAAAGAGAGAGATTTATTTGGATTGAAGTAGTCAAGGAAAGCTTTGTAAGATAGGACCTGACTTGGAACCTAAAGTTTCCGGACAGATGGAAGTGGAGGAAAGAGAAAGAAAGCATTCCAGGAAGATCAATATGTAGGTGTAAACTTAGAGGTTAGAATAAGCAAGTAGTGTGTGGGGGCTATATTCATTTGTTTTTGCTATGTAACAAATCATCTCCCAACATAGTGACTGAAAACAAAGGCCATTTGCCATTGTCCATTATTGTAAGATTGGATGGGTGATTCTGCTGATCTGGGCCAGGATCTGTGGATGTCAGTTGGACTTGCTATCAGTTGGGATGCAGTTAGCTGGAAGGTCAGGCAGGGGTGGGCTGGTCCGGAGTAACTCACATGTTAGGCTCGTTGGCTGGTTGTTGGTTGGTTGTTGGCCGAAGTGCCTCAGCTCACCTCTGTTTATTCTCTCATCTTCCAGTTGCCTGGTAGTGCTTGTTCTCCTCACATGGTAGGGATACAAGGGAGCAAGAGCAGAAGTGTTCCAAAGTCTCCTGAGGCATACCTGGCACACTATCACTTTTTGCTAAATTCTATTAGTGAAAGCATATCACAAGGCCAGCCTGGATTCCAGCGGTAGAGACTTAAATGGGAGGAGCTGCAAAGTCACATCATAAAGGATACAGGGAAGGCTACTTTCACAATCTTCCACATGGGCCATCTCACTGAAGTATGGAGGATATGAAAAAAAATACAGCAATTCTCTAGGAAGATTAGTTTGGCAATAGTCCACAGAGATATGAGAATTCATGGAAGAGACTGAAATTAAGGAGATATCAGGGTCTGCACCAGTAAACCTGGTGAGAGGTATTAGGACCATGACAAGGATGGAGGCAGTACTCTAAGAATTTTTGTTGTTTTGTTAAAAGTAACTACCACATAAATGGTTTCATCCCTTTGGAAATATTTGGGAGCATTTTTGAATTGATCTTGGCTCACAGTCATATGTTTCTGAACTGTGTATTTTCCTGTCTGCATCTTTGGGCTGCAGCCTGTCCGGGGTCTTTGGTTGATCATGAGCACATAACATTGTGCTGACTCCCCCAAACAGTACCATATATCCAGCAAATCTGCTGGTGTGAGCACTTTGGGTACACATTCATCAGCATTCAGCTGTTCAACAACCGAAAGATTTTTTTATGGTGTTTGCACTCTCCTGAGTGGAAAGAGTTTCCCAGGAGATTTGAAACAATATTCCAGTCTTGGTTTCTTGGATCCTGTCTGCAACTTCAAGAATTGGTATTCAAATACTGAAACTGTTAAGTAACTTGTTTCATTCCTTTGTTGATGGGACTGTCCCAGCATGATGTTATCAGCTATGAGGTGCTAGATATCATCCTGAATTAACATTAACTCTACTTAGAGCAATAAATGATAGTGTTACTGCTTTTGGCAGCTGCAGATATCACTTCAGGTTAAAAAGGGGAAGTGTATTTATAAAAATCCTAAGACTTATGGAACAAGTAACTTTCACAAGAATTAAACAAAATAAAGACCATACTGATTTTTAAAAGTATTTTATATTTCTTCAGGAAGTCTGAAGAAAAATCTAATAATTGAGTTAGGTCTTAAAGAGATCTTAAGAGGTCACTCTGAGAATACCTGTCTTAGAAGAGAAAAATTAGCTAATACCAAGTAAAGATTTCAGATACTCATCATACTTTCCAAATTGATTAAAAAATTTATTGCTTTAATAACTCAAAGTTCAATTGTTATTACCTACCCTGATATTCTTTTCAAATGGCCACATTGTTTTGTTCTAATGATTTTGCTTTTCCAAAGACCCTAAATCTTATATGCAAAATTTAATTGCTTCCCATGAAGGAAAGAGGAGATGATGGAAATGCCTAGTGTGGGGCTCCAGAAAAACAATGCATTTGTCTCTATTTCTGTCTGTTGAGATGTTTTAAGGTTAATAATTGGGAATTGCTCATTTTAAAGCCACATTGCATTAAAAAAAAGACACATGCTTCCTGCTGATAGGATTTTCAGACTGCCTAGGATTTATTATAATTTTGTGAGAGAAAAATCTTAATAGCTCAGTGATCAAATACATTATAAAATAATTTTATAAAACCAAAGTGTTTATAATTTTTCTAATTGTTCCTTGTAAATTTCACTTTCCCCTCTTGTACAGTTATGCTATCAGGATTTAGAATTTTAAATTGCATCTTTCATTCATTTTACAACAGTATGATGAATGTTTTATCTTCCCTGGGAATTATTATTTCCAGAGGTAATAAGAACAGTCATCTGTTATATGGTCTGCATTTCTTGAGTTGTTTTCTGTGCTTTTTGTTGTCAGCTTAGCAAAATTAATTAGATTAATTCCCTAAATTTTAGAGAATATTATTAGATATCAATTAAGCATTTATAAATGGTAATTTTAGATAGTAGTTTTATAGACTAATATTAAAAGAAAGTAAACTTACCTAGATTCATATATTTTAATGCTTAGTTTTTATCATACACCCCAAATTTTATGAATATTTTCATTGTTTTTTGTAGGCATCTAGTAAAAAGTTGCTTGTATGTATTTTGAATAAAATTTTAGCTGACCTTCTTGTTTGTTTATCTATATTTTCAAATAGATCTAGGTACTAGTATATCCTCCAAAAAATTAAAACCACACACACATACATGCCTAAAACAGATTGGTTGCTGATTCTAAATGCCTTGCTAGATGTCCACTCATTTTATGCTTTTATTATTTTTAAAAAGTTATTCTTCAAAATAATGTTTAAAAGCCAACATGCACACAGTTTAACCAGTAAGTAAAATGATATACCCTGCCCCACTTCTCAGCATCCAGTCTTACTCAACAGGGATACCAACTCAGCTCTTTTTAAGTCTTTGGTAGATAACGTTTCCCAGGCTCCTTTGCAATTATTTGCAGCCAAGTTATTGAGTTTAGGCCAGTGGAATATGAGCAAAAGTGATGCAAGCCACTTCCAGGCCCATCAAAAATTTCCCCGATATTACTCCCAATTTCCCGCGAATGGAGGGGACTCAGGGACCTAAAATAATGGATCCTTGAATCACTGTTTGGAGGAGAGTTGGTCTCAAGAGTTGCTGTTGGACTGATGCATAAATGATAAACTTATTGTGCCAAAACACAGAGATTTAGGGATTTTTTTATAGCAGTTAGCCCACCCTGACTAATAGATATTTCTTGATCTACTGCCTTTTTTTGGTTTGTTTACTGTATATCCTCTAGTAGCTTGCCAAAAAAATAGAAAGATACATGGTAGGTAACATTTCTAAATAATTACATTTTTCAAAATGTCTTTTTAAAATTCTCACACTTGATGCAATAATTTGACTGTTTGAAATACTGTTTTCTTCAAAATTTCAAAGACATTTCTTTAAGCTTTCAATATTGCTTTTTTCTTTCCCTTTGTTTTCTCTGCAATCTCTTTCTAGAAATCCTTTTACTCCTATCTGGAACCTCTGGGCCTAATCAGCTTGTCTTATTTTTCTTGCTTTTAATCTATTTGTCTTTTGGTTCAACTTTCCTTATCTCTCTACCATCTTTAGCTCCCAACTCTTCTACAGAATTATTTCTGCTGTATTATTTTTAATTTCCAAGAACTATTTTTATCTTCTGATTATTTCCCTTCATCTTTTTCATGGATACAATACACAATATCTTTTCTCTCCTCTCTCAAAGTGTTAGTGGTAATTTTTAAAAAACTTTTTTTTCTGCTTTCTTTATGTGCTCTAGATTTAGTTCTTGTTTCTTTCTTTTTCTCACATCGGAGAATTTCCTCATATACCTAGTGGTCCTTGGATGTTTCTTCATATTTAAGAGTGAAACTGTGAAAAGCTGACTAGTTTTTAATCAGCTTTTGTTTCTTAAATATTTGGCAGATTTTTCTAAGGGACTTAAATACTGGCATATTTTTCTATGGGTCTTCAAACAGTATTGGTGATCAGGGTATATTCAACATGCTTGGATGCCAGATTGTTTTCCCTGTAATGTTTCAGCCATTTTTATTCCACCAGAAAGAGCAAGTCATTCCTAGTATGTGACTTTCTTGCCTCTGCTATTATGCAAGAAAATTCAAAACCAGTTTCTAAAAATTTATCATCAAATTTAAAACAATGTTGTACCAGGTTGAGTATTGCATGTCTTTAAATGTAGTCAAAAAAGAGTAGAGGCTTGCTTCATGGTGATGCTTTGTTTTAAAAAGTCTTGCCAATCATGATGGCTTCACTAATATCCTAAGAAACAAAACACATTCATGTGGAAACAAGATATAGGTAATTTTAAAAAATCATAGCCAGCTTCATTGCTAATATTAGTAGATGTAAATTCATAGTTCACAAAGTCTTATTCATAATTTTGATTTATTTTGACCAACTTAGAGTCAGATCTTGGAATCACTGTTTTGACTTCCCTATGTGAAGGGAGTAGTGGAAATGTTTTCTCTGCTACTTTATTGTTCACTTGTGTTTATATCCCTAGTGTTACTTTTGATCAGTGGTTTGTTTGTAGGATCCTTTTAAGCTAATTGTTCATTTTATGAATGTCAGTTAATGCTAGATAATATAATATCCCTTAAACAATGTTATAACTGCAATATGTGGCTATAAGTTGAAATTTGACAGGAGAAAAAGTGCCACTGTCAATGCCTCTGAGTTCCAGAATGTCACACTGCCTTCAAAATTCCTTTCATATTATACCTCTCAAGCATCCACTAGACAGAGCAGGTGAAGGTGCCAGAGTTGTTCTCTACATTACATTAGCAAAGTTTAATTTCCTACTTTTTCTATAAGGCAGTTTTTATAAAAATTACAAGTTCTAATATTTTCTTCCATCACTCCTATGGAATGTTTTCACGTCTGCTCTGGAGACGAGTCCACTCTAAACCATTGCTCTTCATGGTATGGTCCACATACCAGCTGATTGAGCATCCTTCAGAAGACTCTTAGAAATGCAATATTCAGGCCCCTCCCCAAACCCACACGTTAAAGTGTCAGAAACACTGAACTAGAATAAACTTCTGTCCCAGGTGGTAGAAGCCTGGATGTTGGCATTCTGAACATAGGGTCGGGGCTTGAAGATTTACCTTTCTTGTGCAGTCTTCCTTTTAATGCCCTTGCTTTCAGCTCTATGACTCACTCTCAGCAGAGGCTCTGTCCAGTGTTTCCCAAACCACTACTTTTTCCTGGTCAATTTCTTCAGAAATGGAATTTGCATAGAGGCATCATGGTTTTTTGAACCTCAGTGCCTTCACACAGACTTTTTCTGCTTTCCTCTGCCTGCCTTTTTTTCTCCCTCCTTCTCTCCTTCACATTGCCAACCCCTATTTGTCCTTTCAAGACCCAGTTCAAGTGGCAGGTCTCAGGAACATTTTCTCTGGCCTGACTCCCTCACCATCCCTTAACAACACAAACTCGTGAACAACAGAAAGGCCTCTTTGGGGGCACTTATATTACCCCATGTTTACCTCTATCTTTTCATAGGACTTAGTAACTGCTACTTTATCTCTATCTTTAACTAAACTGCAAGCATTTAATGGCCTTTACTTCCCCAATACTCAGCACAAGGCCTGGCACATATAGGAAGTTCTCACTAAATATCTGTCAAATAAAAGGGTGTGTCTGGGGCCCAGTGCAGTGGCTCACACCTGTAATTGTAGCGCTTTGGGAGGCCAAGGCAAGCAGATCACTTTAGGTCAAGAGTTCAAGACCACTCTGGCCAACATGGTGAAACTCCATCTCTACTAAAAACACAAAAATTAGCCAGGTGTGGTGGCACACACCTATAGTCCCAGCTACTCAGGAGGCTGAGGCAGGAGAATCACTTGAATCTAGGAAATGGAGGTTGCGGTGAGCCGAGATTGTGTCACTGCACTCCAACTTGGGCGACAGAGAGAGACCCCTTCTCAAAAAAAAAAAAAAAGAAATGTGTCTGAACCAATGTGGAACAGCTCTCTTCATCTACAGTTGAAGCACAAATATCCTATAAAAGTGTCTTCATTTATGTCCCAGCAGTATGGAGCATTTATCCAGCCTTCTTTTGCTCTGGGCAGCATTTCTACCATCTCTGGTTTCTGATTTGCTATCTCTTATCTACAGTTGCTCTCTCAGCTTGAACCTTTTGGATTGAAGCCAGATAAGGGCTGGGTGCAGTGGCTCACGCTTGTAATCCCAGCACTTTGGGAGGCCAGGTGGGTGGATCATGAGGTCAAGAGATCGAGACCATCCTGGCCAACACGGTGACACCCCATCTCTACTAACAATACAAAAAATTGGCCGGGTGTGGTGGCACGTGCCTGTAATCCCAGCTATTCGGGAGCCTGAGGCAGGAGAATCACTTGAACCCGGGAGGTGGAGGTTGCAGTGAGCTGAGTTCGCACCATTGCACTCTAGCCTGGGCAAAAAGATCAAAGCTCCGTCTCAAAAAAAAAAAAAGTCATATGTAGAAAGCTGAAACTGGATCCCTTCCTTACACCTTATACCTTATACAAAAATTAATTTGAGATGGATTAAAGACTTAAATGTTAGACCTAAAACCATAAAAACCCTAGAAGAAAACCTAGGCAATACCATTCAGGAGATAGGCATGGGCAAAGACTTCATGACTAAAACACCAAAAGCAATGGCAACAAAAGCCAAAATTGACAAATGGGATCTAATTAAACTAAAGAGCTTCTGCACAGCAAAAGAAACTATCATCAGAGTGAACAGGCAACCTACAGAATGGGAGAAAATTTTTGCAATCTACCCATCTGACAAAGGGCTAATATCCAGAATCTACAAAGAGCTTAAACAAATTTACAAGAAAAAACCCCATCAAAAAGTGGGCAAAGGATATGAACATACACTTCTCAAAAGAAGACATTTATGCAGCCAACAGACACATGAAAAAATGCTCATCATCACTGATGATCAGAGAAATGCAAATCAAAACCAAAATGAGATACCATCTCACACCAGTTAGAATGACAATCATTAAAATGTCAGGAAACAACAGATACTGGAGAGGATGTGGAGAAATAAGAACACTTTTACACTGTTGGTGGGACTGTAAACTAGTTCAACCATGGTGGAAGACGGTGTGGTGATTCCTCAAGGATCTGGAGCTAGAAATACCATTTGACCCAGCGATCCCATTACTGGGTGTATACCCAAAGGATTATAAATCATGCTGCTATAAAGACACGTACACATATGTTTATTGCAGCACTATTCACAATAGCAAAGACTTGGAACCAACCCAAATGTCCATTAATGATAGACTGGATTAAGAAAATGTGGCACATATACACCATGGAATACTATGCAGCCATAAAAAATGATGAGTTCATGTCCTTTGCAGGGACATGGATGAAGCTGAAAACCATCATTCTGAGCAAATTATCACAGGACAGAAAAGCAAACACTGCATGTTCTTACTCATAGGTGGGAATTGAACAATGAGAACGCTTGGACACAGGGCAGGGAACATCACACACTGGGGCCTGTTGTGGGGTGGGGGGCGGGGGGAGGGATAGCATTGGAAGAAATACCTAATGTAAATGATGGGTTGATGGGTGCAGCGGGCCAGCATGGCACATGTATACCTATGTAATGAGCCTGCACATTGTGCACATGTACCCTAGAACTTAAAGTATAATAATAAAAAAAAAAACCCAAAAAAAAGAAGCCAGTTAAGCTGCCTACCTTTCTTTTCCACATTGACCCTGTATGCTAATTCCTGACATAATTTCAGCACCAAAGAGCATACTTTTGTCATTTCAAGGATGTAGTAAAAATGAAATCATAAATGTTACCTTGGAGAACTGGCTTTTTTACTCAGCATAATTCTCTAGAGGTTCATCTAGTTATTACACATATCAATAGCTTGTTCCTTTTTGTTGCTGAGTAGTAGTCTTTGGTATGAATGCACCATATGTTTAACTCTTCATCCATTGAAGGACATCCCCTCTCCTCCTCTCCTCCTCCCCTCCCCTCCTTCTCCCCTCCCCTCCTTCTCCCCTCCCCCTCCCCTTCCCTTTCCCTTCCCCTTGCCCCCTCCCCACTCTTCTACTCTTCTTTCTTTTCTTTTTCTTTTTCTTTTTCTTTTTCTTTCTTTCTTTCTTTCAGGCTATTTTTCAAAGTGACTGTATCATTTTACATTTTCATCAACAATATGCAAGTGATTCCATTTTTTCATATTCTTTCTAGCATTTGGTGTTGTCACTATTATTTATTTTAGCCAATTTGATAGATGCATAGTGATATCTAATTGTGGTTTTAACTTGCATTTCTCTGATGGCTAATAATGTTGAACATCTTTTCATGTGTTTATTTACTCTCTGTGTGTTCTCTCCAGTGAAATGTCTCTCCATGTATTTTGCCAATGTTCTGATAGTATTTTTTTTTTTTTACTGTTTAGTTTTGAGAGTTCTTTATATATTCTAGATACAAGCTCTTTGTCAGATATGTGGTTTGCCAGTCTGTGACCAGTCTTTTCATCTTTTAATAAGGCTTTTCACCAAGTAAATATTTTAAAATTTGGGTAATGTTCAATTTATCAAATTTTTTTATGCATTATGCTTTTGGTATCAGGTCCAAGGAGTCTTTGTATAGCCCTAATTACTGAAGATTTTGTTTTTTATTAAAAGTTTTGTCATTTCACATCTTAAATTTAAATCTATTATTCATTTCAAGTTAATTGTTTGAATAAGATATAAGACTTAGGCCAAGTTTCTTCATGTTTTCTTGAACTTATGGCTGTCCATTTGATACAGTAGTTTGTTAAATGGGTCATCTTTCTTCCACTGAATTGCTTTTACACCTTCGTCAAAATCTTTTGGGCATATGTATTAGTCTGTTCCTGCATTGCTGTAAAGAAATACCTGAGACCGGGTCACTTATAAAGAAAAGAAGTTTAATTGGTTCATGGTTCTGCAGACTGTATAGGAAGCATGGCTGGGGAGTCCTCAGGAAACTTTCAGTTATGGTGGAAGGTGAAGGGGAAGCAGCACAATTTCACATGGCCAGAGCAGGAGGAATTGGGGGTGGGGGGACGCACATGCTAAACACTGTTAAACAATCAGATCTTATGATGACTTACTATCACAAGAACAGCACCAAAGGGGAAATACACCCCTATAATACAATCACCTCCCACTAGGCCCCACTTCCAACCTGAGGATGACAATTTGACATGAGATTTGGGCAGGGACACAGACCCAAACCATATCAGCATAATTGTGTGAATTTATTTCTGGATTCTCTATTCTGTTCCATTGATCTATTTTCTATCCCTCCATTAAGACCACAGAGTCTTGATTAATGTAGCTATATAATAAGTCTTAAAACAGAACTGATTCTTCCTGTTTTATTCTTTTTTCAAAATTACTTTAGCTATTCTAGTTCCTTTGCATTTTCATGTAAAATTTAGACTGATCTTATGCTATTTATCTACCAAAAACCTTGCTGAATTGTGTGAAACCTGCATATCCATTTGGGGAGAAGCAATATATTTACTATTTTGACTCTTCCAATCCATGAACATTGTATGTCTCTTCATTTATTTATATCATTGATGTCTTACATCA
Source organism: Pongo abelii (assembly GCF_028885655.2). NCBI lineage: Eukaryota > Metazoa > Chordata > Mammalia > Primates > Hominidae > Pongo > Pongo abelii. The sequence continues at coordinate 65,510,784 of NC_071999.2, forward strand.
GCATTGTGTGGTTTTTAGTATATAAATCAGGTACATGTCTTGTTAGATTTACACCTAAGTAATTTTTAAAAGCTATTGTAGAAGTATCAGGTTTTAAATTTCAGTATCCATTACTAGTATATAGAAATATAATTAATTTTTACATGTAGATCTTGTATCCTGACACATTGCTAATTTCACTTATTAGTTCTAGATTTTTTCTTTTGTAGAATTTGAAATTGTCTTTCTTCTGTAATAAGGACCGTTTTATTTCTTCTTTTCAGATCTGTATGCCTTTTATTTCCTTTTCTTGCCTTATTACACTGGCTAGAAATTCCAGTTTTATGTCAAACAAGGGTAGTAAAAGTAGATCCTTGCAATTTAACATTAAGTATAATGTTAGTTGTAGGTTTCTTTTGTAGATGCTCTTTATGAAGTTGAGTAAATTCCCCTCTACTTCTATTTTTCTGAGAGTTTTAATCATGAATGGGCATTGAATTTTGTCAAATAAGTTGGTCTGCCTTGATTTATTTCGTTGGATTATGTCAAATTGATTACATTGAATGATTTTCAAATATTGAATCAGCCTTGCATCCCCGGAATAAATCTCTTTTACTTATCATGTATAATTCTCTTTTATATGTTGCTAAATTCTACTTGCTAATATTTTTTCTTAAATTTTTTCTGCATCTGTGTTCATGAGAGATATTGGTCTTCAGGTTTCTTATTCTGCACTGTCTTTGTCTAGGTTTGGTATATAGAGTAATACTAGCTTCATAAAATGAACTGGGAATCTTGTCTTCTAGATTTTGGAAGATGTTGTATAGAATAGGTGTTAATTCTTTAAATGTTTGGTAGAATTCTCCAGTAGAACCAACCATCTGGGACTGAAGAATTCTTGTTTGGTGGTGTTTAAAATTATGGATTTAGTTTCTTTAACATTTATAGGTCTATTTCAAATTATCTATTTCATATTGGATGGATTATGGTAGTTTTCTCAAGGAAACTACCTTGAGAAAGGTTGAGCATCCCTCATCTGAAAATTTGTAATCTGAAATACCCCAAAATCTGAAACTTTTTGAGTACCAACTTGACACCACAGTGAAAAATTTCATGTCTGACACCTTTGCTTTGTGATGGTTCAATGTACACAACTTCGTTTCATGCAAAAATTATTTAAAATATTGTATAAAATTACCTTCAGGCTGTGTGTATAAGGTTTACATAAAAATAAATAAATTTGGTGTTTAGTCTTGGGTCTCATCCCCAAGATATTTCATTATGTATATGCAAATCTTCCAAAATTGGAAAAAGAAAATCTGAAACCCAAATTTCTGGTCTCAAGTATTTCAGTTAAGGTATACTCAATCCATATTCCCTTATTATCTTTTGTTATGTCTGGAGAGTTTTTAGTGATATCATTTGTTTCATTTCTGATATTGGTAATTTGTCTTCTCTCTCTTTTTCTTTGTTAATAATACTGGAGTTTTTTTTTTTTTTTCATACCCCAGTTGCACCTGAAACACCAGTGAGACAGAGCCGTTCACTTCCCTGGAAAGGGGGCTAAAGCCAGAGAGCCAAGCAGTCTGGCTCAGCGGGTCCCACCCCCCACAGAGCCCAACAAGCTAAGATCCACTGGCTTGAAATTCTTGTTGCCAGCACAGCAGTCTGGGGTCAACCTGGGACGCTCGAGCTTGGGCTGGGGAGGGGCGTCCACCGTTGCTGAGGCTTGAGTAGGTGGTTTTACCCTCGCAGTGTAGAGGTTTGTCAATGTTCTTGATCTTTCCAAAGAACCAGCTCTTTGTTCCATTCATTTTCTATGTTGTTTTTCTGTTTTTAATTCCATTGACTTCTGCTTTTTATCATTTGCTTTCTTCCACCTGTTTTGGGTTTATTTTGTTCTTCTTTTATCAGGTCACTGAGATGGAATGTTATAGTATTGATTTCAGAATTTTCTCTTGATTCACTTATGCTTCTAGTGTTATAGATTTCCCTCTCATCACTGCTTTAGCTGTGCCACACAAATTTTGACATGTTGTATTTTCATTTTTATTCAGTCCAGTATATTTTGTGATTTCTTCATGCTTCTGACCTTTGTGATTTCTGATGGGCAATCTACTGTCATTTAAATTATTTTTCCCCCATTAGTGAGGTGTCATTTTTTCCTAGCTGCTTTCAAGATTTTTTCCTTGTCTATAGTTTTCAGAAGTTTAATCACTATGTGTCTTTTCATGCATTTCTTTGGGTTTTGTCCTGTTTGGGCTTTCCCCCAGCCTCTTGAATCTATAGACTTACATTTTCTGCCAAATTTGGGCAGTATTTAGTCACTATGTCTTTGAGTACTTTTTAAAGTATAAATTATTTCTTTTTAAAGTATTTAGAGAAATCTTATTTTTCTTCTCCTCCAGAACTAGGATGACACAAATGTTAGATCTTTTGTTATAGTTCACCATGTCTTTCAGGCTCTTTTCATTTTATTTTTTAGTTTATTTTCTCTCTGTTGTTTAGATTAGGTAATTTCTTTTTTTTCTTTTTTTTTTTTTTTTTTTTTTTTTGAGACAGAGTCTTTCTCTGTTGCCCAGGCTGGAGTGCAGTGGCGAGATCTCTGCTCACTGCAATCTCTGCCTCCTGGGTTCAATGATTCTTATGCCTCAGCTTACCTGCCACCACACCCAGCTAATTTTTTTCTATTTTTAGTAGAGATGGGGTTTCACCATGTTGGTCAGGCTGGTCTCGAACTCCTGAGCTCATGATCTGCCTGCCTTGGCCTCCCAAAGTGCTGAGATTACAGGCGTGAGCCACCATACCCGGCCAGATTAGGTAATTTCTTTTGCTCTGTCTTCCAGTTTACTGATTCTTTCTTTTGTCCCCTCCATTCTACTGTTGCACTCATTTTATTTCAGTTATTGTATTTTTAAGTTATAAAGTTCCCCTTTGGTTCCTTTTTACATTTTTTATTTCTTTTCTGGGACTTTCTATTTTTCATTTGTTTCGAGAGTGTTTATACTGTTTGTTGAAGTGTTTTTATGATGGCTAATTTAAAATCTTTGTCAGGGGTAATATTTAACATCTCTGTCATCTCACTGTTGGCATTATTGTTAGTATTTTTAATTAAGTTTAAGGTCTTATTTTTATTTTTCATTTTTTTATGAGATGAGCTCTTGCACTCTCACCTAGACTGGAGTGCAGTAGTACAATCATGGCTCACTGTAGCCTCAATCACCTGGGCTCAAGCTATCCTTTTGTGTCAGCCTCCCAAGTAGCTAGGACTGCAGGTGCATGCCACCACACCTAATTTTTGTATTTTTATTTTTTTGTAGAGATAGGTTCTTGCTACATTGCTCAGGTCTTTGTGTTATGATGAGTGATTTTCAAATAAAATCTTAACCTTTTTATATTTTTTAAATGAGACTCTGGATCTTATCTAAGCATTTTACTTTAACTATCTTTCTCTGTCAGGAAAAGGGGAGGGAATCTCTTTGTTACTGCCAGGTGGAGGTAGAAGTCCAAGTTTCCCACCAGCCTCTTTTGACACCTGGGGAAAAGAGGTGCTTCACATTACTGCTGAAACTGTGGGACTTATGGTTCCCCCTGTGGTCTCTGTTGACACTGCAGTAGAGATGGCCTTATTATTACTAGTTAATGGTGAAAGCCCCCACTATCCTCTGGGCCTCTTCTGATACCACTCCAGCAGGGACAGGGAGTGGTGCCTCATTACCGCTGAATGGGGGTGGAACTACAGACTCTCAAATGGTTTCCAGTGTTACTATGAAGAGAGGGGATTTATAACCAGTCAGCAGGAATGGATGTCCTGGCTTGTTACTTGGCCTTCTCAAACAGCCCTCTGGTGGGGGTTTTGGGGTACCTAGCTATAGTGATGTGTGTGATTGAAAGTCTCAGCTCCTAAATCAGCCTTTGCAGGCACGAGTGAGGTTGGGGCCACAGTCTTAACTGTGGTGCTTCGCTCTTATTGTCTAAAAGCTTTCTGCCTTGCTAGACTGTCCTTTTTCTGTCTTTGGCTAGAGAGAGCAGATTTTTGTTGTGGCTTTTTTGTCTGTTTGAGACCACTGGCATTCCAATATTATTGGCTTCTTCAGCTCTAAGTCTGGGATATATGAGGCTAAAAGAAAATTTAGGAAACTCATCCCCATTTCTTTTCCTATGTCGCAAAATCTCTTGTTGGTCTGTCTTCTCTCTACCTTTCAGTATCTTCTTGTATTTGTTTTATGTGTAAAGCTCAGGGTTTTAAAATTGTGTTTAACAGGACAAATAGGAAAAATACATCTACTCTATTTTCCCAGAAGCAGAAATTCAACACATTCCATTTTAAGATGAGGAAACTAAAACCTTGGGTAAGGATCTGCAGCTACTAGTGGCATGACAGAATTAGAAACCTACTTTTGCAGCACTTCATTCAGTGCTCTCATCATTGTAACAGTGAAATTTGGGTATCTTCTTGATACTGAAAGGATGTGTACCTGTGATGATGTAACAAGAGACAGTGTCAAAAAAACACTGTAGGGACTGCCACTGACTCCCGGCAACTTTTTTTCTTTACTCTGTGAAGCAGTGTCATTCATCTGGGGTAATATCCAAGGTTCGTTGCCTCATACCAAGGAAATCAAGGACATGACACACCATAGTGAGCTCAAGAGTGGAAGTTTAATAGGCAAAAGAAAGAGAAGAGCTCTCTGTGCAGAGCAGGGTCCTAGAGAAAAATGGGTTGCCAGTTCCCTGGTGAAATGCATGGGGTTTTATAGATGAGCTTGAGGAGGCAGTGTCTAATTTACATAGGGCCCAAAAGATTGGTCAGACCAGGTGTGACATTTACATAGCACGTAAAGAAGCTGGCTGCTCCACGCTGATCTTTTATTATGCAGATGGGTTCTCTGCCTGGCCGGCGTCATGCTGCCTGTTCCTTTACTGTACAGGTGGTTGACAAAAGGAAAGATGGAGCCTCCATGTTGAACACGCCTGGCCCCCAGGTAGCCTTTTCCTATTGACACAGCTGCCGGAATTCACCCGTGCAAGCTTCCAGCTTGTTTATCTATGTCTGCAGCTCGATTTTACGGCTGTTCTTTGTTAGAAAAGAAATTATTTGGGGGCTGCTTTTTGTTAAAAGGGAAGCCTTACCAAGGACTCTCTTACCCTAACTGCCTAAATAATTTCTTTTTACTTCCTGTATCATCTGTACTCTTTAAGAACCTCTGCACAGTTTTAGCAGCCTCACCGTGTTGCCTGTCTCCAATGATGGGTCCAGAGTTTCCATATACGAGCAATTTGGAGGCAGGAATGTGAATTTAAAGGAGAGCTGTGAACTTATAGCTATAGCCTAGCAAATGTTCTGTTTTTACTTAATTATATATTTATAGGAGGTAGAATGAGAGATGGCTGATGGAAATAGGAAGTGTTAAATTGCCTCAAGTCATCCAACCACCTGCCTTATGTATTTTTAAAATTTTATTTTATTATGGCGAGAACACTTAATATGAAATCACCCTCTTAAATTTTTAAGTTGTATAATACAGTATTGTTGACTATAAGTACAATGTTATACAGCAGATTTCTAGAAATTCATCTTGTTTAACTGAAACTTTGTTTGTTGATTACTAATTTTCCATTCCCTCCATACCCCAGTCCCTGGAAACCACTGTTCTACTCTTTGATTCTATGAATTTAACTATTTTAGATACCTCATATAAGTGGAATCATGCAGTATTGTTTTTTTGTGCCCGAAATATTTCACTTAATATAATGTCTTCCAGGTTCATTGATGTTGTTGCAAGTGACAGGATATCCTTCTTTTTAAAGGCCAAATAATACTCCATTATATGTATATACCACATTTTCTTTATCCATTCAGACAGATTTGTTTTCACATCTTGGCTGTTGTAAATAGTGTGTCAATTAACATGGAAGTACTAATGTATCTTTGAGATCCTGATTTCAGTTATTTGGGACAAATGTTCCAATGTGGAATTGCTGGATGATATGATAAATATATTTTTAATTTTTTGAGGGACATCCATAGTGTTTTCCATTGCAGCTGTAGCATTCTGCAGTCCCAACAACAGTATGCGAGGGTTTCAACTTCCCCACATCCTTACCAACTCTTCTACAATTTTCCAATTTATATGGAACTACAAAAGACTATAGCTAACTAAATCAATCTTGAGAAAGAGGAACCAAGGTGGAGTCTTCACACTTTCTGATTTTAAATATATTACAAAGCTAAAGTAATCAAAACAGTGTAGTACTCAAGTAAAAGCAGACATATAAACCAATGGAACAAAATAGAGACTTCAGAAATAAATCCATACATATATGGTCAACTCTTCTTTGAAAAGGGTACCAAGAAGACACAGTAGGGAAAGAATAGTCTCTTTGAGACTAGTAAATGATGTGGGAAAACAAGATATCTGCATGCAAAAGAATGAAATAGGACCTTTATTTTGTGCTGTACACAAAAATCAACAGAAATGGATTAAAGACTTAAGTGTAAGACCTGAAACTATAAAACCCCTAAAGGACACATAGGAGAAAAGCTTCTTGACATTGGTCTCAACAATGATTTCATGGAAACTATAGGCTGAATGTTTGTATTCCCAAATTTGTATGTTGAGACCTAATCCCCCCATGTGAGAGTATTTGGAGATGGGGCCTTTGGGAGGTGAGTAGGTCATAAAGATGGAGCCTTCATGAATGGGAATAGTGCCCCTGTGAAAGAGACCAGAGAGAGCTCTCACCCCTGTTGGTTATGTGAGGTTACATATGGAACACATGGAAGTAACAGTGGAAGATGGCCATCTATGAGGAAGTGGGCTCTACTAGATATTGAATCTGCTGGTACTTCCCAGTCTCCAGAACTGCTAGAAATAAATTACTGTTGTTTATAAGCAACTCAGACTGTGGTATTCTTTTTAATATTTTTTTTTTTTTTTTTTTTTTTTTTTTTTGAGACAGAGTCTCTGTCACCAGGCTGGAGTACAGTGGCGCCATCTCTGCTCACTGCAACCTCTGCCTCCTGGGTTCAAGCGATTCTCCTGCCTCAGCCTCCCTAGTAGCTGGGACTACAGGCATGCACCACCATACCCAGCTAACTTTGGTATTTTTAGTAGAGACGGGATTTCACCATGTTGGCCAGGATGGTCTTGATCTCTTGACCTCGTGATCCACCTGCCTCGACCTCCCAAAGTGCTGGGATTACAGGCACGAGCCACAGTGCCCAGCTTGTAGTATTTTGTTATAGCAGTCTGAGCATATTAAGACAACGGATAGGACACCAAAAAGCAAAGTCAACAAAAACAAAAATAAACAATAGGACTACATGGAACTAAAAAGCTTCTGCACAGCAAAGGAATCAACAGAGTGAAAAGCCAACCAATAGTATTGGAGAAAATATTTGCAAACCATATATCTGATATAAGGGGCTAATCTCCAAAATATTAAGGAACTCCTACATCTTAGTAGCAGAGAAACTAATAACATGATTTAAAAATGGGTTAAGGACTTGAATAGACATTTCTCCAAAGAGTACATACAAATGTCCAAAAGGCGTATGAAAAAATGCTCCTAATCACTAATCAAGAAGTGTAAATCAAAACCTCAATGAGATATCACTTGTTTTGTTTTAAGCTATAATGATAACAATATGCTGATATGATAGCCTCTGTTAGTTTTAATTAATTAATTTAGGAGGAAGATGGGATATTTAGGTTAACATAAATTGGAGGTTATCTTTGACATCTGAAGATTAAAGAACACCTTAATGAGTAAATTTGCTTATTTTGCCCCTACTGTTGGCATCAGGTACACATCTATATCCACATAAAAGCAGAATCTGTCACTTCTGAGTTCCGCTTATCCTTGCATAAGTCTCAAGTATCAAAATTGATTTTTTAAAATGTTAATTTGAAAAACAGCAGAGGTAAGATTCAAGGATGCTTGCTCTTAGAAAAGGATTATTTATTAAAGGAAAGACTTGTCTTTTGAAAATTATTATCGTAATTATCACTAAGAACCCAATTCTATATTTCTTATTAAGGCAAAATCCCTATTAGGCTAACACAAGAAGGATGTTGATTGCAGTGGGATATCTGTCTGAGTGGGGCTAAGTAATCATCTTTGAAATGTCACTCAGAGGGAATTAACAGGGTAGAGGCTATTTTCTGGCAGATCTCAATACATTTTTTTTAAATCGTCAAGGATTTGATGTTGGCCTTGCATAGGTTATTATTTTGTATAACTCCAGAAGCAATATTTAGGACTCAAAAAATGATATTGGAACAAAGAAAATAGCATAGAAATCCAAGGAGCCACATCAACTCATTGACTATGTTGAGAGTCACTGAATCATGTACTCTTAAAGTCATTTGGTCCCAACTCACACTGGTGAGTAATTCTTTTCTGCAGTCACCTTGCTGCAGTGTTTTTCCATCTCATGCCAGGAAAATTGGAGACCTGCAATGACAGGCCATTTCAGTCTCTGTGTGCTGACTTCCTTGTCTTCATTTGTAGGCCTTGACTCTATTCCTCAGGGCCATGCAAGGGTTTTGTGAGTAAATAATGAAAATGCAGTTTAGCTTAAGTCATTTAAAAACATGAAAAACCTTAATACAATAGGCACTTGACATTTTGAAAGGTTACACGACAAAACTTTTAATATTCTCCAGACATGAAAATTTTGCTATAGAACATAATTTCTTCCCTAAAGTGTATCAAGTTCTCAAGTAGCAAACTACAGCCACCCACCACTGAGTTTCCAGATGCTAAGAAGTTAACTAGTTTTATTCACTCCCTAAGAATTTGGTAAAACACTTTATCTCTGTAATTTCCACAGCTTATTCATTTCTTCATTCCTTTACTCATTCTACAGAAATGTTTGAAGGCCTAGTCTGTGACAGGTACTGTACTAAGCTCTGGGTATTTTGGGGAATAAAACAAATTTAATCCTTGCCCTTAGAATGTTAACAGTCTAGAAAGAGTATCAAAACAAGAATAGAATAGACAAGTAAATAAATATAAATTATACTAAGTGCACTGAAGAAAACAAACACATAATACATAGTATTACATATTGCAGAGGAAGACCTCTATTTTTATTTTTTTGTTTAGAGATGAGGGTCTCACTATATTGTCCAGGCTAGGGTGCAGTGGCTATTCACAGTCACAGTCATCACGTGATATAGCTCAGATCTCCTCGACTCAAGCAATCCTACTGCTTCCGCCTCCTGAGTAGCTGGACTACGGGCATGAGCCACTGTAATGCCTAATGTTCTTGCCTAGCCACACCAAAGAATTGGTGTGGTGGCTGACCACGGCGAGTGATAGAGACACAGACTGAGGAGAGTGGGGCTGAGGAAAGAGGCCCTGAGTATGGGGGCACTTGTGGGCCTTTGTCATTTGGGCAAAGCTTGCAGGCTTGGCACAGGACAGTATTGTCACAAAGGGCAAAGAAAGCCTGTACATAAGGGACTTCACTCCATTTACCTTCCTTTTTACAGAAAAGATCTAGTTGTAGAATGGTGTTATAATTAATACTTCCCTCAGGGGGCCAAGTTTCTCCATTTTGTAAGGAGTACTGTGGTCAGGCATTGGTACAGAAGAAAATCAGCCGCTTCTTTTTTAAGGTTTCAGGGTTGAATTTGTTCCAGTAATTCAGGATACATCTTAAGGGAGTGTCCAATTTTGAAGGTGTGATGCCCATCTGGAATTTTAAACACAGGGATGCCCACACCCCTCGTTAGTCCTGGGACTTGTCTTCCCTTAAGGCATCCCCTAAGGGTCAGGTCCAATTGTGCTCAAAGCTCATGGGCACTTTTCCTGAGCTCTCCATCTACAGCGTTTAACCATGCTTACCAGCAGGATGGAAACTTCCCTTGCCCCTGCTGTGGGCCCATTGACCACTAAATGGAGCACAAGGACTGTTGGATTTATCGTGGTCCTTCTGCCAACACATCCTACCTGTTCCAGGGTGGCAAGGCTTGGGTCAGGGGCACCACTGATGCTTGCATGCTAAGGCCCAATTTATGTGGGCCTGGCCATAAAACCGTCTTTCAAGGAGAAATCTCTGAATTAGCCACAGAAGGCTTAGTAAGCTTAAAGAGGGCTCTAAGCCAGGGCTGAGAGAACAGCTGCTGTACTTTAGCCTTCTGTCCCCATTTGCCATCAAAGGAGTAAGCCCCCCTCTCAAGGCGGTACCAGTATCCTGTGTCCCAATTGACTATATTTTCTTCCATCCAATACCAATTATTGAATGGTTGAAACAACAATTCAACGGCTCTAAGACCTGTGCCTATGCACCACAGATTGTACTTCAGAGGCACCAAGGAAGGGGAAAATTTATCTGGGGAGCAATGGAGGAAATGCCCTAAGGCTTCTACTATCCACATGAAAATTACAGACCTGCCTTTAAATTGTCCTGATGTGGGGGACCATACACTATGGTGGGGAACTGGCCCTTCAAAATAGCCATCAAATGACGACACCTGCCTAAACCCTGGAGGGAACCATGAGCAGGGATCTTTTGGGCACCACCTGAAGAATTAAAGACTTCTAAATAGGGAATCTTGATCCTGCCTAGCGGGAATAACCTTGTTTATGAGATTAGGAAAGAGGTCTAACTGGCGGACATTAGGACCCAGGAGGCAGGAGTCAGAAGATGTGGCTGTCTCACGCTCAGTAACCTGTGCAGGGGGAGCCTCTGGCGGGGCCAGGGTCTCAACCAGGATATCTGGGAGACTAAGATGTCTGCTGAGCACTCCCGGGTGTACTTCAGGACCACCACAGAAAGCAAAAGAGTTGGAACTGGTTCCAGGCCAACCGGCCAACCAACGCTCCTAACCCCGAAGGGTCAGGGGTTGTTAGAGAGCCCTTTTCCGGACAGCCTGACACCTGTGTCTTTAGTCCGGTGGCCATATTAATCGCCTTTAAGTGGCCAACAGGTGCCCGGTTTAGCCTCCGAATTCTAAGGAAGGACAGGACAGAATAGCAAGTGAAAGAGGTCCGATCATACTCACCATGTGACGATCTAGATGCCTTTCCTGGAGACTCCTGGCTGGCTCGCCAAAATGTAACACCTAAGGTTCTTGCCTAGCCACACCAAAGAATTGGTGTGGCAGCTGACCTCAGCGAGTGATAGACACAAGGACCGATAGACAGAAAAAGCTGTAGGCTTTATTGAGCAGAGTGAATGTACAAAGCTTCCACAGTGTGGAAGGGGTCCCGAATGGGTAGCCAGAGTTAGATTATACAATTGCCTTTTAAACTCTTTAAGGTGGGAAATACGTGCGGTGGGAAGATGTTACCAGAGCGAGAAAAAAAGACAACCATTTGTGACATGTCTTAGATCTTAAGGAAAACCAGAATTGCAACTTAGGTTTTTTTTATTTTATCACCTTGCAGCGGCATGGCAAAGGAGACAGCATCTTACGGGACTTTACAAAGTATGTTCACAAGAAATTGGGATTGGGAGTATAGATAAGGTCCACTGGTCACAGAAAAATGGGCAGTTAACATTCTTTTTACTTTAGTTTCGGGGGAGGGGGAAGGGGAGAGACGGAGAGAGGACACAGGGAAACACTGCAAAATTTTTGCTGTTTATGGCTTTCTTGGGGAAGAAAACACATGCAGAAATCCTGATGTTAGGAATAGTTTAAGCATATATCTTCAATATTATCCATCCAGGACCAAAGTAAGTCCTGATGCAGGAAATGAGTGAGATTCACAGCTTTCTGAGCCCCTACTCCACCCAGGAAGCCCCGCCGGCCCCTCCTCTCACCGCTGCACTGGGCTGTAGAGGAAGGCAATAGAGGAACAGCATATGTAAAGTTCCTAAGAATGGAAAAACCATGGGGCTTTTGAGGATTGAAAGGTCAGTGTTCCTGCAGAGTAGTGAGAAAGGGGAAGGGGCCGGGAGATAGTTGAGTTTTGTGAGACAGGAAATAGCCAAATCATGTGGGGTCTTTGTAGACCATGGTAAGGAGTTTGGATTTTATTCTCATGCAGTAGGAAGCCAATGAATGGGTTTTAATAGAAAAGTGACATGTTCACAGATCACGTCAAACTCATGGCAATCCAGAGTAGCCATTTTGCAGTAGGGTCTAAAATTTGCTTGTTAACTCGAAGGAAAGGCAGCCAGTAACAATCTGTGACATAGGAAGATGACTGTAGTTGTTGTGGAGAAAACCGGTTTTTGGAGTCATGTCAGTACTCAGTAGAGAAGCCTGCAACATAGTCAATGTGAGATGGTAGCTTAGACTAGAGTGTCAGTGGTGGAAGTGAAGAACAGTGGAAGGACTGCCTTGTTGCTTTTGAGATGCTGGGAGACATCTGAGAGGAGATAGCTAGCAGGAACCTGCAAACCAGAACTTTGAAGAGAGATTTTGGGTGTAAAGTTGGTATTCGGGAGCATATAAATGGAATTTAAAGTCATGGGAACTGAAGAGATCCCCTAGAAAGAGGGCAATAAGGAAGAAAAGAGAGCTCAGGACTAAATCCTGGGGAAAGGCAACAATTAGAAGTCAAAAGGAGATAGGGGTTCACAAGGAGTGTGAGGAGGATTTGGCAGAGAGATACAAGGAAACCCAAGAGAGGATGGTGTCAATTAAGGAAAGAGTTAAGGGGAGAAGGGGAGAAAGAAAGATAAAGTGTCTACTGTATTGAATACTGGTAAGGAAGAGGCTGTTTCCTGATTTCAAAGAGCATAAACATCAAATCAAATTTAGAAATATTTATCATACTTATTTCATGTGTGTTTCACCTACTATCATGTTTCTCCTGCAGGAGTGATGACTACTATCTGATTCATCAGCACTGTCAAATCTCATACTTTAAAAAAAGACTTTAATCTTTTTTTCTTTATAAATTTTGATTCTCCCTGAATTCTCTGGATAATTTCCACAATTCTCTTTATTTTGCTAACATATGCAGAATCTATAATCTTCAAAAGTCTTCACTTTTCAAATGCAAAACTATTTTAGATGCAGTTTATTGTCTTTTGAAAATTATCCATGTTCATTTAAAAACAGATTAGCTCGTCACCTTCAATGTATTTGAATTGTCATGTTACAGGAGACTTGGAATATTAAGCTTATCGGAAAGTTAGGACAAGTTTTCCCTAGAGGGCGGAGAGTAGTTTTAAATTCGAAGTGGGAAAAAAGTTCCATATCTTAAAATAGAAGCAAATTTTTTCTCTGTTTCATATTCTCTCAAGATATCCGCAATCCTTTTTAAACTCTCTATTTATTATTAAATACAAGCAATTTAGCTCCTTTGTAAGGTTATGCAAATAACTCATCCAGAATTAGCATTTAACACGCGGTTCTTATATCCACACAAATGTTTTGTATAAAGTTGTTTTAAAAAGATTCAAATCTTTATAATTAGGAAGGGAAAATATATTAATAGGAATAAAGGGATACTCTGCTAATCTCCCATATGTAAATTAGCTTATAATTTCCATCATTTACTTTAGAAGCAACAGAACAATGGAACTTTTATTCTTCAATATTGCTGTCTCTCTCCTTCTCCAGCCAGAAAGTCTGTGCTTATACATGTATATCTAAAGAAAAATAAGAAGCAATGTTAAATATTTTAGTTTTGTGGGAGAGAGATGGTTGGGTAACTTGTGAGTGGGATTGAAGTTGATACTCTGTGCTTTGGCAGCCTAAGGGATAAAATGCAATGTAGACCCTCTTGGGCTCTCATTTCAACAGCTTGCATTTCCTTTTGCTCTTCGTTAGTGGGGCTGGATTCATTCCTGCCTACCTGGAACCTTCCTCCACAGCTTCCCACTCCTTCCCCAATCTTTACATAGAGGACATTCTCGTAGAATGTATGAGGAAATTGTTCATTTCCTTGAAGTGCTTTCTCTTTGCTTTAGTCTTTAGCTTGGTCTTTGGAAAAGAATATCATGCAAATTGCAGATAGAAATTGGTTAGCAGTATAGGCTAGGTTCTTCCACCTCACTTATCTTCTGGGTCTTGGCTTGTATCTTCCAATATATCAGAAATCAAGTGCACTGTCCTGGGAGTTTGGTATAAGTTGGTAAACTGGAAGTAGGATTATGAAGGATTCAAAACTGAGTCAGACAAAGAACTGTTGAAAGGATTAAGTCGCTGACCCTGGAAGTGGAAAGGGGAGCTCTGAAGAGACTTTAAACAGAAAGTGGAGGCTGAGGCTGGGCGTGGTGGCTCGCATCTGTAATCCCAGCACCCTGGGATGCCAAGGTGGGTGGATCACTTGAGGTCCGGAGTTTGAGACCAGCCTGGCCAACATGGTGAAATCTTGTCTCTACTAAAAATACAAAAGCTGTAATCCCAGCTACTTGGGAGGCTGAGGCAGGAGAATCACTTGAACCTGGGACGCGGAGGTTGCAGTGAGCCAAGATCATTCCACTCCACTCCAGCCTAGATGACAGTGTAAGACTCTGTCTCAAACAAATAAAATAAAATAAATAGAAAGTGGGTTTAAATATGTGCCTTACAGTTGCCAAGTGGTAGAACTAGGAAAATGGGTGAAACGTATAAGGGATGCATGTTTCTCCTTCAACAAACATTGAAGAAACTGCCAGGTATCTGGTAGAGCTCTGAGAAACTAGATGCAAGATGGAAATCAGCACTTATTCACTTCAAGGAAGTTACTGTCCAGTGGGAAAGACATGCAAGCAAACAATTATAACAGATCATGATAAATGCAAACACTACATATTGTATTCGGTGAGAAAATAGAGGAAGGCAGCCTGTATCTGCCTTGGGGACAGATCTGCTTGGACTATCTGCTTGCGGGTGCCAACGGCAGCTCCTCCATCCTCACTGACACCACTTCATTCAAAATTCCATTATCTTTCATCTGAGTTTCTGCAACTGTCTCAGAGCTGGTCTTCCTGCCTTCAGCTTTGCTGCTTCAATTCTTTCATCCACATTGCAGACAAAGTAATATTTCCAAAAAGGAAAACCTGATTCCCCCACTAAAAGCCTTCAATAACTTTTGATTACCACAAAAACAAAATCCAAAAGCTTAAGGGCCTCTGCTTCAATCTCTAACATTTTCTTGCTCCCCACATTTAAGCTCTATTTACAAAGAACTATTTGCCACTTTCCTAAGTCACCATTTCTTTGTAACTCCTGGGCTTCTGCACATGTAGCTATCTGCCTGAAACCAGCTGCCCTCAAAATCCACACATATAGAAGTAAAAAAAGAGAACATATTTGCATGCGCACACATATTGTGCATATATCCATGTGCACCCACCCACACACTTCCCATTTCTACCCTTGCCTTACTAACTCGTTCTTTCTTCCTCTGGTCCACAACACCCCAAGACTCAGTGTTATTCCTCCTTGTGGGTACACTCCTATGTGGCACCCTCTGTGCATACCTAATCAATGAACTCATCACACTGTATTGTACTTGGCTGTTTACTTTTCCATCTTTTTGTTGTTGTTGTTGTTTTTGATACGAGTCTCACTTTGCTGCCCAGGTTGGAGTGCAGTGGTGCGATGTCGGCTCATTGCAACCTCTGCCTCCTGGGTTCAAGCGATTCTCTGGCCTCAGCTGGAATTACAGGCGTGTGCCACCATACCCGGCTAATTTTGTATTTTTAGTAGGGATGGGGTTTCACCATGTTGACCAGGCTAGTCTTGAACTCCTGACCTCAGGTGATCTACCCACCTTGGCCTCCCAAACTGCTGGGATTACAGGAGTGAGCCACCGCGCCCAACACCATCTTTTTTACTGGAGGAAAATCTGCTTGAGTGTGGGGACCACATCTTATTCCTCATTATATTCCCAGCAGCTACCATAGTTCCAAGTACATTGTAGAATGTGACTATATATTTGTTTAGTAGATGAGTAAATGAATAAACTTTTGAAGAATGCTTTCTAAAAATGTGAGAACATTCTCATATTTTTGGATAGTATACAAATATATGTTACATATCTCAGTTGAGTGATGGTTCTAAAAACTTTCAAAGGTTCTTCAAACCAAAAAACTATGATTATATAAATCTTTCTTAGATCATTTTTAGAAAGAGGTAATAAATAAGTAAATAATCCATCAACTATTTCTTACCTATGGGCAGTGTGATGGTTAATTGTATGTTGACTTGACTGGGGTGTGGGATACTCAGATATCTGGTTAAACATTATTTCTTGGCATGTCTGTGAGGGTGTTTCTGAAGGAAATTAGCATTTGAATTGGTGAACTAAGTAAAGCAGATTGTCCTTCCCAATGTGAGTGGGCATTGTCTAACCTGTTGAGGGCCCAAATAGGACAATAAGGTGAAGTGAGGTTGAATTCTTTCTCTATACCTGACTACTTAAGCTGAGGCACTGATCTTCTCCTGCCCTGAAACTAGGACTTACCCCATTAATGCTCCCAGTTCTTAGGCCTTTGGGCTCAGAGTGGGATTGATATCACCAGCTTTCCTGGGTCTTTAGTTTGCAGGTAGCAGAGGGCATGAAGAAACTGAGGCCCAGAGGGGTGAAGTGAGATGCTCTTAGTCACAGATAGGCTCTAAATTCTTACCCCAGTACTTTCTACCACAGTCCACCATTTCACAAATAAGGCTGCTTGGGTTATTTGGAATTTCACTCCCCATCTTATTTCTAATTATTTTAGACCAGATTTTCCTTGAGAGAATGAGTTCCTAATGGGAGCCCTACACTGGTCAAAGCAAGTCTGTTCTGTCAAGGACTCTAAGAGACTCTTTCCTTCTGGCATCTTTCTTCTAGACTCAGTTAACCAAGAGAAGGGGCTCATGGTGTACAATCGTCTTGAAAGTGAGGCTTTACAGCATCAACTAGGGGAAAGTACTAAGAGTAAGTCTAAGGCTGACTTTCTTCCCTCAGGCTCTCAGGATGGCAGTTATTCTGGATCCACCTGGATTCCTCATGTTGCTGTTGCCAGGCACATCCATGCCAACCTCCAGGTGTCTCCTTTCCATCAAAAAGGTGGTGCTATTTAGACAAGACTTTCCTCAGGAATGCAATGATTATTGTGACGTCTGCATAATTTCACCTTTTGTCAGTCATGAGACAGGAGGAGTCCTCCATCAGATGATAAGGATGCCTGAGTTACTTTCTCAGCCTTACAGGCAGTTCCATAAGTGACCATCCTGCCCTCTTTGTTGGTTCTATGAAAAGAACTCAGGTTATGTCAATAAACAAGACATTTATGGTGAAAAAACATATGGGAATGAGGAGAGCAAGTGCTTCAGGGGATTAGAAAAAGGCCTACCTCAAGGCCTCACAGAGAAGGTTTGTATTCTGGTATTTTGTGATTAACGTGACTTAACTTGTGTCTCCTGTTGTTTCTGAGGAATTTCTTTCTACATGTACATTTTATACTTTATGACTATGGCATTATTAGAGTGTCTGCTCATTTATAACCTTTACTGCCTAATGGCCTCTGCAAATGGCCTTCTCTGCGAGTCCTTTCACCTTCAACCCCTCTGCTAATTGCTCGACTCTGTTTTTTATTTCACTTTCAAATTCCTGAGAGAAAAATCTCATTGCCCTGCCTAATGAACATCATCCCTTGCTAGACAAAGCTGTTCTGTCAAACCACCTAATGAACCTCTGGATAGCCTGTATATTGGCTGGCCTCTTATCACTTGGTCTAGGAAATGTTGTGTTATATAAAATGTTATATAAAACGCTTAAAAGGGGGGCAAAGCGGTCGCTGACTTGGTGTCCCTGTCATGCTTCCCAGCAGTGGCCTAGCAGAAAAGTAAAAGATGTCTGAATATATTCGGGTACTGAAGATGAGAAGGATGAGCCCATTGAAATACTATCGAAAGACGATGGGACAGTGCTGCTGTCTATGGTTGCAGCCCAGTTTCCAGGGGCGTGTGGCTTCGCTACAGGAAACCAGTGTCTCAATGTATGAGAGGTGTCCAGCTGGTAGAAGGAATTCTTCATGCCCCCGATGCTGGCTGGGGAAATCTGGTGTATGTTGTCAACTATCCCAAAGATAACAAAAGAAAAATGGATGAGATAGATGCTTCATCAGCAGTGAAAGTGAAAAGAGCAGTCCAGAAAACATCCGATTTAGTAGTGTTGGGTCTCACATGGAAAACATCTGAGCAGGACCTGAAAGAATATTTTAGTACCTTTGGAGAAGTTCTTATGGTGCAGGTCAAGAAAGATAGTAAGACTGGTCATTCAAAGAGGCTTGGCTTCATTTGTTTTATGGAAGATGAAACACAGGTGAAAGTAATGTCACAGCTACATGTGATAGATGGACGGTGGTGTGACTGTAAACTTCCCAATTCTAAGCAAAGCCCAGATAAGCCTTTGAGAAGCATAAAAGTATTTGTGGGGCGCTGAACAGAGGACATGACTGCGGATGAGCTGCAGCAGTTCTTCTGTCAGTACAGGGAAGTGGTGGATGTCTTCATCCTCAAGCCATTCAGGGCGTTTGCCTTTGTTACATTTGCAGATGATCAGGTTGCACAGTCTTTTTGTGGAGAGGACTTGATCATTAAAGGAATCAGCATTCATATATCCAATGCTGAACCTAAGCACAATAGCAATAGACAGAAAGAAGTGGCAGATTTGGTGGTAATCCAGGTGGCTTTGGGAATCAGGGTGAATTTGGTAATAGTAAAGGGGGTGGAGCTGGTTTGGGAAACAATCAAGGTAGTAATATGGGTGGTGGGATAAACTTTGGTGCATTCAGCATTAATCCAACCATGATGGCTGCAGCCCAGGCAGTGCTACAAAGCAGTTGGGGTGTGATAGGCATGTTAGCCAGCCAGCAGAAACAGTCAGGCCCATCAAGTAATAACCAAAGCCAAGGCAACATGCAGAGGGAGCCAAACCAGGCCTTCGGTTCTGGAAATAACTCCTATAGTGGTTCTAATTCTGGTGCAGCAATTGGTTGGGGATCAGCATCAAATGCAGGGTTGGGCAGTGGTTTTAATGGAGGCTTTGGCTCAAGCATGGATTCTAAGTCTTCTGGCTGGGGAATGTAGACAGTGGGGTTGTGGTTGGTTGGTATAGAATGGTGGGAATTCAAATTTTGCTAAACTCATGATAAGTATATTGTAAAATACATATGTAGTAAGAATTTTCAAAATTGGTTTGTTCAGTGTGGAGTATATTCAGCAGTAAGGAGGTATACCTAATGTAAATGACGAGTTGATGGGTGCAGAACACCAACATGGCACATGTATACATATGTAACAAACCTGCACATTGTGCACATGTGCCCTAGAACTTAAAGTATATATATATATGAAGGAAGAAATAAAGGAATTTTATAAGTTTTGTTACAAGAGCTGGGTACGGTGGCTCATGCCTGTAATCCCCGCACTTTGGGAGGCTGAGGCAGGTGGATCACAAGGTCAGGAGTTCAAGACCAGCCTGGCCAAGATGGTGAAACCCCATCTCTACTAAAAAGACAAAAGTTAGCCGGGCGTAGCGGCAGATGCCTGTAATCCCAGCTACTCGGTAGGCTGAGGCAGGAGAATCGCTTGAATGTGGGGGGCGGAGGTTGCAATGAGCTAAGATCGTGCCACTGCACTCCAGCCTGGGTGACAGAGTGAGACTCCATCTCAAAAAATAAAAAAAAGTATATAAATAAATAAAAATAAGTTTTGTTACATGAAAGGTTGAAATATTGAGTGGTTGAAAGTGAACTGCTGTTTGCCTGATTGGTAAACCAACACACTACAATTGATATCAAAGAGTTTCTCCTGTAATATTTTATCCCTGGACTTGTCAAGTGAATTCTTTGCATGTTCAAAATGGAAACCATGGATTAGAACTACATTCTTTACTCCTTGTTTTAATGTGAACCCCACCATATGGATTTTTTTCCTTAAGAAAATCTCCTTTTGGGAGATCATGGTGTCACAGTGTTTGGTTGTTTTGTTTTGTTTTTTAACATTTGTCTCCCCTCATTTACAAAAGCACAATATGAAGCCTTCATTTATTCTCTGCAGTTCATCTCATTTCAAATGTTTATGGAACAAGCACTTCATTGAAAGTAGTACTGTAAATATTCTGCCATAGGAATACTTCTGTCTACATCCTTTCTCATTCAAGAATTCATCATCACGCATCACAGGCTGTGTCTTTGATGGTGAGTGTCCCACTTTTATCCACTACTCTTTATTTCATGGAGTTGTATTAACGCTATGAACGCAAGGCTGTGATATGGAACCAGAAGGCTGTTTGAACTTTCGAAACCTTGTGTGGGATTGCTGGTGGTGCCGAAGCATGAAAGGCTAGTATGAGCAAGAAAAGGAGAGAGTGTGTGCAGAGACTTGGTTGTGCATAATGGATATTTTTTTAACTTGGTGAGCTATGTCTCTCAATCCTGCGGCTTTGGTGAGAGAGTGTGCAGAAAGCAATGATAGCAAATAATGTGCAAATGTTTTTTTGCATTCAAAGCACATCCACATCTGTTGGAAGACCTTAAATGAGTTCTTGTTCTTAGATAACCCACATTAGTTGAATGTGTTAAGTAAAACAATACTTGTACCCCTGCTACCCTTGTCAACTGCTGTGAATGCTGTATGGTGTGTGTTCTCTTCTGTTACTGATATGTAAGTGTGGTGATGTGAACTGAAGCTGATGGGTTGAGAACATGGACTGAGCTTGTAATGTGCTTTGCAGGAGTACTTGGAAGCAGAGTTCACCAGTGAGCTCAGGTGTTTCAGAGAAGGGTGGAAGTTCTAATGTCTGTTAGCTACCCATAAGAATGCTGTTTGCTGCAGTTCTGTGTCCTGTGCTTGGATGCTTTTTATAAGAGTTGTCAATGTTGGAAATTCTTAAAACAGATTCAAATTTAAAAAAAGCAAAACACTAAAGGGACTATCTAAATTTGCTTTCCTTGACCAGCAGCTGTGGATGGGGGATTCTCAAGAGAGCCAGTAAACTTTGGCCTAACTACTCCGTACCCCAGAAAGAAGTTTGAATGTGGTGATGCTGTTTCCTCTCTCCTTGTGAGACTTCACTGGCAGCACCTCACGTTCATGCATGAAATGAAGTGACTCCATAGCTTCCAGGCAAATAATAAACCAGGCTGCTCTTTCTGATCTCCCCAGAAGATTCCAGATCCCTGTTGAAAAAACTTTGGTAGCCTAAATGTGGAGAACAACTTTAGATTCCTGTGTGCTCAACTTTATTCCATATAGTAATTTAGGCAACAAGAAAACTGGACTGTGGGCCCCTTTGAACCAAACCTTAAATGCGCTTTGAAATGTGATTTATTTTCAGAAAAAATGCTTATTGGCTAAAAATCCAACCTTGTGATAATTTGGATATTGTAAATGATGCAACTGTGCTTTGGCCATCTTTATGGACAAAGGTGCTCCTGAGTTATGGATGATTCATTCCTCACTGTACAAAGCATTTGGCATTACTAAACGGAGCTTAAATTGGAGAGACACCATACATTACACATGGAAAAAATTTGCATTTTAATATCTCCAGAATGCTATTAAATATCTCAGAAAGATCCATAAAGGAAAGTGTGTCCTAGAGCTTGAAATAGAAAGTGATAGGAAAAGGTAGAAATAGAGTTCCTATTTTTCAGAAAGGAGCCATATCATCCCATAAATCTTTGAAAAGAAGTTTTCTTGGGCTCTGCTCTAAGCATTCAAATGCTTCCCAGGAGCACCTTGACCTTAAATTAACATTTATAGAGTTTAGCTGACATCAAGCTTTGCAGTTTAATGGAAGGCTTAAAGTTGAAGAAGGTAAGTAGTCTAAATTGGTAGTGTATATTAAGTCCTGAATAAGGATGCATTTCTACAACTACCACCATTTTCATTTATTTCCCCCTCTAGAACAATAATAACAATTGGTAAAATATATGAAATGCATTTTCATTCATGAATAATACATTTTTATATGTTAACCTCATGGAAACAGGAGCAGTTCAACAGTAAGAGCAGCATTAATGCTGTCATCTTAAGAAAGGGTATATAGGTGACAATGTTTGCACTATATGACCTTGATAATGTTGTTTTCTGTAGAACCTGTGATTTAAATGTGGGTTGTAAGAAATATTAACCAAGTGTTAAAATAATAAAGCAGTACCTTTAAACATGAAGAAAAGAAGAAAATATACAGTGTTGCCTACAGATTCTATTACAGATCAAATGAAAATGAGGTAAGTTCCATTCTGCTTAAACCAGGAGTGCATTCTAAGTAGAATATGAATGTCTGGGGAGTAATATATAAAGCATGAAGATGGTTTTTTAATACTGCTAATGAGTTGCCCCTTGGTTGTATTGCAGATAAAAATGGGTTTCCAATATACATACACATTTCTACAGTGCATAAAGCCTGATTTATAAACGTTCAGCATTAGCACACAAAGGAAAAGTCCATTTCTCCAGATGTTTAGTCTGTCAGAATAGCAGTGACTTGGCCTCTAGGAAAGATGTTTTCAAAACAGGAGGCAACTAGGAGAGTTAGTTCTGCTCTCAGATCTAGGCAAAAAGGCTCCAACTCTGGGCCCTGGGTTAGGCCAGGAGCAGGGTAGCAGGGACCTGGTCCTGTCCTCCTCTCCCCCTTGTGTGTTGGAGCAACTTCCTCAAAAGCTTCTAAGCCCTCCTTTTGTGGCTGAGACCAGCCAGAGCAGCAGTGCCATCCCAGCAGGATGACCTGAGCTGGACCAACACCTGTGGGGGCCCTGGACCCCATGGCTACACATTAGGGTACTCTCCAATCCTCTCTCCCCACGTCCAAAGTGTAAGTCACCCAGATTCCCTTAGGAATCCCAGTACTCAAATCTGTGGGGCCATCCTAGGGCCCTGTGGCCAGTTGCTAGTTGCCATTTGCCAGTTCCCAGAGGACAGCCTGGTGAGCAAGTGATTCTTGCTGGAGGCTCAGTATTTCTTTTGCTGGATTGCATGAGATGAACCATCAGAATGGTGCTAACAAGCTGATTTGGGGTGACTCAAATTGTTTATGTAAACAGTAGCTCTTTAAAAATATATTAACGGTCTGGGCATGTTGGCTTATGCCTGTAATCCCAGTACATTGGGAGGCTGAGGCAGGTGGATCACTTGAGGTCAGGAGTTTGAAACCAGCCTGGCCAACATGGTGAAACCTTGTCTCTACTAAAAAATACCAAAATTAGCCAGGCATGGTGTCGCGCACCTGTAATCCCAGCTACTCAGGAGACTGAGGCACAAAAATTGCTTGAACCTGGCAGGGTGGAGGTTTCAGTGAGCCGAGATCACATCATTGCACTTCAGCCTGGGCAAGAGAGCAAAACTCTGTCTCTAAAAATAATAATAATAAATGAAAATATATTTACCTTCCTCCTTCCATCCCAAGGTAAGGGTGGCCCTGTAGTTATAGTAAGCAACAAAGATTACAATCTAGCCAGATTAAAGTAAGACAAGAAAATTTCCCTTTCTTCAAAGTTGATGACATACATATCACTTATATAAGAACCAGGAAGTAAATTAGTTTTTTGTTAGTGGAAAGTCTGTGAAAATGAGGTGCTTCATAAGAAAAAGAAGGCCAATGTGGCTCATGCCTATAATCCCAGCACTTTGGGAGGCTGAAACAGGAGGATTGCTTGAGTCCAGGAGTTTGAGACCAGCCTGGGCAACATAGTGAGACCTTGTCTGTACAAAAAATGAGCAAAATTAGCTGAGTGTGGTACTGTGCACTTGTAGTCCCAGCTACTAGGGAGGCTGAGGCAGGAGGATCACTTAAGCCTGGGAGGTCAAGGCTGCAGTGAGCTGAGACTGTGCCACTGCACTCCAGCCTGGGCAACAGAGTGAGACCCTTTCTCAAAAACAAAAACAAAAACCTTTCTCAAAAACAAAAACAAAAACAAAAACAAAACAAACAAAACAAAACAAAAACAAAAGCAGCAGCAGCATGAGGAGGAGGAAGAAGAATAAAAAGGAGGAGGAGGAAGAGGAGGAAATAAAAAGGAGGAGGAAGGAAGGAGGAGGAAGAAGAAAGAAAGAAAGAAAGAAAAGAAAGAAAGAAGGAAAAGATAAACCAGGACATATTGACAGGTACTTCCTTATGAAAACATTTATCGTAACAGAGAAAGCCAAATATCTTTTCTAGAAGACTTCCTTGCTTAAACTCTGTTTTGGACCTATTGGACTCCTCTTGGACATTGCCTCATGCCATTTTAATCTTGCTTCCTGTTGTAGTTGCAGCTACTGTAAACAAGCTTGCAGGAGCTTTGGCCCATTTTATGCTGAAAGCACTGCTTCTCTCATAACCTGCCCTGTGCTCTTCATGCTGTGGAATGGGACCCTGTGACTCTGGAATTGGGTGCCAAAGGGCAGTGCTAAACCCCCAAAGGAGATCCAAGGGGCATCCTAGAGCCAATGGATAAATGCTTTTCCCCATGATCCTTTGGGTGGACTCTCTATTTGGCCACCCAAGGTAGCAGCATGGTAGAGCTCCAGTAAACTCACAGAGGTGACCAACTCAAGAATATATCCTTGATTTGGCTTCTCTTCCTTCCTCGTTTCATAATCCCTAATCCTTCACTCCTGTTCCCTGGGATTCCTTTCCAAAATAAACTACCTGTTCAAAAGCCTGAATCTCAGGCTTTGTTTTCCCAGGGGGAAGTCAGGCTAAGACAGCAGACTCATACCACAGGTCACAGCAATCATTCCCCTGATTTCAAATGGCCTCTCCATGAATTATCTGTCACTTAAGCATGTCTCAGTGCATCACAAAGAGCCCTCCATATGTACATGTGTTTATAAATTTTATCACGCTGCAATAAAGACACACATGATTATCCCATCACTTCCTGCTAAAGACTATAAAGCAGGGCCCGTATCTCATGTTCCCTTGGTTCTCCCTTTCAGCATCCAGGATGTTGTTCCAAATTCAATGGATAATTCATAGTGTTGTGCCACTGGTAACCTGCAGACAGTGGCTGTATAAATATCTGTATTAACTGTAGATCTCACTCAATACAATCACATAAGTGAGGGCAAGAAAAATATTTTCTTCTAACATGAATATTATGAACAACAAGGTACTATATAAGATATATAACTGGCTTTATAAAGATACAGACATTCATTTATCTTCTCCTTACCTACCAGTGTCGTTGAAATTGGCATAAAATCACCAACCGCTGTGTTTGTGTAGAATAAAATGATTGTCAGAAGATTCAGAAATTGTCATCATTCCTAAGGTTCTGTTTTTTAGGGAAAACTTTCACAGTTATGCAGAGTATAATTTAGATGACTGAAGCTAGGCTGCCAAAATATTCAAGTTTCTTTAAGACTTAAGAACATCCAGGATCCACAGAAAAAAATGAGATGTATTTGTTTAAAATGAACAGGCAAATCAAAAGTTATACACAGGCATACATATATACTTTCATATGATCAACTAGGCCTGCAACATTTGCAGGTAGCAATTTTCCACAGTCCCAAAGGAAAAGTGGGATGATTAAGTGTTTCTCTTGGACAGACTTCATTGCTCTTAAAAAGGAGAAAGCTCTAGATAACATCTGGTAGTGATACATTATTGGAATACATTCTGGACAGTTCTTCTTTTGGTCAAACAGCTGGAATCCTTTTTTTTTTTAAATAAAATTTTGATCTGCCTAATCTTCAACTTCCTCCAGTTTGGAAAAAAGAAAGCATGAACGGCAAAGAAATGTGCCCCCTTTATAATTACCTGTTCTGTTCCAGGCATACAATGTAATGTTCTACACGTGTTATTCATTCCTAGCACAGTCACAGAGAAAAATGCACAACTGATAAGTTGTATATGAAAAGATGTAATCAGCACTTTTACATGCATTTTATTGCTATATATCTGCTATATTTTTGTTGCTAGTATCCTACATCAGTGAAGTTCTAGTTCAGAAAACAGAAGGAGGATAGATATTTCAAGCAGAGGGACTTCATGCAGAGAATTATTTACTCAGGTGTTTGAAGGTTGAAAGAACAGAAAGGGAATGCTGAGGTAGCCCTGTATTAGTCAGGGGTTCTCCAGGGAAACAAACAATAGGAGATCTCTCTCTCTCTCTTTCTCTCTCTTCCTCCCTCCCTCCATCCTTCTCCCTCCCTCCATCCCTCTCCCTCCCTCCATTCCTTTCCCTCCTTCCATCCCTCTCCCTCCCTCCTTAATTCTCCCTCCCTGCATCTCCCTCTCTGCCTTTCCCTCTCTCACTCTTCCCCTCCCTCTCTCCATCTCTCTCGCCTATATAGATAGATAGACATGGATAGGTACATAGAAAGAGATTTATTATGAGGGATTGGCTCCTGTAATTGTTGGGCCTGAGAAGTTTCATGATCTGCCATCTGCAAGCTGGAGGTCCAGGAAATCTTTTGGTGTGGTCACAGTCCAAATACAAAGCCTGAGAAATAGGAACACTGATGTCCAAGGGCAGGGAAAGAGAGTTATCTCAGCTCAAGAAGAGAAAAAAAATGTGCCCTTCTTCAGCCTTTTTCTCCTATTCAGGCCCTCAATGGATTGAATGATGCTCACTCACATAGTGAGGACATTCTTCCTTACTCAGCCGTGAAATCTCTTTCAGAAACACCCTCATAGACACATCCAGAAGTAATATTTTCCCAGCTATCTGGACATCCCTTAGCTCAGTCTGGTTGACACATAAAATTAACCATCACAAACCCTGATGTTAGTAACTGCTGAGAGCAGATACTACCCCTAGGCCTAGGGATACAAAAGAGAAGAGGAGAGGAGAGGAGAGGAGAGGAGGGGAGGGGAGGGGAGGGGAGGGGAGGGGAGGGGAGGGGAGGGGAGGGGAGGGGAGGGGAGGGGAGGGGAGGGGAGGGGAGGGGAGAGGAGAGGAGAGGAGAGGAGAGGAGAGGAGAGGAGAGGAGAGGAGAGGAGAGGAGAGGAGAAGAGAAGAGAAGAGCTTGGAGGAGGCCTCCACCCAACCCCACTGCTGATGTTGGTCCCTGGGTTGGGGGCATGTCTGCTGCTGGGAGTGCCAAAAGAACTTGGAGGCTGTAGCAGTGGCTGTCCAGAAATTGGAGAACATGACAGAAATATCTTCTCCCTTCTTTCTGCCTTCCAATCTCCTGTCTGTACCTTCTGTTAGCCTAAGAGAAGGTAGAAGTCAAGGAAGCCTTGGAAATGTTTTGTAAAATCGCAGGCCCAGCATCACACAGCAGATCATAGAAAAGTGGCTTTAGTGCTGAAAGACAATATGCAAATCATCAATCCACAGCTCTGCAATAATTATTAGTTAATATAGTACCTTTTTGTCTAAATTTTTGTGCAAGCAGGCACGTTTTACTTTTCCTTAAGACTCCTTGAAACCATTTATAGTTGTTTTATACCTTGGCACTTTGTGATCACAAGGGGTACAGAGTAAGATTGGATCCTGTCATTTTTAATACCCCTAAAATACTATTGCAAGATGAAAATATTATATTGATGTTTTATTAATTCATATATTCACACATTTTAAATTATGTTCTTATGCATTTTTTATTTTGGCATTTGATATTATTATTCAACTGACAGATAAACAATTTTGGAAAGCTAGATGAATTTTCTGCTGGCTTCAAATCTAAAGCCCTGCAAAACTTCAGGTTACGTTCAGCTTTCCAAATTCAATGCCAGATAATGTGGTTTGAGATCTACTTTCATTGAACATTGTCGCAGCCAATTTTCCACATAATCACAGTGGGCTTGCATTCTTAATTGGCTTTAAATTAGAAACATGTAACCACTCTTCCTAACCTTTTCAATTTGTCACCTAATGGCCTTTCCCGAAGATTCCCAGAATATTAATTTCTTTATATATTATATCTTTATACATAAAGAGGTATTATTTATTGACTGTTACTAAGTCATGCCCAAAGTTAGAAGTAAAAATGCTTTATTCATAGTGAGAGAAGATGGTGAGTAGGAAAGATTAAAAACTCAAGAATACTTGAGATCAAACTCAGTTATGACAACATTAATTGTCTATGGTATACTTATGTGCTGTATACTATTTTTATAGCAGAATTTCTCAATCTTGACACTGTTGACATTTTAGGCCAGATAATTATTTGTTGTGGGGAGCTGTCTTGTGCATTGTATGAAATTTAGTAGCATCCTGACATCTAACCACCCGATTCCAGTAGACTCCTTAGATCTTGTGACAACAAAAATGTCTTGAGGCATTGCTAACACTCCCAGGGGCACAAAAATGACTCCTCCCCCTAGTTGAAAATGTAAGTTTCTTCAACTAATTATAATTCCTTCCCATGATGGGCCGGGCGCAGTGGGTCACGCCTGTAATCCCAGCACTTTGGGAGGCTGAGGCGCATGGATCATGAGGTCAGGAGATCGAGACCATCTGGCTAACACGGTGAAACCCCGTCTCTAGTAAAAACACAAAAAATTACCTGGGCGTGGTGGCGGGCACCTGTAGTCCCAGCCACTCGGGAGGCTGAGGCAGGAGAATGGGGTGAACCCGGGAGGTAGAGCTTGCGGTAAACCGAGATTGCGCCACTGCACTCCAGCCTGGACGAAAGTGCAAGATTCCGACTCAAAAATAATAATAATAATAATAATTCCTTCCCATGATGATGTAAGCATAAGATGAGATGCCTGTGTGTGTGTGTGTGTGTGTGTGTGTGTGTATATATATATATATATATATAGTCCTAGCATATGCCCAACTCAGCAGATTAGTGCATAATTGATATAAATAAGTGGCATAACCCCTTGGAGTAAATTAATTTTTTTTTGGCTATGGAAACTTGCTACTCAAAATGTGGTCTGATTAACATCAATTGGGATCTTTAATTCTGCATTTAAAATTTGGGTATTCTGTTCATCATGGATTTTTTGGTATTCATTTTGATTTTTCAAAATATTGCATTAAAATATTATTATCTTGATTACTGAATTTTTTGTCAACCCTTAAATTTTGTGCCTAGTCCTGGCCCTGATAAAAGCAGAAGGTCAGGCCCCAGGTCAGTCTTACTAAATCAGAATTTGCATTTTAGCAAGATCCTCAGGTGATTGAGATGCATAATAAAATTCAAGAAGCACTGCTGAAGTGCTGTTGGGATGGGGTGCAGGGGGGCGGGCAGGATTGGAGAGGACAGTGTGGGGCACATTTCAGATATCTGTTCCTCAGGTCTTCCTCATGAGCCTTGTGGATCAGTGGCTACGGAACAAGCCGAAGCTACCAGGACAAGCTGCTTTCATGAGGGGTCAGGTGAGACATCTTTCTTTTCGATGCCTCTTTGATAAAATGTGGCACAAAGTGGGAAAGAGGCGCAATCCCCCCCATTCTGTGACAAACATGGTGAAACTTGCATGAGAAGTCATCAGGGAATGCGACCATCCTCTAAAATGACCAGTTTTCTGCTTTGGAAGCCCTGGGAGACCGTGCCTTTGCGAGGAGGATGCTGGCACCCTCAAGTGGATCCGTGGGCCATGGTGTGAATGAGGAATAGGAAAGGAGGGCACGTGTGAGACACGTAGAGAAAGACAAGACGGGAGAAGTCCCAGCTGCTGTTCCCCATTCAACGCCCCCTTTCAGTAGGAAGTAGCCAGACAGAGTCGTCGCCCAGAACCCCCTAACAGCAGTTAGGGTGATGTCTCCACAGGGGGAAATGAGGTAGGAGTTATTAAGAAATTATTTTAGGCCAGATGCTGTGGCTCACGCCTGTAATCCCAGCACTTTGGGAGGCCGAGGCGGGTGGATCACGAGGTCAGGAGATCGAGACCATTCTGGCTAACACGGTAAAACCCCATCTCTACTAAAAATACAAAAAATTAGCCTGGCGTGGTGCGGGAGCCTGTAGTCCCAGCTACTCGGGAGGCTGAGACAGGAGAATGGCATGAACCGGGGAGGCGGAGCTTGCAGTGAGCCGAGATCAAGCCACTGCACTCCAGCCTGGGCGACAGAGCGAGACTCCGTCTCAAAAAAAAAAAAAAAAAAAAAAAAATGTAATTGGGCACATAGAGAGGAAAAAGGGGTTCTTGGAAAATTTTCCATAGCTCTTGTCTAGCATGAAAGCCCTGGCTGTTTGACCCGGGCCAGCCAGCAATCTTTGATATGCAAATGCCAGCCGTTGGAAACTGCGTCCACCCAACATGGCAATTCCCACCGTTTTCCTCTTGCCTTCCCTCACATATGCCTGGCAGCATGGCCACCCCCACATATCCCCACTTATGTGGAACATCATGCCGCCCTGCATTTGCGTATTAAAAGGCTAGGGTGGGAGGGCCAGTTTTTTCACGGGCTACGTGAATGACATGCCTGGTCAAACCAATTCCCTGAGCCCTGTGCAAATCAGACACGGCCTCCTCTAGCCATCACATATAGCTGGCTAGTATTACCTAAGTGTGGGGTTCCATCTCTCGGCTTTGGAGCCCCCCTCCCTCTGTCTCTGTACAGGGGAACTTCTTTTTTTTCTTCCCTCTTTCTTGCCTATTAAACGCTCCTTAAAACCAAAAAAACAAAACAAAACAAACAAAAAAACCAAAACAAAAACAAAAACAACAACAAAAAAAACAAAAACAAAAAGAAAAGAAATACAGTCCCCGGGTGGGGTTTTCAGGGGTCAAAGGCCTGCAATATTTGGGCGAGGGCAGAAGCCGGTGAAGTTATCTGTAAATCAGGTAACTGCACTAGAAGCCATAAACTAGAGAGAGGGAGGACAACTTAGGTGACATAGATTTATTTATTTATTTTTATTTGAAATGTCGAGGGTCTCCTCTGCCTCCAGCAATGGCTGGGTAAACAGGGGTGACATGCATGTGGTTAGTCTTCAACAAATACTAATTACATAAATGCATGGATCCTGAGATTGAACATTTGACTTGGGCCATATTAACACTCTTCTCTACATGAATAAATTTTAGACCCAGAAATAGTTATTGCATATTATGCCAACACTAGTTGGTTCTTAAATCTGTGGCCTCCCCTAGAACTCAGTTATGTTGAAGAACAGGCACATTTTTATGCATACAGAAATTGCATTAGTAATTGATATATCTCACATGTGTTTGTACTGTCCTGTTAAAGGGTATGTAGAGTGGCTGTTGTGCTTAATAAGATATAAACTTGCTTAAAATTGTATTAAAGCTTAATAAACTTGCTTAAAATTGTATAAAATTGCTTAAAAATGACAAAAATTGTACATTTATGTCATTTGCTATATTCCTCTTTAAGGTATACCATATGTATAATTAATTCCACAGAGGAGTCTCTGTGTGTATGTGTGTGTACCCACATTATGTTAAAAGTATGTTAAATGTGTGTATACTGTATATATGTATTTTTAAAAGGGTTCCTATGCTTAAAAAGTCAAAAACCCTAAATAGTAGATTATACTTTTATACTTCTATTTCACTGATGAGGACACTCTCAGAAATTAAAATTTTGCTCAGATGATTAAAAAATGTGCAGCATTAAAAGTCAGTATTAGAATTTTCTGCTTCAGACTCCCATGTCCTCGGGCTCAATTCTCTCTGCCAGTTTAACTCAGCAGACAAAAAGTAAACTATAAGAAAGCAAACTATTTTAACTATGAAAGGTGACCTAAAGAAAAATCATTTCAAGACCAAGTTGGTTGCAGCAAAATTCATTAGCCTCCTCCAGGATGAACGCTGGTGTCTGGGTGACATTCCAAGGTTACTAATGCTTGTCAGTCCAACAACTTGCAGACTGTACATGATGGGGAATCTTTGGGGTTTGGCATCAAAGGAGAAAGGATGTAAAAATGGACCTGATGGATGTTCTGAGGTTGTTTGATCTAAATCCAGAGAAAATAGCAGCTATCACAGCTGATGGAGTACCCGCTATGACTGGGAAGATGAATAGGACGGAGGAAAAAAAATTAAAGTCAGGAAAGCTTGTGCCAGACATTTTATCATATCTTTTTATTTTATTTTTTACAAACTAAGCTTGACAACTTGGAAATTCCTTTGTGCAGTTTATAAAATAATGAATTCTAAATGAGGGCCTAGATTCACCAACAGACAAAGCAATTATGTAAACAATTTCTGTTCCCCAATATGGCTCCCTGTCATTGCATTTTCAAGTCAAATCACTTGTACGAGGTGGAACAGTACTATATATGACACGTATCTTTGAAGCATTAGCGATCAGACATGGTGAGATGCCAGTTCCCTGATGTCCCAATGACAAGAAAGGTATCTTGTGTTACGTTTCCACTTCTGATTTACACTCAGAGAAGAGTCAACTGAAAGACAAAAGTGCTACAGGATAATTTGTGTTCTCATATCATTTCTCCTACGTTTGGTGGCGTTTATTTTCTGATTTCATTACCATGGCTATTTCTTACTTTCAGGCTCCTTTTAAACACACACACACACACACATGCACACACACACACACACACTTCTTAAAAGTTACAATTAGTCATGTGGTTTCTTATGCGTCTGCTTTAAAAGTATTTACTTGTGTTAATGCTGGTCCTTTCTGTAGCTTACTAGCTCCTGGCGAACGAGTACCAAGTGTATTATGCCCTTTGTGTTCTCCCCACACAGTGAGTGTTCAATAAATACTATTGACCGACTGACACATCTCCCTCCTTTTCTCTTTGTCTCTGACACCTCTGCTTTCTTCCAGAAATGATATTTTTTAAAGTGGCAATGTTCCCTACTTTGGACTTAAAAAAAAAAAAAAAGCTCTTCTCAGACTCAAACTTTTTCCTTATATAAGATTTTCAACATTAGACAAAATACAGGTGGAAAGAAACTGATATTCTCCTACCCCTTAACAATAAATTCTGTTTTTAATTGGAGCGTGACAAGTATCTCACAGAATAAAAACTTTCTCTCCAAGAACAATGTTAGCGTGCACATCTCCATTGAAGTAGCCATTAAAAAATAATAACACCTCCTGCCTGTCCTACCCACTCCAACAACTCCTGACTTCAGGGCAGGGTATTAATGGGCAGCCTCTGCTTTATTTTTCTTCTGTCACACGATGGGTCAGAGACACTGTCTATAGTCAGTGTCTCTGTTGTTCTCTCACAGAACTTAAATAACAGTTTGTTCTCCTTTTGAAACAGAAGCCCAAACTACAATTATTTTTTTAACCTTCCCTTAGGAAAAGTCTTGGCAGTTCACTGATATCCGGAAATATGGACTTTTCAGGAGACATAAAAGTGTCCCCTCCATCAACCTGAGCATTGTTTGATCTCATAGAGGCAAGGTAGCATGCCTTTATTATTGTTTGCTTTCTGTATTAAAGCTATTATGGGCTGTACAGTTGTGGGAGATGTTTGTTCCAGAGGGTTTGCCCTCATGTCACATCCTTCCATTTGTGTCAGCCTCCTGGAAAAAGTGCAGGTGAGAAAATCTCAACCTAATGTGGCACCTGCTCTTCACAGTCTGTCTCTACACTCACAGCCATTAGAGGAGGAAGCAGTGCTCTCTTTGGACCTGTTTCTGTATCCTGTTTCTTTTCTTCTAAAATTCCTATTTTAAAGCCTCTTGAAAGAAAAAGAATATTCAGGAAAAGAGAAGGCCATAAATAAAAGAAGGATTAGCATGACATGCAAATGTGTATGAACATTTCTCTTTGTTCACCTGCTCGCAGGTGTCTGCCTGGTTGCTGCTGCTGATGCTGTGTTTCTAACATCCAAAGCAATGTAACTACTGCAGTTCCCTAACCTATTTCAAGCCCTAGGGATGCCACCAGAAAAAAACGACCACTGAATGTCTTAGTTTGGTTTTCTCCAGAAGCAGAACCCAAGATGAGGATTCTAGTGCAAATTGTTTACTTAGGAGTCGGTCCTGGGAAATCAGGGGAGATGGTGCCATTTGGCATCAGAGGTCTGGTGCTTTACATAGTTATGGGGGATGTCGGAGACAGGTGTCCAGAGTGGGATGGCTCCATTTTCCTATGGTGCTTCATCTATCTCCCTGGGCCTAGAAGCAGAACAACTTGTGGGAAGACAGTACAAAGAAAGGCAGTGGGGGCAAGAGGTGCTGTGACCCCAGTCTATGGCCCAGGGCTCTTCCTCAGGTGGAGAAGGGACCTGGGGAGTGACATCGCTGTTGGGCCCAGGTTCAGCAGGGGAAGCAGCTCAGGTTGTGGTTTCTTCAGTGAAGCCAGGACAGACACAGACAAAGGGAGTGATGACAACAACTGAAAATCTCCCTTCTCACTTTTTTGAACCAAAGAGAGCAAACGGGATGAAATGGGGCCGCGGCAATTGTTGAACTCTAAATTTGCTCCCTAAACGTGTCCCTAGACTGTTCTAGGGCCAGGAAGACAAAAATAAGAGGCAGTATCCATAGAATGTATACCACGCCCCGACCTGTGGCATAGCCACATTTGACACGGGAAGCCAAAGCACAGATAAATAACCAAGGCCACACAGCCGGCAAATAGCAGAGCAGGGATTTGAACTCCCGCCACCAGACTCCAGAGTCTGCACTTCTGACCATTGCACATAGGGCCACAGGGAAATAACATTTATTCACATCCATGCTCATCTTCACTCCTGTCATTTTCCCAACATGCAGGAAGAAATGATGGTGCAGTGTCTTAGGAACTGCATAGCTTTCCTCATAGAGATTCTTGGATTTGGACATCATGTCTGGGGCTACCTTCTTTACACACCCTTTATTATTGGTTTCTGTAAGTAAAAACATGGTTTACCAAAGGATGCAGGCCCAGAACAGTATTCTTAGCATATGGCAAAGGGCACTGTGCTGACATTATAAACTCTTCATTGATTCACCTTTCACCTCTTCTGTAACTTTGTATTCTTATTCTCACTTTAACACACCTATGTTCCCCATCCAAATGATCCAAGTAAAGAAGTGGAAACCGTTCCTCTTTCCAAGGCAATGAGTACAATATGTAAGGGAAATCCAGCCAACATAACTCTTCGATAGTTCTGCC
The DNA here is from genome assembly GCF_028885655.2 of Pongo abelii. Lineage (NCBI taxonomy): Eukaryota > Metazoa > Chordata > Mammalia > Primates > Hominidae > Pongo > Pongo abelii. The sequence goes on from NC_071999.2 coordinate 65,545,597, forward strand.
TGGAGAATATGCTTGGCATGATAATTTTTCCTCCCAGGAGGACAGGCAGTTATTTTGACAGCTTATTTCACTGTTATAGATAAAGTTTACATTGTCAATTAATGGGAATACACCAGGTAATAGTCATGAGCTCTCAGGGGATAATCTTGAAGCCTTTTCCAAATGTCCTTTATGGAAGCATATGGTCATATCCTCCACTTCATCACCAGGTCAATCAGCAGTTGCTCTTTAATGTGGTATGTTCTTCATGCACCAGTGCAATTTCCAAGCTCTATCCCATTAGTTTCTCCCCCCATGGTGCTTGAAAGTTGCTTAAGCCACTGATTATTGCCTTGCCATGAGCTCTGATCACTCTTCTGGATAGTAGGCATTCAGATGTCATCTTTAATTTGTGATATTAATATTGAACTCCATCACTGTTCAGTGATTTTAGTGAAGTATTTACATATAGACTAGCAAAGTGTTTGAGCAGTGCATTGAAAACTGTCCATTCCTAATTGGAACCGTAAAGTTTACCACAGCATCTGCATGACGTGGATATGATTTCTGGTTATAAAGCAGCCTTGGAGGTTTGCTTTCAAAAACAAATGAGATGTGTCTTTGCAGCTCTGTATTTCCTCACCCATTCTGACTGTTCATGATTGGTGGTGACAGTGCTCTAAGAACTGTTTTTTACAACCTCACACACTTTTAGGAAAGATTAACTATCTCAAAGAGTTTTTACTGGGAATCACATTTAAAATTAATGAACTAATTAGTTAAGAAATGTATTACTTTATTATGGAAAGAGAAACCTGGCACCCTAATGATAGGATGAAATGTCCTTTTATTTTATGACATTAGAGGAAGGTGGACTTGTTAAGAACATTTGGACCGCTACTATCAATTATATGATTTAAAGATCACCTCATCCTGTGAGAAAGATGGATTATCAATCAGTATTTGAAAGGCTCAAAAGGATGAAAGAGAGAAAAAGAGAAAAGAAAAAGGGAACATCTTCCTAGTTGTGTTGTTAGATGACCTTGCACCCTGGTATGTTTAAATTGCTTGCTTCCTATAACTCTATAAACTTCTGTGTTTTCATTTGCTGGATTAGATTGAAGTGTCAGCTATATTTGATGAATGGCATTGGTAATATATGTTCATGTTCGTCTTTGCTCTTTCTGCTTTTATTTATATAGTCAGTATAATTTATTTCTCCTGAAAAAGCTTTCAGCAAAAAAGATTTTTTAACGTACAAATACTTTTTAACAGGGCTCTGGGGTTTGTGATGATCAAATCACTCATCTTTCCTTCTTCGTTCTAGGTTTTTTTTCCCCCTCTTGCTTACTTTTAAAACTAGAGACTAAAAAAGAACATAGGAAAGCTCAGTGGTTGCACCATTGGGTATTGTAGTTAGCACTGTCAGCAAGCCTCTAGCACGGTCTATGCATATATTAGTGGAATGATATGAAGAATTGCATAATTATCTGGATAATTTAATTAAAAAATACCAGTCTGCAGCCTTTCCTGTGCAAACACTGTGTTCACTTATAAAGCAGGCCAAGCATAAGACTTAGAATTTATTGTGGTTCTAGCTGATTAGAGGGAATTTGTTTCTTTCTAAGGTGGTATTGAGAAGGACTCTGTGATGATCTTGAGGTAAAAATGGAGCACCTTGTTAACTGTGTAACCAGTTACTCACTCTGGTTTTTTTACTTAGATCAAACTATCATGTTTACATTAAAAGGCATGCCTACCTGTTTCAAAGCTCTCAGAGGGCTAATAGGTAAAAAGCGAGGTGAATAGGGAATGGTGGACTGAAATCACAGTCAACCCAGTTCAAGTCTGAAAACTACAAAATGGGAGATAGAGAAAACTGTGGAAAACATAATAAACACAAGGCTGAATTTTGAGGAGTGCCTTGTTTGTTCTTTCCTTTCTTTCTTCCTTTTTTTTTTTTTTTTTTTTTTTTTTGCTTTTTTAACCGCTTTATTAAGGTATGATTGACATACAAAAAGCTATACATATGTAATGTATACAACTTGAGTTTGGAAATAAACTTTGCCACGAACCTATCCATTACCTGCAAAAGTTTCCTGTCATCCCCTTTAATATTTTTTTTGTGGTAAGAACACTTAACATAAGATCTACTCTCTCAGCAGACTTTTTTTTTCTTTTTATTATTATTATTATTATTATTATTATTATTATTATACTTTAGGCTCTATGGTACATGTGCGCAACGTGCAGGTAACTTACATATGTATACATGTGCCATGCTGGTGTGCTGCACCCACCAACTCGTCATCTAGCATTAGGTATATCTCCCAATGCTATCCCTCTCCCCTCCCCCCACCCCACAACAGTCCCCAGAGTGTGATGTTCCCCTTCCTGTGACCATGTGTTCTCATTGTTCAATTCCCACCTCTGAGTGAGAATATGCGGTGTTTGGTTTTTTGTTCTTGCGATAGTTCACTGAGAATGATGATTTCCAATTTCATCCATGTCCCTACAAAGGACATGAACTCATCATTTTTTATGGCTGCATAGTATTCCATGGTGTATATGTGCCACATTTTCTTAATCCAGTCTATCATTGTTGGACATTTGGGTTGGTTCCAAGTCTTTGCTATTGTGAATAATGCTGCAATAAACATACGTGTGCATGTGTCTTTATAGCAGCATGATTTATAGTCCTTTGGGTATATACCCAGTAATCGGATGGCTGGGTCAAATGGAATTTCTAGTTCTAGATCCCTGAGGAATCACCACACTGACTTCCACAAGGGTTGAACTAGTTTACAGTCCCAGCAACAGTGCAAAAGTGTTCCTATTTCTCCACATCCTCTCCAGCACCTGTTGTTTCCTGACTTTTTAATGATTGCCATTCTAACTGGTGTGAGATGGTATCTCATTGTGGTTTTGATTTGCATTTCTCTGATGGCCAGTGATGGTGAGCATTTTTTCATGTGTTTTTTGGCTGCATAAATGTCTTCTTTTGAGAAGTGTCTGTTCATGTCCTTTGCCCACTTTTTGATGGGGTTGTTTGTTTTTTTCTTGTAAATTTGTTGGAGTTCATTGTAGATTCTGGATATTAGCCCTTTGTCAGATGAGTAGGTTGCAAAAATTTTCTCCCATTTTGTAGGTTGCCTGTTCACTCTGATGGTAGTTTCCTTTGCTGTGCAGAAGCTCTTTAGTTTAATTAGATCCCATTTGTCAATTTTGGCTTTTGTTGCCATTGCTTTTGGTGTTTTAGACATGAAGTCCTTGCCCATGCCTATGTCCTGAATGGTAATGCCTAGGTTTTCTTCTAGGGTTTTTATGGTTTTAGGTCTAACATTTAAGTCTTTAATCCATCTTGAATTGATTTTTGTATAAGGTGTAAGGAAGGGATCCAGTTTCAGCTTTCTCCATATGGCTAGCCAGTTTTCCCAGCACCATTTATTAAATAGGGAATCCTTTCCCCATTTCTTGTTTTTGTCAGGTTTGTCAAAGATCAGATAGTTGTAGATATGTGGCATTATTTCTGACGGCTCTGTTCTGTTCCATTGATCTATATCTCTGTTTTGGTACCAGTACCATGCTGTTTTGGTTACTGTAGCCTTGTAGTATAGTTTGAAGTCAGGTAGTGTGATGCCTCCAGCTTTGTTCTTTTGGCTTAGGATTGACTTGGCGATGCGGGCTCTTTTTTGGTTCCATATGAACTTTAAAGTAGTTTTTTCCAATTCTGTGAAGAAAGTCATTGGTAACTTGATGGGGATGGCATTGAATCTGTAAATTACCATGGGAAGGATGGCCATTTTCATGATATTGATTCTTCCTACCCATGAGCATGGAATGTTCTTCCATTTGTTTGTATCCTCTTTTATTTCCTTGAGCAGTGGTTTGTAGTTCTCCTTGAAGAGGTCCTTCACATCCTTTGTAAGTTGGATTCCTAGGTATTTTATTCTCTTTGAAGCAATTGTGAATGGGAGTTCACTCATGATTTGGCTCTCTGTTTGTCTGTTATTGATGTATAAGAATGCTTGTGATTTTTGTACATTGATTTTATATCCTGAGACTTTGCTGAAGTTGCTTATCAGCTTAAGGAGATTTTGGGCTGAGACAATGGGGTTTTCTAGATATACTATCATGTCATCTGCAAACAGGGACAATTTGACTTCCTCTTTTCCTACTTGAATACCCTTGATTTCCTTCTCCTGCCTTATTGCTTTGGCCAGAACTTCCAACACTATGTTGAATAGCAGTGGTGAGAGAGGGCATCCCTGTCTTGTGCCAGTTTTCAAAGGGAATGCTTCCAGTTTTTGCCCATTCAGTATGATATTGGCTGTGGGTTTGTCATAAATAGCTCTTATTATTTTGAGATACGTCCCATCAATACCTAATTTATTGAGAGTTTTTAGCATGAAGGGTTGTTGAATTTTGTCAAAGGCCTTTTCTGCATCTATTGAGATAATCATGTGGTTTTTGTCTTTGGTTCTGTTTATATGCTGGATTACATTTATTGATTTGCGTATATTGAACCAGCCTTGCATCCTAGGGATGAAGCCCACTTGATCATGGTGGATAAGCTTTTTGATGTGCTGCTGGATTCTGTTTGCCAGTATTTTATTGAGGATTTTTGCATCAATGTTCATCAAGGATATTGGTCTAAAATTCTCTTTTTTTGTTGTGTCTCTGCCAGGCTTTGGTATCAGGATGATGCTGGCCTCATAAAATGAGTTAGGGAGGATTCCCTCTTTTTCTATCGATTGGAATAGTTTCAGAAGGAATGGTACCAGCTCCTCCTTGTACCTCTGGTAGAATTCGGCTGTGAACCCACCTGGTCCTGGACTTTTTTTGGTTGGTAAGCTATTGATTATTGCCACAATTTCAGCTCCTGTTATTGGTCTATTCAGAGATTCAACTTCTTCCTGGTTTAGTCTTGGGAGGGTGTATGTGTTGAGGAATTTATGCATTTCTTCTAGATTTTCTAGTTTATTTGCGTAGAGGTGTTTGTAGTATTCTCTGATGGTAGTTTGTATTTCTGTGGGATCGGTGGTGATATCCCCTTTATCATTTTTTATTGCATCTATTTGATTCTTCTCTCTTTTTTTCTTTATTAATCTTGCTAGCGGTCTATCAATTTTGTTGATCCTTTCAAAAAACCAGCTCCTGGATTCATTTATTTTTTGAAGGGTTTTTTGTGTCTCTATTTCCTTCAGTTCTGCTCTGATTTTAGTTATTTCTTGCCTTCTGCTAGCTTTTGAATGTGTTTGCTCTTGCTTTTCTAGTTCTTTTAATTGTGATGTTAGGGTGTCAATTTTGGATCTTTCCTGCTTTCTCTTGTGGGCATTTAGTGCTATAAATTTCCCTCTACACACTGCTTTGAATGCATCCCAGAGATTCTGGTATGTTGTGTCTTGGTTCTCATTGGTTTCAAAGAACATCTTTATTTCTGCCTTCATTTCGTTATGTACCCAGTAGTCATTCAGGAGCAGGTTGTTCAGTTTCCATGTAGATGAGCGGTTTTGAGTGAGATTCTTAATCCTGAGTTCTAGCTTGATTGCACTGTGATCTGAGAGATAGTTTGTTATAATTTCTGTTCTTTTACATTTATTGAGGAGAGCTTTACTTCCAAGTATGTGGTCAATTTTGGAATAGGTGTGGTGTGGTGCTGAAAAAAATGTATATTCTGTTGATTTGGGGTGGAGAGTTCTGTAGATGTCTATTAGGTCCACTTGGTGCAGAGCTGAGTTCAATTCCTGGGTATCCTTGTTGACTTTCTGTCTCGTTGATCTGTCTAATGTTGACAGTGGGGTGTTAAAGTCTCCCATTATTAATGTGTGGGAGTCTAAGTCTCTTTGTAGGTCACTCAGGACTTGCTTTATGAATCTGGGTGCTCCTGTATTGGGTGCATATATATTTAGGATAGTTAGCTCTTCTTGTTGAATTAATCCCTTTACCATTATGTAATGGCCTTCTTTGTCTCTTTTGATCTTTGTTGGTTTAAAGTCTGTTTTATCAGAGACTAGGATTGCAACCCCTGCCTTTTTTTGTTTTCCATTTGCTTGGTAGATCTTCCTCCATCCTTTTATTTTGAGCCTATGTGTGTCTCTGCACGTGAGATGGGTTTCCTGAATACAGCACACTGATGGGTCTTGAGTCTTTATCCAATTTGCCAGTCTGTGTCTTTTAATTGGAGCATTTAGTCCATTTACATTTAAAGTTAATATTGTTATGTGTGAATTTGATCCTGTCATTATGATGTTAGCTGGTTATTTTGCTCGTTAGTTGATGCAGTCTCTTCCTAGTCTCGATGGTCTTTACATTTCGGTATGATTTTGCAGTGGCTGGTACCGGTTGTGCCTTTCCATGTTTAGCGCTTCCTTCAGGAGCTCTTTTAGGGCAGGCCTGGTGGTGACAAAATCTCTCAGCATTTGCTTGTCTGTAAAGTATTTTATTTCTCCTTCACTTATGAAGCTTAGTTTGGCAGGATATGAAATTCTGGGTTGAAAATTCTTTTCTTTAAGAATGTTGAATATTGGCCCCCACTCTCTTCTGGCTTGTAGGGTTTCTGCCGAGAGATCCGCTGTTAGTCTGATGGGCTTCCCTTTGATGGTAACCCGACCTTTCTCTCTGGCTGCCCTTAACATTTTTTCCTTCATTTCAACTTTGGTGAATCTGACAATTATGTGTCTTGGAGTTGCTCTTCTCGAGGAGTATCTTTGTGGCGTTCTCTGTATTTCCTGAATCTGAATGTTGGCCTGCCTTGCTAGATTGGGGAAGTTCTCCTGGATAATATCCTGCAGAGTGTTTTCCAACTTGGTTCCATTCTCCCCGTCACTTTCAGGTACACCAATCAGACGTAGATTTGGTCTTTTCACATAGTCCCACATTTCTTGGAGGCTTCGCTCGTTTCTTTTTATTCTTTTTTCTCTAAACTTCCCTTCTTGCTTCATTTCATTCATTTCATCTTCCAGGGCTGATACCCTTTCTTCCATTTGATCACATCGGCTCCTGAGGCTTCTGCATTCTTCACGTAGTTCTCGAGCCTTGGTTTTCAGCTCCATCAGCTCCTTTAAGCACTTCTCTGTATTGGTTATTCTAGTTATACATTCTTCTAAATTTTTTTCAAAGTTTTCAACTTCTTTGCCTTTGGTTTGAATATCCTCCCATAGCTCGGAGTAATTTGATCATCTGAAGCCTTCTTCTCTCAGCTTGTCAAAGTCATTCTCCGTCCAGCTTTGTTCCATTGCTGGTGAGGAACTGCGTTCCTTTGGAGGAGGAGAGGTACTCTGCTTTTTAGAGTTTCCAGTTTTTCTGCTCTGTTTTTTTCCCATCTTTGTGGTTTTATCTACTTTTGGTCTTTGATGATGGTGATGTACAGATGGGTTTTTGGTGTGGGTGTCCTTTCTGTTAGTTTTCCTTCTAACAGACAGGACCCTCAGCTGCAGGTCTGTTGGAGTACCTGGCCGGCCGTGTGAGGTGTCAGTCTGCCCCTGCTGGGGGGTGCCTCCCAGTTAGGCTGCTCGGGGGTCAGGGGTCAGGGACCCACTTGAGGAGGCAGTCAGCCCCGTTCTCAGATCTCCAGCTGCATACTGGGAGAACCACTGCTCTCCTCAAAGCTGTCAGACAGGGACATTTAAGTCTGCAGAGGTTACTGCTCTTTTTGTTTGTCTGTGCCCTGCCCCAGAGGTGGAGCCTACAGAGGCAGGCAGGCCTCCTTGAGCTGCGGAGGGCTCCACCCAGTTCAAGCTACCAGGCTGGTTTGTTTACCTAAGGGAGCCTGGGCAATGGCGGGCGCCCCTCCCCCAGCCTCGCTGCCGCCTTGCTGTTTGATCTCAGACTGCTGTGCTAGCAATCAGCGAGACTCCGTGGGCGTAGGACCCTCTCAGCCAGGTGCGGCCTATAATCTCCTGGGGCACCGTTTCCTAAGCCCGTCGGAAAAGCACAGTATTCGGGTGGGAGTGGCCCGATTTTCCAGGTGCCGTTTGTCACCCCTGGAAAGGGAACTCCCTGACCCCTTGCGCTTCCCGAGTGAGGCAATGCCTCGCCCCTGCTTCGGCTGGCGCACGGTGCACTCACCCACTGACCTGCACCCACTCTCTGGCACTCCCTAGTGAGATGAACACGGTACCTCAGATGGAAATGCAGAAATCACCCGTCTTCTGCGTCGCTCGCGCTGGGAGCTGTAGACCGGAGCTGTTCCTATTCAGCCATCTTGGCTCCTCCCCTCTCTTTCTTCCTTTTTAAAAAAAAAAATACAAATGGTCCCAGGCTTACTATGGTTTGCCTTACTATTTTTTAACTTTCCAATGGTGTAAAAGTAATACATATTTAGTAGAAACCATACTTTGAGTACCCATAAAACCATTCTAATTTTCACTTTCAGTATTTAATAAATTACGTGAGATATTCAACACTTTAGTATAAAATAGGCTTTGTGTTAGATGATTTTGCCCAACTGTAGGCTAATGTAAGTTAAACACATTAAAGGCAGGCTAGGCTGCATTTTTGACTTAATTTTTTTTCAACTTAACGATGGGTTTATTGGGACATAACCCCATCATAAGTCAAGGAACATGTATATTCTATCATTATCCTGAACTGCATCTTTCCCTCATTTCTTTTTTCATCTTTTTGCTATCCAAGAATTTATCCTGCTAGTTGAATCCAAGGTCTTTTTATTGTTTACCTAAAGGCTATTGAAACAATGATAGACACAGTAAAATGCCCAAGTTAAACCAGTTCAATCACAGAATAACAACATGCACACAACTGGATTTCTGCTTTGCATTTGTCTCTGATCCACAGAAATGACGATTACCATGACCCACTTACACACAACCTGTGTTCTGACTGCCCCAGGCTTAGATCCTGACTTGTCTAGGACTCTGTGAAACAAAAAGAGATGACATACATGCTTTTGGAAGACTCTGGACACATTTGTTCTGACACCAGAGAGTCAAAGAAGCTGAACTTAAAAAAAAAGAAAGAGAACATAAGAGTAGCAAATTACAGTCCTGCATGACTGAGCACCAGATACAAGCTCATGAATTTTAAAAATTAGAATTAAGTCAAATTTTATTTCTCATATACATGTGGATAAAGTGAAGAATGTGTTTATCATTTTTAAATGCAAAAATTTCTCAGTTGTGTGATTAACGTGCAAAATGTGGATCAAATTCTACCTTTGCCTGTTCTTTTGTACAACACTTTACAGTCAGTTGTTATAATTCCTGTTCGTTTGAGAAAAGAGTATGTTAACATTTAGGCTAACATTAAAATAAGGTTAATTTTAAAGAACTAGGTGTTTCTATAACTGCACAAGCAATCATTTGAGGATGCTTAAAATTATAAATATATAAAAATGTTTATAGCTTTAGCTCTGGAATAAATGTTGTATTATGATCCTTAGATGTCTAATAGACATCTCAAATTTAGCACAATCTAAACTGAACTCTTCATATTTTATTTCCCTACATCTTACTCATAACTACTTCTGCTACAGTTTTCCCCATTTTTTTTTTCAGTTTTTGTTTCTTTGTGTTTTGTTTATAGGTGAAGACGTCTTGCTATCTTGCCCAGGCTGGCCTCTAACCCCTGGGCTCAAGTGAACCTTCTGCCTTAGCATCACAAGTAGCTGGGACTACAAGAATGCACCACCATGTACAGCTCATATTCTTTCAGGTTTTTATTCTTCCAGTTGTTCAGTCCAAAAACTTCAGAGTCTTCTTGACCTCTCTATTTCTCTCTCACATGCCATAGCCAATCTTTCAGCAAACCCTATTTATTCTACCCTCAAAATACTCCTCAAATCTCACTACTTCTCCTCATCTCTATTGCTACCACTCTCTCTTTCTCCTCTGAATTACCATAAGACTTGTCTAACTTGCTGCCTGCTTCCACCTTTGCTGTTATAGAGTGCATTCTCAACAGAAAAGCCAGAGTGATTATTTACAAATATACATCAGGGCACAGTTCTCATCTGCTCAAACCCCTCCAATGGCTTCCTTGACACCCCCCAGGGTAAAAGCCAAAACTTGACAATGCCCGATATAATATGGCTCGCATTGCTTCTTTGACATCATCTGTTATGCTCTCCTTTGCTCATTCCATTTCTGTCACCTTGTTGTTTTTGCTGTTCCCCCTTCCTGGAGCATTCTTCCAGATATCCTAATGGTTTACTCCATTATAACCTTTAGGTCTTTGCTCAAAGGTCAACTTACCAATAAAAACTTTCTTTATTACCTATTTACAATTGTACATTACACCTCCTGCACTGCCTTTCTTCCTTTCCTTCTTATTTTTCTTCATAGTACATATTACTATCTAAATATGTATATACATACACATGCTATGTATATATATATACACACATTCATTATATATATAATGTTAGACTGATGTAGAAATACTAAGATAAACATACTATGTGTGCATGCATATTACTAACATACTATAGATATATAGACTATATATAGTCAATGTTTTTATGTGTGGATGTATATGTGTGTACACATATACACACTAATTTTTCTTTTTTGTAGAGACAGGATCTTACTTTATTGCCCAGGCTGGTCTCAAACTCCCAGACTCAAGTAATGTTTCTGCTTTGGCCTTCCAAAGTGCTGGGATTACAAGCGTGAGCCACAGCACCAAGCCTGATATTCTATTTTTGATCTGTACAAATGGCTATTTCATATGATTCAACTTAGTATTGTGTCTACATTTCCCCTCTGTTTCTTACCTTTTGCCGCCTCAGTCTTCTCACCTCGTGGCTTAGTTCTGGTTTGTGTTCCTCACATTCATCCAACCCCTCTCAATATCAGTGCCTAAGTGAAGAACTGGTATGTCCAGGGTATTTCATGACCCTTTCTTCCAATGCTTTCTTCATAAGCCCATCTGAGGTTTCTCCCACATCAGCCATAGGAGGTAGCAGTAGAAACATTGCAGGAGTCAGATGTATATGAGATGAGGATACTTACTTCTCCCATTAATCTCCCTTGCGTATTTCTGGAGACTCAGGACCAGCGTCTAAATTGGCCAACACATGTAGCTGGCTAACAAGCATGGTGCTAATGCTGTCTTCTACATACCTTTGATGAAATGATCATGTATAACAGGTGACCCAAGCAGATATGGTATAGTAATTTAAAATGGATTAATCATAAACAGAATAGGCCAAATTAAAGGTGAAGTTGGACACTGTGTAATAACAGGGCCTTGCTTTGGCCTTGTGGAAAATCAGAGAGTGAGCTTTGGAGAAAGACTTGGCCATAGGGTAAGGGTAGGGCTGGAGAGCTGAGCAGTGGGGATTACCTGGGAGTGTGATCAGTCTGCATTACCCAGTTCAGAGGAGGACACTTCCTAGTCAGCTTCTGGGTAGACAGGTGAGCCAAGGAGGCCTTGGCTGGTTTTATCTAGCCAGCAGGGGTGCAGATAGGGCAACAGGGGCATAAATGGAGGAAGTAGAAGGACTGGCAAGTTGGCCTTCCCACTTTCTTTGACCTTGGAGAGAGATGTGGTCCCTGCACCCATCCAGGAGCCCACATCCAGAATGGGACATAAATTGTGTGCTCAGGCATTCTCAGCCCTGGCCCAGCTACACCAACTCTTCATAAACCACATGGACTTTCTGGACTTTATTTCCCCATGGAAGACAAATACACAAAAGCCCTCGTACAACATGTTTTCCCCATCCCGCAGCTTCCCAGTCTGGGCCCACTCCTCACACCATCTTTACTGCCAGCTTGAACCTATGAGTAAGGTGGAAATCTCCTGGAACAAGTACAGAAAGGAAACCACTTCCTCTGCTGATAATGCAGATCATGTTTTTTTGACCAATAGATCACTAGAGAGAGATTGAGACAAATTTGTATGCAGAAGGACCTTTATGTCTTGTTTTGGTTGACTTTTTAAAAAACTTTTTATGTAAGACTCACAAATTGCCAGAGTTCCTGTGTATCCTCCACCTGGCTTTCCCTGATGATAGCCTCTTACATAATCATAATATATTATTAAAAATATATTATTGACACTTACATCCTATTTTTTTCTTTTTTTTTTTTTGTAATGTCTCTGCAATGCGATACCCTATTATTAACAGACAGATGAATCTTGTTTTATATCAACAAAAGAAGAGCTTCCATCTTTGATTACATTGGCTTTTGTCTGGGTTAATGCAAAGTGACTCAGAGTGGCATCCTCTTCTCTACATCTTCTGTCAGATTGATAAAATATGATTGTTAAGAATTGGATGGATAGGGCCAGGAGCAATGGCTTACGCCTGTAATCACAGCACTTTGGCAGGCTGAAGCAGGAGGATCATTTGAGGTCAGGAGTTCAAAACCAGACTGGCCAACAGGGTGAAACTCCATCTTTATTAAAAATACAAAAATTAGCCAGGCATGGCGGTGGGTGCCTGTAATCCCAGCTTCTTGGGAGGCTGAGGCAGGAGAATCACTTGAGCCCGGAGGTGGAGGTTGCAGTGAGCAGAGATGGCGCCACTGCACTCCAGCCTGGGAGACAGAGAGAGACTCTGTCTCAAAAACAAACAAACAAACAAACAAAAAACGAAAGAATTGGATGGTTGGAAAGTGAGTTAGCAAGTGTGCTTACATGTAATAATGACATCCCATTTTGCCTCTCCTTGGGTGCTGGCATTTGGTTGGGTCCTGGGTCTTTGCTGATCTCTGAGATGCATGACTTTCAAGTCAATACACACTATCAAACCACAGATTCCCAGTGCTCAAATATGTGGGGGACCAGCCAAAAAACAGCCTTTCAGCTGCTGAGTGTTTGTTAGTAAGAAGACAGGCTGTGCTCTAGCTAATTGAACTTCCATCTCTTTGAATCAGTCCCAGCTCTTGCTAGGACATCATGCAGCTTCATCATTTCATTTCTCCTAGTCATTCATCTAAGGCTGTATTATTGCAGTCTATACTATCCAGAAATTTGATTTTCCATGTGAATTGGCTGTAGATGGAAGTGGGTGATGAAACTGTGCTTTCAGTATGGGTCAGGTTCCAATGGTATATATTCTCCTGTCCTCTTCACCTATGTATCGTATTTAAGTTTAATAGATTCACATATATTCAAGCCCCAGGAATCCAAATTCCTTCCTCCACCAACTGTTTTGAAAAACTCTTCCAGGACTTTATGAAGATTAATCAGACACAAGGGGGCTTGGCAATAGAAGTCGCAGCAGATTTCTTTTATGGTTTCAATATCTTGTTTGCCTGGAACTTAAACATAAACTGATACAATCATTTTGGATACACCTAAAGGTCTTATCCAACAGTAAGACAACTGTTTCACCAGGTGCCATTATATTATGGTTCCCAGTAGGCTGTGGTTTGACAAATTGATGTTACCTGGACTGAGGCATGGGCCACCTTTCCAAGCCCACATCTAACTGTTGATTATTGAGGAGTGAAAAGATGCTTGTTATTGCCAATTAGACAGCTAAGTTTTGCTGACAAGATGCTGAAAACTTTTCTTTATCTGACTTTTTTTTGGGCAGAAATGGAAGAGATAGGATCCTGAAGTTGTTTCCTGGCTAATGGAAGGAGTAGGCAAATTGACCTCACCATCAGACCGAGTTTCCTTTGGAGCACTGTAGTAATTAGAGTAGAAATTACAGGCATATTCCTTGGGATATTATCTTCAGAGACTAAGATATTCAGTAGGAACCAAGATTTCATAGTGATGTTATTGCTGAGACAGCCTCGTGCAAATATAAAGCCCTAGAAATGACTTCTTTTATCAATCTGAGATGAACCAATTTTTACAAGCATGGATAACCTGGAAGAATCGGAGACTGATGCACTGGTTTTTCAGCCAGAGCAAAACATACGTGTATTTCTGGCAGTTTAGTGAAGAATATTTATAAGGAAAAGTGTGAAAGCTACATGGAAAATGAAAGGATAGTCTGATGCCATGTAAAAAATTTAGAATATGAGATTATAATCTTTTACTTCTTTAGGAAAATATGTAAAATGAAAAAAAAAAAAGCTTAACATCTCTTCAGGTTAATCCCAGTCCTGGAGTCTGTGACAATAATTAATGCTTCATTTGGTTTTGCTTTTAATTTTAGCTCCCTCAAACTGGCCCTGCCCCTGCTGGCCCCACTCTCAGCAGACAATCTTGCCTCCCAATTAATCAAGAAAATCGAGGCCATTGGGTACAATCTTTCTTAAATCCTGCCCCTCGACCTATAAACTATTTTCATTCATGCCTGCACTCAGTTTCTCTCACCCTGTCTCAGAGGCTGAGGTGTTCCCTTTTCCTGTTTAACGCCAAACCCTTTACCTGTCCCTTGAGCCAGTTACCTTTGGCCTCTTTCAGGGCCTTGTTCTGTCTTTACATACCCTTCCTAGGATTCAAAACTTTATGCAGAAATTTCTGTGCTAAACCTGCACATTGTGCACATGTACCCTAAAACTTGAAGTATAATTATAATAATAATAATAAAGAAATTTCTACGCTAAACTCAAGATCCTGAAAAAAATTTTTTCCTTTCATTGTAGTTAGCATTTTCCCAGCTAATATTCTATAATAGGTTGATATTTAAATTTCTTTTCTTGGGGCCAAATATACATTGAGAAGGGATAAAATGAATACAAGTGTCCACATCAGATTGACAACTTCTTTTTGAAACATTTTTATAAAATGTAAAAACTTGGTACCTATGGAAAAGCAATCAGAAACAATCTTTTCTACATTTACAAAGCATAACTCAAATCCCCTATTAATTCAGGAGGCAGTTTATCTTATTTAAACACCTGGTTTTTATAACAGGACACATATACTCTTATATACCGGTATTTTGATAATTCACACTAATTACATTGGACTAATTTTGGTTTGAAGCATTTTTTAATGTGCACATTTCCTCTTTTCTGACAAAATATGGTTATTAATAAAATATAACATTTAATTTTTAAAAAATATGTAGGAAAGAAGCTTGTCATTTTCTCTTGCATCATGGTAAGTTGCTACCAAATAAGCTTTATATTGTTTGTGACCAAAAGATTTTCTTCTCCCTTTCCATGTTATTTGACAGAGTCATTCTGACAATAATAATAATAATGACAACAAAATTAACATCAGTATACTGTGTCACAAATTGCAGGGCATGTCACAACATTATCTCTTGTTTCTTTTGATGTCAACAGTGTGTGGCATACAGCATATACTGACAGTGTCAGTAGCTCCTTTCCACAGGTAAGAAAATTGAGAGGGAGGAATCTTAAGTGACACAACTGGAAAGAGACAAATTTGCATATAAAACTATAACATCTGTCATTCAAAACAGTAATTAAAGACAACACACTTGGCTTCACATCATATTTACACATAAACATTTTTGAGGGGGATATGAAGTGGTAGAACTGTTTCTGGTATAATTTGAGTAATCAAACATGCTTCTCAATTTTCACATTTGTGTATAGATGTAGATAGAGGATAAGGAATTGTTCCTTGTATCATTTTTATCATTTTCTTCCCAATATTTAGTTTGTGGTATTTGTTCAGTATTCTCCAAACACACAGTCAGTGTTTGGGAAAGGCTCTAAGTTCACTGTTTTGCACCTCCTTGAAACTTCTAGAAGGGAAACTCTGGCCTCACTGCATCCCTGATTGCCAAGGACTCATTTTCTGTTTTTCAGTTTAGGTGGACTTGGTTTTCCAAAATTGTTTCTTCTGAGAATTATATTCCTGACTGCAGCACCTATTCATCTTGCCTATCTATACATTTGAACATGAAGGCTGAAAATTCACTTATGCTTTTCATAATGTCACCGCGTTTCACACATCATTCCTGGGTTTTCTCTCACCCGCCCTTACTGCCTCCTTCAGTGAGCTTGTAATCCATCATCTTACATTTTCATAATATTTGTGAGCAGACCCTTCACTTAATTTTCAGCTTTCACTTGCTTTCTCATTGTATAATGTCTTTGAAGTTCAGGCTGTAAACTTTGTCACCCTCTCTCTATATTCTGTATCTTGTGCCTCTAATACTCGTTATTCTTATCTCTGATTACTGCCTCCAGGTCCTATTCTCTTGTAGTCGCCCCTTTCCACTCCAGGGGCACCTACTGTTCATTCACAGAACCCTGGGAGAGCGAGTAATTGCTTCCTCAACACTTTCCATTTCTTTTCCTATTTTCTCGCTTATCCCTCTGTATTGTACTCAATATGGTCTCCGTGTTTTCAAATTGCTTTTCTCTTTTTTCAGATTAACTTACCCTAATCATTAAAATGATTTGAAATAACTGTATCGTACCATCGCTAAAACTCAGACTCAACTTGTGGACTTTTATAGTCCCCTTTTTGTATTTAGAAGTTGCTCCACATCCCTTATTCTGATATGATTCTTTGTTTTGTATGCTAAAACTAATTAAACCTAACTTACATAGAATTCTTTTGACAACAGACCAAAGATAAACTAAAATTTTCCTTTGCATTGCTTTCTGAAAGTGGGGCATATGGAGCAAAACCATAAATAAGATTGAGGAAGTACATTTAATTCCTTGAGTTATGCCATATGTTTGAAAATAATTATATAATTTCATAAGCTAAGTATAAATGAATTACCCATTATCAATGAAAAAATTGAATTAGAACCTTTATTCAGAAATTGGGTCAATAATCTAACATTTTAAGACATGTCTACATTTATATTTCATTTATTTAAAAACAGCTCCAAAGTTTGCTTTAGGGAAGGTTTGCTTTTGTTAGGTGTGCCTTTCTATGGAATTTTTTTTTTTTTAAACTTGCTTTGAGCTCAGTTTTCTTCTCTGTATCCTGATCTTATCACATGTTCATTTACATAAAATTCTGACTGTCCAATGTCTTTCTTACACATATTTTTCTGAGTCATATTTTAAGCTGCAGTGGCTTTGAGGCTTCATTTCTAAACTTTTTTGTTTACTGGAAAGTTTTTTTTTTTAGGTGAAATTCGCAAAACATAGCATTAACCATTTTTAAGTAAATAATTCAGTGGCGTGGAGTACTCTCCCAGTGCTGGTTTCACATAGTTCCAAAACTTATTCTACATAGTTCCAAAATTTTCACCACTTTGTGCCCATTAAGCAGTTGCTTCCCATTCCCAGCCCTTGGCAGCCATCAGTCTGCATCCATCTCTCTGGATTTACTTGTTCTTCATAGTTCATACAAATAGAATCATACAACATATGACCTTCTGTGTTTGCCTTCCTTTACTTAGCACAGTGTTTTCAAGGTTCTTCCACTGTAGCATGTAACAGTATTTCATTCCTTTTTATGGCTGAATAGTATTCCACTATATTTATATACTACAATTTGTCCTTTGTTCCATTGATGGAAATTTGAACTGTCCATCTTCTGGCTATTATGAATAATGCTGCTACCAGCATGCATGTGCATGTATTTGTTTGAGTGCCTGTGTTTAGTTCTCTAGGGGATACATCTAGAAATGGAATCACTGTGTGTTACATAATTCTGTGTTTTATTTTTTTGAGGAACTGCAAATGTGTTTTCCTCAACTTTTAAAGTTTGTCTTTAACAAAAACTAAAGTTTTAGATGAAATATCTCTGAAAGTCAGTTTTCCTTGAATTGCACCCAGAGTCTTAAAATTAAAATCATCAGCCGGGTGCAGTGGCTTATGCCTGTAACCCTAGCACTTTGGGAGGCTGAGGCGGGAGGATCACCTGAGATCAGGGGTTTAAGACCAGCCTGACCACCATGGTGAAACTCCATCTCTACAAAAATACAAAAACTAGCCAAGCATGGTGGCGTGTGCCCGTTATCCCAGCTACTTGGGAGGCTGAGGCAGAAGAATCGCTTGAACCTGGGAGGTGGAGGTTGCAGTGATCCAACATCATGCCACTGTACTCCAGCCTGGGTGACAGAGTGAAACTCCATCTCAAAAAAAAAAAAACCTCAAAATAATCAATCACTTGATTATTTTTGGTTGACGCTTGAAGAACACGGAGGTTAGGGGTCCGGACCCTCTGTGCAGTGGAAAATTCTTGTGTAACTTTTGATTCCCTAAAAAGCTTAACCACTAATAGCTTACCGTTAAACAGAAGCCTTACCAATCATAGTTGATTAACACATATTTTGTATGTTATATGTATTATATACTGTATTCTTATGATAAAGTAAGCTAGAGAAAAGGCTATTAAGAAAATCACAAGGAAGAGAAAATATATTACTGTATTAGTTTGTTCTCACACTGCTAATAAAGACATACCCAAGACTGGGTAATTTATAAAGAAGAGATTTAATTGACTCACAGTTCAACATGGCTGAGGAGGCCTCAGGAAACTTACAATCATGGTGGGAGGTGAAACAAACACATCCGTCTTCACAGGGTGGCAGGAAGGAGAAGTATGAGCAAAAGGGTGAAAAGCCCCTTATAAAACCATCAGATCTCATGAGAAATCACTCACTATCACAAGAATAGCATGAGGGTAACTGCCCCATGATTAAATTACTTCCCTCTGGCTCCCTCCCACAACACATGGGGATTATGGGAACTATAATTCAAGATGAGATTTGGGTGGGAACACAGAACCAAATCATATAATTTCTTCCCTGGCCCCTCCCAAATCTCATGTTCTCACATTTCAAAACACAATCATGCCCTTACAACAGTCTACTAAAGTCTTAACTCATTCCAACATTAACTCAAAAGTCCAAGTCCAAAGTCTCATCTGCGACAAGGCAAGTCCCTTCTGCCCAAGAGCCTGTAAAATCAAAAGCAAGTTAGTTACTTCCTAAATACAATGTGGGTGCAGGCATTGGGTAAATACTCCTGTTCCAAATGGGAGAAATTAGCCAAAACAAAGAGGCTACAGGCCCCATGCAAATCTGAAATCCAATAGGGCAGTTATTAAATCTTAAAGTTCCAAAATGATTTCCTTTGACTCCACATCTCACTTCAAGGGCACACTGATGCAAGAGGTGGGCTCCCACAGCCTTGGGCCACTATGCTCCTAAGACTTTACAGGGTTCAGCCTCCTTCCTGGCTGCTTTCATGGGCTGGTGTTGAGTGTCTGTGGCTTTTCCAGGGACATGGTGAAAGCTGTTGATAAATCTACCATTCTGGGGTCTGGAGGATGGTGGCCCTCTTCTTACAGCTCCAACAGGCAGTGCCCCAGTGGAAACTCTGTGTGGGGGCTCCCACCCCACATTTCCCTTCTGCACTGCCCTAACACAGGTTCTCCATGAGAAAACTTCTGCCTGGACATCCAGATGTTTCCATACATCCTCTGAAATCTAGGTGGAGGTTCCCAAACCTCAATTCTTGACTTCTATGCACCCTCAGGCTCCACACCATGTGTAAGCCTCCAAGGTTTGGAGCTTGCACCATCTGAAGCAATGGCCTGAGCTGTACCTTGGCTCCTTTTTGCCATGGTTGGTGCTGAAGCAGCTGGAATGCAGGGCACCACGTCCTGAAGCTACATAGAGTAGGGGGCTCCTAAGCCCAGTCCAGGAAACCATTTTTCCCTCCTAAGCCTCCAGGACTGTGATGGGAGGGGCTGCCACAAAGGTCTCTGATATGTGCTGATGACATTTTCCCCACTATCTTGGTGATTGACATTTGGCTCCTTGTTACTTATGTAAATTTCTGCAGCTGGCTTGAATTTCTCCCCAGAAAAATGGGGTTTTCTTTTCTATTACATCGTCAGGTTGAAAATTTTTCAAACTTTTATGTTCTGCTTCCTTTTGAATGTTTTGTCACTTACAAATGTCTTCCATCAGATACCCTAAATCATCTCTCTCAAGTTCAAAGTTCCATGGCTCTCTAGGGCAGGGGCAAAATGCCACCAGTCTCTTTGCATAGCAAGAGTGACCTTTATTCCAGTTCCCGACAAGTTCCTCATCTCCATCTGAGACCACCCCAGCCTGGACTTCATTGTCTGTATCACTGTCAGCATTTTGGTCAAAGCCATTTTACAAGTCTCTAAGAAGTTTCAAACTTTCCCACATCTTTCTGTCTTCTGAGCCCTCCAAGTCTCCAAAAAGTTCCAAACTTTCCCACATTTTCCTGTCTTCTTCTGAGCCCTCCAAACTATCTCAACCTCTGCCTGTTACCCAGTTCCAAAGTTGCTTCCACATTTTTGGGTATCTTTACAGCAGGGCCTCACTCTCTGTGGTACCAATTTACTGTATTAGCCCGTTCACATGCTACTAATAAAGACATAACCAAGACTGGGTAATTTATAAGGAAAAGAGGTTTAATTGACTCACAGTTCCACAGGGTTGGGGAGGCCTCAGAAAGCTTATAATCATGGTGGGAGGCAACGGGGAAGCAAACATGTCCTTCAAAGGGCAGCAGGAAGGAGAAGAATGCAAGCAGAAGGGGGAAAGCCCCTTATAAAACCATCAGATCTCATAAGAACTCACTCAGTATTATGATAACGGCATGAGGGTAACTGCCTCCATGATTAAATTACCTCCCACGACACGTGGGGATTATGGGAACTGTAATTCAAGATGGGATTTGGATGGGGACACAGTCAAACCATATCAATTACTATGTATTAAATGGAAGTGGATCATCACACGGGTCTTCATTCTCATCTTCTTGTTAAGTAGGCTGAGGAGGAGGAAGAGAAGGGGTTTGTTTTGCTGTCTCAGGGTTGGTGGAGAAAGAAAATCCATGTATAAGTAGACCCATGCAGTTCAAATCCATATTGTTCAAGGATCAACTGTATATTTGGGTTTTTTTTTTTTGAATGATATGAGCTTCAAGAAAAACATCCTTACATTAAATCATTGAATACAGTTATGTACTAGAAACTAAAAGTTTCTCTGGTATGTTAGGTAATGGAGGAGGTTAAGTAACTGGTGACTGGTCACTGATAGAAGGCCTGACATCTCCCTCCCTGGGTCACCATAAAACTCACTCAGCTGCATTCTCAGGGACACAGGAAGATTCTACAATCTTCATAGAGCATTATAGTAAAGTTATTAGTTTCAAGTAATTTTCACTTTTTATTTTCTTTACCTTCTTATTTATGTGTTCTTTAATATAACTGACTTAAATCTGACTTTGAAAGCAGCAGCAAAGAAGAATGCAGGAAAGAAAATAGGGAAGAGGAAAAGGGAAAAAGAGAGAAAAACTGCTGAGGTAAAAAAACCTAATGTAACATTAAGAAAAACATTTTAAACAAACAGCTTTGGCCATCATTTGGTTTCAGGAGTGCAATTAACCCCATCGATTATTCATATTGAGGACTATTTTCAATAAAATACTCCTATATTGACTCCATTCTCTTTATTTTTCACAATTAATATTTATGTCTTTCCTGTGAGTCACCTTCTTTGTAGGAAATTTAAATATCCAAAGAAGAGACTAATTTTAAGGAAAAAAATTAGCCATCTCTTCTTGTATTTGTCAATTTTGGTATTTAAACTTATTAAACAGATCAACCACAGATGAACCTTTACATTTGAGTATTCTACTATTGTTTCTCAGTGTTAGGTGACAAGATTTATTTTCAACAAACCCCCTGTGGTTTCCTGTAATGTTTTAAGGAAAATTAAATAATCCCTGAGAATTGAAATGCAAGGATGAAATTACATATTATGGTGGCAATGTGATGTCATGTTTACTTTTATTAAAAATGAATATATCGGTTTAGATTTATTGGACAATAGTTTGTGTCTTCAGAGTCCAAGCTTTAAAGGTTCATTCTGTACAGTAATACTTCAGTAAGATACATCTCCCTCGTCTGCAGGATCTCATTTATAAGCTAGGTTCACCTTCTGCTTCCTGCAGTAATAAATGTTTTTGCCTGCAAGATTTTAGATGAGATATTGTGTTCCTCTTCTTATCCCCTTTTCAACCTATTGCCCCATAGGAAGGGTGTTCCTTTTTTGTGACCTTTGAAGGAAAAAATTCACTAGATTCATTTTTCCAAAGCAGCTCTTCTAATGTGTTTGGAATTGCTTTCTGAATACTGTCTCTCACGTTACCGTTGAGATGTTCTGTTATACGTGAGATAGCAAATAGGAAAAACCACTTAGATTGACTTCCTTCTCCATTAAAAAAAATAGCTTCAATTCAATACAAACTATTTTTCTCAGATTTCTATGTCTTTGAGGCTTTTGATGTTTAAACATGTGACAACTGAGGAAAAGATGCATTTAAATATGCATAGAAAGCAATGTAAAACATCTATCATCGAATTGCCTGAAAACTCACTTTTACCTGAGTAATGTTTTAACAGAAGATGATAAGTATATGCTCTTGGAGCATGCTCACTTGTGTGTGCAGGGCAGAGTGTCTTTTTGTCCTTCCACAGATTCTTGTCCTAGCATATTGACAGGCTCACTTCCTTGCCATTGTGGGTCTGGAAGGCGCAGGAAGCCCTGGTCAGCTTCCACAATGCACCAAAACATTGCTGGAAAATGAACCAGGCAGGATGCACCCAGGTGCACCACTCTGGGGGCATCCTGTCTGGTTCATTTTCCAGCATTTTTCTGGCCAGTTCATTTTTTTCTTTAGCTCCTGTTCATTTCTCCTTCCTGAGAGAAGGGCCTTCTGGGGCAGTGTTCCAGTGGGTTATAGAATATTTGCAGCATCCACAGAGGATGGCCAAGAAAATGTGCACTCACAACAGGAGGAGGAATGATTATTAGCTAAAAACATGAGCATGAGACCACAGAAGAGCAGTCACCCAAAATCCGGGCCCTAGAATACAGCAATTAACATCTTGAGCTTCTGTTTCCTCATCTATGAAATGGGGGCAATATTATCTGCATTGGAGCGGGTTATAACATTAAAAGAGTTATTGGGTGATGAATAAATGGTGGTTATTACTGTGTTGTTTTAAATATATCTTAAAAATAGAGAAACTACCACTTAAAACCAAATTCAATTTCACAGAACACATTTAATTGAAAAGCCTTTTAGGAGTTAAAATTCTCAAATTTGTCATCTTCCAACATTTTCAAACCAAACATTAGATATAATAAAACCCTCCTGGAGGAGAACTTTTAGAAATCCCAATTTGGAGTGCAGAACAGGAAGCTAGGGGAAACATATTTTTATTTTCCTCCCAATTAATCTGTCTATGTCTCATTTCTACTTCTCCAGCTCTATGCAGCTATATGGTATCTGGAGGCCCTTAAAAGATTTCTATTTTATTTTTCCTGAGACGATAAATATTTTGGCATCACTGATTCTCAAATGTGAAAAGACTGGAAATAGAGGAATAAAATCAGGCCTACCAAAATTTAACTGGAGAAAATAATCTTAGCTCTATTTCTCCTAGTTACATTGGGTTTAACTATACAATTTAATTACGTTGCAATAAAAAACTACATAATGAAAGTAACCATGCCAAGGACCTCACATAGAGAGAGCACACTAATGTTTTCATTTACTTTGTTGTATAAGGGAATAACTTTAGAATGATTTTCTACAACACAGATGATAAAATAGGCATCAGTCAATATGAAAGCCATAGTGTTCCTACTACGTGCTGGGCATTGCATTACATGTTGCAGACTTTCCAGAGACAAACTAGCCCCTGCCCGCTCAGAGCTAATGGTCATGGGAGAGAAATAAGACATTTCACAAATATCAAAACTATAAAGCATGTAGGAAATGCAACAAAGGTTAAAAAAAAGTATTTATGAGAACAAAAAATAATGGAAGCAAGGACTTCCTGCTGAGACCTTTAGGAAGGCTTTGCAGAGTGGTGGCATTTAAACTGGATTGGATTTCAGCAGAGGGTACGGGTGAGGTTAGGGAGATCCAGGGCAAGAAAACAGAGTGAACAAAGGCGTGGGAACAGTGAGTGGTCTAGTGTGGCTGAATTTCTAGGAGCAGGGAGAGATGAGGCAACTGCTGATCAAAGGTGGGTCATATGGGGAGGGATTGTACATATTTGATAGACACTGACAGGAAATGAAAGATCTGGGAGGAAGACTGAGAAGGAAAGGTCTCAGAGGACAAAAAGACCAATGGCTTTAAAGCCAAAAAAAAGAAAGTGTTTACTGCTGGTTGTGGGAGATCAGTGGAAGAAAGAGATAAATAAAAGAACAATGACAAACTATGCCAATATTCTCCACTTGACAGAGATATTTCTAGGCTGGAATGGAGGAAAAGAGGAGGTGTGAGGAGGGATGACTGGGAAACTAACATCCTTCAGCATGCAGCTTAAATATAACTCTGTCAAGGAGATCATCTTTGACGCTGCCTCCTCTGTCTAAGCTAAGTCGGATCCCCGCAGCTATCTGGTCTGAGTTAGTCCCAACAGGAAATGGGCGGCACACTCAAACTGGGAAACTGATGAATTCAACAAGGAGATAATCCACAAAGGTGTATGCAGGGTTAAGGGAGACCAATAATGCCAGCCTGGCCCGTGGGAGCTGTGACCACACCCACGCCTGAGTGGCACAGGAAGTGGTTCCCAGAAACTGCAGAGGAAGGCAACTACTGTCATACTATGGTCAGGCTGGGAGGGAGCTGGGACTATAACTACCCTGACGTTGATACATTTTGGCCCTCCTATCTCCTGCTGAACCCAAAGGGAAGCCAGTGTACAAGGGAACTCACTGATGCTGCCCAACGAAGCCAGTCTCCCATGGCACAGAGCAGAGAAGAGAGAGGATGCATTTGGAGGAGGAAATGAAGATAATCTATCCCATGTGTTCTCATAGTTACTATTTGTAGCACTTGTCACAATTTTAAATAAAAAAGGGATTGCATAATTAGTTGTTTAGCATCTGTCTTCCTATTAGAATGTAAGCTCCCTGAAGGCAGATACCTTTTGCGTCTTTTTCTCTGCTGAATTTCTGGTACCTGGCCCAATGCCTTATATATACTTATATATAGAATGTCTCAAGAAATATTTATTAAATGAATGAATGAATTAATTAATTAAAAACAAACTTTATCTTTAATATTTGTTATAAGTTGTTTTGTTTTGTTTTGTTTGAGACACAGTCTTGTTCTGTCACCCAGGCTGGAGTGCAGTGACACGATCTCGGCTCACTGCAACCTCCACCTCCCAGGTTCAAACCATTCTCTTGCCTCAGCCTCCCGAGTAGCTGGTTTTACAGGTGCCTGCCACCATGCCTGGCTAATTTTTTTAAAAAATATTATTAGTAGAAACAGGGTTTCACCATGTTGGCTAGGCTGGTCTCGAACTCCTGACCTCAAATGATCTGCCTGCCTCAGCCTCCCAAAGTGTTGGGATTACAGGTGTGAGCCACCATGCCTGGACTGTTGTAGGTGTGTTTTGAAAGAAACTGCAAAAACAACAACAACAACAACAACAAAAACTCAAATGAGGTATACTTGGTAGTTAGCTTTGAATTCATTTTAAGCTTTTCTTGGAAGAAAACTGCTAAGCTGAAAGTTTCTACTCCTAGTTGTGGCAATAATTTTTTTTTTTCACTGATTATCTTGCTGAAGTTAGGCCCTTGGGATAGATCTTTGTGTAATTAGCAAGAGAAAGCTGAAGGTCCTGAATATCTGTCACCATTCCACATGTAATTCTGGCAGCTGGAACTGGAGAAAATACACTCACAGAGCACTTTCATATCTCTGAATCTTCTAGAGACTGCAAAAATTGCTTGCTTATTTTATTTGCCTTGTGTTCATCAAATAAAGGTCAATAAATCTGTATTGACTAAAAAATTCACTTAAATCAGTAACAAGATTCTTTATCAGTTACTCATAGGGAGAAAGCTCTACCAGAGTGACGTGAAGTGTGAACTGTGGTGAATACAGGGGAGAGTTACATAGTAGGGAGGGTCATTCATCTATTATAATTATTTATCTTCTAGACACTGTGCTCAGGTCCTGAGATATAATAATAACCACATAGGCATATTCCCTGCTCTAAAAGAATTTCCAGCATAATAAGAGAGGCAGACAATAAGGAAACATAGTGGGATAGAGTTGCAGGGGAAGCACTGTAGGGGAAGAGCTGTGAAGGAAGAGTAGACTGTTCCATGGCTCTGGGAAGGCCAGTGATTCAGACTTGTGGGTGCAGTCAAAGAACAGGAGAGCGGGAGAAAGTGACATCTGGGCTGGGGCCTGAGGGAGGAGTAGGAGGTAAGGAGATTTGGAGTATATTCTATGTATAACGGGATGCCAGTAAAGTGTGTGCAGGATCCAATTTGCGTTTAAACAGATTACTCTTCCTGCAAAATGGATTGAAGAGGGGCAGGAGTGGAAGCTAAGCCTGTTCAATGGAATATTCCAAGTGTCCTGGAAGAGTGGGAACTGTAGATAAGAAGAGAAATTGGGCCAGGCGTGGTAGCTCACACCTATAACACCAACACTTTGGGAGGCTGAGGCAGGTAGATCACATGAGGCCAGGAGTTTGAGATCAGCCTTGCCAACATGGTGAAACCCCATCTCTACTAAAAATACCAAAATTAGCCGGGCATAGCAGCATGTGCCTGAGTCCCAGTTACTCAGGAGGCTGAGGCACGAGAATTGTTTGAACCCGGGAGGTGGAGGTTGAAGTGAGCTGAGATCACGCCGCTGCACTCTAGCCTGGGCAACAGCGTGAGACACTATCTCAAAAACAAAAGAAATGGGCATATTCTGGATATATTCTAATGTGTTGGAGTGAGAAGGAGGGAATGAGATGAAGCAAAATATCACTTAGATTTTTGACTTGAGCATCTGGGTGCATAGTGGTTCCATTATTCAAACTGTGAAGCCTGGCAGACAGACAATTTTGAGGGGTAGGGAATGCGTTGGACAATTCCATTTTTAGATGCACACTAGACATTGAAGTGGAGACATATAGGCAGTTGGATGTATGAGTCTGGAGCTCAGGGGAAAGAGGAGAGTGCCCAAGACTACATTTGAGAGTAAGCAGCATAGAGGTGATGCTCAAAGCCATGGAGAAGGAGGAGGTTGCCTTCGGAGGGAGGGAGGTTGCTTGTAGATGAAACAAGGGAAAAGGAGGGAGTACAGGACCCTCCAATATTTGGGGTGGAAGAAAGAGAAGAAGGAACCAGCAAAGGGTTCTGAGGGAGTAGAAGAGAACCCCTAGAGCGGGAAGAATTTCTAGAAACAGAAAGTTATCGAGTTTGTCAAAAATTGCTAAAAGGTCAGAATGAGGACAAAAAGTGTCCATTTTATTTGGCGACCTAGGGGTCATTAGTGACCTTGAGAGGAGCATTTCATTGGAATGGTGGAGGCAGAAACCAGGCTGAAGTTATTGGAAGAGAGAATGGGAGTGAAGAAGTGAAAACAGTAAGTATAGAACCAGTTAGGGGACACCTTGCAGTGAAAAACAAAAGAGAAATAAGGAAAAAGCTAGTAGGAAATGTGAGGCAAAGGATGGTTATTGTTTTAAATAGGACAAACACAGCCTATCTGTTGTACTGATCAGATGAGCCAATAGACAGGGAGAAACAGATGATACTGGAGAGAGGAAATAATCAGATGAATGAAGTCCTTGAGGAGAGGGGAGATGGTATTCAAGTCACAAGAAGGGGGCGGTAACAAGAGGAAGAAGTAACACAGGAGAACCTGAAAAATAGGTAGGTTTTTCTATTTGGTAGCAGGAATAAGAGAGTTCTTAATTCTATTCCATCAATCAACAGCAAGGAAAGGTCATCAGCTGGAGTGAGGAAATAAGAAAGTGTGGGAAGTAAGACTTGTGAAAGAGTGATTTCAGGCTGGGCGCAGTGGTTCATAACTGTAATCCCAGCACTTTGGGAGGCCGAGGCGGGTAGATGACTTGAGGTCAAGAGTTCAAGCCAACATGGTGAAACCCCATCTCCACTAATACAAAAATTAGCTGGGTGTGGTGGTGCACGCTTGTAATCCCAGCTATTTGGGAGCCTGAGGCGGAAGGATTGCTTGAGCCTGGGTGCTGGAGGTTGCAGTGAGCTGAGATCGTGCCACTACACTCTAGGCTGGGCTACAGGGTGAGACTCTGTTCTAAAAAAAAAAAAAAAAAAAAGCGATTTCAGAGAGTGGGAAAGCAAAATAAACCCACTAGAAATGAGCAGGATAGTTGGACACTGTTGGATGTTCATTTGAGTTTTGTGATCATGAATTTTGATGCAACCAGTCACCCCATGGGTCCTATGTATCATTTTCCTAGCAAATGTTAGCAACTTTGGTGCAGATATGTGTTCAAAGAGGTTGGAGTTTTGACAGGTGAATATGATGTAAGAAAAGAGGGGAAAGTTCATTGAGGATGGTTGCATGGAAGTGCTGGACCAGGAACTCTAGACTGGGAAGCAAAGACATGAAAACAGAAGAGAAATGATGAATAGTCAGAAGTGGTCAGTTAAATAAGCTAGGTACATGTGTTAGGCCATTCTTGCATTGCTATAAAGAAATACCTGAGGCGGGGTAATTTATAAAGAAAAGGGGTTTAATTTGATTCACAGTTCTGCAGGTTGTACAGGAAGCATGGTGCCAGCACCTGCTCCTGATGAGGCCTCAAGAAGTTTTCAATCATGGCAGAAGGTGAAGGGGGAGCAGATATATCACATGGTGGGAAAGGGAGCGGGAGAGAGGCAAGAAGTGCCATGCTCTTTTAAACAATCACCACATGAACTCAGAGCAAGAACACACTCATTACCGTGAGAACAGCACCAAACCGTTCATGAAGGATCTTCCCCCAGAATCTAAACACCTCTTACCATGCCCCACCCCCAACACTGGGGATCGCAGTTCAACATGATATTTGGAGGGACAAACATCCAAACTATATCAGCACAGAAAGACAAATATTGCAAATTCCCATCTCACTCATATACAGGAGCTAAAAAACTGGATCTCATGAAGGTAGAGAGCAGAATGTTGGTTACCAGAGGCTGGGAAGGGAAGGGTTGGGAGGATGAAGAAAAGCTACTTAAGGAGTACAAAAATATAATTCGATAGAAGAAATAAGTTCCAGTGTTTAATAGTACAGTAGGGGACTGGGCGCAGTGACTCACACTGTAATTCCAGCACTTTGTGAGGCTGAGGTGGGTGGATTACCTGAAGTCAGGAGTTTGAGACCTGTCTAGCTAACTTGGTGGAACCCCATCTCTACTTAAATACAAAAATTAACTGGGTGTGGTAATGCGTGCCTGTAATCCCAGCTACTCAGGAGGCCAAGGCAGAAGAATTGCTTGAACCTGGGAGGTGGAAGTTGCAGTGAGCCAAGATTGCGCCACTGCACTCTAGCCTGGGTGACAGAGTGAGACTCCATCTCAAAAAAAAAAAAAAAAAAAAAAAAAGGAAAAAAAAGGAAAAGAAAGGAATGATAGTATAGTAGGAAAATTATAGTTAAACATAACTTGTTGTGTATGTCAAAACAGCTAGAAGAAAAGATTTGTAATGTTTCCAGCACAGGTAAAAGATACATCTTTGAGGTGATAGATATCCCAGTTACACTGATTTGATCATTGCACATTGTATACAGAAATCTGAATATCACATGTAACCCCAAAATATGTACAATAATTATACATCAATAAAAATAAGTAAAAGAAATGTAATTTAGAACTCTAAAAGAATTCTAAGGAATTCTTCAGAATTATTATTTCAGAATGTTTTTGAAAGACTTAGAAACACAAACACTTTTTGTTTTTGAAAGACTTAGAAACACAAACACTTTTATATAAGTCTCAATTATATTATCTAATTCAGGGTGAACACAGAGTGACTGCTTTTCTTAGGAAATCAAGCCTCCTCTCACCTTTCTTTAAAAAAGAAAGTGGTCACTTAAACATGTCAAGGGGGCCAAAGAGTTATTACAGTGTCTACAGAAGAACAAGGGGGCTGGAAAGATAGGAGTTTGTATTTAAAAGGCAGCTTATTAGCCAGGCATGGTGTCTCATGCCTATAATTCCAGCGCTTTGGAAGGCTGAGGCAGGAGTACTGCTTGAGCCCAGGAGTTTGAATCCAACCTGGGAAACATAGTGAGACCCTGTCTCTTAAAAAAAAAAAAAAAAGACAGCTTATTGAAAGTGTGATTTCAGAGGAGTGCTGTTAGTGTTGATTAGGATGAGTAGGCTATGACTATAGGTGTGGGTGGCTGGAGCAGGATGAAGGAAAAGCTGACTAAAGTTGAGTGGGCCAAGACCAGAGAGACTGGGATGTTTGACATCCTGTGATGTCAAAAGTCACTGAGAATGGTGCCAACTGCAGGGGTGGAGAGGAAGACAGTGAGCAAAACTGCTCAAAGAAAAGAGTCTGGGAAGGGCGTCAGTAGATGGCAACTAAACAGGGGACAAAAATGCAGCAAATAAGTTAGGAGACTCAGAAGATCTGGGGCTTTGAAGGAAGAGAAATGGCTTGGGTATGGAAATGAACATTCTACCCTTTAGTTCTAGCCCAAGATAAATGGAGTGCATGAAGGCTGTAAGGGAGCCATATCCTCAGGGAACAGCCTGGTTTCGGTTGTAAGCAGAAGTACAAGGCACATTCAATAAGTCGGAGTTACAGGGGAGTTTGCTGATCATGGATCTAGAATTCTATAAGACAAAAGAAGTGCTAAGAGAGGAGAGGAAAGGGTGAGGGATTGGGTAAGATTAGGCACTGTATGAGGGAGAGTCTGAAAAGGGACCAGGAACAAGACCAAGGTGTGAGGGATAGAAATGGAGTCTTGTGAACAGACAGAAATCGGGCCCCTGGGAACTGGGCTAAGACTGAAAAACAATTTCTTTTGAGATCTACAAAATAAATCTGTTTTCCCCTCTATTGCTCTGAAATTGATACTGGCTTTCTTTTAAGGAATGAAAGGGGTGCTAGGAAAGGTAAAAGAGAAAAGATGCTGAAGAGAACAAAAAAAATTATTTCAGTTATTTGCAAAATATAGGGGTTTTATTTCTGATCAAAATATTATTAACTGTTTTTTCTGACAATTTGCAATGGATAGAATCTTTAAGAAGCAAGAAGCAATCCCTTAAAATTCTCCTACTGGAGAATGCTACTGCCAGTACTTTTTGCAAACCTATTGGTTGCCTCTGCCAACACATGTTTTAATCTTCACTGAGCTTATATAGATGTGGAGAATCACCATGGAGAGAAGGAAAGCTGAGAAAGCAAAAGCTCACATTCTATGGCTCTGATTGTCTCAAAAAGAAGAGGAAGTGATATTAACAGCAGAGAGTGGCTGGAGTAGGGAAGCTTGGAAGTGTTAAGGAGAGTAGGAAATGTCCACATGGCTGCTATGGTGATATCTACAGGAAATCAACATGGGAAGATGAATAGTTACTGAGCACGTCAATAACAGAATTCTGCTGATTTCCCCCCCGAGATTCAAAAAGTGGGCATTCTACCAACTCCACCAATACTAGAAAAAAGGTCATTAGAGTGCATCGCTTATTTAACATAATCCACAGCAATTTTTAAAAGATCACATCAGCCAAACTGAGTTTCAAATTCTCCCCTGTAACTGCTACAGATATCATTGGTAGATACCATAGGATGATTCTCCTTTTCTCTCCAGCTAATGACTTAAGAAATGAAAAAGAAAGAAAAAAACGAAAGAAAAAACCTTTAATTTAGATCTTGACAAATATATAAAAATGAGAAAATAACTTTTAAGTTAGTGGTGGTCAACATATTTTGTCAAATGCCACATGCTTAGGTGAGAGGAGGCTTGATTTCCTAAGAAAAGCAGTCACTCTGTGTTCACTCTGAATTAGATAACATAATTGAGACTTATGTAAAAGTGTTTGTGTTTCTAAGTCTTTCAAAAACATTCTGAAATAATTCTAAAAGAATTCCTTAAAATTATTTTCCTAAAGAAAACTTCCACATTTTAAGACATTTATGTACTCTTAAAAAAGTTTTTTTTAACTTATTTTCTCCCTTTCTTGTTTGTACAACTCTCAATAAGTCTGCTGCTAAGCATCTTAATCTCCAAGGTCATAATTTTTTCTCTTTCTTTCTCTTGACAGCACCAAGGCATGAGGTGGCTTCAGGTTCATGAAACTGTGGACCCGGAGAGTAGAGAGGTGGACAGCACCAAGCCAGGAGGGCAGCTGGGCATGAGCCTTGGACGAGCAGGAGCAGAAGACGAGGAAATCAAGATCTCACACCAGGTCTCCAACATCAGGGAGTCTGAGGCCCCAGACTAGAGGTAGAGGCTGGGGAGAATCTGTAGGCAGGGACAGGACCAGGCAGCTGCAGATAGAGAAGGGGGCACTCACAATGTCAAAGAAACTTTATCTTTGGGAAAAACTCTCTGTCTGCCCCTGCTTCTGGTCTTTCTAAGGCTATGGTAGCTATGGGCTAAATAAGCAACACCAGACAGGTGACTAGGGTGAGGGCATTTCCCTGAGATGCAACCTGAGAAAGAAATGCATATTAAATCCATGAATCTTGTACCCCTGTGGTTTTGAATTTGAGATAAAAATTCTCCTGGGTTTGTCCTTACTGAATGGATAAGGGTTCCCAGTGTATAGGTTTTTAATTGGTTTTATTTATTTATTTTTTGTTGTTGTTGTTGTTGTTGTTGTTAACCAGGCAATTATGTTCTTATCCATTATAAAGAGGACAACCTCAAAATATATCTTCTGCCCATAGGGTCTTATGTCCTTCAAGAACCAAGTTTCAACTGTTGAGTTTCTGGAAATTTCCCCTCTTTTTCAGGTTTCTGTGTATTTATAGCCAACAGTCAAATCTAGGAATAAGAATAGCTACCTTTAGAGCAGTGTCCTATGTAGAGTAGGTACTCACTAAATTATCAATTGGATTAATTTATAAATGATTGTCATTATTAGCATGAATAAGCATATATTACATGCCAGATGACATTTTACATTCCTTATTTCGTTATATCTTCATAATAGTTAGAGATTTCTTTTTATCCCCACTTTATAGAAAAGGAAACCGAATCACAGAAAGGTCGTACTGCCTCTTTCAGGATATACCAATTATGTGTGCTAGTAAGTAGTGGAGCCAGGATTTGCACTCACGTAGTCTGGACCAGATCACACTCTCAGTCACTATGGTTCTAAGTCCAGTATGGTAAGAACCTAAGGTGGAGTTAGGAGAAACCAAACAGGTATACAGAATCTGGAAGGTTTTAAAATTACATTGTAAGGATCATTTTACATTTTTTATTATTAAAAATGTCAAATAAATTAAAATAGAATAGTATAACAAACATTTGTGTGCCATCACTTAGCTCCAAAAATTATCAATCTTGCTTCATCTAAACCTGTAGCTCCCACCAATGCCCCAAATTATTTGAAGCAATTTCCCAATAACATATCATTTCATCTGTAAGTATTGCATATATCTCTAAAATACAGGCTCCATAAAAATTTGTCAATATTATTTCAGATGTAAAAGAAAATATAAAATAACCAAATAATGAGACTATTCTGAGTCTTTAAGTGCTTAACTTAGAAAAAGTATCAAAAATTCTCTTAAGGTGGAATGAAATAGAGAGAAAGTTGTTCCCTAATGGATATAGATATTCCTGAAACAGAGAAAGTGTAGGTGCCTCTTTTGTTTGAGACGGAGTTTCACTCTTATTGCCCGGACTGGAGTGCAATGGCATGATCTCAGCTCACTACAACCTCTGCCTCCTGGATTCAAGCAATTCTCCTGCTTCTGCCTTCCGAGTAGCTGGGATTACAGGTGCCCACCACCACGCCCAGCTAATTTTTGTATTTTTAGTAGAGACAAGATTTCACCATGTTGGCCATGCTGGTCTTGAACTCCTGACATTAGGTGATCCACCCACCTCAGCCTCCCAAAGTGCTGGAATTACAGGCATGAGCCACCATGCCTGGTCAGGTGCCTCTTTTAACAGCGGATAGAATGTTGAAAGTAGGGTGAGGTGTTATAAGTAAGGAGAGAAGTATAGTGTTAGGGTATGCTGTAATTCAAGTTTTGAGGTTTCTCCCCTTTTTCCTTTATTTCCTACTTAACAGTATGTGTCAGATATTGTGTTATTCTTAAATATAATGTGGTGAATAAAACAGACAGTCTCAGTTTGTTCAGAACAGACAGAAATTAAACATATAATTCCCTCAAAATAAAAAGTTAGAAACTGTGAAAGAGTGAGAGAGAGAGAGAGCACAAGATACTACAACAAAAAATGATGGCAAAGCCCCATTTGAATTGAAAGAGGAAGGTGCTGGAAATCCATACTAAGTGACTGGTACTGTGACCCGAAGAACGACTGGCGTCAGCTAGATGAAGTGTCTGAGTAAGAGGGTTTTGGGCAGAGAAAACAGAAGGTGCAAAGGCCCCACAGCAGGCAAGAACTTGTCAAGCCCAAAGGCCCAAAAGAAAGCTGGTGTGGCTCAGTATAAAGGGGAAGGTGAGTCGGGAGAAGATGAGGTTGGAAAGATTGACAGAACCATGTAGACCAGATTAAAATACCTGGATTTCATGTAAAAGGTCAAGTCATTGAAAGGTGTTAAATCTGGAGAGTGCTTTGGTCTTTTAAGATACCATAAAGATCACCTTGGTTGCCATATGAAGGCTTCAGTGGATGTCCTTCAGGAGAGGAATTAGGGAGACCAGTTAGGAGGGCATTGCTGTCATGCAGGTGACAGAAAGTGTCTGAGGAACAAGGAAGAAAGCTGTAAACTGAACGTATATTTTGGAGGTAAAATCCATAGGATATAATGATGAATAGTTGAGATGGCTGCTATAGGAGCTCATATTGATATCATCCCATCATCCCAGGGCTTGGGTTTTTCACATAAGAATCCTTTCTAGGCCAGATGTAGTGGCTCATGCCTGTAATCTCGGCACTTTGGGAGGCTGAGGCAGGCGGATCACCTGAGGTAAGGAGTTTGAGACCAGCCTGACCAACGTGGCAAAACTCCGTCTCTACTAGAAATACAAAAATTAGCTGGGTGTGGTTGCACGTGCCTGTAATCCCAGCTACTTGGGAGGCTGAGGCACGAGAATTGCTTGAACCTGGGAGGTGGAGGTTGCAGTGAGCCACGATTGCACCACTGCAATCCAGCCTGGGCAACAGAGTGACACTCTGTCTCAAAAACGAAAAAAATTTTTTTTAAAAGAGTCCTTTCTAAATATTGATGTCTCCTTGACAAGCATCTAGAGAGTCTCCCTGAAGAGGCCATCATGGAGCTGAACCTGTTGACTGGTATTTCCATTGTTTAAGTATTGGACAAGATCTGGAAGTCCATTAAGCCCATGCAGTTCTTGGGGGATTAACTTCCATAGGTAAAGCTAAGGAAGTCATGGCTTCCAGGGCTAGGCCAAGAAGTGAAGGCCAACAGGCAGGCTACTATCCCCAGGAACATCCTCCCTGCCCAGCCCATTGCAGGTACCACACTGAACACATCTGCAGGCATCTCAAGTTGTAGCTGCAGATGGGGACTGGTGCCTCCCATTTTTATTTTAGCCATTTTGTCTCCTGCACCTACTTCCTTCATACAGTCTAATCAAAATGACACCTCTGGGGCCTGGGTTCTCCGTCCAAGCCGAGGGAAGGCTCCTCTTTTTCAAGGTAATATTGAGGTAGTAACTCGGGTTTTTGCTAGTGCTTTGTTTACTAAGAACCTGCTTAAGTAGGGGTTAGGGAGGGAACCATGCGAGGCATGACCAATGAGGAGAAGGAAGAAAGCCTATTGGCCCCCTGGAGCCAGTCTTGTGCTCTCCTGTAGCTGGGCCACTGCCTTAGGGGGCTTTAGTCACTCCAGTGGAAGATAAATGTAACCTACATGATGATGTAAAAAAATAACTATTTCTTTCCTTCTTGACTCTAGAGGAGCTGGCTCCAGAAGGTTGAGGGCAATCCTAAATTAAGATTATATGCTACATTTACACTCTCTCTCTCTCTCTCTCTATACATATATATATGTATATAAATAATGATATATATGTGTGTATATATATATAAAATGATGCATGTATATATATGTATATATATAATGATACAAAACAAAAACCCTTCTGGGGTTTCTAGTGGTAGTTGAAATAGTCCCACACAAAATCATTAGAAAGTATTAGAAATAGTCCCACACCAATATGGGATAAGCTCCTTGACTTCTAAGGGGTAAGAATGCATCCTGCTGTGTGTTTTAGAATGTCTTCCCCACCTTGTTTTGTGGCAGAGAAATGCCCCTTGATCATGTCCAAGTGTGTTTTTCACTGTCTTATTTCTGAATCATGTTCTAATTGCTTAGCCCTGCCACATGGGCCCAATGTTCATTTTGAGTATAATATACTAAATGTTTTTTTCCATATCAGTATAATAAAGGAGTGATGTGCAATGAAAAAAACATTGATGGCCCTATCACTTGTCTGGTCTCATATCATACCTATAATAATTGGCAATGTTAATTGAGTATTTACTATGTGCCAAGTTCTGTACTAAGTGGTTGACTTTGATGTCTTATTTATTTATTTATTTATATTTGAAATGGAGTCTCATTCTGTTGCCCAGGCTGGAGTGCAGTGGCACAATCTTGGTTCACTGCAACATCTGCCTCCCGGGTTCAAGCGATTCTCCTGCCTCAGCCTCCTGAGTAGCTGGGATTACAGGCACCTGCCACCATGCCTGGCTAATTTTTTTTTGTTTTTTGTTTTTTGTTTTAGTAGAGACAGGGTTTTACCATGTTGGTCAGGCTGGTCTTGAATCCCTGACCTCAGGTGATCTGCCCACCTCGGCCTCCTAAATTGCTAGGATTACAGGCATGAGCCAACACGCCTGGCCGGATGTCTTATTTAATCATTGCTCTAACTCTGTGGAGTATGCATGATTTTTAGAGATTAGGCAATGGAAACTTACAGAGGTTAAGTGACTTGTCCAGTCACATGTTAATAAATAACAGTTCTGGGAATCAATCTCCTCTGTCTTCAAAGCCTGTGCTCTTAAGTACAATATGACATTGCCTCAGTATATCTGAAGTCATAATGAGATAGTAGACTGCTTCCAGAAAGGTCTCCAATGATCCCTGCCTCCTAATATTCACTCTCTCATGTAATCCCCTCCCTGTGTGTAGTATGGATCTAGTGACTAGCTTTTAACAAATAGAATGTGGCAATGGTGATGGGATGCCACTCTAAGATTAGATGATAAAAGACTGTGACTTCCATCTTAGCAGCACTCTGACTTGCCTTGTTGCTCACTTGCTCTTATAAAGCAAACTGCTATGCTGTGAGCTGCCCTATGGAGAGGCCCATAGTGCAAGGAACTGAGGGTGGCCTCCAACCAAAAGCCCATGTAGAAATGAATACTGCCAACAGCCACATGTGTGCGCATGGAAGTGGATCCTTCCGCCCTTGAGCCTTGAGATTTCTGCCGATCAGCTGACACTTCGATTGCAGCCTGTGAGACTCTGAGCAGAGGACCTAGTTAAGCCATGGCCAGATTCCTACTTTACAAAAACTGTTGTTTCAAGGTACCAAGTTTGGGGCGTAACGTGTTACACAGCTGTAGGTAACTAATACAAATGATAATGTTAATATTAATAATATTAACAACTGTCCTAGTATCTTGCATTTATGTAGTGTTTCAAACTTTTCCAAAGAAAAATCAAGTTTCGGAATAATGAAATTAGAAAAATATATTTCTAGTATCTTCCCCTAAAACATAGCAGCTGCACTTGAAAGAACCACCTGTATTTTCAACAAGAAAAATTGGTATTTATTCACCTGTTTTCATTACCTTAATTCCCATCTCTAAAACCATTTGAAATATGGTACCTAGCAAGGGACCTTTTTCTTCTTTGTACTAAGCTGTTAGCAAAGAGATATGTTTAAGCATCTGGCCTGGGTGTTCTTTAGGACCTCACATTTGTAGCAGCCAGTTGGACTTCTTAGCCTGTGCTGGAGTTTCCTAATCCCTGTATCAATTCCTGCTCCAAGAGAGGGACATGGATTTTAAGCTGTCAATCAATATTTTTGCCAGTTGAGATGAAATATAAGGGGTAAAAGAAAAAAAGTTAACATAAGACCAGAGCTCAAATTGGGCAAGACTACAAAGAATTTTTCCAGAAAGTTTTCCCAGAAGGAGCTAATTTCTGTGGGAGAAAGTAATCTTCATGTTTGGCTTGAATAACCACAGAAACAACAAAATGCAAATATTTAAAAAATAATGGGAAAATAGAAGAAAAATTTTGATTATACTCTCAGTGGGCTTACTTTAAAAACAAAAACCACTGAGTGTATGTGTAAATGTGTATATACCTACACATACACAGTAGCAGAAAGAGAAACATAAGAAATTGACTAAAAATGTACTTATTTTGCACATAGTTATAGAGCAAGGAAGTCCTGAATGTAATTGTAAAGGTTACACCACAGAATAAGATAAACACAGGCCGGGCGCGGTGGCTCACGCCTGTAATCTCAGCACTTTGGGAGGCCAAGGCAGGCAGATCACGAGGTCAGGAGATCGAGACCATCCTGGCTAACACGGTGAAACCCCGTCTCTACTAAAAATACAAAAAAATCAGCCGGGCGTGGCGGCCTGTGCCTGTAGTCCCAGCTGCTGGGGAGGCTGAGGCAGGAGAATGACGTGAACCTGGAGCCAAGATGGCGCCACTGCACTCCAACCTGGATGACAGAGCGACTCTGTCTCAAAAAAAAAAAAAAAAAGATAAACACAGTCTCTACCCTGATATAGCCTAAATTTTAGTGGGATAAACAGATAAGTAAAAGCTAACATAATAAATCAATAAATAACTACAGGTTGTGATCGTGATTGAAAGTAAAAACGAGGAATTGTTTACACTGGACATTCAGAAAAGGCTTGTCTGAGAATGAAAGAAAGTGGGGTCAGCTATGTTAGGAGCTGGGAGAGAGGTTTCCAGATAAAGGGAATAGCAAATACAATGGCCCTAAAATAGAAAGAGTGTAGACTGTTCTAGAACTGTCAAAGGTCAGTGAGCCTGGTGAAGGATGGTATGAAATGAGGAAGTGATGGTCATAGGCCAGATCATTTAGGGCCTTATAGGCCCTGCAAAGGAGTGGGATTTTACTCTGAATTCAAAGGGAACTTACGTTCTCAAAAGATCACCCTTGTGGCTATGTGAGGAATAGCTATAAACAAGCTAAAGTGGATGTCTGAAGCTAAGTAGAAAAAAAGCCTATTGCACTATTCCAGGCTAGAGATGAGAGTGGCTTAGAGCAGAGGTTGGCAAAAGACATAAAGAATAACGGACAGATTTTGATGGTAGAATGAAAAGGACTTAAAGCTGAATTCGATGTGGAGGCTGAAGGATTGGACGAATCAAGGAAACCTCTTGGGTTGAGTGTTTCACATGTGAACATGGTACCATATATTGAACGGAGAAACCCTACAAAGATCTGTGTGTTGAGAGATCAGGAGGTTGGTTTTGAACATGCAGTCCGAGATGTCTCTAAGAAATTCAAGTAAAGATGTAATTTAGAAAATCAGATCTATGAGCTTGAGCTAATATTATATTATATATATATTATGAATATAAAGTCAATCACATTCTGTAGTCAGCCTAAATATATCAATATACACAACATGAAGGATTATGCTTAGTAATGTAATTCTTTGATTTTACAGAACTGAAATAAATCTCAGATTTTTCAAGTCATTTTTTACTTTTAATTGTCCAAATATAGCACCATTTAATTTTTTTTCAGCTTCATGCTTTCTAATTTTTGAATATTTGAATTCTCCATTATAAAAAATATTAGAAATATTTTTTCTAATATTTAGAGAGGTCTAAAATTTATGGAGCACTTACAACAGAACAGGCAGAAACAAAATAACATTATTTCACTTAAATTCATAACAATCCTCTAAGATTACCTCCTTTTAGCAGGTGAAGAAGCTGAGGTTCAAAGCATTTAAGTTAACTTGTCCAGTGACATATGATCAGGATTCAAAGCCAAGTTTTCTTTTGGCACTTAAGGCCACATCCCATCTTTACAGAAGATGCAAAGCCCACAGCGTCTCCTTTTGTTTCTCTTTTAGTTTCCATATTTTCCCCCCACTGTTCTTACATCTCTTTTACTGTTCAACCCAACTGAATTCAACAAACACTTGGAGCACTCCCCTACATTTGTATGGCTGCTAATTGCATTTCTGCTGAGTTTTGGACATGTTCTGTTCTTCACCTCCACTATTTGATGGTCTTCTGCCATTGTCTCAGCTGCTTAATAACACGAAATTCCCCATATCCCTTCTTCTCAAAATGTCATAAATAGCTGCTATTGCCTTGGCAATTTCCTGGACTTCCACATCCAGTGAGGATTGGCTGTTACCTAAACTGTTAATTTTCTCCTGGCCATAATCCACAGGAAACTATGTTCATTAACTCTGAAGCTTGCTTCCTGGAACAAACAACTTGATTTTCTTCCTCTTTGCTTTTTGTTCTTCTATGTTTTCTTACTATATTTCCCATTCTCTTATTTCACTTTTAATTTCATTATTTTCTTTTTATGTTGTTTTAAAAATAATCTAATGCCCGTTTCTAGTCTCAGTTTTTTCCCTGCATTTCTATTTTTTTGCTAGTTGGAAGTGCACTATTTGAACCAGTTAGTACTTATTTATTCATTTGTTTAAATAGACTAACAGCCCCAGAACAGGACTTGACCATTCCATATCCGAAAAAAATTGGTAGTTGTCGTGGAGAGAAATACCTATCTTAATTAGATACATTAGTCAAAGGAACATCACATGATTTTTTTAAAACAAATTCCTCTGTAGCTATTTCTATGTGCCTGTCACTGTTAGAAGACATGAGCTATTACTTAATCTTCCTATTCACTCTGAGATAGCTACTATTATTATCTTGTTACAGATGAAGAAACCACAGGAACAGAAACTCAGAATAGAAAATCTATATCAATTTTTACACATGAAAATAGAACCTGACCCTTATCACCTGACAGAAGTTTTATATTTGGGGTATTGTATGATGGAAAAAAAAACAGAAAATGGGGTCTCTTACTGTGTAAAGAAGTGTAACGCTCCCAGAAGAAAAGAGTTCCACAGGGAGATAACTGAGTAAGGAGACCTGACTTCCTCTGTGCGCAGGAAAGGCAGCTATGAAGGAAGACTGACCTCCTTGTGAAGGTAGAAGTCTCTGGTGTCTTTCCTTTTGATAACAAAATAAAAAATTTATGTTAGCTAGAAACTTATCCTTTACTCTGCTAGTGCTCTACTAGAGCAATCTGCATTTACCTGTGCGTGATGTGCTTGTTTGAAGAGACCAAAGGAACATGGTGCCCTCAGGGAAGACGGCATCAGCTTCTTGAGTGGACCGTGGGTCACAGTTCCACGAGGTGATGAGCAGTGCTGTTTGGCAGTCTTAGAGGAGTATTCCAAAGAAATGTAAGACCAAACCTGGCAACCCTTATAGACTGGAGAATGCTTCCCCGAAAGGGGAAAAGAGGAAACTAGGAAACATTTGCGTTTCATAATACACATGAATTGTTCATAACATAGAAGCATGATTTCACAGATAATCTTAAAAATAATCCAATAATAATATGACACCCTGATAGCATTGTAAGTTAAAAAAAAAATCACAAATCCACTGGTAGCCTAACACCAATGAAACGTGTACAAATAACATTTTGTTGAGAGTTACTCCTTTATCAGTAGCAACATTGTTGAGTTCTATTTGGAACCACAATGTATACATGAAGTAAAGTCTATTATTTGGAACTTTATAGATCAAATGAAAATAAGCCTACACTGTAAGTTTAACCAAAGAATGCAAAATAAACTAGATTAATAATGATGAAGTGAACAGTCCTATATAATTAAAGAGTAAGACTAGTAGTGAAGAAAATTGTGACTAACCCAACATAATACTGTTGATACACTGATGATAAAGGGTACTTTCAAAAAGCAGAAAGAATTTCAAGTATCTGCAATGTATAAATAGTGAGCAGTTTGCAAATCTGTTTAAAAGCCAGTAGAATGTTAATTTAGAGTCCCTAGTAAATTCCAAAGTAAGTTTAATTTAATTTATGAATACCACATTGTAGTAATTCTTAATAACTACTTACAAATTATTAACTCTCTTAGAAATGTTTTGGGCAGCATGTAATAGAAAACTCCAGCTGATATTGACCTAAGCCATAAGAATTTTTACTGTTTATGTAACAAAAGCCTGGAGGCATATGATTTGAGGATTAGATCAGCACCAGATTTTAGGGTACTTGGTTAATGTCTTTGTGATTATCTTGGACATCCCTGCAGCACCAAGTACCACATTCTCAGGCCTCAAAATTTAAAGACAAGTAGCAAGAGTGAGGCCACAGTGGTGAGAGAGCTCCTCCCACAGGCCTGTTCCTGTTTATCAGGGAGAGAA
Source organism: Pongo abelii (assembly GCF_028885655.2). Classification (NCBI taxonomy): domain Eukaryota; kingdom Metazoa; phylum Chordata; class Mammalia; order Primates; family Hominidae; genus Pongo; species Pongo abelii. Next base: position 65,587,787 of record NC_071999.2, read on the forward strand.
AAAGCTTTCCTAGAAGCCTGCCCATTAGACCTCTCAGGTCACGTTGGCCAGAACTGGCTCCGTGGCCATGCAAGCTACAAAGGAGACCAGGAAAGTAAATATATGGGTTTTGTTTTGTTTTGTTGTTTTTTGTTTTGTTTTGTTTTGTTTCCAGCTTCTAGAGAGGGAGAGATGAGCAAGGAAGAAGGAAGCTGGAAATGAGTGTTGGGCATCATTAATAAATGTTGGCCATGTTTTCTGTCTTAGTCTATTTGGGCTGCTATAACAAAATACCTTAGACTGGGTAATTTATAAACAATAGAAATGTATTGCTCACAGTTCTGGAGAATGAGAAGTTCAAGGTCAAGGTGCCAGCTGATTTGGTGTCTCGTGAGTACCCATTCCTCAGAGGTGGTGCCTTCTATGTGTCCTCACATGGTAGAAGGGGGAAACGAGCTCTCTTAGGCCTCTTTTTTAAGGGCACTAATCCCACTCATGAGGGTGAATCCCTCTTGAAAAATCACCTCCTACAGGCTGCACATTTTAATTTTATTGCATTGGGGATTAGGTTTCAACAAATGAATTCTCAGGGGATGGAAACATTTAGACCATAGGATTTTCCATGTTTAGAAGCTCTTTCTCTGAATTTCTTACAACATGAAGCCAAGACTTCTTACATGGCAGGCCTTTCATCGGCCTATTCTCTAGCCTTCTCCCCACCTTCTCCCATAGGCAACTGAGGTTCTGACCATTGTAAACCAATTGCAGTTCCTACACCTCAGCATCCGGACCTATACATTTACATCTTAGCTTTTCTATTTGCCCTTGAAAGAAACAGTGTGTGAAGTATGTCCCAGCCTTCTCTATAACCCCAGGAAAACTCCATTCTTTCCCCAGCATCCTGTATTCTTCTGTATCACTTGATCACATTGTTTTGTGTCTGTTTATTTGTGAGTCTTCCTCGCCAAACTCCAAAGGGGATTTTACTATGCTCACTTTGGGGCAGCACCTTGCACATTGCCAGGCATGGAATTATAGCTTCCTAAAGACTCCTTGAATGAAGGAATGGATGGATGAAAATATAAGTCTTTGGCCAGGTGCAGTGGCTCATGCCTGTAATCCCAGCACTTTGGGAGGCTGAGGCAGGCGGATCACTTGAGGTCAGGAGTTCAAGACCAGCCTGGCCAACATGGTGAAACCCCATCTCTACTAAAAGTACAAAAATTAGCCTGGCCTGATGGCATGTGCCTGTAATCCCAATCACTTGGGAGTCTGAGACACGGGAATCGCTTGAACCCGGGAGTCAGAGGTTGCAGCGAGCCAAGATCATACCACTGCACTCCAGCCTGGGCGACAGAGCAAGACTCCGCCTCAAAAAAAAAAAAAAAAAAAAAGGAGGGAAGGAAGGAAGAGAGGAAGGAAGAAAGATATAAATCTTTGGATTTAGTCCTTGCTGTCCTGTGTGTGAATGTCCTGATATAAGCATAATTTTCTTTTTTTCTGCAGTTTTGCTCTCCTGCACGTTTTCCCCTGGACACGCATCTTATCTGTGGAGCACAGCACCAACGGGCTGCTCCTTCACTGGGCTGCTGATTTGTCCATTGTCAGTCCTCTGCAGGCTGCCTCCTAAGCCTCAGGTGCAGTCTGACACCTTGCTGCCTTTCCTCTCTGCATTTACAGAGGATCTCCTCTGTGTTGTATGCCTGTGATACTACAGGGCAGCTCAATCTCAACAAGGCCCTGTCTGCTGCCTCCAAAAAGTCCTGTCCACTAAAGTAAGCCCGTTTCTTACCTCATCACTTGGTTACCAACTGTCTTTACTGATCACATTTTTCTTGTTATATCCTCTAATAGGAGAGAATATTTTTCTTTATCAGAAAACATTGTGTTATAAAAGAATAGAACTGATTTCCTATTTGAAGATTTTCACCACACCCAAAAGAGAAAACAAGAGAACACACAGTTTCTAAGGTTCTCCCTGGTTTCCTTATTGCCTGGTCCCATTATGCCTGAGGAGGAGGGGTGGAAGGAGAAAGTTCAGCAGGAAACATTTCACTCTTTCCTGCCTCTTATTTATTTATAATTTTGAGAGTGCTCCATCTCCAGGAGGGAAGTAATGCTTCTCTTCTCAAATTTCTCACTGACTTTCAAATGGGCTTAAATACCGATTTCTTTAGACTTCTAACCTAATATATTCTACACAATATGAATCTGAGGTTCGATTTCTAGGTGGGTGGGTAAGAGGTGGAAGGGGTTTGTACTCAGAGCTCAGAACTGAGAACAAGTTGAAAGATTTGCCAATGTACAGGGGAACAAAAAATGTGCAGAGGTCTCAGGAGTGCAGGCTTCTCTGCTACAACATGAGTTTTCATAACTTGAACTGACTTTAATATGATGGATTCATTAGGGAACATTGTATTTTGTAGATTGCATTGGCTATAATTGGACAGAGATTGGGAATTAGCACCAATCAGAGCAAAACTGCTGTTCTGGTTGCAGCCAAGTTTGTTTAAATGGCTGGGTGATAAGATGGCTGATGAAGGCGGTAATGCTATCTTTAGATAAGCACTGAGCTAATTGGTAGTTCTGAAGGTTGCTGGAAAAGAAAAGCAATTAGTTCTGCAGTGACACAGAACTGGTCTTCCAAAAATATGGGGAAATTTTTAGTTATTAAAATAGTGTAGGTGGGAGATTTATTGGCAATAAGTGGGTAGAGACCAGAGATGCTAAACTCCCTGCAATGCACAGGACAGACCTACACAAGGAAGAATTGGCTTGCCACAAATCTAAAATGCCAAAAGTTGCGTGTCCCTAATCTTCTGCCCCAAGGATGGATATACCAGCTGGAGAGAAAGCAATATTTTGGGTTTATAGCTGTACATGAAATTATTAAAGGAAAGCCTTTATTCTGGACATCTTGAAGTCAAAATGCTATGGTTCCTTCAGCGTCTTTCTCACTGAAACAAAAGTTGTTGTTTTCAAAGCTATTTTTTCTTTTATGTAACAGGAATTTTCTTAAGAAGACAACTGAAAATCTCTTTTAGCAGAGCAGGTAGTAAAAGAGGAAGTACTTCCCAGTACTTGAAATATTACAGAATCCCTTACCTAGAAGTGGCGTTTACTGTACTTGTCAGTTTTCCCCTCCACTTTGGGCAATATTTCAGTTCAAAAGAAAACTGCTGTGTGAGAGGGAAAGTTTGGCCAACTTATGCTTCTTTTAGATGGTGTTGGTAAATCTGAAGTATCTTCAATTTGCCTTCACTTTAGAATAAAATTTAGCTTACTATACTTACTCTTAGCCCTCAAAAAAACACATCTCTTCCGATGAAAAATCAATTCTCATGCTGATAGTCCACTTTAAAAGTTAATCTGTTTTTTCCCTGGTTATTTCTAAGATTTTCTCATGACTTGTAAGTTTGATTACTTTATCCCACAATTTCACTATATGTCCAAGAATAGATTTGTTTCATTTATCTAGCTCAAAATAAAGTATGCTTCTTCAGTCTGAGGTCTCCTGTCTTCATTTCATTCTGGAATTTTCTTAGCCATTTATCTTCTTATCCCAATATTTTCATTCTATTTTCTATTTATCTTAACTTCTCTTTCACATTTTCTATCTTATTATTTCTCTGTGCTGTGTTCTGGGTTATTTTCAAAGATTTATCTTCAATTCACTAATTTTTTCTTCTGCTGTATCTAAACCGTTATTTAACAAGTCTATCAAAGGTTTATTTTTAAGTGACTGTTATTTCCTTTCTATTGTTCTTAAATGGTCCAAATTCCTTCAGCTTTAAAGTTTTATTCATCAAAAAACCTGTATCTTTGAATATCTTAAATATGTTTATATTAAAGTCCCCTTTAGATTGCTGTATTGTCATAGTTGTGAAATCTCCTCTTTGTTGGGTTTCTTGTTTACCACTAAACTCTCTTATATATTATAATTTCTTTTTATGCATTCGCCTTCTTTAAGTTATCTTTCCTAGCAGTATCATATGAGCCCTAGAGGTTTCCCTTAGGAAATTTTCCCATAGCCTCTACTGAGATTCTGAACTATCATGTTTTCCAGTTTGAGATTTCTGCATAATGTGAATAATGTAAATTTAGATAATTTCACCTGAGCATAGATTAGACTTTTCCATGTAGACTCCTCCATATCCCCAACCAGATGGGCTGTTTCTGGGCTCTGTTTAAAGTCTACTGGCCTCATGACAGGAAAATTCTTCCTTGGCTTCTCACTTTAGGCAATGAATCTAGTTATTGCTGTGTGCAGGCTCTGCACTTTGAGTCTTATCTCTACAAAGTATTAAAGCCTCAATTATGGTGTCCTGGTACTTCATAGGCAATGAAGCTTCAATTCCTCTTTACTTGGAGACTTCTTCATTTATGCAACCTGGATTTTTTTTTTTTTTTTTAGTGTTTTGTTTAGATACATGCTATTAAAATATTTTAAATGTTCTATCTAGATGTCTATGTTTTTTGATTTTTTGCTTTTCTGGAGGAGTGAAAAGGATTTCCCCTTCTGCTTAGTCCACCATTTGGACTGGATGTCATTCCAGGTCTTCTTGTCTTTACCACAAAAGTAATTTTCACTCTGGTACAGATTAGATGCTCAAGAAATAGTTGTTGAATTGTTATATAATTAAAGTTTATAGCATACTTTGGCTGAATTGAACCTTGTATACAGGAGCTTTAAATCAATCTTAAGGAAAATACACAAAGCAAGAGAAGAATACTGTTTTTGACAGTGTGTCAATTTGCTTATTCATTTTATAGTGGATGTTTCTCTTTTTCACTATGGAATTTCTTGTTAGGCTTATCTGAGAAATTTATTCTTTATAGTCCTATAATTAACCAGAAGAGTTTGGGGCTTTGGTTTCAGCAGATTCGGGGTTTAAATTTCAACTGTGCCACACTCAGATGTTCAAGCCACATCGTAGGGACTCCACAATTACTTGTTGAAGGAATAAATGAATGGATGGATAATTTAGCTAAGGATCAGTTCTTCCTATGCGAAATGTGGCCAATAATAGTAACCGCCCCATAGGGCTTTAGAATTAAGTGAGCTCACCTCTGCAAAGGACCCAGCATAGCATTTAGTGTAGAGTAGGAGCTCAGTGAGTGTTAACTATTATTATTATTCCATATAGTTACTTGAAATGCGTATCTCAGGGCCTAGACATAGAAGAATTAAATAATTATGCATTCCCTTAACTTCTTTAACTTTTCCTGTTACTTTCATTCTTTATATCTTCTTTTAAAAGACGTCTACTCTTGGCTGGGCATGGTGGCTCATGCCTGTAATCCTAGCACTCTGGGAGGTCGAGGCAGGAGGATCATTTGAGGGCAGGAGTTCAAGACCAGCCTGGGGAACACAGTGAGACCCCCATCTCTATTTAAATTAAAAAAAAGAAAAAAAGTCTACTCCTTATAAGGCCATGCTCATAAATGTCATTAAGAATCCAATTTGAATTCATAGTTCTATGATTTCCCCCATATTTCTGAAAAAAATCTGATTTTTTTAATATAATATTAGAATAGTTGTTCTCCAAGTAAGTATTTATTACATTATTAGAAAAATTAATCAAGAAAGTAGAGCCAAGTAGAGGTCTCGCATCACTGCACCAGTGAAAATACCATATCATATTATTCTAAAGGAGGAAAGATTTCCCTGACTTAATAGATATTAAAAACCAGGAAGAAATAAAAACACAAATTTCCTTGAGGTCATTCTAATTTTCACTGATTACTTTTTAAAAGAGAGTTAAAATATCTTAGAGAAAATTAGATCATCATGTGGTTTTTGTGCTATTATTTTCCCTTTAATATTCAACTACAATTTATGTAATTTAAACTATAAATTTTTAGAGTTCTATTGTTTCCTTGCTTGATAATAAATACAGAAAGGTATAGTGCCATCTTGTGAAAAAGATGCAGAACTGCATTACACTAATTTATTTGTGTAAGTTAAAATACAGCAGGGGAAAGGGATATAGAGCTAAAAGTTGTACATAATAAAGATTAATCAGCATATTTCTGTTAACTTAGCTGGATTTAATATTAAAAAATAGAATTTAGGTGGGTTTTCCATCCGCCTAAATATTTCTGTAGCCTGGATAATAGCCAGAAAGGCAAGGGTAACATATTGAGTTGAAATTGTGCAAGGGGAACTACCAAATTTCAGAACATTTTTATTCCAAAGGGAAACAGAAGAGAAAAACATTATGTCTGATGCTCTGAATTGCAAAGCTGTGTATATGATTGAACCAAAGATGTTGCTAATCACAATGGAGAGGAGAGGTGAAGCACATTACAGGTAAATTCGAGGGCCTTGGAATGATCTGATTAAATAGACAAAAGTGGCTACTTGCCTACTGACTCAGGAGCACTGTCCTTGACTGCTTTTCTTATTGAAACACCCCACATGTATGTATGTTGGAAATTGTTACACATTTTCATCAGGATAGTACAGAGATCTGGTGAAGGCACTAATATAGGAAATGAATTTGTATTTGAGGTGTTTTTTGTTTGTTTGTTTGTTTTTTTGAGACAGGATCTCACTCTGTCACCCAGGCTGGACTGCAGTGGCACGATCTCGGCTCACTGCAACCTCTACCTCCTGGGTTGAAACCTTTCTCATCCCTCAGCCTCCCAAGTAGCTGGGACTACAGGCACACACCACCACACCCAGCTAAGTTTTATATTTTTCATAAAGATGGGGTTTCACTATGTTGGCCAGGCTGGTCTTGAACTCCTGACCTCAAGTGATCTGCCTGCCTCGGCCTCCCAAAGTGCTGGGATTACAGGTGTGAGCCACCATGCTGCCCATGTATTTGAGGTTTTATAGAGGGCCAAATGAAAAGAACAAAGATTGTTTTTGTTAGGATGGTCTGATAGAAAATGAAGATGAGGAGACAGAATCAGGGAAATAGTGATGGTTGGGGGGTGGGAGGTTATTAAGTGAGGTAAAGAGATGGCAATAGCATTTGAAACAGAATCTCATTTTTTTGTGATATCATTCTGATGGCCAAAAAGATAGCTTCCAGGAAGTATGCTGAAGAAAATACTAAGGACAAAGAAAAGATGGGAAAACAGTAGGTTCATTTGAAAGGTTTCATTTGAAAAAAAAAAAGTTGATCATTCCCTTATGATCCCACTCCTATTACCAATATTTTGTTTCTTGATTGTGTAATGGCCCATAAGAGTTGTCATCAGCAAAATAATTTAACTGCCTCTCCTCCTTGCTATATACTTACAGAAGTGGTCATGTACATGCGGTGAGGCATGAAACTAAAGGAATTTTACTCCTAAAACCTTGCTTTGAATTTTCTTGCCTTCATGGATTTAACTTAGATCCTTTAATGCCATAATAATTTGGTTTCATATTGAATGTCCTTTGGGCTTTCATTGTCATTTATTTTTTTAAGAAGTTTTCTATGAGTTCAAAATAATCCTTTTGGTGAAAAGGCAATTCAATTATAGTCACAGCATAAAAGAAACCCAATGTGATACAATTCGCTATCAAGATCAGATTTACTGCTAAACCCAGATGATTTTATAAAACCAAAATTTGTGTTTGCATTTTGAGACACTTGACTGAGAGGCTTGATCAGAACATAAAGTGTCAAATAAAAGTGAGTCTCTCATCTAAATAAGGCAGAACTGAATTAAGAGTTTAAGTGACTCTTAGGGAAATAAGTTACCTTGGCATGCCATTTATGCAGGTTTGAAAGATGATTCTTAGATACTGGATCTGCCCTGATACCCTTTCACTCATAGGCAGAGGAGAAAATGTCCAGTTCTTTCCATATCATGGAGGTTTCCCATGCCACAGGAATGCTTAACAAACACATTCCCAACCATACCAGGACGGCGAATAGATTGTATTGCAATTCATTTTAAGAGGCACCATTCTTTGAAGACCTGTTTATATTCAAATTGGTGATGGCACTTAGTGGCAATGTGACCTTAACCTCTATGTCTCAGTTATATTCAATCTGCAAAATGGGGTATTAGTATTGATCCCATAGGCTATTATGAGATAGCAGTGCTTGGCATAATTTAAGCTTCACCTAATGTGAGCTATTATTATTATTACTACAAATAACCAACATATAAATGAATAGGTTTACATGTATATGTTTAGACACTGCTAGTGATTATAAAGATGAGATAAAATTCAGCATTGTATGCCTAGAAAATGGAATTTTCTGAAGAGTGACTGATGACCAAGGATGAGATATTTCAGGATGAAAGAATTCTGTAAAGGTTTAAGTGAAACAAAGGAGGGAAATAGCGGAGCAGAGAGATGCTTTCGTAGACATGGAAAGAAGAATGTTACACGTGACCCTTGAATAACATGGCTTTGAGCTGCACAGATCCATTTATATGTGAAAACTTTTCAAAAAAAGTTACAAAGAGTATGCCTGCCTGTTCTGCCTTCCCTTTTACCTCCTCCACCACTTCTGTCTCCCTCCCTCCCACAGCAAGACCAACCCATCCTCTTCCTCCTCCTCCTCAACCTACTTAATATGAAGATGATGAGGATAAAGTGCCTTTGATGATCCACTTCCACTTAATTGAATAGTAAATACATTTTCTCTTCCTTATGATTTTGTTAATAACATTTTCTTTCCTCTAGTGTACTTTATTATAAGAATAAAGTGTGTAATACATATGACTTACAAAATATGTGTTCATTGACTATGTTATTGGTAAGGCTTCTGGTTAACAGTAGGCTATTAGCAGTTAAGTTTAGGGGAAGTAAAAAATGATATTCAGATTTTCGAATACATGGGTACTGGCAGGGTATCAGCTCCCCAAACTCCTATGTTTTTCAAGGATCAACTGTAGTTGTTAGTAGGTGCTTAGTTAATTTTTAGAGTGGGAATTGATGGCAGAGGTTCACAATAGGACCAAAAATACTTAAACAAATCAAGAGCAGTGGAGGGGAGGTTAGAGATGGTTACTGAGGAGTTGGCACAGACCAGAGAGATATGGGACCCCCATAACTTCCATTCTCAGTTTCTCACATATTTATCCTAGCATCTGTAACTATTTTGTTGAATTTCATTGTTTATATTCCCATTGTCCTCTATTGCTATTCAAAATGTGGTCCTAGGACTAGCAGCATGGGCCTCGCCTGGGAGCCTGTTAGAAATGCAGGCTCTCAAGCCCTATCCCAGAACTAAGCACTCACAAGTGCATTTTTAACAAGATGCCCTGGTGCTTCCTATACATGTTACAGATTGAGAATCACCACTTTCATAGACCTTAAGCTTCTAGCATGGCACCTGGCATTTAGTCAATTCTTAATGGAAATTTATTGAATGAATTAAGTTGAATTCCTAGAAGCTACCAAATTGAGCTACAGGTGGAGATGAAGAAAGTAATTTCAACCCAAAACCAATGCCTTGAGCTACAGCTAAACTTTGAGTGACTATAGAAACTAAGCAAAATCATGTGGGCTGGGCACAGTGGCTCATGTCTGTAATCCAAGCACTTTGGGAGGCTGAGGTGGGCAGATCACTTGAGCTCAGGAGTTTGAGACCAGCCTGGGCAACATGGCAAACCCTGTCTCTACAAAAGAAAAAAAATACAAAGAAAAAACTAGCTGGGCATGGTGGCACATGCTTCTAGTCCCAGCTACTCAGGAGGGTGAGGCCAAAGGATCTGAGCTGGGGAGGTGGAGGCTACAGTGAGAGGAGACGGTGCCACTTCACTCCAGCCTGGGCACCAGAGTGAGGCTCTGTCTCAAAACAAACAAACAAAATCTGCCTTGGCTCAGAGATAAAAAGTATGGTGTGGAATGAGGAACGAACAGAGTGATTAAAGATTGGAGCTAGAGGGCAAAGGGACCCTGGGAAGAAAGGGCAGGAAATAGCCCACCAAAACCCTGGGAATATATATAAGAATCCTTCCACAGCAGTACAATATGTCAAGTTCTTAAACTATTACTTGTGTCCTACACTGAGGAAGATTGTGCGTGGCAGTGGGAGAAGCCTGGGTGGGAGGGACAGGCAGTTTAATCATACCCTGCTTCTAGGGGAGGTGAGTTATCAGGGAACTTTGTTTAGACAATTGACGCAAGGATTTAAATTGCAAAATCATTATGTAGAAGAGGCCCCTACCCACTCTTACAGGGCTACATTTTTAGATGCACAAAGAAATTGCCACTTAAACAAGTAATAGTTCATCATAATACCCACTTTTTGAGTTGACCCTAACTTACTGGATATGCTGACAATGACTTTGAAGTATTCACTTAAAATATACATTTAAAATATTCATTTTATAGGCTTCCTTTAAAATAAAGTATCCCTGTGTTTTAACTTAGCTTTGAAAAGACAGAATCATCTTTCATCTCTTTACCTTGTATATAACCTACCCATAATTCTTATCTAACCTTTGTTCACAATCTGTCTCACATAGATTTCTTCCCTTACATTTCTGAAGCCACTGCCTTGATTCAGGTCCCTGAAAGGAGGTAGCAAGATGAATTTTCTCCTTTCTACCTTTAAAAAGTATATCTTTCTCTTTGAAATATAGGTTTTTTTCCCCCAGAAGCATGCCTAAAACAGTTTTCTAACTAGGAATTTGGTATCATGCTTGAACTTTGGAGTTGGGTAGAACTGGGCTTGACTTTCTGCTCCATCTCTTGTTACATGTGTCACTGTCAATTACTTAACTTCTCTCCTTCAGTTTTCTCATCTGTAAAGTGGCAATAGCCATGGTATTTTTCCTCATGGAATTGTTATGTAGAAGCAAGATAGTACATGTTTGTAAAATAAATGCACACTAGTGGTTAGGAGCACAGACTCTAAAGCCAGACTGGTTGGTTTAATGTTCGGCTACCTACTAGCTCTGTGTCTTTGGGCAAATTGTATCATCTGTCTATGACTCATTTGAAAAATGGGGATAATGATAGTACTTACCTCATAGAAGTCTTTTTTTAACCTTAATGTATTTATTTTTTTATTATTTATTTTTTATTTTTTATTATACTTTAAGTTCTAGGGTACATGTGTACAATGTGCAGGTTTGTTACATATGTATACATGTGCCGTGTTGGTTTGCTGCACCCTTAACTCTTCATTTACATTAGGTATTTCTCCTAATGCTATCCCTCCCCCATCCCCCCACTCCACAACAGGCCCCAGTGTGTGATGTTCCCCACCCTGTGTCGAAGTGATCTTATTGTTCAGTTCCCACCTATGAGTGAGAACATGCGGTATTTGGCTTTCTGTCCTTGTGATAGTTTGCTCAGAATGATGGTTTCCAGCTTCATCCATGTCCCTGCAAAAGACACGAACTCATCTTTTTTTATGGCTGCATAGTATTCCAACCTCATAGAAGTTTTATGAGGAATAAATGAGCAAAGTGCTTCATCGTGTCTGGTACATAGTAAGTGCTATACACGTTTCTTAATTTAACGATTGCACACAAGATGCGTTCAATAGTTGTTTTTCTATCTCCTGCCTTTGGTTTCATCACAATCTATCCCCATTGGTTCCTTTCAGATCTTTCTAAAATATCCATCTCCGCATCAGTTAGAAGGTTGTGGTCAACATGAGAGCCTTCCTTATGGAGCTAAGATTGCTGCTGAAGCTCATAAGTACCACATCCTTACACAACGGAATTCACAAGGGGAACAAGATGGATTTGGAGAACGCAGTAGCAAGATGATTTTCTCGTTCTACCTTTAAAAAGGTATGTCTTTCTCTTAAAAGGTATGTCTTTCTCTTTGAGAAATGTTTTTTTTCCCCCAGATGCATTCAGTGGATTTATTTTACAGCTTATTGCTCAGACTTGTTATATTGCCAGAGCTAGTGGTCACCATCGATTAAAGCTAGGCAGGCCAAAAGAAAGAATGGCTACTGGGGAGCCAATTAACAGTGTCTGCTATGCTTTCATCATGTCACTTTCTTGCCCTGCTTCAAAACCCTTTCATGTCACCCCATCGCCTCTTCAAAGTGCTCTCACCTTGCTCAGCAGTTATCAAGACTCCTCCATGAGGTAGCCCTTCCACTTCTCCAGTCTCATTGCCATGGACCTCCTCTGTATAGCTCTACTGGTGCCAAACCATTCTATCAGCTATTACATAACCATGATTTGTACTTTGCTGCTGTTATGGTCTGAATGTGTTCCTCTAAATTAATATGTTGAAATTTAACTGCCAATGTGGCAGTATTCAGCAGTGGCCTTTCGGGGATGACAAAATCATGAGGGTAGCACCCCATGAACGGGGTTGGTGAACTTAGAAGTTTGAGAGAGCACCCCAACCCTTTTTGCCCACTCTCTGCAATGTGAGGATGCAGTGTTCCTCCCCATCAGAGAAAGCAGGATTCAAGGTGCCACCTTGGAAGCAGAGATCAGGCCCTCAGCAGACACTGAACCTTTTACTTTTCAAAATAGTAAGTCTTTATTATGTTTAAAAGAATGAAAGAGTATTTGTGTGATTTTCTAATAAAGATAGCCAGTCTGTATAATATGTACCCTGTGCTCACTTGTCTTCCCCTCAAATGTAACCCTAAGAAACAGAATTATGTTTTGTTTTTTAAAGTATCTGAATAGCTATTTATTCTTCTTCTGGCTTTTTTTTAATTTTTGTTTTTGTTTTTTTTTTTTTTAAGATGGAGTCTCACTCTGTTGCCCAGGCTGGAGTGCAGTGGCCCGACCTCAACTCACTGCAACCTCTGTCTCCCGGGTTCAAGCGATTCTCCTGCCTCAGCCTCCCAAGTAGCTGAGATTACAGGCATGTGCCACCATACCCCACTAATTGTTTTTGTATTTTTAGTAGAAACGGGAGAGTGGGGGCTCTCCATGTTGGCCAGGCTGGTCTCGAACTCCTGACCTCAAATGATCTTCCTGCCTTGGTCTCCAAAATTGCTGTGATTACAGGTGAGAGCCACTGTGGCCAGAAAGCTACGTATTCTTCTATTCATTCAACAACAAATTCCTAAATAAGTTGAACATATACTGCTTTTGTGTACCAAGTAATATGCTAAGTCACAATACTTTGGCTCTATACAACTATTCAACAGAAACTTGCTTAAACATAGAGTGTGTTTTATTATCTCCCTTAACAATTGGTAGGAGGTTGCTAGGCGGGTGCAGTGGCTTAATGATGTTAGGTCTTAGGATTCATATCTCTACAATTCTCTTGACCTAATAATTGCAGTATGGATGCTGCAACTCCAGAAATCATGCCTTCACATAACTGCATTGAGAAGCAAGAAACAGGGAAATGCAGGGCAGAGTTCTGTTTCACCATCTCTTTATTATCAGGGAAGAAAAGCTCTCCTACATTTTCCAGATTTCTCAATGCTTTCCACTGGCCACAGTTGGATTACACGCTTGCCCCTGGAACACTAGTCCCATATTGCCTGAGATGAATCTTCTGATACTTGAACTAAATTGAGATTATGTTAGTAAGAAAGAAAAGGAAATGAATTTTGAGCCAACAACAGAAATGTTCTTGTTAGATGAGTAATGTACACGTGAGTGAAAGGGGCACAGTTTCTTGTCCTGATGAAGCTAACAACAACAACAAAATCACCTAGAAAGGGTGATAGATATTACATTTAAAAAATAAAATTATACATTGTGATGAGTAATAAAAAGGAAATAAACAAGGAGCTGGGAGGTAGACTGATGTCTACTTAGGACAGGGTATTTCTGGAAAGACCTCTCTGTGAAGGTGACATTTAAACTGAAACCAAAGAAACAGAATGAGTCAACCATGAGCAGAGCAGAGAGGAGTGTGTAGAAGCATGTATAAAGACCCTCAGTTAAAATAAAAGAAAGCAAGTGTGACTGCTGATTGTTGGTAGTATAAGATTAGAGAGGGGTGGAGACCTAGCTCTTCACAAAAATCCATTCTCTTCTTCTTTTGTAGCACTAGAATGCAGGCCAGGTGAATGGAGGTACAACTGCAATATATTTCCCAGGCTCCCCTCATTTAGGAGGAGCAGTGGCATGTCAGTGGGAGTGATGTGGAATACTTTTGGGCCAATAATGCATACAATGGGTGTACCTCCGTATCCTCTCTTCCCCCACTCCCACTGGCTGCATCCTCTTTGTAGCAGCTTCTTTGAATGTTTAACTGCACCCTCTTTGTGGCAATTTAAGCTTTGGATGTTTAGATGTGGAGAAGACTCTAAAATACTTGTTCTTAAAGTGTTGTCCGAGATTAGCAGTAGTAACATCACCCAAAAACCAGCTAGAAAGGCAGACTCTTGAGCCCCAACCCAAACCTACTGAATCAGAAACTCTGAGGATGGGGCTGATATTGTTTGTATGTTTGTCCCCTCCAAATCTCATGCTGAAACATAACCTCGAATGTTAGAGGTGGGACCTAATTTGAGGTACTGAATCATGGGGCAGATCCCTCATGAATGGCTTAACACCATCGCCTTGGTTTGAAGTGGGTTCTCAGTTCGTGGAAGATCTGGTTGTTTAAAAGAGTCTGGGATCTCCCCTTTCTGTCTCTTGCTCCCTCTCTCTTGCTTCCTCTCTCACCATGTAAAGTGGCCTCTCCCACGGTGCCTTCCACCATGAGTAAAGTTCCTTGGAGCCCCATCAGAAACTGAGCAGGTGCCAGCACCATGCTTCCTGCTTAGCCTGCAGAACTGTGAGACAATTAAATCTCTCTCTCTCTTTTTTTAATTAGTTACCCAGCCTCAGGTATTTCTTTATAGCAGTAGAAGAACGGACTAACACAGGGCCTAGCAATGTGTGTTTTAACAAGCTCTCCAAGTGCTTCTGATGCATGCTGGAGTTTAAGAGCCACTATTCTAAGAGAAGGAGAAAACACAAAATGAGAGAAACGCGAGTCCCTGAATATTATGTGGAATAAGGCTGGATATATGAATCTGGAGCTTAGGAGATAGTTTTGGGTGGGAGACGATCAGCTTAGTATGGTATTTAAAGACATAAGAATGGGTAAGATAACCTAGGCAGAGGGTTAGAGACAGAAAAAGAAGAGGACCTAGGATTGAGGCATCCGTAATTTTGACATTCAGAGGGAGGGAAGAGGTAGAGTAGCCTACAAAAGAATCTGAGAAGTTGTGGCTAAAGAGGTAGAAGGCAAACCAAGAGCTAAGAATGTGATGTTATGGAAGTCAAGAGGTTAAAATGTTTCAGGGAGGAAGTTGGGGTCCCCTCTGCTGAACTCAGAAATTCTCTCCTCCTCACTGAGTAGCGCCATCGCATATTTTGGAGAAGGGACTCTGACTCAACAGTGAATCTGAAAGAGTAAAAAGCAATCCTATGCTCCCTTGCCAATGTTTGGTACAAGAATGAACCTGAGGCCCAATTCTGGCAAGAAGTATATTAAAGACTTCTGAGAGAGTCCTTTCTTTCTCTTACTAGACAGCCACAGGAAGCCAGTGACTTTCTCTCCCATTGGATGTAAATAGTAGCACTGACTGTAATTGGCAGCCATTTCACAACCATGAAGTGATCATGAGGGTACCATTTTAAGACCATAAGTTTCCACATCTGTAAAATGGGGATAAGGCTAGCATCTACATCATAAAGGATGAAGCTGGCACTTTAGACTCCAATAGAGATTCAAGTAACCGAAGTCCTTGATGACATGGTTGAGCTGCCAAATCTACCAAACCAAACTTTCTGTTATGCAAGTTAATACATTTCCTTGTTGTTGAGTCAGTTTAATTTAGGGTTTCTGTTACTTGTAGCTGGAAGCCGCTTATCTGATACAGTGATATATGAAGGCTGCTTCTATTTTTAATTGTCAGAGAGTCACTGATTTATTTCAAATTCTCAAGAAAGATTATTTGTATGAAGTATTGTTCAATGAGTTTTGTAAAGCACTTTTCTAATAAAATGGAATCAGCAACCTAATCTTATAAGACAACAAAAAAATCAGCTTAGGAATAATGGATTAAGCATTTTAGTTATCTGAAAATGAATATATATTTCCTATTAATGCATTCTACAATTCAAGTCATATTTTAATATTAAAGCCTCACTGAAACTAATTTTTTGAACTCTCATTTGGCATAAAAGATGCAAATATTGAAAGTCTATGTCTTATCCTTCCCTCAACCTTGAGCAATTGTAGGGATTGAAAATTAGGTGTATGGAAAGAACACCTTGAATATTAAATATGCAAAATACTATAAACATGACAATATATCCACACAAAGTCAATGGTTTGACTGGTTGAAATATTGATATCTTAATTTCATTTAGAAAATTGATTTATTAAAATACAATGAAGCTTAATACTTCAAATTAATTTTATTTACTACTGGAACACTGAGGTCATAGAAAGAATGTTAATTTAGAAATCAGGAGCTTTGTGTATTAGTTCCATCCCTGCCACGAGTTGTGTGGTCTCAGGGACATAATTAACCTCTTGTTACCTTCTCTAGCAAAATTAGGAGAGGTTGGTAACCTATGGAGTTCTTCTGGTTTTCTAATTCTATAATTTAAATTG
The DNA here is from genome assembly GCF_028885655.2 of Pongo abelii. Lineage (NCBI taxonomy): Eukaryota > Metazoa > Chordata > Mammalia > Primates > Hominidae > Pongo > Pongo abelii. The sequence continues at coordinate 65,604,228 of NC_071999.2, forward strand.
TGTCTTAAATTTCTAAAGTAAAAATAACTATAGACACATTTTTATAAACATGTTATAAGTTATCTACTCTGTTTCCAATTCCAAATTGGTAATTGCTTCTAATTCATAACTTGGTCTCTTTTCAAACATTTCTATTTGGAATTATTTACTATGAGCAGGTAGGAAGCTTCCATATAGATGAGTTTTAATTAAAATACTTGCATACTGTGCACTGGCAAGACAGATTTTAATGAGAGGTGCAAATAGATTGTCACAATGAAAAGCGAAAATTTCCTCTTTGTGTTGGCTGGAAACCGGATTAAAATTAAGAATGATTCTTAAACCAGCAGTGTATTTCATAAACCATGAGATTATCATTAACAATATTCTTATTGCAAATGCCACTGTTGACATTCTCACTTATAGTGTAGTATATGCTGCATCAGCAGGATTAGTTTTGGGTGTGAGTTTTATAGTGTTTGATTTGTGCTACAGTGCCTACAATGACAAACATGTTTCAATAGTCCAGTGACCTAAGTCAGCATGAGCAAATGTGAGCAGCAATGATGATTTTCTGTGAACCTTCTCAGATATTGGTAGACAAATGTTATATTTGTTTCTTTTGATCTACTATTCCTCGTATTTCTCCCTTCACACCTTCCCAACAAAAGATATGTATATTATACACGACTCTTAATTTGGGGCATTTTCTTAGTAATTCACTGCCTTCTCTAATTTTAAAAGACTGTGTAGAACTTAACCTTTGGCTTGATAAATATGATTCAATTGAGTGAAACTGCTGTTCTTTTGGAACTTAAAAGATAAAATGCCAATATAAATATGTGGTAATTATCACCAGAACTGTTCATTTTTAACTATTAAATTTAAACAAAGAGCAATTGCTGTTTGTTCATGCAAAACAAACAGTGCCTGCTTAAGATCTTTTTGATTAATCTGCTTCCCTGCATGCAGATTCTAGAGAAAACACTGCCTCAGGCTCAGTACACACATCTATGAAACAAAAAAAGCTTTGCTGTCCCAGTCGATTGTTAGAGTGTTCCCAGAAAAGGGGGTTTAGTGGTAAACAATGCAGGATCAGCTCGGGGAAGGGAGACCAAACCTCAGCAACAGGCCAATACATCCAAGGCTTGGCAGATGCAGCCCAGTTCTAGAACAGGTCTTGAAAACAAAAAGGGTGCTTTGTTGTTGGGGGAATGTGGTTGAATAGGTGAAGTATAGGGATTTACAGAGAAGGTAGCTATTCGCAGGCATAGTGCCAGATCATACTAGAAACTGCATCCAAAACAAGACAATAAGGAAAAAACTTTTAAAACCAAAACTCCTGGCAGAGTTGGTGCTGTGAGTATGACAGCCAGATAGAAGTCCCAGGCGCTGTGCTCAGCTGGATAGCTCACCTGGGTGGATGCCGAGGGCGGGACAGGCTGATAGGGCCAGATAGGAAGTAGAAGGCTGTGTTGAAAGCTCCCCCATGCCCTTCAAGCTTCCCAACTTGAATAAAGATCCACAGAAAATTACAAAATACCAAGTTTGGTTGGATTTCTTGTAGAAACTGGGGAAAGATGGAGATGGATGTTGAGAACATAATGAAGAACAGGGAAAGCATTCCCTTCCCAGAGAGCTATAGGAAATCACAGGGAGGCTGTGTAGGGTATTCTCCCTTTGCCTTCCATAAGACTCTAGGATGGACACCAGCTGGGACGAGCATTTCTATCAGCTCTGATGGAGAGGGGAGCCTCAGGAGATCCCTAGGTTACAGGAGAAAAGTGAACTGATGACTGCCTACCATATTTTAGGCACTACTGTCACCAGATCAAGGAAGGCAGGAGTGGGTTCAATCTTCTGGGAGTAGGGCTGGCAGGGACAAGGTAATGAGCAGATCCTAGCTGCTGGCAAGAGACATTGGTTGAGCTCCCACAGGGAGCTCGGGCTCTGACCAGGGTGGTTAAGGTCTGTGTGTGAGTGGTGGTGGGAGTTGTGGGTCTGTGGATGGGCAATGTCGAGCAGGGGAGAGGAATCTTAAACACCCAGGTGGAAGAAGTCAGTTAGGCAGCATGCCCCCCATTGGAGTTATTCAAAGGGTTCTTTTAGATGGATTCATAGGCTCCCCTAGCAATCTTGTCTCAGGCTTGAATATTTCACACCCTATTGCTTCCTTGGATGAAAAAGTTGATATGCAGATTCAATATCTTCTGATTTAATTTTGAGGCAGAGCAGAGTAGACTGCAGCTGCAGGGAGTCATCTGGACCATCTGGAAAAGGGCTAAGACAGGGACAGGAATTGCCATCAATATGGACAGAGTTTGATTTCTGAGGGGGCAGAAGAGACTTGTGAATAACTTATTATAGAACAAGTCAAGATAGTATGTGATCATTTGTCATTACATGACACACATTGGATAAAAACCAGGGCATTACAGAGCATTGATTCATGTATTAAGTAATTGTTGAGAAAGTGCTATGGGACAAGAACCATACTAGGTACTGAGGACACAAAGATGAATGATATCATCACTGTTCTCAAGAAGCTCCTTGTCTAGTAGAGAAGCGCATGAGTTAAATTAAAAAAAAAAAAAAAAAAAGCCTAATTTGCTATATTACATACAAGCAACAAGTCTTATGGAAGGCAAAGGGAGAATACCCTACTTAGCCTGGGAGCTAAAAACAGCCTCCCAGACAAAGAAAGTCATGTCAACTAGGATGTAAATCTTACACTGAGAGAGAGAGACAGAGAGAGAAAGAGAGGAAGGAAGGAGGAGAGAGCCAAGAGGGGAGTCGGGAGGGAGAGAGAGACAGACAGACAGACAGACATACAGACCTGGGACAGGGAGCACTGGGCTATAAAATCCTTTTTTAACCAGTAGTTGCTCTTTCAAACTTCCACAGGGAAATGTGTGCACAGGAACTAATGATCAGCTCTGCCCCTAAGTCAGTGAAATGAGCAAGTTAGGACAGACCACGGGGATTGTGCAGAGCAAGTGCCTACAACAAAAGTAACCCCACAATCCTTTGCCTCCTTCTATTTTGTCCTTCACCCTGATTTCGACCCAAGAGCAGACCAACTACCTCCAACCCCGTCAGGCTAAGGCTGCAGGGACAGTCCCTGAGCCCATTGCACCTCTCCAGCAACTGATGAAGGAACTACAAAGACTGTCCATGCATGGGTTTACCTTGTGATGTTTTTTCTCAGCCCAAAGAAAAGCTCTTTTCCTCTCATGGCACTCAGTAAAATGCCTTTAAGATGACCAAATACAACAATATTCCTCTATTTTGGGGGACGTGTATGGTGAAGGGACTGGGTGAGAGGAGCTCTCCAGAGAAGTCAAGAGTCCTGTATGCATGAAGTTTTGAAGCATGAAGAAACCTAGAAATGGGTATTCTTAACAGAGGGAACCATATGCCAAAGATCCCAGGCATGAGAGATCCCAGCAAGTCTAGGAAATGCCAAAGAATGCAACATGGTTGGACCCTAGGATGTGAGGAAAGATTAGGGGTGACAGATGAGGGGGAAGGCTAAATATCTTGGACGTTATTCTGTAGAGATTTATAGGGCATCAGATGACTTAAAGTAGTAGGGATATGATCAGATTCTTATTGTAGAACCATTGCCTGCTCATATAAAAAGCCCACTTAAGCCTATTTTGAAATTTACTTACTACTATCCTGATTCTCATTCAGTCTCAGAATTTAGTAAAATGAGATTCCTATAGTGGATGATTAACTGCATGCTCACTGCAAATTGGAACGTGTCAGAGAGTGTCCAGGAGGAATGAGGTTCTATTAGTGTGAAAGCAGCATTGTAGTCTCAGAATAAGAAACTACTGGGCACATTAGGTTGAAACTCTAGGATCAAGATAAGAAACAACATGAATGGCATCTTCCTATTCAGTAACCTCCCCAGTCAGCATACTGAAATGAAGAAGCAGCTCACTGAAAGGAAGGGAGATGAGGTGAACCTGCTTGGTTTAGGACCTTAAATAAGCTATGAGTAAGGATAGCTCTTTTTTTTTTTTTTTTAAACTCCAAGACGGAGTTTCGCTCTTGTCACCCAGGCCAGGGTGCAATGGCATGATCTCAGCTCACTGTAACCTCTGCCTCCCAGGTTCAAGTGATTCTCCTGCCTCAGCCTCCCGCGTAGCTAGGATTACAGGCATGCACCATCACTCTGGGCTAATTTTTTTTTTTTTTTTTGTATTTTTAGTAGAGATGGGGTGTCAGCATGTTTGCCAGGCTGGTCTCGAACTCCTCACCTCAGGTAATCCACCCGCCTTGGCCTCCCAAAGTGCTGGGATTACAGGCGTGAGCCACTGCGCCCAGCCTAGGATAGATCATTTTTAAGAGCAGTTTAGAACAAAGTTTACATAATGATTCCCAACCCAGATCTAAAGACAGATTCTGCCAAGATTTTTTGGGAGGGGCACTGCATTGATAACCAATTGTTATGTAATTGCTGCATAACAAATTAACCCAAAACTTGGTGACTTAAAACAACAATATTTATTATCTCACAGTTTGTGTCGTGTCAGGAATCTGGCCATGACTTAGCTGGATGCTCTGCTTTAAGGTCTCTCACAGACTGCAATTAAGATGGCAGCTGGGCTGCAGAAATCTCAGGGCTCATCTAGAGGAGTATCTACTTCCATGGTCATTCCTGCGGTTGTTGGCAGGGTTTAGTTTTCTTGTAGATTGTTGGCCAGGGTCCACCTGCAGTTCCTTGCAATGTGAGCCTCTCCACAGGGCAGCTAACAACATGGCATCTGGTGTCCATCAGAGGGCAAGCACATCAGAAATCAGAACATTTTTGTAACTTAATCTTGGAAGTGCCCTATGCTCTATTTGCTAGCAGTTACGTCCAGCCCACTCTCAAGAGGATGAGATTACAAGCCATCTTAGGAGGTGTTTAATACAGGTAGGAAAACATGGGAAGAATAAGCCCCATTGAAAATCTCTCATTCTAGAGATAACATTGGAGATGGAGCCTGAGGTTGTAAATAAGGGGAACATGAGAGGCTGAGAAGGGGGATCTTCCCTTTTAAGCATTGGAAAGAGTATGGGGAAGAGAGGAGAGTCTAGAAGGTGGCAAGATGAAATACTGTCAGGATTTCTTAGGAAATAATGTGAGACATCTGCTGGGCAAAGAATTATAAGATTGGAATTCCATTTTGCTGCTAATGACTTACTAAGCAAAATTCTTCCGCATCTTGAAAATCTCAAGGTTGAACAGTCACAACTGGATGCAGGCTCTCTCCATAAGGCTGATAGGATGGCTTCTGACAGTCCCAGTCTCCCATCCTCCTATTCAGTAATCACAAGATGTTTCTGCCTGTAACATACATTCATTCCATAAAAGGGCTGGTTGGCCTGCTTATGTTACATGACCACTAGTGGACCAATCATTGTATGCAGGAGGGTGTAAGATCACGATTGGCCTACTCTGAGACTCATACCCTCGTAAAGGCTGGGGGCCTTGTTGTAGTCATTAGTACTGTTCAACAAATGTTTCCATTTCCCTTCTAAGCACATGTAAGGAAGGATTGCACTTCCTTGGCCTGTTGGAGTAATTTGTGGCTTTCTTTGACTAACGAAACTAAACAGAAGTGATCGGTGTTACTTTTTAAAAATATAACAGTTTTATTGAGCTATGGTTTACATACCATAAAAGCCACCCTCTTAAATTATAGAAGTCAGTGGTTTTTAGTATACTCACAGAGCTGCTCAACCATCACCACTAATTCCAGAATATTTTAATCACCCCAAAAAGAAACTCCATACTCATTAGTAATTACTGCTCATTTTCTCCTCCCCCTATTCACTGGCTGTTACTAATCTATATTCTGCCTCTATGGATTTGCCTATTCTGAACATTTCATACAATATGTGCCCTTTTGTGACTGGCTTCTTTCATTTAGCTTTAGCTTCTTTCATAATGTTTTAAAGGTTCTTGCATGTTGTAACTTACATCAGTACTTCATTCCTTATCATGGTTGAATAGTATTCCATTTATGGATATACCACATTGGGTTTATCCATTCATCAGTTCATGGACATTTGGGCTATTCCCATTTGGGGGCTATGACAACTAATGCTGTTATGAACATTTGTGTAGAAGTTTTTGTGTGGACATGTTTTCAATTCTCTTGGTTATATACCTATGAGTGGAATTGCTGGATCATAGGGTAACTCAATGTTTTCTTAAAAAAAAACACACACAAAAAATTTCTCTACGGTTTTCCAAAGCACCTACACCATTTAACATTCCCACTAGCGATGCTTAAGGGTTCTAATTTCTTTGCTAATGCTATTTATTTTCTTTCTTTTTAACTTTAGCTATCCTTGTGGTATCTCATTGTGACTTTGGTTTGCATTTCCCTAATGATTAATGATGTTGAGCATCTTTTCACCTCCTTATTAAGCAATTGTATATCTTCTTTGGAGAAATGTCTATTCAACTCCTTTGTTCATTTTTAAATTGGGTTGCTGTTTTTTAATTGTAGGAGTTCTTTGTATGCTCTGAATACAAGTTTCTTATCAGATATATTATTTGTAAATATAGTCTCATATTCCTTGGGTTGTAATCTCACTTTCTTGATAGTGTTCTTTGAAGCCAAAAGTTTAATTTTGATGAAGTTCATTTTTTTTGTTGCTGTTTCTGTCATAAAAAAGAAACACAAGGTCATAAAGATTTATTGCTATGTTTAGTTTTTACATTTAGCTTTACATTTACATTTTACATTGAACTTTTACATTTAGGTCTATGATCCATTTTGAGTTAATTTTTGTATATGATGTGAAGCTCAACTTCATTCTTTTTAATGTGAATATCTGGTTATCCCAACATCATTTGTTGGAAAGACTATTCTTTCCCTCTTTGAACAGTCTTGGAACCTTTTCAAAATTCAGTTGCCCATAAATAAAAAGGTGTAATTCTGGGCTTTCAATTCTGTGTCATTGATCTATATGTCTAACTTTCTACCAGGACATGTGTGTCTCTTCTATGTGAAGGCTTTAAGAGCAAGTGAATGATTTACCACACTTTGTTCCTCTGCCTCTTCATCGGCAATGCTCCCAAAAGAGGCTAAAGTCTTAGTTTGGGTTTCAGAGTGATAGAAACATGAAGAGCTCTGAAACAAAGCACACAGGCATACAGTGTGAGTGAAAATTAAACTTTTGCTTGAACTATCTAATATCCAGAGGTTCTTTGTTTACTGGTCTGTCCTGACAAATACAGAACTATAATTGACAACTCTACGTAGAGTAGGGGTCAAGTTCACAAGAAAGCCAGAAGAAGAGAAATTGGAAAGTATGCTGGATGAGCAAAACTAGCTATAATTTTAAACCCCAAGGGTTTTGAGCTAGCCCTTATTGTAAATCTTGGTTACCTTACCAACATCAACACACATGACTGACTGTTGCGTTTTGGGTACGGAGGTGCCAGTAATTCAGTGTATAAATGGTATGTCTACCCTCAGGATCTTACATTTTAATTGAGGAAACAGGATGTACACATGGAAAATAAACAACAATGCAAGGTGCCATGTAATAAGTGGTGCTAGAGAGGATTAAAGGAGAAGGAATGAGGATGAGATGTGGGGGTAGGAGAAGGTAGGAGGGCTTCTCAGCATTGTGACTTCAGCTGTGCCTTCTGGGAAAAGAAGGACTTGGATAATCAAAGAGGAGAAGGAAAATGCATTGGTACAGGTGAACAGAGGGGTAAGCAAAGAAATACCAGCCTGCTTGGGAGACAATAATAAATAGACCATTTTACCTGGGCCAAGAACGTTTGTTGAAAAATCGATGTAAAAAGAGTTTGGGGGCTAAATTGAAGAAGGCTGTGAACAATGAGCCTAAGTTTTATTATGTAGGTAGTGAAAAAATATGAAAATTTATGTAGAAGGAAAATTTTTTGTGTGAAATTTTGTGAAATTTTATGAAGTTAATCTCATTGCAGTGACATTAGAAGCAGTACAGGAAATTCTACTTTCTCTCCTCTGCAAGTACCAGTAAAGGTGGCTCTTTAGACTTGCCTTAGCTCATCAGTACGGTCCTGTAGAGACCTGGAAGTACCAATTACTTCACTGGCATTCTCTAAACTAGAAGCACACTAGCTGAATATTATCATCTGATATTGGAGTTTTCTAAATTGGGTAGTATACTGTCAGTACACGAAATGATAATATGTATTGAAATGGTCAAAAAACATACTGAATGTGGGCTTCAAATTTTTGGATTCATCAGGGCCTTGCAAACAGACTACAGAGACAAATGGTAGACTTTAATAGTGAGGAAAATTGAAGACTCAACCATCTGAATGTGGCAATTATGAGCCATTTTGAGTGAGAGTTAGCAAATATTTTCCCAACTGTCAATTCTAAGAAACATGCAAACAGAATCTGTGTAAGTGAATGCAGCAGTGAACCTGTGTCTCTGTTAAACCACAGAGAAATGAAATAAGCTGATTTTAAATTTCTAAAGGGAACTTAAACCACCTGCTAAGTTGTAGAATTTAATTTGCAAGATGAATACTTGGCAATGTGACACTTCTTTCATAGCTTCATTTGCTGTTTTAATAAAAATGTTCACAATGCTTTGGTTCCATCTGTTAGAGAGAGTGAAAACAGCTAACCGTTATTCAAACAACAAAAAATACAGCTTTCTAGAAAACTATATCGAGTGACACCAAAATGTAAAGAGGTATTTATAAATTTTAAACTTCTGCCTCACTTCTAAAAAATGTTGTAATTGCACTGCATCTTGGACTCAACATATAAATAATTTATGCAAAAATTTTAAATTTAAATTATTCCCCCACACTCTAAATGCAAACAAATGCTTTCAAAGTTATCATGACCATGAATCTTACTGCAGCAAGCTACAGATTTTCATTATAACAATTTGTAAGCAAATATTTGGTTATTTTTATAAGCCACAAATCTGGCTGAAGGAGAAAATGATGTATAATAAACAAAAACTCTGCAAACCACAAACTATGTTTGTTGCTGTATTTCCAAATCAGAGATAACAATAAGCTATAGTAAGGCAGCCTCCCTACATTATTAATTGGCTTTCCATAGCTTTTCCCTCAGAATAGATCAAGATTTTATAATTTTCAATAAGAATTATTTCTCAAGCACCAATTCCAGTATTTAATACAATGCTGGCAATATGGTAGACACAACCTATGTGTTTGTTGAGTCAGAGAAGTACGATAGTAGTCATGTTACATCAAGAAGAGACAATAAAGGGAGAGACACAGAGATGGGAACAAAATGTAGGAAAAAGAAGAGCCTTTTCAGGCCAGGTGCGGTGACTCACGCCTGTAATCCCAGCACTTTGGGAGGCTGAGGCGGGAGGATCACTTGAGGTCAGGAGTTTGAGACCAGCCTGGCCAATGTGGTGAAACCCTGTCTCTACTAAAAATACAAAATGCAGCTGGGTGTGGTGGTGTGTGCCTGTAATCCCAGTTACTCGGGAGGCTGAGGCAGAAGAATTGCTTGAGCCCAGGATGTGGAGTTTGCAGTGAGCCGAGATAGCATCACTGCACTCCAGCCTGGGCAACAGAGCAAGACTCCATCTCAGAAAATAAATAAATAAATAATTCGAGAGAGAGAGAGGGAGGGAGGGAAGGAGGGAGGAAAGAAGGAAGGGAGGGAAGGAAAGGAAGGAAGGAGAGAAAGAAAGAAAGAAGAAAGAGAGAGAGAGAGAAAGCAAGCAAGCAAGCAAGAAAGAAAGAAAGAAAGAAAAAGAAAGAAAGGAAGAAAGAAAGAAAGAAAAGAGAAGAGAAAAGAAGAGCCTTTTCAACTCTGTGTCCCATGGAATTATCTAAAACATTAGTTTCAGCTTGTCTTACCTTGAGGTACTGGCTAGTTGTACAGTGAGGAAAGCTAAGGCTGGCAATGACATATAAGGGGGTCTGCAGAATGTCCTATTGTCTTTCCTTTGCTTGTTCCTGTAAGAAAATTGTATATTTACCTTTCCTGCAGAAAGGTAGGGTTATGAGACACATCTTCTTGCTGTGTCCTCACTTGGTGGAAGGAGACCTAGGTTGCTCTCTGGCCTCTTCTTATATTAGGGCACTGATGCCATTCGTAAGGACTCCACCCTCATCACCTAACTACCACAAAAAGGGTCCACCTCCAAGTACCATCAAGTTGGGCTTACGGTTTTAACCTTTGAATTTTAAGGAAACACAAACATTCAGTTAATTGCAACAAATATGTTTTAAATGGTAAATGAAACAACTATCTCCGAAAAAGGGACCACAAAGCAGGGCTATATATAAGAATTTTGTAAAATAACAGAAAGAAATGAAATATGAAGTGCAGAACTGAAAGTTGAAGCAAAAAGGTAAAGCAATTACATAAAAAGAGGAACTGGTTAGAAAACAAGGGAAAATAGACACTGTGGAAATTCGTGGGGATATAAGAGATAGAGGAAATAGAAATTAGGGAAGTAGAAAAAAATTGAGGAGATAAAAAGAATTAGAAGGAAAACAATAGAAAAATCATGCAAAGAAGCTTCAGTGTATGCATCTTGAAATCCTTAAAAGAAGAAGATGAAACTTAAAAAAATCCTGAAGTTAAAGATACTTTTTGATTCAGCCTATTGAAAAGGTATATACTAGTTCAAGGAAAATTGACCTAAAATGGTCAATCTGAAGATATATCGTAGCAAAGTCACTAAGCTAACAATTTTTTTATATTAATTTTAATTTTTTAAATTTTACTTTAAGTTCTGAGATACATGTGCAGAATGTGCGGGTTTGTTACATAGGTATACATGTGTCATTGTGGTTTGTTGCACCTATCAACCCATCATCTAGGTTTTAAGCCCCACAGGCATTATTTATCCTAATGCTCTTCCTCCCCTTGCCCTTCACCTGCCAACAGGCCTCGATGTGTCATGTTCCCCTCCCTATGTCCGTGTGTTCTTACTGTTCAACTCCCACTTATGAGCAAAAACATGCGGTGTTTGGTTTTTCTGTTCCTATACGCTATAATTTTTTTTTTTTTTTTTTTTTTTGAGATGGAGTCTTGCTCTGTCACCCAGGCTGGAGTGCAATGGTACGATCTTGGCTCACCGCAATCTCTGCCTCCCAGGTTCAAGCGATTCTCCTGCCTCAGCCTCCCTAGTAGCTGGGGTTACAGGCGCGTGCCACCACGCTCAGCTAATTTTGTATTTTTAGAAGAGACAGGGTTTCTCCATGTTGGTCAGGCTGGTCTCGAACTCCGTACCTCAGGTGATCCACCCACCTCGGCCTCCCAAAGTGCTGGGATTACAGGCATGAGCCACCGTGCCCAGCCTGTCAAGCTAACAATTTTATGTCTACCCAAGTTGTCCTTCAAGGACTTGAAGTAAATTTTGAAAACATTTTGAGCACTTAAGAACTTGAGGAATAGAATGTCCATGAGCCCTTATTGAGGAAATTATTGAAGGATAAACTTCATTAACAAAGAGTGACTAAGGAAACAATAGCAAAGAACTTACAGTGAGAATTAAGTTCATTTAACAATAAAACCAAGACAAATTAATTAGCTAATTAATTTCAAAATTGTGTACATGTATACAGGGTTTACTTTCTACCACTCTACTGTAGAAAGCAAACCTTGTATACATGGTCACAATTTTGAAATTAATTAGCTAATTAATTGGGAGAGTAAGGGGGAGAAAAAGGAAGATTGTCTCATCTGTAATATCTGAAAGTCACAAGATATTATTGTGAGTTGGCAGTTAAATACTAGAAGTAAAAGAAAATGAATAAACACCAATAAATATAATTGTATTGACTCATAATGGTGACAAAGGCAAAAAGGAAAGCAAAGAAGAAAACATTCTGATATTATCTCATAGGATTATGTCATAGAAACTAATGGTATCTAAAGAAATAAGGGTAAATCGAAAAATACAAATATAGGCCTTCCTAAATATAAAAAAAACTACATACAATACAAACAAATTATATTAAAAGTACTTTAAAAAACTCTCATCAGATAACATAGCATAAACAATAAGGCCAGATATATCTACCATATCCATAAGTGTAAATGAGTTTAACTCACTTCTGCAAAAAATTTTATTGGAGAATAAATAAAAATTTGGTTTTGTTCTATATGCAGGAGACACATATAAAACTTTCAGAAGAGTTAAAATTAAAGTAGTTCTTGGCCAGGTGTGATGGCTCATGTCTGTAATCCCAACATGTTGGGAGGCTCAGTAAAGGAGGATTACTTGAGGCCAGGAATTTGAGAACAGCCTGGTCCACATAGCAAGACCTCGTCTCTACAAAAATAAAAAAAATTAGATGGATGTGGTGGTGTGCATTTGTAGTCCTAGCTACTCAGGAGGCTAAGGCAGGAGAATCGTTTAAGCCCAGGAGCTCAAGGCTCTGATAAGCTATGATTGTACCACTGCACTCCAGACTGGGTGAAAGAGAGAGACCCTGTCTCTAAAAATACAAAATGAAGTAGTTCTTGAATTGTCAATATCAGATAAGGTAAAATTCAGAATAAAAAGCATTTTATAACAAATGTTTTTATAATGCCAAAGCAGACAATTGACAATGAAGATATAAAAGTCATGAAAATCTATGCACCAGTCAAAATAGCAGTCATACTCATAAGGCAGAAATGATAGAAATTACAAGGAGAAATGGACAAAAATACACCAGTATAGAAGATTAATGTCTTAAAAGACCTAAACATTATTAAAATAAATCCAGTTGATGCATGTTGAACTTTGTTCCTGAAAATAAAAAATACACCTTGTTTTCAAATGCCCATGGAGTAAGTCATGAAAATTAGTTATCTTTTAGATCATACATTACTCCTCAAATAGTACATTTGATCACAATCAAATAACTTTGTGATCACAATCAAGTAAAACTTTAAGTAATGAGAAAATAAAAGGGTGCTTTCATCTGATAACTTAAAAATTCTTAAGCAACTTGGGGCATGGGTCAAAAAGAGCTATAAACTTAAATTGCAGAATTTCTAAAAATAATAATAGGAAAAATACTATAAAACTCAGCTCAAAAAAAAAAAAAGATTATAGCCCTAAATATTTATATTACTTAACAAAGAAGAATAAAAATGAATGACTTATGCTAGCAACCGAAAATGTTTGAAAAAGGAAATCAAAATGAACTGAAGGAAATAAGGAAGTAGTAATAAAGATAAAATATTAATGAATTAAAAATAGAAAAATAAAATGGATAAATCCAAAACCAGATTATTTGAGGTGGAAAAACAATACAGTACACAAACTAGCTGGCTTAATAAAGAAAAAAACACAAAAAAAGTGTAACTACACAAATTAATAAATGACAGTAGGGAAGTAACCCGTGAAGGAGGACATTCAAAGATTTCTGAGACTACTCTGCTCAACTCTATGCAAATAAATTAAAAACCTAGGTGAAATGAATAAATTACCATAAAAAGATAGAAAATGTAAACAAGCCAATTTCTAAGAAGAAACAGCAGTTGTCAAGGACTGATCTTCTTTGAAAAATTACCAGGCCCAGACAATTTTATAGGAATTTCTGCATAACCTTTAAAAAAATGACTCCAGTGGTATTGGAACTATTCCAAGTATGGAGAAAAACTAAAATTCTAAGTCTATTTTTTTTATAAGTTTGCAAGACCCACACACAAAAATATTAAAACACAAAGGAAGGACACATATAAAACAATTGAAATAATGTAAAGACATATCATGTGCTTGATTAGGATTCAAATCAGCTTCCTCTATGTTAATTTGCTAATTTAATATGATCTCAGTGAAAATACAACAGATTTATTTTACCTAGACAAGTTGTTCCTAAATTTCACATAGAAAAATTAGAAAGAATAAAACATAATGACTCTTAAAAAAAAAAAGGAAATGAATTTTTAGTGAGGTAAAACTAACCTTACCAAGTATTAAAATATTACAGGGCCTTCAGACAACCAAATAGGTAAGAATCAAAATTTCAGAAATAGAGCCAAATATATAGTATAAATTAGTATATGATAAATGAGGCATCTGAAAGCTGTTGAGAAAAAAGCTAATCAAAAAGTGGTGATGAAAAAACTGTTGTGCATTCTGAAAAATACTTTAAAAAGATACTTAACACCTTTTGATAGGCATAATTCCAAGATGATGCCCAAGATTCCTGCCTCCTAGTGTACATGGCCTGTACAATCCCTTCTACTGGATTATAAGCAGGATTTATGAATATGTGTCACTCTTGTGGTTAGATTATGTTACTGGGAAAAAGTAGAGATTTAACAGATGTGATTAAGGTCTCTAATCAGCTGACTTTAAATTAATCAAAAGGGAAATTTTCTTGAGTGAGCCTGACCTAATCAGGTGAGCCCTATAATGAAAAGTTTCGATGTCAGAGATTCTCCTACTGGCCTCAAAGAAGCAAACATCCAGATGTAAGGGGATCACATAGCCAGTAACTGTGGGGGTCTCTCAGAGTTATAATACTTCTTGGCAGATAGCCTGCAAGAAAGAGGGTCCTATAATCATAAGAAGTGAATTTTACCCACAGCCATGTAGGCTTGGAAGAGAACTCCAAACTCCAGAAGGGATCACAGCCTGGTCAGTATGTGATTTCAGCCTGTGAGACCCTGAGCAGAGGACCCATCTAAGCCATGCCTGGCCTCCTGACCCACAGAAACTGAAGGGTAATAAATATAAGTGGTATTAAGTCACCCAGTTGTAGTAGTTTGCTACACAGTAATAAATAAATGCACGTCAAAACCTGAGTTCCAAAAAATATGAGAGAATTAAATGTAAAGGTTGAAACCACTAAATAGGACAGCACATTAATAAATATATGTAGGATGTCAATAGTTTATTCAATAACGTAGCCAGGCACAGTGACTTGCACCTGTAGTCTCTGTTACCAGGGAGGCTGAAGCAGGAGGATTGCTTGAGCCCAGGAGCTTGAGGTTGCAGTGAGCTGTGATCACGCCAGCCTGGGTGACAGAGTGAGACCTGGACTCAAAAAAAAAAAAAAAGAGAGAGAGAGAATACCATGGGGGAAAATTTTTTATGGGATATAGTTAAAGCTATAAAGCTATATTTTTAAATGAATAATGTACAACACAACTAAAATGTTGGGAGGGGGGAAACAAAAAATAAACAGAAAGCTGGAAGAATTAATTAATAAATCTTTAATTGAATATGTTAAAAACAATAAAATAGACAAAAACAGAAATAGAATTGATATGTGAAAATCTTTAAAAGGCTAGTAAGACAAACATCAGACAAATCTGACCAATGAGAAAAGAGAAATATACATCATATTCAGAGAAAAATTTTTAAATAATGATAGAATTCTAAGTACAACTAACCATTTATTAAACATAATGAGAAAAGTAATCCCATTCAAAATAGCAATAGAAACATATAAATTACCTAGTAGTAAGCTTAACAAGAATAGAAAGAAAGAACAACTTTTTAACATAACCTCTAAAAAGATTTGAAAAATCAGAGACATGCTGTGCTCTTGAATGCGAAGACTGCATATTATAAATATGCAATTCTAGGCTGGGTGTCTCTAAAAAAGTTTTAAACATTAGCCAGATATGGTGGCATGTACCTATAATCCCAGCACTTGAGAGGTTGAGGCAGGGGGATTACTTGACCCAGCTCAGGAATTTGAGGCTGCAGTGAGCCATGATTTCACCACTACACTACAGCTTGGGCATCAGTGTGAGATCCCTGTCTCAAAAAAATATTGCAATTCTATAATTTAATCTATATATTTCATACAAGTCCACTCAAAATTCCATTTGAAGTTGAAAATCTAGATTAAGAAATTTTTTAAAAGGTCATGAAAACTTACCCTACCAGAGACTAGATAAATAGAAGTATAGTAATACTAATATTAACAAGATTAATAATGATGCTCACCATGTGGCAGGAATCATGTTAAGTATTTCACAACTATTTTATTTTTGGCACACTCTTTGAGGTAAATACTACTATTATTCCACTTTTACAGATGAAGCAATTCAGCATCAAAAACAGTAGACTTCATTGAGGCCATCCTTTCAACCACCGTCAATATAGCCTCAAGGTGACATTGTTGGCAAAAGTTTAGACTAGTGAATAGCTGATGTTGGGGCAATTGATATATTATTTGGAAGAGAATTAAGTTGGATCCTTCCCATGTGAGTGAAGCAATTTCCAGAGGGATTAAATGGAAAAAAATTACATTAAAATAAGCCAGAGAACAATAGATATAATTATGTATAATTCATATGATCTCTGGGAAGGAAAAAATTTTCTAAGCACAACACTGAAGAGAGGAACATAAAAATTTAAACTTCCATATAGGAATAAAAAAATAAGCAAACAAATACTAAAGCTTATTAATAAATTTAAAGTATCAATGACAAAATGGTAAAAAAAAAAAACTTGGCAATGTGTTAGGCAAAGGTAATATCTTAATGTATAAAGCGCCTTTCAAATCAATAAGTAAAAGGCAAAGACCTCAGTTTTGTAAACTTGGGTGCTCCTTAGGGACAACTCAGTAAGACCATGACGGGGGTAATGTTGACAACTTGGTATGGAAGTATAGAGAACTACTGTGAAATACAA
The DNA here is from genome assembly GCF_028885655.2 of Pongo abelii. Taxonomy (NCBI): domain Eukaryota; kingdom Metazoa; phylum Chordata; class Mammalia; order Primates; family Hominidae; genus Pongo; species Pongo abelii. The sequence continues at coordinate 65,620,815 of NC_071999.2, forward strand.
GGAGGTTTCTTGGTTGGAAGGAGGTTTAAAATTATGTTGAGAAGCTCCAGGGAGTATAATTACTCCTTTAATTAGTCATTCAATAAATGTTTATCTAGTCTGTACTCTCTACTAGGTGCCAGGGACACAGTGGGGAGCAAGACATGGAGCATATCTTCCTGTTGTGAAAGAATGTAGATTAAGGAGAGCAAGGCAGAGTGAGACAGGGAAGAGCTATCCCAAGAATTAAAACAAGGTTGGGGGACTGCTTGAGAATGATTGGCCATGGAAGACTCCTGTGTGGTAAAATTTAAGCTGAATCCAATTGACAAGAAGCCTGATGATGCTGTGGCAAGAAGTTATTGTATGTAAGAGTGGAAACAAGGTGACCAGGTGGGAAGATCTGGCAGTAGTCTAGTTAAGAGATGATAGTGTTTGGACTAAGGAGGCAATAATGGAGACAGAGAGAAGTCACCATATTTGGAGCACGTTTTGGATGAGGTAGATCAACAAGATTTGTTGATTTGGAGGCTAAGGGAATGAAGGGAATCGGGGATGTCAATATTTTTTATGCTACAAATTGGGTCTGGGTTGATGGTGGTGCTATTTACTCAGATTGAAAAAGTTAAAGGGAAGCAGATAGTTTACAATGGAGGGTAAGTGGGTGGAATGTGAGAATCATGAATTATGTTCTACCATGGTAGGTTTGAGATTTCAAAGACATTAAGAGAGATGTCCAATAGGCAGAAGTGAGTGGATGGACTTGGAGACACAGAGATTTGTGTGCCATTTTCATATAGATAGCATGAAGGGAAAAAAAGGACATAAATGTATTTATTACCACTAAGTTGTACACTTAAAAATGATTAAGATGGTAAATTATATATATGTATTTTACCTCAATCAAAAAACAGATTTAAAAAAAATCCTAGGGGCTGGGTGTGGAGCCTCACACCTGTAATCCCAGCACTTTGGGAGGCCAAGGCGGGTGGATCACATGAGGCCAGGAGTTCGAGACCAGCCATGGCCAACATGGCGAAACCCTGTCACTACTAAGAATACAAAAATTACAGGGGGTGTGGTGGTGCACACCTGTTGTCCCAGCTACTGAGGAAGCTGAGGCTCGAGAATCACTTGAATCTGGGAGGTGGAGGTTGCAGTGAGCCAAGATCGTGCCAATGCGCTCCAGCCTGGGCAACAGAGTAAGACCCTTTCTCGAAAGTAAAATAAAATAATAATAAATAAATAAAACAATTTTTAAAAATCCTAGGATCTAGATAGGAATCTCTATGGCAAGAGTGTAAGTAGAAAAGGGAAGGATGTCCAGGAAATAACTTTAGAGTACTCCAACATTTAGAGCAGCTGAAAACAGGAGCCAGCCAGAAGCCTAAGAAGAACTGGCCAGTGAATGAGGAGCAACGCAAGAGGGTGTGGTGTCATACAAACCAAGAGAAGAATTTCAAAGAGGACAATGTGGCCAACTGGAAGACAAAGTGGTCAACTGCTTAGAATGCTGCTGAGAGGTCAAGTAAGAGGTCAAAGTGATGATTAGCTTTGGCAACCTGAAGCTATTGGTGATCTTGGTGAGGACAGTTTTCGGGTGGTAGAGGGGGCAAACACTAGCCCTAAGTTTACTTCCTCTCAGTTTTGTCATCATGAAGGAAGGAAACTTCAGCTACTGGAGCAGGTTTCCATAGGCTTACCTTGAGTCACCTGCCCATTCCCAGATTCATAGTAACATAAACAGCTCACTTTAGACTGAATCCTTCTACCTGCATCCATTGCTGTGTCCAGGAAAGTCAATTCATGGAGCAGGAGTCTATAACCAGGAAACTTCCCCTGTGCCTGTGTTTGTCTGCAAAATGATATACAAACATTTTTCTATTCTTAAAATAAGTCAGGGGGAGCAAACATTTTGTAAAAATTATCTGGATCCAAGGTCAAGGCTTAATCTCAGCCTTACTTATGTGGTACAAATATTCTGTAAGTGACAAACCAAAATGTGTTAAGTGCTTAACATTCTTGACTCATCATGTCTTTGTAAGAATAGTGTTTCTCCTATTATCTTTAATCTACAGTCAAGTTAATTTGATTTAATGATCATATTGTAAGCTTATCTAATTCCTATTTTCGGGTATCATCCTTTAATATATTGTGAACCATGTGTTTAACTAAGTGTAGAGAATTGTAAAATGAAGATAATAGGGTAATTCATTTGAGCACAATAAGTACAAGTTAGTCTTAACAGTACTATAGTGTACACAAGTATTTCTCTGAATTATTTCTGAAAGTATAGTTAGATTTATCCCATTTAATCATAACATATTTAACCTGCTTTTAAGTGAGTTAAGACCACTAACTTTTTCGATTTTGTTTTAGAAGTTAGAATTTAGGTAAATTTGTTTTAAAAGTCAAGAAAGTGAAATAGAAATGATTATATTAGTCAGTCTATATGAAATGTCACTCTTCATATTTATACTCTAAAAATGTTAATTCTGTTTTATCAGTGAATTGTAATTCCACTTAGCAACACTCCTTTCCATTTTTAGTTTGTAAGAGAAGATATGTTTAAGTAATTACTAATAAATTGCTCTAAAGTGAACACAATTTTTGGAACTTTTATTACTTATATTTTATTTTTTATTACTTATATTTACAAAAACTCAAAGTAAATGTGTCAAAGAGTTTCTTATAAATGTTTCACAATCCATCTATTGGGCTCAAGAACCTGAGAGTTGGGGGAAGAAGGGAAGGAAGGGACATAGTGAAATAAACTATCGGTAGTATTTTATTCTTTTATAAAACCATGTGATGGAAAAAGAGTTCCAGTTCCACATGGGCACTGTGCTGATGGTTGTATTGACATTACGGCCATAGTGAGGATCAATTATTCTTATATTGCGGACCTGATTGAGAAAAGTCTACTTGCCTTTTATCAGCTAAAGAATAAAATCACTAATCAGGCAAATCACCATGGCCATTCTAGTTGTTTGGGAAAGTCCTAATGACTTCGTCCTTTCCCACTGATGTAGGTGCAGGTGCAGGATTCCTCCTCACCTACAGGTTCCCTTCTACTGTGCACTCCATTGCATCAGGGCTTTTCTCCATGCTCTGCTTCCAGAAACAATCTCTTATCCTTCATGGCCTCATAGCAGACCCATGAATTTCCATCCTGCTCTTGCTCTCTGCTTACCTTATGGCCCTGGATCAACTCACCTGGGACTCAGACCTTGATTGACACTCCAGCCTAGGTCAGTAAACATTTGTTTAATCCAATTTAATTTTAATAACAAGTTTCTACTTCCAATATAATTATTTAATGTTTACAAATTTGCTTGCTGATATAACTAGTTTTGTTTATTTTCTCCTCTTGTTATAACAGCATTGGATTTTGTGGATAAACCTCTTGCTTATAGTAAAACCTTTATTTATTGTGTTACATTATCTCTAGATTTTGCTATTATCTATGCATTTGTTCTCTTATTTACAATATTCAAAAACTGAAAGCACAGCATTTATATTAGTTTTCTATCGCTACTGTAAAAAAATCACCACAAATTTAGAGACGTAAAACAACACAAATGTGTTATTTTATAGTTCTGATGGTCAGAAGTCTGCAATGGGTCTCACAGGGCTAAAATCAAGGTGTTGGCAAGACTTCATTCCTTCTAGAGGCTCTAATGAGAATATGCTCCATGCCTTTTCCAGTTTCTAGAAGTTGCTTGTATTCCTTGGCTCTTGGGCTGCATCACTCTTCCCTCTGCTTCTGTCCTTACATCTCCTTCTCTGACTATCCATCCTTTCTATCATAAGGACCCTTGTGATTACATCAGGTCCACCTAGATAATCCAGGAGACTCATCTCAGGATTCTCACTTTAATCACAACTGCAAAATCCCTTTGCCATGTAAGGTAGCATATTCACAGTTTCTGGGGCTTAGACATAGACAGCTTTGGAAGGACTATTATTCAGCCTACCATAGCATTCCTTACTGTTACACCAGACAAGCAAGGAAATATATAAAATTGAGACCAGACTTTAAAAATGTTAATTAAACCTTAATACTAAAAGACTGAAGTTGTGTGGAAGAAAAGTTATTAAACCAGGTGGTAATATTATGTGAAAACAAAAGTTAACATTAGGTAATTAACCACATTCAAATTTAAGAGAAAATATAAATGGCATATTGTTTGAAGCCAACATCTATCTAATCTAGTAAATACCTAGGGATGATTTGTTTAATACTTTAGCTTTTTATAGCATCAAACTAGATACTTAGTGATATGGTTTGGCTCTGTGTCCCCACCCAAATCTCATGTTGAATTTTAATTCCCAATATTGGGGGAGGGACCTGGTGGGAGGTGATTGGATCATGGGGGCAGATTTCTCCCTTGCTGTTCTCATGATAGGGAATGAGTTCTCATGAGATCTGGTTATTTAAAAGCATATAGTACTTTCCCCTTCACTCTCTCTCTCTTCTGCCACCATGTGAAGATGTGCTTGCCTCCCCTTTGCCCTTCGCCCATGATTGTAAATTTCCTGAGGCCTCCCGAACCATGCCTCCTGTAGAGCCTGTGGAACTGTTAGTCAATTAAACCTCTTTATAAGTTACCCAGTCCCAGGTTATTCTTTACAACAGTGTGTGAATGAACTAATACACTTAGCCCTTGTCGTTTCATTTTTTAGTCATTTGTTTTTGTAAATAATACATGGAAAACAAAAAATTAGAAGTTAAAAGTATGTACAGTGATCTTATATACATATATACAATGATTATACATATATATGTACAATGATTTTATATATATATTTATATTCATATATATATATATGTATATTTCTCAATCCCTCTCTCTTCTAGTTGCTCAGGTTCATTCAGATGCAACAGGTCACCAGTTTTCTCTTCAACAGTATTTGTTTATTTTTCCAGAAATTACTTGATCATTTTAGAAGCTTCTCTCCAGAATCATTGAGGCATTCAAAAGTTAATCTATACATACTTTTTTATTTATAAAACTGCCTCAATATGAGTTAGATATCCATTAGAAATAATTTCTGGCCAGGCGCGGTGGCTCACGCCTGTGGTACCAGCACTTTGGAAGGCTGAGGTGGGTGGATCATGAGGTGAGGAGATCAAGACCATCCTGGCTAATACGTGAAACCCCATCTCTACTAAAAATACAAAAAAATTAGCCAGGCATGGTGGCACACACCTGTAGTCCCAGCTACTCAGGAGGCTGAGACAGGAGAATCATTTGAACCCAGGAGGAGGGTGAGCCAAGATCGTGCCACTGCACTCCAGCCTGGGCGACAGAGTGAGACTCTGTCTCAAAAAAAAAAAGAATTTCTATTGGCACTGGAGACATTTATTTCCCCGCAATTTTTGGTGCTTACTATCTCATAAAGTATGCACTGCCTGAGAATCTACAGTAAGTACTTTAGTATCAATATTTAGGTCCTTGATCATGCTTTAAATTTTATCTTTAATTATCTCCCCAAAAAGACCAGCTGTCATGTGGACATCAAAGCAATGGCTCTGGAGGTAATACCTCAGCTCAAAGTTTGGCTCTTCCAGCTTCAAGTTGTTTGGCTTTGAGCAAGTTAGTTTACCTACCTCTTTTTTTTTGCATTGTTGAGGAGTAAAATGGGCAAAATGATAGTACCTACCTCCTAGGGTTGTTAGGAGAGTTAACTACTGCATAAAGTAGCTGGTATTTACTAAGTATTTAATAAACAATTATATTTATGCATAACTCCAGTCATTATGTGAGGATTATCCTCCTGTATTCGCTCTACGTAGCTTAGTTGCTAGTGATTACTATTATTCCACATTTAACAAATTCATCCGTATGGGAGAAAGATTACTGGCCTGCAATTCTCAGTGTTACCACTGGGATTATTTTATGGACAGTAACAACTAATGTTCATTAGTGTTTATTGTCAACTAGGCTCTGTGCTAGTGTGCTTTAGTTGCATTGTTTTGTGAGCTTTACAAAAACCTTTGAAGTAGGTCATGTTATTGTCATCATCCTCATTTCAAGGGTGGGAATCTAAACATTAGAGAGGTTGAATAACTTGTCCAGCTAGTTAGGAACAAAGCCGGGATCTGAACCCAGGCAGACTAAGTCCAGTGTTCATACACTTAATTATTGGGTTATACTACCTCCTGAAGAAAGGGCTTACTATGGCATTTCTTCAATCATTAGGCCATCAGTTCCTTATTCTTTCGTTTTTAAAAAAATAAAAGTAAAACATTTATTGAACGTCTATTATATGCCAGCTACTCTCATAGGTAATAGATAGCAGTGTGCCTGCCCTCAGGCTGACAGTGGCTAACAGCAACAAGTTAAAGATTCTGAAGAATAGTACCATAACTTAACTACCACTAACTTGAAGCTGGGACATGCCGTTTTTCATATTTGCTATAGCACCAGCTACATTTCTCTTTCAAAAAAACAATATAGAAATGAGAAGTTCTCTCATATGTTTCTCTGACTGGAGCAAGCAACTCATTTTTTCTCTCTCTAGTCTCCTCTGTCCTTCTTTTACACTGTGATTATTAAGTGCCTATCTAGCAAGATCCATACCTGTTAACATTTTTAAAACTATTAATCTTTTATGTTTTTATTAGTTTTTGTGCTTAAACTTTTTTTTTGAGATAATTATAGAGTCACATACAGTTGTAAGAAATAATATGAGAGGATCCAGGTGCCCTTTACCCAGTTACCCCAATAGTAACATCTTGTAGAACAATAATACAGTATTACAATGAGGATATTGACATTGACAGAATTCACCAATCATATTAAGATTTCCCCAGTTTTCCTGGTGTGTGTGTGTGTGTGTGTGTGTGTGTGTGTGTGTGTGTGTGTTTGGTTCTTTATATCAGTAATCCCCAACCTTTTTGGCACCAGGGACAGGGTTCATCAGGGGGATGGGTGAATGGTTTTGGGACGAAACTGTTCTAGCTCAGACTATTAGGCATTAGATTCTCATACTGAGTGTGCAACCTAGATTTCTTGTATGTGCAGTTCACAATAGGGTTCACGGTCCTGTAAGAATCCAACGCTGCCACTGATCTGACAGGGGGCAGATCTCAGTTTCGGTTGCTCACCCGCCACTCACTTCCTGTTGTGTGGCCCAGTTCCTAACAGGACACAGACTGGTACTGTTCCGTGGCCCAGAGGTTGGGGATCTCTGTTTTATATCATTGATATTTTAATTCAAGATAAGCCCTTAATTTTTTTCCTAACAATTTAATTTTCAAATGGCCTTCAGCTTGAGCAATCTTTACATTTTGATTTTATTTTTTGCTTTTTTTTAGAGACAGCATCTTGCTCTGTTGTCCAGGCTGGAGCATAGTAGTGCGATCATAGCTCACTGCAGCCTTGAACTCCTGGGCTCAAGCAGTCCTCCCTCCTTAGCCTCCCACATTTTTAGAGAGAATCTCTATCCTTTTCTGTAATAGAACCTGTGACGTTGCCTTATTTATTTATTTATTTATTATTGAGACACTTTCTCTCTTGTCACCCAGGTTGAAGTGTAATGGCGTGATCTTGGCTCACTGCAACCACTTCCTGTCCAGGTCAGGCTCACTTGAACCTGAACCTCACTTGAACCACTTCCTGGGTTCAAGCAATTCTCCTGCCTCAGCCTCACAGGTAGCTGGGATAACAGGTGCATGCCACCACACCTGGCTAATTTTTGTATTTTAAGTAGAGACAGGGATTCACCATGTTGGCCAGGCTGGTCTCAAACTCCTGACCTCAGGTGATCTGCCCACCTCACCCTCCCAAAGTGCTGGGATTACAGTCGTGAGCCTCTGTGCTGGGCCAATGTTGCCTTTTTTAAAAGATATTTTAATCAACCATGAAGGATCCTTGTCATTTTCGTTCATGCCACACTTTTTTTTTTAGCTCCTGATGAGTAGTTTTTAAATTATCTGCAGAGAGCCTGTGGCTTATTTACTTTAAGTTAATTCATGACTATTTTCCTCATAAATGCACTTATCTTATTGTATTGGTAAAATAAGGTAAATGTGCTATAGTATTTTTTTATTTTCCCTTAAGTTTAATTATATTGAGATAGCTCATACATTAATGGTATATGATCAGATTTTCTATAGATAGGACTTCCTATTTTTACTTTCATCCACATCTAATATGTATTTCTTTTTTGTGTGCTAAAATTACTTATTCTAAAAACCATAGAATTGAGTAATTTATCCTGCATTAAAGCTTATCCTCAAGATGTCATCTGCATTCATTATTGTCAACATGTGTTTTATAGCACTGCAGTCTTCCTGCGTTTTCTATGGTTTGTAGCTTGGCCTATATCCCATTGGTTTTTCTCTATCCAGCTTTTGAAATTAAAGCAAAATTATCATCTTCAATTCCAATTAAATGCAATATAATAGTCATAATACTTTGAATTTTAATCATTGCTATTTGTTTTTAGAATTTATTATTTATTAAGTAGGTAGTCTTAGTTCCACCATCTGATACAAAGAGATACAAACTCCAGATCTCCTGAATCTTTAAACAACTATCTACTGCCACACAGTCACTAAGACATGAAGATCATGTAACATAGGGGACACACCACACAGAAACTACAAATTGATGGCCCATAAACCACATCCAGTTTGCAGATATTTTGCTTAGCCTGGATGGTGTTGGCCAGCATTGTGTTTTTAAAAAAGTTTTAATTAAGTGACAGAACCTTAAAAATCAGGAGATTTCACATTAAAAACCCAGATTTCCAATTTCCCTTGAAAAATTGGAATGTTTGGTAGCAATGAGCCAGAGTAGAGGAGCAGCTGCCCAGTTTGGACAGGGCAGGCACTCTAGTTGGCCACAGCCCTACCGCTTACTCCTGTCTCTGACCCTGAAGGCAAGTGGCACTGATCCTTTATCATGGCACTCATGCCATTGTTTACCTTAGAGTTGGCCTGCCTGGCTCAGTCATGTTACCTGCCTGATCCTACAGGCATTATGTTATTCAGGCCTGATGCCTGGACTTTGGTCAGAACTCCTATCTAGTTTTCTGCTTGGTGCTGTTGTTCAACACAAGATCAGGAGACTTTCTTCAAATTGCACCAGAGACAAGTTGGAGGCTTGCTCCTTGGCTTCCTTCAGGAGGCTTGCACCACTCTCCCTGGCACCCTGGAATTTCACCTTTGAAGCTAGGTAGAGAAAAAGAGAGACTTCTCTGTAAGGACTAGAGAAGAGCTTTCATGTCTTCTTTCCCTGGTGTCACCCAGCTGTCCATTTAAACCTTCCAAATTTAAGGCATTCCCAATAAGAATTCTGCTGGTAAACAGCCTTCTGTTTGCTCTCAGATATCCCAGTATTCCAAAGAACTACACTGTTTAAGCTGTAATAGGGTGGAGTTCTCCTACGGGAAATACCCCCAGGCTCTGCCTTGACGTATAGTCACACCGAGGGGAAGAGAATGAAGAAAGTCAGTCCAGTGGCTTAGGAAGGAAAGAGGCTGATGTTTCTTATTATAATTCTGTTAACTATATCTTTGCAATTTCCACTAAAATGTCCTTCCCTAATACAAAGACCTAAATCTGGTGTACTTTGGACTCCATTTTGTCCTTGACTCTTTCACTAGTTGGAGTGAGTAGGGGTAGGGAAGAGCTTTGGTCTCCCATAGAGGTCGGATGCCACTAGCACTTTAGGGTATTAAAATTTCAGAGTGTCAATTGCTGTTCTCCACATCACGCTGCTTGTGTATGCACAACTTTAAAACCTTAGGTTTTTGGCCCATTAAATACAGCAAACTTTGATTTTTGAACTGTCCTCAGGGTTTTGAGAATCATTTGTTAGTCTCACTATTTTGATACCCACCAGGGAAAATATCCAACCTGCTATGGAACAGGATCGTTAACTGAAGCAGCCATTATGAGAGGGAAAGTGCATAATGTTATAAATGAAGTCACCGCCACAAAATAATACAGATGTATTCTTTTCAGTGTATTCTGTGCAAACACCCAGTCAAGCTGAGACTTCCCTGATTATGTATAGGGAATGTGTTCAGAAAATCACCAGCTGGGTTTTTCAGTGGTTTAAAAGCTGCTGTGCTGTAGCATTCCAGAATAAAATAAGTAAATACCACCTACCAACCAGTAAAGTTTTTTGATGCAACATCCCTTTACTTCAAAGCTTATAATGAAATTGATTTTCAGTGCTTTCTCATTTCAATTTGCAAGCCCCATGAATAACTACTCTAAAATAATTTCAACTTAGAAATGTTCAGGAACTGGTGAGAAATTGATAGTGACTGTTTTATGCTTAGCTAAAAGATATTGAATAAAAATGTAAAGGAAGAACTTGCTGTGTTTAGATGAGAAGAACTATATGATAAGGAGGCAAGAAGCCAGAAATAATTTTCCATGATAAAGAGAGTAATTTAAAACTTTCTTTAATTTTTAGTAGGACTGAACCCTCAAACAAATGACATTTCACTGCCTGGAGAATTGGCAGAGGCTGTAAATCAGATTCTAATGTGTTTGTTCCTGCAATGCCATCCATTGATTATGGGCATTTGATGCTAAACATTTTGATGAGTTTTTTTTTTTAATTCAGCAAATCATCTAGATATTTGGAAACTCTGGAATGACAGACACAAATTTTTTACTTTGCATTCATATAGATATAATTTTGTTGATATTTATTTTGAAGGAATGTGTGGATCCATATTTTGTGTGTCCTCAAGTTTATACAATTTGGGAGGGGTGGCACTTCTTTAAGAAATAGAATACAAAATTATGCACAAATATTTGGCAAGAAAGTGAGCATTTACGTAGAAATATAGTGAAAAGCACAACAAATTACAAATCTCAAAGAGCTAAAAAATACCACAAAGATCATAATATCCAGAAATTTAACAAAATGCTTTTAAATGATGAACTTTCTGATGTGTCTCTATAAAAACTTTTTTCCTTACACTTTTTATCCTCAAACTCACTGATTGTCTCTTCATATGACAATAATTTCAGAATATAATTTTTTATCCAGGGAATAGAAAAATAATTCAGGCTTCTCCATAGCATCGTTGATGTAAACTTGGTTCTTTTGAAAGTTTAGAAAAGTTTCAGCTTCACAACTCCTTCCTGATAAGGTTGATGTACAATTTTAATATTGTTGCTAAATTTGAGAAACCTCTGTAAAGTTTCTTTCATATATGAGCTTTATGATTTCAGGACATTTCAGGATCTTTTGATCTGATAGCAGATCAAAAAATTTGTAATTGAGGCCTTTGTGTTAAGATGTTCGGTGGTCCTGTACAGTGTGGTGTCAGAAGATTGCTGGAAGCCATTCCTACACTGGAACAGCCAGCATTTAAAACTATGTAAGACTTTGGGAGGCCGAGGGGAGCAGATCACCTGAGGTCAGAAATTCGAGACCAGCCTGGCCAACATGGCAAAACCCCGTCTTTACTAAAAGTACAAAAATTAGCCGGGCGTGGTGGTGGGCGCCTCTAATCCCAGCTACTCAGGAGGCTGAGGCAGGAGAATTGCTTGTACCCAGGAGGCGGAGGTTGCAGTGAGCCAAGATCGGGCCACTGCACTCCAGCCTGGGTGACAAGAGCAAGACTCTGTCTCAAAAAGACAAAAAACAAAACAAAACAAAAAAAAAACTATGTAAGAAAAGTACCACTGACTTTCTTCACAGAATTGGAAAAAACTACTTTAAACTTCATATGGAACCAAAAAAAGAGCCCACATAGCCAAGACAATCCTGGGCAAGAATAAAAAAGCTGGAGGCATCATGCTAACTGACTTCAAAGTATACTACAAGGCCATAGTAACGAAAACAGCATGGTACTGGTACCAAAACAGATACATAGACTGATGGAACAGAACAGAGGCCTCAGAAATAACACCACACATCTGCAACCATCTGATCTTTGACAAACCTGACACAAAAAAGCAATGGGGAAAAGACTCTCTATTTAATAAATGGTGTTGGGAAAACTGGCTAGCCATATGCAGAAAAGTGAAACTGGACCCCTTCCTTACACCTTATACAAAAATCTGAAACTGGACCCCTTCCTTACACCTTATACAAAAATCAACGCAAGATGGATCAAAGACTTAAATGTAAGACCTAGGACCATAAAAATCCTAGAAGAAAACCTGAGCAATACCATTCAGGATGTAGGCATGGGCAAAGAATTCATGTCTAAAACACCAAAAGCAATGGCAACAAAAACAAAAATTGACAAATGGGATCTAATTAAACTGAAGAGCTTCTGCACAGCAAAAGAAACTATAAATCAGAGTGAACAGGCAACCTACAGAATGGGAGAAAATTTTTGCAATCTATCTGTCTGACAAAGGGCTAATATCCAGAATCTACAAAGAACTTAAACAAATTTACAAGAAAAAAACAACCCCATCAAAAAATGGGCAAAGGATATGAACAGACACTTCTCAAAAGAAGACATTTATGCAGCCAACAGACATATGAAAAAATGCTTATCATCACTGATCATTAGAGCAATGCCAATCAAAACCACAATGAGATACCATCTCATGCCGTTTAGAATGGAGATCATTAAAAAGTCAGGAAACAACAGATGCTGGAGAGGATGTGGAGAAATAGGAATGCTTTTACACTGTTGGTGGGAGTGTAAATTAGTTCAACCATTGTGAAAGACAGTGTGGTGATTCCTCAAGGATCTAGAACTAGAAATACCATTTGACCCAGCAATCCCATTACTGGTTATATACCCAAAGGATTATAAATCATTCTACTGTAAAGACACATGCACATGTATGTTTATTGCGGCACTATTCACAATAGCAAACACTTGGAACCAACCCAAATGTCCATCAATAATAGACTGGATAAAGAAAATGTGGCACATATGCACCATGGAATACTATGCAGCCATAAAAAATGATGAGTTCATGTCCTTTACAGGGACATGAATGAAGCTGGAAACCCATCATTCTCAGCAAACTATCACAAGAACGGAAAACCGAACACCGCATGTTCTCACTCATAAGTGGGAGTTGAACAATGAGAACACATGGACATAGGGAGGGGAACATCACACAGCAGGGCCTGTTGGGGGGTAGGGGGCTAGGAGGGGGATAACATTAGGAGAAATACCTAATGTAGCTGACAGGTTGATGGGCACAGCAAACCATCATGGCATGTGTATACCTATGTAACAAAATCGCACGTTTTGCACATGTACCCCAGAACTTAAAGTATAATAATAACAAAAAAAGAATACTCCCTAGGCATTTGCAGAAATGCCTTTAATTAAAAAGATGTTTTAATATTTATCTTCAAATTGTGACTCTTCTATATGTCTGACCTAAACAACATGCATATATAGCAACGTGCCCCCACTTCGAATATTAATATATTTTCTAACTATAACAAAGCATATTTTCTTTCTTTTGTAAGTTTTTCTGTTGGTGATGAAGACCAATAAAGAGGGAGGTGCTATAAAACATCAAAAAACAAAAAAAGAAAAGTACCTACAAACCACATTAAATACATGCCACCAAACCCAAACTAAATGTAACCCAACACAGTTCCCCTTAGGCAAATCCAGAAAATGCCTGCACAATGACAATGCAGAGTAGAAAGAGACAGTGGCTTTAGCTAAGTGAGTAAAGTATCCTTCTTTTGCAAATTTTATAAAACAGGCACAGTAAACATGGTTCTGTCTCTAGGAAAAAAAGAATATGAAGCCAGAGGACTAGATCCAGCATTTTGCTTAATTTTATTATTCACTGAGCAGTACCCTCTGAACTCTGAGTGCTGGTCTAGCCCCAGCCCAGCAAATTAAGAGCAATTGTCCCCTGAATGTTTGTATCCAAATATTTTTGTGTCTAAATATTTTTCTTCAGATACAAATTTGGTGCCTAATTTCTTTCCTTCTTGTGTTGTACAAATTCTTCACTTTCTTCTGTTCAAACTCTAGACTTTCTGAGACTACCAACTGAGATCTGGTACTTCAAGATTTAACCTTGGAAGTTACCTGACCCTCATGTAATAGAGAGAAATCATTCCTTATGAATATAAGAATGAGAAGATGAAATATGTTTTAAACATAAAGCACCATATTATTTAAGAAATGAGAGAAAGAAAATGTGGCATCTTTGTTCAATGGAAGGACAAATATTTTATTTTATAGATTATTAGGGCCGGGCATGGTGGCTCCCAGAACTCTGTGAGGGCAAGGTGGGTGGATCACCTGAGGTCAGGAGTTTGGGGCCAGCCTGCCCAGCACAATGAAACTGTGTCTCTGCTAAAAATAGAATAAAATTAGCTGGGCATGCTGGCTCACGCTTGTAATCCCATCTACTTGGGAGGCTGAGGCATGAGAATCCCTTGAATTCGGGAGGCGGAGGTTGCAATGAGACAAGATCACGCCACTGCACTCCAGCCTGGGTGACAGAGAGAGACTCTGTCTCAAAAACAAAACAAAAAAAGATTGTTAAATGTAAGGAGAGCAGATAGATTAATTTATGTCTGGATCGCAATTTTCCTGTACCAGAAGATACTTAATCACCTTTAATGTAAGTAAAGCTTTGTGATATTCAAAGTCCCATGCTCTTTCAAGAAATAATTCAGTTTAACTTACGACTTAAAAAGAAGACTCACTAGCATTGTTGGAATAATTTGGCGAAGTGGTAGTTTCCAGTACAACTTTTATTTGGAGGACACCGAAAGGTCAGCTTGTTCCAAAATATTTCTGTATGTCATGGCAAAAAGGGATATTTCAGCAGAGCATGCCCGTCTCCTATTGTGATTATATAAATTATTTAATTATATGAGCTATTTATCATCTTGATTTCTGTAGAGACAAAAAATCTGACAGGTCTGTGGGTCAATAAAATTGAATGGAAACCAGCAGAGACAAGATCTTGATGGCAGTAGAATTTTTGATCATAAGATGACACAGTTGGGGCAATGTCACAGAAACCAGCTACTGTGGAAATCTCAACTTTTCAATTTTATTTGGTAAACATAAAATATGCCAGTGTGTTTTATGCATTAATTTTCTGGAGTTTTTGAAAGGTTTCAGATAGGGAATAAAATAATCAGTATTCTAGCTTTCCTAAATGCTATTTGATTTCTTTTTGAAATGGTAGCATTCCATTTAATTAAAGAAGTAGATTGTGGTTAAGGGAATCAGATGAAGCATGCATATTAAATATACAACTTCTATAATCTAGTGTAAATTTTTTCTCTTCAATTTGAAATACACTGGAGAAGTGCTTGAAATGGTTGTAAGAAAGAAAACCCAATTCAAACAGGCTGAAGAATGTATTGGCCTAGACAACCTAATTTCTTCAGGTTTGGCTTGAAACAAGGGCTAAAATAAATCAAGTTATCTTTTTCAACCATGCTGTCCACTGTGGGGCATCATTTTAAGGGCTCAAGCAGTAGTTTCTTGTATCTCCAGGCTTGTATCATCCCAGATTTAAACCTATGTAAAAAGGGAACATGTCTCTTACTGGTAACTCCAGCAGAATCTTAGATGCTATTTTTACTGGACCAACTGGGGTCATATTCCCATTCCAAATCAAATCATTCCCTAGGGGAAATTAGTAGTCTGATTGGCCAGGCCTGAGTCATATGCTTCATCCCTGGAACAAGAGATGAAATTGTACCTGAACCACATGGATGCAAGAGTTGCAGATAAATGGGAACCCAAAAGAAGTTCAAATACAAAACTGCTAGCAAAAGCAGGGTAATGACTTAAGAAAATCATTTGGAACCTACCCTTTGATTAACTTAACATCACTACACATCTTTCTTCATGTAGATAAGCTTCCAAACATGTCTTAATTTGCTGCGTAATGACACACTTTCATGTGTACTCATGCCTTCCCGCAAGGGAGACAACTCAGCATTTGGTACAATTACTGCATCTAACTATAAATCTATAATATCTGGGTTATGCATGTGTATTAGTTCATTCTTACAGTGCTATAAAGAAATACCTGAGACTGGGTAATTTATAAAGAAAAGAGGTTTAATTGGCTCACGGTTCTGCAGGCTGTACAGGAAGTATGGCAGCATCTGCTTCTAGGGAGGCCTCAGGGAACTTACAATCATGGGAAGGCAAAGGGGAAGCAGGCTCATCTTATGTGGCCGGAGCAGGAAGAAGAGAGAGAGAGGGGGAGGTGCTACATACTTTTAAACAACCAGATCTCACAAAAACTCACTCACTGTCACAAGAACAGCACCAGAGGGGAAACCTTCCCCCATGATCCAATTACCTCTAACCAGGCCCCACCTACAACATTGGGGATCACGATTCAACATGAGATTTGGGCAGGGACACAGATCCAAACCATATCAGCAGGTTTAGATCTTAATATAATTCTCATTGTCTAAGAACTTATAGATAAATGATAAATCTAATCCCTCCCAATACACTCAAAATGCAATTGTAGATAGAAATAGACTAGTATCAACTTAGAACTCTTTTAGAGAGGAGGATAGAATGGGAAACAACTTTAAGTGGTGACTGACTCAATATTATCTATCATGTCCTGCAGATGAGGAACTTTTTGACTGGGCGGTAAAAGAAAATTTTTGGACAGCGAATTTAGCTGCCTCTTTTCTTCCCTCTGGAAAGCTCTCCCAAGTCTGGTATCCTCCATAGATAATGAGTAATAGGAAGGAATCCCCTTGTGGTGGATGTACATCTTTACACCCCACTTCCTGGTACAGAGGAGACAGGAGTGTGAGAGCCAATTGTATACATCACTTCCCAACTCTGTATCCAGTGAAACATGTTAATAGCTTGAAATGGCCATGAAGGGACTATTTATACCACAGAAATCAGCAACTATGAATCAAATGCTCCTCATAGCCAGTATTACCATTCTACCAGGACATCACTGAGAGGAAGTGAAGGGATTACTTAGGACTTAGGGGTCTAGTAATTATCAACTTTTGTTTATTAATCTTGGAATTTCTTTGGCAGAGCAGTTTTTAAAAGAATTTAGTTAGCTCTGAGTCTGTAAATTCCATGGGTTAGTCACCAAATCTGTTGATGTAAAGTTAGAGTCTTTCAACATAGAATCTGGGCAGGGGATTTGTACTTCTTAGCAACTACCTTCAGTTCCTTCTTTATTTGCCTAGACCTCAGTTTCAGGACCTTTATCTTGGCCTTTGTCTCCCAGCACAGTGAACATATGGTCTGCCAGTGAAGAGGCAATGGCTAATCGACTTTTGGCCCCCAAGCTGCAAGCCCAATGAATATTTGCAATTAAAATAATTATCCCCTTTTGCAGGAAGAGAATTTGTAACAAGTGATGCTAGGTAGGAACCTGACCATCAGACTTCTTTTAAGTGCCAGTTTCATCTCATGCTAGGTTTCCCGCCTCCTGCTTTGTTTATATTTCTCTAGTTTAGTGCAGATTATTTTATTTGTATAATATTGCAAACCTTCAGATCACTGAACCCTCAGCCATCTTGTATTATAGGGCATTGACAAAGAATGTCTTTCTGAGAATATTTTTAAAATCTTTCAAATGGGTCAATTTCTATGAAGTTGTTCTCTTTCTTGTAGGAGAAAAATCAAGAGACTATTGTATCTTGCAAGCCAAGTGAAGAATATGTATCAGAGTGAAAGAAACGCTCAACTGTGTCCATTGTCAAGACTGATTGGCCACAAAAGGGTAAAGAAAGACTGAGTACTGGATTTGGCAATCTGCAGACCTATGATGACCTTGAGCAGTTTCAAAGGTGTAATGGGGACAAAATGAGATGAGCTTAAGTGAAAATAGAGGAGAGAAATTGGAGAAAGTAAGTAAGTCTTTGACAGGGTTTTGGTGTGAAGAAGAGCTTCCAATATTATTTCTACCCCAATAAGCTTTTCACTGCATGCCCCTCCATATATTTCTTTCAAAGAGAAGGGTATTTTTCTACTGTCACATTCCTGTAACTACTCTAATGAGCCTAACTTATTACCACCTTATGGAATCTATAGGTATTACAAAAATGAGGTTTGTTTTTGTTTTGTTTTGTTTTGTTTTTTTTAAAAAAAAAACCCTTTTACCTTTTTGCAGTTAGTCAATAGTATAACAAGGGTCACAGTTAGGGCCATTTGTTGAGAATTTATGACAGCTAATATATGTAGTGACTTGAATTACTCAGGATCCCTGAGTTCTTTTTACTTACCTAAAATGATCAAGAAACAGCTTCCCATATATATGTTTAGTTTTATTGTTAATAAAATGAAGATTAAAAAAATACAGATACAATACTGCAACATAAATAAAAAATAGACTTAAAAAGTAGTTTGAGGTATAATGAACAAAATTATACACATTCCAGGCATTATTAATCTATTTACATTTTTATCCACTATATTTAATTCCACTTATTAATACTTCCTGGGAAATCTCATTTTACTTTGTTAAAGTTAGAATAATGAATTTTAAAGCTATCATCTGCTGGAAGGTCTAAATTTGAGAATGAATGAATTTATGCAGCCTTTTCTAAGAGCCTTGAATTTTAAAAAGCCTTACAGTTTATATATAATGAGGATCAAACCCCTCCCCCACTGCTCATTTGTAGCTAGAATGTGCATTTGGAGGTAATACTATCCTGGCTATTTGCTTGACATTTCTGAACAGAGCTTAAGTACAGGAAGTAATGAAGAGCAGTGATAATGGAAGGAAATGCTGAACAATATTATTATTCAGCTCAGTTCCTACCTTCTGCCTTCCACATGCTGTTTTTCAGCAGTAGGGACTGTCTTTGGTGGGGTATTTTTGTTTTTTGTTTTTTTGCATTTTCATGTGGGGAGGAGGAAAATATCTCCAGTCCTTAGAAGACAAAGAGGTTGGCATGTTTGGGAGAGACAGGATTCATTTTTGCTGTGTTTCAGGAACACCCTCCAGTCCCCTGACTTCTGACTTTACTCCACACAGGCACTTGTCCTTCATTCAGCCACTGGTCCTATATTCAGGACTATGGCTTCAGGACATTGGCAGCTGATTATTATTACTGTCCAGGGCTATAAATAAGGTTAACCTATATCCAATCAGTTATCCAGACCAAATTTTTCCTTATAGCCTAGTTTGAAACTGCAAAAGCAAAATGTTTCAAGTTCCTTGTCCTGTAGCAGGAGACAAGTCTGATTCTACGCAGAGTTCCTTTGCCTTATGTGAGCCTGCAGATACATATTTTGGAATATGTGTGTGTATATATATATATGGGTGTGTATGTGTATAAAAATATTTTTAAGTAAACTATTTGCCATGATTCCTATTTTTGCCATTAATCACCATCTCTAAAGATATTAAGTAATATATTTTGAATCTTTTATATATAATAAAACAATATTTGTTAGAATGGTAATAATGGGTCCATTTTCATATATAAATGTAAACATATTAATTTAAATGCATTCAATTAATTTAAATACACTTCATATTAACAAGGAAAAATTATGGGGAAATACATTTAGTGTAATTGATAACTATTATGATGATGGTCGCGATCATTTTGTAGTTTTGAAGATGCCCTGGGACAGATAAAGGTATCGACTCAAATGATGCCTCTAGGGATTTTTTTCATTGCTTCTTACGATGCATTGGTGATTTGTTTGGTAACATTCGAACATGTAAATGAAAAAGTACACGAAGTTCTTTTGATTTGTTTGGTAACATTCGAACATGTAAATGAAAAAGTACACAAAGTTCTTTTAATCTAGAAAGGATGAATGCTATCACTACACTAATTTCAGTCTGATCTAACCTGGCATAAACATTTCAAGTTAGTTAGATGATGATACACATTTATCACATTCAGTGATCGGTGTTTATTGAGTATTTGCTGTATAACGGACACTGTATGTGTATTTTATCTCATTTAATCCTCAAAGCAATCCTACCAAGATGGTCCATGAAAAGATAATGAGGGTTTAGAGGGTTTAGAGAAGTTAAGTAGCTCTTCTGGTATCACACTGCCAATAAAAGATGGTGCCAAAATTCAAATCTGCGTGTCTAACTTTCAAGCTCTGTGACCAGGCTGAGTAGTAAAAGGATGAAATAATGGTTGCTGACGTTAAGCACCTCACACCTCAGAATTGAATGCATAAATACATAAATGATATCAATGTGGTACAGCGAGAACTGTAGAAAATGGATATACAAAATGGCATGTGACCATAGAAGCAGGAGGCAGCAATTGCATCTGGGTAAATCAGGCAAGGGTTCGCAGAAGTGATAGCTGAGGCACAAATGAGAAGAGCAGCATTCAAGACTAAGGACACAATCAGTAAAAAGCCACCAAAGAGGAAAAGGCATTAGCACATTATGGAAATCATGCAAAGTTCGATATTGGGGTAGAGGTGGTTGTGGCAGGAGCATTGGAATTAACTACGGCAATGCTCTGAATTTACTCTATTGAATAACTGAATATTAAAATAGTCTGGGAGGATTAGAGAGCATAAGTTAGAGGTTAAGTGACTAAGACAGGACTTATGACTTGCTAAGTTTTTAGCTAGGTCTATTTCTCTAGTTATTTTAATTACTTTGTCAGCATCCTTCAGAACACATCCTTTCTGTGGATTTTTTTGTTTTAGGTCAACAATTCCATGTGCATTTCAGCTAACGCCTCATTATTATGCTAACTGTATTTTCTTTGTTGAAATTCTATATTACTGTGTGTTACTATATATGGCAGGGTATGATTTGGCCTTGCCGAACTTTGGGCCATTACCAGTGGCTTCAGATTGAACAGGGTTATTTTGAGGTCATTCACCGATGCTATAAAGGATTGAATTATTTATGACTTTAATATTCACCAGTGTTTCTAGCTGAAGATCCAATATACCACTGAATATTATCTGTCAACAAAATGCTGCATCTGTTCCATTTGTTGATGACTGATAAAACAAAGCAGTTGAATTCTGCTTTGAACTAAATATGGGTAGAATTTCCACCCCAAGCATTTTAATAAAAATAATATTTATAATTAATAGTAATAATATTTATGTCTGATACTAATTGGCACTAATCATAATGCATAAAAGTAAACATATATATCACTATAATATTGCTTTATTACTATATTTACTATTTTTACTTTTGCATAACAGAGACTGATTGGGGGAAATAGGTATCTCACTCAAATACTAGCCATAAAACAGCTACATTTCTGTAACAAAAGTCTGGCATAAAAAATTATTTTTTAAGAATTAAAAAAGCAAACACCTCTATATCATTTGACCACATTTTCCTTTTATTTATTACCTTCAGCAAAGTAAGAAAGATAGATATTAGTTAATATGAGAGAAGAGGTAGAAGAAATATTTTAGAGTAGTGACTAACATTCCCTCTTTTTAAAAGGCATCTGAAAAATAAATATATTGATAATTTTATAGAATTAAACCTTAGAGATGGAAGGCAGTTTACAGTTCAATTTTAATCATTTTAAAAACAGGTTTTTTAAAATTGTCATTGTCAAAACATTTATCTGTAAGCATCAACCCTGAAGTAGGTCTTCATTACCTCATGGTAGTTTTTCCTCTGTACTAATCAGACAGTACCAGGCATTTCTGGGAACGGCACTAGGAAATTTTCCCAAGGGACAATGATATATCTGGGAGTTGCATTACTGACCAAAAACTTGGCATATAATAAATCAAGATATGTCCAATAATACAGCATAAAAGCAAATGTTGCGGCATAGTGCCGACTAAGGGAAATGATGCAAATAAAGGTCCAGCAAGAGTGCCTGGATATGGGAGCCAAACCAAACGTGTTAGTTTCTCATATCCCAGACTAAGGTTATTTTGGCTGCCTAACAAATTGCCCCAAAACTTAATGGCTTTAAATAGTAATAATCACTTATTCCCTTTCACAGTTCCTGTGGGCCAGGAAATCAGACAGGGCACACAGACTCAGCTTTCCTCTGCTCCACAACATCTGAAGCCTCAGCTGGAATACTCAAAGGCTAATGGCGGCTTCATGTGAAGGCTCCTTCACTCACATGTCTGGCAGGTGATGGTGATTTTTGATTGGGGATCTAACTAGGGCTGCTGGCTGAAACAACTACAGGTGGCCTCTCTGTGTCACCTGAGATTCCTTACAACATAGTGGTTGGAGTCTAAGGACAAGCATCAAGATGGCTTAATAGATGATAGATAGATAAGACAGAGAGAGACAGAGAGACACACTACACAGGAGTTGTTTTGCCTTTTATGATCTAGCCTCAGAAATCAAGCAGCCTTACCTCTGCCACATTCTTACGGTCAAGGAAATTACAATGATCCAAAAGGAGGAAATAGGAACTCCACCTTTCACTGGAGGCATGTGGATGCCACACTGTAAGTAGAGCATGGGAGGAGATATATATTGGTACAGCCATCTTCGGAAAATGCAATTGCCTAACCTATCAATAATATGAAATAATACAATTACACTTTTATTATTTAAAATCATAGAAAGTAGAAGGTTCTAGAGGATTTTTATTATCCACCTCTTCCAGCAGTTTAACCCCCTGAATGAAAAATAGAGTCTAAGAGAAATAGATTATCTGAATGGAATCATTCACCTGGTTATTCCAGTGTCAAGAGTTAAACCCAGGTTTGCTGAATCTCAATTTTATAGTGATTTACTTATAAATATCCTATAAAATATGTCTGAGTTTGTTCATTGATTTAAAAAATGGCTTAATGTATTTTAAACTATCCATTTGTATAAAAAACACAATCCTTATATGAAAAATCTGAATTATTAAAACTAATATTAGAGGAGGATATTCCCCAGCTGGGATTTTTAAAGATGTAGGTGTGATCTACAACCATCTGATCTTCAACAAGGTCAACAAAAGCAAACAATGGGGAAAGTACTCCATATTCTGTAAGTGATACTGGGATAACTAGCTAGCCATATGCAGAAGAATAACACTGGACCCTTATCTCTCACCACATACAAAAATTAACTCAAGATGGTTTAAATATTTAAATGTAAGACCTCAAAGTATAAAAATCCTAGAAGAAAACCTAGGACATACCCTTCTCACGATTGGCCTTGGCAAATAGATTTTTGGTTAAGATTCCAAAAGCAATTGCAACAAAAACAAAAATTGACAAGTGGAACCAAATTGAACTAAAAAGCTTCTGCACAGCAAAGGAAGCTATCAACAGAGTAAACAAATGACCTACAGAATGGGAGAAAATACTCACAAATTATGCATCTGACAAAATTGTAACTTAGAGGAATTAAATCAAGCAAAAAGTAACCTTATTAAAAAATACACAAAGGATATGAACAGACACTTCTCAAAAGAAGACATACAAGTGGCCAAGAAACATACAAAAAAGTGCTAAACATCACTAATCATCAGAGAAATGCAAATCAAAACTACAATAAGATACCATCTTGCACCAGTCAGAATGGCTATTATTTAAAAGTCAAAAACAACAGATGTTGATGAGGTTGAGAGAAAAGGAAATGCTTATGTGCTGTTGGTAGAAATGTAAATTAGTTCATTTTACTAATGAAATATAAAACAGTTTGGAGATCTCTCAAAGAACTTAAAACATATTTACCATTTGGCCCAGCAATTCCATTACTGGGTATGTACCCAAAGGAAAATAGATTATTATACCAAAAGGCACATGTACTTATTTGGTCATTGCGGCACTATTCACAATAGCAAAGACATGGAATCAACCTAGGTGCCCATCAGTGGTGGACTGGATAAAGAAAATGTGGTACATATACACCATGGAATACTACATAGCCATAAACAAGAATGAAATAGTGTCTTTATTATTAATGCAGGAAGAGAAAACCAAATACCACATGTTCTTACTTATAAGTGGGAGCTAAACATTGAGCACACACAGGCATAAATATGGCAACAACAGACACTGTGGACTACTGGAGAAGGGAGGTGGGGAGGTGGGTGTGGGTTGAAAAACTACCTACTGGGTACTATGCTCACTACCTAGGTGCAATATACAAAGGTAGCAAACCTGCACATGTACCCCTTGTTTCTAAAATAAAAGTTGAAATTTAAAATAAATAAAAATCCAGACTTAACTTGAAAAAAAAAATGTAGGTGTGTCTGACAAACAGCCTAGCTTGTGATCTCCCTGACATCTACTTGTATGAGCTGGATGTATGGGTCAGTTTCAGCAAGACCGAGGAGTGGAGAGGACAGTACGGTGTCTGTTCCTCAACCCTGTTCCATGCAGTTTCTTGTTTGGGTTGTAGGGAACCAGAGGGCTGAAGCAAAAGCTGTTCCAAAAGGAACTTGTGAGACCACAGAGTAAGATGAGCTGCCCTGGGTCCCAGGTGACTCAAATGCAACTGGGATTTGGAGAGGGGCAGTCCTCATTTCATGCACAGAAACAGGAGAGAACACATTGTCACTTGACATATTGAGATTGTGTCAGTAACAATCTTCTATGCAGAGAAACAGCATTTTCAAAGAAGTCACTGCAGCATGATAATATCCAGTTACTTCTCTTTCTCTCTCTCTTATTTTTATTTTTTTGAGACAGGGTCTTACTCTGTTGCCCAGGCTGGAGTGCAATGGTGGGATCACAGCTTACTGCAGACTTGATCTCTTGGTTTCAAGCAATCCTTCCATCTCGGCCTCCAGAGTAGCTGAGACCACAGGCATGCACCACCATGACTGGGTAATTTTTGTACTTTTTGTAGAGATGGGGTTTTGCTGTATTGCCCAGGCTGATCTTGAACTCCTGGGCTTAAGCGATCCACCCGCCGCGGCCTCCTAAAGTGTTGGGATTACAGGTGTGAGCCACTGTGCCTGGCACAGTTACTTTTCTCTAGTGGGTTTTGAACGGTGGATAGATACAAGGGGTTGGAGCAGAAGACAGTGGAGGACTGTTACTGTCCATGTTTACACAGCCCCTAAGGAATCCTTGCAAAACTATAATAAATTATTGTGAGAGAGCAGGGGTTAGGGGGATGATGTTTAAATCCTGCAGTTATGTTTTGAAGAGTGACAATAAAATTGAGTATAAATGCTTATGTAGCCTCAGTTGAACCTGCTGGCAGATACAGCCTGTGAATATTGGATCGCACTAATAAATTATAGTTAACACTTAATTAGCAATGATTTTATTTGATTTAGAATTCTGAAGGGTATTTGAGGAATCATTTGGGTAAGTTTTGTCTAAAAACACCTGAACTGTTACCTTTTCCTCCTTTCATTCTGAGTCAAGCTGAAGCATTATAAAATTACCCAATTTATCACCCTTTACAAAAACATTTACTGAAGAATCTATTTGAAATCATTCTTATAGGTTTCTTTTGTTGTTGTTGTTGTAATTTAGAGATCCTCAGCCTCTGTAATCTGGATGTCTTGTTTACTGTCTCAGTCTTTGCTGTTCCCAGAATCCTAATTTTCCCTAAGTTCCAAGTCTCCTCGTGCCACCTAAAATCCAGAGTGGTTTGGAAATTTACAAAAATCACAAAAGCGATGTTGGGATGGTTTGGAAATTTACAAAAATCACAAAAGCGATGTTGGGATGGTTTATGGAAGTGGAGACAGGGTTGAGTAGGTGGTTGGAGGGTGGATAATGTGTTATCCAAAGCTTAGGCTCAAACCCCAGCTCTGCCACTGACCAACTATGCATGCAAATTTGGGCCTTAGTTTCCTGATCTGCAAAATGAGGACTTTAGACACACACACACACAAACACACACACACACACGCATCTCTAATAGCTTTGTTGCTAGGATTAAATGATCTAATACATAAAAAGGTGTGGCTCTCATTGCAGGAACTTTCCTTATTTAGGTCATGGAAGAGCTATGTGCCAAGTTTTTTCAAAAAGTGCTAACTGGATAAAGCAATCTCCACCCAACACCTCCCTTAATCCCTGCTTACATGATACTCCTCTACATGAGCTGATTTGTTTTTAAAGGTCGTTCTCAAGAAGTAGAGCATAGATGTTAATTGGACAGTTTTGAATGTGCAGAGAGGTTTAAAAAAAAAAAGCTTTGAAAAGTAAAAATAGCGTTTATTTATTACTGAAACATTTTAGGCATAAAAGTGAATGTAAACCTGCTTCATTTCGTCTGTGCTTAGAAAATTTGCCCCTAAGTCCTTTATAGCAAAAATGAGCAGAAGTGACCCCTTGCTGGTGATTCAGAGGTCTCATATTTTTAGCCCTAAAAAGTAAGTGAAGAGAGTTGGACTGTGAGAGCAGGGTTTCAAAGCTCAGCTCTACTTTTTTGGCCTACAAACATCCCATCGAAGCTCAGTATGACAGCTAGTGCTCTGACAACTGGTGAATAGGGATTTTAAAAAAAGAAAGAGAGAGAAAAAAATCTACTATGTGAGAGAGATAATCACTTGGAAGGTATTACTTGGATCAGTGCTATAGTGAGTTATAGCAATGGAGAGTGGAAAATAAATAATTGATCTTTGGTACCAAGTTTATGATTAAGGATTTCACAGAAAGAAGGAAGATAGTTAAGATAGTGCAGTTTTCCCTAAATTTTAATTATCCACAAGCCTCCCTTACAATTTTGTCACATCCACACACTTCCTGTATTATCGTTTGCTTAATATGAGTTTTTGAACAGTTACTTTAAAAAATCTTATGTGTATTTATTATTATTGTTGTTATTTTAATTTAGAGACAGGCTCTCACTCTGTCACCCAGACTGGAGTGCAGTGGCATGATCATAGCTTACTGTAGCTTTGAACTCCTGGGCTCAAGTGAGCCTCCTGCCTTAGACTCCTGAGTAGCTAGAACTACGGGCATACAACACCATGCCTGACTAATTTTCAATTTTTTTGAAGAGATGGAGTCTCGCTATGTCGCCTAGGCTGGTCTTGAGCTTCTGGCCTCAAGTGATCCTTCTACCTCAGCCTCCCAAAATGCTAGGATTACAGATGTGAGCCGCTGCAACTGGCCTTGTGTGTATTTAAACAGAAAACTTTATTCATTACTGTTAATGAAATGTCAAAATAATGTGTCATAAGTATAAAACATAAATATAATAAAAATAAAATAATGTTATTAAATTATAGCTAGATATTGTAGTCTACAGAAGATTCTGACCTTGAGGCCTGCTATCTTTTTGTTAAAAATGGAGTTTGGCAAGTGTTAAAGGGATGTTAACTCACTCCAAACTGACACCTTCTCTTTGAGGCTGTTGGACAAGTGGAAGGGGAAATAGCTTTCTCATTATGGGATCGATCCAGCAATATTTATTGAGTCAATGTTATTTAATGTCATGTTACAAACACGTAGAAATGCTGTTTATCTCTACTTGTCCCACATTTTGGGAATAGTGTACTGGTTAAGAGTGTGGTATGAGTGTTGGACAGACATGAATTTAAATCCCAGCTTTGTCACTTAACGACAAAGCTACCTTAAGATGGTCATTTTACTGCTATCCTCTTTCTTCATTTTTATTTAGAAAATATTTAGCACATTGAATAAATTTTGTTGCAATCATGACGTTAATAATGTGAATATTGATGTGCAAGATAGGCTGAGGAGGCTTGGCTGTATACATAAATTGCCCTTTTATTAAGGCTTTGTCTATAGGTTGTCAAGCAAATACATTCTAACTAATTTAGCTTATTTGTTTTAAAAACCCAGTCATATTATTTGTCCTTCTATCATTCTAGTTCTCCTTCTCGAAATCTGAGTATGGCTTTTCTATCTTTTTGTGGCTTCTTCTTCCTCCTGCTGTTTACTGCGGTTGTTCCTTAGGCTGCATCTTTGAGCCTCTTCTCCATTTTTATACAACTCCTCAGAAGCCTATTCATTTTTAAAGCTTTAGCAATGTCTTATAAAGTGACTCCTAAAATCTGCCCTTACCTCTTTCCAGCCCAAATCTCTATTTGATAATTGCCATGTCTTGTCACTTTAGATTCAGATTTAAAATCAGCACATTCATTTCATCCTCGGTTCCTTGCCGATGATCCTATCATATTTCCAGTTCCTTATGAATATAGGAGCTAAGTGCATGTGTTTTGGAGTCAGAATATTCTGGAGTCCTGTTTCTACCTTTTACCAATTTTAACAGAAAATTACTTATCAACAAGATGCCATTAAACATATGAGATCAAAACTTCCTCATACTTCAAGAGAAGTGGAGAGTGGCAGAAATAGCCTGTAAAGAAATAGAGCTAACATATTTTTTAACCTTGAATTTCATTACTTTATTGACCACTCTAAAGGAAAATGTTAACGTTAGTTGAAAAAAGGTGAATAATAAAGCGTACATATTTTTTCTTTTACATAGTTCCTCGTGAAGTGTTAGTTCTAAAATTAATTCAAATTAGTTAGATAAGAATCCTTTCAGTGTGCTGAAAAGTGGCTTTGTACTAAAGACCAGGGATAAGTGACAGTGGTTGAGCTCTTCAGGAGATCTGAAGAGGGGACTGCATGTTAGGCCAAGTGTTAATGGTAAGCTTCAGAGAGAGTAAGTGATTTGTAGCATATTTAGACTATGGTAATTTTGAGTGTGAGACATAAAGTCACCTGTCCAAATCCAAAGAATGGACTCAGAGACCTGGAGAACAGTGAAAGTGAGACTTTTAATGATAGTCTTGCAAGATTGAGTGTCTGATGAGCAGGCACACCCAGCACAGTTTTAACAAGCCGTTTATCCTCTAGTGCACAGGTCCTTCCCCCGGTTCCTCATAGGGTGAGTACTATGGGGTCACAATTTTCCTGGACATTGCATATTGATTGTTGGGTAGGGGCTTTAGGTGGTTTTTTTTTTTTTTTTTTTTTTTTACGGTTGTCTTGCTGCATTTTATTGCAGCCCACAATGCATTGCAATCTAGTTAGCTCAGAGGCTCTTCAAGTATTTGACTTAAGTAGCTGGGCAGGCTGATAAGAACAGAAAAAACGAGCTATTTTGCAGGCTAGTAAACTTTCGTCTTAGACTAAACTTCTTTGATTCAGGTGAGGGCAACTAAGTAGGGGTGGGGAAGGCGGGAGGGGAGGCCGACACGCAGGCATCAGCTATCCAAACAGGAGCTTAGTACATCCTGTTTCTTCTGTAGTTTGTTGACCTAAGCCAACTTAAGGCACTTTGTCTTGGAAATGGACCACTGTATATATTAGTTCCCCCATGAGGAAGGTGAGAAAATATGGGACATAATCTTGCAAATTTCATTAACTATGAAAATTACACCAAAAGTTTACAAAGTTTTTTGGGGGGTCATTTTCCACTTCTCTTTAAAAAACAGACATTCCTGCACACTGTATCATGCTGTAAACACAAAATAGACGTAGTCTTTCTTTATCCTAAATAGCTAAAATGGTAAGTTTAATGGCTTTAATATGGCAAAGTTTAGTGCTTGAAATGAATAACTAAAATATATACAGCTGTATCTTCTGATGTGAAAGCAAAAGAGGCCAATTCCTCTTGTATATACTTATGAAAAGACACATGGTAAAACTGTTGGAAAGTGACTGATTTTTACTGAAATCAAAGTGAATATAGGAAACTAAAATGTATCCAGAAGATACATTAAATTGTGATGTTTCATTTTATAAGTGAGTGCAACTAGCATTCTTTTAAATTACAGGTTCTTCAGGTGATTTCAAATATAATAGGGCCCTCTGGCACTGGCTCATCTGTCATTCATAGGTTATTTTAGTATTCTGTAGGATGCAAATGGCTTACAGTCACAAGATGTAATTTGCCTCAGAGGGCCAGGCACTCTTATCATCTCACTTTTTATTGTAGCTTCTATTCTTACTTATCCATATTCTTTTACCCTTTTCAGTCTAAGAACCTTTTCCTTTACTAAAATGATAGAGGCGAAACAGAGGAGAATGGATTTTCAGTCTCTCTCTTCTGTTAATTTATACCACAGACTCGAAATAGATTTAATTCCTTGTTTTTGTTTTCTTGGACCTAACAATTTTTTTTTTCCACCCTTAGGGTTTCCCCCAACTCATTGTAGACTTTCTATTTTCTGTAAATCAATGATTTATCTAATTAAAAATGGAAATTCATTTTATCTAGTCAGCTATTACCATTTTTCATGGCACTAAATTATCTATACAGAACGTAATTCCAATTTAAAATTTTGATGTGAAATTAGTGTAATCCACACTTCTTTTTATTTTGGAAAATTTCAAACCTAGAGAAAAAAAATAAACATGTGGACCCTCCTCCAACTGATTCACCCATTTTTAATATTTTGCCATATTTACCTCCTTTCTCTTTTTTCTATTTTTTTTTTTTTTTTTTGAGACGGAGTCCCACTCTGTCGCCAGGCTGGAGCGCAGTGGCGCGACCTGGGCTCACTGCAACTTCCGCCGCCTGGGTTCAAGGGACTCTCCTGCCTCAGCCTCCTTTCTCTTTCTTACCTATATACATGTATCAATGTTTATATGTTTTATATATTTTACAAATGTATTTCCTACTCATTTACAAATCACTTGTAGACCCAATTCTTCTTCATCCATAAATGTTTTGACATAAAATTCTCAATTTAAGGACAATAACATTATCACATTTAAGAAAACCATATTCCATTATACTATCCAATATCCAGTCCAGATTCAAATTTCTGCAATTGGCCACCAGTAATTATTTTTTTCATTTTTATTTTTTAGATCCAGGATTGAATTTTGTTTTCACGTCTCTTGCATCTCTTAAATCTGAAATAATTCTTTTTTTTATTTTATTTTTTGAGACAGAGTCTCGCTCTGTCGCCTAGGCTGCAGTGCAATGGCGCGATCTCGGCTCACTGCCAGCTCCGCCTCCCGGGTTCACGCCATTCTCCTGCCTCAGCCTCCGGAGTAACTGGGACTACAGGAGCTCGCCACCGCGCCCGACTAATTTTTTATTTTTTATTTTTTTATTTTTAGTGGAGTCGGGATTTCACCGTGTTAGCCAGGATGGTTTCGATCATCCCGACCTCGTGATCCGCCCGTCTCGGCCTCCCAAAGTGCTGCGATTACAGGCGTGAGCCCCCGCGCCCGGCCTTTTTTTTTTTCCTAAAGAATTATTTCTGGCCGGGCTCGGGGGCTCACGCCTGTAATCCCAGCACTTTGGGAGGCGAGGGGGGCGGATCACGAGGTCACAAGATCCAGACAATCCTGGCAAACACGGTGAAACCCGGTCTCTACTAAAAATACAAAAAATTAGCCAGGCGCCGTAGGAGGCACCTGTAGTCCCAGCTACTCGGGAAGCTGAGGCAGGAGAATCGCTTGAACCGGGAGGCGGAGGTTGCAGTGAGCCGAGATCGTGCCACTGCACTCCAGCCTGGGCGGCAGAGCGAGACGCCCGTCTCAAAAAAAAAAAAAAAGTCTTAAATTACATTTTAACAGTCTAGGCCAGAGGAGAATATGCCTCATTGTGGATTTATGTGCCTGCATCTTCATGTTTAACTTGCTCAAATATCACCTATACATCCTTTACATTTCTTCTTACATCTAGACCTTAGCATTACTGACATTCTGGGCCATATCATTCTTTGGAGTTCAGCGATGTCCTGTGCTTTGCAGGATATTTAGCAGCATTCCTGCTGCATCCCATGAGATGCATAACAACACTCCTACCTCCTCAGATTGTGACAACCCAGGCATTGCTAAATGGATTTGGGGGTGTGGGGGTTGGTTTAGGATCCACTGTCCAGAAGCTTGGTTAAATTCAGGTTAAATAATTTTGGCAAGAATACTTCTTAAGTGATGTGTATGTCTAGTTGCATTACATCAGTAAGCAGAATACATTAGATTGTCCCATTATTAGTGATTCTAGCTTTGATCTCTTAAGGCAGTGATTTTTTTTAAAGGTAAAGCTACATTTTCCCTTCTGTAATAAGTTATGGCTTGATACTTTGAGACCATGTGAAGATCCTGTACTCCTAGTCTTTTACCCTGTGGCTTTTAGTATCTTCTGATAAATTTTCCTGAATCAATTGTGGTTGACCTGGAAAATTGTGATTTTTCTAATTCTATCATTTGTTCTACATTTACTATCTTGTATTCCTCTGAAAGAAAAGGTTTTGTCCTCCTTACCTTTTATTTTTGGTGGCACTCCGAAGAAATTCAATGTGTTTCATCAATTATTGTCACCATTTTTTGGATGCTCATGTTGTCCCACATTTCTCCAGTAAAAAACCAATTCTTTAAGAGAATTTAGTGTTTTGTGGAGTATTTTATTATTGTAAGGACCATGCAGTGGTAAATCCTTACTGAATCACACGACATGTGAGAACAAATGACTTTATAACCAGTGAGAAATTCTGATGATTGGTACAACATATCATTTTCATAGTTAACAGGTGACACTAACAGAAAAATGTAAATAATTGGTAAGAGAAAATTCTAACCGCCAATAAAAATTATTGGCAATTTATTTTTGAGTCATCTATTTACCTTTAAAATGGCATATCTATTCCTGGTTCCTGGATATGATGGCCGATGACTATAAATTGAAATATACCTGTAGCATACGTATGACCTAAACACTGCATACTATACTGCACATTGCAGCGAAAAGGATGGAGCTACTTCTGATCTAAAATTATCTAAACAATATGCTTGGGAGCAAATCTCAATAGCATTCCATCTAACGAAAGCATCGCGATTTTATAACTATGACTTTTGGGAAGACCAAACGGAACACCCCTGCTGAAATGAGAAAAATCTGTATTAAGGAATTTTAGCTCCACCCAGGGCAATTATCCCCTTCCTTCCGTAACTGCCAATTTCCTCCCCAAGCCCAAGAGCGCCTCTGCCCAGTTCCGCAGTCTCTGCTCCAAGTCTGTTTTTGATGATGCCCTTAGAAGCAGCAGCAGCGGCAAGCGGCGGAGATACGGGTTAAGTTTCTAACAGTCTTCTTCCCCTGACCTGGCAGATGGGGACAGCGCCCCTTAGAAGCCTCTTTCCCCGCCCCACGGGACGCCGCAGAAGTGAAAGACCAAGAAGGTGGAGCAAACTTTCAGGGAGCGCCTTCTTCGGCCCGCGTACCCTTCCGCCTGTTCCTCTCTGATTGGCCAGCGTGAGTCACGGACGCCCAATCGCGCGGCAGCGTCCGCCGTGCCGCTCGGCGACGGCGGCGCGCATGCCCACTCAGGGACCCACCCCGCGCCCCAGCCCTCTACTGCGCGGGCGAAGAGCACCAGTGGGGAAGCGGCTGTGGTTACCGGGTCTGGCAGTACAGAGCCAAGGTGGCAGGGCCGCGCTGGGACACGGACGGTTCCAGGGAGAAGGCAACAGGAAAAACAAGCACTGACACAACTGCCCCATTTCCCCATGTCCCCTAAGAGCAGGTTTTCTTGGGCTGACCAGTCATTTTCACTGTGGTGTACGACTTGGGCAACTCGATCTGTCCGCGGAGACTCAAAAAAGCCTGAGCTGCATTTATTCTTTGCGTCCGGGCGGACCAAAAGGCGAGGCGAGAGGAACGAGTCTTTATAAGAAAGTAAACTTTTGTGCAGAATGGGCTGGGGACACCTCTGAGTTTTGCTGCCCGCAACGTGACCTTTTTAGCGCCGTCCTGGACGCGCTCCCTCGCAGCCAACCCGTCAGTCTCCTCAGGCCTTATCCTGCCCTCTCTGAGGTGGCCGCCTGTGGGCGCTGCAAACGCCACACTTTCGCTCTACGAAGAACCTCCTCGCGACTTTCCAAGGTGTGCAACTCAGAAAAGTGCCCCCCAAAACAAGTAAAAGCCTTCGGGGAAGAGGCAAAGTCCCTGAACCGTCCTGACTCCAGCCGCCAGCCGGTGTTTGGTGGATCAGGCCCCGGAGCTCCGCAGCTTGGGAGCCCCACACCAGGCTGGCCCCTACGGCCGCTCAGAAAACGCGGCGAGCGGAACCCGCACGCGGAAGCGCCAGCCGCACTGAGCATGCCCAGTTGCAGAGCCGACCAGAGGAGTTTTTTCTTTTCTTTTCTTTTTTTTTTTTTAGGGGGGGGGTCTCAAGTAGGAGGCCTCCCCACCACCCCCACCCCAGACCCCCACCACCCCCGGCCTAAGCAGCTACCATGGCCCAGGTGGCCGACGCGGCGTTGTCCCAGGCGGGTTGGTAAGTGGCGAGTCCCGCCGGCTGCCGGGCCGCGGGCGCGGGCCGGGGCCCCAAGGAGGTTGGGTTGGGGGCGGCGGGGTGCGTGTCGGGGTAGGCGGAGGCTGCCGTCCGCCCCCGGCCTCTCCCCGGGCCCTCCGGGCCGGCTCCGCCCCCGGCGCCACGCGGAGCCCTGCGAGTCCCCCTAGGTCCCCTCGAGGCGGCGGCGGCGGCGGCCTGGGCCCCGGGCGGCAGGCGGCGGGCCTGGGGAGAGGCCGGGGGCCGCGAGCCGGGCGGGTGGCGGCCCAGACCCCGGCCGAGCGGAGCGCCGGGGAGGACCTGCAGCGCCGTCCGCGCCGCTGCTCCGGGGAGGGGGTGTTTCTGCGGCGGGATCAGGGGAGGCGAGGGCTGGGGCTGGGAACGAAGTGCGGCGGAGAGGGACGAAGGCGGCCGGAGCCTGCGGGCCCATAGGAAGTTGAGGGCAGAGCAGAGCACAGCCCGCGCTGCGGCCGGAGCCGCCTATTCTTGCCCCTTATTTCAAAGTACAGTGTGGACCAGTGTGAAGCTTCCCTCCGCGGCACACACACAACTTCTGGAGCTAAGAATGACCGCATTGTCAACTCGTGGGGGTGCTTGGTAGAACTTTTCTTGAAAGGATGGTGTTCTGATTTTAAGAGGCCTTTCGTGTCAAGATTTTCAGGATTTGAAAGCAATACAAAATTATGCGAAATTAGGCAGTTTCTGGAATTGCGGCCATTACGGTTGTAATCATCCCGTTTAATTCAGTAACGCTTTTCCCAGGCTTGAACAGGCACATTCTGGGACGAAGGGTAGGAACGGGGATGAAAAAGATTTGCCTCGGCTCTCTGCAGTTACTGCTTTAGAAGAAAGAGTGAGGCATTAAAAGACCAAACAAAACCAGGGGGAATAGTGATAAACCGTACGTACAGAGAAACAGATGAGTGCACTGTGGAATGGGAGGGAGAGTTAATTTCCTAAAGTGGACTTGGAAAGATGGTAAGGAAAAGGCTTTCTAGCACAGAGCTGCTGGAGATGAGACAGGGAAGCGCTTATTGTTTTGCAGAACCTACACAAGATCTATATGGTTCTTGAAAGATGTGGATTTGATTTTGTGAATAAAGTTTTTGATCAGTAGACGGATATAATCACAACTGTGCTTTGAAGAAGCCCCTCCTGGTTTTAAAGGCATTTGTGTTATTATACACCCCATTTTACAGGTGAGGAGACTGAGGCAAAGAGCTGTTAAGTAACTTTCCCAAAATGACGTAGCTAGAAAGTGGTGGAGTTAAATGTTGAGCACAGAGGGCCTGGCTCTGGGCCTGGTTCCTTTAACTCTTATGCGTTATTGTTCTTATAGTTTTTTCGCAGAACAGCATTGGCGTAAAAGATTGTAGAGTTAAAAACTCACTGTCTTCAGTTTTGTTTTTGTTCAATAGGAATCTCTTCTTTTAGTTTTTTTACCCACAAGGGTGTCCTGAATAATCTTGGATCACTCTTTTCATTTGCCTTTCTCCCCATTTCTCATTAGATTGAGCGTTGATCCTTCACACTAGTAATATTTTCATTTACAAACTCAGTATTTTACTGCTTTCCAACATGACCCCGCCTCCTTTGGAAAGATTAGTCTCATTATTTAGGTCCCGAACACATGTTGACTTTGTTTTCTCTGGCCTCTTATGCTCTTCCAGGGCAGGGAACTGAGTCTTATTTTTCTCCTTATCTGGGTTGTCAAGAAGTGCACCAGACTGTAGGTTCTCTGTAAAGTCTAATACAGTTGACCTTGGAATGCCCCCTGCCAGTCAGAATTCTCTGGGCAGGGCCTCTGCAGAAGCTTAGGTAGAGTCCCACCCTGCTTTATTATATTGTTATAAATCTTCAGCAATGTTATATTGTAGCATTTGCTACTTTGTATTGCAACTTAACTGTTTATGTTTCTCCCACCTGTCTGTGCTGCTTCTGTATGGCAGTGACTCATAAAGGCAGTAGTAATCTGCAGGGCTAATAAGACTATCTTTCTAGGAATTGTGAGTTTCATGTAATTCCTGCTGGGTCTTGAACAGACTAGGCATGAGGATCTCCTAGGCTTTCAGGTGGCTAGGTCTTTAATTGGGGACTTACTATGTTAAAATTTAGAATCACAAAGGTTTAAAGGCAGAAAAGAGCACTGGAAGGAAAATTTCTGACTGAAGGGCTTTCACCAACTCATTTTAGTTCTTACATCCTGAGTTTGCTCTTACACTTGGGGTTCTCTGTTACTGTCACTGACAAACCATTTTTCTTAGTATTGAAATCTATGTACTTAGTTACTTGTAGAAGCTAAAAAGAAGTAGATGCTAAAATATGCAAACACGATTGTTAAATCTGTTCTATAGGCTTCACCTAAAATAGATTAGGGAAATATTTAGTGCTGAAAAGTTTACAATTCTGAAAATGTGATCTTCAGGGGTGTACAGAAGATCTATGTAGACCAATCTGTTCAAATTTACATTATTTTTAAGTGCAGTTTTTTTCCTTCTTAAGGTTTTAATCTTCATTAGAACCCCTATACAAATCAATACTTTAAAATATAACTTCAAAAGTAGCTACCTGGTGGACTTACAATAATTTTTGCTCTTCAATGGCCAGTAGCACACATACTATTAGATTTTGCTGATTTGAACTTAAATGTTCCAGGGCTTTCTACAGAGTAGTGATTATGTTTAAATAATGCACTAAATGGTACCTTGTAAGGCTTAATTATATGCATGGAATAACTTCATGGGGAGAAGAAATTTGACTCTGAATTTACCTAGATAACAATTTTACTCTGCATTTTTGTTTTCTCTCTTCAGAGATTCATTCTCCTTTAGGATGATATCCCTGATCACTGTGAGTGGAAATATAAAATTCTACTCACAGGAGAAAGATTCAAAAGGTTGATCTCTGGACATTTTGAATTTTTCTCTTCCATCTCCATCCTTTGTTTGTTTTTAACAGAAACCTGTCACGGGGTACCTAATCAGTTGTGTTTTTGTTTTTGAAAAGGTATCTTCTGGCTGGGTGCGGTGGTGGCTCATGCCTGTAATCCCAGCACTTTGGGAGGCTAAGGCGGGTGGTCAGGAGTTGGAGACCAGCCTGGCAAAAATGGTGAAACCCTGTCTGTACTAAAAATACAAAAAAATTAGCGGGGCGTGGTGGCAGGCTCCTGTAATCCCAGCTACTTGGTGAGGCTGAGGCAGGAGAATCGCTTGAACCCAGGAGGCGGTGGTTGCAGTGAGTCAAGATCACACCATTGCACTCCATCCTGGGCGACAGAGTAAGACTCTGTCTCAAAAAAAAAAAAAAAAAAAAGTGTCTTCTATGGAATTAGTGTTGCATAGCTTAACTCTCTCTTTGTGCATATGAAGAAACTGAACCACAGAGAGTTTCAATAATTTGCTCAGTTATAAATGGCAGAACCAAGAATAGAGCCCAGATGTCTAGAATAAAGATTCAGTACTCATTTCCACCAAAAATTAACAGAAGTGACCGCATCTAATTTAAATTATTGATCAAAAGTGGCACATTTAAAAATTGAAAATTGGGTTGAAGCATTTTGTGGTGTGTAAATTTACTTTCCTAGTCCAGGAAAGATAAAGGGTTTATTCTGAGGGGTGATCCTATTAGAATCAAATACATCTTTGCCTTGCAGTGAATCAACTAATTGCATACTAGGCTTATCTGAAAATCTGGTAAATTCTGTATTTTTTGAGGTTTAAGAATACAGTTGCCCGTCTATATCTGTGGGTTCTGCATCCTTGGATTCAACCAGTCACAGATCTAAAATCTTTGGAAAAATTAAAAAATAAAATCAAAATAACAATACAACAACAAAAATAATACGAATAAAAAATAAAATATAACTGTTTACATAGCATTTACACTGTATTAGGTATTTTAAGTAGTCCAGAGATGATTTCAGGTATACAGGAGGATGTGTGTAGGCTATATGCAAATACTACACTACACTATTTTGTGTCAGGGACTTGAGCATCGGTAGACTTTGTTATCTGTAGGGGCCCTGGGACCAGTCCCTTATGGATACTGAGGGATGACTATATCTGAAAAAGTGGGACACTATATTGTGTGTGTTTGCTTCTTTTACCCAGTAGTTTGAGTTGAAGATCATTTAAGGTAGCATATGAAATAGCATTTCCATTTTGTTCTGAAAAAACATGTAGTCTTAAGAAGCCCAGTTTTCTAACACCCAGGGGTTAGCCATGGAGTACTCCAGGTTTTGTTTTGTTTGTTTGTTTTGGGGGCAGAGATGGGATGGAGAGGATAAACAAAGGTCTCCTTCTTACCTCTTGAATTTCACTTTCCCCTTTGGGGTTATCTCCATTTGATTATTGGTGCTATCAGCATGCTGACATCCTCTGGCCCAAGTGCATACATAACTCCTTTCCCTTCATTTCACCTTTGAACAACTAAGAAAGGCTACAGCTTATTAAGGTCTTTATCAAAATGTAGAACTGGAAAACAACCATGGGATAAATAGAAAAAAAAAGAAGCATAATGACAGTATAGGTTATAAAGTGATTATTGCACTCTTGTATTCAAGGGCCCACTCTATTCCACATTACTTTGAAGATAGCTACTACAAAGATGTGGAACAACTTCAGGATATTTTGCTGGAATTTCTAATTCCTAGTTTTTGACCTGTCCACAGATGAAGGGCTTCTCTTCACATTCCATTACATAGAGGCTTCTTCTCAAACACGTTAATGATCATGACTAAGAAATTCAGATGCCCAGCCTGCAGCCACTGCTGTGCCTTTGTTTGTTTGGTTCTAGTTTTCTTAGAGACACACCTTTTTTCCAGGAGATTGCTGGTGAATGATCTCACTCTTCAGATGAGAAACATTGTGTAGCAGCATCAGTACAACCTCTGCAGTAGCAGCAATGTAATTATACCTTCTTATACTAGTGGTAATAGACATAAAATATGAGTTTAAGCATATAATAAGAGGGTATTAGAAGTTTTGCTCCCTCACCATTCCAGTACATCTCTTAGAAATAGGTAAATATTTGTAGAGAATATTGGTAGTTCTTTAGAAGGTTTAATATTAAGTGCAGGGATTTTAAAATCTAGAATTATGATATACCTTTAATTACCATACTTCATGGCCTTTAAAGTAAGTCACATGTACAAGACAGGCAGATGTAAATAGCTTGGTATACTCTTTTGGAAAGGATTCAAATCATTAAAACACTTTTTTAGATGCTGAAGAACGTTAGAGGAAACCAATTGCTTTTTTTTTTGAGACGGAGTTTCACTCTTGTTGCCCAGGCTAGAGTGCAATGGCGCGATCTTGGTTCATCACAACCTCCACCTCCCAGGTTCAAGCGATTCTCCTGCCTCAGCCTCCCAAGTAGGTAGGATTACAGGCATGCGCCACCATGCCTGGCTAGCCAATTGCTTTTTAATCAGATTTTAGTGGAGCTTATTGGAGACATCCTTCTATTTTGAAATATTTTCTATTTCTTTAATGAACATTTGTAACTATCTCTTTGGCTTATATTGTTTGTGAAATTAAGATGTTCAAAGGTAATAAGCCTTGTTGACTTTCTGTCTCAAAATATGTTACATATTGCTTTACAGCTTCTACTGATACTGTAAACTGTGAAAAATGAGTGGATGTTCTGTTAAACTGTGCAAGTGTTCAGGTTTCAAGGTGCTGTTTGCAGTGATTTTTTTTTTTGGTGACTAACCTATAAATCTAGTTTCAACTGCCTGTAGACTTGACTGCTTTAAGCATAAAGGGGGTATAAAAAGAAACTTGCTACCTCAGCAGGTTGAAAATAATTTTCTCCTTTCATACAGCAACATTTGCTAAATCAACTAAAATTGCATAGTAACATTTTAAGAACCATAAAAATATGACGATATCAACTTTTTTGGCTTATATTTTCTCCTTTTGACAAAAGAATATTGGCGTTTTGACTTACCATGTTTCAGTTAAGTGCCATCAGTCTAGAAATTGATTCTTTCTGAAAGGTGTAGGATATAGAAGTAGCTGAAGAACAGTATTGCCAGATAAATTTTGGAAGAAGAATACTGAATGCCCAGAAATTTTCATGTAAAAATTTGAGAAACACTTGTGAAGTCATAGCACAACAAAGAAAAGCAAACAAGATGGGGCAAAAATATATGGTAATAATGTAAAGTATTAAGAAGGGTGTGAAATCAAAGACACTGATAGCAGAAAAGAAACAGGTTGGTGATGGACAAAAGGAGGAAAGAACTGCATGGTGCTCTAGGGCTAGACAGAGAGCCTGTATGTACCATAGCACTGGAACCCCGATGGGTTTCACATCTCTATTGGATGGGTGTGAGTGTGTGTATGTACTTCTCACATGTAGTGCAATTTTATGGCCTTAAAAGTAGAGACAAATAGCAGTATAGTGCTCTTGAATTATAATATCTTTTCAATAATAAGTAAGGCATATACAGAGAAATATGTAACTCTATGCAATAATATGTGCACTGAAATACATTTAGTAAATATTTATACCTCCTGTATACAAAGCACTGTGTTGCTGAGCTATGATGTACAAGACAGGCAGAATTTAAACATGATATACACTGTTATTTTACTTGCAAGGTTTTGTTGAAACACGTCTGAGAGCAATTAACCCAGACTTGGGAAGGTTGGAAGCCTTTCCAGTACTGATGATGTATAAGCAAGGTTTTTGTATATGTCTTCTTTAAATATCATGTCTTGTGCTCTTTGGCTAAGGAAAAAACAAGGCACTGTATATGTTTTCTTTAAATATTGTGTCTTCTGATATGTGGCTAAGGAAAAAACAAGGCACATTTGTCAATGCACTCATTCAACAAATAATTCGTTTTTGTTGTTGTTGTTGGTTTGTTTGCTTTTTGAGATAGAGTCTCACTCTGTTGCCCAGGCTGGAGTGCAGTGGCATGATCTTGGCTCACTGTAACCTCCACCTCCCAGGTTCAAGAGATTATCCTGCCTCAGCCTCCTGAGTAGCTGGGATTACAGGTGCCCACCACCACACCCAGCTAATTTTTGTATTCTTAGTTGATATGGTTTGGTTCTGCGTCCCCACCCAGATCTTATCTTGTAGCTCCCATAATTCCTACGTGCTGTGGGAAGGACCTGGTGGGAGATGATTGAACTATGGGGACGGGTCTTTCCCATGCTGTTCTCGTGATAGTGAATGGGTCTTACAAGATCTGATGGTTTTAAAAACGGGAGTTGCCCTGCACAAGCTCTCTTTTTGCCTGCTGCCATTCACATAAGATGTGACTTGCCCCTCTTGGCCATCTGCCATGATTGTGAGGCCTCCCCAGCCATGTGAAACTGTTAGGTCCAATAAATGTCTTTCTTTTGTAAATTGCCCAGTCTCAAGAATGTCTTTATCAGCAGCATGAAAAAGGACTATTAGAGACAGGGTTTCACCATGTTGGCCAGGCTGGTCTTGAACTCCTGACCTCAAGTGATCTACCTGTCCTGGCCTCCCAGAGTCCTGGGATTACAGATGTGAGCCACAGTGTCCAGCCTCAACAAATAATTCTTAAACACCATATTGTGGCAGACACTTTCTTAGTATAGTCAGATATAGTCTTATAGAAAAAAAAACCATTAATTACATTTTCAAACATGCTGCGTCTGTAAAAAATACTAGACAGGAGAAGAGACATCATTCCAAATGCACATACTAAGGGGGAATTAGCCTTTTCATGGTGGTCAGAGAATAGCAGAATTACTGAAGGGGAATTAGTCTTTTCATGGTGGTCAGAGAATGCTACCCTGAGATCTGGACAATGAGTGGTAACTAACTAAGTAAGGGGAGCAGAGCATCTGCAGAAGTCATGGGGCACTAGGGAGCATGGTGAATACAAACATCTGAAGGACCTGGGTGGCTAGAGGGCAAGACAGAGGGACAGTGTAGTGAGATGGAATTAGGAGCTACTTCGGGACAGGTCACATAGCTTGGACCTTGTTGGCCATGTTAGGATTTATTTTTATTTTGAAGGCAATAGGAATCAGTTGAATAGTTTTAATCATGATGTGAGGGTTATGGTGGGGATAACATCATGGTTTTGAAGTATCCTTGGACTGAAGAAAATGGAGCTGGGCAGGACTATGAAATAGATGGTGATGGTTGAGATAGAGAGCAGCAGATCGACTTGACAGATATTTGGAAGGTAAATGGACAGGACTTCTTGACGGATTGGACATGAATGTGACACAGGAGTTGTCAAAGGCTTGATTTCTAGGTTTTGGGCTTGTATCCTCAAATCAATTACAATTCACTTAGATAGGGACTCTTAGAAGATGGTCGCATTTTTTGGGGTTGGGTCATGAGTTAAGTTGGTCATTACTTGAGTGTGAGTTCCCTTTAAGTCATCTAAAATAAGATGTCAGGCATTAAGAAATACCAGTCTTGCACTCAGAAGAGAAGACTGGGCTAGAGATAAATTTGGAGTCATTCCAGTATAGGTGGTGATTGAAATGGTGCATGGATAACATCATCTAAGGCTGCAGCTGTCCGGTATGGTGGACGTTAGACAAATATGGCTACTGATCACTTGAAATATGTCTAGTCTAAATTCACGTGTGCTATAAATGTAAAATACACACTAAATTTGGAAGACAGTACTAAAAATGAGTGTAAGGATCTCGGTAATTTTTATATTGATCATACTTTAAAATATATTTTGTTAAAATAATTATTAAATTAATTTCACCTGTTTTTACTTTTTAAAATATGGCTACAAGACAATTTAAAATTAAATATGTGGACATTATATTTGTTGGACAGTACTGATGTAAGAACCAAGCTTTGAGTAAGAGGCTAGGTTCAAGTACTGAGAAATTTTAGCATTTTTAGAGAATTAGCCTTTAAGGAGCTGCTAGTTAGGGGAAAAAGCTTTAGAATGCATTATAAAGTCATTGAGTTTTCTAAGAACAGAAAATGGACATAACTTTTGGAGTTCTTTGATAAGACTATTTGATATGGTCAGTATTAGTTTATTGACTTGCTGATATTGGAGACTCAGAGCACCTTTTAAAACATTCTTTATAAATTTAGATATCTGAAAGTCTTTTTAAAAATTCCCCACAATCTTTCCCCAAATTCCTCTAAATATATAAAATACAAATAAAATTTAGCCACAGCTTTTCAGAAGGCAGTCTGTCATGGATATTACATGAAGATGTTAAGAAAAAAAAAATTTAGTTTACTAAATTTCTAAGTGGGACCATGAAGAGTTTGAAAATTAATAAACGTGGATTTTGTAAAATACCTAATGTGAAACAATAAGTATTGATGGAAAAACTTGCTAAATAAATTAAGCCAGTATTTTATAATGAATTTGGAATTGACTCAGTTCAAGCTTTGTTTTGAGAGAGAAATAGGGACATATGTTAAGTTTAGGTGTCCATAACGTTGATAGTTTGATTGATGCCTTATGACTTTGTAAGCTTCTGTAAGGGAAAGATCAAGTCTTTTCATATTTTTGTAGTATTCCAAGCGTTTAGCAGGATGTAAGGTGCACAGTAGACACTTAAATACTTGTGGAATGAGTGTTACTCTAATCTTAGTTGGTCTTGCTATCATTCATCATTTTGCTTTTGTGTCCTCAAGGGACATGAAACAACTTCAAGCTTTTTGTAGAGTAGAAAATTGTTATTTCTGAAATGAATGTTGTGAAATTTAAACAAAATGTTATGAAAAATGTGATCTCCTCAGAAATGCAGGA
This sequence comes from Pongo abelii, assembly GCF_028885655.2. Taxonomy (NCBI): domain Eukaryota; kingdom Metazoa; phylum Chordata; class Mammalia; order Primates; family Hominidae; genus Pongo; species Pongo abelii. The sequence continues at coordinate 65,664,546 of NC_071999.2, forward strand.
AATAGCCTGTTACAGAAAGCTTTCTCTATTTGTTGATATTTTCTACCTTGTTTATAGAATTCAACTGTTAAGAGATATAACTAGTGATAATGAAGATAATACACTTAAAGGTATATGTTTGTATCTAGTTAGAAGAAAATTTTGAAATATGTTGGTAACATTTCTTTGCCTGAGACAACCAGCTGTTTCTTTAGGGTCTTTGAAATGTTCTCTCTCAAGGTAATATTAGTAGAAACTGTTTTCAGAACTATTTCTTTCACATTTGATGTTTTATGAGATAGCAACAAATTCTTTTCTTTTTGATATTTCAGAATTGCTTATAGCTTAGTACTTCAGTGATATGGTGTGGCTGTGTCCCCACCCAAATCTCAACTTGAATGGTTTCTCCCAGAATTCCCATGTGTTGTGGGAGGGACCCAGTGGGAGGTAATTGAATCATGGGGGCTGGTCTTTCCCATGCTATTCTTCTGATAGTGAATAAGTCTCGTGAGATCTGATGGGTTTTTCAGGGGTTTCCGCTTTTGTTTCTTCCTCATTTTCTCTTGCTGCTGCCATGTAAGAAGTGCCTTTCACTTCCCACCATGATTCTGAGGCCTCCCCATCCATGTGGAACTGTAAGTCCAAATAAGTCTCAGGAGGTCTGATGGGTTTATCAGGGGTTTCCACTTTTGCTTCTTCCTCATTTTCTCTTGCCAATGCCATGTAAAAAGTGCCTTTCACCTCCTGCCATGATTCTGAGGCCTCCCCAGCCATGTGGAACTGTAAGTCCAATTAAACGTCTTTTTCTTCCCAGTCCCAGGTATGTCTTTATCAGCAGCATGAAAAAGAACTAATATAGTAAATTAGTACCAGTAGAGTGGGGCATTGCTGAAAATATACCCAAAAATATGGAAGCAGCTTTGGAACTGGGTAACAGGCAGAGGTTGGAACAGTTTGGAGCACTCAGAAGAAGACAGGAAAATGTGGGAAAGTTTGGAACTTCCTGGAGACTTGTTGAATAGCTTTGCCCAAAATGCTGATAGTGATATGGACAATAAGATTCAGGCTGAGGTGGTCTCAGGTGGAGATGAAGAACTTGTTGGGAACTGGGTGACTCTTGTTATGTTTTAGCAAGGAGACTGACAGCATTTTGCCCCTGCCCTAGAGATTTGTGGAACTTTGCACTTGAGAGAGATGATTTAAGGTATCTAGCAGAAGAAATTTCTAAGCAGCAGAGCATTCAAAAGGTGACTTGGGTGCTGTTAAAAGCATTCTGTTTTAAAAGGGAAACAGAGCACAAAAGTTTGGAAAATTTGCAGCATGACTATGTGATAGAGAAGAAAAACCCATTTTCTAGGGAGAAATTCAAGCCAGCTGCAGAAATTTGCATAAGTAGCAGGGATCCTAATGTTAAACCCCAAGACCATGGAGAAAATGTCTCTCCAGGCCATGTCAGAGATCTTCACAGTAGCCCCTCTCATCACAGGCCTGGAGGTCCAGGAGGAAAAAGTGGTTTCCTGGGCTGGGCCCAGGGTCCCTGTGCTGTGTGCAGCCTAGGGATTTGGTGCCCTGTGTCCCAGCCACTCCAGCCTTGGCTGAAAGGGGCCAACATACAGCTTGGGCTGTGGCTTCAGAGGGTGGAAGCCCCAAGCCTTGGCAGCTTCCATGTGGTGTTGAGCCTGTGGGGACACAAAGTCAAGAACTGAGGTCTGAGAATCTCCACGTAGATTTCAGAGGATGTATGGAAATGCCTGGATGCCCAGGCAAAAGTTTGCTGCTGGGATAGAGCCCTCATGGGGAACCTCTGTTAGGGCAGTGCAGAAGGGAAATGTGGGGTTGGAGCCCCCACACAGAGTCCCTACTGGGGCACTGCCTAGTAGAGCTGTGAGAAGAAGGCCACCCTCCTCCAGACTTCAGAATGGTAGATCCACTGACAGCTTGCACTGTGCACCTGGAAAAGCTGCAGACATTCAATGCCAGCCCGTGAAAGCAGCTGGGAGGGAGGCTGTACCCTGCAAAGCCACAAGGGCAGAGCTGTCCAAGACCATGGGAACCCACCTCTTGCATCAGTGTGACCTGGATGTGAGACCTGGAGTCAAAAGAGACGATTTTGGAGCTTTAAAATTTGACTGTCCCACTGGATTTCAGACTTGCATGGGCCCTGTAACCCCTTTGTTTTGGCCAACCTATTTGGAACAACTGTATTTACCCAATACCTGTACCCTCATTGTCTCTAGGAAGTAACTAGCTTGCTTTTGATTGTACAGGCTCATAGGTGGAAGGGACTTGCCTTGTCTCAGATGAGACTTTGGACTGTGGACTTTGGGTTAATGCTGAAATGAGTTAAAACTTTGGTGGACTGTTGGGAAGGCATGATTAGTTTTGAAATGTGAGGACATGAGATTTGGAGGGGCCAGGGTTGGAATGATATGGTTTGGCTGTGTCTCCACCCAAACCTCTACTTGAATTGTATCTCCCAGAATTCCCACGTGTTGTGGGAGGGACCCAGGGGGAGGTAATTGAATCATGGGGGCCGGTCTTTCCTGTGCTAGTCTCATGGTAGTGAATAAGTCTCACAAGATCTGATGGGTTTATCAAGGGTTTCTGCTTTTGCTTCTTCCTCATTTTTCTCTTGCCATCGCCATGAAAGAAGTGCCTTTCACCTCCCGCCATGATTCTGAGGCCTCCCCAGCCATGTGGAACTGTAAGTCCTGTTAAACCTCTTTTTCTTCCTAGTCTCGGGTATGCCTTTATCAGTAGCATGAAAATGATCTTGTACATTCAGTTAGAAAGGAGTTAAGATGATGAGATTATATTTCATGCTAGGGCCTTTAATGAGGCAAAGAGGTAGGAATCTAGGTATCTTGCAGTCTAAGTTGTCATAGAGTGCAAGTCCACTGGGGTTTTACCTGAGGACTCTGCTAAACAGAGTTTACTCTTTTGTTATCTTGCAATTATGAGCACCAAAAAGGACGTGTATGTGTTACTGTTAGGACATAAAGCATGTAAAATGGGCTCCTCAGTATCCTTGCTCAGTTCACTGTACTCAGAATGGCAAGTACTGGCAACCCTTTGTGTCTGTGCTGAGAGCGCAAGTTGATATTCAGGGGCCTCTACTCCTAGGAATTGGTCACGATCTTTTCTCTAGGCTGCCTGCTGATTCCCTTAGTATGTTCTAATTTGAGTAATAATGAGATTTCTCAGGATTGTTTTGATTTGACTTCTTTCCTCAGTTTTGCTTCTTGGGGATGGATAGGGTAGGGTTAGTTCTCAGGCTACATGAGAATCTTCTTTGGTTGCTACATTTTGAAGTTGTACAACAGCTGGATGTACCTTTTCCCTTATTTTGGTTGCTGCTGATAAATTTTTTGACTGCCTTTTCTGGTTGTGGATTTTTTGCTTTGGTTTTATGTTTTTTCTCTGTTTAATTACTCATTCATCAAAAGTCTTTATAAACATATTAATTAGATGTTTCCCTGGTAAAGTTGATACATAATGAAAGTATTTATGTGCATATATTAAAAACATAATGGCTGTACAATATCATGAAATTTCAGTGACCATTTTTGTGCCTGTGTTTACATTGTTGTTAGTGCAAAATGGCCACCCAAAATATTTAACTTTGTTAATAAACATATCTAGCTGCTCTTTGCAACATAGACACCTGCCATAGTACTCATTAAATTTTCTACTAGTTATAAAGACTTACTTAGCTGTGATAGTTCACAATTAAAAGACAGTCTCATATAATTAGATGTAGTTTCTTAACAAATTGAGAGTTTAGCAAGTTGAATTAAAAATTCATGAAGAAAAGAGTGCAGTGTAGTGGTATATACTTTTACAGTTACAGGGTAATGAGAATGGACTTAATACTTAAATAATACATGACAGAAATTATGGTGTGCCTACTGAAGTTTGATTATCTTGAAAGTGCAACAGAGCCTTGACATTTTTACCAGTTTCTACTTATGTGAATAAGCATTTATTTTGATATTATTTTAAGCAAAATGCAAAAGCAGATTAAATACAAAACTGGCCTGAGCTACATTTTTCTAATGCTTAAAAAAAATGCCCTGCCTTAATTAGGTTGAAGGCTAGGCTGATGTAAGAGAGGCCTGAAGAACATAGGTTTTTTTTGGTTTTTCTTTTTTTTTTTGGTCACAAAACAACCCAGAATAGTTAGACAGTTCTGCTTTGTGCTGTCATTTAAGGACCCAGGTTCCTTTCATATTATTGCTTTGATGTCCACTCACCCCTTGCTACTCCAAGTGTGGTCCACAGACCAGCAGCATTGACATCACCAGGTAGCTTTTTAAAAGTGTAAAATCTCAAACCTCACCAGCATCTTAATTTTAGTAAGATTCTTATTAAAGAATCCTATTGCACATTAAAGTGATTCTTTTGCACGTTAAGGTTTGAGGAGCAGTACTCTAGGGTATTGTCATTGTCTTCATGGTCATAGCAGAGTAGCTGTCAAATTTGGGTTTCCCTAGCTGGAGTGGGAAGAACAGCAGAGAGCCATAGAGTCAGTTCCCTGAGGAAGAGACATCATATCCTGGTTTCTAAGAACTTTAATCTGACATCTACCTGAAAGGGATTCTGAGAACTGTGGCCTAACTCAGTGATTCTCAAACAATCAACTAGTTAAATCTTATAAACTATAAAACTCTGTGGCAGTGTGAGATTGCTCCAGAAGTTTCTGTACATATCCAATCATGTGACAGTAACAGAGTTTGTGGATTGGCATTAATCCATGAACCACACTTGAAGTAGGTCATATCTGACATATTTGAATTTTTCATTCAGTGATATTGTTCAGCTTACGGTAAATTTGAGTGATTTGGTGTGAGTAAATGAGGCTCTATTTTTTTGGCCTTTGAAACTTTTTGATTTAGTTTACTTAATATTCTTCTACTTTTTTAAAAATAGTATTTTTAGTGATAATCTTATGTTTGTAAGGACTTTTCAGCTTGCAAAGCCCTTTTCCCTACATTATATGGCATTCTATAATAATAGGTAGTATGGACTGTATTTGCTTATAAAAAGCGATTACAAGCCTTGTTGGTTTAATCATGCTGATAACTAGTATGACACATCAAGAAATGGATGCTTTTTTTAATGAAATGATGCCTTCTTTTTATGTATCTTGTAACTTTCTTATACTTTTAATTATGGATTAATATTTGTTTTGAATTGGTGTTATGAAACTTATCTGGGCCATTATATTGGCCAACTGCTTGATTTTTTTTTTTTTTTATTATTCTTGCCTTGACATGTTTTCATGGAAAATAAAATTGAATTGGACTGTTGGTGGTCTTTTAAAATGGTTTACCTTATCACAGTAGCTTTCATTTCATGTGTAAATTAAATTGTTTATCGTTATTCGTAATGCTTTAAGCAAAAGTATATGTAAAATATGATTATAGATCTCTATATATCTAAGATGTGTACTTTAAAAGTTGAAAAATAGGCTCATGTTTGACTGAATGTTTTTGTTATTTTCAACTTGCTTTTTGCTGTTATGGCCTGCCTGGTATTCCCTGCAGTATCCCTGTACCCCCAATTTTTTTTTTTTTTTGCCTAAGTACCCAGTGTATATGAACTACTAGGTCAACAGGAAGTTAGCATGTGAAAATGCTGCCAAGGAATGGGCCCAAAAGCTTGAATCACTTTGTGTTTGAAACTGAGATGTGTGAATTAAATGATTTTGAATAAACATTTATATTAGAATTAATTTGTTAATTATAATTAATTAGAATTTCATCACAAAACTGAATTATTGTGAGAGATTACTGAGAAAAAGAAAATAGTTACAAAAACACTACCATGTACCTTTTATATTCAGTTAGATTTATGTCTGCTTGAGAAGCTGTATGGCTGGTGCTTACGAGCATGGGCTCTTGAAGACCAATTCTCCTGAGCTGATATTAGTCCTGGCTCTGCCACAGATTAGCTATAACCTTGGGCACATTTCTTAACTGCTCATGTCTCAGTTTGCTTATCTATAAAATGGTGTCAATATTATACCTACTTCATAGTATTGTTAGGAGGATTAATAAGTTAATACACACAAAGTGCTTAGAATACTGCTTGGCATATGCTGAATGCCCAGTAAATACTTAATGCTCTTGCTATCATATGTCAAGACTGGACTCACTTAAATTAGTGTTGTCAGTTAAATACATTCATGTTACTTGCACACATGAATTTCTGATCTTGTGTCACCTTTGGAAAAAGTTGATGCCCTTTACTCTGTTTTAGATTACCTTATATAGCCTGTGAGAGTGTTACTTCGATAAAGATAAAATCTTTATATCTTATGAATTTTTAATCTCAAATATATATATCATACCATTAGCATTTTATAATCTTATAAATATTAGTATCTCAAATTAAAGATAAAAGGTACAGGTAGACAGAATATTTCATATAATATTACATTATTTCACTTGTACAGGAAGAATAGAAATTTGAGAGAGGAAACTGTCAATATTCAGTCTCTTAATATGGACATGAACTTAAGTCTCAGCTGAAGGGAGGTATTTTCATATTCTTGTTGAAATGTTGCATTGTTATTAAGTATTTGCCTTATATTTTTATAAATAAGGATTTCACTTAAAAAGTAATGTGTTGCCCTCCTCAAAAATTAAATGTGTGGAACCAGTTGTGCAATATGTAAATTTATGAGACAATGTACTTTTTTTTTTAAGTCCAAATACATTTTTTTTTTGAGAGAAGGACATGTCTTTTAAGTCTAGTTTTTGAAGAAAGAAAGATTATATAGCTTTATCCTAAGGAGTTGGCAGACTATGAGCAGTGGACCAAATCTGGCCTGCTACCAGTTTTTGTAAATAACGTTTTAGTAGAACACAGCCAGAACCACTCATACACCTACTGTCTGTGGCTGCTTTTGTGCTACAGGAGCAAAGAGTAGTTGTGACAGAAGTCAAATATTGTAGGAAAGCCTGCAATATTTACTATCTGGCTCTTTACAGGAAAAGTTTGCCAATCTCTGCCCTAAGTAATTAGTAAAGTAGATGTATTAATTCTTTATTACTTAGAAAAAACTGAAGTTGGAACAAGTAGCATAAGCTACTGGTACCAGAGTTTATCAAAAATAACTTGCCAAGAAAACCACAATCCTTGTTCTTATCCTTATTTGTAGTGACTAGTATGAATGGAGCTGCCTCATAAATTAGTAAATCCTAACTATTTGATAGGAATGTGTCAGTACATGCAGTGGGGGCTTTTTGTCAAATACAGAGTTATCAGGTGTTTTGAAATGGTCTACTAGTTTTAATAGAACTTTCCATTATATCCTAGGGCAGATAGAAATCCTTCATTGGTTTCAGTTGAGCATTCCTATCACACTTGGACAACTTTTGGATTCTGTAGAATACCTAGACAACAGACAGTGTTTTTTTTTCTGTTTTTGTTTTTAAAAAGTAAAATCAGTACTGCTTAAACAGAGGGAAAAGAGTGAATATGAGGTTGAAAAACCTGTTAAAACACATCAGTCTTGAGTAAAATATAGGAGGAGTTTGTTCTTAGATATCAAAATATATTTGGTAGCCAATCATATTTAAATTAAACTGATTGGTCATCAGCATACTGATTATTTTATATAAGAAATTGAACTTATGAAAAAAAAAATTCATGTGTCGATTTGACCAAGATTGATGTTTTATAACAGTGTTTAGGGAACTAGGCATGAAGGGCCTAATGAGATCCTGTTTTACAATATTCATTGCCATTCTCATTCATATTTTTCCTTTTTAGATTTGTGTTCTGAAACTTTGAGAATTACCATTTCCACTCTGTGGACATTCATATTAACTGAGATCCAGTGCACAATTTTCATTTTTGACATTATTCTGATTATATTATTATTTTATTATCTGATTGTATTATTCTGATTACATTACTATTTCATCAGAATCTTTACACTTCATCCAACCACTTTGGTGTTTCAGGACTATAATTAACATATTGGTAATTAGCAAACATACTCATTTAACAAATGTAAGCAATAATAGGCAAATGCCATTATTGGGAAAACTAGGCCCTCAACGTTAGCTAACGAAACAGACCAATGCAATCTTTATTACTCATTCACACACTTAAAGAATATGAGAATTTTGAAGAGTACATTAATTTTTCTGTAAAACATGATTAATATTAAATTGTAAGATGTATGCAAATAAAATTGCTTTCTTTTCTCAAATGGGCAAGCTTTGTGCAGATGCCTTGATGGATCTTCCGGGAACTACCATGTCCAGAGATTTATTGAGTTTTAAATAAGAGCCATGAAAAGATGAGATTTGCCAAGTTTACAAAGATAGTTCTGGCCTTTATTTCAAGGATAGGTGAAGAGATCAAGGCTCAGGCAAAGACAATTTACAGAAAAACATTCTTTAGAGACAAACTTCATCAATATATCTTTTTCTTAAGGAAAATTGAAGAAAGGGAGAACTCTGGTTGGCTGTCAATGTCCTTGACTTGTCTCCTTCCCCTATTTAAAAATAGAATCAGTTAATAATGTTTATTAGTGTTAATGTTGGACATTTTAAAATACCCTTTGCTTAATAATTAATAACTTGGTTGGATGGCTCAAAAATTGTGTTTTGTAAGTTGATAAGATTGATTTTAGATTTAACATGGTACAATATCAAATCATGGCAAAAATGATCCACTTTATGATTTCACTGACTCTTTTCAATAATTAAGGTTTCTCTAAGTGTAAAGTGTAAAGATTTTTAGAGGAAGATGTGGAAGTACTCATAATATAGTTCTTAGTCTAAATTTCTAACGAGATTTTTTTTTTTAACTAAGGAAGTTTTAAGAACAGATTTACAAAACAGTGATTATTGAAAGATGGTAATACTTGCTCTTACCTTTCCCATGATCAGTTGAGCTGATATGGTCAACTACGAATTCCATTCTTAGTGCAATTTCCAAAGCAGTATGTGAATGAAGCTGTATTTAAAACGTTCATTTACCAAGTAGATATTTCTTAAGCAAGACTTTTTTCTCCAAAATCTGAGTTTCCTTTTTTAAGAAAATATTTTATGAATGCCTTTTCTCGTTGTTGTAATGTTTAGCACATGTATGACTGTGTTCATGTGCACATTTGTTTGCATTAGTCCTACTTATACCTACTGTTTCTTTGGGCTGTCTGCTACAGTCTGGCTTGTGCTTCTTCCACACTGCTGAAATGCTTTTGCTAAAGTACCAGTGACCTTCCAGTTGTGACATATCTTTCAGATTTTTCCTTACTGGCTCTGTTACTTTGGACGGTTTATGTCTATCTTGGAATTCACTGTTAAGACATTATACTGTCTTAAAGTTCACTATTCCTTGTCTCCCCTAACACTGTTCTCTTCATCTTGTTCTTGTTCTCTTCATTCCTTTCTTATTATTCATTTGTTGTCTTTTTATGATATTCTTATTGTACCTTTCCCTGGCTTTTCTTAGTTTCCTTATTGATACTAACAAAGTTCTATCTTTGGTCCACTTTCTTGTTCTTCTGACTTTAACTGATCAGTCTGTCTCTCTCTTTTTTTTTTTTGAGTCCAGGTCTTATTCTGCTGCCCAGGCTGGAGTACAGTGGCATAATCATAGCTCACTGCAGCCTCAATCTCCTTGGGTCAAGTGATAAACCCATCTCAGCCTCCCAAGTAGCTAGGACTACAGGCACCCACCACCCCACATGGCCAATTTTTTATTTTAGTAGAGATGGGCTCTTGCTATGTTGCCTAGGCTGGTGTCAAACTCCTGGCCTCAAAGGGATTCTCCTGCCTCAGCCTCCCAAAGTGTTCGGATTACAGGTGTGAGCCATTGTACTTGACCCAGTCTCATTTGCTTTCATGATTTAAACTAATTTCGTTTTCTTTTTTTTTTTTTGAGATGGAGTCTCACTCTGTTGCCCAGGCTGGAGGCTATCCCAGCTCACTGCAACCTTTGCCTCCTGGATTCAAGTGATTCTCTTGCCTCAGCCTCCCAAGTAGCTGGGATTACAGGCTCCTGCCACCATGCCCAGCTAATTTTTGTATTTTTAGTAGAGATGGAGTTTCACCGTGTTGTCCAGGCTAGTCTTGAACTCCTGACTTCAGGTGATCCACCTGCCTCGGCCTCCCAAAGTGTTGGGATTACAGGTGTGAGCCACCACGCCCGGCCGATTTAAACTAATTTCTATATACTGATGATTCCTAAATCTTCCTGGGCCTGAACTTCAAAATACAGCCTTATGTATGAAATACTCTGCACAATTCGAACTAGGTATCCCAGGGGCACCTCGAACTCCTTATGCCTCTCACTGTACTTCTCTTCCCTTCCATCTCCCAAGTTCTTCTTCTCTTACACTCTTGTTTTAGAGGTGGTACACTCATCTCACCATTCATGAGTAATTTTTTTCTTTTTCCTGTTCACTCATATTTAAATTAAGAATCAGACCTGCCAGTTTTACCTTCTAACTATTTTTCTACTTCAGGCCTTTATTCTTGAGAGTAGCCTCCTGATTGGTCTTCTTGCTTACTGTCTCAAATCTGTCTTTTCTATAGGTGTTAGAATGAGTTATCTACAAAGGTTGTCTAATCTTTAGATCTTTTGTCACCTACAGGATGAAGTCTGTCTTACAAAGGTATGCATAGCCTCTTGTTTCTTTGTGGCATCCATTTTTGCTCCTACCTCTCTAGTAGTTTATGCTCTAACAAGACCAACTTGCTTGTGGGTCTCTTATGTACATGGTATTTTATGTCCACTGTACCATTTCTGATCTTGTCCTTTCTGCTTGGATGTTTTTCTCCATTTAAGTTAGTTAATTCTTGTCCATCATTTTAAAACATAGCTGTCATCTGTTATAAGAAGTCTTCCCTGATAGAAAGTAGGTACCCTTCTTCTGAGGTCCTTTAACATTCTGTCTGTAGCTTATTGTGCTATAATTGTTTATATGTTTGTCTCCTCATGTAAACCAAGCTTCACTGGGACTAAACTTATTTGAGGTCAGTACCATGGTTTTTTCATCTTTGAATTCTTGGGACTAGTACAGTGTCTGCCACAGAGTAGATAGAGACTCAACAAATGTTTATTGAATAAATAAACTGAATGGACTTGTCTTTTTAAATTGCAGCACAATTAATATACATTAAAATGCACAGCTCTTAAGTGTTTAGCATGATAGGTTTTGATAGCTGTGTACGTTTAGGTAACCCACATTCTAAACGTGATACAGAATGTTTTCATCACCCAAGAAAGTTTTCTCCTGCTCTGTTCCTTCTGTGCCCACAGATAGTCTTTTTCTGACATCTGGCATCATGGATTCACTATCTTATAATTGGATATTATAGAAATGGAAACCTTATTTCTTCTGACATCTTAGAAGTGTAATGATTTTGAGATTCATTCATATTCTTGTCTGTATTGGTAGTTCATTTTTTATTGTTGAGTAGTAGTTCATGCTTGAGTATACCATAATTTGTTTGGTCATTCGCCTTTTGATAGACAATAACCAGTTTTTGGTTATTATGAATAAGGCTTGGAGCATTCATTTATAAGTATTTTTTGTGGACATATGTTTTCATTTCTGTTAGAGGATATCTAGGAGTGAAATTGCTGGGCCATAGGGCAGATTTTTGTTTATAGGAAACAGCCAAACGTTTACTTCCAAAGTGGGTGTGACATTTTATACTCCAACCAACAGTGTATGAGAGATCTGGTTTCTCCACTTCCTCACCAGTATTCTGTTTTCAGTCCTTTTGATTTTAGCCATTCATGCTGGTGTGAAATGGTATCTCATTGTGGTTTTAATGTATATTTTCTTGATGACTAAAGATGTTGAGTACTTTTTAATGTGATTATTAGCTCTTAATAAAGTATCTATTTGAGTCTTTTGTCCGTTAAGAATTTGGATTGTTGTACCCATCATTGATAGACTAGATAAAGAAAATGTGGAACATATACACCATGGAATACTATGCAGCCATAAAAAAGAATGAGTGCATGTCCTTTGTAGGGACATGGATGAAGCTGGAAACCATCATTCTCAGCAAACTAACATAGGAACAGCAAAACCAAACACCATGTGTTCTCACTCATAGGTGGGAGTTGAACAGTGAGAACACATGGACACAGAGAGGGGAACATCACACACCGAGGCCTGTTGTGGGGGCGGGGAGCAAAGGGAGGGAGAACATTAAGACAAATACCTAATGCATGTGGGGCTTAAAACCTAGATGACGGGTTGATAGATGCAGCAAACCACCATGGCACATGTATACCTATGTAACAAACCTGCACATTCTGCACATGTATTCCAGAACTTAAAGTAAAATAAAAGAAAGAAAGAATAGATGGATGAAAGGAGAAAGAAAGGAAGAAAAAGAATAATCTAAAGTAAATATGGTAAAATGCTAATATTTTAAAAATCTAGGTGGTGTGAGCAGGAATTTTTAAAAATTATTTTTAATGTTTTTCCTCTAAGTAAAAATATTTCATATTAAAAGACAAAAAGAGATGAAAAGGTATTTTCAGCTCTTTTGTAATTATTGTGATTATGTGTTTTATATGTAATACATCATGTAATGATAGATATACTAGATTGTTAATATCACAAATACAGACTTAGAAGAAAGATATCATTTACATCAAGTTAATCAGTGTATAAGAAGTATGATTTTTTCTACTTCTAATTATTTCCGTAAAGGTTAATGTTTTTTATCTAACAACAACAACAACAAAGAGAAATTGGATTGTTGGACTTCTTAATGTTGATTTGTAGGAGTTGATTATATATTCTAGATATGAGTCTTAAAATACATACGCTATGAATGTTTTTACAATCTGTGGCCTTTTTGTTTATTTTATTAATGGTATTTTTTGATGACTAAATATTTTTAATTTTGGTCAAGATCAGTTTTATCAGTTTTTTTTTTTCTTTTATAATGAGGGCTTTTAATGTCCTGTTCAAGAAGTGTTGCCTACTTCAAGTTTGTGAAGATACTTTCTTATGCTTGCTTCCAGAAGCTGTGGGATATGGGTTTTATATTTAAGTATATGATCAAATTATGTTGGTTTGTGCAGTGGGAAAGAAGCATGTTATTATTTTTATTTTTATACAGATATTCAGGTATTTCAGTAACATTTGTAAAAAACTTTTTCTTTATTGGATTGACTTGGCATTTTGATCGAAAATCTGTTGACCAGGCCGGGCGTGGTGGCTGATGCCTGTAATCCCAGCGCTTTGGGAGGCTGAGGTGGGCAAATCACAAGGTCAGGAGATCAAGACCATCCTGGCTAACACGGTGAAACCCTGTCTCTACTAAAAATACAAAAAAAATTAGCTGGGCATGATGGTGGGCGCCTGTCGTCCCAGCTACTCGGGAGGCTGAGACAGGAAAATGGCATGAACCTGGGAGGCGGAGCTTGCAGTGAGCCGAGATCACGCCACTGCGCTCCAACCTAAGTGACAGAGCGAGACTCTGTCTCAAAAAAAAAAAATGAAAATCTGTTGACTGTATTTTGTGGATCTATATTGTTTTATTATTCTATTTGACTGTCCTCATGCCAATATCACACTGTCTGGATTAATGAAGCTTTATGATAAGTACTGATAACAATTAGTGTGAGCCCTCATCTTTTCTTTCAGGTTAATTTGGGAATTCTTGAGCATTTGCATTTCCATATTGTATTAGTTCATTTTCATACTGCTGTGAAGAAATACCTGAGACTGGGTAATTAATAAAGAAAAAGAGGTTTAATGGACTTACAGTTCCATATGGCTCAGGAGGCCCCACAATCATGGCAGAAGGCAAAGGAGGAGCAAAGGCACATCCTACATGGTGGCAGGCAACAGAGCATGTGCACAGGAACTGCCCTTTATAAAACCATCGGATCTCATGAGACTTACTTACCATCATGAGAATAGCATAGGAAAAACGTGCCTTCTTGATTCGATTACTTCCCACCGGGTCCCTCCCATGACACATGGGGATTATGGGAGCTACAATTCAAGATGAGATTTGGGTGGGGACACAGCCAAACCGTATCACATATGAATTTTAAGATCAGTTTGTCTATTTGCTGAAGAAAATCCTACTAGGACTTATGATAACTAGAAAATGGTGGCAGTGTAGTAAATAACTATCCAAAATCTTTCCCCCAAACTATACGGATAACTTCACACCTAAGCAAAATCTGTGTAAAACGATGCTCTCAACCTTATGTGAGCACAGAGAATGTGGAAACTATCAAAGACCTGTGAGTAAAAAGAAAAAGTTAAAAGCCAGCCCCATGGTTCCACACACTCCTATGCCAATCTTGTCCCACTTGTGGGGCTTTGGTGACCCAAGGCAGACCTCGAAAAAAACTACAGAAAAGCAGAGGAGAGATGCAAATCAAGTGACTGGAGGGTGGTAGGAATGACCACCAGAAAGATCAAATCCACCCTAAATGTGAAAAATAAAAAAATTTGGCATATTAGGAAGATATTTCAAAGTAAGGACAGGTGCCAAGTAAAGGGCCAGAAAGAAACAGATGAAAAACAGTGGGTCAGACATGTAACTTAAAATAGACACATGCCATATAAAGGAATTGGTGTGTGAATTAAAGGGATAGATTCTATTTAAATGGGCAAGTCTGATTTCAAAGAATAGGTACGATTTAAAGGGTTCAATTTTTGAAATGCATAGCTTCTGGGAGAGAAAAAAACAAAAAGGAAGGAAGGCGTTTCCTTTGGCAGTTGGATAATGAAGAGGAAAAGAAGGAAAAGGGAAAAATTAAGGCCCTGTGAGACAAAATAGAACTACAAAGGTGGAGGATTCATAATATGCCCCCTAATGAAACCAACCACTTCATTAAAGTATATAGCATTGATTGACTGGTAGGAAAGGGTGACATTGGACGAGAAATACTGTAAAACAGCCCCATGTCACAAAAATGAACAAAAATATTTCTAAATCAGGAAACAAATTTGCACGCAAACCGAGGAAAATTCTTTTCCCCCAAAACAACCGTGAACTATAACTCTAAGTTCATACTCCAACAGAATTAAACTTAATCCAACAAGCATTTGGAAGTATGAAAAATCACTTGAGTCAGAAATTCAAAAACTGAAGACAGAAGTGGACAACAAACAGGGAAAATGGGGGAGAAATGTTGATGGAGCTTTGGAAAGAAATGGAAGAAGAGATCAGAATTATTTTAGAAATAAAGAATATATTGCAAGGTACCCAACGGAAAATGGACTAGAATGAAAATTTGATAAGGAGCATTGAAGAAAGAAAAACAACTATGAAAATTTAAATAAAGAAGAAATGTCAGAGAGAAAGTAGTTCAATATTATTCCTTTGGAATAATATTCAAGTCAAGGAAGGAATAATATTTGTTTTATTTGAGTCCCTAAGGGGAAAAAACCAAAACAATTGAAAAGAGCTGATATCTAAAACTATAATTCAAGAAAACTTTCCAGATAGAAAAAGATGTAAATCCACACATTGAAAGTATGCCAAGTGCAATGAAAGATTAATCCACAGTAATTAACTCCAAGACATATCCGAGTTAAAAATTATTAGATTATTAAGATAATAAAATCCTTAGGACCACCATGAAAAAAAGTCAAATAAAAGCAAAAGAATTATAGTAGCATCAAGCTTTTCAAAACCAATATATAAAGCAAGGCAAAAATAGAGCAGCATTCAAAGAAAAGTCAGTGGAAGTATGAATTTGGGATTTTATATCTAGCCAAGCTGCTTTTAAATATTAAGGCTATATAAAAATAGTTTTCATCATACCAGAACTTTTATGCATCAAGAAATAGAGCAACTGGCTTTCTGAAACAGAAACTTCAGGAGTTTGCAGGGACACATATATAGAAACATACCAGTAACAGGATACTTCATTATACTACTTTCATTACTAGTAATGATAGATTTAAGTGGACAAAATATAAGGAGGTAGAAGATGTAAACAATATAGCCAATAAGGTTGATCTTCTGGGTATACTGTATATTGAATGCTATACCTTGATAAGAGAAAATACTCATTTTCTTAAGTGCCTATGGCACATTCACAAAAACTGATTATATATTATGTCATAAGGAAAACATTAATAACTTCCATAAGTAGAACTATTATAAACACTCTGATTATAGTGGACTAAAACTAGGATTTACTAACAAAACCAAATACAAGCCCTTTCACCTAGAAATTAAAAAGTTTGACTAAACAGCTTTTTAAAAAGTATTTTAAAAAATCGTAAAAGGAGAAATACAATTAAATGTATTTAATTGTAAAAAAATGTAATGACAATGAAGACACTTTATATCATAATTTATGTGGTGTATTTAAAGCAGTGATTAGAGGAAAATTTATTTTACTGCTTTTATTAATACAATGAATAAATGATAAATGAACTAAATTTTCAGCGAAACTAAAAAAGATCAAGGTAAGTCAAAGGAAAGGAAGAAAAATAGTAACTATAAAAGCAGAAATTGATGAGCAAAAGAATAGAAAAACAGTAAATCTAGCAAATAAGCCAAAATCCTGATGTTTTCTCTCCCTGGCCATGCAGTGTTTTTTTGTTTGTTTGTTTTTGTTTTTTTGAGATGGAGTCTCGCTCTCTAGCCCACGCTGGAGTGCAATGGCGCCATCTCGGCTCACGGCAAGCCCGCCTCCCGGGTTCACGCCATTCTACTGCCTCAGCCTCCCGAGTAGCTGGGATTACAGGCGCCCGCCACCACGCCCGGCTAATTTTTTGTATTTTTGGTAGAGACGGGGTTTCACTGTGTTAGCCAGGATGGTCTGGATCTCCTGACCTCGTGATCCACCCACCTCGGCCTCCCAAAGCGCTGGGATTACAGGCGTGAGCCACCGCCCCCGGACAGTGGTTTTTAAAAAACAACTTTATTGAGTTATAAATCAGAAAAAAAAAAATTCACCCCTTTAAACTGTACAGTTCTGGCTGGGCGCAGTGGCTCACGCGTGTAATGCCAGCACTTTGGGAGGCTGAGGTTGGCAGATCACTTGAGGGAGGAGTTCGAGACCAGCCTGGCAAACATGGCAAAACCCCTTCTCTACTAAAAATACAAAAATTATCCGGGCATAGTGGGATGCTCCTGTAGTCCCAGCTACTCCGAAGGCTGAGGCAGGAGAATTGTTTGAACCCAGGAGGCAGAGGTTGCAGTGAGCAGAGATTGTGCCACTGCACCCCAGCTTGCGCGACAGAGGGCAACTCTGTCTCAAAAAATAAAAAATAAAAAAAAGATAAAGCATGTATAATTCAGTAGCTTTTCGTATATCCACAGAGATTTGTAATCATCACTACTATCTAATTCAAGAACATTTAACCCGATATGCATTGCCATCACTCCCCTTTCCTCCTAGACCCTGGCAACTTCTCATCTGCTTTCTGTCTCTGTGGATTTTTTTATATGACATTTCATATAAGTGGAATCATACAAAATGTGGCTTTTAATGTTTGGCCTCTTTCATTTAGCATAACATTTTTATGGTTCATTCATGTTGCTGCATGTATCAATCCTTCACTTATTTTTATGACAATAATATTCCAATTTATGGAAATAGCACATTTTGTTTATATCCATCTATCAGATGAACAATCTTGGTGTTTTTGAAAAAGTTAACAAAATAGACAAACCATTAGCTAACTTATTCAAGGAAAAAAAGCATAACTATGTAAAATAAAAAATAACAAGGAGAAGTCATCTTTGAAACAGAATACATTAAAAATAACTTGATTAAAAAATGGGCAAAGGACCTGAATAAACTTTTCCCCAAAGAAGACATAAAAGTGGCTAAGAGGTGTATGAAAAGGTGCTCAAGATCACGAATGATCAGGGACATGCAAATTGAAACCACTATGATGTATCACCTCACACCTATAAGGATGGCTATTATCAAAAAAGATACGAGATAACAAATGTTGGCAGGGGTGTGGAGAAGCACCCTAGTACACTGTTGATGGGAATGTAGATGGGTACAGCCCTTATGGAAAACAGTATGAAAGCTCCTAAAGAAATTAAAAATAGAACTACAGTATGACCTAGCAATCCCTATTCTGAGTATATATCCAAAGAAGATGAAATCACTACCTCATAAAGATATTTGCACTCCCAAGTTTATTGCAGTATTAGTCACAGTACCCAAGCTATGGAAAAAATCTAAATGTCCATCGATGGAAAAATGGATAAAGAAAATGTGGTATATACAGTTGATCTTGAACAGTACGGATTTGAACTGTGTGAGTTCACTTATACGTGGATTTTCTTTGATTTCTACCATGCCACCACTGAGACAGCAAGACCAACCCCTCCTCTTCCTCCTCCTCCTCAGCCTACTCAACATGAAGACAATGAGGATGAAGACCTTAATGATGGTCTGTTTCCACATAATGAACAGTAAATATGTTTTCTCTTCCATATGGTTTTTGTAACATTTTATTTTTATTGTAGGAATATAGTACATTATACATATACAAAATATATATTATTGACTATGTTATTGGTAAGGCTTCTGGTCAGCAGTGGGCTATTAGTAGTTAAGTTTTTAGGGAGTCAGAATTTATACTCAGATTTTCAGCTGCGCAGGGGTCGGTGCTGCTAACACCCGAGTTCAAGGGTGACTTGTATTTACAATGGGATATAACTGAGCCTTTAAAAAGAAGGAGATCGTGCCATTTCTCACCCACGAATGGACCTATAGGATGTTATGCTAAGTGAAATAAGCCAGACACAGAAAGAAAAGTATTATGTGATCTTACTTATATGTGGAATATTACAAACAAAAAAAAGAGCTCAAATATAGAGATAGAGAATGAAACAGTGGTTACCACAGGCAGCGGGGAGGGTAGAGGAAATGGGGAGATGTGGGTCCAAGGACACAAAATAGATATGTAGGACAAACAAGTTGAGAGATGGACAACATGAGGACTGAAGTTATTAAAATTAGAGATTTTTGTTAAATAAGTAGATATTAGCTGTCCTTGTCACACACAAAAAGTAACCGTGAGATGATAGATAATGTTAATAAGCTTCACTATGGTAACTATTTTACTATCTATATGTATCCTGTAACATCATGTTGTAAACCTTGAATATACACACAAAATTTTTTTTAAATGTCATGAGACACTTTGCAAATACTTCTAAAAACCTATATGAAATGGGTAATTTTCTAGGAAAGTACAGATGACCAAAGTTGCCCCTATTAGAGTTAGAAAGCTTAAGCAGACCAATGTTATAGAAGAAATGGAGAAAATTAAGGAGCGACTACTCCATAAAAGCACCAAGGGACAAATGGTTTCACAGAGGAATTCTATAAAACCTTCACATACCATATACTGTCATTCACTTTATGGGGTATGTTCTAGAAATGTGTTCTCAGGCAACTTTGTCATTGTGGGAACATCACAGAGTGTTCTTACACAAACCTTAATGGTATTGCCGACTACGCGCATAGGCTATATGGCATAGCCTGTTTCTCCTAGGCTACCAACCTGTACAGCATGTTATCGTACTGAATACTGTGGGCAGTTGTAACACAATTTAGTATTGTGTACGTATTTATGTATTTAAACATATTTGTATATTTAAAAATATGTAAACATAGAAAAGATACAGTAAAAATACAGTATTTTAATCTTAGAGGACCACAGTCATATATGTATCTGTCATTGACCAAAATGTTATGTGAAGTGTGACTGTATTGAAAACTTTTTTTTCTTAAGTGCAAATAGCTGTAATATCCACTTTAAATCTTTATTATTTTCAGCATCAGGTTCATCTTGGCATCAGACAGATTCGATTGATTTTATTTTTTCTGCAGAATGTGTTCCATTTTTTCGTTCTTTGTATGTTGGGTAATTTTGGATTTTGTACTGCATATTAATAGTGTTAAATTGTAAAGATTTTTGTTCTGTTGTTTTACACTGATGATTATTGTTTCCTGTGTTATTAAAGGTACTTTTTTTTGTGGGGAGGCTGGGTTTGAACTGCAGTTTCGTTTCTTATGCAGCAGCTCCATCCTCTTTTCAAATCTTTTGTCTTCAGCTGGGATGTTTGGAGTCGGCTTCACACGTGTCATTTGGAGGTCAGTCAGGTGTAGGTAGACAGAGTTTGGTGATCCCCTCTCTACATCTTTCCTTTGCCTGATCTCTCCACACTGTTCAGTGCTCCTGGTTTACCCGCTTTCCTTTTCTGTATAATAAGAAGGGCCACAGTCACTCTGTGTAATTTGTTTTTTCTTATTTATAGACTTAAACTAACCAATAAGGTTCACTGAAAGTATTCATTCAGGAGGAGATAATGAATCAAGGCATTTTAAGTTGAATAGAAAATGTCCTTCATAGATTCTAAGCTAAGGGATGGATGGCCTTTCAAAAGAATGTTTTTTATTTAATTAAATCAATACTTCTCAAGTAATTACTGGAATTTGTCATGGATATATTTATTTCCTGTGGCTGCGGTAACAAATTACCACAAGCTGGGTGGCTTAAAACAATTGAAATTTATTCACTTAACAGTTCTGGAGATCAGAAGTCTGAAATCAAAATGTCTTTGGAGCTGTTCTCCCTGCAGAGGCTCTATGGGAGAATCAGTAACTTACCTCTTCAGCCTCTATGGTTGCTGACATTCCTTGGCTTGAGGCATCATCAGTCCAGTTTCTGCCTCCAGCTTCATATGGCCTTTTACTTTTCTGTGTGTCACTTTACTCTGTGTGTTTGTTTTTAAACTCCCTCTGCCTCTCTCCTATAAAAACACTTGTCGTTGGATTTAGGACCTGCCTGGATTATCTAGTATGATTTTCTTATTTCAAAGTTCTTAATTTAATTACTTCCGTAAAGACTGTCTCTAAATAAAGTAACATTCACAGATTCCCAGGCATTAGGACATAAGCATATCTTTTTGTGGGCCACCATTCAGGCTACTATGAAGAGGTATGGGGGATGTAGTCAAATTATGTTTTCTAAGTTAACATAGGGGCCAAGGGAAAACTTTCCCTTCTCCCTCTGAAGGTTTGCTGAAAATCAGCTGAAGAAAGGCCGATTAATAGCAGAGGCATACAAAATTAATTTTATCGTGCATAGCACAAGGAATTACAAGAGAATGATTGTTTATACAATAGTGCAGTGGGGGTACAGAAGCTTATATACTCTTCACAGAGGAGAGGGAGTTGTGGATGATTTTAAGGGGGATAGTAAATGATTTTTAGGGGAATTCAGTGGGCTTGGAGAACATGCATGCTCATGCATCCTGAGACAAAGCCTTGTGGGCCCACAGAGAAGACAGTGGTTCTGTCCAGGTGTGTTGACAGACTTCAGTCTTTATTCCTGCCATATGAGTTAATGAAAACTCAAGGAAAAGACCAGTGGTAATTTTCTTCTTTGAAGAGTCTAGAGTTTAAGCAGATAAGGGAGTATCAGAGTAAAGCTTCTTCTAGTATCTGCCAGTCTCCAAGGGCCTTTAATTTAAAATAATCAGCATACCAGGGTGCCGTATTTTGGGGTGAAATTTCCTGGTCTCCTTCAATAGAAAAAAATATCTAATTTATTTGCAGCATTTCTATTTCAAAAATGTAAGCAACACTAAGCATTTTGTATTTAAGATGCATTTTAAAGAAATGGAAATGAGAATTACTAATTCATATTTATCAACTGACATACATGTGGGACTATTTCACTCTTTTGACAGAAAATTTATTTGTTTAGTATTTACCTGTTTAGTGACACATTTAAATGGCTGCCCTTTTTAATTGTAATATTGTGCTTTTTATATGCCTCTTTCATTTTTTACTTCATTTGAATGTACAGAGAATCGTTATGCTATTAGATTGTAAGACATATGATTGCATATACTAGAAACAAATAGGTATTTGTCTTAATTGCCTATGATAATTGAAGTAGATTTTCATTTTTAAGATTTTGAATGACATTAAATACATTTTAAATGTAAATTGTAAAATGACTAATTTTTCTCTGCAATATAATTTTAAACTTTATTGCTTACTAGCCCTTTCTCGACATTATTGTTTTAAATTTTGACATAAATGGCAGATTGAACAAAAACGATAGCAATTCATTTTGCATTAGAAATTCTGTTCCAGGCAGAAACAGTTGCACAGTCTAATGGAATAACTTATTTTCTTATTGTTAAAAAACTTTCAATTGTAAAACTGAATGATTTAAACAAAATCAATAATAAAAGTATTTCCTTCTTTCTGATACTTTTCTTTAGTTCTCAGTGAACTCCATGTGAGTAGCCTGCTAGAAATATGTAGTCAGGCTTACCAATAAGGAAGCATATACACTTTTGACTATTAGCTATAGCCTTTGAAGAAATTCCCTTTATCATTAGGTAAATTTTATTCTCTTTCTTTCTCATTAGAATCCAGATTTTTGAATATCATTATGTTTTGAAAATGTTTTGTAGAATAAACAAGGGCACCATGTTTAAGAAGGAAGAAAACTAATACTTATTTAGCATCTACTGTATTCCAAGCATATGCTAGGTATTACATGCTGTCTCCTCATTTATTCTTAGAAAAACTCTGTAGATAAGTATTTTCAGTACTGTCTTTTTTGGCAAGGGGAAACTGAGGCACAGAAAGATGAAGTAAGTTGACTAGGGTCCCACATGTATTAAAAGGTAAGGCTGAGATTTTCATCTAGTTTTCACTAGTTTCACTAAAAAGTGATAGTCTCTCCAGCTACTCATGAAAATGCCTTCCAATTTTTATAATACCTTACATTTATAAATAGCATTTCTTATGTAAACTTAACCAAGTATGTGATCTCTTTGGGGTTAATTCTGGAAGGCCTCACCTTGAAAGACCCTCAGCATGGACTTTGTAGGCACCCATGCTATGAGTGCAGTAGTGAGTGTAGTGTTTAGGGCATTAGACTTCATGTAAGCCTTTTGACCTGATGTATGGTTTTATAGCCACTACCTTTGTGCTGAGAAAAAGAGGACAGAAATATTAAGTAGTCTCACATCTTAAAATCTGATTTATTAAAAAATAACCCCAGTTCTGCTTCTGAATTAGTGTATGAAGATACAGAATTAGAGGAAGGCTGTAAATTATAACCCCAATGAAAGTAAAAATATCTAGGCCTTCATTTTCTACTTTTAAATTTATGTGAAGTCATGGTTTACAAAGATGAATAACAACATAGTTAGGTTACTATTGCCACTGTACTTTGTAATATATCAATTATGGGATTTCAAGGGAATTATTTACAAATTTTTACTTGCTCAGCTGTTACAATTTTTTTAATACCAAATAAGCATTCTAGGGTGAATGCCTTCATGGATTGGTTTATGTATGGGGAAAATATTTTAATATTTTGAATATGAGTCATAAAAATAGAAGTTTGTTGTTTATTACCTATCATGATTATTTTAAAATTGTCATGCTTTATTTTGATGTCAGAGAAAAGCAATTATTGAAAGAATGTTGAAAATGCTTTTTGAAACTACAGCAAAAAAGCATTAGTCTGTAATAATTTATGTGTACTTTATTTTTATAAAATCATCTATTTCCAGAGGATATAGATGTAGAAGAGACGGGAAGAGAAAATTGTCTGAATATATCTAATGGTGAGGTATTTCTTGAATGCTTACTAAATGAGTTTTTTTTTTAAACCCTGAGTGATCTTTATATCAAACACAAATTCAAAATTATAATAGTCTATTTTATTTTCTTTGTTATCCCTACTCTCCAACAAAAAACAAATGTCAGAAACCTTTAAGCTAGTTTAGTATCTCTTCAGGGTCTTAGCTTCAACAGGAGTATAATATTTTACTTGTGAAACAAGGTTGTCATCTAGTGGTGCCTTCAAGTAGTACAGCTTTCACAATTAGCTACCTGATAGTCTTCAGCTTTTTAAAGGAAGTGCTTAACAAAAAGCTATCTAGGTTTAACTTTTCAGAATTTAAACACTTTTGAATACTGTTAAATTAGATATAAACTTACAAAGGACTTTCCCTAGAAATTTTTTAAATTTCCATCTCAATTTTTAAAATAAATTTTTTGTTTGGCTACTGAAATACTGATATTTGACCAGTGTGGATGTTAACCGTGATGTATATCAAGGCATTTCATATTGTTTTTACATCATCAGAAGTTGTTTATTTAGAAGAAGATTCTTAAATAGTGTTAAGTAATTAAAATTTTTTTTTGCATATTAATCCTTTCACCAGCCTGAGCAGCAAAGCAAGACTATCTTTACCAAAAAAAAAAAAAAAAAAAAAGGTGGAACTAATGTATATTTATGATTGCAAAGAAATCATAAAAACTAAAAACCTAAAAAATGATACATATCAATAGATAGTTTATTAATGAGTAAAATAAATCTTGTATTGAAAATAGTTTACTACATTAAGATTAACACTACATGCTGGTACTTAGAAGTACTTTAAATAGTACGTACCTTTATTTATCTGATCCATTTATATATAAGCCACAGAGAAAATTAAATTTTTAAGCTAGCATTGATTCAAGTCCTGGTTTAATTGTTGGAATACAGATTGTGGCATTCAATTTGGGATAGGAAGTGGCTACTTTGCCTAGACAAGAAAAGAAAATGTGGTAATATTAATAGAAGAGGTACTTAGTTGTTAAGGGAAACAAAATAAAAGACCTCTTTTTTCATTTTCCACCATTTTTCATAGTACTCACTCCTCTGAATTACCTTTTGTAGAATTCTGATCCTTCTGTTTATTATGCTTAATAGAGCTTTTGCCATGGAATTCATGGATTCATTTAACTAACTGCTGGTGTTCCATTTTATATTCTTATGTGCTATCCTTCCAATATATCTGTAAGCTGTATTGAATATATTGATTTTATTTTTAACAGGTTATCTGAAGAAAATCTTGTGCCCCAATTCTTACTAGCATTTTTACCTTACTAATCTTGTTATTCATTATGGCAAAATACTGTATTTTCCCAGGTTATATTCATAAACAAGAACTTGCAAGCCATTTCCTTCTGCCCTAGAGGAGGGAATCGGCAAGTTAATTCTTTCAGTGTCTCTGGCTAGGTGTAGTATAGTAAGAGTCTATAAGAATAATATATAAAATTTTTGACAGGTGTATTACAATCAGTTTACACTATGGAGAGAGAAACAGTTTAGGCAGAGTGAACAGAGAGATCTTTGTATGGGTAATTTTTAAAAAATATCTTTACAACATTAAAGTTTTGGGAATTTGCAGTAGGTCAGGAACTTCCATGTTTGCTAAGATCAAAAATATCCTTTAATAGAAGTTATTTTTTAATTATCTTTTATGTTTTTTCCCTCTCTTGTCCCACCTTAGCTTGGGTAATTGGGAATTAGTTATCTTTATTTTCTTTGTGGCTAAGCAAGAATTCATTTATCAAACTCCCATTTTGGTATTTGGATATCACGTGCGGGGGCTAGTAACCTCAGTGTGGTGGCAAATAATCAGGTGTAGGTTAGAACCCCAAAAACCACATGAAGCCATTTGATTTGGGTTTTATTCAGGGGCAATTAAGAACACCATGTACCAGTCACTGTCCAGATATCTTCTTATTTTTTTTGACATAGTCCCTATCCATTTGTGAAGAATGTTTTCACTCTTGGTTTTCTCATTGGCATTTTAAAGACTTTTCATGTGTCATCAGCCTAGTTTATATCAATGTGCAATAATTCTGTATTATTTTAGGAAGTCAAGTTGCAGTTCAGATTTGAATGGACATTCATTATTTCAATGGGTGGCAGTGGGTAAAAGAGAATAAAACTTTAGTGTTTGCTTTTATGGCTCACTTTCTGGCCAATTAAAACATTCTTCCTCCTTAAAAATATAAGTAGTCCTCAAAGTCTGAAGTAAGCATGGGTTCTTTATATGTCCAGTTTGTAAAATATTTATGTCAATGACCAGACTGAATGATTTGATACTTTTTAGTGTGATGTAAACAACTCACCAGAGAAGGTTTGTTACAGGCATAATTGTGTTCTTTGCTCTCCCAGTGTGTACAAAGTGACCTAAAAGATACTTGGTTCTTTTCTTGCTTGGAAAGGAAGTTGGCTATGAATGTTATACTATCTGAGGTACACTTACGGCACAACACTGTATGTCAAAGACAACTTGGAAGTGAACAGGAGAAAATAATTTAAATAAACTAATGTGTTTAGTGAGTACAAAGTGCATGTACCACATGCAGGCTGAGCCCTGTTTTGTTTGGCTTGTATACTGCTTTACAGAAATCTAAAAGCTAAAAATCAAATCTGACGCAGTAACTGCTTTACCAGTCCTCCTGCAGACATGGCTGCCCCCTTTAGCTCAGTCAGCTGATCTGTAGTTTGCCTTGCTCCTTTTCATTATCTATACGTTATAGCCAGTGAGTAAGTTAGATTTACCGACATTACCTGCTTTCAAAGAAATGGATCAAAAGAAAATTGGCCCTCTTTCCTTACTGATGGTAAAGGGTGGTAATGGAGATCTACTATCTGGGACAATGAGTTTAAAACAATAGTGTTTGTTTTATCACAGTTTTCTGCCAATTGAGATTCTTGAGCTATGGTTTGGACATGTCTGTTTTATATGCCAAATGACTTCTGAGCACGAGGTGAAGACAGTTAAGTGATTCTAAGACAGAATTTTGACATCTTCTCACAAATAGAAGCATTTACTAAAGGAAGCATTTTCTAAAATCCCTTTTTAAAAAGTTTTGAGCACTTAAGGCTGGGTGTGGTGGCTCATGCCTGCAATCCTAGCACTTTGGGAGGCCAAGGTGGGCGGATTGTTGGAGCTCAGGAGTTGGAGACCAGCCTCTGCAACATGGTGAAATTTCATCTCTATAAAATAAAATAATTAAGTGGGCATGGTGGCGAGTGCCTGTAATCCCAGCTATTTGGGGGACTGAGCCATGAGAACTGCTTGAGCCCAGGCAGTTGAGGCTCTAATGAGCTGCATTTGTGCCACTGCATTCCAGCCTGGTGAAAAGTGAGACCCTGTTTAAAAAAAAAAAAATTGAGCACTTACTAAACTGTGGTGACATAAAAATTGCATTATTTGAAGGTAAAATTAGTGAGAAATATTTGTCTGTTCTGTGAGTATCGTGCAGAAATTTAGCCTTTTAATGCCCTGCTTGTCAGTAAAATGTATTCAGATGTTGTCATAGTTTAGATTAGTAATAAGTGGTTTTATAATATTAATGTCCAAAATCTCCATTAGAGAGTGAAAAAAAAAAGTGTGCTTTTGCTGGCTGTTTTAGTAAACAAGAACCCTCTGGTGTCCGTTTCTTCTTTAGTATCAATGCCCTTGGGTTTTAGGTGTTCAAAGATGGCACATGGGAATTGATGATAATTCTCTTCTCTCAAGGTCCACCAGGTGGGTATGCACAGGGACTGTAACTGGAGTGCCTGCTCCACTTTTCAATTGCTTTCTTTCCTGATTACCACAATTAAGACTGGTGAATCCTGTGTTGTGTTGTTCTTCACTTACTGTGTTACTGAAGTTCTTGAAGCACATTTTGGTCTTTGAGTTTTTGTTTTTTATCACTTGTTTTATTCATTGGTAATATTGGAGTTTTAAATATTTATAAAAATGAAAAGATTAATTTGTAAATCCCAAATTATGGTTAATTTAGGCTCATTCCTTCTGTGACAATCGTCCAGTATTAACAAAAGGATCAGTAAGATATTATTCAGGGAGAGCTGTGAATGAGTGCCCTATTTCTTGAAAATTATGGAGTAAACCTATAAGGCTTAAGTTTTTTGGTTTTGTTATGTTCAGAAAACCTTTTATAGGCCTCACTATTTTCTTATTTCAATAGTTTTTTTGGGTACAGGTGGTTTTTGGTTACCTAGATAAGTTCTATAGTGGTGAATTCTGAGATTTTAGTGTACCCATCACTCAAGCAGTGTACACTGCACCCAATATGTAGTCTTTTATCCCTCACCCTCTCCCAACCTACCCCGGTAGAGTCCCCAAAGTCCATTATATCACTCTGTATGTATTTGCACCCTCATGTCTTAGCTCCGACTTACAAGTGAGAACATAAAGTATTTGGTTTTCCATTCCTGAGTTAGTTCATGTAGAATAATGGCCTCCAGCTCCATCCAAGTTGTTGCAAAAGACATTATTTCAATTCGTTTTTGTGGCTGAGTAGTATCCTATGGTGTATATATGCCACATTTTCTTTATTCACTCTTTGGTCGATGGACAATTAAGTTGGTTCCACATCTTTGCAATTGCGAATTGTGCTGCAGTAAACGTGTGCATGCATCTTTTCATATAATGACTTCTTTTCCTTTGGGTAGATACCCAGTAGTAGGATTGCTGGATCAAATGGTAGATCTACTTTTAGTTCTTTAAGGAATCTCCATACTGTTTTCCATAGTGGTTGTACCAATTTACATTTCTGCCAGCAGTATAAACCACATCACGACAACATCTATGGTTTCTTTGGTTTTTTTTTTTTACTTTTTAATTATGGCCTTTCTTAGAGGAGTAAGGTGGTTTCTCATTGTGGTTTTGATTTGCGTTTGCCTGGTGATTAGTGATGCTGAGCATTTTGTCATATGTTCGTTGGCAGTTTTTGTATATCTTCTTTTGAGAAATGTCTGTTTCCATCCTTTTCCCACTTTTGGATGGGATTATTATTATTATTTTTTTTTCTGGCTGATTTGTTTGACTTCCTTGTAGGTTCTGGATTCTAGTCCTTTTTGCATAGTTTGCAAATATTTTCTCCTGCTCTGTGGGTTGTCTGTTTACTCTGCTGATGATTTCTTTTGCTGTGCAGAAGTTTTTAGTTTAATTAAGTTCTACTTACTTTTTATTTTTGTTGCATTCGTTTTTGGGGTCTTAGTCATGAATTCTTTGCCTATGCCAATGTCCGAAGAGTTTTCCAATGTTTAGAATTTCTAAACCATGAAAATGTTTAGAATTTTCATGATTTCAGGTCTTAGATTTAAATCTTTGATCAATCTTGAGTCGATTTTTGTATAAGGTAAGAGATGGGGATCCAGTTTCATTGTTCTACATGTGGCTTGCCAGTTTTCCCAGCACCATTTATTGAATAGGGTGTTCCTTCCCCAATTTATGTTTTTGTATGCTATGTTGAAGATCAGTTGGCTGTATTTGGCTTCATTTCGAGGTTGTCTATTCTGTTCCGTTGGTATCATTGCCTGTTTTTATGCCAGTACCATGCTGTTTTGGTAACTATAGCCTTGTAATATAATTTTAAGTCCAGCAATGTGTTGTATGGGCCTTGTTTGAAAGAAATCACATATTTGACTTATGTGGATAAAGGCAAGTTTCCAAACCCTTACACCTCTGCCTTTAGAATTTTTGTTAGACTTTACCTTTTAATATTTTGTAGGGATAGAATATCTTTATTCTTCTGAAAACTTGAATATCTAATAATTAGTTGATATTAGTTTCCTGATCTTCTATGATGCAGAAGGGAACAGCATGACTGCTTTTATCAACTGAGTTTTATACCTGTTCTTGTTTAATGTACTTTGGAGCTCACCAATTGAATTTGTCTAGTTCTGCTTTTGTCTGTGTGAGTTGCTGAAGTATCTAGCTGATTAGGAAACTGATTTGGATAGCTACTGGCTTTTTTTAATGAGATTATCATATCACTAGTATCAGCATTAATTGTCTGATAAATTTTTTTTTTTTTTTTTTTGAGGCAGAGTTTTGCTCTTGTTGTCCAGGCTGGAGTGCAATGGCATGATCTCGGCTCACTGCAACCTCCGCCTCCTGAGTTCAAGCAATTCTCCTGCCTCAGCCTCCCAAGTAGCTGTGATTACAGGCATGTGCCACCACGCCTGGCTAATTTTGTATTTTTAGTAGAAACAGGGTTTCACCATGTTGCTCAGGCTGGTCTCGAACTCCTGACTTCAGGTGATCCACCTGCCTTGTCCTCCCAAAGTGCTGGGGTTACAGGCGTGAGCCACTGTGCCCAGCTGAAAATGGTATGTTGTAATGGAAAGAGTGCTGAATTGGGAGTTAGGAGTCATTCTTTTTTTTAACTTTGCATCTTCTAAATTTCTATTTTTGGGGCAAGTTTAATTTTACATTTCTAGGACTCCTTCATCTGTAAAGTTGAAGAGGTGAATTTTGGTTATTTTTAAATTAAATTAATTTATTATAATATAATCTATTATAATTTAAATTAATTAATCTATTCTAGTTCATCTGACATCCTATAATTCTTTAATTCTACAGTTTCCTTTCTAGAAAACAAAATATTCTATTAGTCATTGCATACTATTTCCCTCTTGTGTAGGAGCTTGGAAAGCTGTGTTTTTGTAATCACTCAATCAGAATTTAATTTATCACCCATATCCTTTTATGTACTGTTGCTTTCTAAAATTGGTCTCAATATTTACCTCTTTTTTCTTCTCCATTTTCCAGCCAGAAAGCTCTAGGATATTATTCCTAGAAGGTGCTTCACGCTTACTCACTTCCGTGTTTTTGATTACACTATTCCTTTTCTGTTTTTCCCATCCCACAGCCACTTTGAGCCCCTGTAACATTTTTATGGCTATTTTGGCCTTGTATGATAGCTGTTTATGTATTGTGTTATGCTGTATAGGAGACTGTAAACTTCTTGAGGGCAGGTGTTTAGTTTTCATCATTTTACTAATCTTATTATTGATTTCACACAATACTTTTCACATAAGAGGGGTATAATATTTATGAAAGTGAATTTGTAAGATGATTGATTAGAGTTACAGATGCAGTTGGACAGTTTTTCACTATTCATAGCGAAATTTAACAGGATAATAAAGAAATTATTATAGCCATTTTGAGTTAAAGCAGTATTTTAACCATCGAAATTGACTGCAGATATTTGTATTCCATGGTCACTTACATACTGTCATTCCTGCCTACCATCTATTCATTCTTACTGACTCATCTATATATTTGTATTTTCTGTCACCCATTTAACTACTTGCCTTCATTTATCATTGTGGTTTAGCAGTGTCATAGTCTTAAGCTTTTTTTTTTTAAGGCAGTAAAATGATTATTTATTTAGTACAAGAAAAGAAATCATGTCAAATTATAAATTCTATAAAGCTCACAAATATTGCAAACACCACAAAATCCAGAAAAAAAAAACCCTCTTTGATTGGTTAACTGCTTAGCCTATCCCTCTATAATACTTTTTGTTTTTTCTTTTTTTTTTTTGGAGATAAACACTTTTTTTTAATGCTTTTATTTTTTTTAAGTATTTATTGATCATTCTTGGGTGTTTCTCGGAGAGGGGGATGTGGCAGGGTCATAGGATAATAGTGGAGAGAAGGTCAGCAGATAAACACATGAACAAACGTCTCTGGTTTTCCTAGGCAGTGTTTGTGTCCCTGGGTACTTGAGATTAGGGAGTGGTGATGACTCTTAAGGAGCATGCTGCCTTCAAGCATCTGTTTAACAAAGCACATCTTGCACCACCCTTAATCCATTTAACCCTGAGTTGACACAGCACATGTTTCATAGAGCACAGGACTGGGGGCAAGGCCATAGATCAACAGCATCCCAAGGCAGAAGAATTTCTCCTAGTACAGAACAAAATGGAGTCTCATATGCCTACTTCTTTCTACACAGACACAGTAACAATCTCATCTCTCTTTCTTTTCCTCACATTTCCCCCTTTTCTTTTCAACAAAACCGCCATCGTCATCATGGCCCGTTCTCAATGGTTGCTGCTCTTCGGAGCTGTTGGGTACACCTCCCAGACGGGGCGGCTGGGTAGAGGCGCTCCTCACATCCCAGACGATGGGCTGCCAGGCAGAGGTGCTCCTCACATCCCAGACGATGGGCGGCCGGGCAGAGGCGCTCCTCCCCTCCCAGACGGGCGGCTGGGCAGAGGCACTCCTCACTTCCCAGACGGGGCAGCCGGGCAGAGGCGCTCCTCACTTCCCAGATGGGGCGGCCAGGTAGAGGTGCTCCTCACTTCCCAGACGGGGCAGCCGGGCAGAGACGCTCCTCACTTCCTCCCAGATGGGGTGGCGACCGGGCAGAGGCGCTCCTCACCTCCCAGACGGGGCGACCGGGCAGAGGCGCTCCTCACTTCCCAGATGGGGGCAGCCAGGCAGAGGTGCTCCTCACTTCCCAGACGGGGCGGCCAGGTAGAGGTGCTCCTCACTTCCCAGACGGAGTGGCCGGGCAGAGGCGCTCCTCACTTTCTCCCAGAGGGGGTGGCCGCCGGGCAGAGGCGCTCTTCACCTCCCAGACGGGGCGGCCAGGCAGAGGCGCTCCTCACTTCCCAGACGATGGGCGGCCGGGCAGAGGCGCTCCTCACTTCCCAGACGATGGGCGGCCGGGCAGAGGCGCTCCTCACCTCCCAGACGGGGCGGCCAGGTAGAGGCGCTCCTCACTTCCCAGACGGGGCAGCCGGGCAGAGGCGCTCCTCACTTCCTCCCAGACGGAGTGGCGGCCGGGCAGAGGCGCTCCTCACCTCCTAGATGGGGCGGCTGGGCAGAGGGGCTCCTAACATCCCAGATGATGGGCGGCCAGGCAAAGACACTCCTCACTTCCTAGACGGGGTGGCAGCTGGGCAGAGGCTGTAATCTTAGCACTTTGGGAGGCCAAGGCAGGCGGCTGGGAGGTGGAGGTTGTAGCGAGCCGAGCCGAGATCACGCCACTGCACTCCAGCCTGGGCAACATTGAGCATTGAGTGAGCGAGACTCCGTCTGCAATCCCAGCACCTTGGGAGGCCGAGGCGGGCAGATCACTCGAGGCCAGGAGCTGGAGACCAGCCCGGTCAACACGGGGAAACCCCGTCTTCACCAAAAATACAAAAAACAGTCAGGCGTGGCAGCGCGCGCCTGCAATCCCAGGCACTCGGCAGGCCAAGGCCGGAGTATCACAGGAGCCCGAGGCAGGGAGGTTGCAGCGAGCTGAGATCACGGCAGTACAGTCCAGCCTCGGCAACAGAGGGAGATCGAAGAAAGAAGTAGAGGGAGACTAAAGAAAGAAGGGGGGAGACGGAGAGGGAGAGGGAGAGGGAGAGGGAGAGCTAGTCTTAAACTTTTAATAGTACCTAATTTTGTTAACATTCTTGGTTTGATTTAAATATATATATTTTTGACTTTTATCTCCTTGGTCTTGCTCATTGGCTTATCTATTTTAATCTTCTATTGCTCCTCTGTACTGTTCTAACTATTCACGTTTCTTTTCACTTGCTTTTTTACTTTGGAGAAATTATTCTCTACTTCTTAAAGGCACTTTTTTTGGTTGCTGTTTCTGGGTAAGGTTTACTTTGATAAGTATCTTAGAATCAGTCTAGTGTTGAGGGTTGATGGTGGAATTGCTGTTCCTCAAAAATGAGCTTGAGTTAGATCTCTTAGACTAGCAGTCTTGGATCCTTTTAACTGTGGAAGAATGTCTGCAATGGTGATGGTACCATTAGCCATTTGGTTAAAGGGGTTGATACTGATTATAAAAAATGTGAGATATTAATCGGGGTTTTTACAAGTGGATTTTTGATGGTTGATTCCAGAATTGTTGAGTTTATCAGAGTTTCAAAATGTCCATGGGTGTGGGTAGAGATGAATTTTTTTCCTTCAGATTCAGTAATCTCTTTACTCTTGAATTAATTGTCTCTGACAGATGCATGGTTGATTTGGACTGGATAAAAGATAAAAGGGCAAATAAGATAATGAGTAAAAAAAACTGAAAAGAGATAGGAAAAGTAAAAGATGTATTGTAAAAAGTTGCCTATCTTTGTGTTATTTGGAATTAATAGCCTTTATTGAAGGATCCTTGAGAACATTATGTGAAAGAAAAGGGACTTGAGAAGATAATGTGAGAAAGTCCAGAGAGAAGTTCTGCTGTACTAAGTTTAAAACAGTGTTGATTTTAGTTTTATTTTTATAACACATCTCAATCTCTTTTTAAGAGCGTACTGTATTAGCAGATACTTAAGTCGAGATTATGTTTGTATAATAGCAAAGAGTAGCTTATATATCCCTTAAGTATATTGACATTTAAATAGCTTTTCTCAGAAAGCATATGAATAATCTTATTGACACAATATCTCTTTAAGGGTATAAAAGAAAAGTATGCACTGTTCATCTCTTCTATAAGACATAGTAAATAAACAGGGAATCCATATCCAAGACTCTTTCCCTAGTATTTGTAGCAGAAGCACTTTATAGTAGAAAACAAAATTGCATGTAGACTTAAAAGAATTTTGGTTAATTTTGACTTTAGATAATATTAAGCCATTTATTTTATTTTAACAGGTATCTTTCAGATGAAGGCATTGAAGCTTGCACAAGCTCTCCAGACAAAGTCAATGTAAATGACATCATCCTGATTGCTCTCAATGTAGGTTATATTTATTAACTTGTAAACATTTGAAATCTGGAAGCTATATTCATAAAAAAGTGTCAGAATAAATTGGGTTATATGATAACAAATATAGAGAACATCTTTCTTATTTTGTCCATTTTAAGTTGTAGTGATGTTTGTTGAATTTGGTAATCTCATATTAGCAAGTTATTAATATCTATTATACAGAATCCAATGAAAAAGGAAAAAATGAAATTAACATCCCTTTTTTTCACCCACTGATCAGTTATAGACTTCTTTAACATTTACAGTAGCTATGTAATAGTAGTAAAAACTGACTTCATTAAAATGAATTGCCATTTAATTTACATAGAAACTCTAGCTAGGTTATAGCTTTTTGACAGTGGTATTTATTGTTTCAAAATAACTTTTCATGATGATAGAAATAATACTTATTGTGGAATATTTCAGAAAAAACAGAAAAGCAAAATAAGAAAATTAAATCTGCTTATAATTACTATTAATGTTTTAGTGTATATTTCTTTTCAGCTCTTCCTCCACCCAACCCTTTGACTGTTTTTTTTTTTTTTCCCATAATTGGATTGGCTTTTGGTTTTTTTCAAGAGTTATAAAAATTGTTTGAAATAAAAATGTAAGTAAACAGGCTGGGCTCGGTAGCTCACGCCTGTAATCCGAGCATGTTGGGAGGCCAAGGCAGGAGGATCATGAGGTCAGGAGTTTGAGACCAGCCTGGTCAATATGGTGAAACCCCATTTCTAGTATAGATACAAAAATTAGCCGGGCGTGGTAGTGTGTGCCTGTAGTTCCAGCTGCTCGGGAGGCTGAGACAGAAGAATCACTTGAACCCAGGAGGTGGAGGTTGCAGTGAGCCGAGATCGTGCCACTACACCCCAGCCTGGGCAACAGAGCGAGACTCTGTCTCAAAAAAAAAAAAGTAAGTAAACAAATATTCTTTTCTCATTCCTGCAGTTATCCTCTGATTGTTTTTCTATGTAGCTTTATAATAAGCTATAAACAATCAAATTTATGTACTACGATATATGGTCAATGAAATTCCTAAGAGAACTATAGTCTGACAAATCCATCATATCACTGCAAAATCAATGTAAAGCAGAAATGATGGGCACAAGGAACATTTAAAATATAAATAAATGTATAAATCTAACATAAAAAATTACTTAAATTTATATTTATAGAATTAAACTTGGGTTTAAACAGATAAAATTTATGTCGTATGCTGAGTCATCTTTTTTTCAGCTTCTTTGGATTTTACTTAACAAGTAAGATCATTTATTTTGGTTTCTGAGCTAAGTATTTAGGTTTTTAATAAATAAAAGACTAATTTTTTAATAATAAGCATTAGCTAGAAATTATGCATGTTATTTATGACTAAAAACTGTTTTTCTTTGTCTTGCACTGAAATTAGTTAATTCTATTGCTTAAAAATATTATAAAGGACTTTTGTTTAAGAAAAACTTTATAAAGATTCTAGGAAAGAGATTTTATGACAATTTGCTGGAGTTTTTTTATTTATATACTTAGGTAAATAGCAATAAACTATAATTGGTGTGAAAATTTGAATAAAATAAATCAGGATGAAGTATTTGTGCTGTGTTCATAAGAGGTGCATGCTAACTATTATCTGAATGAGTTAATTTGTCTTTTTTATTTTCCCTGAAATATGTGGTTAAATACTGCAGTCCAAAGCTATGATGCCATATGATAGGAAAAAAAACATTTTGATTAGGGTGAAGCCTATAACAGACAAATAATCTATTTTTCCAAATTTATCGTCTTTTAATGAAATTTAGGCATTTGTAGTATTCTGTTGAATTTTTTTCAACTTTTGAGTGATTGTGGGAAATTAACCACTGGTTGAGAAAGACATGTATTATTGATTCTTATTGTGCATATGTGTACGTACCCACACATGCATAGCTAATTATATATTAGGAGGATAATCCATGAACAAGTTTTCTTCTCTTCTTTCTATGGGGTACATGCTGAGCTTGTTCCTTTATCTAACAATGAACACTGCAGTAACGTCTATCGTGTTTCTCTCCAGGGAAGCCTTCTGGAGACTAATACCCAAGGCCTTTATTGGGCTGCCTGCAAAGGTACCAAAATTTCAGATTCCTCCCAGAAAACAGATGTCCACCATAAATCATATTGTTTATATGAATAATCCATGCAGTGAATTACATTTTTAGTTGGGGAGTGGTCCAAGTGCAGGGTCCCTAGCTGCCAGCCTAGGGCTAACCTTGTTAGCTGGCCTTTCTAAAGATAACTGCCTCAGATCTGCTATGTAACTTTTAGGCTTAGCTTTTTATGTTGAAAAGGAATGTTGTTAATTTTTGCTTTTTAAATTGGGGAGTAAGAATATTAAGAAATGACATTGAAGTCCAGCATGTAAGTTTTACTTTCAAATACTGGAATTATTCAGAAAAATATTTAATGATAGCCCAGTCTTAAATTACTGATCACTATCCATTAGTAAAAATTTAAAAACAAATTATATTTTTATTTCTTTTAAGATTTTGTATCATATAAAATGATTCACCAAGTAGATATTATCTTTCACTTAAGTAAGTAAGGATATTGTGTGTGTGTGTGTGTATGTGTATTTATGTGTGCGTGTGTATGTGTGTGTGGGTAGGTAGATGCTTTGAAAATTATTTTTAAAGTTTTACGGGCTAAAAGTTTTCCTGTATTATTATTTTTTGTTGTTCAATATAACAGCATTCTTGGACCGAGTCATCATCCTAGCAATCCTGATATAATGGCATCTGAATAATAAAATTGTCTTTATAGTATGAATTTAGGGCATTTAAAAATTTGGTAGATCATTTTCATCTTGCTAAAAACACATCAAAATAACATTTGTATATTTAAGGACACATACTATATATATGTATGGCACTTTAAAAATTATGTAAACTTTGAGCATGTAGTCTTTTTTTAGCCTGACAACAACTTTGTGAGATAGGGTTGGTGGTGTTTTTCCATTTTATAGAGGAGTAAATTAACTGGGTTTAGAGAATTAGTGACAGTATCCTAGATCATATGATTCTTTAATTACAGTTGGGATGGATCAAAGTTTAGGATTTTTGTCTAGTGCTCATTTACTTTACAGTGATGGCTCATGTTCATTTGAATTAAATTTCATAATTATTGATGAAAACCAGAAATGAGGGACCGTGATATATTATAAAATTTGTATGTATTCTGTTTCTCATTCATATTTAAATATTTCAGCTTTTGGGTGACTTCAAAATAATGTAAATGTTTTCATGAACTGTTAGTTACATTATTGATATGATGGTTATGTATATTCAGATGATTAAAAAAAGTACATGTTTTATACTCACTAAAATAAACAGAATGGCTAACATTTATTGAGTGCTTACTCTGTGCAAGTCATTATACTGAGTGCTTCACATCTATTAATATTTAATTTTAAAAACCATCTTAATATAGGGAAGGCTGGTGTAAGAAAGTATTTTTTTACACCTGTGTTATTCAGTACTTTCCAAGTGAAAAGGCGTACAACGTGAGGTACAGTTTATATTTCTTTTAATTTTGTTATTGGATTGAGGTTGCAAAAAGCATAAGTCTAAAGCATTGTTACACGTGAGTCTGGATTTGGCTCTTAATTTGCCATGCAGTTCTATTTAGTGAGTTTTACTTTGAGTGATCCCTGCATTACATTAAGGAATAAATTATGACTCACAGTAGTAAAAAACTGGAAAGAATCTGTGGGGATTATACAACTTATATTCTCATTTCTTAAGCTGACTACATGTGGATATTTCAAATAGGAGGATATTCTATTATAGTAGGTGTTAAAAGAAGATGGTCCTGCCCCTCTGTATGTATTCATTTCACGTCACAGTAATTTTAATCATCTAGTGTTTTCTCCTTAAGTCTAACAAAAATTTTTCTCTTGTAATTTATGTGGTTAAATGCACTTTAAGTCTGTTTTCTTTTAACTTGTTCTTAAGGTGATGAAGAGCTACTGTTTACTATATTATAAGGAAAAATAAAACAATATAACTTCAGTTATTATGCTAATCTCACTATCTCAACCATCAGGATAATTTATTAGTTTAAATAATTGGATCTTTTTTATGAGTACTGACAGTTTTCCTCTGAACAAATTTCTTACCATTCCTTTATATTTTCACTTTCTAAAGAGGACACAGTCGTAAAATATTCTGCTTTTTATGTAGATTGTGTACTCAGAATTTTCTTATGTCATGAATGCTATAGCCTTGTTTATGTTAGTCGTTATATTTTCCTTGCTGAGTTACAGGTACTTCTGCATTTTCATAGTCATTTGTTTACCACCTTCTATTTCTGTAACTTGTTTAAGCAAATGAAATTACTATAGTAAAGGTTACTATAACTTCTTTGGTATTCCAGTGGTATTGTATCCTGGGATATTGTATGTTATGTAGCTTTATGTTACAGATATCATAGCCTATAGGGCGATATGTTTTTATGTAATGTCAAGGTTATATGGGATTCAGTTCTTAAAAATATACTATGTATATGTATTCAAAAGCTGTCATTTGATTTTGGAATGTGATATTTTTTAGTAAGATCACAATTTACATAAATTAAGTTTTGGATTTTAATAGAGAAGAGTTAGTAAGTAAAAAGGTTACCTAAAGAAATATGACCAGGATTAAGGCCTTATGTGTTACTGTTCATCTTACTGGTATACTTTAAACAACGTATTATGGGACACTGTTACTTGAAAGATTGATAATACGTGTAGATCTCATGACCAGTTAAACTGAATTTTTGTTTCACAAACCATAAGTAATTTCATCTTTTGTTCATTAGATTAGATTTAAATTTATTCTTTTCTATAATTCCATTTTAATAATAATATTTTTATTTTAGACAGATCTGAGAACAATTGGCAAGAAATTCCTCCCCAGTGACATCAATAGTGGAAAGGTAGAAAAGGTAAAGAAAATCAATAACTTCTTACGTTATGCTAACAACAATAAATATGAACTAAATTACTGGAATTACTTTTTGTCAATAAAGACTGCAATTGCAAAATACTCTGGAGGTGAACAGGTCACAAAGTCATTGTTATGGTGACTTCCATGGAAAATTATTAAGAGTTCAACTTTTGGTGACTTTTCAAACATTAAAAAAAAACATTTCAACATTAAAAAAAAAACAACCTTTTGTTTCAGGATTTGTAACTACGGTATGCTTACACGAACCGTGAGACTTACCAGATGTAATTGGCACTCATTACAATGACCTTTTCTTATCTTTCAATTTTATTTACCTTTTTATTTTAGTTACCTTAATAAACTGTTACGTTTATTTAATGAACTTATTATATACAAATATAAGATTAGGAAAGTATTAGGAGCAATTTGGTGAAGCTGTGCATTTGTTTATTACAATCATTTTGCAGTACACACATATGTATTCGTGTTATGAATTTTTTTGTGTCAGCAAACTCAGCAAACTTTAATTATATTTTTACCTAAACTTTTTTATGCTGCAAGTTAAAGTCCATGTCTTCTTTGTCTTTCGTCAGGAGAAATGGAGTACATCTGCTTACCTTCCTTTGTGAATAATTATATACGTGAAGACATAAATGTCGCTGCCACAGGTTTCTTTTTGCTAAAGCCATTCCTTTGTTTATTCTCAGTCTCAAGCTTTACTTTCATCTCTATTGTTCTTAGAATCCTCTCCAGTTTCTTTACATTTCTTTTTCTTTTGGTTATAGTGGCTATCTCAGACTTCAGTGTGCACCAGAATTTCCCAGAGGTCTGGCTAGAACACAGATTGCTGGACCTCAAACCACCTCTATTCCCGTCTGAGTTTCTGATTCAGTAGGACTAGGATGGAATCCAAGAATTTGCATTTTGAACAGTTTTCCAGGAGTTGTAGAATTCTAGGAAGCATACTTAGAAAAGTAGGCAACAATCTTGACTAGGTCTGTTGAATGCAACAGATCTCTATAGGAAAAGTAAATAATATCAAAGCAGTATCTGTACATCCTTACATTATTTTACTTAAAATTTTGAAGCTTTCTGATTCTTGGTTTTCTGCTTTCTCTGTGTGTCCTAAAAAGATGCTGAGAACTCACCTCTGCTACAAGCTCATAGAATAGTAGTACAGAGACTCTTGTCTGTTCCCTTCACTCTTTCAGAGCGTTTTTACTTTTAAAAGTTTTGCACAGTTGTCTCTTCAAGATTTCCTTTGAATGTAGCTAGCAAGAAGATAAATAACCTTAAAACTTTCTGATCTAGATTATTCTGTCAAATTTTATCTTTTAAAACATTCTTAATGCAAATGTAACTTTTCACGTGAAACAAAAATTTGATATCTCTGCTTGCTCTTCCTCGCTGATTATATTTTTTCTTTTCATTACATACTTCCAACACAATATTAATAAACTAATAGTTCTCTAGAATTATTATTCACAGAATTATTATTTTTTTTGAGACAGAGTCTTGCTCTGTTGCTCAGGCTGGAGTGCAGTGATATGATCTCAGCTCACTGCAACCTCCACCACCTGGTTTCAGGTGATTCTCCTGCCCCAGCCTCCCTAGTAGCTGGGACTACAGACAGGCGCATGCCACCACGCCTGGCTAATTTTTGTATTTTTTAGTAGAGATGAGATTTCTCCATGTTGGCCAGTCTGGTCTCAAACTCCTGACCTCAAGTCATCTGCCCACCTCAGCCTCCCAAAGTACTGGGATTACAGGTGTGAGCCACCATGCCTGGCCTTTTCACAGAATTATTCTACATGTCATATAAGAATATATATTATTCTCACAGAATTAATAATTGTTTTCACCAGTATTAATGAAGATGTTTTGAAAAATAATTTAAATATTTTAGAAGTTGGCACACAGAAATTACTCATTTGGTTTGTCTTAACTAAAAATCCATGTGTTATATAAAAATGTAACTATCTTAAACCAAAGTACATATTCAAGGGATATATTTTTGATGTGAATTGAATTATTTTGGTTTCTTTGTTAGTAAAATAAGACTAATATAGTAAAAGCTCCTTATTTATGTCTTCATTGGAATGCTTTTATTAACCAACATTTTACCATTAATGATGACTATAAATGCATGACTCTAGAATCAGTCACTACTGATCAGTTACTTACTAACATTATGTAAATTATAGTTCTTGTTTAAATCAACTTTGTTTGAATCTGTGCATAAGATATAGGACAACAGTTGGCAAACAGTATTTGAATAAGTAATCTGCCTATCTCTTGACCATGCCAGATTTTGGTATAAAATGATATTTTCTAGTTTTCTTTTTACATTAGAAAAGAGTGAAAGAAAGAAAGAGCTGGGTTATCTAGTGGTCTTTCAAATAGGGCGTACTAAAAACCAATGTTCCAGAAACTAACTTAGAAAACTTAAAATATACAATAGACTATTTCAAGAAGCAGAAGAGTCATGGTTGTAGCATGTTTCTGATTGAGGGTGGAGGGGCATTAAATGATGGGGACCAGGAACAGATTGGAGACATCCAGACATAGGGTCATTGCCCTGGATTTAAATCTTCTTTCTCCTGCTTATTGGTTTTTGTGACTTTTCATAAGTTAGTTAATCTCGCCAGATTTTAATTTCCTTATCATTTAAATACTACTCCCTTACAACGTTGAAGACATAAATGAGATAATGCTAAATCCAGTACAATGCATATGGCAAGCTTCAAGAATTATGAGCAATTTAGGATGGTATTTTTGTCTTGAAAGTCTAAGAATATGTGAATCCTTATTATGTCAGCTAGGTATCTTGTTACTGAGAGATCTTCAAGGGGATTCAATGAATCAGGTAAGGCAAATTGGTAAATCATTATTGTCTGGGTTTTGGCCCCAAATCCCATGCAGAATTCTACTGCTTGAGGTAGGTTGGTCTCTGGTAGAACGAAAGCAAGCTAAAACCCCTGCTCTGTTTCTACTAAGTTCCAAGCCCATCTGATATTACCATTTCTGAGAGAGGAAGCCAAAGGAGAGTGAGGATTGGAGAGAATTTGGCCCAATATTTAAGAAGCAAAGAGTTAAAAAGCAACATGTTGCGGGGAGGAGGGTGTCATCTTAGTAGAAACTGCCTCCATTAACCTTGTGTGGTCCCTTTGAAAGGGCCTCACCCATGTGTTTTCCAACCACCTTGGAATCTCATTCACTAGGCCTGAGGCTCACTACAATGCATTGGAGCTTCCCCAAGACATATCAGTAATCTTTTTTGGAAGTAGATTAAAGGAGTGTAGAGACGAATTTTCAAACTTCATCTCCTGAAAGCCCAAAGTAAATGATCACACAGTGTGTATTATTATTTTTGTAATTAATAAGACTTAGATAATGCTGTTTTCAGCATTTGGGAACTTGAGAATGGAAAGGGAGAATGGAGAGCTGATAGATCTGTGATCAGGTAAGAAAGATTGTAAGTCTGCAGTTGGAAGACAGCTAATCCTGGACATATTGAATTTACAGTTCTTATTCTAAGACGCATCAGAGGCCTTCAGAAAGGCGTCGTCCTGAAGCTTTGAAACTGAAGTCTTAATAATTGCTACTATCGTTGATTATTTTGGGAGAAGATAGAATGGCAAAAAGTAGAAGTAGCTTTATTACTAATTAATATAGTAGTTTTGCTCAGGTTCTTTTCTCTTTCTTCCATTCTGTTCTTAACATACTTTTCAATTTCTGTCTTTTCTCCACAAAGTTTCCCAGAACCTTGATGCAAAAGTTTCAGAAAAATTTAAAAAGTGGTGAGAGTTGGACGATGACAGTTTTTTCCAGGCTTCCAGATTTTCTTATAGGCACTTCATATTTGATTCAAAAGCTGTAAAAATTGTGACTGGAGGGAAGTGTGGTAGGGAAGCCATATTATGCAACTTATTTTCTGAGTTTTTCAGGGCATGCTTTGTTTTTCTTGGATATTAAAAAGTCCTAGGACTGCTGTAGCAGTTTGTAAGCTAAAAATTATGGAAAAAGTCATGACAAAAAGGAAGTATAACTGTTTAATATTCTTCCCCAATTTTAATATTTTGCTGTAGCTTTTTAAACCTAGGCGTAAAAGTTAATTATAAAATACAGATTAGTTTCAAAATACTTTTTTACCAATTCAGCTACTTGAGGACCTTATGTACTGCTATGGAGTCCTAACTGTACAGGCTTTCAGTTCTGTGTTTATTTTTTCTAAGTTCTAAGAATGACAGGTTGTATATACCTTTTTAAATGTAAAACTATGATTAAGACCTAATTTTCCCAAGTAGGAGTTACTGGTCTCAAAACCTCAGCAATACTGACATCAACCACAAGATGGCTTCACTGCCTTAAAATTCAAAGTGAAGGTTCTCTTGCCCTTGGATAGTCTAGAAATCGGATGTTTTTAAAAAGAAAAGGAATTGAAAAAAGTTTTAACTTTTGATTTAATAAAATAATATGTTTCCTATATGTTAGTCTGTGTTAAGTAATACAATTTGTTTCTTTTAGTGAGCTGTATATTAAACATCTGCTTGTATTAGAAAAAATGGATTACTAAAACTCTTATGCTTTATTTACAAGTCCTTATTGGTAATTACTAATAGGACTTCTGTGGAGTTTAAATAGATAATTGAAAAATAAACTATTCGACTTACCTTTTCCTTTTTTTGGTTCCAAGGAACAAAAAGTTAGAGAAGTGAAGAATAGAAATGTGGAAATTGTCAAATGATACACTGGGAAAAGTGTTACTTTTGGCTGGTAGTCCCACATACTTTCCTTGTATTCATTTGCTATAATTACTTTATGATTGAATACGAGCAACTTATGTGCCCTACTGTTATTTTGAGGGTTAAATTGAGGCTTTTTACTTTCAGGGAATCTTAAGTTTGCAAAAACCTATTCAAGATTATGTTGTCAATTTCTTAATTATAAGGAATTTATTAAATGTTTTAAAAATTCCTAAGGGGTAGATCTTCTAGTAAATATACCACTATATTTATAATTCAGAAAGTTTTAATTTTATTATTTACTTTCCACTTAAACTCCTTTGCTGCATATGAATATCATTTGAAAAATTTGAGATTAGGATTAGGTACTCCCTTCCCTAAAGCTATTTCTTTCAATATTCTTGATGCTTTTTTCATCTGCTTCCCTCTTGATCTTTTTTGGCACAAGCACCTACCTTACCTAGGAGAACCCTGGTTTTTAGTGAATTCTAATAATTCTTGTTTTTGTTTTTCTTCTGTCATTTGTTGAGGACCTATTCTATCCTAGGTCCCATGTTAAATAATTTATGTGTATTATCTATACGATATTCAGAACAACACAGAAAATATAAACTGTTACAGCCTTCCCTTTTACTTTAGAGATAAGAGAATTGCACCTTCCCTAAGATCACAGTTTTTTGTTGCTATAGCACCTGAGTGTCCTTCCCTCAGCTGTCAGACAAACTGCTATTTATTTTTCAGATTCCAACTGAGGTGTGACCCTTCTCTTCTAATTTTCTTGACCTCTTTTGAGCAGAATTAATTTTTAAATATGAATATTCCCATTGCCCTTTATACCTACATCTGTTTTTAGCATGTAACATATTATCATACTTTGAGAATATGCACTACAAAGACAGGCTTTAGCATGAGATAGATCCGAATTGGAATTCTAATTTGCCTCTTACTGACTGAGTGACCACTGGTAAAGTACTTTAC
This sequence comes from Pongo abelii, assembly GCF_028885655.2. Classification (NCBI taxonomy): domain Eukaryota; kingdom Metazoa; phylum Chordata; class Mammalia; order Primates; family Hominidae; genus Pongo; species Pongo abelii. Next base: position 65,709,525 of record NC_071999.2, read on the forward strand.
CCTCTGTCCTTAATTTTCTTCTTTAGTATATACAAATGATCCTAGGGTACTTTATATTTCTGGAGGTAAGTTAAAGAACTTATGTAAAGATCCTGCTATATTTTCTGGTATGTATCTAGGAAGTGCTAAGTAAATTATAGTTAAAGCACTACAAAATATATTTTTTTAATCAGACGGTGTCTGAATGTGTATTTGTGCCAAGAGATAGGGGTGTAGAGATCAAGATAGCCTCTGTCTTATTGGAGCACATAGCCTAATGAGAGATTGAGAAACCAGCCGTGTCAATGTAGTGAAACAAATGCTATGTCAAAGGTGTGTACAATAAAGGGGCAGCTGTTTCAGTTTAGTGAGGGTATTAGGTTGCTTTTCTTGCTAGACTGTTAGCTTTTAGAGATGTGATTTTCAATGAAGGAATAGTGGGTAGATGCCCCATATCGGGCATATTTAAAATCTTAGGTTATAGCTGTACGGTACATACACACATACACACACAGATCACACATACACACACAATATATTTAATGTTTTCTATTACACAAAAAGCTCTTTTGTAGTGGAAACTAAAGAATAGAAAATAAAGCTTGACAGATCTTGACTGGTAACAATACATGGAAGATAAGTATAGTGGATATTTGTAATTTCTAAAACTGAATTATCTCCCTGTGTTTGGGGGAATTTCCCATTTTAAGAGTTTTGGTGGTAGAGAAGAAGAAAATGCCAGATACTTTTCTCCCAGCCTCCTTTGCAGCTATGCTAGTCAGGTGTAGCTGCCTTGGAGTTGGGCCAGTTACACACAAAAAAGCGAGACCTGTGGAGAATCCTGTCAGTAATAGTTGAAGCTGCAGCAAGATTGTTTCTGGAGTAGTAGCTGCAGGAGTGCCAGAGTAAGTGTACAGAGCCATTGAGATCACTGGTACAAGGAATAGTGTTAGATGCTTGCCGTGTGCTGAATCCAGCTTGTTCCAGCTCATAAAGTTGATTGTCGGCATCTTTTTCCAATTTAGAGTGCAATAACATCCAGTTGACGGTTGTGGTTGGCCATGGAAATTGGCACAAATTACAGATTACAGTGGCTTTTCCCCTGTCCCTCTACCAGAATTATTTTACCAACACACCTCTGCACACATATAACAGTTTCCCTCAGGAATATAAACAGGAATGGAACTCTACTGCATTGTGGAATTAAGCCAGTATTCAACTTTACAAGATAATGCCAAATTATCTTGCAAAGCACTGTATCAACTATGTTACCTTCAGTAATGTATATGAGATTCAATTGAGCCATATCTTTTGTGGCACTTGAAATGATCAAAATTTTCTAATCTTGTGATTGTAAAATACATTATTCTTCTCTAGTCTATTCTCTCCGCTGCCTATACAGATTTTAGAATCAAATGATTAAGACTCTTAAAAATATCATGTTGGAGTTTTGATTGAAATTGCATTGAATCTGCGCATTAGCTTAAAAACAATTGACATCTTTATAGATATGATATTACCAGTGAAATGCTGGTAAAATGCTTCTCTGAAGAGCAAAAAAGAGCCCTGACACATAGCATTTGCCACTTTCTATGGTATAAATATTCCCTGTTTGGCTGATTATAAGCTATGTTATAAAATCACTGAACTGGGAATTAGGAAGAAATGTACATAAAAAGTTATTGTGAGCTTGTATGAGCTGGCTCCAGCACAACCCTGGGTATATCTCTTCATTTATTTTTCCCACGAAGTTTTATAATTTATTGGAAGTATATGGGCTGTGCATCTTTTGTAAGCTTTATTCCTGGACCTGTCTATTTTTGTTATTGTAAATGGTGTTTAAAAAATTTTTTAATTAGTATTTCCTCTGTTACTGGTACATGGAAAGGCAGCTGATATTTGCATATTGATTGTAATTCTGTCACCTGCCAGTTATTCTTATTATTCTTATATATTCTATTCTTCTTCTTATTCCAGATATAATTTTTAAAACACCATTTACAGTAAGAATAATATAGTCTTACATTATTCTGTATATTCTTTTAAGTTTTCTCTATAAATTTGCCTTTTCTTGGTATTTCACGTGAATGGAATCACATGATATATAGCCTGTTGTATCTGGCTTCTTTCATTTAGTGTAATATTTTGTAGGTTAATCTATAACATAGCATATGTCGATAGTTTTTCCTGTTTATTGGTGATTAATGTTCCATTGTATGGATATACCACATTTTGTCCTTCCACTTACTATTAGGTTGGTGCAAAAGTAATTGTGGTTTTTTCCATTGAAAGTAATGGCAAAAACCACAGTTATTTTTGCACCAACCTAATAATTTATGGACATTTTGATCGCTGTCCTTAGTTCTTTTTTTTTTATTACTAAATGTATATGTCTCTTATTACTGTCACCAGTTCTTAAATTGTTGGTTTGTGCCTTTACCCTTTGCTTCTTAATCACTCTTGTCAGTTATCAATTTCATTAGTCTTTCTTACAATAGACTTTGTTAATGTTGTTATTGTATTTTTAGTTTGATTCATTTATTTTTCTTCTACCTGATTTGAACTCACTGCTTTTTTTCCTCAGCTTCTTAGTTCAACTCATTAGTTTTATTTTTTGAAAAATAGGTTTTAAGATACACCAAAGAAACTATGCAATACAAAAGTTTAACGATGAAGTTAAAATAGATAGCAAAAGCCAAATATGACAATACACATGAATAATGTATATAATAAGCCTTTCAATCCTAGAAAACTAAAATGGGAAGAACTTACTGAAGGGTAACATACATAAAATGAGGACTAATAGCAAGAAACAATCCTAAACATTTTCCCATTGACTGACTAAGCCTCAAAAAGACAGCTTAGGAAAACGAGTAACATGTCGTTTTTCTTTTCTTAGCCAATTCAGTTCTGCTTAGATAAATCTGGTTACCAATCAATATGTATATAAATTAGAGTAATTGTTTTTCTACTGAATTAGTACCAGTTTTTCTTTTTCACCTTTTCCCTAATTTTCTCTAGCAACACTTTTCCTTAGATTTGATCAGTTGGACTCAAAAGGTTTGGTACATAAAATGAATATCAGCTCTTATTGGAATAGCACTTGGAAGTGCAATTCTAGAAAAGGCAAATGTTTAACCGAGGTGCTTGACAAAGTTAAGCATCCCATTCTCCATAAGACAATGTCTCCCATGTTAGTCACTAGGTTAATGGCTGCTCTTGGCTAGATCACAAGACCCTGCAGGATACTGGAATGCTCTCTGGTGAGGTACTGTAGAGCTATGTGAACAAACACCCACGCATTTAAGCTTTCAATAAATACAAAGCATTTTAAACCATTTCAGTAGAATAAATTAAAAATACAGCATTTCTATTGGTCTGCTTTGCTTCTTGAGCTGGCTTGGAGTGCTGTTCATGATATAAAAGATGACTTCTTAATTCAACTCATTAGTTTTGTTTTTTTTTTTTTCCAGTTTTCTTTAAGGCTATTAATTTTTCTTCTAACACTGATTTAACTATACTCCTATATTTACATAGGAAATATATGTGTATTTACATATTTACAAACGTAACTTTATATTCAGGTATAAAGGTTTTATACATGGTACTTTCATTATTCAGCTCTAAATATTTTTCAGTTAACCTTATGATTACTTCTTTCGCTATTTTGATTACAGAATATTAGGTTTGTTTTGGTTATGGATTTCTAATTCAGTTACGTTGTGATCAGAATTTGGACTGAATGATAGCTGTATTTTGAAATTTGTTGAGTCTTTATGGCTTGATATGTATTGGTAAATGTCACATGTGTGCTTGAGAAGATACTTGTTCCTATTGGGTTTAAAGTTTTGTATAAATTTTCTAGTTTAGGCTTATTATTTTGTAGTCTGTGTTTGATACTTACAAATTCTTAAGTCCTTAGGGGCTTAAAATTTTTTTAAATATTTTTTTTTAATGTTTCTCAGTCTTCGTAGCTTGTTTCTTTGTAAGTCTCATAATAGTTTGTTATGATTTCATTTTTCTTGATCTTTCTCTGTGAGAATCCTGGCCACTTGAATCAGAAATGCTTTTTTTTTTAGAAGGGATATGTGCTTGTTTCTGCCTTGAGCTAGTGGGGGTGCTACTGACTTACAGTGAGTTAAAGTGCTGGCTAAGGTTAACTTTGCCGCTTGGCCACCAGCCCAAAGTCGAAACTCTTAGGTGCAGTGTTGTTACTGCCAGAAGCAAACGTCTTCTCTGGAGGGAAATGTAGCCCAAACTGGGGTTCACCCTAGATGCGTACATGGATGACATTGGGAATGTTTCTGAAATTTCTAACAATGTATATTTCTTTTTTTTTTTTATTTTTGTTTTCTTGGGTCTGATACCATACTTAGAATGGTACAGGGTGTATGTGACAAATCAGACTTTATTTTTTTCTCTCTTCCTATCCCACCTCTATTGATTGATTGGTTGATTGATTGATTGAGACGGAGTCTTGCTCTTGTTGCCCAGGCTAGAGTGCAGTGGCGCAATCTTGGCTCACTGCAACCTCTCCTTCCCGGATTTAAGCAATTCTCCTGCCTCAGCCTCCCAAGTAGCTGGGATTACAGGCACCTGCCACCACGCCTGGCTACTTTTGTATTTTTAGTAGAGACGGGGTTTCACCATGTTAGTCAGGCTAGTCTAGAACTCCTGACCTCAGGTGATCTGCCCACCTCAGCCTCCCAAAGTGCTGGGATTAGAGGCGTGTGCCACCACACCTGGCTTATATTTATTTATTAAAGTCAAATTGTGTTGAAATGATACCAAGAGATGTTTTGACGGAGAAAGTAGGTAAAAAAGAGGTTGTCATAAGTGCTATTTAAAGCTTATCTTTCAGGCTTTTAAAGCAGCTATAGGCAGAATTAGTATTTCTTCTTCCAAGGCAGCTTTCTTGAAACATTGCCCTGTTAAGGGCAATGGGCCTTAAGGTAAAGATGTGAATAATTTAGTCAAAAACCTCCCTTGAAATAAAATAATGGATGAAAAAATGATCCCTAGGAAATCTCCCCTGAAGCCACTGGAAATGCTTTTGGAAGTAGTGATAGGGTAGAAAAGGAAATGAATTATGACTTCAAGTAGATAAAAGAACTATGGAAGATGAAACTATTTCATTTTCTCTTAATTTTAATCTACTTTGCAATAATGGTGGAACATTGATTGGAACTGAATCATACTCATATATTCCTTTTGGGTATATGGTTTGTTTCTAGGGTTGATGGAGAATGTGATGCTTACGTTGTTAGGTATACAGATTGAGAAATTTCTTTCTCCGGAGAATTAATAAGATTACAAAAACAGGCCAGGTATGGTTGCCCACGCCTGTAATCCTAGCACTTTAGAAGGCCAAGGTGGGTGGATCACCTGAGGTCCAGAGTTCGAGACCAGCCTGGCCAACATGGCGAAACCCATCTCTACTAAAAAAGATAGAAAAATTAGCTGGGTGTGGTTGCTCACACCTGTAATCCCAGCTACTAGGGAGGCTGAGGAAGGAGAATCACTTGAACCTGGGAGGCTGAGGTTGCAGTGAGCTGAGATCAAGCCATTGCACTTCAGCCCGGGTGACAGAGTGAGACTACGTCTCAAAAAAAAAAAAAAAAAAAAGATTACAAAAATAAATGGCTGGCGTGTATTTTCAGGTTAAGTGTCTTAAATGGTTTCTAGAGTTAAGAAAAAAAATTGTTTTAAATGTTTATCCAGATGCGATTATACTGTAGAGAATTAGTCCCCTGTCATCCAAACTTTGGAGAGTCTATTGATACACAAGAATGTTATTTAGTATGATCAATAAATTAATAAATTAACACAACCATTTAAATATGATATTTCATATCAGTTGGTATGACTAGTTAGGAGTTTAGATGACAGAGGTATTCATCTACCTCAGGAGAAGAAGGAATGATGCCTGGATTAATGGCCTGAGAGAATATTTCTAGCAGATACTTAATATTATTTATTAGAGTTAGACATGCTTACCTGGAGGTGCAATGATACATCATTCTGAGCCATTAAAATTTTTTAGAGTAATTTATTTTGATTGTTTCTTATTACTAATACAAAAGAGAAAATCAGAAATTAAAGAAAACTTGGGTGATCAAGATTAATCCTTTTTATTATTTTCATTTGAAATTGGTATTTTTTCTTACTTTGAAGTTGCTCTTAACAGTAGTTGAAGAAAGGTTTAGAAATTAATTCTTGTCTATTTTTGTGGATGTTTTAGATGATTTTTTTTGAGACATCTTTGTGTGTGTGTGTGTGTGTGTGTGTGTGTGTGTGTCACCTGGGCCGGAGTGCAGTGGCACAATCATGGCTCACTGTACCCTCCACCTCCCATGCTCAAGAGATCCTGCCATCTCAGCCTCCCAAGTAGCTGCGGCTACAAGCACACATCACCACGCTTGGCTGATTTTTGTATTTTTTGTAGAAATGGGGGTCTCCCTATGTTGCCCAGGCTGGTCTCAAACTCCTGGGTTCAAGCGAGCCACCCACCTCCATCCTCCAAAGTGCTGAGATTACAGGTGTGAGTCATCGCACCCAGCCTTAAGATGATTTTAGATTCAGGATTTAGGATCTTAGAACCGTAACATTTAAAAAATTTTATTATGTATATTTTATCTAGGTCCATTACTTCCCTATGTTTTAACTACAGAGTATAAGAAACTGAATATTGTAAGCAGAATAATGAAAAAAATCGTTATATGTACTGGTTTACTCATAGAATATTTCTGAATTGTGGAACCACTAACTTAAGGCTTGATGATTCAAATTAAGAAGTGACAAGAGATTCTGTAAAATCTGTGGGTTTCTCAGGAGGATCTAATAAATAATACCTCCTTTTCTACTTTGCTTTTGAACCAGTTAAGAAGTACAAGAATGGCATATGTGGACCAAAATAACTTTATTACTGATTAAAACGTATTTTGAAGATGTGGCTTAGTGGGACAGCCAAATGGTTGCATTAACTGAACCACAGAACATGTAGGCTTGTACACTCACTCATGGAAGTGCCAATCCAGTGAGGAGGCTGAATAAGCGCCCCCTCTCTCATGTTCCCTAGCTAGGCTAGATCTCAAGAGGAAGATGAGTGAGGCTGAGGCCAATATACAGTATTTTCTTCGCAATCAGGTAACTCATTCCATAAGTGGGTATAGTAGTTATCTGAGGGTGCTGTAACAAATTACCACAAACTTGGTGGCTTAAAACAATGGAAATTTATTTTCTCACAGTTTTGTGGGCCAGAAGTTTAAAATTAAAGTGTCAGCAGGGTTGGTTCCTTTTGGAGGCTCTGAGGGAGTATCAGTTCCATGCTTCTCACCTAGCTTTTGGTAGCTGTAGCAGTCCTTGGCCTTTTTTGGCTTGTAGATGCATAACTTTAATTTCTGCCTTCATTTTCAAATGGTCTTTATACTCTGTCTCTCTGTGTTTGTTTCCCCTTCTCTTCTAAGGACACTCATCATTGGCTTTAGGGCCCACTGTAATTCACAGTGTTCTCATCTTTAGAACCTTACCTTAATTACATCTGAAAAGAGCCTTGTTCCCAAACGAGGTCACATTTATAGGTTCTAGGTGGACTTGTCTTTTGGTGGAGCCACTATTTAACCCACTAAAAGAGGTGGAGAGGCCAGGAGTTGGATTAATTAAATAAGTAAACTTGCTGCTTGCTTGGAAATCAGCATTTGGGGGCAGGTGTTCCTCCTTATCCTTCATTCCCCAGATCTTTGTTCTCATAGTCAACCAGATGTACGCAATCACCAAAATAGTCCTATTCCTGCCGTGTGTTTGCATCAATGGCATTGTCTTCAATTTGTGTTCCTTTGACAGAATCTTTTAAAGTGACGTGTCCATTTTGTGAGCAATAGTGAGTAAAACTAGGTAATACAATACATATGTCCATTTAACTGTACAAAGAAAAGGCAGTTTGTCACAACACATTGAAAGCAAACAAGAGAAGGTGTCATGCCAACACCCGGGGGACGTAGAACTCCCAAAATTCCATGAAGATGCCTAGTAACCTGTGTTGTATGGATTGAATAAGGGTGTCATTGTTGCTCCAGATATCGAATATTGGTAAAGTTGGATTTTTTTGACTACTAAACATTAAATAAAAACAAATGTTTCCCTCCTACATTTGAATGGAAGTGCGGTGCCTAGGATGCATGAGTCTCATTTTGGAACACATAGGCCTAGATCATCACCAACTGTGTGATGGTTTTTTTGCAGTGATGAAAGTGGTCTAACTCTGTGCTCTCCATATATAGAACACATGAAATATGGCTAGTGCGATTGAACAATTTTTAATTTCACTTAATTTTAATTTAAGTGAAAATTTAAATAGCTACATGTGGCTGGAGGATTGTATTGGACAGCATAGGCTAGATATTTGTCAATGCCTAGGCTAAAAATATGGGATACCAAAATAAACAGAATTATGAGCTATAATAACCATAACATGCCTATGATTTAATTTAAATGTCCTTATTTTAATGGCATTAACAAAAGCCAAAGAAAAAGTTCATCCTGAATTAGCAGCTTATCTATATTTGTTAAGAGTTTTGGACTTGCTTCAACTTGGAATTTTTTTTCATAAGTGAAAATTAGATGAAATTTTAGATTATCTTTTCCAATTATATTCTCTAGGCCTAGATTTATAATAACAAAATTACTCCATGGTAAATATGGAGTAGAAATTTTTCAACTTAGGAACATCCTTGCTCAGGAAATGTAGTGTAAATATTTGTCAATCATTTCACATTTCTCTTTGCTGAAAATATAAATTAATATGCACAGAAAGATTTTACTTAAAAGCCTATTTTTAAAACAGCCTTTTTCCCCTAAGGTATGATACTACTTAAAGATATAGAAGTTGTTACTTTAGTTAAATTTATTTTTCAGACACGTAAGCAGATTTTACTGTTATTTCTCAACTTTGCTCTATTTGTTTTATTTTTATCTTTGATTGAAATTTGGCCAACACATATAATACAGCATTAGATTTAATATCGAAGTTGAATTAAAATTTTTATTTTAAAAAGGATAATGTGAAAATATGTCAATTACAACTCATACTTCTTGAACTTTTTATAGTTTTGGTGGTATTGTATGCTTCATGTATACCAGGAGAGGGAGCACTTTAAACTTGATGTCTTTGAACAGAAAACACTCTTTTGTTGTTATTTTGAGACAGAGTCTCGCTCTGTCATTCATGCTGCAGTGCAATGGCTTGATCTCAGCTCACTGCAACTTCCATTTCCCGGATTTAAGTGATTCTTCTGCCTCAGCCTCCCAAGTAGCTGGGATTACAGGTGCATGCCACCATACCCAGCTAATTTTGGTATTTTTAGTAGAGATGGAGATTCACCATGTTGGCCCGGCTGGTCACAAGCTCCTGACCTCAGGTAATCCACCTGCCTTGGCCTCCCAAAGTGCTGGGATTACAGGTGTGAGCTACCACACCCCGTCCAGAAAGCATTCTTTTGGACTGCTGCCATAAATTTGATTCCCTTAAAAAACTGCAAAGTTCTTTATTTTCAAAATGTCCCTTAATGTAAAAGGAGGGAGAAGCGGGATTTATGGGTATGATTTAGAGTGCATAAGACTAACAACAGCAATAAATATATCCTTCATCCAGAAATATAACTGTTTTCCTAGGGTTTCCTTTTCTCATTACCTTCTGAAAATGAATTCAGAATTATTAAAACAAAATTGTTCTTCAGGAGACCTTTTTGAAGTTTTCTCTTTCAATACCAAAACAAAGAAAAAACTTGATAATATATAATTTCAGTTTCAATCTTAATTGAAGTTATTATAAATCATAAAGCATGACTGTTAAGGAAAAGAGAAACACTATAAATGAAAACACAGCCCTGAATAGAGTTTCATGACTAGAAAGTGATTTTTATTCTTTTCTGTTTTGACAGCTCGAAGGTCCATGTGTTTTGCAAATTCAAAAAATTCGCAATGTTGCTGCACCAAAGGATAATGAAGAATCTCAGGCTGCACCAAGGATGCTACGATTACAGATGACTGATGGTCATATAAGTTGCACAGCAGTAGAATTTAGTTATATGTCAGAAATAAGGTGATTGGCACTTTATATTGTGTATTTGTTACAGAATGTTGAAGGTGCTATTCAATTGGAATAATTTAAGAATTTTGAAAAGGAGGAATGGACCCTTAATTGTGTGTTACAATTTTTCAGATGAAATTATAGAGCTTTTCTGCATTTCTGCTTCACTTGTATAAAAATAGTTAAGAATATATGGCCAGGCGTGGTGGCTCAAGCCTGTAATCCCAGCACTTTGGGAGGCCAAGGGAGGCGGATCACCCAAGGTCAGGAGTTCAAGACCAGCCTGGCCAACGTGCTGAAACCCTGTCTCTACAAAATACAAGAATTAGCCAGGCATGGTGGCGGGTGCCTGTAATCCCAGCTACTTGGGAGGCTGAGGTGGGAGAATAGGTTGAACCTGGTAGGCGGAGGTTGCAGTGAGCTGAGATCATGCCATTGCACTCCAGCCTGGGTGACAGAGTGGGACTGTGTCTCAAAAACATATATATATATAGAATAAAAATAAATGTAAAAATAGTTAAGTATATAGTTACTTCTTGATTGAATGTTAATTATAAAAACAAATTTACGTTGTTCTTAAAGTAATCTTTTCAGTTTTTTCAGATATTTTAGGTCACTCAATTGTTAGAACAAACAGAATTTTTAAAAATATAGTTTCATCCTTGACAGTTCAGTAGCTGTGTGTATAATAGTGTGTTCATTACACTGTTTAATGTTCTTGCAGAGTTTTATAGGCTAATGAATTTTTCTAGGAAATGATTGAAGTCAGGGAGGTTTGTGATTGACTTTAGTCATTTCCTAGGAAATCATTGGGAATGATTTTCCAAACCCTTCGTTTGGTTATTTTAATAAGAAACTTTTAGAGCCATGCCTAATGGAATGGAAGAAAACAATGAGAAGGAAGGGAAATTGTCCCCTCTATTCTCGATATTTCCATTTGGCCATTCTGAGCTCTGTTTTCTGAGGTGGAAACTTTCACTAGACATTTGCAGCCCTCCTACCACCTGCCTTTTTTGGTCTTCTTTGTCATTTTATACACTCATGTTTGCAGCTCGGGCTCCTCTGAGCTTTTTCACTTAATGTAAACTCGTATACCATACTTTTCTCTTGAGCAGGCATTTATCAGGTGTTCCAGCCCTTTAATCCAGTACTGGAGGTACAAAGGTAAATGAGGTTTAGATTTCAGCCTGTTAGTAGCTCATATGCTAATGAAGTAGGCACATAGGCATACAAATATTGTAAGACATATATAAACTGAAAGGACTAAGAGTCTCGAAAATTACTTCTGCCTGGGGTAACCAGGAGTGGGGTTAAAATATGAGTAGGTATTTTAAGGTGCAGGGAGGGAATAGCACATGCAGAGACACAGTGTTCTGACAACAGAAAGAGTGAGAAGTTACATTTGGTGGAGCTTAGGTGATTTAGAATAGTGGATATGTGAGAGGAAATGTGGTAGGTTGAGGCCTTGTATGACCTTTTCAGTGATTTCCCTTCTTTTTTCTTCTTTCATCTGGTATCTGCCTCTGGCAAATGAGGCCCCCTCCTCAGTAGATATGTTTGTCTAAAATGTTGATTTCTATACACAAAGGGAGATTTGTTGACATTGTGATTATGTTGTCTTCTTTTCGAAGAGTAGGATTCGTACTTTTGTGTAGAAACAGCTTTTCAAATTCCTATGACGAATTCAGGCACACCCCTTGCAAGGGAGCTCACAGATGACTCAGAAGAAAGACTTGCCATGTAATGGCTCATTCTCTGATTTTATGGCTGTATATTTCTCTGAGGAATAAAAACACAAGGTCAGCCCTGAGTGTCACTGCCCAATCTGCCCAGTGCTGTCTCCTGTCATCCCTTGTTGAATTTATTGCAGCTTGAAAACTGAAAAAATTATCGTCATATGCTCTTCACTCATCATTGAAGCAGCATGCCTACTTTTGGTGCCATAAAAATGGCAGCTGACAAAATAGTTCTTACAGGTAAACAATTTGGAAGACATTATACAAAATAAGTTTATAGTTATCTTAGAAGGAAGGTGAAACAACTCTCTAGATGGGATAAACCAGGTGCTAATACGGATGTGTTACCTTACATGGGCTTTGCATTTCTCTGAGGTGCTTGTTTCCACTCTTCTGTCCACCTCCTGCCTTGCCCCTTGCTAGGTTTTTTTTTTTTATTATTATTGCAATGAAGTGAGATTAAAGGAACCTTTGTGTGCCAATGAAAATATTAACTAAACCAAAATATACTTTCTGAATAAGAATTAATTATGGTTCTGAAGGTGATAGTAAAAATTGTATTAAAATTTTAGTCCCTGAGTAAAAAGAACAAAGCTGGAGGTATCACGTTACTTGATTTCAAACTACACTACAAATCTATAGTAACCAAAACAGCATGGTACTGGCATAAAAACAGACACATAGACCAATGGAACAGAATAGAGAACCCAGAAATAAATCCACATACTTAACAGCCAACTCATTTTCAACAAAGGCATCAAGAACATACATTGGCAAAAGGATAGTCTCTTTAATAAATGCTGCTAGGAAAACTAGCATATGTAGAAGAATGAAATTCCCATCTCTCACCATATACAAAAATCAACCTAAATGTGGCTGGGCATGGTGACTCATGCCTGTAATCCCAGCACTTTGGGAAGTCAAGGCGGGCGGATCACCTGAGGTCAAGAGTTCAAGACTAGCTGGGCCAACATGGTGAAACATGGTGGCACACACCTGTAATCTCAGATACTTGGGAGGCCGAAGCAGGAGAATTGCTTGAACCCAGGAGGCAGAGTTTGCAGTGAGCTGAGATCACACCATTGCACTCCAGTCTGTGTGACGAGCAAAATTCTGGCTCAAAAACAAAAAAAAGACTTAAAATTTAAGACCTAAAACTATGAAATTACTAGAAGAAAACATTGGGAAATGCTTGAAGACATTGGTCTGGGCAAAAATTTTTTGGATAAGACCTCAAAAACATAGGCAACATAAGTAAAAATAGAAAATTGGGATTAAATCAAACTAAAAAGCTTCTGCACAGTAGTGGAAACGATGAACAAAGTAAGGAGACTACCTACAGAATGGGAGAAAATATTTGCATACTATCCATTTGACAAGGTATTAATATCCAGAATATATAAGGAGCTCGAATAACTCAATAGCAAAAAACAAAAACAAAAACAAACAAAAAATCCAATTAAAAATTGACAAAAGACCTGAATAGACATTTCTCAAAAGAAGACATACACATGGCCAACAGGCATATGAAAAAATGCTCAGCATCACTAAAACTACAATGAGAGATCATCTCACACAGTTAGAATGCCTATTATCAAAAAGACAGAAAATAACTGCTATAGTTTGGATATTTGACCCTCTAAACCCTATATTGGAATTTGATCCCCAGTGTTGGAGGTGGGGCCTAGTGGGAAGTATTTAGGTCATGGAGGGGCAGAGCCCTCATGAATGGCTTGGTGCCATCCTTGCAGTGAGTGAGTTCTTACTTTATTACTTCCTGCGGGCGCTGGTTGTTAAAAAGAGCCTGGCACCTCCCTCTATTCTCTTTTGCTACTCTTTTCATGTGATCTGCATATACCCCTTTGCCTTCTGCCATGAGTGGAAGCAACCTGAAACCTTCACCTGAATTGGATGCTGATGCCATGCTGCTTGTACAGCCTGCAGAACTATGAGCCAAATAAACCTTTCTTTATAAATTACCCAGCCTCAGGTATTCCTTTATAGCAACACAAATAGACTAAGACAATAGCAAATGCTATTAAGGATGCAGAGAAAGGGGAATGCTCAAACACCACTGATCGGAATGTAAATTAGTGCAACCACCATGGAAAACAGTATGGCGGTTCCTAAGGAAACTAAAAATAGAAATACCATATGACACAGCAGTCCGACTGCTGGATATATATTCAAAAGAAAGGAAGTCAGTATATTGAGGAAGCATCTGCACTCCCGTTTTTATTGTAGCACTATTCACAATACCCAAGATATGGAATCAACCTAAGTGTGCATCATTGGTTGAATGGATAAAGAAAACGTGATATGTATGTATGTATATTGTTTGTATGTATGTATATATATATACATACACACACAATGGAATATTATTCTGCCATAAAAAAGAATGAAATCTTGTCATTTGCAACAACAGGGATAGAACTGGAGAGAATTGTATTAAGTGAAATAAACCAGGCACAGAAAGACAAATATTGCATGTTCTCATTCATGTGGGAACTAAAAAAATCGATCTCCTGGAGATAGTAAAATGGCAGCCAGGAAGGATAGTGGGGAATGAATGATAAGGAGGGGATGGTTAATGAGCACAAAAATACAGTTAGATAAAAGGAATAAGATTTAGTGTTCAGTGGACTATAGTTAACAGTAATTTATTGAATATTTCAAAATAATTAGAAGAGTAGATTCGTAATGTTCTCGCAAAGATAAATGTTTGAGGTAATAGATATTTACCCTGATTTGATCATTACACATTGTATATATGTGTCAAAATATCACACGTACCCCCAAAGTGTGTATAATTATGACAACACAAAAATAAAAATTTAGCCCCAAATTCCTTTTGTGGGAATAGGACTTGAATTTAATCTGGTCAGACTATCAATTGTTCCAGTGAAATTGTAGGTCCAGCTTCAAATAACTTGACTACATGGGTCTTAGGTAAATGATCTAATTCATTAGCAATTTCTTTGGAGGTAAAGAGTACAGTAGCTTGGTGTCCTTGGTGCTTATTTTTATTTATCCTTGTACATTGACTGTAAGAGTTATGAAAATCTGAATTTGCTGATTGTCTGGAATTCGGAACGCTTCTTCACTATTGTAATTGTATTGAGCTGTTGCTGATCTTGAACGGTAATAGATGGTTCTAAGTTTACTGCATTTACCACCATAGCTCTCTACTTAAGGGTTAGGTTAGGCAAGGCTGTTCATGACCATTCGTTTTGTCAGTTGTGATTGATCACTAAAAATGATTAAGCTTGGGGCCCTCAAAATAATTTTTTAATGGCTTTATTGAGATAGCATTGATGTATAAAAATTGTGTATATGCAAGATGTACGGAATAATTTTTAATATATAATCTATCTTACTCTGTATGGGCTCTTTGACGCTTTAAAATCAGACATCCTCTATTTCTTCTTCTTGTTAATAATTATTTTATTAATTATCTTTCTCCAAAAAAGGCCAGTGATAATATTAGCATTCTTACTGATTTGCTCTTGCATATATTAGCATGTGGTGAATTTTATGAGGTTTTAAGATGTGAACAACGCAAAGCCATTTCAGAATAATTTTCTAATTTATCCTAAGTATTTATCTTAGAAGTACTATTTGCAGTACTTCTTGCTGTATGTGAGAAGAGATGGGGTGGGGCTTGGTGTGTATGCTTTTATTTTAGAACAGACCTAAGTGACAGAATGTATTTCTTTCCTTGTTTTCCTTTGCCAGAGGGTTAAGAGGGTAAACATTTTGTCTCTGGTTTTCTATAAGAGGAGTCATGGTGTAATGTTTGCCCCAAATCTGATACTGTTAGCCTACTATAGAAATGTTCTTTTAAAGTTAGTGTATAAATAGCTTAAAAATTAGCGTATAAAAATCCTTTTAAAGTTAGTGCATAAATAACTTTCATTTGATCTTTGACTTGATGGTGAACAAAAAAAGAGCATTATTTTGTATAAATCACTATGGCTCATATAGATGTTAAATTTTTAGGTTTATTACTGGTCAGATATCTTCTGTATTGAAATTCAACTTTGTAACAAAAAAACAGTATTTTTTCTCTGCACAGCTAAAGCTCAGAGGAAAAAAATGTCAAATCTTATATAGCACAGCATAGTTGAAAAAGTATTTTATATTTTTATTCTATTTATCATGTCTTTATCACAACTTAGTGACATGTGGTTATTGTCCACCTTATTTTTTCTTTTGCAAGTGGAGACTAAAGCTCATTTCTTTGTCATTGAGATAGAAAATGACAATCTTGGCCAGGTGCAGTGGCTCATGCATATAATCCTAGCACTTTAGGAGGCTGAGGCGGGTGGATCACCTGAGGTCGTGAGTTGGAGACCAGTCTGGCCAACATAATAAAACCCTGTCTCTCCTAAAAATACAAAAATTAGCTGGTCGTGGTGGCGCATGCCTGTAATCCCAGCTACTCGAAAGGCTGAGACAGGAGAATCACTTGAACTCGGGAGACAGAGGTTTCAGTGAGTCAAGATTGTGCCACTGCCCACTGCACTTGAGTAGCTTGGGTGATGGAGGCTCTGTCTTTAAAAAAAAAAAAAAAAAAAAAAAATCTTGTTCCTGGTCTTCTAACTTCCTCTCTGGTGGTCTATTCATATGATATAGTCAACCTCCTGAAAAATTAGTTTTGGTGTTAGTGCATTTTGAAGAACCTGATTAGGTCATAATATGAGACTGAATTCCAGTTTTGGGAAAGAGCTTCAAACGTGTGTGTGTGTGTGTGTGTGTGTGTGTGTGTGTGTTTTTAAGTTTCAGGGTACATGTGTAGGATGTGCAGATTTGTTACATAAGTAATATGTGCCATGGTGGTTTTCTGCACCTATCGACCCATCACCTAGCTGTTAAGCCCAGCATGCATTAGCTGGTTTTCCTAATGCTCTCCCTCCCACTACCTCACTGCCCAACAGGCCCCAGTGTGTGTTGTTTCCCACCCTGTGTCCGTGTGTTCTCAGCTTCGATATGTTTTTAACACTTTTCTCTTTGCTTTAGCCTCAACACACCACCTGGAACTAAAGTTAAGCTCTCAGGCATTGTTGACATAAAAAATGGATTCCTGCTCTTGAATGACTCTAACACCACAGTTCTTGGTGGTGAAGTGGAACACCTTATTGAGAAATGGGAGTTACAGAGAGTAAGTGTAAACTATGGCTTGAACTTTTGAAACATTACACTCTTTTTTATTGCATTAAAGAGCTCTTTCAATGAGTAAAATTAGTTCTTTGCGTCAGAGTTGAATAGAATGGAATATGATTATCTATAGAGAAACTATCTGTCTAAGCATATTGTTTCTCTAAAGTAGATACACTTTTTCAGTATTTGTTACATTTTATTACTTATGTTTAAACATTCATTCCTGACAAGTTTCAAAACTGTCAAGATACCAGTTATAAGCGATGTACAATTTATTTGTGTATAATTCTTTCTGCAAAAAACAAAAGTGCATCTATGTGAATATATATATACCTGTCTTATCTACAGACACACATACGTGCAAGTAAAAGTAAGTAGAATTTCACTATAATGAAGGAGTTCTTGTTGCACTTGACTTCCTAGTCTCATTAGCTGATATTTTTCCCCATTTATATTAACAATATCTTCATCCTTCCAGTCATGTAGGTTATCTTGTAATTGTTCCTTTACTTTGCTTCCAACAACCATGTCTGTTGATCCATTGCAGTCAAATCTCGTATCACTTCCTTGCTCTCCAGTTCTTATTATTACTGTAGTTTAGGTCTTTAGTATCTCTTGCCTGGACTGCTGTATTAGCCTTCTGACTGTCTATCCATATATCCTTTCTCCATCTTCTAATTTATTTTATGTACTTTCACCAGGTTTTCTTCCTTCAGCATAGTTGAGATGCTTTTATTTCAAATGCCTTAATTTGAGATTGAACGCCATTTATAATCTAGCCCTAGTTCCAGTTTACGTTTAATTTTCAACTTTCTAAATTCTTCCACGTAGATCTTGTTGTAGCCAAATGGAGTTGCTTCGTCTTTCTTTGATGCTCTATGATTTCCTCAGTTATACATTTTTAATAAAATGTTTTTCCATTTTTACATTATTCATCTTGTTTTTTCTCTCCTGATCCCCGCATAGCCAAATCATCCCTGTGCTTTTAGACCCAGATCAAATGATTGCTTCTTCTCAAGGTGAAGTACTTGTTTCCTTATTGAATTCTTTAAACATTTTATTCTTTTTAACAGTGTATTGCTTTTTACCTAGCACTAAAATTATGTTCATTTCTCATCTCCTGTAACAGATAGTATGCTTTTGAGGCCAGAATTTTTGTTTGTATCATCTTTCTTAAGTTCTGCACGTATCTGTTGAACAATGTGTAGATACTGTGCTGGGATCTTGCATCCGTATCTCAAGTTATCCTCCTAGTAGTCTTTATAAGGGTTGTTAAATAACTTACTTTATGATTAGACAGATGATGGATCTGAGCACAATCCAAGACCATTTTTTTTCTGTTATACCAGAGTAGCCTTTTCGCAATCTCCAAAGCAGTAGCGCTGAACTTTACATGTAATAGACATTATCAAAAATACTTGTGGTATAAATGAATTACAAAGCACATAAAAATATTTGTGGAATGAATGAATAGCAAAACTGATTACTCCTCGAACTGAAATGTATTCTTGTGACACCCTCAAATCTTGCCTGTTTTGTAAAGTCAGCCAAAGGCCTAAGCAATATTTCAAGCTTTTGGTATTTTATGATATACTACTCTCTCCTATTTTCTTACTTGGGAAGTACCTGTTTTTGAGAGGTAAATAGATAAGGACATTAGGCACATTTTTATTCCTTAGTACTAATTTCTTATGATACGAATGTACTGTGATTTGGGACGCTGTACTATGCAATATAAAGTAATGTTCCACAACTGCATTGTTTAATTGAAAATGTCACAAAAAAGTAATTCAGAAGTAGCTTAA
The DNA here is from genome assembly GCF_028885655.2 of Pongo abelii. Lineage (NCBI taxonomy): Eukaryota > Metazoa > Chordata > Mammalia > Primates > Hominidae > Pongo > Pongo abelii. The sequence continues at coordinate 65,728,295 of NC_071999.2, forward strand.
TAGTTCTACATAAACAGCCAAGTTTGTGAACTTTGCATTTCCTAGAGAAACTTCACCCATTTCATGTGACCTTTTCATATGTTGATATAATTGTATTTTTTTTAATCAGTAGAGATTTTTTAAAGTGTGGTAAAATGTTCTCAAGTCTAATACCTTATATAATTTTCCCACAACCCAGTCCCATAGCCAGGACCACTTTGCTAACAACTTTAAACATTCCTAGTAACCTTCTCACCAACACACACACACACACACACGGACAGAGTTTAGTAGTAGTTTAATAGTTGCCCTTGAAGTGTTTAATTATATGTCTCTGCACTTGACTTCCTGCAAGCCACATTAGTATTTCTTGTTAGGGAGTGATAAAAATTTACATTTAAAATCATTTAAAAACATTTTAATATGATTATAGTTCTTTTTGGTTTTATAGTTTTTGATTTGGTAGCCACAGCAGTGTAGGAAACAGGGAAAGTGCAGTTACTTGAGCAGCTGGCAGTGGTATACATAGAAATTATAAACCATAAAGCTAATGTTGGAAGTGAAGAAGCACTAAACATTCAGTAAACTATATGCAGGCATTGTAACTGTAGCAAGTTGATACCAGATGTAATTTACAAAATACTGTAGTTCTATAAGTTTTAGTGCCCCCAAACTCTAGATTAAAAAAATTTTTTATTGTGGCAAAGTATACATAACATAAAATTTAACATTTTAACCGTTTTTTAAGTGTAAATTTCAGTGGCATTAAGAACATTCGCATTGTTGCACAGCTGGTACCACCATCCACTTCCCTAACTTTTTCATCTTCCCAAACTTAAACTCTGTACCCATTAAACAGTAACTCTGCATTCCTTCCTCCTCTCAGTCTTGGGCAACCACCATTCTGCTTTCTGTCTCTGAATTTGACTAAGTAACTCATATGTGTGGAATCATACAGTATATGTCTTTTTTGTGCCTGGGTTGTTTCACTTAGCATAGTATTTTCAATGTTCATCTGTGTTGCAGCATGTGGCAGAATTTCCTTCCTTTTTAAGGTTGGATAGTACTCTATATCTATACCATCTTTTGCTCATTTATCCATCAATAGACATTAGGGTTGTTTTCACTTTTTGAGTCTTATGAATAATGCTGTTATGAACATGGGTACACAAATACCTCTTTGAGACCCAGCTTTCAATTCTTTTGTGTGATCTAGAAGTGGGATTGCTGGACCATATAATTGTATTTTTAATTTTTTGAAGAATTGCCATAGTGTTTTATATTTACTTTAGACTCATTTCCACCAGGATATTACAGGGGTTCCAGTTTTTTACATCCTTACCAACGGTTGCTATTTTGTGTCTTTTTGTTAGTAGCCGTTGTAACATGGATAAAATAGAATATCATTGTAGTTGGTTTTTTGTTTTTTTTTTTTTTTGATATGGAGTGTTGCCCAGGCTGGAGTGCAATGGCGCGATTTCGGCTTACTGCAACCTCTGCCTCCCAGGTTCAAGCAATCTCCTGTCTCAGCCTCCCGAGTAGCTGGGATTACAGGTATGTACCACCATGCCCGGATAATTTTTGTATTTTTAGTAGAGACAGGGTTTCACTATGTTGGCCACGCTGGTCTCCAACTCCTGACCTCAGATGATCTGCTGGTCTCAGCCTCTAAAAGTGCTGGGATTATAGGTGTAAGCCACCATGCCCGGCCTTCGTTATAGTTTTGATTTGTATTTCCCTAATGCTTAGTAATATTGAGCATGTTTTTGTGTGCTTATTGGCCATTCGTATATCTTCTTTGGAGAAATTTCTATTCAAGTCCTTTGCCCATTTTTAATCAGGTCGGTGATTGTTGTTGTTGTTGTATGAGTTATTTATAGATTCTAGATATCAATTCCTACTAAGATAATATGTTTTGCAAATATTTTTCCCGTCCCATGTGTTGCCTTTTCACTGTGTTGGTAGTGTCTTTTGATGCACAGAATTGTTGAAGAGTTTTTATAGGTTTAGCTTTTATGCTTAGGTCTTTGATCCATTTTGAGTTAATTTTTGTATTAGTAAAGGGTCCAAATTCATACTTTTGCATGTGAATATCCAGTTTTCCCAGCACTACTTTTTGAAAATAGTGTTCTTAATGAATGATCTTGTCAGCCTCATCAAAAATTATTTGGCCATATATGAACAAATTTATTTCTAGGTTATCTGTTCTGTTTCACTGGTCTAAATGTCTGTCTTTATGCCACACTGTTTTGATTACTGTAACTTTTTATTAAGTTTCATAATTGGAAAGTGAGACCTTTTTCAGGATTGTTTTGGCTATTCAGCATTGAGATTCCTTATGAATTATAGGATAGATTTTTCTATTTCTGCAAAAAAAAAATCATTGGGGTTTTGATAAGGATTATGTTGACTCTGTTGACCACTTTGGGTAGTATTGATATCTTAACAATATTAAATTTTTCAGTTCATGACCATGAGAAGTCGTTTTCACATTGTTCTAAATTGTTAGTGTAGAGAAACACAACTGATTTCTCTGTGTTGATTTTGCGTACTCCAACTTTATTGAATTTATTATTCTAACAGTTTTTTTTTTCTTTTTAATGTGATATGTTTGGAGTTTTCTACATATAAGATCACATTATCTGTGAAGAGTTAATTTTATTTCTTCCTTCTCAATTTGAATACCTTTATTTATTTTTCTTGCCTTATTTAGCCCTGGCTAAAACTTTTAATACAGTGTTGAATGGAAGTGATGAAAATGACATCCTTCTCTTGTTCTTGATCTTAAAGGAAACACCTTCAATCCTTCACTATTGAATGTGATGTTAGTGGTGGGTTTTTTAAATATGGCTTTTATTAGATTTTAGTAGTTCCTTTCTATTTTTAGTTTGTTGTATATTTTTATTATAAAAGTGTGTTGGGTTTTATAAGATGCTTCCTCTGCGTCAGTTGAGATGATCATGTGTTTTTCCCCTGCTTCATTCTGTTAATGCATTACATTGATTGATTTTTATGTCGAAGCATTCTTGTATTTTCGGAATAAATCACATTTGGTCGTGGTCTATAATGCTTTTTATATGGTGTGGGATTCTGATTACTGGTTTTTCATTGAGGATAGATTACTTTTTTCCTAATTTCTAAAATTTTGGTAAAATACACATAACATAAAATTTACCATCTTAACCATCTTAGATGTACAGTAGTTTAAAACACATTCACAAATGTTCAACATCACTAATCAAAATGTAAATCAAATACAGTGAGATATACTACCCTACAGCCATTATCCATTACAATGTCTACTGTAAAACAAACAAACAAAAAAAACCCCCAGAAAATAGCAAGTGTTGGTGAAGATGTGGAAAAATTGGAACTAAGCCTTGTGAACTCTTGGTGGGAATATAAAATGGCATAGTTGCTACAGAAAACAGTATGGCAGTTCCTCAAAAAATTAAAAATGGAATTACCATATGATCCATCAATTCCACTTCTGGCTATAAACCCAAAAGAATGGAAAACAGATCTTGAAGAAATATTTGTGTACCCATGTTTACAGTGGCAGAGGGCATTAGGCTAAGTGAAATAAGCTGGGTATAAAAAGAGAAATACCGTGTGATTCTACTTATGTGAGGTACTGAAAGTAGCAAAAATTAGAGAGAGAGAGTACAATGGTGATTTCCAGGGACTGGGAGAGGAGAGAATGGGGGAGTTATTGTTTAATGAGTATAGAGTTTCAGCATTAGTAGACCATTTACTTTTAATGGAACTCAGTATGGAAAGTTTTAATTCTACTATCTTGCTATTTCTTTTGTTGTTGTTTTGCTTTTTGTTTCCTGTTTTACTCCATTTTCTGCTGCTATAACAGAATACCACAGACTGGGTAATTTATGAAGAAAAGAAATTTATTTCTCACAGTTCCAGAGGCCCGGAAGTACAATAACATGGCTTTGGTATCTCACCAGGGCCTTCCTGCTGCATCATAACATGGTGGAAGGACAAGTAAGCATGTGAGATAGAGAAAGGCTGGGAGATAAACTTCATCTTTCATCAGGATCCCACTCCCAAGATAACTAACCCATTCCTGTGATAACAGCATTAATCTATTCATGAGAGAAAAATATTCATAATCTTATCACCTCTTAACACTGTTACAATAGCAATTACATTTCAACGTAAGTTTTGGAGGGACATTCATATCATAGCACTTCCTTTTAAATGAATTGCATTTTTTAAATGATTCTGTTATCTGCATTATTTGCTTATCAGCTATATTGTGGGCGGCAAGCCACCCAGGTGTCAAGGCAAGAGACCGAGGGCACAAGCTGTTCCAGCATAATAAAGAAAACATATAGAATAAGAATAGTTATACTAGAAATAAATTATAGATATGATTATATATGAATATCATTAATTATTAGCTTGTAGTATTACTCTTTATTCCAATATTATAATAATTTTTGTTTTATAATTATAACCTAGGAAAAACCAGGCCATACAGAGATAGGAGCTGAAGGGACACGGTGAGAAGTGACCAGAAGACAAGAATGTGAGCCCTCTGTTACGCCCGGACAGGGCCACTAGAGGGCTCCCTGGTCTAGCAGTAACGCCAGCGCCTAGGAAGGTGCCGGTTACCTAGTGGACCTTGGTCTAGCGGTAGCGTCAGTGCCTGGGGAAGGCATCTGTTACTTAACAGACCAGGAAAGGGAGTCTCCCTTTCCCTGGGGGAGTTAGAGAAGACTCTGCTCCACCACCTCTTGTGAAAGGCCTGACTGATGGCAGGCTTGTCCTCAGCCATCCAGAGGCCTGACCGTCTCCCTGTGATGCTGTGCTTCAGCGGTCACGCTCCTGATCCGCTTTCATGTTCCACCCTGTACACCTGGCTCCACCTTTTAGATAGCAGTAGCAGAATTAGTGAAAGTACTAAAAGTCTTTGAAATGCATAGAAGAAATAATGGCATAAGCTGTCCTCTCTCTCTCTGCCTTGGCTGCCAAACAGGGAAGGGCCCCCTGTCCAGTGGACATGTGACTCGCATGACCTTACCTATTGTTGTAGATGGCTCACACTCCTTACCCTGCCCCCTTGTCTTATATCCAATAAATAACAGCATAGCTAGGCATTCGGGGTCACTACCGGTCTCCGTGCCTTGGTGGTAGTGGCCCCCCGGGCCCAGCTGTCTTTTCTTCTATCTCTTTGTCTTGTGTCTTTATTTCTACAATCTCTCATCTCTACACACGAGGAGAAAAAACCCACAGACCTTGTAGGGCTGGGCCCTACACTATATGACTGTGTTTTTGTTTTTAAGTGGTTGCTCTAAGGTTTAAGATGTGTACCCTTAACTTCTTTCTTTCTACCTTCAACAATATATATACCACTTTATGCATATTGTAAGACCCATACAATTATATGCTTTCATGTACCCGGTTTTGTCTCTATGCTGGTTTTGTCATATACTTTACATTCGTTACGAAGGTCACAACACATGTTTTAATTTTTTTTGCCGTAAATGGTTTTTTAAAACAATGAAACAATTTTTAAAAGATATTTTTGTCTTTCTACACATTTACCATTTCTGTCCCTCTCTCTTTTCTTTGGTAAAGATCAAGTTCCTGCGTGGTGTGTCTTTTAGTTCAGGTTAGCTGATGATGAAGTGTTTTAGTTTTGGTTTGTCAGAATGTTTTTTTTTCTTTACTTTTTAAGGATATTTTCTCTGAATGTATGTTTCTACATTGAAAGATTTTTAAAATTTTTCTTAAGTGTTTTAAGGACATCATCTCATTGTCAATTACCTGCTATACTATCTATAGTCTGTAGTAATCTTTTTTTATGTAATGTATCTTTTCTTTATCTACTTTTAAGCCTTTTCCTTTCTTTTCTTCCTATTTTTATTTTAGGTTAAGGAGGTGCAGGCTTCTTACGTGGGTAAATTGTGTGTCACTGAGGCTTGGTGTATGAAAGATCCCATCACCCAAGTAATGAGCATAGTACCCTATAGGTAGCCTTCCAACTTATTTCCTCCTCCCACCCTTCTCCCTTAAGCAGTCCCCAGTGTCTCTTGTTCCCATCTTTGTGTCCATGTGTACTCAGTGTTTAGCTCCCACTTATAAGTGAGAACATGTGGTATTTGGTTTTCTGTTCCTGTCCTAGTTTGCTTACAATGATGGCCTCCAGCTGCATCCATATTGCTGCAAAGGACATTATTTCATTCTTATTTATGGCTGTGTAGTATTCTATCATGTATATCTACCACGTTTTCTTTATCCAGTTGTGTGTTCATGGACCTCTTCGTTGATTCCATGTCTTTGCTATTGTGAATGGTGCTGCAATGAACAAACAAGTGCATGTGTCTTATGTGCAGTAATAGTAGTTCAACTCTTAGTTCTTTGAGGAATCTCCAAACTGTTTTCCACAGTGGCTGGACTAGTTTACATTCCCACCAACAGTGTATATGTATTTTCCTTTCTTGGCAACCTTGCCAGCATTGGTTGTTTTTTGACTTTTTAATAATAGCCATTCTGTTATGAGATGGTATCACATTGTGGTTTTGATTTACATTTCTCTAATGATTAGTGATAATGAGCATTTTTTTCATATATATTTTTGGCCATTTGTATGTCTTCTTTTGAGAAGTGTTTGTTCATGTCCTTTGCCTATTCTTTAATGAGGTTGTTTTTTGCTTGCTGATTTGTTTAAATTCCTTATAGATTCTGGATAGTAGACCTTTGTTGGATGTACAGTTGACAAATATTTTTTCCCATTCTGTAGGTTTTCTGTGTACCCTGTTTATAGTTTCTTTTGCTGTGCAGAAGCTGTTTAGTTTAATTGGGTCCCACTTGTTATTTCTGTTTTTTGTTACAATTGCTCTTGAGGACTTGGTTGTAAATTCTTTGCCAAGGCTAGTCTCAAGAAGGGTATTTCCTAGGATTTCTTCTAGGGTTTTTATTGTTTTAGATGTTACATTAAAGTCTTTAATTCTTCCTGAGTTAATGTTTGTGTATGATGACTGGAAGGGGTCCAGTTTCAATCTTCTGCATATTGGCTAGCCAGTTATCCCAGCATCATTTATTGAATAGGAATTCCTTTTCTCATTGTTTGTTATTGTCAGCTGTGTCAAAGATCAGGTATTTGTAGTTGTGTCACTTTATTTCTAGGTTCTTTATCCTGTTCATTGGTCCGTGAGTCTGTTTTTGTACCCAGTACTCATTGTTATATTTTTGTACCAATACCATTCTGTTTTGGTTATTGTAGCCTTGTAGTATAGTTTGAAGTTGGACAGCTTTGTTCTTTTGGCTTAGGATTGTATTGGTGATATGGGCTCATTTTTGGTTCCATATGAATTTTGGAATAGTTTTTTTTCTAATTCTGTGAAGAATAACATTGATAGTTTGATAGGAATAGTGTTGAATCTCTAAATGGCTTTGGATAGTGTGACCATTTTAATGATATTGGTTCTTGCCAATATCTGTGGGCAGGGAACGTTTCCATTTGTTTGTGTTGACTCTGATTTCTTTGAGCAATGTTTTGTAATTCTCATTGTAGAGATCTTTCGCCTCTTTGTTAAGCTGTATTCCTAGGTATTTTCTTCTTTTTGTGGCCATTGTAAATGGGTTTGCATTCTTGATTTGAGTCTGGGTGCTATTGCCATATAGAAATGCAACTGATTTTTATACATTGATTTTGTATGCTGAAACTTTACTGAATTTGTTTATCGGTTCTAGAAGCCTTCTGGTGGAGTCTGTGGGGTTTTCTAGATATAGAATGATATCAGCAAAGAGAGATAGTTTGACTTTTTTTTATTTGGATGTCATATATTTCTTTCTCGTTCATAATTCCTCTGGCAAAGACTTCTAGTACTATCTTGAATAGAAGTAGTAAAAGTGGGCATCCTTGTCTTGTTCCAATTATCAAGGAGAATGCTTCAGCTTTTGCCTGTTGAGTATGATGTTGGCTATACGTTTGTTATAGATGGCTCTTATTATTATTATTATTATTATTATTATTATTATTGAGACAGAATCTTGCTCTGTCACACAGGCTGAAGCACAATGGCACAATCATAGTTCAATACAACCTTGAACTCAAGGGATCCTCTTGCCTCAGTCTCCTGAGTAGCTGACACTACAGGTGCATACCACCAAGTCTGGCTAATTTTTAAATTTTTTGTAGAGATGAGGTCTTACTTTGTTGCCCAAGCTGGTCTCAAACTCCTAGCCTCAAGCAATCCTCCTTGTTTGGCCTCCCAAAGTGTTGTGATTACAGCCCTGAGTCACTGTGCTCAGCTCGATGGCTCTTATTATTTTGAGATATGTTTCTTAGATGCCTAGTTTGTTGAGAGTTTTTAACATGAAGGAATGTTGAATTTTATTGAAGGCCTTTTCTGCATCTATTAAGATGATTATGTGGTTTTTGTTGTTAATTCTGTTTATGTGGTGAATCACATGTATTGATTTGCCTATGTTGAACCAACATTGCATCCCAGGGATAAAGACCAGTTGATTATATTGAATTAACTTTTTGATGTGCTGCTGGATTAGTTTGCTAGTATTTTATTGAAGATTTTCTCATCTACGTGCATCAGGAATACTGGCCTGAAGTTTTTTGTTGTTGCATCTTTGCCAGATTTTGACATCAGGATGATGCTGGCTTTGTACAAAGAAGTAGGGAGAATTTCCTCCTTCTTGATATTTATGGAACAGTTTCAGTAGGATTGGTATCAGTTCTTCTTTGTATGTCTTAAAGAATTTGGCTGTGAATGTATCTGGTCTAGGATGTTTTTTGGTTAAGAGATTTTTTTTTTTATTAATGATTCAACTTCAAAACTTGTTATTGGTCTGGTCAGGTTTTCAATCCCTTCCTGGTTCATTCAGTCTTTGGAGATTGCTTCTAGGAATGTATGCATTTCCTCTAGATTTTCTAGTCTGTGTTCATAGAGATGTTCATAGTTTCTGAGGATCTTTTGTATTTCTGTGGGATTGGTTGTAATATCATATTTGTGATTTCTGATTGTACTGATTTGGATCTTCTCTCTTTTCTTGTTGATGTAGCTAGCAGTCTATCAATCTTTTTTTCTTTTTTCTTTTTTTTTTTTTTTTGAGACAGAGTCTCGCTGTGTCTCCCAGGCTGGAGTAGTGCAGTGATGCAATCTCGGCTCACTGCAGCCTTCACCTCTGGAGTTCAAGCAATTCTTGTGCCTCAGCCTCCCAAGTAGCTGGGGTTGCAAGCCCGTGCCACCACATGTGGCTAATTTTGGCATTTTTAGTAGAGGTGGGGTTTCAGAATGTTGGCCAGGGTGGTCTCAAACTCCTGACCAGAAGTGATCTGCCCACCTTGTTCTCCCAAAGTGCTGGGGTTACAGGCGTGAGCTATCGTGCCTGGTCCACAGTCTATCAATCTTAGTTTATTCTTTCAAAGAACCATCTTTTGGTTCCATTGATCTTTTATTTGGATTTTGGCATCTCATTTTCACTTAGTTCTCTGATTTTAGTTATTTCTTTTCTTCTGCTAGCTTCAGGGTTAGTTTGTTCTTTTTATTCTTGTTCTTCTAGGTGCAACATTAGATTGTTAATTTGAGAACTTCTTTTTTTTTTTTTTTTTTTTTTTTTGAGATGGAGTCACACTCTGTCATCCAGGCCAGAGTGCAGTGGTGCAATCTTGGCTCACTGCAACCTCTGCTTCTGGGGTTCAAGCAATTCTCCTGCCTCAGCCTCCTGAGTAGCTGGAACTACAGGCACACACCACCATGCCCAGCTGATTTTTTTTTTTTTTTTTTGTATTTTTAGTAGAGACAGGGTGTCACCATCTTGGCCAGGCTTGTCTTGAACTCCTGACCTCAAGTGATCTGACTGCCCGCCTTGGCCTCTCAAAGAGCTGGGATTAGAGGCATGAGCCACCACACCCAGCCAATTTGAGAACTTTCTAACTTATTGATGTAGGTGGTTAGCACTAAAAGCTTTCCTCTTATCACTGCTTTAGCAGCATCTCAAAGATTTATGTCTCTTTTTTCATTAATTTCAGATAATTTTTTGATTTCTGCCTTGATTTCATTGTTCACCCAGAAGTTATTCAGGAGTAAGTTTTAAAATTTACATGTAATTGTGTGGTTTTGAGAGATCTTGCTGTTGATTTCTATTTTTAATGCACTGTGGTCCAAATGTGTGCTTGGTATGATTTTGATTTTTTTGAATTAATTGAAACTTGCTCTGTGGCCAAGCATGTGGTCAATCTTAGACTACGTTCTGTGTGCAGATGAGAAGAATGTATATTCTGTGGTTGTTGGGAAGAGGATTCTGCATATGTTTATTAGGTCCAATTGATTGGGCGTTGAGTTTCAGTCCAGAATTTTTGTGTTATGTTTCTGCCTTGATGATTTGTCTGATGCTTTCAGTGGGGTGTTGAAGTCTCTCACTATTATTGTGTTTGTCTAAGTCTTTTCATAGGTAAAGAAGAACTTATTTTATAAATCTGGGTGCTCCAGTGTTGGGTATATACATATTTAGGATAGCTAAGTCTTCTTGTTTAGTTGAATTCTTCATTATTATGTATGTCATGCCTTTCCTTGTGCTTCTTAATTATTGTTGGTTTAAAGTCTGTCTTAGTTGAGAGAAAATAGTGACCCCTGCTCTTTTTTGTTTTCTGTTTGCCTGAAAGATGTTTCTCCATCCCTTTACCTTGAGCCTCTGGGTATCATTACTTGTGAGATGGGTCCCTTGGAGACAGCAAACAGTTGAGTCTTGCTTCTTTATCCAACTTGCCACCCTATTCCTTTTAAGTGTGTCATTTAACCAGTTTACATTCAGAGTCAATATTGATGTGTTAGGGTTTGATTTTGTCATCATATTGCTAGGTGGTTGTTAGATAGACGTGATTGCATAGCTTATAGTGTCACTGGAATATGTGTTTAAGTGTGCTTTGTGATGACAGGTATCATTTCTTCATTTCCATGTTTAGCACTCCCTTTAGGAGCTCTTGTAAGGCAGGTCTGGTGGTAATAAATCCCCTTAGCATTTGCATGTCTGGAAAGGAATTCATTTTTCCTTTGCTTATGAAGCTTAATTTGGTAGGATATGAAATTCTTGGTTGGAATTTCTTTTCTTTAAGGATATTGAAAATAGGCCCTACTCTCTTTTGGCTTGTGAGGTTTAAGCTGAAAGGTGTGCTGTTAGCTGAGTGGGATTCTTTTTGTAAGTGCCCGTTTTCTCTAGCTACCTGTATGATTTTTTTCTTTTGCATTGACCTTGGAGAATCTGATGACTATGTGTCTTGGGGATAGTCATCTTGCATAGTATGTCACAGAGGTTCTTTGAATTTCTTCAATTTGCGTGTTGACCTGTCTAGTGAGATTCGGAAAAGTTATGTGGACTATATCTTCAAATATGTTTTCCAAGTTGCTTGTTCTCTCTTCTTCTCTTTCTGGAATGTCAGAGTTGTATGTTTGGTCTCTTTACATAACCCCATATTTCTTAGAGGTTTTGTTCATTTTCTAAATTATTATTTACCTCAGGTTGGGGGTGTTGTCACAGGGGAATGCCATGGGTGTGGGGTGCTGCAAGTGGGAGTGCTCCAGTGAGGAGGGCCCCACAGGCAGGGGGTATTATAGCCAGCATGATGGGGAGTGCTGCAAGCGAGGGGGCCACATGCAGGAAATGCTCCTTTGGTAGCAGCTGGGGCACTTTCGGTGGGAAGTGCCCCAGCAAGGGGCACTGCAGGCAGGGAGCCATATGGGATGGGGGTGTACTCTGGTAGGAAGCACTCTGGTATTGGTAGTTGGGTTGCCTTGAGTGGGTAGCTCTGGTGAGGGGCACCACAGGAGGGGGGCATTCTAATAGGGTGGCAGGGATTCAGCAGGTGGGAAGTTTTCTGAAGGGGTGGCAGCGAGGTCACAGGCAAACAAATTCTGGCAGGAGGCTGTCAGCAGAAGTGCTCTGGTGGGGCAGTGGGGGCTGCACTGCTTGCAGGCATGGCCAGGCAGGGACTCTTAGAGGAGTGTTTTCTTTATTACTGATTTCAACAATTCGATTGTTTAATTATGATGTACCTAACATGGTTGGTGTGTGTTTTATCCTGTTTGGTTTTCAGTGAACTTTTTTGATCTATGAGTTTATTGTTTTCATCACATTTAGAAAATGTGATTTGGCCATTATTTCTTCATATGTATTTTTTCTCTTCCCTCTTCGTGGTTTTTTTTTTATTATTATTATATCTTCAATTACACATACATTAGACTGCTGGTAATTTTCCAACTAGTCACTGAAGATCTATTCATTTTTTTTACCCTAGCTTTTTCCTTTGGCCTCTTTTTGGTAGATTATATTACTATACCTTTAAATTCGCTGATCTTTTCTTTTGTCTTATTTTATTTACTCTTAAGCCCATCCAATGAGTTTTCATTGTTGGTGGTTTTTTCTTTTATAGAAGTTCCATTTGGTTCTTTTTTTGCATTTTTCTTTTCTAGTTGAATTTATGTTTTCTTTTAAATACTTACACACAGTTTTAATAGCTGTTTAACATCCTATTTGCTAGTTCATCATCTTTGTCATCTATGGCCCTGTTTCTCTTGAGTAAATTTTCACATGGTTATGGTCACATTTTTCTGTCTTGACATGCCTTGTAGTTTTTGCTGAGATGCTGGACATTGTGATGTTGGTAGTTGTTGAGAGCCTGGATTTTGCTATTTTCCTTTAATGAGTATAAGAATTAGTTTTGGTCAACAGTTAATTTACTTTTGATCAGTTTGACCCCTTCAAGATATGTATTCAAGCTTTGAAAGGAGTATCTAGCGTAGCCTTTGTTCCAAATATTTTTTAGCTCTCTGGATTTCTACTCCCTGTTCTGAATGAATGTCCAGAGTTTTTAGTCTGCATGGTCTGATCTGGCTGGATTGTCTGTATACCCTTTATGAGTTCTGGGAATTGTTCAGCTTACAACCCTTAGTTGTTTTTTGCTCAGCCTTGTTCTCAGCAGTGACTCAAGGGAACTCCTATGACGGTTTCTGGAGCTTCTTTATTATGCAGGTTCTTCTTTCTGAAACAGCCCCACAACTTCCAGTTGCATCAGCCTGCTTGAGCTGTGAGACTGATATTCTAAACTCAGCTCCCTCTGACCTCTGTCTGCATCATGGCTACAAGCAGAAAGCCATAGCTCACCTGTTTTTTTTTCTCTTTCTCTCAGGGATAATAGTCTTGCATTATCTGTTATCCTATGTCTTACAACAGTTGTTTCTTACACATTGTCAAGATTGTTAGTTGTTTTTAAAGAGAGAGTAAGGATTGCTCATGTACCTTTATCAGGTCCTGTAATATGTTTTTAATTATGTAACGTTATTGAGCTATGGTATTATTTGCAATTCGTGAACTTTTAAAGGAAATGATAGTATAAGTTGAAATGATTTATAGCTGTTTGAATAGTCTTTGTTTAATATTTAAATTAAGGAAAGGGCCTCTTGATAATTTTATGCATTTGTTGTTGTGAAAAATTAGATTAATATCTTAAATATAGGTTTTTAAAGAAACGTGGCACTCATATACACTTTATTATTTGCTCAATAAGCTGAATGTTGTGCTTGTCATTACTCTTAATTATCTTTATAAAATATACAGTGTTTACATGATTCAGGAACTCTGGAATATGCTTGAAAGTGCACATGGTGGTTTTTTTTTTTTAAACTTTGTCACCTGCTATTTTACATCATATTTTAATCATGATGGTTTCTGTAGTGATAATGATTAAAATGCACAAAAAGTTTAAAGTTGAGATGTATTAACAACTAGTAAGACAGATGTATGTATATATTAATACCTCAAAACCAAAATAAATCAGAGGAGGAGATAACTGAAGAGAGTCCTGGAGACTCCTTATGGGATTTTAGAAAGACTTCATCATGTGAGAAATTGCCTTTGCCAGAAGATTTTCTTTCTATTTTCATAATACATTGTTATCTCTCTAGCTTTATGAGATTTCAGGAAAAAAGAAAACTAAAATTAGTTGGATTTGGAAGCTTATTTTTAGTTAATGAACAATTTGTTGAATACTTTTTCAAAATATGAATTGTTTTGCAAAACAAAACAGGAAAATTTAGTATAAGGAAAGTTAAGGAAATTTTAGTATAATTAAAAGAACCTCCATATTATACACTATAACAATCTGTTCTCTTTAAGTAATTAGAAATCACCCTTATGTTAACTAATAAATTTTGTGTCTAAAAAATTTATTTTTGAAGATAATTTCCAGGTAATATTTGTCTCTCATAGCTTTATGCTTTAAAATGGAATTCTGTTACCAAAGTTTGTTATTTATGGATTTGCTTCTTAAGAAGACTGTTTTCTCCTTAGGGGAATGGCTTGATAAATATTTCTGAAAGTTATATGTGAATATGTGTTTTGGTAAGGGGAGGTGAGGAGAATCTTTGCCTAATTATTGAAGTTAAGAATAATTTTTTTTTTGTGGTTTGAAATACTTTATGGAAGGCCTTTTTTTTTCCTATTTCTTATAAGAATCTACTCAAATAGGTAGATTCCTGTTACATTATAAATGCTGGAAATATATTTTTTATGTATAACTGCTCTTTTGTGACTGGATTTTTTCCACAGAGCTTATCAAAACACAATAGAAGCAATATTGGAACTGAAGGTGGACCACCTCCTTTTGTGCCTTTTGGACAGGTAATGACTTTTGTGTTGGCAGATGAATTTAAATTAGGAAAAAGTGTTTTTCATTAGCATTCAAGCTGTCTTTCATTATGTGCTGAACTATTTATTAAGAGGTTATGGAGTTATTTGGAAATACGAAGTTCAAGAAATTTAATAATTTTGAGGTTTTTTCCTTCACTGTAGTTATATTGTTGACATTTGGGAGAGCTGTTAACCCAAAGATTGAAGCAATTAAGAGCCATATCTGAAGAGTAACTTCTAACTAATTAAAATAGGATGGGAGAGGGTTTTTTTTTTTTTTAAGGGAAATTCAAAAGTAAGAAGACAAAAATATGTCATAATTTCTCACTTGTTCATTAAAAACATTAGAGGGGGAGAGAAAAATAAAGCCACACAGAGTGATCAAAGTGCTACTTTGAAGTAGCTCCCATTCTGACCAGTATCTTGTAACTTCAGTTGTTCTTCAGCATCAAATTGATTCTCAACAATCTTCTCTAGCCTGTTTTTGCTTTATCCCTGACAATTCTAAGAATAATTCTTGTGGCAGCTTGCTCTTCTCCTGATGATGCCATCAAAATTTAGCTGTTGGTAATCTGTCTTGCGTTTGCTCTTTAATTTTATTCAAGAGTGCTGGGCTGGCTAAGAGTAGCAATGAGTTGTGGACATAACAGGTAGGCAACAGATCTGCGTTTCCATAATAAGGTTTATCGTGTGTGTGTGTGTGTCTAAATTTTGGTATTTAATAAGATCATTTGACTGTCACCCTCTTTAAAAGCCTTTTGTAAGATATACTCTCACTTAAGTAAGTCATTTTTGCATCAAACCTGTTTGAAGCATTTAAAAAATAATGTTTTTTTTTTGTTTTTTGTTTTTTTTTTTTACTGAGTTTGGAAGAAGAAATAGCCAAGATAAAAGAAAGTATGAAGTCCTATGGTGTGATCCATGCTGATGGTTGATATTCTCCCAGTGTAATGAAAACCTCCATAGGGAAAACAGTATAAACATTCTAATAACTTATATTTGAAAATAATAGTATATTTGTAAAAATTTACCCTTAAACATTTTGGTGATAATATTTCTCTTCCAGAGACTTATGATCTAATTATTCTTAAGACTTTGAAGTGTGTTTTATAGCTTCTTAGGGGTTAGAGAATATAATAAAAGCTATAATTTCAATAATATTATTTGGTTATAAAGTTCATTCTGAAAAAATTCTTGTATAGCATCTTGCAGCCTTGTATGTGGGTTGAAGATAGGTAATGCTGACTGTGTATTTATTGGTGTCAATATGATATGTTTATATTACTGAAATTTTTCTGTATTTGTGGAACACATTTCTTTGAGATCTTCCCGTTTTCCTTTTTATTAATGAGTTGAGAAAAAGTTCATTGTATATGATTTTTACTGGTAAGATTGGACTGGAGATCAGAATTGAGGACTTCTTTTTAGGCAGTGATGCCTTTCTTTTTACTTTATGAGACAAAAATATAAAAACTTTGAAGTCTGATATGGGGGGCGGGTATGTTTTTAGAGTGTGGTCTATAAGTACAGAGACATCTTTTTATATGTTAATATAATTGTACTAACCAATCCACATATGTATATTGTGGTATAATATGGAAATTAAGCTCTTAATTACAAAACCAAATTTATGTCTTATTGTGCATTAGTCAAGATTGTTTGAAATCTAAAATTATTTATTACCCTAAAATGAAAGCTCTCTTGATCCAGTGTATGTTTTAAATATGTGCCCTGTTTAGATGGCCACATATTTGTATAGCTTTTAATTTTATTTACTAGTTATGTTTATTGAAAAGTTACTTTTCCAGTTTTCTACTTTCACTTTTAAATATATGGGATAGAATTTTATTTGTGTAGGCTTTTAGCTATTGTAAAAGATACAAGATACTTTTGAAGAAGTATTACTTCTAATGAAAACTTGAATCTCTTTTGGAACTACTAAGTTGACTTATTCTTACTTGTTTTACTAGAAGTGTGTATCTCATGTCCAAGTGGATAGCAGAGAACTTGATCGAAGAAAAACATTGCAAGTTACAATGCCTGTCAAACCTACAAATGATAATGATGAATTTGAAAAGCAAAGGACGGCTGCTATTGCTGAAGTTGCAAAGAGCAAGGAAGTAAGAAGTCAAATCATTACACGTTTTATTTCTTATCATTATGTTCTATTTAGATTATTTGTGATCGTTATTGTCTTTTCATATAAGCTAACTAATTCAACAAATGCTTAACCTTATTCTTCTTGCATATTCCATAACTAGGAATGCCCTGCCACTTCATGGGATCTTACATATTTTATTCATGTGTTCTTTTTCCAGATCTCCATGGTAGTTCCAGTAAGTTACTCTTGCTGGCAAATTACCCTTCTTTTCTCCTTCCTTTTTTTTAAACAATGTAGCAACTGAACACACTTTTTATTCTGGCAGGGAGTTTCCTATTAGTAGTTGGGCTAGTTGCCACTTTTTTGGGGATAATTTCCCCTTATTAATAGCAACTTATGAGAAATAGCAGCTTCTGAGAGATGAATAAAAATCAACGGATCTGTCACTGCATCAGGATTAACATTTTTGTCTTTATACTTAATTTTATTTAGTGTATAGTAAATAATTTTATCTTTACATTATATGTCTATTTACACACACACAACTCCTTTTTAACTGACAAATAATTACACATATATATGAGGTTCATGTGATATTTTGATACATATATACAATGTGTAATGATCAAATCAGGGTAATTATATCTATCACCTCAAACATTTACCATCTTTGTGTTGAGAACATTCAAAACTCTCATCTAGCTATTTTGAAATATACAATAAATTATTGTTAATTATAATCACCCTAGTGTTTTATTGAACACTAGAACTTATTCCTCCTAACTGTAATTTAATTCCCATTAATCAACCTCTCCCACTCTCCCTTAAAACTTCACCCTTCCCAGCCTCTAGTAACTACTATGCTGCTCTTCTATGAGACAACTTTTTTATCTCTCACATATGAGTGAGAATATGCAGTATTTGTCTTTCTGTGGTTGGCTTATGTCACTTAATGTAATGTCCTTCAGGCTCATCCATGTTGCTGAGAATGGCAGGATTTCTTTCTTTTATATAACTGAATAATCCATTATGTATAGACAGTCAGTTCTCCGTATTTGTGGATTCAACTCTTCATAACTATGGATTCAACCAACAGTGGATCAAAAATATTTTGGGGTGGGGGAAGGATGGTTGCATCTGTACTGAATGTGTACAAACTTTTTTTTTTGTCTTGTGATTATTTCCTAATGATATGGTATAGCAGCTATTTATATAACATTTATACCATATAAGGAATTATAAGTAATCTAGAGATGATTTAAATATACAAGAATGGCCAGGCGTGGTGGCTTATGCCTGTAACCCCAGCACTTTGGGAGGCTGAGGCAGGTGTATCACCTCAGCCTGACCAACCTAGCAAAACTCTGTCTCCACTAAAATTACAAAATTAGCTGGGTATGCTGGCGCATGCCTGTAATCCCAGCTACTCAAGAGGCGGAGGCAAGAGAATCGCTTGAACTCGGAAGGTGGAGGTTGCAGTGAGCCAAGATTGCGCCATTGCGCTCCAGCCTGGGCAACAAGAGTGAAACTCCATCTCAAAAAATAAAAATTAAAAAAAAAAAGTGTACAAGAGGATGTGCATAGGTTGTATGCAAATGCTATATCATTTTATGTAAGGGACTTGAGCATCCATGTTTTTTGAAATCTGCTGGGAGTCGGAGAGTGGTGGGAGTCCTAGAACCAATCCCTCACGGATACCAAAGGATGACTGTATACCACGTTTTCTTTATCCCTTCATCTGATGGTGGGCACTTAGGTTGATTTCATAAGTTGGCTATTGTGACTAGTGCTGCAGTAAATATGGGAGATACCTCTTTGACCTACTGCTTTCCTTTCCTTTGGATAAGTACCCAGTAGTGGGATTGCTCAATCATATGCTAGTTCTGTTTTTAGTTTTTGTGAGCAACCTCCATATTGTTTTCTGTAATGGCTGCACTAATTTACATTCCCACCAACAGTACATAAGAGTTCTTTCTTCACATCCTCACTGGTATTTGTTATTTTTTTGTCTTTTTGATTATAGCAGTTTTAACTGGGTTGAGATAATATCTCATTTTGTTTTGATGTGCATTTCCCTGATGATGTTACTGAGACACCCAGGGTTCAGTCTAGATCCTGCTGCTCACTGCACAGTAAGCCAATCACTTGAGACAATGAGTGTTGCCAGGAAAGAAGGCTTTATTTGGGTGCTACAGCCGAAGAGATGGGTCGTCAGTCTCAAATCCATCTCCCTGATGGGCTAAAATTAGGGGTTTATATAGCAGAGAAGAAATCTACGTGCAGGAAAATAGGAACTAAGGAGGGGTAAGGAAGCAATTATGATGAATGAGGGGTGTGGCATCTCATTGTCTGGATGTGGTGATCTGGTGAATTTTAGTTCTTTGATACTTTTTGAAAGGCCTGAGTGTCATTTCCTGAGGAAAGAACTCAGATAAAGATAAATCAAATGAAAGTTTCAGATTTTAAGATCAGAAGGGTCAATTTCTGTTTATACAAAAAAACTGTCTATGGGACTATTGGGCTGATTTCAGTGGTAAATGATGTTGACATTTTTTCATATACCTGTTGACCATTTGTATGGTCTTTTGAAAAATGATATTCAAATAATTTGCCCATTTTTAAATTGGATTGTTTGGGGTTTTTTTTTTTTTGACAGAGTCTCGCTCTGTCACCCAGGCTGGAGTGCAGTGGCATGATCTTGGCTCACTGTAACCTCTCCCTCCCAGGTTCAAGCTATTCTCCAGCCTCAGCCTCCCAGGTAGCTGGGATTACAGGTGTGCACCACCGTGTCTGGCTAATTCTTTTTTTGTATTTTTAGTAGAGACGGGGTTTCACCATGTTGGCCAGGCTGGTCTTGAACTCCTGACCTCAGGTGATCCGCTCACTTTGGCCTTCCAAAGTGCTGGGATTACAAGCGTGAGATACCATGCCTGGCCAGATTTATTTTTTGTTTTGCTTAGTTTTGTTTTGCTTTTGAATTGTTATGTTCCTTATATATTCTAGATATTAACTGCTTGTCAGATGGATAGTTTGCAATTATTTTCTTTCATTCTGTAGGTTGTCTCTTCACTCTGTTGATTGAATTCTTAGCTATGCAGAAGCTTTTTAGTTTGATATAATCTCATTTGTCTATTTTTACTTGTGTGCCTGTGTTTTTGAGGTCTTATCCAAAAAATCTTTGCCCAGACCAACATCCTGAACAACAAACCCCTCCCTCTTATATTATTGATAGCCAAAGTTCTCTTTTCAATTATTTTCAATTATTTGCTTATTTGTAATAGGTGTTTTTCCTAGTTATTTATTGGTTTCTTTTAGACTGATAAGAAATTTTAGGTCATAAATTAGTTGCTACATAGACATTTCTTAACCAGTGAGATTGAAATTGTTTCCTTTATTCAAAACCCGTAATGAAGCTTAGCTTACAATTGCTTTCCTATTTAATTTTGAAGTGTAAGTAGTAGTGTTCTTGAATTTTGGTTGTTCTTCCTGCAATGTCTTTCTGTTGTCAGTCTAGTAGAGGGGCCAGAAGCACAAGCTCTGGAATCACAGGCTGGAAGCATATCCTGCTGACACCTTTGAATGGTTATTCAGCTTTTTTGTATCCCTGTTTTTTTATTTTTTTCATCTGTGAAACTCGGAGGTAATAGTGGTACCTATTTCATATGTGAGAATTAAAACATTTAGAGCTAATACTACTGCTACTTGGCACAAATCATAACACTCTTGCTCAAAGCTCTCAGTAAACACGACTATTGCTATTCTTTACTTTTTCCTCTATCCAAGGCATACTTTTAAAAAAACAGTCTTACCATTTCTTAAATTAATACATTTTATATAATTTGCATGAAATATATTTATTTTTTTCCAGAAATACATAAAATTATGGAGTTTCAGAAGATATTGAGAATATATATTTTTAAAATTATAGAAAGATGTTCTTTTGATTTACATTTATCTCAAATGAACTTTTCTACCAAGGATTTTGTTGGATGCAGTTACAGCTGTCTATTTATTGGAGCATAGTTAACCTATTATAATGTGCTTCTTTTTGTTGTCACAATTGATATTATATTTTCCCATAAATATTTGATAATTAAAGCATCGTAGTTTTTTTTTTTTTTTTACAGCAGACATCAAAACATCTCAATTTATATATGAGAGAATTTATGGAGGCTCAAAACTGACAAACAAACTTGGGACTTGTCCAAAGTTATCCAGTGATAATTGTAGGACTCAATCGATGTAACTTAGAAGATCTCAATCATAATAGTATAAGCATACTAAATAAGCAGATTGCAATTTTAAATATAATAGTCTGTTTAGTCCTCAAGATAGTGAGAGCTGAGCCAAGACTTAAAGGAGGTACGAGAATTAACTACTTGGTTATCTGAGCAAGAGTATTCCAGGCAGAAGGAAAAGCCATGGAAAAGGCTCTAAAGCAGGAGCACAGAGAAACAGCAGAGTGGCCAGTGGAAGCAGAGAGAACAGAGGGACAAGTAGTAGAAGATAAAGTCAAGAGAGGTAATGGAGGTTACCTTATGTAGGGCCCTGTAAACTATTGTAAAGACATTGTACTTCATTCAAGGAGAAATGGGAGCCTTTGGAATGTTTTGAGCACAGCAATAACCTCAGCTGACCTATATTCTAAAAGAGTAATTGTAGCTGCTGTGTTCAGACTTGGTTGCAGAGAAGGAAAATTAGAAACCAACAAGTAGAGAATTATTGAAGTAATCTATGATTTAAAAAAAATGATGATGGCTTGGACAAATATAGCAGTTGTGTAGGTAGTACAGAGTGGTCAGATTCTGGAATTTAGAAGAAGCCATTAGGGTTACTGAGATTGGATATAGGGTACAAGAGAAGATGTGGTATCAAGAATGAATCTAGCCAGGCGTAGTGGCTCACGCCTGTAATCCCAGCACTTCGGGAGGCTGAGGTGGGCAGATCACCTGAGGTCAGGAGTTTGAGACCAGCCTGACCAACATGGAGAAACCCCGTCTCTACTAAAAATACAAAATTAGCTGGGCGTGGTGGCGCATGCCTATAATCCCAGCTACTCGGGAGGCTGAGGCAGGAGAATCGCTTGAACCCAGGAGGCAGAGGTTGCGGTGAGCCGAGATTGTGCTATTGCACTCTAGCCTGGGCAACAAGAGCAAAACTCCATCTCAAAAAAAAAAAAAAAAAAAAAAAAAAAAAAAAAAAAAGAATGAATCTAAGAGTTTTACCCAGAGAAATTGGCAGGTTAGAGTTCTTGCCTTGAAATGAAGAAGCCTGGAGTGGAGCAGGTGTGAGGGGAGGAAGATCTGGTGCTCCACTTTGAACATGTGAATATTGAGGTACTTATCAGACATGCATGTAGTAATAATGTTTAATAGACAGTAAGACTGAAGAGTGAGCTTTAAAATAGATACATGCACTTGAGAGTTGTAGACATATGGATGGTATTGAAAATTATGAGGCCAAATGAGATCACCAAAGGAATGAGTGTTGATAGAGAACAGAAGAAGCTAAGGAATGAACCCTGTAACACTTCAATTTGAACTTAGAGCCTAGATGGCAGAAGTGGAACCAGCCAAGGTGTGACCAGTAACAGGATAAAAACAGACAATGCAGAAAATACATTATGGAGAAGGAAGTGTTAAACTTATCAAGGGCAATTGAAAAGTTATATAAGATGAGGACTTAGAATTAATATAGAATCGAGGAAGTTGTTTATTCCATCCTCATTCCTCCTAACATGCATATGGTTGGTGGTATGATAAACCATATGGGGTTAAGATAAAGTATAACCATGCATGTACCAACAGTGTCTGGGTTGATGTGGTCAGAATCTATGTGAGTCCTTTAATGATTATTTCATTTTTTTTTTTTTTTTTTTAATAAAGAAGTCAGCATGGTCAACAGTGACATGAGAAGGAGGTTTGAGAAGTAAGGAGAATGTGTAAAATAGTGGTCTACAAGATTAGGTATATGTGTGCACTAGGGAAATATGGTAAGATTGCTAGACAGCATTAAGGCCCACTTGAGTTTCACAGTCATGATGATCTCATGGATGCCTAATTCATATAATATAAGCAAAAAGATGTGGCTCATAAAGGGCAACACCATTTACCTTATGGGTAATATTTAGGTTGTGATGATTCTAGATATTTATATGAGTGAGTAGTAACTATTTTAGAGCAGTAAAAAGCAACTCTGAAAATGCTGCTTATCCTATTCCTTAATCCATAAAATGGAAAGAAAATTATAAGTAAATGCATCCAGAAGATGGGACTATTTCACTGGCACCAAAGGAAAAAGCACTTTTGGAATTATGGGATGTAAATTTTGGAAATATATTTAATTTGGAACAGGTGAGATTCCAGACTTTTCAGATAATTTTGTTCTAGTATATTAACCAAAATAGTAAATACCATCTGTTATTGAGTGTTTGCCATGTGCCAGCTACTGAGATAATCACTTCATATCAATGATGTCATTTAATTCTCCAAATATCCCAATGAGGTAGGTTTTCTAACCCCAGTTTTAAAGATGAAAAACCTGAGGCTCTGAGGAAGGTGCAAGTTAAGTGACTTGCCTGAAGGCTAAAGATAGTGGCTGGGCCAAGATAAGTCCCAGCCTTGTCTAGTTACAAAGCCTATGTGCTTAACTGTGCTACCTTGCCTCCTAGTCTAATAAATTTTGTATCACATTAATAAATATGTTTTTCTAGTTATACAAGTAATGACTATGAAGGCATTTCAAATATTTTTTTTTTTGCTGGGATTCCATAAACCCAAAATTGAATGAATCTAGTAATGAATCTTTGGTAATTGAAGATGTGGTTTTAATTTTGATTTGAGTTAAATGTAAATACTGTAGTTTATCAGCTATCTAATAGAGATACTTAATATGTTATCCATTAGTGCTCATCCAACATTTAAAAAAAGTTTTCATGTATACTTCCTTGTATTTTCTTCTGTTTCAAATAATTTTCTAATGTTATTATATTATATATAATTTATATCTAAGATGTTTCCTTACTGTAATCATTTTAAAACATATTTAAAAATATTGGTCATTGTCTCTAATAAAAATTGTTTTAGTTTCTTCTTTTATTATATCCATGAGAACTATAAAAATATTTGCTGGGCACGGTGGCTCATGCCTGTAACCTCAGCACTTTGGGAGGGCAAGGTGGGTGGATCATCTCAGGTCAGGAGTTCGAGACCAGCCTGGCCAACATGGCGAAACCCTATCTCTACTAAAAATACAAAAATTAGCTGGGTGGTAGTGGCACATGCCTGTAATCCCAGCTACTGAGGAGGGTGAGGCAGGATAATCACTTGAGCCTGGGAGGCAGAGGTTGTGGTGAGCTGAGATTGCGCCACTGCACTCCAGTCTAGGTGACAGAATGAGACCCTGTCTCAAAAAACAAAAACAAAAACTATAAAAATATTGTATAACCAAACGTTTCATACTGTACAGGTAGCAACTGGCGATGCTTTTCAGTTATGAATTTGTGTCTTTCCAAACCAACATTATTTATGTCCTAATCTTTTGCTAATAGTTTTGAAAAACAAAAACAAGATAAAATCAAATTTTCAAATTTACTGTCACGTATATATTTATTCAAAAAAGACAGGCCAAATAAGAAATACAGACTTAAAAGCTTTTATATGCAGTTGGTAAGAAATGACATATTACATGATTAATGTAAATAATAAATTGGTAATGAGTTTTAATCTAATGTTCAAACTTGTTTACTAAGATTATGCAATCATAATACTGAACTATGGACATAATTTTAATGATTCTAAAGATAACCTTGCCTGGTAGCTGGATTTAGAACGCAACTCTCAAGACAGTAGTTAAGTATTTTACCCTAAAATCATTTTAACAAGTAGTCTTCATAATGCTTGTAGTATTTTCTTCTCTATAGTTGTACACTCATTTTCATGACTTCCCTTTTATTCACAAATCATGTAATTATTTTTATTGCCTGGCCTGGATTTGTGAATAAAAGAGATTGTGACTAGTAGATATTTTTGCCATTCAAAAGGAATAAGTTAATATTTTATTTTTTCATGTAAAACATAATTAGGAAACTTTTAATTACTTCAGTTGTTTTTAGTCATAGCTTAGTTTTTAGAGCTATTTTAAAATGCTGTTTACATACCTCTCTTTTATCTTTCTCTTATCTAAAGACCAAGACATTTGGAGGAGGTGGTGGTGGTGCTAGAAGTAATCTCAATATGAATGCTGCTGGTAACCGAAATAGGGAAGTTTTACAGAAAGAAAAGTCAACCAAATCAGAGGGAAAACATGAAGGTGTCTATAGAGAACTGGTAAGGCTAAAGAACTAACCACAGATTTAAAGTGTTATTTCTTTAAATGATTCTTTTATTCTTTCTTACCACCACCACTGGCTTTGTGCAATGTATTATGGATAGATGTTATAACTCTTGAAGGCTTTCATTAAGGATTACAATTAAATCATGAGAAATTTGGATTGTTTGAAAAATAATTTACTTAAAACTTCTATCTCACTTAAATTACTAATGTCCTAATAATATATTTTGGAATGGATTGATAAAAAGCCATCAAAAGATGATGCATCAAAAACATACATTTTTCTGTGCTTCCCGACCTTCCCCACATCTTTTGTCAAATTTTGTCTAAATGATTTTGTTTTGTTTTCTGCTACTCTTTGGGAAGAATATTGTGAAACAAGCATATGTATTGTGTGGACCCAATTGCAAAATATTCTTGAATTTTTAAGATAAATGAGTGGAGTCAAACATATTTCTGGCATGCTGCAGTGTTCTCAGATCTAAGGATGTTTGCAAAAATTCATTTTCCTCTGCCTTTAGAGGTTGAATGACTTTGGTTGATTTTTGTCTTTAGGGTACAGAATATCCAAAAACAGCTTAAACCATGGAGGTTTATTATTTCATGTAACAAGTTCAGAAGTAGATGGTTACAAGTGTTGGTAAATTCAGCAGTATAACAATATTAGAGCATTTGTGGGTATTTCCATGATTTCTTGGCTTTCTCCTTAGTGTTATGTAACTGCTCAATGGATTCACCTTACCCACTGCCTAAATAGAGCTGATTTATCAAGACAGGGGAATTGCAATAGAGAAAGAGTAATTCATGCAGAGCCAGCTATCGTGAGAGACTGGAGTTTTATTATTACTCAAATCAGTCTCAGTGATCATTCAGGGATCAGAGGTTTTTTTTTTGAGATGGCATTTCACTCTTGTTTCCCAGGCTGGAGTGCAATGGCTCAATCTTGGCTCACTGCAGCCTCTGCCTCCTGGATTCAAGTGATTTTCCTCTCTCAGCCTCTTGAATAGCTGGGATTATAGGCACCTGCCGCCATACCCAGCTAATTTTTTGTATTTTTAGTAGAGACAGGGTTTCACCATATTAGTGAAACTGGTCTCGAACTCCTGACCTCAGGTGATCCACCCGCTTCTTCGGCCTCCCAAGGTGCTGGGATTACAGGCGTGAGCCACCATGCCCAGTGGGATAAAAGTTTTTAAGGACAAGTTGGTGGGTGGGGGAAGCCAGTGAGCCAAGAGCACTGATCTTAGGAGCAGTTTGTGGAGGGTCAGAATCTTGTAGCCTCCAGCTGCATAACTCCTAAACCATAATTTCTAATCTTGTGGCTGTGATGGCTAATATGGAGTGTCAACTTGATTGGATTGAAGAATACAAAGTATTGATCCTGAGTGTGTCTGTGAGGGTGTTGCCAAAGGAGATTAACATTTGAGTCAGTGACCTGGGAAAGGCAGACCCACCCTTAATCTGGGTGGGCACAATCTAATCACCTGCCAATATGGCTACAAGATAAACAGGTAGAAAAATGTGAAAAGACAGACTGGCCTAGCCTCCCAGCCTACATCTTTCTCCCGTACTGGATGCTTCCTAACCTCAAACATCAGACTCCAAGTTCTTCAGTTTTGGAACTTGGACTGGCTCTCCTTGCTCCGCAGCCTGCAGATGGTCTATTGTGGGACCTTGTGATTTAATACTTAATAAACTCCCCTTTATATATATATATTCCATTAGTTTTGTCCCTCTAGAGAACCCTAATACAGATTTTGGTACGAGGAGTGGTTCTAGAGGAAAAAAATATTAAGGATGTATTTCTTTCATTAGATTTTGGATTTTTGGAGTTGGTTGTTTAATATGATTAGATCCAAAACGTGTGGAGAACATTGATAGTCCTTCACATGAACTTTTTAGAGAGTTATGCAAAATAAATGCATTTGCCATTTTTGATTCATCACTTGTGAGAGGCAAGGAGTTTAGTGACTCTATACATAATACCTTTGACCATATGTGGAGAACCAAGGAACATAATGAAGCTGGTTGGTTGCTTCTAAGTTCGGTGGACAAAGTGATGAAAGAAAATGATGAACTCAGGCATCCTGTCTCCTGGCTTCAGAAGCAGATACTGAGCCTCAAATCTGCTAAGATTGCCCTGAATAAGAGTCTTATTGTTACTGGAGGGTCCTTTTTCTTAGAGCTCCCAAGATGGTGGCGGGCTGCTTCCAAGATGGCAGCAAGCTGCTTGTTCTCTGACCTGGCATTCTTGGCCTCATGGATTCTAAGGAATGGAACCTTGGGCCATGCGGTGTTATAGCTCTATTAGAAGCGGTGGGTCATGGAAGAAAACCGTGGAACCCAGCAACTAGTGTTCAGCTCAATTAGGACGAACTGGGGACTTAGCCATACAGGAACAATGGCAAGTCTTTAGCCTGATTGGGAGCGGCAGCTGGCACCCCGCTGGATCAGAAATGCAGCGGACACCCTGCTGGATCTGGAGGGGTGGAAGTCAATGGCGGGTCTGGGATGGCAGTGAACAGCAGTGGTGGACAGCAAGCGAAAGCTCAGCTTGAGCCGTAACAAACATGGACCAGAAGAGTGTGCAGTTGCAAGATTTAATAGAGTGAAAACAGAGCTCCCATAAAATGGGAGAGGACCCAAAGGGGGTTGTCGTTGCCAGCTCGAATGCCTGGGTTTAGGTCCCAATCATTGTCCCTCCTGCTGTGCTCTCAGGTGATAGATGATTGGCTATTTCTTTACTTCCTGTTTTTGCCTAATTAGCATTTTAGTGAGCTTTCTTTACTACCGGGTGTGAGCTAAGCTCCATGTTTAAAGGTGGGTGCAGTCACCTTCCCCAGCTAGACTTAGGAATTCTTAGTCGGCCTAGGAAATCCAGCTAGTCCTGTCTCTCATTATCTCCTGTGGAGAAAAAGCTGAAATTGTGGAAAAACAGACACAAGCTCTTATCATGCGAGTGGCTGACATGAAATGAAGGGTGCATGCACAGCCTTGCCAGGTGTCTACTTTTAAAGTGAGGGCATTGATTGGAAAAGAGTAGGACCTTGTAGCTTGGAATGGGGATGTGTGGGTGGACCCTGATGAAGCTGGGGACACTGAGTTTGTAAACTCTGATGAATTTTTTTTTGCTAGAAGAAACAGCTTCCCCATCCCCAGTAATGGCTTGAGTTTTCTAATTTATATAAACAGAAATCTGAAGAGCAGACATGGGAATGTATATTAAGGGTGTGGGATAATGGTGGAAGCAACATAGAGTTGGATCAGGCTGAATTTATTGATTCAGGCCTGCTAAGTAGGGACTCTGCATTTAATATTGCAGCTCGGGGGATTAAAAAAAAAGGCTAATAGTTTATTTGCTTGGTTAGCTGAAATGTGGATTAAAAGATGGCCCACTGTGAGTGAGCTGGAAATGCCTGATCTCCCTTGGCTTAAGGTAGAGGAAGGGATACAATGGCTTAGGGAGATTGGGATGGTGGAGTGGATTAGTCTCTTTAGACCTACTCATTCCAGCTGGGAGGGTCCAGAAGATATACCCTTGACCAACGCCTTGCAAAATAGATTTGTGAGGGCAGCACAGGCATCTTTGAAGATGCCCTGTAATTGCTCTTCTCTGTATGTCAGAGCTAACAGTGTGAACTGTAGTCACTCAACTACAAAATTTAACTACAATGGGAATAATTGGATCCCAAGGTGGCAGGGGCCAAGTGGTGGCACTCAACCATCAAAGGCAAGGTTAAGTGTCGCTACTGTAATGGACGGTAGAGGCAAAACAGCAATCAGAATATTCTGACTTGTGTAGAGCTCTGGCATTGGCTAATTAATCATGGTGTTCCTAGATGTGAAATTGATAGGAAGCCTACTGCATTCCTACTTAGTTTAGACGAGCAGAAAGCTTCTAGGTCTAATGGACAAAAGACTAATTTGAATTATGAAAGTAGAGACTTGTGGCCCCTCAATCAATTTTCAGCCAGTTTACAGACCCAGAATCCCTTGAATGAAGGGGAGGCTGGGTCCCCTTGAGGAAAGACCCCACTGACAATTTATGCAGTGAATCTTTCTCCTATCATTCCCCATGGAGACCTCCAGCCTTTTACCAGGGTAACTGTGCATTGGGGAAAGAGAAATGATCAAACGTTTTGAGAACTACTGGAAACTGGCTCAGCTGATGTTGATTCCAGGGGACCCAAAATGTCATTGTGGTCCTCCAGTTAAAGTAGGGGCTTATGGAGGTCAGGAAATTAATGGAGTTTTAGCTCAGGTCCAAATTACAGTGGGTCCAGTGGGTACCCAGACTCATCCTGTGGTCATTTCCCCAGTGCCAGAATGCATAATTGGAATAGACATACTTAGCAGCTGGCAGAACCCTCACACTGGCTCCCTGACTGGTAGGGTGAGGGTGATTATGGTGGAAAAGGCCAAATGGAAGCCATTAGAGCTGCCTCTACCTAGAAAAATAGTAAATCAAAAACAATATTGCATCCCTGGAGGGATTGCAGAGATTAGTGCCACCATCAAGGACCTGAAAGACACAGGGGTGGTGATTCCCACCACATCCCCGTTCAACTCTTCCATTTGGCCTGTGCAGAAGACAGGTGGATCTTGGAGAATTACAGTGGATTATCAAGTGGTGACTCCAATTGCAGCTGCTGTACAAGACGTGGTTTCATTGCTTGAGCAAATTAACACATCTCCTGGTACCTGGTATGTAGTCATTGACTTGGCAAATGCCTTTTTCTCCATTCTGGTCCATAAGGTCCACCCGAAGCAATTTGCCTTCAGCTGGCAAGGCCAGAAATATACCTTTACTGTCCTTCCTCAGGGGTATATCAACTTGCTGGCTTTGTGTCATAATTGTATTCAGAGAGAACTTGATCACTTTTCACTTCCGCAAGATATCACACTGGTCTGTTACAGTGATGACATATGCTGATTGGATCCAGTAAGCACAAAGTAGCAAACACAGTGGGCTTATTCAGGAGATATTTGCATGCCAGAGGATGGGAAATAAATCTGACTAAAATTCAGGGATGTTCTGCCTCAGTAAAATTTCTAGGGGTCCAGTGGTGTGAGGCATGTTGAGATATTCGTTCTAAGGTGAAGGATAAGTTGCTGCATTTGGCCCCTCCTATAACCAAGAAAGAGGCACAATGCCTAGTGGGCCTATTTGGATTTTGGAGGCAACACATTCCTCATTTGGATGTGTTACTCTGGCGGATTTATTGAGTGACCCAAAAGGCTGCCAGTTTTGAGTGGGGTCCAGAACAGGAGAAGGCTCTGCAACAGGTCCAGGCTGCTGTGCGAGCTGCTCTGCCACTTGGGCCATATGACCCAGCAGATCCAATGGTGTTTGAGGTGTCAGTGGCACAGTTGCTAGTTGGAGCCTTTTGCAGGCCCCCATAGGTGAATCACAGCAGAAGCCTCTAGGATTTTGGAGCAAGGCCCTGCCATCTTCTGCGGATAACTGCTCTTTTTTTGAGAGATGGCTTTTGGCCTGTTACTGGGTTTTGGTGGAAACTAAACATTTGACTATGGGTCATCAAGTCACCATGCAACCTGAACTGCCTATCATGAACTGGGTGCTTTCTGACCTATCTCACCATAAAATGGCTCATGCACAGCAGCATTCCATCATCAAATGGAAGTGGTATACGTGATTGGGCTCGAGCAGGTCCTGAAGGCACAAGTAAGTTACATGAGGAAGTGGCTCAAATGTCCATGGTCTCCACTCCTGCCACCCTGCCTTGTCTCCCCGAGCCTACACCAGTGGCCTCTTGGGGAGTCCCTATGATCAGTTGACAGAGGAAGAGAAGACTGGGGCCTGGTTCACAGAGGGTTCTGCACAATATGCAGGCACCACCCAAAAGTGGACAGCCGCAGCCTACAGCCCCTTTCTAAGACATTTCTGAAGGATAGCAGTGAAGGGTAATCTTCCCAGTGGGCAGAACTTCAAGCAGTGCACCTAGTTGTGCACTTTGCATTTAAGGAGAAATGGCGAGGTGTGCGATTATACACTGATTCATGGGCTGTAGCCAATGGTTTGGCTGGATGATCAGGGACTTGGAAGAAGCATGATTGGAAAATTGGTGACAAAGAAATTTGGGAAAGAGGTATGTTGATGGACCACTCTGAGTGGTCAAAAACTGTGAAGATGTTTGTATCCCATGTGAGTGCTAACCAATGGGTGACCTCAGCAGAGGAGGATTTTAGTAATCAAGTGGATAGGATGACCCATTCTGTGGACACCACCTCAGCCTCTGTTCCAGCCACACCTGTTATATCCCAATGTGCCCATGAACAAAGTGGCCATGGTGGAGGGAGGGAGGTTACGCATGGGCTCAGCAACATGGACCTCCACTCACCAAGGCTGACCTGGCTATGGCCACTGACTATTCCTTGGGGTGATCAGCTAGCTACCTGTTGGCAGGTTGATTATATTGCACATTTTCCATCATGGATAGGGCAGAGATTTGTTCTCATTGGAATAGACACTCACTATCTGCCTAAGTAATTTCTTCTTAACTCCTGTATCATTCCCTCCTCTGGAGTGATAACTCTCACTGCTGTTAGGGGGTGTTGGACGATGACTCTTTTGGCTACTTCCTGCTGAAAAGAGGCATTGTGTGGGGAAAAACAGCTAGGGCTCCTCCTAGGGTCAATCTAAAGGTCCTCAGAAGAAAGGTGTGTCCATGTGTTGTTCTGTCTACAGCACCATTTGGAGTTTGATTGCTGTCAGCCATTCTGATGGCTTGTAATACTGGTTTGCCTCCACCAGATGTTGCTGAAACACTAATATAAATGGAACATTCCTTTTGGGATAAGTGGCATTGGATTTGGATGGCTAGAGTAACTTCAGTGTTAACCTTGGCTAAATCTTTTCTGCAATTATTAATCCCTCCATGACTTCCACAGACCATCTAAGACATGCTTAAACTTTCCTACTTGTCCTAAACATCCTTCTTTTTAAACAACCAAAGATTCTTTTTAGGACAAGTGTTTACCATCCATAAAATCATTTTATGACTTCCCCAAACCATCCACAAAATGCTTAAACCTTCTGACTTGTCCTGAACATCCCTCTTTTAAACAACCAACTATTCTCTTTAGGACAAGTACTTACTATACAAGATCCTTTCTTATATAAAATCTCTTTCCTTTATAACCTTATTTGCATAGCCAGGGTGTGACATGTTACCAAACCCAATAAAGTTCTAGCAGACTCAGTGATAGTAAAATTTTCATGCTTCTTTTTTGTTGGTAACTATTATTCTTGCTATCAGGATAATAATTACACACAATACTATAGCAATGGAAACTCTGTCTGATATTCCAGTTAGAAGGTGGTAACGTGTATAACCCTACTGCAAATAGTAGAGTGAGTATAGCAAGTCCCGCAAGTGTTGTGTAGTACATAATTTCCATCTAGAATTTTACTTGCTAAGATACAGAATTTCCTTTTGTGGTTCTATGAAGATCCTTAGTTTTATCTTCCCAAATGAACGTCTGGGTTATGGGCACTCTACTCACTTTCATTACCTGACAGAATTTGCAGGATAATTGTCCAGAACTAGGATATTGATCCAGATTTTTACATTACCTGTGCCTTTTTGTTTCTTCCAAGCTGCAAGAGATCACCACTTGATTCACAGGAATAAGCAAGGTTAGTCTAAAATGTCAGCAAAATAAACTAAAAAACAATGAGACTGGAATTTAATGACAAATGTATAAGCTTTGGATCATAATTTCTCTCTCTCTAGTCCTTATTTTTGGTAAAAACAAATTATGATAGGACTGTGTTTTTTGTAGAATAAACTTTGGTCTTATACTTGGCCTGATTATTTGCATAAAGTGCAGCAAGAATGATTATTTCTATATAGGCCTTTTGGATTGTCTTTGATGGAACTCTGTTCCACAAGGAACCTCAGATAAGATCTTTTAAAGCTGAGCTCAGCCATGGATTTGTATCTTCAAATACCTGTGAGTTGGGTGATCTTCTCCTCTAAAGGCCCCAAGATAAACTGGGAGCTCCTGGTCCTGTTAGAAAGTGACATTCTTTACTGACCACAGGTCAGGAACCCTGTACAGGATTATATATATAGGTATGAGGCCAGTTCTCTCCATTGGAATTTTATTGTCTCTGCAAGTTGAGATTGGCTTCTTAAAGGGAAGCATATCCTTCCAGTCAAAGCCTTGATAAAATAACCAGTTTTTCTAATTGTGTCCTGTTGCAAAAGGAAAATGGATTCTTATTGAACTGTTGCAAACTACTATATTGTGATAAATTAAGAGTACTCAGAGATAGTTTTGAAATTCTAGAGGAACCAGGCAGAGAGAAACAAACATGCTGCAAACTTTCTTCACAGGAGTATACCTTATTCAATTATTAAAGGCCGTAAATAGTTCAAAATAAGTTTCCTTGACTCTGAAAGACAAACAAGGATCATCAATATTCTAAGAAAAATAAAAAAGTTTCCTTTAGCTTTCTGAGTTTAGTCCATTTAGTTAACTTCTGTTTTGCTTGCTACTTGTGAACATTTCAGTTCTTCTTGAGTCCTGTACCTTTTTCTCCATTCCAGTGTTACCATCTTCAAAGCTATTAGTATCCTGCATTTGAGAGCACCTGTTAAAGTTGTATAGCTTGATTGTAACCTATCTTTTGAGAAGGAACAAAGCAAGACAATAATTGTCTGCAAATGACATTTCCAGGGTAGTTACAGTAAAAAACATGACTGATAAAGTTTAGTTATCTGTGGTTTACAATAACTTGACAACCTTAATTATGATTAATAGGATATAATTAGACATTTGACTTTTAGAAATTCCATACAATATTGGAGCATATATTAGTATTATTCACCAAAATATAACTTAAAGAAGATTGCACATCATTTCGGCAATCTAATGTGACTAAACATGCCAAACAATCCTGTTTACCTCTTCTCTGGATGTTTCAGGGGCCCTCTGAACCATCCAGAAAGCAAGGTATCAGGAAAGAAAATTTTGAAACTTGAAGTTTGATTTTGGGAAGGCTGCTAAATGTTGGAGGGCTTAAAACACTTGGTGTTATGAAATAGAATTCCATATTGCTACAAATTATTTATTTTGCCAAAATGATAACTCAAAAGGCAAAAGCCTTTCATTAGCCTTTACTATTACATGAAAATCCTGTTGAAAGCCAAATTGTACCCTTGCATTAGTTTATTAATGTTAACCCCAATTGGTTTAAACGAAACCTTATAGACAATTTCATCTAATCTTACCCAGTTTGACCATAAATGAAATCTTTACAAACCTTTTATAATGCTTTTTGCTAAAGGGCAGATTGGCATCAGAAGAAAACCTTGCTGTGCTTTTATTTCAATGCTCAATTTATGAAAAGATCATATAATACTTTTTTGAATTTAGTTAATGTTTGTGCATTTTTGCAAGATTAATTTTTACAATTTTAGAATTTTTAAAATCTTTTTATAACTTGCTTAATTACCTCTAGCTTTATCTTATCAAGTCTGAGATAATCACTCATCCCTGGGCAAAATTTACATTTTCATGCTTTCTTATAATCTTTTACTAAAAAAAGTTACTGTTTTTATACACCTTGCTTTTAAAACTGTTTAGTGGTCTCAAATACATGTTGCAATGTAAACTCTCAGCAACTTTTACTTTTGGTGAAAAACCTGGTTAGTAAGCAGTTTTAATTGTGTACCAGGTATGGAGCCTAGGACCCAGACAGAAGTGCAGATAAGGTCTGACTTTCCAGCATCTAACTCCATGTGTCCCAGGCCTTGCCTGTCTATAAAGCAGGCCGTTTACAACCTTGAAACATTTAGCAAACCTAGTATCTGACTTGTATGATTTAGACCACATATTTGCATTTTGATGACACTTGCATTTTACCATCCTTAAGACATTTTGTTTCTTAAAGATTAAAGTCACATGAACTAAAATGCATTACAGCTTTTATCTTTCCTTAAAAAAATATTTGATTTGGTGGTGGCTGGCAAGATGGCTGAATAGGAACAGCTCCGGCCTGCAGCTCCTAGCGAGATTAAGGCAGAAGGCAGGTGATTTCTGCATTTCCAACTGAGGTACCCGGCTCATCTCATTGGAACTGGTTAGAGAGTGTGTGCAGCCCATGGAGGGCAAGCAGAAGCAGGGTGGGGTGTTGCCTCACCTGGGAAGCACAAGGGGTTGGGGAACTCTCTCCCATAGCCAAAATAAGCCATGAGGTATTGTGCCGTGAGGAATAGTGCACTTCGGCCCAGATACTATGCTTTTCCCACAGTCTTCACAACCTGCAGACCAGGAGATTCCCTTGGGTGCTCATGCCACCAGGACCCTGGGTTTCTAGCACAAAACTGATGGCCTTTTGGGCAGACACTAAGCTAGCTGCAGGAGTTATTTTTTCATACCCCAGTGACGCCTGGAATGCCAGTGAGACAGAACTGTTCACTCTGCTGGAAAGTGGGCTGAAGCCAGGGTGCCAAGTGGTCTAGCTCAGCGGATCCCACCCCCATAGAGCCCAACAAGCTAAGGTCCACTGGCTTGAAATTCTCGCTGCCAGCACCACAGTCTGAAGTTGACCTGGGATGCTTGAGCTTGGTTGGGGAGAGGGGTGTCTGCCATTACTGAGGCTTTAGTAGGCAGTTTTCCCCTCACAGTGTAAACAAAGCCACTGGGAAGTTCCCACTGGGCAGAGTCCAGCGCAGCTTGGCAAATCTGCTGTAGCCAGACTGCCTCTCTAGATTCTTCCTCTCTGGGGAGGGCATTGTGAAAGAAAGGCAGCAGCCTCCGTCAAGGGATTATAGATAAAACTCCCATCTCCCTGGGACAGAGCAACTGGGAGAAGGGACGGCTGTGGGCACAGCTTCAGCAGACATAAACATTCCTGCCTGCCGGCTCTGAAGCAAGCAGCAGATCTCAGCACAGTGCTTCTTAACTAAAGGAGCGTGTTCTAACCCAATGCAAGGAAGCTAAGAACCTTGAAAAAAGGTTAGAGGAATTGCTAACTGGAATAACTAGTTTAGAGAAGAACATAAGTGACCTGATGGAATTGAAAAACACAGCATGAAAACTTCGTGAAGCATACATGAGTATCAATAGCCGAATTGATAAAGTGGAAGAAAGGATATCAGAGATTGAAGATCATCTTAATGAAATAAAGTGGGAAGACAAGATTAGAGAAAAAAGAATGAAAAGGAACAATGAAAGCCTCCAAGAAATATGGGACTATGTGAAAAGACCAAACCTACATTTGATTGGTGTACCTGAAAGTGACAGGGAGAATGGAACCAAGTTGGAAAACACACTTCAGGATATTATCCAGGAGAACTTCCCCAACCTAGCAAGACAGGCCAACATTCAAATTCAGAAAATACAGAGAACACCACAAAAATACTCCTCAAGAAGAGCAACCCCAAGACACATAATCATCAGATTCACCAAGGTTGAAATGAAGGAAGAAATGTTAAGGGAAGCCAGAGAGAAAGGTCGGGTTACCCTCAAAGGGAAACCCATCAGACTAATAGTACATCTCTCTGCGGAAACCCTACAAGCCAGAAGAGTGGGGGCCACTATTCAACATTCTTAAAGAAGAGTTTTCTTTAAGAATTTCATATCCAGATTTTCATACCAGCCAAACTAAGCTTCAAAAGCAAAGGACAAATAAAATCCTGTACAGACAAGAAAATGCTGAGAGATTTATCACCACCAGGCCTGCCTTACAAGAGTTCCTGAAGGAAGCACTATATATGGAAAGGAACAACCAGTACCAACCACTGCAAAAACATACCAAATTGTAAAGAACATTGACACTGGCCGAGCGCAGTCGCTCATGCCTATAATCCCAGCACTTTTGGAGGCCAGGGTGGGCGGATCACAAGGTCAGGATCAAGTTTGAGGAGTTTGAGACCAGCCTGGCTAACATGGTGAAAGCCTGTCTCTACTAAAAATACAATAGCCGGGCGTTGTGATGCATGCTTATAATCCCAGCTACTTGAGAGGCTGAGGCAGGATAATCACTGGAACCTGGGAGGCAGAGATTGCAGGGAACTGAGATTGCACCACTGCACTCCAGCCTGGGTGACAGAATGAGACAAAAAAAAAAAAAAAAAAAAAAAAAAGAACATTGACACTATGAAGGAAGAAACTGCATCAACTAAAGGGCAAAATAACCAGCTAGCATCATAATGACAGGATCACATTCACACATAACAATATTAACCTTAAATGTAAATGGGCTAAATGCCCCAATTAAAAGGCACAGACTGGCAAATTGGATAAAGAGTCAAGACCCATCAGTGTGCTGTATTCAGGAGACCCATCTCACGTGCAAAGACACACAGGCTCAAAATATGGGGATGGAGGAATATTTACCAAGCAAATGGCAAGCAAAAAAAAATGCAGGGATTGCAATCCTAGTGTCTGATGAAACAGGCTTTAAACCAACAAAGATCAAAAGAGACAAGGGCATTACATAATGGTAAAAGGATCAATGCAAGAAGAGCTAACTATCCTAAATATATATGCACCCAATACAGGAGCACCCAGATTCATAAAGCAAGTTCTTAGAGACCTACAAAGAGATCTTAGACTCCCACACAATAATAGTGGGAGACTTTAACACCCCACTGTCAATATGAGATCATCAAGACAAAATTAACAAGGATACTCAGGACTTGAACTCAGCTCTGGACCAAGCGGACCTAATAGACATCTACAGAACTCTCCACCTCTAATCAAGAGCATATACATTCTTCTCAGCACTACATCATACTTTAAAATTGACCACATAATTGGAAGTAAAACACCTCTCAGCCAATGCGAAAGAACGAAAATAATAACAGTCTGTCAGACCACAGTGCAATGAAATTAAAACTCAGGATTAAGAAACTCACTCAGAACGGCACAAATATGTGGAAACTGAACAACCTGCTCCTGAATGACTACTGGGTAAATGAAAAAATTAAGGCAAAAGTAAATAAGTTCTTTGAAACCAATGAGAACAAAGACAAAAAGTACCAGAATCTCTGGGACACATTTAAAGCAATGTGTAGAGGGAAAGACTGGCACAAGACAAGGATGCCCTCTCTCACCACTCCTATTCAACATAGTATTGGATGTTCTGGCCAGGGCATTCAGGCAACAGAAAGAAATAAAGGGTATTCACATAGGAAGAGAGGAAGTCAAATTGTCTCTGTTTGCAGATGACATGTTTGTATATTTAGAAAACCCCATTGTCTCAGTTCAAAATCTCCTTAAGCTGATAAGCAACTTTAGCAAACTCTCAGGATACAAAGCCAATGTGCCAAAATCACAAGCATTCCTATACACCGGTAATATACAAACAGAGAGCCAAATCATGAGTGAACTGCCATTCACAATTGCTACAAAGAGAATACCTAGGAATACAACTTACAAGGGATGTGAAGGACCTCTTCAAGGAGAACTACAAACCATTGCTCAAGGAAATAAGAGAGAATACAAACAAATGGAAAAATATTCCATGCTCACAGATAGGAAGAATCAGTATCATGAAAATGGCCATACTGCCCAAAGTAATATATAGATTCCGTGCTATCCCCATCAAGCTACCATTGGTTTTCTTCACAGAATTAGAAAAAACTACTTTAAATTTCAAATGGGACCAAAAAGGAGCCCATATAGCAAAGACAATCCTAAGCAAAAAGAACAAAGCTGGAGGCATCATGCTGCGTGACTTCAAACTATACTAAAAGGCTACAGTAACCCAAACAGCATGATATTGGTACCAAAACAGATATATAGACCAATGGAACAGAACAGAGGCCTCATAAATAACACCACACATCTGCAACCATATGATCTTTGACAAACCTGACAAAAACAAGCAATGGGGAAAGGATTTCCTATTTAATAAATTTTGTTGGGAAAACTGGCTAGCCATATGCAGAAAACTGAAACTGGATCCCTTCCTTACACCTTATACAAAAATTAACTCAAGATGGATTAAAGACTTAAATGTAAGACCTAAAACCATAAAAATCCTAGAAGAAAACCTAGGCAATACCATTCAGGACATAGGCATGGGCAATATATTGCTTGTGAAAAAAGTTTAGAAAAGTCACTAAGCAAACTGATGACTGTAACCTTCATCAAGTTAACAGTAGTGGTCTTGGGGAGGAGGCACAATCTGACTTTCAGTTACCTAATTACAGGATTCAAAATGTCCAGTTCCCAACAAAAAATTACAAAGCCTACAAAGAAGCAGGAAAGTTTAGCCCATTCACAAGAAAAAGAGAAATCCATAGAAACCACACCTCAAATAGCCCATGCATTGGACTTAACTAGAGAAAGACTTTAAATGAACTGTCTTATATATGCTCAAAAGTCTGAGAGAAACCATTGACAAAGAACTAAAGAAATCAGGAAAACAATGTATGAACATGTTAACTGTTAGATGTATAAAAGTTAAAGTTGTGTTTTTCTCAGCTGGCTTGGTTCAAGAAATTTCTTCGTAGGATATGTTTATACTCCTTAAGTGGTTCTTGAATTCTGTTCAGGTCTAGATTTTTAAAAGAGATTTGGATTCTGGCACTTGTAAAGTAGATTTTCCTATTGGGCTATAGCTGTCAAAGCATCATAGATAGTATTGCTAATGAATATAGCTAGAATACTCAAGTACTAGTTTAAAAAAAAAAGCTACTGGGGGTATCATTTTGTTAGCTTCAATACTTCACATTTTTGGAGAGGTGCTGTATGAATTACATTTCCCTTCTAGTATGGAGAAGTATCAAAAAATTTCCATTTTTTACCATGAAAAATTTTCATTAAGTAGTTTTCTCCTCACTGTCTATATTATTTTCAAAGGCCATATTCTAACATACCATAAAATTTATTTTTTGTGCGTTCGGAGAATACTCAAGGCACAACCCCACATATACAGATTCTTCCTTGCCTCTTGTAAAAAATCAGCAAGAGAATGTTGTATTAGAATGACATTTTTACATAAGTATGAGATGTAATTTTTAGTTAAAAGACAGTAAATAGTTAAAAGTTTATGCCTTGCCTTATCTGTGGGCTGTCAGCTAGCTTTTCTCTTTATTTCTTCCAGGTTGATGAGAAAGCTCTGAAGCACATAACGGAAATGGGCTTCAGTAAGGAAGCATCGAGGCAAGCTCTTATGGATAATGGCAACAACTTAGAAGCAGCATTGAACGTACTTCTTACAAGCAATAAACAGAAACCTGTTACGGGTCCTCCTCTGAGAGGTATAATTTATTAAGCAGTGTGCCAGATAGTATTGTTTGCTTTTCAGAGGAATATATGTTATTGACAGAGGCTGTTATTTCTGTGAGGGCTGTAATTTTATTTAACATTATGGTAAGTGGAAAGAACAGCAGTTTGGGAACCATAGAGACATTTGTAGTCTCAGTCTCATTGTCTTCATCTTTGTACAAAATGGGTCTAACAACAACAACAAAACAAAAACAAAATGGGCCTAACAATACCTTATTTAACAAGGTTGTCATGAGTAATAGAGAAAATATGTGACTGGTTCTATTATTTCTAGAACTCTGCCACCTGAGTAAACGACTAAGCTTTTAAAAATTAACAAAAATATTACATTTACTTGGTGTTATTCTTTAATCATTGCATGGTCAATTTATGTTGTTTTTCAAGTCCCAGTCCTATATTCTTTTAAAAATATCTGTGGTTAAAGAATAAATTATGATTTTTCCTTAAAAGATAGTTTATATGATCAAATTCGGACTTCTGAATAGATCATTTATTTAGAGGATTAAATGTGCCACTTAATATAATTACTTAAAAACCTAAAAAAATTACTTAAAAGATGTAGACTATACAAAAAATATGAAAAGAAATTAAAATCCTTATTTAAAATTATTGTTGGTTATATATTAGTATATATTCTCTTTTTGTTTTTGCATATACAGTACATATTTCTTGCTTTTACATCTAAAGGTAGAGGAAAAGGCAGGGGGCGAATAAGATCTGAAGATGAAGAGGACCTGGGAAATGCAAGGCCATCAGCACCAAGCACATTATTTGATTTCTTGGAATCTAAAATGGGAACTTTGAATGTGGAAGGTAGGCTAATTTAAAGTTGATTCCTTTTTTTTTTCTTTCTTTTCTTTCTTTTTTTTTTTTTAGCGTATTTCTTTTTAAAAGACCAAACTTTATTTGGAATTGTAGTGTAAAACAACTATAATATGAACATATATCCTGAGTGTTTGTTTATAAATTTACTTAATCTGAAAACATAATGGCAGCTTATTTTGCCCCCTAACTGGGATTAGTAATCTCACCAAACCACTTTTGCCAAATTTGCTCGTATCTAGATGACAGAGATAACTGTGTAAACAGGTTGTTGTGTTGGAAAATTTATTATATAATCTTATATAACTTATTTTGCTTGTGAAATTGGTGTATCTCTTCTTTCTTCCCATATTACATAGTTTGAAAATGTTCACACAATGAGTGAAAATGCTTTCACAATGTGGTATATTTTTTATATACTTTAGTGATTAACATATTGAAAAGAGAGGCAAGTATGGTAAATATGCAGACTTCTTCTAAGCACATAATATAGTGAATATTTTCTAAAATGGTAAGTTTTCAAAATATGATCCAAAAAGTTAAGGAAATATACTTTTAAATTCAGTTTCTCATTCAGATACATCTTGAATCTAGCCAAATAAGCTCAGAGATAAAATGCTTTTATAACAAATATGAAATGTTCAGATTTCATAAAAATTGAAGCATGTTTGCTAGAGTATATAGAAAAGGCAGTGTAGCATTTGAGAAAACAAATGTTTGATGTGGGCAAGATTTATAAGCATGATGTATTAGTTTTCTATTTCTGTGTAACAAATTACCACAAAGTCAGTGGCTTAAAACAATGTAACTTTATTACCTTATAGTTTCTTTGTGTCAGGAGTCTAGGCACAGCTTCATTGGGGCCTCTGTTTAAAGTCTCAGATGCTGATGTTAAGATTTTGGTTGGAGCGGTGATGTTATCAGAGACTTGAGTTCCTCTTACAGGCTCACCCATTCTTGCAGAATTCATTTCCTTGTGGATGCAGGACTGAAGTCCCGTTTTTTGCCCAGTGTTGCCTGGAGACTGGTTTATCTCCTAAAAGCTGCCTTCAGATTATTGCCACATGGGCCACCCCATAGGCAATTTACATAATGTTTGCTTCTGCAAAGCCAGCAGGAGAGTCTCTGCTGCTGCTTCAGATCTTTCTTTTTCCTGACTCTGACTTAATGAGTACTTTTGTCCCAACCTCTCTTCATACTGTCCCACTGAGAGATCCTTTGATTTCCTTTCATCCTCCTGTCCCTACATTTGCTTTTGACTCCTTTATTAGTTTGTTTTCACGTAGCTGATAAAGATATACCTGAGACTGGGTAACTTATACAGGAAAAAGTATTGGATTTACAGTTCCACATGGCTGGGGAAGCCTCACAATCACAGTGGAAGGCAAGGAGGAACAAGTCACATCTTACGTAGATGGCAGCAGGCAAAGAGAGAGCTTGTACAGAGAAACCCTTATAAAGCCATCAGATCTCGTGAGACTTATTCACTGTCACGAGAACAGCACGGGAAAGACCTACCCCCATGATTTAATTACCTCCCACTGGGTCCCTCCCACAACATATGGGCATTCAAGATGAGATTTGGGTGGGGACACAGCCAAACCATGTAATTCCACCCCTGGCCCCTCCCAAATATCATGTCCTCACATTTCGAAACCAATCATGCCTTCACAACAGTCCCTGAAAGTCTTAACTCGTTTCAGCATTAACTTAAAAGTCCACAGTCCAAAGTCTCATCTGAGACAAGGCAAATCTCTTCTGCCTAAGAGCCTGAAAAATCAAAAGCAAGTTAGTTACTTCCTAGATACAATGGGGGTACAGGCATTAGGTAAATACAGCCATTCCAAATGGGAGAAATTGGCCAAAACAAAGGGGCTACAGGCCCCATGCAAGTCCGAAATCCAGCATGTTAGTCAAATCTTAAAAGCTCCAAAATGATCTCCTTTGACTCCATGTCTCACGTCTAGGTTATACTGATGAAAGAGGAGAGCTCCCATGGTCTTGGGCTGCTCTGCCTCTGTGACTTTGCAGGGTATGGCCTCCCTCCCAGCTGCTTTAACGGGCTGGCGAGGAGTGTCTGTGGCTTTTCCAGGTGAATGGTGCAAGCTGTTGGTGGATCTACCATTCTAGGGTCTGGAGGATGGTGGCCCTCTTCTTACAGCTCCACTGAGCAGTGCCCCAGTGGTGAACTCTGTGTGGGGACTCTGACTCCACCTTTCCCTTCTGCACTGCCCTAGCAGAGGTTCTCTTTGAAGGGCCCACCCCTGCAGCAAACTTCTGCCTTGGCATTGAGGCATTTTCTTATATCCTCTGAAATCTGGGTGAAGGTTCCCAGTCCCCAATTCTTAACTTCTGTGCACTCATAGGCTCAACATCATGTGGAAGCTGCCAAGGCTTGAGGCATGCACCATCTGCAGTCACGGCCGCAGCTCTACATTTGTCCCTTTCAGCAATGGCTAGAGTGCCTGGGATGCAGGGCACCAAGTCCCTAGGCTACACACAGCATGCGGACCCTGGGCCCAGCCCATGAAACCATTTTTTCCTCCTAGGCCTCCTGGCTTGTGATGGGAGGGGTTCCGTGAAGATCTCTGATGTGCCCTGAAGACATTTTCCCCATTGTCTTGGGGATTAACATTCAGCTCCTTGTTACTTATGCATATTTTTGCAGCTGACTTGGATTTCTCAGAAAATGGGATTTTCTTTTCTATCACATTGTCAGTCTGCAAATTTTCCAGACTTTTATGCTATATTTTCCCATAACTTCATGATTTAGGAGACACTATAGAAGTTGATATGGTTTGGCTGTGTCCCCACCCAAATCTCATCTTGAATTCTCACATGTTGTGGGAGGGACTTGGTGAGAGGTAATTGAATCATGAGGGAAAGTCTTTCCCGAGATGTTCTTGTGATAGTGTAAGTCTCATGAGATCTGATGGCTTTATAAAGTGGAATTTCCCTGAACAAGCTCTTTGCCTGCTGCCATCCACATAAGATGTGACTTGCTGCTCCTTGCCTTCTGCCATGATTGTGAGGCTTCCCTAGTCACATGGAACTGTAAGTCCAATAAACCCTTTTTCCTGTATAAATTACCCAGTCTCAGGTATGTCTTTATCAGCAGCATGAAAATGAAGTAATATAGTAAATTGGTACCAGCAGAGTAGGGCGCTGCAGAAAAGATAACCTGAAAATGTGGAAGTGACTTGGGAACTGGGTAACAGGCAGAGGTTGGAATGGTTTGGAGGGCTTAGAAGAAGACAAGAAAATGCGGGAAAGTTCGGAACTCCCTAGAGACTTGTTGAATGGCTTTGAACAAAATGCTGATAATGATGTGGACAATGAAATCCAGGCTGAGGTGGTCTCAGATGGAGATGAGGAATTTGTTGGGAACTGGAGCAAAGGTGTTATGTTTTAGCAAAGAGACTGGCAGCATT
The DNA here is from genome assembly GCF_028885655.2 of Pongo abelii. NCBI lineage: Eukaryota > Metazoa > Chordata > Mammalia > Primates > Hominidae > Pongo > Pongo abelii. The sequence continues at coordinate 65,772,896 of NC_071999.2, forward strand.
TTGCCTCGGCCCTAGTGATTTTGTGGGTCTTTAAACTTGAGAGAGATGATTTAGGGTATCTGGCAGAAGAAATTTCTAAGCAGCAAAGCATTCAAGATGTGACCTGGTTGCTGTTAAAGGCATTCAGTTTTAAAGGGAAAACACATCATAAAAGTTTGGAAAATTTATATTTGGGTTCTCAGGGACACCTGCTCCTTGGATGAGCACCATGACCTTGGCTCATAGTCTTGCCTTCAAGGTTTAGTAACCTTGTTGGGGACCTATCACACTACATACAGGAAGCAAAATTTTTAATCTCTCCTAGATGTACTGTGTGGGGAGGGCACACTGACTGATTCAGGAAATGGGCAGAAGGCTTCTTAGGGGAGATGACATCTAGTTAAGACGGAGGAAAAGTGTTGGGGCAGTCCAAGTAGAGGGAGCACTATGTATACAGGCATGGAGGCATCAGAGCACCAATTCCCTGTGCCTGGGAACGTATGGTAGAGGCAGTGCTGTGAGGAGAGACATGGAATTGGTAGGCTAGAGCCAGATCACAAGGATTTTGTCCTAAGGAGTTTTATTTCTGTCCAAATGTGATACAAAGGCATTAAAGGGTTTTTGGCATAAGAGCCATGAGGTTTATTTTGGTGCTTTAAGAAAAAATTTCCTGTTTGCAAAATGGAAAATAGGGTAAGATGGGATTGAGATTGAAAACAGACAATAGTTGTATGTGTTGTGGGGAATTATTCATTCAATAAATGCAGTATTTTATTTAGTATTTAAAATACCTCATTCAGAAAACACAGGGAAGTAGATTGATTTTGTAGCTCTTGTCCCGAAGAAGCTCACTGTCTAGTGTGTGAGACAGAAGAAATCATAAACTAAAGGGACATAGGAATGCTTACTTTCAAAGGATTTCATCATTTACTTAATGTAAAACAAAACAGTACTGAACAAAATATAAGTGCTTAGCAGAAGTTATTTTGAAAACAGTAATCAGATTTGATCTGGTATATTTGTAACCTGTAATAATATTTAGTCTTTTATTTCGAAGTTTTATTGCCAAAATAAGACCTACCCGTTGTTTTGAATGGCTACTAAATGCTTTAATCAGTCAGACTTGAAAACACTATTTGGTTTGCTGTTTCATTGCTTTAAAGGTTTACCTTACCAGGACCTGATTGCACCATTACTAGTAGCTTTTCTGACCCTAAACTCTCTTTGATGATGTTGGCATCACACAGAAGAGATTCATGATAACACACATAAGTACAAATAGCTAGACAATAAAGTGATACACATACACACATATATATATGGAAGATTATTTGCTTGTAGCTATTTCTTATATTCTCTTGGTTCTGTCTTCATGGGTACAATGAAGATAACAGGATTGATGGGAAAGCTGTGTGTTGGTTGCCCTCAGGTATCTTTAGCAGGTATCGTTGTGTTACTTTCTCTTGTGGACCTGCTCACACTACTAAGTGCCAGTATTCTTAGGTGAGCTGGGGTATATTGTAAAACAAACAAACAAACAAACAGACACAAAAACAGTTGAGGCAAGCTACTGAATTGTTTTTCAGCTTATTTTAAGATAGCATGTATTTTTAATTGGAGTTAAAGCCCAGAGTAAATTTTTACTTTTATAAAGTTGAATCTCCACTTTGGTGGAAAATTTGGTTATTTTCTGTAAATCTCTTGTTCTAAAATTAACTTCATTGATGGGAGAGAATGTTGGACATTTTTCTAAGATAAATCTAGAAAGTGTTTCAGGATAACATCTTCATAATGTTTAATGGTTAAATGCATTATGGACAGCTAATGAAGAGAGTTAAGATCTTATTTATGTTCATATTAGCAGCATCATTATTTGGGTCTGTTATAGACTCAAATTGACATTACAAAGAAGTAATTGTGATTCAGTGGTACGCATATATTTAGGGTTTAAAAAGTTTGTTTTTCTAATACAGTTGCATAATGAAACCTTTCTTGCTTCTGTGTTTTGTATCAGTATAAGCTGTCTGAGGATTTTGTTTAGTTTTAGTACCTCTAGAAGTCAGAATTTAGCGGAGTAAGCCTTGGCTTGGATGGACTTGTTATGTCATATCAGATTCTGGACAGTAATTTGTCAGGCTGTTTGGAAAAAAAATATATTCTGATTTTTAAAAGTTTCATTAGAAATAATTGATTATCACATTTACTTTTCTTAGAAATTTTTCTCAGCATTGACTTTTTGTTGTTATATCTTTAAATTGGAATAAAACATAATTCTAGTTGACATTTTTATTAATATTCTGAAAGAAGTGAGGTTGGATTGCGTTGTTTTCTGTTATCTAATGAAAAGGACAGTGTACTGGAGCAGATACATACAACTAATTCCACCACTAGACTCACAGCTCTTGTGTGCTAGTTGTATGTCTTTGGGCAAGATATAGAACCATTAACCTTAATTTTCTCATCAGGAAATGGAGAAGTAGTGACAGCACCTATTGTAGGGCTACAAGGTCGTTGGGAAGATCAAATTAGATAATGTATATGAAGTGCTAAGCATAGTGCTTGGCATCAGCAACAGCAGCAGATGCAACAGCATCTTCCACTCATCATATATCATCTCCACCTTCACTGCCCTACTTCAGGCCTTCATCAAGGCTTTCATCAGGCTTTCACTGTTTTTTGCAGAACCTTATTATCCCATTCTCCATATTGTAGTCAGTGACCTTTCAAACCACAGATTTGATCACACTACTTGCTAGCTTAAAATGCTCCATTGACACTTCTCATTGGCAGGATAAAATTCAGACTACATTATGTATATTGTCTTTATGGTGTTCCATTACTCTTATTTTCTGTCGATTTTGTGAAAATTAGTATTTATATTGGTTAACAGGATATATAGATGTAAATAATCTGTTTAGATATTAGCAGATATAAGGATAACATTAATGGTTGATGGGCACTTCACATCAAGTTGCAGGTCTTTGATAGTTCATGGAAGGTGTGTTTTTGGCTTTGTTTTTGCTTTATTTTTTTTATTCAAGTTTCTGGTCACTTTGGATAGTTTGCCTTGTAGATTTACTGCTTGAACTTTGAAGACTGAAGAATAGGGACCTCACAAAGGGAATGTAATATAATGGTAATAGCTTAATTGGAAAGGAAGGAAACTAGGTCAAGATGAGAGAGAATATGTATGTATTAGGCTAGATGTTATTGTGAGGGATTTCCTCAAGAAGCATCTATGTGTTGACTATTATGTATATTTATATCTTATTGCATCAAACAGCATTACTGCATATTGATGGAAATCTGTGGTAGAGTGCATGTTTGGAAACCAGGGATAAATGGTTGCTATGTGAGTAAAGTCATCAACTGCCAGCACAGCAGAAAGCAGAAGAAATGTGTAGTTATCTACCCACAGCCTATCACTTTGTTTCTATTCCTAGCCATCTCTATGGGCTTCCCAGCCCTTGACTTTTTCTTCCTGTAAAGCTGATTCCTTTTTACCATTCCATTCTTTTTGAAGTGCAAATGTACCCCAAATTTCTAGATAGTACTTTAAACTTAACTTGAATTAATTATTTCCAATTCTATTTGTTGACAACTTGTTACCTTTAATAGTTAATAGTCTGTGCCAGAGCCACGTAATATCTAGTCAACAAAAAAGTACAGATTCAGTGCTGAAATTGAGAGTGTTTAGAAACCGCTTTAGCAATTTGACAGTACTTAAACATTTGTTACTGCATTTTACAAAAGTAACAGTCAGCAGCAGATTGGAAATTAAAACCAGAACCTGCAGCTAAAACAAAAACCCTGGTCTTTCACTACAGTAAGTTTGAAATGTTCTGGTTTATGTTGTTAGGACATTGCAGTCTCTGGATTTACCTGCATTCTGACAACATGACACCTTTTGTCAGAGTAACAAGGCCAGGCAGGTAGTTTAAGATGGCAGGCACAGTACCAGGTGGGAAGTGAAAATATACTACACTGCTGCCTCCTCTGAGACAGCCATGCAGTGAGGCACCCAAGCTTCATGGAGAGGCCGCCTCCAGTCCTCAGTCCTAGTCTTTAAATGCTCCAAGCCCTGGCCCTGGACCTGTGTGGTATGTGAATCTTTAGGTAATTCTGGTGCTGGCTGTTGAGCCCCTTTCAAGCTGTGCATCTTAACACTGGAGGCTCCACATCCGAGAGGGACATGCTGTCCCCAGTGTGCCTTTTCTGAATTCCTGGCCCACAGGATCTGTGAGCATAATAAAGTGAATGTTCTTTTATGCCACTAAGTTTGAGTAATGGTTTGTTACGTAACTGTAGTATTGGGGAAAAATCCCTAAAAATTGGCCTCACCTAGAATTGTGATTTAAAAAAAAACTGGTGAGTGAAAAAAACCTTATCCTGCCATTGATGTGTTGCTTTTTAAGTCGTTATAGTATTTTGACTTTGTAAATACATGTAAAAAGGTAGTTAATAATTTCAGTGTCATATTTAATTGCCTAGGTACGTGTGAGTTCTAGGCTTCATCTTTTATGAACCTTAAATTATGCTTAATGCATTATATACATGGATGCTTTCTTAGACTAATAATGTATCCAGCACTAAGCTACAAACATCTCCAGACTTTACTAAGAGCCAAACCCAAAGGACCTGATTTTTCAGAACTAGTCTCTGTAAAATACCATGAAAAGAGGCTGTGTAGGTTCCTTTTAGCCCACAGTTTTATTAGAATATTATTAGGGGCATTTCTAAATTCAGATGATCCTGATATACTCTGCTCTGAATTTTTGAAATGTTAGATGTTATATCTAATATAATTGAGCATTAGTAAACTGAAGAAGTTTCATCTGTTGTAGGGTTTGCATATTAAATCTACATTGTTTTAAATTAATTTAATTTCTTTGCATATGATAATATTATTACTTTTTTTGGTACTTGGATCTATAGAAGATGGATATAGCTTTTCTTAGAATACTAGAACACATGAGCCTCTTTTTCATTTTTGCCATTATTTTCTTCCTCCTCAATTAATTGTCCGTTCGTTTATACATTTATTAACCATAAGATAAAATAATAAGTGTCATTTATTGAGCATCTGTTATGTGCCAGGGACTATGCTAGGTGCTTTGCATACTTTTAATTCATTTTATCATCTGCAGACACAAAATATATATTATTTCCATTTGACAGATAAGGAAATAGGTTTGTATATTAATATTTGAATTAAAGCAAAAATAACATAAGGTTGTTATTTCTAAATGGTTTTTGACCCACAAGTCTAGTGCCTCGTATATAAATACCTGTTTATCAACAAGAGAGCCATATCTGACTTTACCCAAGTAGCTAAATTACTCAGATACATGTATTTTCATTTAATGGATCAATTTGTCCATTAGTACTTTTTTTTAACCCTGGCAGAAAAATATTTTTATAGTAATCCTAACGTGAGTTTCACGTTGAAATACTGAAAGTAACTCATGGTTATTAATGATTTAATGCCAGTAGTATAATGGTAGCTTCGTTGAGGTTTAAGAGGGAGGTTAATACTGGGGTCTGGAATCTACTCAGTTAATCCCCCAGCTCTACTCTGTGCTAGTTGTGTGACCTTGTCAAGCCTCTTCAGCTTCCTTATCTGTGAAATAGGGATGTTATAACTGTACTCTGAGGTAAGCTCATTTGGTTTTTTAATTATGTGAGAAATTTTACTGAACTAGAAATTTGTTTCTTTTTTGTATTTGTAAGGACTAGTTTGGGCTTTGCATGCATTTTACATGGGACTAAACAGGTCAATCTTTGCAGTTGTACGGTTGGTGTGTGTGGCACTTTTTCTTAGAATTCTCATGATTTGTTCATTTATAACAGCAGTAGTCTTATGTTTATGCCAACTTTTTAAAAATTGGCTTTTCTCAGTTTTTTTTTAAAAGGGGCTTTGAAACACCAAAAAATTAGTTCTTTGAACATTGGGCATCATAAATATGTTTATTTTGAGCTTAGTCTTCAGTTTAACATGTGTCGTATCTATAAAGATTTTAATGAGAACAGGAAAACAATTGTATATATTTGAATAATTATACAAATTATAATTGAAAGAAAAATACCATGCCAGATTAAAACTAATGTTAATTCTTGTGATCATTTTTTCTGGGATCTGGTGTTTTTGTTTAGCATAATGGACATCAACTTTGTGATATTGGAATATACAATAATTTTTCCTTTGAAATTAGTAATTAATGTTGATTATGGCTTTACTTAGAAGTTAAGCAGGTTTCTAGCCCAAGATCTTTGTATGTGTTGTTCTCTCCTCTTGGACGACTCTTCCCTACTTTCATCGCATTTCTTCTCATTAGGGCTCACCTAAACCCCATTTCTCCACAGACGTTTTCCCTCTACATTGCTGTACTCCCCACTCCTCCTAGTTTTTTCTTAAGTCGATTTCTTTCATATATTTTATTACAGCTTTAAGCTACATTATTTGTTCTTTTTACCTATTTGTTGTCTGCCTCTGCCCAATATAACTAAGCTCCACAGGATAGAGGGCAATGGGTCTTGCCTACTGTTTTCATGTAGAGTGACTAGGAGAGCGTTGACGACGCCACCAGCAGTCAATGCTCAGTAACTATGATGAGTAACAGTGAAGGAAAGAGGTAAGTAGCAACATCCCAATTTTACAAGGTCACACAGCTGCTCAGTGGTAGGACTGGAATTTAATTTCAGTAGTCAGTCTAATTCCAAACACTTCATTTGGACCGAGGAGAAAGCAGTTTTATATATATTTTCAAATTGAATCGTTACCATAATCCTATGATAAGAATCATTACAGATATTTTACAAATGAGGAAACTGGGGTTCTTTGTGACTTTGTCAAGGTGCATTACTGCAAAACTAGAAAAGCAGTTTATTTGGTCTCAAGCTCAGTGTTCTCTAGTGCAAATCAGAGATGGCTTTTATAAGCTTACTTTTTGTGTGTTGTGCAATCTTTTTCTGTGATCATTTGAACTCAATCTAAATCTACCCTAATGTGCTTTGCTGCAAACTTCTCCTAAAGAAGGAAAAGTAAAGGAGTACATTTTCTATTTCAATCTTGCACCCTTAGCTAAGCCCAGGTAATGGTGTTAAACAGAGAGCAATTTTGAACTTGGAGGCTTGTTTCATTCCCAGTGTTTTCAGTAATTCTGTCTTTCTTTCAGCAAATATTTACTGAGTGCCACCTATTTGCCTGATTCTGCCGTAGCTAAGCACTGGAGAAAACAATGCTGAGCAAGACTCAGACCCTACTCTCAATGTAGTAACTATGTAAAAATATTTAAAGCAGCCTTTTCTTAAAAAAAAAAAAAAAAAAGTAATATAGAAATGAATGAGATACCTGTAGTCACTAAACTGGAAGGATGCCCACAAGATACTGTTCATTTTAAAACTGAATTGCAGCCCATGAGATGTAGCATGAGTCTACTTTTTGTTAAAAATGAAAGTGTATGGGCCGAGTGCGGTGGCTCACGCCTGTAATCCCAGCACTTTGGGAGGCCGAGGCGGGCAGATCACCTGAGGTCAGGAGTTCGAGACCAGCCTGACCAACATGGAGAAACCCCGTCTCTACTAAAAATACAAAAAATTGGCCGGGCATGGCAGCACATGCCTGTAATCCCAGCCACTCAGGAGGCTGAGGCAGGAGAATCGCTTGAACCCGAGAGGTGGAGGTTGCGGTGAGCCGAGATCGCGCCATTGCACTCCAGCCTGGGCAACAAGAGTGAAACTCCATTTCAAAAAAAAAAGAAAGTGTATGAATTATATAAAAAAGAGTAACCTCCAAAACTGAATAATTACTATATCTGGAAGTGGGATTTGATAAGCAGAAGGTGGAACTTTCTTCTATACATTTTTCTAATGATAGGATCAAGAGTAATTGTTTTACTTTTTAAATATTTCTTAGCATTTTTAGTATAGAAAAAAAAGGATGTAGAGAATATTTTTATATGGAGAACGTTTATAGATATACTATATTTTAAGTGAAAAACAGTATTAGAGTATGATTTTGATTTTCTGATGTATCTAAATTTTCTCTGTAATATGACTTTTATAATATGAGAATAAAGAAGTTTTTATTAAAGCATTCTTCCTGCTCTGTTTTCATTAAGAATCAAATAAAAACAAATAAACAAGAAAACTAAAGCAAGATAAAGATCCTAATTAAAAATGGGAGTTGGTGGTAGTGGGAATGTATAAATAGGGAAGCACCTTATTTTCTGATTTTTGGTCTTTCCTGATGTGTCATCAATTAAGTTTATTTGCTTAATTTTAATGCTGATAATGACAGCTAACATTTATTGGGTGCTTATTAAAGCCAGATACTGTTCTAAGTACTTTACATATGTTAATCCTCCGAGGTGTGCTCTATTATTACCCCTATCTTAAAGATGAGGCTCAGAAAAGTTAAATATTTTGCCTAAGGTTACAGAACTAGTAAGTGGCACCCCTGTGATAAAAAGCTATGTAGTCTTTCTTTTGCTATTTCTAAGTGCCAGTTTGTGAGCTCTAAATACCAATCCAATTTTCAATAGAAGTTTAGGTTTTTCTGTATTAATAGAAAGAGATTATTAATTTTAGGTCAGGATTCTGGCAGTCCTAGTGTCCAAATATATTTTTCAGCCCCATCAGGGATTGTGAAAGAGCCTTTGTGATTTCCACATCTCACCAGAAATGAACAGATACAGGTGATAAAATTGAAGCTAACATGTTGTTGGTTACATTCTGTTTTTTTTCATCTGGGTGGGCAGCTTGGCATAATGGAAAAATCATGGGTTTTAGCTTCAGTTAGATTTCAGTTTAATTCTGGCTTCAGCATTTTCTAGCACAAGCCTTTAGTTGAGGCACATTACTTTGTTTCTTCACTTACAAAATAAAGATGATAATACTGCCCTTTTAGGATGGTTGTGAGGATTACATGAAATTATGTAGGCAAAAGACCTTTAACATAGAGTCAGGCATATATTAGGATCTTAATAAATATTAAGGCATTTCTTCAGGTAGGTGTATCAGAATAAAATGAGGATTAGTCTTGGAAAACAAATTCTACCTGATTTTCTACTATAAAATGCAGGTACAACTGCTGCTGGAGAATATTCTGCAAAAAAGTATTAACATTTTAAGATGTCTGATTAATTTAGTACATCCTTATATGTAGATTTAAATGGTTTGTGACAATTAATAAGTTTATTCTTAATTATTCTTGTATTTCAAATCATGGTGATGTAAAACATTGTAGTCAATTATCTCACAAACATACATTTTGAAATCAAAATCTAATAATAATAGGAATGTTTTCTCTCAAATCATACTAAACTCATGTACATTCTTTGATTAGTTTTCTCATATGAGCTTTCCCCACCTTGGTCTTTTAGATCTTTTAGGTGTTTTCACAGTTTTGTCTATTTTGCAATACATTTTTCTTTTCTTTTCTTTTTTTTTTTTTTTTTTTGAGACAGAGTCCTGCTCTGTTGCCCAGGCTAGAATGCAGAGGTGCCATCTTCCCTCACTGCAGCCTCCACCTCCCAGGTTCAAGCACTTCTCCTGCCTCAGCCTCCCAAATAGCTGGGACTACAGGTGCATGCCACCACGCCCAGCTAATTTTTGTATTTTTAGTAGAGATGGGGTTTCACCATGTTGGCGAGGCTAGTTTTGAACTCCTGACCTCAAGTGATCCACCCGCCTTGGCATCCCAAAGTGCTGGGATTACAGGTATGAGCCATAGCACCGGTCCTGTAGTACATTTTTCTATCACTTTTTGCCAATCTTTTCTTTTTTCTGCTATTTGATATTAAATGTTACCCATTTCTACTTGTGCTTTTTTTTTTTTTCCCACCTTTTCCTTTGGGGTGATTTAAAAAAATGTGATGCATTTTACTCTGCTGCCTATACAGAAAAATATCTTAGTATATTTATTAGAGTGATGGCAGACCTGACCTGTGCTGCCCGTTGGTATCTAATGTAGTTTAGAATCATGATGCCTTCTCAAAAAGGGGGGATGAAAACTTAGATTCTGACTGGGGAACCAAGGAGCTGCCTTTTCAGTTGATTTGGGATATATTTCTTAGTTTATTTAAAATTGCTTTTCTGGCCGAGCACGGGGCTCATGGTAATCCCAGCACTTAGGGAGACCGAGGGTGGGTGGATCACTTGAGGTCAGGAATTCGAGACCAGCCTGGCCAATATGGTGAAACCCCGTCTCTACTAAAAATACAAAAATTAGCCGGGCGTGGTGGTCTGCGCCTATAATCCCAGCTACTTGGGAGGCTGAGGCAGGATAATCACTTGAACCCGGGAGGCGGAGGTTGCACTGAGCCGAGACTGCACCACTGTACTCCAGCCTGGGCCACAGAGTGAGGTTCCATCTCAAAAAAAATAAAAATAAATAAAAAAAAAAAAAGAAAAGAAAAGAAAGATTGCCTCTACCACAATTTAATAATTGAGTATATTTGTTATGTGTTTAATAGATGAGCTCAGTTTCAAAATACTAACTTTATATATGACTTTATGATTTAACTAACCGAAGATAAAAGGTATTGGGCTTAAGGAAATCCAAGAATGATTGGATGATGAATCCAAGAATGATTGGAAATCCAAGAATGACTTCTTAGGTATTATTTCATTTTGAATGAAATAGATATATATGAAAACTAACTTCTTTTAAAAACACAATTTTCGGCCAGGCACAGTGGCTCACACCTGTAATCCCAGCACTTTGGGAGGCCTAGGCGGGTAGATCATGAGGTCAGGAGTTTGAGACCAGTCTGGCCAACATGGTGAAACCCTGTCTCTACTAAAAATACAAAAATTAGCCAGACGTGGTGGCAGGTGCCTGTAATCCCAGGTACTCTGGAGGCTGAGGCAGGAGAATCACTTGAACCCGGGAGGTGGAGGTTGCAGTGAGCCAAGATCATGCCACTGTACTCCAGCCTGGGCAACAGAGCAAGATTTTCTTTCAAAAAAAAAAAAACACAATTTTCACTTTCTACCTCTGTGAGTTTATTTTACTATATTAAGGGAATTCTTTTTTTTTTTTTTTTTTTTGTTTGAGACGGGATCTCTCTCTGTTGCCCAGGCTGGAGTTCAGTGGTGCAATCTTGGCTTACTGCATCTTCCACCTCCTGGGTTCAAGCAATTTTCCCACTTCACCCTCCCGAGTAGCTGGGATCACAGGGCCGCGCCACCAAGCCTGGCTAATTTTTGCATTTTTAGTAGAGACAGGGTTTCACCATGTTGGCCAGGCTGGTCTCAAACTCCTGACCTCAGGTGATCCACCTGCTTTGGCCTCCCAAAGTGCTGGGATTACAGGGGTGAGCCACCGCACCTGGCCAGGAAGTCTTATTTTTAAAAAATAATTTTCTTTATAAATTTTACTCTCACTATATTATCTCAGCATAGTAATGGATATGAAGTATGTTCATTATTAACAAAATTACTTGTTTTATTCTACATATTTTATTCTATATATTACTTGTTTTATTCTATAGTCTAATGTACATCATCATCAATTCAGTAACTGAAAATAATATTTTAAGTACTAAGTGTAATGACTTTTCCTCTTTACTATCAGCAGTTTCCTAAGTTTGTTTATTTGTTAAATAATAAGCTGTTCAGGAATTTGTCATTCTCTTTTCTAGGATAGTACTTTTGATGTAAGAAGGCTGGTGCATGAGAGTGCTTGAGTACATAAATGAAAGTGTTAATTGCTAGTGAAAACAGTAATAAAACAGTGAAAACAATAATAAAAAATCAGAAATTCTTTAAGAATTTCTTAAAGATCTGGAACAAAGTGAAAAGATTTTATATTTTACTATTAATAGTTCTCCAGTATAGTTCCATAGACCCATAGTACCCCTTAATTCTAAATTGTAGATTAGGAAATTTTTTGTATTTTCCTTTTAGAAGAATTGAAATCAAATTCTGCCACATCTGCCAAGCCTGGCTGAACTTTCATTCTGTATGCATCGTTATTCATCCTTCATCTGTAGTCCAGGATACTTAGTTACTCTCGTGATGACTTAATTTTTTCTCTTCCTCCTGATTATCATAGATATTAGGGGCCCTCACTGGAATAATTTAAGAAAAATTCTTCCCTAAACAGCAGATCTGAAAAGCTTACTCCCCAAATACTTATTTATTCAATGTACTATACAAGGGACCTTAGTTTACATCTCTGTTAAGCCTCATAACACCTGTATCATAAAACTATCTTGGAGACTATTGATAATGTATATAAAGTGCTAGTGTGGGCTATCTAATACATAGCATATAATCAACAGAAGGCAAATGCTGCTTTTATAAAAATGTCTGAAACAAAAGCCAATACATGCCTTCTGCTGAAAGTGCTCATTTGTGTCCTGATTATGGTCACTGCTATTCTTCCTGAAATCTTTACTCCTGGGCAGTAAACAATGCCAGCAGAAACTAAAAGTGACCATTTTTCTTCTCTCTAAAGAAAATTTAATATTGACTGCATTTGTTAAAATAAGACATTGTGTTTTGTTTATTAGGCAGATATTCTTGGGGGAAAGTATTTTTTTTTTAAAGATCTCTCTTATGGCCTTGGCTAATATTTGAAATCTTATATCTTAGAAAAATCTTCATTCTTTGTCACAGTTAAGGGGTGGTTTGACTGGATTAATTTTTTCCTTAGAAAATTTTCCATAATTTTAAAAGTATTTAAAGCCTTTTGGCTTCTAGCTTCCATTGGTTTGGTTGAGAATCGGTTTTTTTGGACCACTTAGAGTCCTTTTTTTTCTTCGAGACGGAGTCTTGCTCTCCGTCTGCTGGAGAGCAGTGGCACAATCTCGTCTCACTGCAACCTCCATCTCCCAGGTTTAAGCGATTCTCTTGCCTCAGCTTCCCAGGTAGCTGAGATTACAGGTATGCACCACCACACCGAGCTAATTTTTGTATTTTTAGTAGAGACGAGGTTTCGCCATGTTGCCCAGGTTGGTCTTGAACACCTGGCCTCAAGCGATACACCTGCCTCAGCCTTCCAAAGTGCTTGGATTACAGGTGTGAGCCACCATGCCTGGCCTGACCACTTTGAGTCATGATCTTTAATCAGTGACCTGTTTTGTCTCTCAGTAACATTTAAACCTTTATTCCTGTTGTTTTAAACAATTTACCAGATACCTTTTGGCCTCCAGTGGCTGTTTGGAAATGTTTGGGGAAAGTTTTGATAGTCAGCATGCCTGGGGATGCTGGGGGAGGGTCCTTTTGGCGTTTCGTATCTGTAGGCCAATGAAGTTAATTTTCTTGCAGTTAATTTCCTTGCAACAGAGGGAACAGTCTCACCCAAGATGTCAGTGGAGGCCCTCTTTGGAAGAGTTGTAACCTTGGGGAAATATAAGAATAATTACAGCTGCATGTTGATTATGATGTATGACAAAGGAAACAAGACACATACACCAAAGACCAATGAGTATGTTTGGTAATCATGTTATAGACATGCTATGTGAAATTACAGAGGAAGAAAGTATAAATGACATGGTACAAATTGAAACAGAATAAAAATCAGTATGTGAAATACAGCCATTAAAAATTATCTTTCTATATTTATCATGTTATTTCTTGGACATTATAGGCACTATTATGCTTAGTAATGTTTCTGACACTTTTTCGGTATTTCCACTTTTGACACTTTTCGGTATTTCCAAGTAGTACCTACTCTTAATTACTTTAACAGATCAAGAAAATTAACCCTTTTGTATAGTAGGATATCTATTTGTAGCATAAACACTTTTTTTTATAGTAGGATATCTGTTTGGAACATAAACACTTAGCAATTCCAGATCCAGAAAGATTTGAAAAGAAACATTTTTGCAAAGGCTAGAACATGACTGATAATAATAACTATCTATTTCTAAATTAGAGTGGCATTCAGAAAGAGTTGATCAGGGTTATACTTGTGCAGTTTCATAGCAGTTTCTGAGTTAGCAGTTTGCAGTTCTATTTCATTAATGTTTTAGGAAATGATTTACCAGAATAGCATATGTAGGTAGCTGTATTATAAGAATTTGGATTATCCATCATTTTTCTGTGGTCCATTTTACTACTTTACTTTATTAATGTTGCTGACTAAGAAAACTGTACATTAGAAATGCAGGACTCCAAGGAAGCAGAGAAGGAGTAAGATAATGAGGTAGGAAGATGGAAGAAGATTTTAGAATAGTAGTTTGGTAATTTTGTATTAATAGAATAAAGCATTTTAAAATAATTATTAATGCAGAGTCTTCATCTTAATTTGCATATGGTGTACTTTTACCTTTCAGAACCTAAATCACAGCCACAGCAGCTTCATCAGGGACAATACAGATCATCAAATACTGAGCAAAATGGAGTAAAAGATAATAATCATCTGAGACATCCTCCTCGAAATGATACCAGGCAGCCAAGAAATGAAAAACCGCCTCGTTTTCAAAGAGACTCCCAAAATTCAAAGTCAGTTTTAGAAGGCAGTGGATTACCTAGAAATAGAGGTTCTGAAAGACCAAGTACTTCTTCAGTATCTGAAGTATGGGCTGAAGACAGAATCAAATGTGATAGACCGTATTCCAGATATAACAGAACTAAAGATACTTCATATCCTTTAGGTTCTCAGCATAGTGATGGTGCTTTTAAAAAAAGAGATAACTCTATGCAAAGCAGATCAGGAAAGGGTCCCTCCTTTGCAGAGGCAAAAGAAAATCCACTTCCTCAAGGATCTGTAGATTATAATAATCAAAAACGTGGAAAAAGAGAAAGCCAAACATCTATTCCTGATTATTTTTATGACAGGAAATCACAAACAATAAATAATGAAGCTTTCAGTGGTATAAAAATTGAAAAACATTTTAATGTAAACACTGATTATCAGAATCCAGTTCGAAGTAATAGTTTCATTGGTGTTCCAAATGGAGAAGTAGAAATGCCACTGAAAGGAAGACGAATAGGACCTATTAAGCCAGCAGGACCTGTCACAGCTGTACCCTATGATGATAAAATATTTTACAATAGTGGGCCCAAACGAAGATCTGGGCCAATTAAGCCAGAAAAAATACTAGAATCATCTATTCCTATGGAGTATGCAAAAATGTGGAAACCTGGAGATGAATGTTTTGCACTTTATTGGGAAGACAACAAGGTATGGATGCTTTAAAGATATTATACACTAATATTACTAAATGTAACATTCTAGTGGGACTTTATAGAAGCTGTCACTTTGGAACCATGAGTCTTTTTCTACTATTGTACCTGTTTAAAATCTTTGAACAGATTTATAGATATATAAAGGATAAACAAAATATTTAATATTCTTATGGATGCCTAGGGACAATCTGTCCCATAAGATTTGGTTAAGTTCGGTTTGGTTTTAGCTTACATGCCAGAAAAGTATTGTAAAAGTAATTATGTGAAGTTGAACTTTATTTTACTTATCATCAACTGAATTATATATGTTTGCTTTTCACTCTGGTAAAATTACACTGATTCCCAAGGAAGAAAATCAGTTGAGTGGCACAAAATGAAATTCTGCAGATTTTCAGTTAAAGAAAATAGTACACATTCAGCCTACTTTTTAAAAAAGTTAACATATAAGTTTATTTATTTTATAATAATTTAAAAATTATTAAACCATTGCTTCTCGGCCTTTTGGCTAAGATCAAGTGTAAAAATTATTAAACCAATTGTTAGTTTTATATTATATGGTGGCTAAAGGGAAAGAAAGAAATTGTAGGGGAAAGAAGGAAGGAAAGACAGACGATGAGGGCAAGAAAGAGTACAGTGGGTCAAGTAAAAGCCTAACCAAGAGATAGAAGACCAGCACAGTGAGAGCAAGAAAGAGAAAGGGACAGAGGGACCATCAGAGAGAAGGGGACTTTGCACATTTTTTTCCTTCTGCCCAACATGCTCTTCTATCAGCTACTCTTCTCATCCTTGAGGGCTTGGCTCAAACATCACCTCCTAGAAGAAGCCTTCTTTGACCTGCCCCATCCTCCTACTTACATTATTCTCTTAATCAGTGCCTTAATTACTTTTTTAAATTTATGACAACTTGTAAA
This sequence comes from Pongo abelii, assembly GCF_028885655.2. Taxonomy (NCBI): domain Eukaryota; kingdom Metazoa; phylum Chordata; class Mammalia; order Primates; family Hominidae; genus Pongo; species Pongo abelii. Next base: position 65,788,927 of record NC_071999.2, read on the forward strand.
TATTTTTTGTTTTGGTTCTTGAATTGGTATCTTTTTGCACTACCATGATATTAAGTTCCTTGAAGGCTGGACTGTGCCTCTCTGGTTTTCATCTGTAGTCTTGCTTCTTTCACAGTATAGGGACTTCATAATTATTTGTTAACTCTGTTAATTAGTTAATTCTGGAGAGAGCAATTATATATGAGAAAAGTAGGATGGTGAGGAGATGGAAACAATAGCAAGGTAATAAAAACATATGTAAGGGAGTTACAGAGCGAAGGGTCTGGGAGGATATGAGAAGCAACTCAAAAGAGGAAACATATTTTAAATAATTTTTTTTTTTTTTTTTGAGACGGAGTTTCACTCTTGTTGCCCAGGCTGGAATGCAATGGCGTGATGTCAGCTCACTGTAACCTCCACCTCCCAGGTTCAAGCAATTCTCCTGCCTCAGCCTTCCGAGTAGCTGGGACTACAGGCATGCGCTACCATGCCCAGCTAATTTTTTTTTGTTTTGGTTTTTTTTTAGTAGAGACAGGGTTTCACCATGTTGGCCAGGCTGGTTTCGAACTCCTGACCTCAGGTGATCCACCCACCTCGGCCTCCCAAAGTGCTGGGATTACAGGTGTGAGCCACCATGCCTGGCCCAAAATAAATATTTTATAGGTTGCAGTTGATACAGTAAGGATGTGCCCATGAGAGTGTGTGGCTAAAGGGAATGGTGTAAGTTAAGGTAACTGAAGATTTCAAGGAATTGAAATTAACACTAGGGATTTGGGTGGATCCTTTATTAAGGATGCTATAGGATTTGGGGTCAAGAACCAGGCCTTTTTGTGTTCATTAAATAATGAGGTATAAGCAGAGTGTTAGATGTTGCCTGATGATAGAATAAGGAGTACAGAGTGAAACAGCTAGATGGCATTGGCTTTTAAGATTTTTGTGTGACTGGGATGATGATTATTTAGAAACAGCATCTCTGTCACATCTTTACTTAAGCCTGGAAGGAAGGGAGGAGACAGCACTGGGTGTCTTTTCTTTTTCTCTGGAAAAGCAAAAGCCTTCCCAGGAATACCAGCAGATTTGGAACTATTTCACATGGCCACTTCCTGGCTATTAGGAAGGCTTGAAAAGCAGATGCAGGTGGTCTTCACTATCCAGATTCTTATTCTTCCAACTCAGACTACTTTCCAAAATTCAGGAACTATTTGTTTTGAGTAGTGGGAGATTCATTATATTTAGATATTTCTCCTTCATGGTGGAGGCAAGAAAAAGTGAAGTAATTGGAAATCAGTGTTTATTGAGCCAACAGTAGCTACCTTAGAAATAATAGTCACTGTATCTGATGCTCCTGTGAAAGGTTAAGGTGAGGATGGAAAAGTGTTTTCTGTATTGGATAATGTGGGGTTACTGGTGACCTTGACAACAGCAGAAGTAAGAGATTGGAATTCATCTTCAAAATGTTTGAAAGGCTTGGTAAGTGACTCAGGCTTTCCATTGAAATCCCACAAAGATCATACCCTGAGTAGTAACTGCAAAATTAAAACAGACAACCCTTACAGAGTCAAAAGCAACTCTCTACAGGATCAGGGATATCTGCTTATATTCTCTCTGCCAGTAGAAAATATAACTGTTTTACTGGGAAAAAATAACGTCTTCTAGAACCTTTCCAGTACTTATCTGCAGTGTCTAACATCCTTTAAAAAGTTATGAGCCATGATTAAAAAAACAAAGAACGATTTAATGACTATAAATGATTATCAAAAACAAAAAAGAATAGGCCTACAGATAATTAGATTGAGTAGAGTTCTTTAACAAATATTAATTGAATATTCAACAAATCATAATTGAGTAGCTGCTGCTATGTGCCAGGTGATTGGGGCATATCAGATAGTTATGGCTGTGCTGTACTAAAAGGCCTCCAAATACCTGTTACGATTGTTAATAAAGGTCTAATGTTAATTGTAATTGTATAAAAAAATTAATAATGTCCATCAGTAATAGCTGTGGTGAAAAAAGTAAATTAAAAAAATCAAAGTACCAAATTTATTGCCTCTGCTGAATATGTTCAAAATGTCATGTAGCATCTAAAAAACAGTAACTAACAATTCAGTTCCTAACAAAACAGTACCCAAAGTGTTTTGAGTGATTGGAGCATTCTTAGAGTAATTGAATGATCTTCTAAGATGGCTACTTTGATTCAGATTAGATGTGTACTTTCAGTTGTAGTGAGGAACTGTGGGCTCTAAATAGATTACACCACCCTTAACCATTGGGAAAAAGGTAAAGAATACCCTGTGAAAGAGATGGAATTAGTTAATCTTCTGAAACCACTAATTGAAGAGGTAGCTTTTAAATGTCTTGTCAAGAATGGACAGCTTTCCAGTGTTTTTTAGGCAGAGACAAGGGTAGACATTTAAGAAAAGGAATTGAGTGTAACTATCATTAAGATACCATAATCTTCTTAATTGCATTGTAATGATATTTTGGAGATAATTAATACATTAGTATACATATTGCTTAAAAAATTTCCTCACAATATCTTGCCTTCTTTCTAGCTTCATTTCCATAGGAGAATTTGGGAATTTCTGGAAAGTTCTTCCTAGAGACTGCTAAACTAGTTCAGCTGTTTTTTTCCTCAACTGGAATATTACAACAACCTCCATATTAGTTTCCTTGCCTGAAACTTTATTCCTTTTAAATTTGTCCTCAGTATTGCCACCACTGTGATCCTGGTCTTAGACCATGTCATTCCTTCTAGTTAAAGTCTTCACTGGTAGAATAAATATAGATTTTAGCATTTTTATTGGGTTTATATCCCAATAAACCCATCATAAGTTGAAAATATGATAAGTCAAAAATACATATATCTTAGTCATGCTAAGATATAGCATGATTCAGTGTTTGTTTAATTTACCTGAACTGGCATAATTTGGCAACTCAGAACAATTCACAGAACACAAAAGTGTGGGGCTAAGAAATAAAGGAAGAGGGGAGAGATAGGAAGGTATAACAAGAATTCTAAGATGAGGAAAAGTACAGCAGCATGTCTCTAAACTTGCTAACATTCAGACCTGGAAAGGAAACACCGTGGATTCACTTAATACCTTTGTAATATTAAATATACTAATTAAAAACCAACTATTTTGAGGGTAACTCATTTTTTAGAAGGATGTGAAAAATATTAATTTTTGTTGCCTTTAGCATTTTCTAATTTTAGTGAACCTCTTAAGAGATACTATTATTGGCTGGGCACAGTGGCTCATGTCTGTAATCCCAGCACTTTGGAAGGCAGAGGCGGGCAGATCACTTGAGGTCAGGAGTTCGAGACCAGCCTGGTCAACCTGGTAAAACCCTGTCTTTACTAAAAATACAAAAATTAGCCAGGTGTGGTAGCATGTGCCTGTAATCCCAGCTACTCGGGAGCCTGAGGCAGGAGAATCATTGGAACCCGGGAGGCAGAGGTTGCAGTGAGCTGAGATTGCACCACTGCACTCCAGCCTGGGTGACAAAGGAAGGCTCTGTCTCAAAAAAAAAAAAAAAAAAAGAGAGATGCTATTAGAGTAGAAAGTGTTATACTATAACAGAGTATTCAAATACCCTAGCTTGAAGAAAACATTAAGAGCAATTTGTTTTTTGTGTCCATTTCACATTTACTAAGCAACATTCAGACCTACAATTTCTGTCCTGAATGGGATGATCTGTACTGAAAGATTGCTCCAATCAGATGACCTATTCCCAGTTAATTTAACAGATAAATTTTAAAATTGTAGTTATTGGCCAGACATAGTGGCTCATGCTTGTAATCCCAACACTTTGGGAGGCCAAGTAGAGAGGATCACTTGAGGCCAAGAGTTTGAGACCAGCTTGGGCAACCTAGCAATACCCTGTCTCTATGAAAAATTTTTTAAAATTAGCCAGGCATGGTTGTATGCACCTGTAGACCCAGCTACTCGGGAGGTTGCAGCAAGAGGACAACTTAAGCCCAGGAGTTTGAGGTTTCAGTGAGCTATGATCACACCACTGCATTCCAGCCTGGGCAACAGAGTGAGAACTTGTCTCTAGAAATAAATAGAAATAAATAAGTAGATAAAATTATAGTTATTAAGTAAATCAGTTCCTTGTGAGTTTGTTAATATGCATCAGTTCTTAGAGCTGGCTAACACTAAGGAAACTGATAAGCCTCCGGACTTGCAATGTCTTTAATCCTATAAATACTGGATCTAAGTGATGGGCTTAGCTTCTTGACTGACATTCCTACTTCATTCTAGCCGCTTGTGATGACTGAAGCAATGAGCCGCCTTTTTTGCAATTTTTTTTTTAGTCAGATATTTCTGTTTTTAAAATAAATTACTCTGTAGTTATATATTCTGATTAGTATATAAGAATTGTTGGCTGGGCGCAGTGGCTCACACCTTTTATCCCAGTACTGTGGGAGGCCAAGGCAGGCAGATCACTTGAGCTCACGAGTTTGAGACCAGCCTGGGCAACATGGTGAAACCCCCATCTCTACAAAAAATACCAAAAAATTAGCCAGGTGTGGTGGCACACACCTGTAGTCCCAGCTTCTCGAGAGGTTGAGATGGGAGGATCGCTTGGGCTGGGGAGGCGGAGGTTGCAGTGAGCCAAGATCTTGCTACTGCACTCCAGCCTGGGCGACAGAGCAAGACCCTGTCTCAAAAATAAAAAAAGAATTGTCTTACTAATGTTAGTCAAAAGGGTTCCAAAGGTAAGTTTCCTTCTAAAGAATATTACACATTGGAACACTTTAAGAATTTACATTTCCCTCAAATATTGCCCTTTATAGACAATACCAATTGTCATATTTAAAACTCCTTTTGCCTCCTCAGTTTTACCGGGCAGAAGTTGAAGCCCTCCATTCTTCGGGTATGACAGCAGTTGTTAAATTCATTGACTACGGAAACTATGAAGAGGTGCTACTGAGCAATATCAAGCCCATTCAAACAGAGGCATGGGTACGTGATACATATTCTGTACAAAGGCATAAACTATTTTGAAGAAAATATATAGCTCTAAAGAATTAGATAGCCTTACAAAATGTGCAAGTGGAATAATATTTTGAATTTACTTATAACTGGCTACCCCTAAAGTAAGATTTTAATTCAATGCTTACACTGAACTACAATAAAAATGAATGCATTGAATTACTTTTCTTGTATAATGTTTTGTTGTGTTACGCTTTGGAAATAGGTGCCCTTATTTACATGTTTGCCAAAAATTTGTACATGTGAAATGGGTTTTTATGCATATTTTGTTTTTTTCCCAGTTTGTTACTTTGAATTTTACTAAATTATGTCCAGCAGCTGTCAAATTCAAATCTCTGTTGGATGTGCATATATCATTTATTATTTTAGTTACAGGTAAAATTTAAAAAAACACTTTAAGTTATATATGACTTTACACTGCATTTACTGCATATATATTGACGTATATATGTACAGATTAACTATAAATTATCTGTTTGCTAATTATTGGAGTAGTTTTGTTACCAAATGTTATGTCAAAGCTGTGTGATAACTTTGATGATGTAACTTAGAACTTACTGACTCATGGAGTCCATTTTATAAAGAACTTATGTGATTTTATATAGATTGATTCTTACATTTAGGCAAAACAGAAATACAAGACATTAGAATTAGCTCTGAAGTTTTTCGTACTTCTTTCATTTCTTTAATTTGTGAGTAGCTGTTAATAAATTTATTGTTATAAGCCAATATCAACAAATATGTTGGTATTTTCCTAAAATAGCAAAATATTCTAGAAAATTATATCATCCAGAGTAACCTTCATCATTGAAGGGTACATTGTTTTCTCATGAACTGCTTTTAGTTTTGGTCTTTTAAAATTTTTCTGTCATATCTTCAGTGGTACCCCTTCTCTGCCTTCCAAAAAGAGAAATAAAATGACAACAGAAAAACAAAAAACCTAATAGTAGTAATAATGTTTTGGGCCATGGATCTTTATTTTTTGCCTTTTTGATCTAGAGAAATTATTTTCTGGATAATTTATTATTCCAACTTTTACAACATAAGATTACTAATGGCTCATATGTTTAATTAAGAGATCGTTTCCCTAACTCTTATCCTCTAAACTTTAATTGCTCTTTGCCTAACTCCAAATCATCAATATCTAATTTACATCTTTCTTTTCTTGGAGAAAGTTGGTGTGACTATATTTTTACTCTTCTGAGAGGTTCTCATATGATGGCTATTTTCATTCTCTCTTTTCCATTAATACACACATTTTAATCTAGTTTTGATGATGAAAGTAATTATTTATTGAATCTGTATTTCTAGAAGTTGAGTCCTGGTTTGCTGTTTATTATGTTCTCAGTTGTTTTTAGCCATAGCAGTCAAAGATTCAAAATACAGTTCTTATGTTATTTACTTCTTACTTTTTAGAAGACTTAATAAGAGATTAATTTTCTCTCCCTAAAGAAAAATTTAGTTTTCTTACATGGTTTCTTCTCTCCTTCCTTTTGCTGTTCCAGGGTGGCCATAGCTGATGAGCACATTTCTTATTCCTCACTGTAGCCCTTCTATTCAGAGGTGTTTGGTCCTGAAGTGATCATTTTCTTTCTACAGTCAGTGACTTTTCCTATTTCTCCCTTAAGAGTCCTCATTGCTTTATCCTTGATTTTAGGTCTGTATAAACTTAGCTGGACAATAAATTTATCAGGTGTACAACTCATTTAATGATTCTGTTCTGAACTACAGCAATACTTTCATATTCTTGCTACTTATTTGTGAATATTTATCCTTTATTATGTCATTTATTAACCTATTTTCTTTTTCTGCAGTCAACTTAGAAATCTTTTATAAAATATTTGAAATACTTTACAGAAAGAAGCAGGATAGAATCACTAAATCTTTTGGAGATTCTGGTATTTCTTTTCTCCTACTTTTATAATCAAGTGGTTGTTGATGTTTTATGAATTTGCATAAGTTACTATAACAGACATCTCTGGATCATGCACATTATGATCAGCCTTTCTTCTTTATCTGCATAAATAATTAACTTAGTTGAGAGAAATATCTCCTCGAAATATAGAGGCCACCAGCTTAACATATCTCGACCTATTTCTATTTTAAAAGCTATTTGTGTGCATATAGATGTAAAAAAACCCTGAAGAAATATAGTCTGTGTTGCTGTCAGTACATGCAATGTAGAGTTAATATAGAATTCTCTTAGCCCCTGAGAGTATTGAAAGTGTTAACGTTGGGGTCTTTGAGTACTTTTTAAAAATTTTGGTAAGAGGAAACTGTAACAAGTTTTAAGTCAAAAATGTACAAAATTATCAAAAAACAAAACATTCACTGTACCAATAAGAAGGTAACTGTAACTGATAACTCATACTAGAAAAATTAAAGGGCTGCAAAGCTGCAGGGAAATGGTTAGAGAGGCCTTAGCACAATTACACTATGGATTGTGGAGTTTTTAATTTTTTAACTTGTGCACTGTATATGTGCACTACAATTTTTTTTATTGTGAAATGGTATTGTATCTTTCATTAAGATTTATGTTTGTATTGCCACAAGATTTTGGAAAACTCTTGTTTTCCTAAATGTAGCAGTGATCATTTAGTGAATATTTTTTTAAACTAGTTTGCAGAAAAACAGTCAAAAAAGCCTGCATATAAGCCAAAAGCCTTTGTAAAAAATTAGTTGCTTGTGTTGTCTTTTAAAAGTATAAGCATAAATCATTAAATAAAAAGCATGATATATGAAGTGACTCGATGACTAAGTTAATAGCTTGTTGTATGGAAAATTAAAATAAAAATCAAGTTAATACTTTAAGTGTTAATGTTTTTCTCATGAAATTTAGAAATTATTTGCCTTAAATTTGTCAGTAGAACAAATATTTATTTCTCCTTTTCGTGTGGATATGTATTTTTACTTCCAGAACATACTCGGGGAGTATATTTTTGAAATATTTTGAAAGTATTAATGTTGGGGTCTTTGAGTACACATTTATATGGCCAAAATGTGTGTTTTGATTATGATTAAATACTAATTATCTTCAAAATGATTCATTAAACTTTTGTTGTCATCCCTGGTTTATTTGTTCTAGCTAAATTTCACCTGTATTTTTTTTTTTTTTTTTTGGCTATCTTAAGGTATTCTATCTTAATTTGATGTCTTTATTACAGTGAACTTTCTAGTTAACACACATGAGATGCACAGCTCATTATTAACTGGATAAATGCTCTTATTTATCTCAAAAAATGAGTTCTTTGAACATTGTAGGATTTTTTTTATTTTAGCAAAGTAAATGAAGCATTATGGAGTCTCATGTTTTACTAGTAAAATTATATATGGAAAAAAACAGATTATTTTCTATTTCCTACCACTGTATGAGAAAACATTAGGGGCAAAGAAAACCTGCTACTTGTGTTTCCCACAGGCTCTTTCCAAATTGCTTCCTTTAAACTCTAAAAGAATTCCTGGAAACCGGTAAAAAGATGCCACAGGCAATTTGGTGCTGCTGGTCAGGCAAACTTTTTGTGTTGTTGCTTCTGAATTGCTCTCCTAAACCTGGGAAAACATTGTTGGGTCCTCATTTTCCATATATATTAATGACCTGAATTATATTGAGACTTTTATATCCTAAGAAGTGTTTCACAGTGTGCTGATATCTAAACTTTCTTTTTAAAAGTTCATAGTATCTGCTTCTTGGTATCAGGAAATGATCATTGTTCAGCTATTATTTCAACTAGAAAAATGATTATTGTGTAGGTAGTTGTTAGTTCTAAGACCTTAACATACAATACACATCATCTTGGCCAGTAATTCTGGAAGGTGATAGGCAAATTGTTATTGTCTTTTAGGTGATCATCCTATCTTAAGTGTTTTTCTGTAGAATACTCATTTTTTCAACAAATCTTCATTATGTATCTAGTACATCTCTTAGGTGTTGGGCACTGTTCTAGGTGAGGGTATATGTAAGTCTATAAAACACAAAAATCCCTGCCCTCTGCACAAAGATAAGAAAGTCATAGTTTTTATTATATGAAACAAACTGAAATATCTAATTAGGGTCTGAATTCTTCTTGAAGCTTTAAACAAAATACGAGCAGAGAAAATCTTACTTACTGAAGTTTTAATTTAAATAATTATAGGTTATTATTCCATATTAGTTTAAAGATAAAATTAATGTGGAAGAAGAAAGCATAACTTAAAGAATTGTATCTCTTTAAAAAGTTCTTATATATTTTATCTATTTAAAAAGTAAAATTTGTTTTTAGGAGGGTTTGCATTCTTTTTTTATGATAATTATATATATTTTCATGTTAGCATACTTTAAAATGAAGAACTATCAATCTCAAGTTTTAGTTTTGAAGTAACTTTGTATACAATTTATTTTATAATGTCATCCTGGGAAGCACATTTGAAAGTTACCTTTTCGAATTCCAATAATATTAAGAAGAAGCTATAAATTATTCCATCACTATTATAATATTAAAAAGAAAAATAGAACCTTCCATAATTCTAATGAGGAGGGTGATGGAGAGTTGTGATACATATAGTAATGAGTTTAAAATGAGTCCTAGATATAGGTCGTGTTAGTAATTTTAATGGCATAGTTATAAAATTAGGCTCCATCTAATTTTATTTGATAATAAAATATCATAGTAGATATTAAAAAGGATAATTCTTATAAAAACCATTGACCTCAAAGGATTAGAATTATGTAACAGTGTGGTTTTGCCAATTAGTATTTAGTAAACAATACAAGCACCTATGTGACCCTAGTCCAGAAGATTTTTCATTTTTACTGATAAGTTCTTAAATAAGTTAGCAGTTATAATTTTTCATACTTACTGGTTAAGGTCACTGAAATACATCTTCTTCTACCACACATATTTTGGGAAACTTTCAGAGATCGCCATGTGAGCAGTGCTCATTTTCTTTGCAATATAAACAACAGTAAACCAGAAGGAAACCGTATGGCTAGTTTAGCCCCATTTAAGAACATAATTTTCAAATCATGGTTCATGGAACTTAGGGATTGCATGCAGTATGTTTAAGCTTTCTTTTAGTAAAGTTTGGTTGTGTTAGATGGAGCTTTATTTATTTCTTCCTCATCTGTCACCCAGCCTTTTACCACTTTTGTGGGAGGTTGCGGATTATACAAAAACACTTTGCTGGAGATATAAAAACTGCTGACACAGAAGGACAGAGCATTTATTCATAAATGTATTCCATATGCATAAATGTTACCTTAAAATTTGTTCATTTCTAACCCTTAAATCCAAATTCAGTTTGTGATAGCTAAGCCTAATGGAATATTATGAAAAACTTGAGGTTTAGTTTTGATCTAGCTATATTATTCAATGGGGACATTTTAATTGACCATTTAAATTAATACTAAGAAAATAATATGCTATTTTAATAATCTGTACAAAGTATTGTTTGAACTCTAATATCTGATAATAACATATTATGATCTATTTAAACTATATGTAAAAACATATTTAAAAGGTTTCTGGGTATTCTGAGTTTTCCTTTATTGAGTAATGAAAGTATAGATTATGTTATTATTTCATGTTTCATTTTTCTGATGGTGAAGTAAATCCCAAAGTGAAATAACATGACAGGATATTACCTAACACATGCCGTCACTCTTTTTAAAGTTATTTTAATAATAATGCATCTGTTTCTAACTTTAATTACAATTCATAAAATAATTTAAGCCTTAAATTATTTAACTATTACTAAGTGGACATTAGTTCCACTTCACGGTTAAACAAATTTGGAAAATGCTAGATTAAAAATATTAAATATTAGGTTAGCATAACTATTTGAAAAATCTACAGCATTCTTTTTGTTTTTGTTTTTCTTTTTTTTTTTTTTTGAGATGGAGCCTTGCTCTTGTCACCCAGGCTGGAGGGCAGTGGCACGATCTTGGCTCACTGCAACCTCTGCCTCCTGGGTTCAAGCGATTCTCCTGCCTCAGCCTCCCTAGTAGCTGGGATTACAGGCACCCGCCACTATCCAGGCTAATTTTTGTATTTTTAGTAGAAACAGGGTTTCACCATGTTGGCCAGGCCGGTCTTGAACTCCTGACCTCCGCTGATCCGCCTGCTTAGGCCTCCAAAAGTGCTGGGATTATGGGTGTGAGCCACCTTGCTCAGTCCACAGCATTCTTTTTTTTTTTTTTTTTTTTTGGTATACGCGAATAATACCAGAAGCTATTATATTAATCTTTTATCACCTAAATCTCCCCTTTATTAATGGTAACCTAAAGTATGGACTTCTGAATATATGGCATTGGTTAATTAAGAAGTATATTTATGATACTTTACCTGTATATCCAATATTATATAATAGATTGATTTTTCATTCATGTATATCCAATATTATAGAATAGATTGATTTTTCATTCATGTATATCCAATATTATATAATAGATTGATTTTTCCTTCAGCATAGTCTTTTTTTTTTTTTTTTTTTTTTTTTTTTTTTGAGACGGAGTTTTGCTCTTGTTGCCCAGGATGGAGTGCAATGGCGCGATCTCGGCTCACCACAACCTCTGCCTCCTGGGTTCAAGCAATTATCTTGCCTCAACCTCCTGAGTAGCTAGGATTACAGGCATGCGCTACCATGCCCGGCTAGTTTTGTATTTTTAGTAGAGACAGGGTTTCTCCATGTTGGTCAGGCTGGTCTCGAACTCCCGACCTCAGGTGATCCACCTGCCTCAGCCTCCCAAAGTGCTGGAATTACAGTCGTGAGCCACCGCACCTGGCCTCCTTCAGCATAGTCTTAAGGAAGCATCATGGGTGAGAGCCACAACTGAATGGGGCTGGAATTGTTCAGGTGATCTTATTTTTTTCCCTTTGATACTTTTGGTTCAGTAGTCCTAAAACTTGTTCTCCTGGAAGTGCAAATTTTATCTTTTCATTTACTTTACTTATAGATAATTTTAAAGCTTTAATTTTAGACTGTACTGAATTTTACCATTCTTTTGCAAATATATGTAGAAGACTTGCTAATATACTCAGTGCACAGGAAATAAAGTAGTAAAATAAGTGGATCTGAAGGATATTTTTGTTTTGTCTTATTTCTGTGGTCTCAGAGATGTTAGTCTTCTATTGGGCATGTATCTTGACACTCATGTAAATATATTTTAAAGATTTTGTACAAATTGAAAAGGCATCCTTGTTGAATACACACACACCTGTTTCAGTTTCTGATGAATTTCTGAGCTTCTTTCATCTGCATCTAGAAAAGCAGAAAAATAATATTGCTCATTTTACCATAGACTTTATTCCCTTTCAGATGGAACTCCCTCAGTGCAGCTTCTCTCTTTTATAGTCAGTGATGGTGAACCTTGATGGTGATGGACTAAAAGTGGACTTATGATACATATTTGATTGCATACCATAATGAGTTGTCAGTTGTTCATTCTCTTTTTAAATCCTATGTATGTCTCTACTTAATACTGTTTCTCTTTAGTCTTACTTTTAGCGTCTTATGAGTCATCTCTCAATTTCCATTGTTTCCTAAACATTATATCCTTTTGGCCTTTTAATTTTTAGATTTCTTTTTCTTTTTACCTCTGGTGAGTGGTATCTTTTGATGTATATGGGCTACCCTTACTACTGATCTTAATTTATTGAACTTTACTGGACCTGTGCTGTTTATTCTAGAATCGTGTATAATGGGTTTCACTGTCATACCTCTAGTAAAAGAGTGGAGTTGTTCTGTTTCCCTGTGAGAAATATTCTGGTATTATAGAGCTTCCAGCTCCATTAAACTTGGGAACCACTGGCAAGAGTTTTACATTTTGGCTTGAAATAACTCTTTTAGTAGCCTGTCATTGGCTGAGAGCTCCATTCAGAAGGGAAAGGAAGTACTACAACAGTGAGTACATTTTATTTGCCTTAAAAAACTCATGTAGTTTAATAAGAGTAAACATAATGAAGAGGTTCTAGTAAACAACCCAGACCATCATAAGAATACAAAAGTTATTTTTTTTTGTACATAATTATTCTTGCCTCATCCACCCTGCTTGGGGTTTTCTAAAGTATGTTCTGAGGACATTAGTTCCACTTCATGGTTAAACAAATTTGGAAAATCTAGATTTAAAAAAATTTAAGTACATTTTTTGATTACAGGACTTCTTTGAGTCAATAACAAGTTAATATGTATTTTAAATCTCCAAGGGAGATATATAATGTATGTGTTTCACAAAGTTATTTTCTCATGGAATTTTTTTTTCCTGTATAGAACCTATTATATAATGTCTACAGGAAGTACTTGGAAACCATCTTAATTATTTGTTTTTATCTTTCTAGTTTTTAAATTTCTCATCCATAACATGGGTAAAGATTTATCTCTGGAATACATTGTTTTAGAATTTCCAAACCTCTAATAATATGGTATTTTTATGTTATTAATAGAGATTAAATATATAAATAGCAATTTTTCCTCAATCACATTCCAAGCCTCTTCCTTTCTGTGAGTAGAAGACAAAATATATTCCTGAAATTCTGTCCGTTTTAAGTACTTGTGCCATTAGTAATACTATTTTATTGCATACAAATAAAGATTTTATTTTACATATAATTATATACAACTCACTGATCTTTTAATTTTATTTTAACTAATTCTGGAAACTTTTATGTATTAACTTTCAGAAATTGTTATTTATGAAGACTCCCATTATCGTTTTTGTAATATTGCTGGTTTTTTTTGTGATTCTTACCTGATAACCTACATGAAGTTTATATGTCCCAGCAGTGAGGTATTTTCATCATTTCTTTGGGTTTTGTATTTGTTATTCCACAATAATCTAGTCTAAGCCAAAACCTGAAATTCCTTTTTTTTTTTTTTTTTTTTTCCTGTCGTTAAGCTAGCATTGGCTACTAAATCAAAAAAAGTGTTGGGTTGGGCATGGGGGCTCATGCCTATAATCCCAACACTTTGGGAGGCCGAGACAGGAGGATCATTTGAGACCAGCTTGGGCAAACATAGCAAGACCCTGACTTTACAAAAATAAAATAAAATAAAAAATTAGCCAGGTGAGGTGGTACGAACCTATAGTCCCAGCTACTCAGGAGTCTGAGATGGGAGGATTGCCTGAGCTCAGGACTTCAAGCTTGCAGTGAGCTATGACTGTACTACTCCACTCCAGCCTGGTCAACAAAGCAAGACCATATCTCTTAAAAAAAAAAAAAAAGAAAGGAAAAAACGAAAAGAAAAAATTGTCAAAACTAGTAAATTCCATTATGTATGTGTACATTTTTAAATGGAGAAGAGGCCTCCTAAAAGACCACAATTTCTACTTTGTATCAACATTTATATTGCTCTTTTATTAATAGGCTACTGTGTTGTCTCTGAAGCCTTTGAATAGTATATTAATTCATTAAAAGCTTGTTATTCAGAACCTTCTATAAAACAAACTCTTATTAGTACTTAACTGCTCTTGATCTCCTATTCTTACTTTCCTGATACCAGTTGATAAATCAGATGAGCTGTGATACTCCATATCAAACTCCAGAGCTCACTTGAGAGATCGCAAAGTGAGTTCATGCAAAGGAACTCTATAAATAATCAACAGATGTATACTATTAGTACCTTCTCTTTTAAATCTTGATATTATCAGAATTTTAAGTTAGTATATGAACTGGGTTGTTAGCTAAAACAGTGGAAGGAGATCAGTAATTATTTATTGAATGATGGTATACTCCTGGTGGTCACCTTTATTACTGAAAAGTCCTTCTTCAGACACCAAGCCTGTACATGACAGTTTAATATGATAGCTTTTCAACAAATATTCTTTGAGTTCTTTTGGTACCAAAGCTACTTTAGAAAAAGAGATTGGTCTATATGCTCAAGGGATTAAAAGGATATAAGAGAAGTAGAAGATATGTTTTCTTCCCTTCAGAAGCCACCTAATATTGTTAAGGCTACCATGACACTGAGATGATACCAGTCTGGGAACCATTGCTGGCATGGGTCTTGATTATAGTTTTACATGATAACAGCATGTTAAGTAAATGAGATAATTTAGGAAGTAATTTGGGAAGCCCAATATTGACTTTTCAAAAACTTCTATTTAACAACCTTTTATTCGCATCTTTTATCATGTCTGATTATGATCACTTTTCCCAGATTGTGTAATTAGGAAATTAGGGTCAACCCTCTTGGTCATGATTATTAAAGAGTTTATTATACAAAACAAGATATTAGAAGTCAGTTTAATTTTAGTTCAGTATGATTCAAACCGTAAAATTTAGGGACATGTAATTTTAAGTGTTGGTAACCATTTTTTTGGTACCACTTAATGAATGACTTAGGACACTAGTGGACCATCTTATCTTGAAAAGACTTAATAAGGCTGAAAATAATGTGGAGAATGTACACAAATGTATCTTTTTCTCTTAAGGTGATCAGATAATATAACTATTATTATTAGAAAATCATGAATTTGACCATCAGTACCCAAAAGAATGTTAGACTTGATTAGATTCTTAGAATATGAAGTTGAAGTATTAAAGCAAATGGAAAAAGGAGACATATCAAGGGGTTGAGAGTATTGGTACTTACTCTAAATTTTCAGTCTATTTTAGGTGAACTGTTTATTCTCTTTTTGTTCTCCCTCTGTTTCTCTCTTTCTCTTTATCTAAGCTCCTCCTCCTCATTCTCTTCCTCCTTTATTTTGTTTTCTATGTGAGTGTTTACCTTTTTATTCATCTTATGCGTGTCATGTGGCTTTTATATAGGTTGCATATTTTCCAACTCAAACAGGACTAGTGCTCAAATGAAGTCTGAATAAATAGAGCATCATTTAAAGTTTAGAAAGCCTCTAAAAGCTTTGGGCACAAATACATTGACATACCTGGTTGATCTTTTGTATGCCCTGATTATTGTAAATGCTTGCTTTGTACTTGGCCATACTGGTGGTGGTTCTCATAAATGGAAAGACTTTTAGAGACTGACTTGTATTGGAACTTATTACAAAAAGATCTAGAAATGATAAAATATTGATCATATGCCCAGTCCATTTATATTGTATTCTTTAGAAATTAGCAAGGGAAATAAAATTTCTCATTAAGTACGTTTAAAACTCATTAGAAACATAAGTAATTAAGATGGGAAATTAAAATATATAATTCATTTAAGAAAAAGTAAGGAACTAGAGACTAGAAAGTCTAAATTTTGTTATAGAAGTTTAATTATAAAAGGCTACATTAAAAAATTTTAGGCATAATTTAGAAATAAATAAAAAATTTACATCTCAAGGTGGTGATGATACACTTTCCTATGTGTTGAAAATATTTAAAGTGGTCATGAAAAGACTGAATATGTGAATTTCCTATCTATTCTAATGACTATACTTACATTCATGAAATAGTCATTGAGAGAACATGATTAAGATAGGAAAAAAGTGGTCATACCGGGCTACAGGTAGATTTGGTGTCTTGATTCTTAGGCAGTTTTCAAAATAATTTCAAAGTTTTGGCAGAAACTGCTAAGCAAAATTTTTAAGCAAACTGCTTTAAATAATTTTCATTATAAAAAATGTTTTATATTCTGAAATGAGAATTACTATACTTTGAGGTTCCAATGAATTTCACATAAATGGCAAAGTATAACCAAAAAAAATCTCATGACATTGTTCACCACTTTTGCCATTCTTGGACCCAAGGCTGGAAAACATTTTCAGATACTGTGCTTTATCCTGAAAGGATTTGGTGAAAAGGGATCTCTGAGGTGAATATCTGCTCTGCTTGGCCTTTGAGAGAAGGGGAGAGGGCAAGGCTGGTCTTGGGCAAATTACTTCCACCTCCCTTTTTGCCCTTGCTTCAGCTCCAGGGGAGCTGGAAATGCACAGGAGGAGTCAGAAGACCTGGGTTCGAGTCCTGGCTCTGCCACTTACTACTTATGTGACTTTGGGTAAGTTACCTAATATCTCTGGGTCCCAGTTTCAGTACAGGATTGTTGTGAGAATTAAACGATCTATGTAAATGTGCTCTATAACCTCCCAAGAGCTGTAGAAATATAAATTCTTATTATCATGGGCTTAGCCTTCTTCTCCCCTATTCTGTAGTCTATTGTCCTCAAATATCCCTTTTTAAAGCAAGCCAGAATGACTTAACTACTTTTGTTTCTCCCTATCTCCTCTTCATATTGAAAATATTATTTCTATCCTCTGTCTGATTAACAGTTAAGTATTCTAAGAATGTAAAACCCAGTTGATTAAATTAATCTTCACTATAGAGAGTGGATTATTATGACCCCTTCTTAACCTTCCCACTCTCACCTTTCTTCTTTAATATTCTCAGAATTATGTGCTTAGAAACATCAAAGAATCTCTAATGCATGAAAATTCAGACAGTGTTGAGGAGAAAGATTTTGGCAGAGGGAAGTGCCTTGAATCCTGTTTCTTAGCTCACTGCTCCATTAGTTAGTAAGGTTGACTGGGAAGATGGTTATATAAATGTGCCTCTAGTCCATTCATTTTCTCTGTGGGAAAGGAAATGGAAATAGTTCAGAGTTAAAAGTTCTTCAGAGGTCTCACTGAAAGGTTAACCTGAGGAGTATAGCAGAGAGAAGAGATAAGGAATTTGGTGGCTATTTGTTTGGTCAGTGCTTTGAGTATTATCTGATTTGCCTCAGCTTCTCAGAAATTAAGTCCTAGCCCACCCTCAGCCAAACTAAACTTAAAATGCTGTCTTTATTGGGTGCTCGGTTTATAGAGGGTGCTTGCAGCTAAGGAAGAAAGAGCACTTGCCTTCTGGATCACACCTGGGTTCTGATCAAGGAATTTTTATGAGGGCATAAGAAGAGCTTGTCGCTCTACTTGTTCCAATCCTCTCCAACAATCTAAGAATGCTTGGTCTGACTATCTGTAAATAATAGTAATAATAGCCACTTACATGAGCTGCTTGCCATTAATGCCTAATTACCATGGAGCATAATAACAGTTACTCATATCATGATTAGATTACATTATTAAAGATTTTTTTATTTTGTTTTTTTAAGCCTTGAACCATTCACTTATGCTCAATATGGTTTCTTGCTGAAGTAGCAGTGTCATCTTTCATAACTAAAAATTAGAGGAAAATATGGTAGAAATCAAATGCAAATTGAAACAGTAAAATACACTTTTAAATTTACCAATTAGTGGAAAAAATGAAATTATAATACTTATGCTGGCAAGGATGCAGTGATATGGATACTCTTATACATTGCTGATGGTGCTGAAAATTAGTATGATCCTTTTGATTATTTTTTCCCAACACTTAAAAATGTTCATAACTTTTAAACCAGTAATTCCATAGTTGCTAATGTCTCCTAGGGAAATAGTAGAAGAAAAAAGCTAATTGCTGGGAGATTATCATTGTAGGATTATCATGGTAGTGAAAAACCAGAAGCTACTTAAGCATCCAACAGTAGGAGAATAGTAAATTGTCATTCATCTGCTGGATGAACTATTATACACCTGTGATAAAAAAGATCATTACAAAGGCTGTATGAGAAATATATATAAGTGATTAAAAGCAATTTATAGCTTGAATGAGAAGACACTCAAGGTAGTGGTTGTTTTAGAGTCAAGTCTCTGGGTATGTGTATTCAATTTTATAAATGTTCTGTAATTTTGGATTACATTTTACTTTTAAAAAGTAAAAGGAAACAAAATTAAAATAGAAACATGTTGTGACAGATCATTATTAGTTTCTAGCTGCAAGAAAAGTTTGGTAACAGTTAACCCCCTCAGCCCATTTTCAGTAGAGGTTCTCATTAAGAACCTGCCATTTGAAAATCTGTGTCATAATAGTGACTACATTATTGCCCTAGGATGTCAGCAAAATTCAGTATTGGAAAATGCCCTATAAAGCTGGTTTTAGCTTCTGCTGGTAACATTAATATAATCCTAAAAATATTGACAATGTTTCAGGCCTTCTAGAGCCATCTTTCTGCCAGATATTAATACGTTAAATAGATTGAAATGTTAATTATATACTTGAGCATTCTAAGACACGTGTGTGTGTGCACGTGTATTTGTACATGGACAAACGTGAGAGATATCAGTGTTTAAAAAGTTGTGATATTTACTAAATTTTTCCTTTGGGGGCTTATCTCAGTAAAGAAAGTAAGAAAAGGTAGAAAATAATTTTGTTTAAACTTTTGTTTAATCTCATGAGGCTTAACCTATTGACTTATCTGTCTATTATTGACCATTTTATGAAAAGAGATTTTTCTAACATGGAGCACACTTTTAAATGAGAAAAATTTTTTTTAGTGCTCATCGTATTTTTTTATGACAGTTATAAAGTGTTGTCCACTATAGCTGTGGAATTATAAAACAAAATCCAAATAGGGAACCAAGTAATCCTATTAAGAACATACTCTTATGATAATATAATTAATTTGTAAACTACCATATAATAATCTTGTTGTGGCATTGAATAGTATGCCTGCATCATGAACACTTGATCTCTTTCTAATGGGTACCATGCCAAAATATTGGTAAATGTTCAAAAAAGAACCTAAACAATTTATAGTGTGTCACTAAGAGTAGAGAGAGCTTAGAAAAATAGTCTGTTTCAAAGTTTATGCCACTGCATGTTATAACACTCATTAAATGAAGAAACACAATACTATGAGGTTTATCAAATTATGAAATTGATGAACATCTCATTTGAAAAATGTATTCTAGTGATAAATTCTTTGGTAAATTTAGGAAATTGCCAATGAAGTATACAGAACAGAATTATTTGTATTCATCTAAGCCTTTGAGGATAAATGTCTCAGAACATGTAGTAATGTGAAGAATTTGGTGTGAAAATATTTGTATTAGTGAATTTTACTGCTTTATTACACTTTTCTTCTAAACAGTCATGTTCTTGGAGGAGTTAATGCTCCGTGTCTGTAGATACGAAAAGAGTGAAAAACTTTATCTTGCATGAATTTTATAAAAATGATGACTGTATTTGATAAACTGGTAGGATTTGTCTTAGTAAATAGATTGCCTCTGGGTTCCTTTCTTCATTGGAAGAAAAATGAACATTTTGTGAATGACAAGATTCTTAGTCTCTTTTCAGTATTACATTAGTCAAGTAATCTAGATGAATTGTAAAATCACTTTGTAAAGTGCCAGTTAAGAGCTAGTTTTGCATTTTGTGTTAGGTTAACTCACTGGGATAAAATAGTCAAATTGCTTTACTCAAACCAATAAAAGAAAAACTGTTTATGTTGTTACCTGGCATTATAAAAAATAAAACTTTACATTTGTGAAGTAATAGTAAAAGCTCACTTTATTGAACTATTGAACACTCAACTTTGTACCAGACATTATTCTAAGCTCTTTTACTTACATTAATTCATTTAAGTATAGGAGCTGCTTATGGATACTGCAGCCATTTCAGGATAGCTCTTTCTGTCTGTTGAGAGTAGAAAGTATTGTGGTTAATTTGTGTTTGACAGTAAGAACTGTAGCATATAAATTATATCTACTTTGTTTTACTAATTTCATTATGTATTTAAAATGCGAGTGAGATGGAAAACCCTTCCTTTTGGTCTACTTATATAAACCTTTAAGAGTTTAATGTGGTCAGTCTAATTCTCTTCTCTAGCCTCTGTATCCACTGGGATATGTGGAAAGAGCATGAATTTTAGAGTCCACATACCTTGGGAAAGATATAGAATATTTGTTAACTTTAGATTTGTTTTCTTCTATGGAAAATACCTATAAAAACATGTAACCTCACAGGATTATTGTGAGGAACATAAGAATTATTCAGTAAATATTTTGTTAGGTCATTGGATGATTGAAATGCTTGGCACACAGGTTGTTAATTAATGCTGGTTCCATTTCTCTTGTTTTCCTTTAAGGCTTTGGAAAGAACAGTCTCTTTTATTGTTCACCTCCTGAAAGTAATGCTTGTTGCCCCTTAATTGCAGCAGCAGCCACTGATTGAAATTTCCAGATCAGGAGTTGAGTATCCATTCCAAATTACCTCTCTAGAAAGTAAACCCAAACTGCTTCTTTGCACCACCCTTTTCTTTAGACTAATTCCTTTTCCTTTTATTTTTTCTGTTAAAATTTTCTTTTCTGTTTCAATGTGTATTAATCCATTTTCACACTGCTGTCAACATAAAGATACTACCTGAGACTGCGTAATTTATTTTAAGAAGAGGTTTAATTGACTCACAGTTCTGCATAGCTGGGGAGGCCTCAGGAAACTTACAAAATGGTAAAAGGCGAAGGAGAAACAAGCACCTTCTTCACGAGGCAGCAGGAAAGACAGTGAATGAGGAACTGCAAACACTTTTAAAACCATCAGTTCCCCTGAGAACTCACTCGCTATCATGAGAACAGCATGGGGGAAGCCGTCCCCATGATTCAGTCATGTCCCGCCAGGTCTCTCCCTCAACATGTGGGGATTACAATTTGAGATGAGATTTGGGTGGGGACACAGAGCCAAACTATATCTTTCTGCCCCTGGCTTCTCCAAAATCTCATATCCTTTTCACATTTCAAAACCAATCATGCCTTCCCAACATTTCCCCAAAGTCTTAACTCATTCCAGCATTAACTTAAAATTCCAAGTCGAAAGTCTCAACTGAGACAAGGCAAGTCCCATCTGCCTTTGAGCCTGTAAAATCAAAAGCAACTTAGTTACTTTCAAGATATAATGGAGGTACAGGCAGTGGGTAAATGTTCCTATTCCAAATGGGAGAAATCAGCCAAAACAAAGGGGCCACAGGCCCCATGCAAGTCTGAAACCTGGCAGGGCACTCATGAAATTTTACAGCTCCAAAATAATCTCCTTTGACTCCATGTCTTACATCCAGGGCATGCTAATGCAAGGGATAGGCTCCTAAGGCCTTGAGCAGCTCCACCCCTGTGGCTCTGCAGGGTACAGCCCTTATGACTGCTTTCACAGGCTGGTGTTGAGTGCCTGTGGCTTTTCCAAGCACACGATGCAAGCTATAGGTGGATCTACCATTCTGGGGTCCAGAGGATGGCAGCCCTTTTCTCACAGCTTCACTAGGCAGTGCCCCAGTGGGGACTCTGTGTGTGGGCTCCAGCCCCACATTTCCCCTCTGATTTGCCCTAGTAGAGGTTCTCCATGAGGGCTCTGTCCCTGCAGCAGACTTCTGCCTGGATATCCAGGCTTTCCCATACATCCTCTGAAATCTAAGTGGAGGCTCTCAAAGCTCAACTCTTGTCTTCTGTACACTTGTAGGACCAACACCACGTGGAAGCTGCTAAGGCTTGGGTCTTGCACCCTTTGAAGCTACAGCCCAAGTTGCATCTTGGCCCCTTTTAGTCATGGCTGGAGCTGGGGTGGCTGGGATGCAGGACACCAAGTTCTGGGGCTGCACAGAGCAGCAGGGCCCTCCAGCCACAAACCATTTTTCCCTCCCAGACCTTCGGGCCTGTGATGGAAGGGGCTGTCTCAAAGATCTCTGAAATGCCCTAGAGACATTTTCCCCATTGTCTTGGCTGTTAACAAGTTACTTATGCAAATTTCTGCAGCTGGCTTGAACTCTTCCCCAGAAAATGGGTTTTTCTTTTCTACCCCATGCTCACACTGCAAATTTTCCAAACCTTTATGCTCTGCTTCCCTTTTAAACATAAATTCCAATTTCAAACCATATCTTTGTGAATGTAGATCACTGAACGCTTTCAGGATAAGCCAGGTCACCTCTTGAATGCTTTGCTGCTTAGAAATTTCTTCAGCCAGATACCCTAAATCATCATTCACTATCAGCATTTTGGTCAACACCATTCAACAAGTCTCTAGGAAGTTCCAGACTTACCCACATCGTCCTGTATTCTTCTGAGCCCTCCAAACTGTTGTATCCTCTGCCTGTTACCCAGTTCCAAAGTCGCTTCCACATTTTCAGGTTATCTTTATAGCAGTATTCCACTCTGCTGGTACCAATTCTCTGTATTAGTCCATTCTTACACTGCTCTAGAGATACTACCTGAGACTGGGTAATTTATTTTTTTTAAATAAAAAAGAGAGATTTAATTGACTCACGGTTCTGCATGGCTGGAGAGGTCTCTGGAAACTTAAAATCATGGCAGAAGGCAAAGGAGAACCAAGCACCTTCTTCACAAGGTGGCAGTAGAGAGGGCAAAAGGGGAACTGCTAAAACCATCAGCTCTCACGAGAACTCACTCACTATCACGAGAACAACATGGGGGAAACCGACCCCATGATCCAATCACCTCCCACCAGGTCCCTCCATTGACATGTGGGGAATAAGATTTGGGAAAAGATTTTGGTGGTGACACAGAGTCAAACTATATCACAATGTTACTAATATAATGAGGTTTTATATTAGAAATCTTAAAATGTAGTTTTAATATAAAAATCTACAACTCTTTTTAAAGTAAACTAGTTTTTCTCACAGAATGAAAGAACCATGCTCCTTTAAGATAACAATATTGGTTGCAAAGTTATAAAGATTTCAGGTTTTTCTTTATGAAAACCATTTTCCTTCACACTTTTGAAATCCTACAGTTTGTAACAGCCTTCATAAATCAGTGATTTTCGTTTTAGCTCTGGCACAAAGCTTTTCAGCCAGTCCTGCTGTCTGTACCTGCTGCTTGACATCAGCAGGATTCTTGTCAAAACCTGGGTTTTGCATAAATTAGTGTTTAACCCTGGACAGGCTTTTCCTCCTCACTTCAGAGCAGCTTTTAAAAGACTGTCATGCCCTTATTCAAAGATAATGAAAGTGAATTTGACTATTGTACCATGCATTTTGTACTCTGGAGAATGTAGCTTATCAACACTGTTAGAATAACTTGAACTTTCCTAGTCTTTTTTATTTCTCTTTGAGCCTTAATTAATAATCTCCAGTCTTACACATTGCTTTACAATAGAGACATCATCATTGATACTCCAGTGTACCTTTCTGTTTGTCCGGAGGATCTGTTTGCTCTACTTTTTAATAAACAATTTACATTGGGGGCAGGGGCACAACAAAGGGGGGCACACTTTAAATAATCTTATGGATAAACTTAGAATTTTTAAAAAGTTGATTGTCTTAATACTTTTCAGGAAGATACTATTTGAAAACCCAAGAAAATATGTGACTCTAATAACAGAGACTTCGTGCTTTCCTAACTTGTTCTTGCTGTCACTGTTTCAGTTACGGCTGAATAGCAAAGGAGAAATAGCTTCATCCTTGAACGAGAAGAATATAACACATATTTGATATGATCATACATTTATTATGTTCTTCCTTTGTGTAAGATGATAAGCAAATTACTCTCCAGATTGTAATCAGTTCCCCCAACCTCTGTTGAACATCTCAGATGTTTCAGATGTGGAATTACAGGTTACTAAAATACGGTTTATGAATTTCAATAAACCTAGAAATAGAATCATTACACTAAAATGTAATATATCTAGTAGTCCTAGTTGAATCAGGTGATACATGTCATCCAATTTTCCTTTACCTAAGTTGACAGAAATAAGTTCATCTCTCTTATTGTTCTTGTAGAAAATCTTGGGGATACTTTTTCTTTCTTCAACCATACTACCGTCAAAAATGACTGAGAAGGTTTTCTAAGCTTGGAAAGAGAATAATTCTTTTTAAAAGAGAGCTAATTACTAATATGCTGAACCTTTTGAAATCTCAATGTAAGCAAAAATTCATACATTTAAGCATATTGCGCAAAATCAGCATTTATATAACAAGATGATATATTCTCTACTAACTTACTGAGGTAAAGTAGTATAAATGGTTGATAATGTGAGGATTAGAGTTTCAAAACATGATTACCATTGGAATGCTTATTGTGTGCTCGACACCGTGTATAACTCTTGATGTACATTAACTGATTTAATATCTATAGGATCTCTATAAAACAAATACTAATATGTTTACTTTACACACTAGGAAAACTACAAATATAGGTTCAGAGCTGTTAAGTAACTTGCCTAAAATCTTTGAGCTAGTAAGTTGCAGAGCTGATAGTCAGGTTTAGGACTTGGTGACACCATAGAGCATGAACCTTCACTTTATCTGTAAATGGAGGTAAATGATACAAACCTACTTGAGAATTTTTGTATGAATTTAATGAAATAATGTTTATAAAAATGTTTAGCATATTAATTGGTTCTCAATATGTGATAAATTGTTCTGATGAGTATTATTTAGTTCATTCAATCTTAGTTCTCACAAACTATAAGGGTGAGAACAGAAAATGTAGTGGTTAGAGGTATCAGCTGGTACTTTTCAAGGTGATAGAAGTATTTTACATAGGGCAGGAAAAAAAACCAACATATTTCTTTTAACCTATTATTCCATTGCTAAAAGAACTTAATTTTACACTAAGACTATCTTTATTGTCTTCTAAAATTCAATAGGATCTTGGTTCAAGATTAAGGTACATTTCAACTGTCCATTTAGATGTTACCCTTTTAGATGGTAGTCTTCTAACTTCCACTCAGTTTGTAAAAATAAAGGCTGACAAGTCACCAAAATAACTTTTCAGAAATACCTGATGTAATATTACATAGTTAATTTCAGAATATACCAACAATAATACTGTGCCAAAATAATATCTTTCATTAACACATGGACTTTAACTATACTTAAATTTAAAACTTTGTATTTAGGTTGGGAAAATAATTCTCTATAAATTTAGAATAAAATAGATCTGGGAATAGATTGTAAGCATTTCATTTGATGGCAAGCACAATATGAGTGACCAGTAATTGAGCACCTACTAAAAATATTAAAGCAAGATTAGATATCAGATTGCCTAATAGATTTGTATATTGCCTAATAGAGTACCTTCATGAGAAATAATAGCATTGTATTCCAAGTAAGCCATACTTGGAATGTTATTCTTAGTACTAGGTTATGCAGAATGGTAACTATGAAAATGTATAAAGGAAAAGATGATCAAGATGGTGGAGATTCTGGAAATAATGGTATTTGACCAAGAATTCTTATTAATAGAATAAGGAGAAGTAGAATATTTATTTTTAAATAATATCTTTCATATAGCAAAGGAAACAGACTTAAGAAAATATAAATAGAAGTTCCAGAGGCCAGGTGCAGTGGCTCACGCCTGTAATCCCAACACTTTAGGAGGCTGAGGCGGGTGGATCACCTGAGGTCGGGAGTTCGATACCAGCCTGACCAACATGGAGAAGCCCTGTCTCTACTAAAAATACAAAAAATTAGCCGGGCATGGTGGCGCATGCCTGTAATCCCAGCTACTCGGGAGGCTGAGGCAGGAGAATTGCTTGAACCCAGGAGGTGGAGGTTGCGGTGAGCTGAGATTGTGCCGTCGCACTCCAGCTTGGGCAGCAAGAGCGAAACTCTGTCTCAAAAAAAAAAAAAAAAAAAAAGTAGTTCCTGAAGTTCAGATTTGCACTTTCTAGTGAAGGATGCAAAGCAGTGGAGTTGGCTGCCTGAGGAAGCCAGAGCTCCCTTCACCAGAGTTATTTGCAAGAGGCAGAGCCACCATTTGAGTGAAATGCCATGGATGAATTTTGTGCTAAAGGGAAGATCAGAGCAGTGACTCCTGGAGTACCTCACATTTCTGAAACTATAGCTTTAGTACTCAGCCTGATAATTGATAAAGGTTTGTAAACCATAGTTTTCTTTATATTTCACTGAAGAGAAATAACAAACTATGGGTTGTTGGACATGAATAGGGAGTTAAATGTGATAATGGTGTTTGGTACATTGGGCCCTGCCTGCTTTAAGGCTTAAATTTTTCATTCTTTTCCTGTCATTTTTATATTTCTTAACTCTCATTAAGAGGGTGAAAACATCAGCAAACAACTATTTTTGTATCATTTGGTATAAAAATTTTTTCTTACAATTATATCAAGCATTTATTATAATTATCTCTCCTACCACTCCAAGTTTTAGTACTTTTTTGTGGCATTGATCTGGCCTGTATTTTATCAATTTGGCATGAAGGATTTTTTTTTTTTCTGATTTTTTTTTTTTTTTTTCTTTTTTGAGACAGAGTCTCGCTTTGTCACCAGGCTGGAGTGCAGTGTGCAATCTCGGCTCACTGCAACCTCCACCTCCCAGGTTCAAGTGATTCTTCTGCCTCAGCCTCCCGAGTAGCTGGGACTACAGGCATGCGCCACCACGCCCAGCTAATTTTTGTATTTTAAGTAGAGATGGGGTTTCACCGTGTTGGCCAGGATGGTCTTGATCTTTTGACCTCATGATCTGCCCACCTCACCCTCCCAAAGTGCTGGGATTACTGGCGTGAGCCACTGCACCCGACCCTTTTTTTCTGATTTTTAAAAATCTGTATTATAGGTGTCCGTGGCATACTGTATCTGTCTGTATTGTTGGCCAGTCACATATATAAAATACATTGGCCTGTTTTAGCATTAAAAGCATTCTGGCATTATGATATAATCATTGCTCTCAGAGAAAGAATTCGTTAACTCATCTTATATTAGCCTACCAATTTAAGATGTAAAAATGACATAAACTATGAGAGAGTGAAATAGTTAACCACTTGTGATTAGTGCTCATATGTCTTAACCATAAAATATTCTAAAACATACTCAGTTAGCATATTTGGGAAAGTAGTTGCTTTTGCAAAAATAATTTACAGGCATTGACCTGAAAACATATCAATAGGCATAGATAGGCATATGCATTTTTCATTATTAATCATAATTGCTGTACTTCTACCTTTAAAATTTTGTTTCTAACTGGTTTCTTTTTATGGGATATCTTAAAATTTTAAGGGTGTAGGCTAAAGGCAATATGTTCAAAGACGTCAATCATGTTAATTTATTTTTTGCTTTCTCTTAAAATACTCAGATTTTATAGAGTGTCTGTAACTTTTGATTGATCATTTTCAGTAATGCACCTTTGCTAATTTCTTTCCTCCTTTTGTTCTATTTGCCCTTTTTTCTTTATACATTAAAAAAGAAGAAAAAGAGGCCACCCCACCTCTCCCCAAAACAAAAAAATGGTAACAATAAAATGAATTATATGAAATTATTAGTTTTAGTGAATAGTTTTTGAACCTCTGAAGAAATAAAAGTTAAGCTGGTGGCAAGAACCTTTCTGCTTGCATTGGCTCTTTCATTTTTTTCCAAAGACATTTTTGCTTTTTTTTTTTTTTTCTGTTGAAAGCAATTTGAAGAATACACTTACAACAAGCTAAGTTCCTAATTTTCAGCAAAATCTATCAGTCTTATTTAGTTTAATTGAAGTGAGTAAACAAACTCATGTGTTTTGAATAGAAGTATATTTTATTAACTTAGAGTTATTTCATTGAGACTAATAGCCAACACTGCCTATTTGTGAAGCTCTTTTTAGGTATTTCTCATAGAATTCTCCTGATAAACCTCTGAGGTCATTACTTTAATCTATATGAGAAAACGAAGATGTAGAAAAGATGAGTAACATGCCTATGATGTGGTAGAATCTAAACCCAGACTCAGATCTGACTTAAGAGGTTGAGCTCTTACATGCCAATGCTGTGATATAGTATCTCTCAAGGAAATCTTTGAGCCAACTGACACATTTTGGAGCAGAAATATGTTCCCTACTCTGATTTCTGGACAAGCTTTTGGAATCTATTTAATCTTTAGCAATGGGTTTCAGAGAGGTACACATTTTTAAAAATTATATATTCGTTCTTGTACTTTACTATTTCAACAAAGACAATAACCATTACATGATGTTTATAGTAGCTTCAGGGCTGAAGCCATCTATTTAGTTAAAATTAACCATAGAACTTGGAGGATATTGTGCTAAATGAAATAAGCCAGACACAGAAAGACAGACACTACATGATCTCACTTATATGTGGAATCTAAAATAGTCAGACTCATAGAAACAGAGTAGTATGGTGGTTGCCAGGAGCAGAGGGTGAGGGAAATGAGGAGATGTTGGTCAAAGGTTACGAAGTTTCAGTTATGCCAGATGAATGGGTTCTGAATATTTAATGTGCAAAACAGTGACTACAATTAACAGTAGTGTATTGTATGCTTGAAATTTGCCAAGGTAGATCTTGTGTTCTTTTCCACAAAAACGGAGAAAGAATAAAGAAAATGGAACCTGTGAGGTGATGGATATGTTAACCTTGATTGTGATTATTTCACAGTGTATACATATATCAAAACATTAAGTTGTACATCTTAAATATATATGATTCCTGTGTATCTATACCTCAATAAAGCAGAAAAAATTCAGGAATAACATTGACTGTAGAAAAAAGTTCCTGATGGAAAACTATGTGAAGCAAGAAATGGAAATATGTACTGTATGATGCAATGAAAAGAACTTCAGGTGTACAGCCTAAAGATCTCACTGAAGCATGGCCATTTACACAACTTTGAGCTAAGTACTCTGAGCCTTAGTTTTTTCATCTATAAAATGATGAGATTAATTCAAAACCTTATTATAAGGATTAAATAAGATAACATGCAAAATGCCAGGCACACAATGGAATAAGCATTCATACTCCTTTTTTCTGTTTCAAGTTGTAAACTCATGTGGTTTCAAATGGAAGAGGATCCATAACTTTTATCATTTGGAATTTAATAAGGGTGTCTTCTCTCCTACTGTCTTTTTTGTACTATATTCTGATTAAAATATGGATGCAGCTTTTTTATGTTTTCACTGAATTTTCACAAGTGCTTAACCTGCCAAAAATAGCTTGTTTACATTATATTAATGTGTAGATCTT
This sequence comes from Pongo abelii, assembly GCF_028885655.2. Lineage (NCBI taxonomy): Eukaryota > Metazoa > Chordata > Mammalia > Primates > Hominidae > Pongo > Pongo abelii. The sequence continues at coordinate 65,818,588 of NC_071999.2, forward strand.
AGTGATGTTAGAGGAAGGACAATGATGAATAGTACTGTATTTGCTTCTACTGTCATTTAAAAATTAGTTTTTCATTTATGTTAAAGTTTAGATGTCTTGTTTAGATTGTGCTTTACTAAGAAGAGCTTATAATAAAACCCTTTAGTTAGGTATTCAGATGATTTCGTGATATCCTGTAGAATCATAAACAATTTTAATATAACTTTAGAAAATATAGTATTTAAAGAAAAAAGATTAGAACCACAATGGGATGTCCCACAGTCCTCCTGAAATTTTCTATGATACTGGAATGAAAATATTATATTATGTCAGCCATGCATTTTGAAACAGTTGTTTAGTAATAAGGTTTTGGATCTGATTTTTCTTTTGTCTTCAATTAGCATTTTTTTCTCTTCTGCCATAAAATGTTTTGTTTAAATAAAATGCGCTGGATGAGGTACATAAAAAGAGATTATCTTAGAGCTGCTCTGGAGGTATGGGAGACTATAATTCTCCAATATATTTTCTTCTAAAGGGGAATTGTTTTACTCAGAGCTTCAGAAACCAAGATAATCTGTTATAAAACTTACTATATTTGGTTATATATCATAATAATTTTCTCATGTGTTAATGAAACCTGAGGGGTTTTTTCCATTTAGGTATATGAGGTGAGTTTTTAATTATAAAATGAGACATTTAATTTATAGGAGTCAAGTATAGGGTTTAAATTTTCTCTGTGATAGAAGGCAAAGAGAGAAAGGCTCTGAACTCAGAGCCAGAGACCTGCATTCCAGTTCTGGCTCTTCCACTAGCTCATTTTATTAATCAAGTCACTCCACCCAATTGGTTGTCAGTGAGTAGCAAAGGTTGAACTAGGTTGGGTTTTCAATTTCTGTGGCTTGAGGGCTACAGAGGTTGAAGAAAGTAAGGAAGAGAAAGCCAAAGGGGTACTGCTCACAAATGTGTAAAAACACCCACTTTAACCTGGGCCCATATATTTTATATAGGAATTCTACATAAGATTTCATTTGAAACAAGAATGCTGAATTTACCCTCAAAATAAATAATAAAAAAATATAAATCTGCTCTGTTAGATTTATCTCCAGTTCCCCTGCAGTTCTGAGATTTATGATACCTGTATTCCTTACCCTCATTACTAGGTACCACAGTGAGGAGCAGTCGGGCTTGGTAATCAGACCTGTGTTCTAGCTCAAGTAGTGGCACTAGTTACTTGAGCAAGTGATAGCCTCTTAGTTTGACTAACTGGTCTTTACAAAATCTTCCTGTTTTATAATCTGTGGTTCCAGGCTACTATGGGCCCAGGTTTTTGTTGTTGTTGTTGTTTGTAGTAGAACTACAAATATTAAAGTGGAACTTTTTTTAAACAAGGATAATTGGTAAAGTTCAGTATTGATAATAATACATGACTCCCATGGGCACCAAGGTTGTCTGTAATCTTCATAGAAAATAAGGGCTGAGGCTGGGCGCAGTGGCTCATGCCTGTAATCCCAGCACTTTGAGAGGCCAGGGTGTGTGGATCACTTGAGATCAGGAGTTCGAGACCAGCCTGGCTAACATGGTGAAACCCCGTCTCTACTGAAAATATAAAAAAATTATCTGGGCTTGATGGCGCATGCCTGTAATTCCAGCTACTTGGGAGGCTGAGGCAGGAGAATAGCTTGAACCTGGGAGGTGGAGGTTGCAGCGAGCCAAGATTGCGCCACCACATTCCAGCCTGGGTGACAGAGCAAGACTCAGTCCCTCCCCCCCCCAAAAAAAGAAAAGAAGAGCTGATTCAGCTTTTAATTTTTAGCTACTCTAATATAGAAGAATATTAGTATAGTTAATCTAAAAACAGACTTGTGTTTAAAGATATTTTAAGTTTTATTAAAGTCCATTACATGTTTTGGGAGAGCAGATTTGTCTTTATGATGACTACTTAGGTTTTATATAAAAATCAGTTTACACTTCCATAAATACAAGCTAAACACCTCAGGCAAAAGGTGGCTTGGAAATTCATAGAATAAGTGGTTCATGTATGAATCACTGAAGGAGACATGTACTTAGTAACATTTCATGGTTCAAAATATCCTCAATTTCAAGGACTACTGCAGAGTATATTGAATTTCATATGCTGATGTATGTAGTGTGACTACTATACAAATTCTGTTAAAAGAAACAAATGATTAAATTTTATTCAATTATACATAACATAGCTATTAGGTGACAATATTAAGTTTTTCTAAGTTTTTACTTTTTTTTCATTGAAGAGAATAATTGCCATTCCCATTTCCCACCTCCACCAACCAAATAATGTATCACTGGCTCTTCACAAAGTTATGACTTGGGAAAATGCTGAAGGAATGGTAATATAAGATAAAGTGGGCTAGGCATGGTGGCTCACACCTGTAATCGCAGCACTTTGAGAAGCCAAGGTGGGTGGATTACCTGAGGTCAGGAGCTCAAGACCACCCTGGATAACATGATGAAACCCCATCTCTACAAAAATACAAAAAATTAGCTGGGCATGATGGCTGGTACCTGTAATCCCAGCTGCTCAGGAGGCTGAGAGGGGAGAATCACTTGAACCTGGAAGGCGGAGGTTGCCTTGAGCCAAGATTGCGCCATTGCACTCCAGCCTGGGTGACAGAGCAAGACTCCGTATCAATTTTTTTTTAAAAAAAAGGCAAGGCGATTCATTAAGTTAAGTAAAAATGAACATATAGCTGGAGCTGAGGTAAGTATTTAAGTATTCTGAGCAAATAGAGCTCCCCCCCAAAATTTCCATAGAGAGTTGGGTCAGCATTTACATCTTAGGGGTAGAAGCAGAGGAAGAAATGTCCCAAATTTCCAAACTCAAACTTCCTGAGGTTAGAATTCTTTTCCAGGCTGCTCTGATACTTACGAGTAGGAAGTGTCATTTGCCTAGCCTAGGGTTTCTCAACTTCAACACTGCTGGCATTAGGACTGGATAATTTTTTGTTGTGTGGGCTGTCCTGTGCATTGTAGGATATTTAGTAGCATCCTTGGCCTCTACCCATTAGAGAGAATAACAACTCCTTCCAGGCATTGCCTGGTGCCCCCAGCCGAGGCAGAATAGCTCTCACTTGAGAACTCCTTCCTTAAAGGACTGGTTTGTATGCTTAGCTGCATTTCACCTTACTATTTGTGGAACAGAGAACCTGACTTCTATTTAAGTGTGTTTCATACCTCCTTCTGAAGTGTGTTCCAAGTGACCAATTTATGATGAACTTTTATAACACGGCTCATTTATAAATGGGGAATATGTAGTTTGTCTGTGTTCTCACTCCAGATACAGTATACAGTAATGCAAGATTGAAGATGATATGCAGGAGATTGAAGATGATATGCATATCATTGAAGATGATATGCAGTTGTAACTTGTCAAATGCACATTATAGATGAAGTTGTATATCTCCTTTTTGCATTGGTTTTTGTCTTTTGTTGTATTAAAAATACCACTTCATTTATGTTTGGTGTCAATGATTATTGCAGTTTTGTATCTTTTCATTAAGAAGGAGCAATAAACTAGTAAATATTAGTATAAAAGAGCTCATATTGAATATTAGTTATTTAGTTTTATAAAACCTATCTGATAACATGGCTGAGGTAAAGCAAAAGTCTTTTTTTTTAATATTTGAAGAGATTTATTCTGAGTCAAATATGAGTGACCATGGCCCATGACACAGCCTTCAGGAGGTCCTGAGAAAAATGTGCCCAAGGTGGTCGGGGTGCAGCTTGGTTTTATATATTTTAGGGAGACGTGAGACTTCAATCAAATACATTTAAGAAATACATTGGTTTGGTCAAGACGGGACAACTTGACGCGGGGGCTTCTAGCTTACAGGTAGATTTTTAAAAATTTTCGGTGCAAAAATCTGAGTCCCAATAAAATGGTTCTGAATCACAGAATCTTAGGTGAAGATGACATTGGACAGTTCCTATTTATGAAAATTATTGCAGATCTTGTAAAGAATCTTGCCTGTGAGTCAGAAAGAAAATGGCCCTGGTTTGGACTCTTCCTCTAATTAGCTCTGTGACTTGGGAAAATCACTTCACCTCTGTTGGTTTATAGACTCATCTGTTGAATCTAGAAGGATGGATTAGATGGCCTTCCAGAACTGTGCCAGCAATAATGTAGTGTCAGATTTTTTAAAAAATGTTTGTAAACTATGAAATTAAAATTATTTTTTTTGAGTTGTAAATCTCTTACAGAGTACTGAGACCTAAAGGAAGAAGATAGGCTAGAAGAGGAATAAAGTATAAATTTCATTCAAAGATGGCTGAAAATAAACTGATCTATTAAATCAAGCTGTGTGTTATATAAAGAGGAAAGAAGTACCCATTCTGTGCTAAAAATTACTAGCCATATACTATAAGAAGTGACTGTTATGGGTAACCAGATTTGCTCTCAACAGCTCTGCAGGACGAGTATTTAAAAGTTAAAAAGCACAGATTGTGCCTCTGACAATACTGGAACTGAAAACGAAACTATCAATATCTTTTTTTTTGTTTTGTTTTGTTTGAGAAGGAGTCTTGCTCTTTCGCCCAGGCCGGGGTGCAGTGGCGCCATCTCGGCTCACTGCAAGCTCCGCCTCCCGGGTTCACGCCATTCTCCTGCCTCAGTCTCCTGAGTAGCTGGGACTACAGGCGCCCACCACCTCGCCCGGCTAATTTTTTGTATTTTTAGTAGAGACAGGGTTTCACCATGTTAGCCAGGATGCTCTCGATCTCCAGACCTCGTGATCCGCCCGCCTCGGCCTCCCAAAGTGCTGGGATTACAGACGTGAGCCACCGCTCCCGGCCATCAGTATCTTTTTTACTTTTTTTTAGCTTCTACTTTATATAGACAGATTAAAGACATCAAGTTATGGGTTATGTGAAAGAAATCTCATGGTTGGTCATCTCTGTAAAACCATTTACTTGGATCTGGTTAGTTCAGTTCGTGAATTCTTTAAACACAATAGATAGAAATAGATTTTCAAATAGCATTGTCGTTTTTATTATGTAAATCCAGCTCTCAGCAAATACAGTGTTCTATCTCTGTGTATTTTATTAATAAAATACAGATTTTTAGATGTTCTCCAGCCAATTCTGCAGCCAAGTGTGGAGAAAAGTAGTGTTCCATTCTAATTCCTGAAATAATTACTTCATCTCCTACAGTACCAAATATATTTTCATAGTTTTCAGTTAATATGCAGAGTTTCAAATGTTGTCATGTCTTAAAATAGCTACTTTTCACATTTAGCTATAATACTTGAAAATCATTCAGAACACTGACCAGAATAATAAAAAATAACTTCTTTCCTGAATACTTTTATATTTTTCTTTTAATTGCTTTGCTTAATTACAGATTTAATATCTGATACTTCTAACCATTTTGAGATTGATTGTTAATGAAAGGGATATAGGGAAAGGAAAACTCATCTGGAAGTTGATCTCTAAAAGGCAGTTATTTAATTATACCAGATATATTGTCAGATTTCTGCATTCTCTTCTTTCAGTGATGATAGGCCCCTCAGGATAATCATTAATTTTTGGCTATTGGCTTCTTTCTTTTACATGCAGACTGAGACTTAAAGATTTAAACAGCAGTGTTAGAATGCAAAACCGAAAGATACTACTGTCTTAGAAGTATTAGGGCAAAGTCACAAAGCTTTCCCAAGCTTCAGTATTCTTTATATAAAGTGGAAATAATAGTTCTTTTTTTTTTTTTTTTAAGAACACTTTGGAGGATGTCTAAAATGAGAATTATGTTCATGCCAAATTTAAAAATCATTGCTAAATAATAGGATTTGACCAAATTATCTTACCATCTTTGTTTCCATTAGGTAAAATTGCAGTAATTGGATCTATAAAGATTTAAAGAATAGAACTCAGTCTTTTCTATGTTATTAATAAGATCAAAGGAAAGCAATATTTTGAGAAAGAAGATTCAAAGATAAAGTAAGGAAGAGAAAAAATAGGATTAATTTCCAAAATCATGCAAATTATTGTGCTTTGATAATTCAGTTGGAATTTAAACTCCCTGCTTAGTGAAATAGATGCTTTCTTTTTCATAAGCAAAACTGAGAGCTAATTTTTTCTCTCTCTAATAGGGCACATACTTCATAGCTGTGTTAATTCAAAAACATTAAAATAACAGGGTGGCAGGACTCAGTAAGAAACCAGTGTGGCTTTGACTATATTTTGTTGCTTCTAAGTCCTTTTCAAATATTATCATTAACTATACTCTTTATGCTATTTAATCTGCTTATCCTAATTTCCCTATGCTACTCCTTGAGCTGGTAGATATACCCATTCAGTAAGAAAGCAAATAAAAATAAAATAGTTTGAGTCTTACTCTGGTGATCTCTCTATCATGCATGAAGCTTTCTTTATATGTAAATTGTATTCCTCCCCTATTCCAAACCATTATTTTTTTCTGTCTCTAGATGTAAGGTTCTTAACAGTGTTGGAGATTTCATCAGATGGGGACAGACAGCTGGTGAACATTCTTTGGCTCTTCAACCCCTTTTCTTTATTCTACCAAAACCCTTTTCCATGATAAATACCTAGAAACATTTAGAAGCCCAAATATTCAAGAAAATTGTCATTATAATGCTTGCTTTTCTGTATGTTTTTACCACATTGTGTCAAGCCATTTGATGAGATGATCTTGCTATTATTTGGAAATAGTTTCCTTTTCTAGAATAAAATTCAATTCTAATCTTACCACTATAAACGATGTTTTTCTGTTACCAAGGATCAAAAGAGTTTTAACAGTATCCCTGCCTTTTTCTTTTCTTTTCTTTTTTTTTCCCTTCCCCTTGCCTCCCTCTGTTGTAAAAGTTGACGTGTGAATTCCAGGGCAGCTTAAGAGACATATTATTAAAATAGGGACCATAAAATTTTTTTTACTTAAGAAACTTGGAGCCATTTTGAACATGTAAAATCACTACTCTTTGCAAATAGGAGGAAGAAGGCACCTACGATCAAACTCTGGAGTTCCGTAGGGGAGGTGATGGCCAGCCAAGACGATCCACTCGGCCAACCCAACAGTTTTACCAACCACCCCGGGCTCGGAACTAATAGGAAAAGGTAAACTTAACATTGTGAAGTGATTTTCATATAAAGAAAGATGAAGTTCATGTTAAGCATATAAGTCCAATTAGTGATTTTTTTTTCTTTGAGACAAAAGTTTCACTCTTGTTGCCCAGGCTGGAGTGCAGTGGCGTGATCTCGGCTCACTGCAACTTCTGCCTCCCAGGTTCAAGCGATTCTCCTGCCTCAGCTTCCCGAGTAGCTGGGATTACAGGCATCCACCACCATGCCCAGCTGATTTTTTTTTTTTTTTTTGGTAGAAATGGGGTTTCACCATGTTGGCCAGGCTGGTCTTGAACTCTTGACCTCAGGTGATCCACCTGCATCAGCCTCCCAAAGTGCTGGGATTACAGGAGTGAGCCACCATGCCTTTTAATGTGCCTACTAGAAAATTTAAAATTACATATGTCTTGTGATATTTCTGCTGGGCAGTACTGTCCTAGAATGTGATATATCTTTATCTTCCCCAGAGTTCCTTCACTGGTTAAAAATTAGTTCTGCCATCCTAAGTGAAGAAATTTTTTTCATCTGTTCTAACCCTCAGCTTCTCATGTAGTAGTAGTCTGCCTAGAGTGGAAGTCTAATGCTAATTGACTTCTGAATTACTGTAGCAAGCCAATGTAGCACCTTTTTCCCTTTATCACTGGCTTTTTTTGTGTGCCTAATGCAAGGTCATCAAGTAAACAGTCCTGACCTACTGTCCATAGTGTCACAGAAGAGCTACTTCTTGACTCTAGGCATTTTTCTTACGGCATGGAATAACTGGTTTATCATTTAATGCCCGTGTCTGCTTTTAAGCAGAATCAAAAGAATATGTAAGGACTTCAGCAACTTTGTGTTGTATAAGACAGAACATACACTTATAAAATAAGCTCAGTGTGCTTATAATTAAATCACACTGAGAAAGGTGAATGAAAACTGAGAATTCTCTCTTAGCTTTGCCATATATGACAAACCCACAGCTAGACTTATACTGAACAGGGGAAAAACTGCAAGCCTTTCCTCTAAGATCTGGAACAAGACAAAGATGTCCATTTTTACCACTTGTATTCAACATAGTTGAATAAAATAGAAGTACTAGCTAGAGCAATTAAGAGAAAGAAATAAAGAACATCTGAATTGGAAAGAAAGAGTCAAATTATTCTTGTTTGCAGAGGATATGATCTTATATTTAGAAAAACCTAGAGTCTACCAAAAAAACTATTAAAACTGACAAATTCAGCAAAGTTGCAGGATACAAAATCAACATACAAAAATGCTACTATTTCTATATGTCAACCGCAATTGGTTTTTTTCCCCCTTTTCTTCTTCTTTTTTGAGACAGAGTCTGGCTCTGTCACTCAGGCTGGAGTGCAGTGGCACCATCTCAGCTCACTCCAGCCTCTGCCTTCTGGGCTCAAGACGTCCTGCCATCTCAGCCTCCCTAGTAGCTGGGACCACAGGTGCACACCACCATGCCTAGCTGATTTTTGTATTTTTTGTGGAGATGGGGTTTTGCCATGTTGCCCAGGTTGGTCTCAAACTCCTGAGCTCAAGCAATCTGCCTGCCTCAGCCTCCCAAAGTGCTGTAATTAAAGGCATGAGAGCCACTGTGCCCGGCCTCAACAGCAAACAATCTGAAAAGGAAACCAAGAAAGTAATCCCAATTAAAATAGCTACAAATACAATAAAATACCTAGGAATAAATTTAACCAAAGAAGTGAAAGATCTCTACAATGAAAACTGTAAAACATTGATAAAAGAAATTGAAGAGGACACACAAAGAAACTGAAAAGATACTCCATGTTCATGGATTAGAAGAATCGATAGTGTTAAAATGACAGTACTACCCCAAGCAATCTACAGATTTAATGAAATCTCTATTAAAATACTAAGGACATCCTTCATATAAATAGAAAAAATAATTCTAAAATTTATATGGAACCACAAAAGTCCCAGAGAAGCCAAAGTTATCCTGAGCAAAAAGAAGAAAGCTGGAGGCATCAGACTACCTAATTTCAGATTATACTACAAAGCCATAGTAAACAAAATAGCATAGTACTGACATAAAAACAAACAGACCAATGGAACAGAATGGAGAACCCAGAAATAAAGCTCTATATTTGCAGTCAACTCATTTTTGACATAGGTGCCAAGAACATACATTGGAGAGATGATAGTCTCTCCAATAAATGATCCTGGGAAAACTGGATATCCATATGTGGACGAATGAAACTAGATTCCTACTCTCATCATAAGCAAAAATCAAAATGGATTAAATACTTAAATCTAAGACTTGAAACTATGACACTCGTAGATGACAACACTGGAGAAACACTCTAGGACATTGGTCTGGGCAAAAACTTTTTGAGTAAGACCTCAAAAGCACAGACAACCAAAGCAAAAATGAACAAATGGAATAACATCAGTTAAAAAGATCCTGCATAGCAAAGGAAACAGTCAACAAAGTTAAGAGACCACCCACAGAATGGGAGAAGATATTTTCAAACTATCCATCTGACAAGCACTTAATAACCAGAATATATAAGCTCAAACAACTCAAGAAAAAAAATAATAATCTGATTTTTTAAATGGGCAAAAGACTTGAATAGGCATTTCTCAATAGAAGACATACAGATGGCCAACAGGTATATGAAAAAATACTCAACATCATTAATCATCAGAGAAATGCGAATCAAATACAATGAGATATCACCTTACCTCAGTTAAAATGACTTTTATCCAAAAGAAAGGCAGTAATGAATGCTAGCAAGGATGTGGAGAAAGGAGAACCCTTTTACATTGTTGGTGGAGATGTAAATTAGCACAGCCACTATGGAGAACAGTAAGGTGGTTCCTAAAAAAACTGAAAATAGAACCACCATATGATCCAGCAATCCCACTACTGTGTATTTATCCAAAGGAAAGGAAATCAGGGTATTTTATTTCTTTTTAATTGCTTAAAACAAAGTTTTAAATTGTGGCCAAAGATTGTCAATTCCCTCATTGCTGGAAGGCAGCCATTGTTTAACAGTGGACTCAATTTCTTCAGGGCTGTTGAAGGCAGGTAGGATCTAGCAGAGCTAGAAGTAGAGAGGAGGCAGTGAACATGAATGAGGGTGCAGCCAGATGAGGGGAACTCTTAGTCCCCTTGACCCTTCTTTAGTTTCTTTCATATATTTTATATACTAGGGTTCCATGGGAAATTTCCTTTGAAAAATAATATATTGCTTAAAAGTAAATTGTAAACCATTACCATATGGTAACTGTAGCTTATCCATATCAAATAACAACGCACACAGTTCCTAATCAACTTAAACATCACAATCTTAGTGGTTTTCTGTGTTCCCTGAGTTAAAACTTCCATCTTGACAAAGTGCTTGCTTTGGATTGTACTGTTAACAGGAAATACATGATGCAGATATTTTGGATTCCTGACATCGATAAAAAAAATTGGTGGGGGACAGTGCCGTGATGGTATCATTTGAAAACTCTCACTACAAAATTAACCCTAAAAAATAAGACACGTGATCTTGTTTGAAGAAAATTTTACTTAGTTTTGCATTGTAATTCAAGCATATGTTATGAAAGACTATGAAGTAGAATGAAATACCTCTTTGACATAGTATCTTTGAATGGGAGGTTCAAAAATAATAATGTTCTGCTCTTGTTACATAATGGAATATATTCTTGAGATAAAAGATATTTGTTTCCTCATTCCTGGTTTGTATTAACTTAAACATCTAAAAAGAAGATAAACATTGTAGCCAGCCATTTGACTTCCAGAAAATATAAGCATGAATTCTAATATATGCTGAAATTTTCTAAGGTTTTGTTATCTGAAATTATGAAGGTAGTGAAGAAAGCACTTAAGGTGCTTTCTATTATCACTTTTAAAAAACATAATTTCACAGTCAAAGGTTTTCTTTTTATGTTTTGAGTACTTTACTAGGTGATGAATGACACATGGTAGCTGTTCAGTAAGTGTTTATTAAATCAGTATGTTTTGATAAAGTTTTAGATTTGTAATTTGCACATTCTTTGATTATCCTAAAACTTTTTTTCAAGGCCCCCACAGACCCCCTTCCCCCAACCCTCTACACACATACACTTCCTCATTGTGGTGAGAGAATTGGATTCCACTTGAGCCGAATACTAAGGACAGCTTCAATGACAGAGCAGGAGATACCTAGGAATCAGGGCTAGGTGAGGGAAGGTCTCGGGGAGCATGTGGAAAAATAGGCCCAAGTCTGAGAAAAAGTGGTGACAAGTCAGATATGAGACTTTAGGGGAGATAGAGCCCAAAACTCCAAACTTCTAGTTCCTGGACACTGTCATAACTGTTAGCTTGGAAATATGAGCAGATATAAAATAGAGAAATTATACATAGTTCTTTAGTCCAACCAAAATTTTGTGCGTTTGGAGAGGTTTCTGACATGAGTGGAGTCCTAGGAACTAGATACTAATTAGTAGGAGCAGCCCTTAGACATGAAGTTTAAGCTTCACATTCCTGGTGGGGTGGAGTCCTCTGAAGACACTGTATAGGCAGAGGAAAGTTTAAACGAGGGAAGCAGAGTCCATAGCAAGTGGCTCTCAGTGGCTACAATAGAGAATATGAACCAAAACAATGGGTGTTAGAAATATTTTTCGGTGATGAAAACAGCATGGCTTCAAATACATAAGAGTTTGAATTTGTTGTGTTTGATGCTGTCATGAACTTTTGATTAAGAGAGTGATATGATCAAAATTAAGCTTAGGAAATATTGCAGCTGGATGTAGGATGGATTATAGCACCAGGAGGGAAAGAACCTAAGAAGCTATTGCACTGGTCCACTCAAACATTGGTTAGAGTTGCATGTCCTGCTGTGAAAAGAGAGATGACAGAGACCTGTGCAGGAAGCTTTTGTAAGACAGATCAGCAGGAAGCTCCTGCTGCCATTGAGGTCAAGGCTCAATGTGTAAAGCAGTTAAATAAACGCTGACCCACTTGGAACTTCCAGTTTCTTCTTTGTTTGATGAAAGAATGGTATTCCCAGTTTCACGTACTAGTCAGAATCCCTAAAACCAATAGCTAAGCATAGACTACTACATAGGTACTGTAAACTTATTTTCAAAGTCCTGGTTTTTAACACCATTTTTAACTACTAAAAGATGTATTTTTAAATGTTGAAATTTTTTTTGACAATCTGGTCCAGCATCAATGTCAGGAAAATGATCACTATAAAGATAACTGTTACAGAACTCCATGATGCCAGCAGAACAGGCAGCAGGTGAGGATTATAGTACCCGACGCTCTTTATTTTCTAAGCAGGAGACTGTTTACTTCCCAAGACTTATGAGCTGTTTGTATGCAGCCGCAGGAACTCCACTAGTCCCTGCCTAAGCACGCTGTCATGCATGAGGCTAAAATAGGCCTGGAGCATACAAGTCTTCTCTCGCCATTTATCTCAGCTCTTTCTCTTGTCACCACCCAAAGTGGTTTTAACTAGAGTGGTGCCTAATAAATGTGGGGAGCAGGCAGGGGGAGGTGACAGACCAAAATAAATCACCTGTGTGGAGCAACTCAATTCAGAGGTGTTCACAGAAGAACTGGAGGCGGTTAAGATAGGGAAAGACGTGGTTCATTGGCAGACTGCATCTGTTTTCGGTAATCCTCTGTTACAAACAGTTCAGTTAATCCAAATTCCTGAAATCAACATGCCAGCAATAAATGGTATAACAGTGGCAGAGATGTACTTTAACAAAGTCTAAAAGAAAAATTTATTTTCAAAAAAATTTTGCTTTTTTCTTTCATATTGCTTTATAAAGATTATGTTTACAAATTAGCAGTATCCAAAATTCTAGTCAAGATCTATTTATATTTATACAAACACTTCACATTTACAGATAAGTTTCAGCAGAAATTTATCTTGACAAAGTATAGAAAAGTTAATTTGAGGCTTCAATTTCATTTTGTTCATTTCTTTTTAAAGTAGACTCTTTGTGAAGAAACGAGCCGGTGACTGAAACATCCTGGTGGAAACCTGTTGACAGACCTTCCACTTTCTCTTCAGAATAAGTAGCAGCTGTGGTGGATATTATTATTTGAAGAAAGAAAAAGCAGATTTTAGGGTGGAAAAAACAGTCAACTCACACAAAGAATGGGAAAAAATACTGAGTTAAATAAAGCAAATACCTTTTACAAGTGAAAGGAAGAATTTTTCTTCTGCCATCAATAAAACCATTGTGCTATTATTGTTTTACTGTGTGTTTTATTTGCCTGATGTTATCTTTCTTGTTCATCTGGTATTAACCCCATACTAATTGCCTTTCTATGGGATAGCAATTTCAGCATACTGAAGCCTCCCCCTATAATTACAGAATAAACTGACACAGCTTGCCGCATTTCTTAAAAAAACAGCCTGAAGCCAAATAGCAGTTCTTAGTATGGTAATACCTGCTAAATATGACGGCAAAAAGTATTTAAAACTTGAATATGTTGTTTATAACACTCTGGTAGCTTTTCCAAATGTAATTCAATTTTAAAAAACAGGTATTCCCTTCCTCATAAAATGTGCAGTGGATCTTTAAGGATGCAGCTGGTTGCAAGTGCCAGAAAACCCATCTCAAACCAGCTTAAACATTAAAGGGAATTTATTGGCTCACTTCACTGCCAGAAGCATAGTAGGTTTCAGGATTGGTCTAATTCAGTGTCTCGGAGATGTCATGAAAGACAATCTTTTTTTTGAGACGGAGTCTCGCTCTGTCGCCTAGGCTGGAGTGCAGTGGCGCAATCTCGGCTCACTGCAAGCTCCGCCTTCCGGGTTCACGCCATTCTCCTGCCTCAGCCTCCCGAGTAGCTGGGACTACAAGCGCCCGCCACCACGCCCGGCTAATTTTTTTTGTATTTTTAGTAGAGACGGGGTTTCACCGTGTTAGCCAAGATGGTCTCGATCTTCTGACCTCGTGATTCTCACGCCTTGGCCTCCCAAAGTGCTGGGATTACAGGCGTGAGCCACCGCGTCCGGCAGAAAGACTGATTCTTTTCATCTCTCATTTCTGCTTTCTCTGGAACCAGCTTCATTCTACAGCAGGTTACCTACCCCATGCGACGACAAGATGGCTTCCAGCAACTCCCAGAGCCTAGGGGGCCTGCTTCCAGAAATGCACTCACAAGAGAACAACGTTTCTCCTTAGACCGCATTTAGCTCTTTTGGGCTACTTTTCTATCTGTGAACCATTAACTCCAGCAGGGTCTGGAGATTACATTAGGCCTGATCTGTGTGCCCCAGGCTTAGAAATGGGGCTGGATTGGAGGCAGAGGATATGCATCTGAAAGTCAAAATACTTGCCAAGAGGAGAGGGAGAAGGTGTTGGTGATGCAACCAGAATGTCCATTACAGTAAACCAACTGTCAGAGCTACAAATTCTTCTTTTAATAGTCTTCTTGTAGCCTCAGTCTTGTGGAGCCAGAAGTGAACAATTAAATAAATAGAAGAAAGAAGGGAGGCAGAGGAGGAAGGAAGAAGAGAAAGAGAAGCCGGAGTGAACAATTAAAAACAGAAGAAGGAAGGAGGAGGAAGGGAGGGAGGAAGAAGAGAGAGGGAACACTGAGCAAAAGAATTGATAAAATTTGCTTTGAAGGAGAGGTCCTCAGGCATTCCCTCAGGGCCTATTATGTAAATTTTCATTATTAGCCCACAGATGTTAATAGTTGGGTCTAGCAGTGGTGTTTTGGTTTTTGTATTTGTCAGGCCTCCCATGCTGTGCATCATAATTAACTAGAAGTGGGTGAGTCTGGGCATTGCTATTTTTTTAAAGATCTCCAGATGATTCTAATGTGTGTCTTAGGTTGAGAAACAGAGGAAGGCCCATGGCAGTTTTGATGAGTTTGACAGCTGATAATAAGGGAAGAGGCAGCAGAACTGAAACGGAGTCCTGAGCGTAGTTTAAAGTGTGGGCTGTTGGCACTTATTTGTTAGATGGGGACAATAATACCTAATATAGCATTAAGCCTAAAATGGACACTCAATAAATACTAGTGTTGGTTAGGAGTTATTACTCAACCGTCCTTAAGAACAGTTCCATATGGTAATGTGTTTATACAAAATGATAGATATCTAGATCATATATGTTAAAATGACATATGGATCATATATGTTATCTAGATATCTATAGATTTATAAATCTATAAATTTGACCTGAAGACATCAAGAAAAGTTTAAATTGGACAGTAATGAAGTGGACAGTAAGTGAAGCCAACCCATCTGTTCTGATTGCTGGTGGTAACTGGGCACTAAAGGGTGAGGAGTTCATTTCTGCCAGAGCAAGATATAGTTGGCTAAATATATCAAAAACTAAGTTTCACTGTGGCTTTCTATTATTAAGGGCAGCTGCAGGCCTAGATGCGGATGGGGTATGTAATAATAAAATAATTGTTAGTATTTGCCAAGGTTTTCCTATGTGCCCAGCACTGTACTAAAACATTTACGAGTCATTATTTCGTATAATCTTCACACAGCTCTGTAAGGTAGGCACCACTATCTCCATTCTACAACCAAAGTAGCTGATGTCCTTCAGAAAGGTTGGTCACTTTGCTCACAAAGCAGAAGTGTCCTGTTCACTGAAGAGTATGTAGTTTACTTGACCCTCCAGGCTTAGGCCATAAAGACAACACTCCAGCCTCATGTGATTCTCTATTTCTATATAGTTACATCTCTCTCATGCACCTTTCTTTGTAGCTCATAGCTAACATCATGGCTAAGCCCATGCCTAGTTCAGCTGACTGCAAGGAATAAGCATGGGAATAAAGAAAACATGACTGGCAGTGTCAGAGTTATGCTCCCACGGTGACTGGGCCACAGTGGCCATCAGTCTTGCCAACACAGACCCTTGACTAGCTTAGCACACACAGGAAAACAAAATCTAGTTCTGTGTGTGAGTGACTTAGAATGTCAGTGCATGGCCTGGAGAACCTTTACTAGGCCCCATCTGTTGTCCCCTTCTGGGATGGATAGATCTATTTTATGCCGTTTTTCAAAAGTAAAAAGTGCTGGGATGTCTATCGTTCTTCCCTGTCTCCCATTCCAGTAACACTTCTAGAGGTAAAATACTAAAGATAAAAATATTCATGAAGACAATATGTTTACATAAAAAGACAAGGCCACAGATTTAAAAAAATGGTTTTATATAAATAGGAAAGAGAACAGGACTAGCTCAATTTCTTTGTTAATTACAAAAGGGAAACCTTGAGTTTTATGTCCTAGAGCTTACATATGATGGGAGAGATAAAGTTCTGTTAAGAGAGATAGGTGGATCTTCTCAGCCACAGGAATAGATTCCTCATGTGCAGGACAGGTTTTCCTCCTAGGGTAGAGGTGGACTTGGGAGCCTCTGCTGCTCATTGCCTGATTGATAGCAGTGGGTAGCAGTGCAGACCTGGCTCTGGAGAGATGACAGGAGGTGCCGTGCCCACCCCAAGAGATCCAGCACTAGGAAAAAGGTAGGCTTGTCTGGAACTAAGGCAGTTGCACCTCAAGGTGGGCATGGTTTCAGGGTGCAGACTTGGTGGGGTCACCCACAAGAGCTCAATCCTCTAGGCTTCCTTTCTATTGCCTGGTTTGTCAGCCAGTGTGGAAGGAGGGCCTGGTATGTGACTTAAATAGGGTCACAATCCACTGTTTTGGTCAAAGAAGCTGGTGAAAGAGGTATTTGGGCCCCCATTCTAGAAGCAAAGCTGACTAATGCTTAAGCATTTCAAAATATGAGAAATGACAGGCTTGATAAAGAGAAGCATTTGTCAGATATTTGTTTTCCTTTCAGCCTTTGAGAACACAGGTATGAAACACTAGTAGTACAGTGCCTACTACGAAAAACATGGGATCTTCCTGGGCTAGAGAAACAGAGAAAAGCTACGGTTGTTACTTGGAGAATAGGGCCTTAGAGAGATGCTCATTATAAATATCAGATTCTGCTCACAAGAGGATGGAACTGTTTCTCTTGACTGGACCCAGTGGTGCCAGGAACCCAATAGTCAAAGGGGAAATGAAAAGTAATTAAGAAATACCAAAGAAAAGAAGGGCTTTTCAGGAAATACCTGAAAACCGAGAGGAGTCTTTTACATCTCACTCTCGAAGAGAGGACTCCCACTCCTACTCAGGATGTGGAAATCTTAATGGTAGAACCTGTTAAGAGATCTCTCCTGAGTTTTAATTCACTGGAGGTGGTCTCTGGACAGTAGTGTGGATTTTGCTGGCATCCTGTGACTCTTTTCTCTATTTCTTGCTAATTTTCCCATCTGCCTTCTTTCTAAGTAACACAGAGTAAACAGAGTCTTTTATGACCATGGGTAGATCAACAATGTAGGTCAAAAATCTCAAAGCACTGCCTGCTGAATTATCAGGTGCACATCATTTATATAATCCAAGGTAGTGAACATTATGACTTGAGAAAATCATGATGACCTGATATTTAGTTTCACATTGGGATGGCCTTAATTGAAGTAATATACTAATTCAATTCAGGGCCTGCTGAGGCTAACCTCGAGAGACAGTTATAAAAGGCTGTGAGAGGCTAGCTGCCCATTTCGTAAGGCTAGTTCTTTAAAAAATAATAAATTATAGAAGAGCTATGGTAAGGAAAAATGCCCCTATGAAAGGGTAGGCAGAACTTTTAAAAAAACCTGTTTTTATGTCAGCGAGTTTAACAGTGTACAGAAATATTCATAGTTATCACAGGCTGTTAAAGGCTTTGAGGTTTTTAGGAAAAGAACAAAATTTAGAGGAATGTGGTGACATTCTAACTTCAGGTAGCAAGGTCTCACCCACTGCTGAAGAAAGGCAATTTTGTTCAAGTTCAGGAATTCACAGGACTTCTGCTTATGGTTAGGATAGAGCATCAGGGGATGGATTTACCTTCTTTCCTGAAACAATTGAACAACTAGACAAAATATACAATATGTTGGCACTCCAGACATTGGACACCAGGCCAGGAAGTGCAGTGACCCTGGAGAGGTAGGAAGCAGGTTAGATGAGCTCTACAGTTTGTCCAGGTTACTGCTTGGCGAAACTTTCAAGGCCATGATATAGAGGAACCCAGGCAGTGCCTGTCAGTCTCTGAGTAGGGAGATGGGGGAGTTTAGGAAAGGCTAGGTAAGTAGATGTTGCAAGGCAGAATACCAGATAAATGGTTCATAAACCTAATCTAATACCAAAAACTTTAAATCATCTGAGAGAAACAAATTCTTTGTTACCCTGTGTTAGACAAGAGTTCTTAGATCTAACACCAATATAATTTAGATTAAGTGCAATTTATAAATTTGTTATTCATAAAAGAACAAATTTATAAATTGCACTTAAAGTTAAGAACTTATGCTCCTTGAAGACACTGTTAGGGAAATAAAAAGACAAGCTACAGACTTGGAAAAAATATTTGCAAATATTTGCAGATCTGATGGAGGACTTACAGAATATTTAAAGAATTATTCAAAACTCAATAGGAAAACATCCTAATTTTTAAAAAATAGGCAAAAGATTCAAATAGACAGTTGACCAAAGAAGATATAAAGAAGGCAAATGAGTACATGAATATGACATTCAACGTCATTATGCATTTTAAGAAAGTGTAAATTAAAACCATAATGAATTAGCTACTACACATCTATTGCCAAGACCACAATTTAAAGGAGCCATTATACCAAGGGTTGGAGAGAATGTAGAGGAACTGGAAGTCTCATACACTGTTGGTGGGAATGTAACATGGTACAAACTGCCTGGAAAATAGTTGGCAGTTTCTTAAAGAAACATACGCCTAGTATATTACTCAGTCATTCCACTTCTAGTTCTTTATCCACGATAAATGAAAGGATATATTCATAGTTAGAATTGTCCACGAATGTTTATTTGTAATAGCCCCAAACTGGAAACAACCGAACTGTCCATCTTCATGTGAATGGGGGCCAGGTGTGGTATAATCCCAGTGCTTTCGAGGCCAAGGTGGGAGGATATTTGAGGCTAGGAGTTTGAGACCAGCCTGGGAAACATAGGGAGACCTCACCTCTACAAAAAATACATTTAAAAAAAATTAGACTGGGCCAGGTGCGGTGGCTCACGCCTGTAATCCCTGCACTTTGGGAGGCCGAGGCGGGCGGATCACAAGGTCAGGAGATCGAGACCATCCTGGCTAACACGGCGAAACCCCGTCTCTACTAAAAATACAAAAAAATTAGCTGAGCCTGGTGGCGGGTGCCTGTAGTCCCAGCTACTTGGGAGGCTGAGGCAGGAGAATGGCATGAACCTAGGAGGCAGAGCTTGCAGTGAGCCAAGATCACGCCACTGCACTCCAGCCTGGGTGACAGAGCGAGACTCCATCTCAAAAAAAAAAAAAAAAATTAGACTGAAGTGGTGGCATGGGCCTGTAGTCCTAGCTACTTGGGAGGTTCAAGAAGAGGATCCCTTGAGTCCAGGAATTTGAAACTGGGCAGCAGAGTGAGACCGTGTCTCCAAAAACAAAACAAAATAAATAAGCATGTGAATGCATAAACATAATGTGGCATATTCATAAATGAAATACTATTCAGCAGTAAAAAGGAATGAACTATTGATACATGCAACACAGGGATGACTCTCAAAATAATTATGCTGAGTAAAAGAAGGCAGAAACTTCCGGAGGGAGGACATACTGTGTGATTTCATTTATAGAAAACTATAGAAAATGCAATGTAACCTATAGTGACAGAAACCAGATCAATCAGTGGTTGTCTAAAGATGGGGAGGTAGGGAGGGAAAGGAGAGAGGAATTACCTAGCAGCATGAAAAGACTTTCTGGGGCATGTACGTTCATTGTCTGGATTGTAGTGATGGTTTCCCTATTATACCTATGCCAATATTTATCAAGTTGTTCCATCTCTATGTGCACTTTTCTGTATGCCAATTATACCTCAATAAAGCTGCTTTTTCTTGCTCTTTACTTAACCCATTGAAATAATGTCAAACATGGCTGGGCATGGTGGCTTATGCCTGTAATCCCAGCACTTTGGGAGGTTGAAGCAGGTGGATCGTTTTAGCTCAGGAGTTTGAGACCAGCCTGGCCAACATGGTGAAACCCCATCTCTACAAAAAGTATGAAAAATTAGCCGGGCATTGTGGCACACACCTATGGTCCCAGCTACTTGGGAGGCTGAGGTGAGAGGATGGCTTGAACCTGGGAGGTCTAGGCTGCAATGAGCCAAGATCGCACCACTGCACTCCAGTCTGGGCAACAGAGTGAGAACTTGTCTCAAAAAACAAACAAAAAACAAAACAAAACAGAAAGAAAGAATATCAGACATAACTGCTGCATTCAATGAAAAAGTCACATTATAGCTATCCTCTCTTCACTAGGTTGTGGTAGAAATATATTGACAGTTATAACTGCCTTTGTTAGAGAATATTTAACACCAAAAATATTACCAGCTTTGTAATCATTTTAGAGATCAGGAGTCTTTAAATTCTTACTATTATTTGTAAAGCTCTTAATTCTTAGAGGGCACATAAGTTGTTATAAATATTATATTGTTATGTGTCCGTATGTGTGTGTGCCTAGCTTTGCTATTGTTAAACTTTCATGTATCTGAAGTCCCAGTCGTTTATTTAACAGGACTAGGGTTTTCAATAGGAAACATTTGGCCACGTGTGCCCTTTCTATCTGCTTCTTTGTGTTTACTGTGCAATTTTCGAGTGTTGACAGTAATAACTCTACTACCTAATTTGCCACTTTAAAAGTACTTGTTTTAACTTCGTACATACTTTCAATCTCTTGGGAAAGTATGGCTCATAGATTATTAGCTTTGGTATTTTTACCATACTCTGAATTCTTCTAAACTTTACACATCATTTTTGAAACATAAAATAATTTTCCCCCACCTATTTTGTAATAGATCTATGTGACATAAATATGCTAAAGTAAATACACTTATATGGAAGTATTTTGATACGATTATAACCGTTCTGTTCTGTGGGGCACAGTGGCTCACACCTGTAATCCCAGCACTTTGGGAGGCTGAGGTGGGTGGATCACAAGGTCAAGAGATCGAGACCATCCTGGCCAACATGCTGAAACCCTGTCTCTACTAAAAATACAAAAATTAGCTAGGCATGGTGGCACGTGCCTGTAGTCCCAGCTACTCGGGAGACTGAGGCAGGAGAACTGCTTGAACCCGGGAGGCAGAGGTTGCCGTGAGCCCAGATCGCGCCACTGCGCTCCAACCTGGTGACAGAGTGAGACTCCATCTCAAAAACAACAACGAATAACTCTAATGTTCTGTGGACTCAGGTTTATGTGTATGAATATGTGTCCATTTTGTCCTAACCTGTGGCACTGAGTTTCTAACATGCTGAAACTCATACATTCAATAGAGACATCTAGATACGTGTGATTATCATAAAGTTGAAGATTTTCATAACCATTTTATGTGAAACACTCCATTCTGACATGAACCATAGTAGTTTTTTGTTGTTTGTTCATTTGTTTGTTTTTCTCAAGATGGAGTCTTGCTCTGTCGCCCAGGCTGGAGTCCAGTGGCACGATCTTGGCTCACAGCAACCTCCACCTCCTGAATTCAAGCAATTCTCCTGCCTCAGCCTCCCGAATAGCTGGGATTACAGGCTCATGCTACCATGCCTGGCTAATTTTTGTATTTTTAGTAGAGACAGGGTTCCACCATGTTGGTCAGGCTGGTCTCGAACTCTTGACCTCGTGATCTGCATGCCTCGGCCTCTCAAAGTGCTGGGATTACAGGTGTAAGCCACTGTGCCTGGCCCAATCATAGTAGTTTTTTCATGTCTTCATGTTATTAGCAAAACAATACCCTTTTTATACAACTGTCTCCATCTAAGCTTTTTGTATCCCTTTAAAAAGTTTTAGGAAGTCATTTGAGTAACAAGGCCCAGGAACTCAGGTCATTTACCATTTGCTTGTTCAAGAACGACCTGAGAAGAAACAGATCTTGGGCTGGCTAGATTATAGTTTACTTATTTCCTAAAAGAATTTTTTCCATGAATGAACTTGAGTGATTTAGTACAAGAAAATTGTGCCATATGTTGCAAATAAGCTGCTTATATGAAACCAGCTTATCCCAACAGGAATTGCTCTTTTCAAGTGCCATTTATACTGCTTCTTGGAACCTAATTCTTGGAGTCTTCGTGGCAAATAGTTCCTACTTAGGTATCAAGGTCATGTCCAGTAGCTCAGTCGGGCTTTCCCGTGCTGAAGTGTTTCTACAACCTTTGAATCCATTATTTACTTAGATTTTTAGACATCAATAAAAGGAAGTTATTTATATTATCAATGTCACACTACAAACAAGGCACCAGTGGAATTACTTATTAAATTACTTAAACACACTTGTAGTATGGTGGACATCTGAATTGTTTATTCATCCCCCTTTTGCTCAGTGTAGCTTTTCCTCCTATCTTCAGCCATACAGTTTCAGAAGGAACCTTTATAGCAGAGAGGAAGTAGAATCATGAAGTAGCTGGGAACAAAGCATCTACTTGTGGCTTTGTGACCTTAGTCAAGGAGCTTAATTTTTCTGAGCCTCAGTTTCCCCATTTGGGAAACAGGAATAATAGTATTACTTACGCTGTAGGACTATTAAGTGACAAAGAAAGAAGTAGCCCTGACATCTAGAAGCTGGCCTGGAACTCAACCCAACTCTCTTGTGGCCCATAAACAATTTCACAGAACACAACATCAGACAGGGTCACGTGACCATGATGAAGCAAGAAAAGGAAAAATGCCAAAACCAAAATAAGAATATTGTCCAAACCACAAAAATGATGAAACCCCTCCCTTTTCCGGCTAATTTGAATGGCTGCTGCTTCTTTACCTCTTACGGCTTTCACTCTGCTTTGTTCATCCCACCATTCAGATAGACATTATCAAGATACCTACTCAGAGAATCATCTTGTGTCTTGACAACATTCAATGCTGAGCACCCACTTTCCTTGAGCCATCCCGAATTCCTCCAACACGAGATCAAATCCTATTGTATTAACCACATTTTCTAGTTTCTCTATCTGATGTTTTGACATCTGGGGCCTTGCTGTCTAGGGAGAGACTGCTTCTCCTAGAGACTGAAAGGGAATGACTGCCTTTCAAATGCAAACTAACCAATCCGGAGCCCACTTATGCTTCTGAGACATTAACCCCCTGTCATAATTGCCCTGAGCCAGGCTTCAGAAAACTAGGGACATCCCCTGCACCCCAGAGCCACTGAAATGATTCAAACTTGCTGGGCCTAAACCTGGTCAACCCACTCACCCTGCCTCACCCATTCCTGGAAAATAAAACAATAAAAATTTTTATTTCCCTGATTTCCTGTTCCCGCTCTGCCTGTGACCAACCTGATTCAGTAATCTCTACTCTGGTCCTACATGGCAGGGTATCCGCCCCTCCTCTTGAAAACTCTGAGTAATAAACTATATCTCTCCCCTCCCCTCCCCTCCACTGACCAAGACAGTGAAAGAGATCTAATCTCACTGACTCCATCTTGCTTCTAACCTTTAAGCTGTCTTTTTTCCTTCCTGGGCGTAGGCTGAACTAACTTTGAGAGGAACTTAGTTTATATAGTTAAAACAAAGACGATAACAGCTCTTTCCCAAAACAAACCTCCTTCTTGCCTGGGGACTAGACTGCCTTAGTAGGACTAACAAATTAGCCACAAGATTAGAAATTATGGTTTAGGAGTCAGGCAGCTGAGGATACAAGATTCTGACCCTCCCTAAACTGCTCCTAAGATCAGTACTTGAGATATTTTGCAGACCCTGCACTTGATGGATCAGCTGGCACCGCCCAGATGGATAAACTGGCTCATCTAATCTTGTGGCTTCCACTCAGGAACTGACTCAGCACAAGAGGAGGGCTTCAACTTCCCATGATTCATCTCTCACCCAACCAATCAGCACTCTCCACTCACTGGCCTTCCCACACCCACCAAATTATCATTAGAAATTCTGCTTCCCAAATGCTCAGGGAGACTGATTTGAGTAACAATAAAACTCTGGTCTCTCCACACACTGGGCTCTGCGTGAATGACTTCCTGTTTCTCTGTTGCAATTCCCCTGTCGTGATAAATCGGCTCTGTCTAGGCAGCGCCCTACTGGGCGGTTACACTGAGTTGTATCTGCTTGCCTATATAAAAGGGTGAAATGTCTTCCTTTCTCTGCGATCTCTTTGCAGATTGCCTGTGATGTGCCTCACATTCTGGTTTAATGTTTATTACATAATAAAACTGTTTTCTGTCTCTATTACCTTTGAGGAGAGGTTTTCTGGATTGACAGAAGATTTTAATGTTATTCCCCCAATAGGTGCAAATATTTATCATAGGTTCCCCAGGAGAAGTAGTGAGCCTACCCCCTCTGCAGAAACCACAGATTCAGGGGAGCTTATTACCTTGTCTCCAGGGCCATGTGATCAGCCTGTGAGGGTCCCTTAGGACCACAGGGCACATTCTCCCGCCCATGCCCTGTGCTAACCTTGGCTGCACTGTCCAGGCACCAGACCATGACATGAGTTAGCAAAGCGCAAGGCCGGCACTGGGCTTGCACAGGTCTCTTGTGCTTACAGCCTGCCTGCCAGGCTCTACTCTGACCATCGCTTTCTTCAGCCTCTGGCTGGGCCCTGTATTTCCAAGAGGCTGCATCCTGGTTGCCTCCAGCGCTGCTTTGCACAGGCTCTGCGATGAGGAATGCTTCTCAGAATGCTGAGGAAACAAGCACTAGGACAACTCTTTGCTCTGTGATATTTCTCTGTATCTTTCTTCCTCTTCAGACTTTGCCTTTGCCTTTTATAGCCGATGGGGTTTGAAATTTTATCTCAGTTGGCTTTAAAAGCTAGAACAATCCTCCCAATGTTTTAAACTTCCTTTGCTCACTCATGTTCCCCTCCCTGCCTCACTCCTCACGACTCCACTTACTTCCCGGGCTCTGTGTGTCCCTGGTAAGTAGGATGGAGCCTGGGTGTTGACAAGGGGCACGGATGCACTGAGATTTGAGGAGGGTGGAAATATCCCCTCCCCAACACCAAAACCCTAAATTCAGTGGGACTGATTAAGCCATTTGCCTTTTAGCACAGAGAGGACATAGGATGAATGAGCAGATCTGAGACTGTGGGGAGAAACAGGTTCTGCTGTAGGCCATCCTATTTGCCCATTGTGGCACATTTTCTTTTCTTCTTTTTTTTTTTTAATTTTTATTTTTTTTTTATTTTAAAAAAACACCTCTATTTTCTTCATTTCTAAAATGGACAGGAGTTACCCATCTTACTTGTTGTAAGCCCCTAATTGATGCTTTTAGAATAACCAGAATATTGTGAAGGCTCAAACTATACTGCATGAATTTGCTTCTCCTTAGGCAAGTAGCAGGACCTTGAGGGTACCCACAAAATATGTACAACTATTATGTTTCAAGGCTCATAATTCTTCTACCATAATTGGTACACTCAAGTAGCGCAGCAACAGCACAAAAGAAGGTAGAACAAATATGCAGTGTGTATTCTAGGATAGGTCTTCATTACAGGATTTTTTGCCTTATCTCCATTCCTATTCCACTAAACTATCTAGACAACCTAGAAGAAACTCAATGTACTTGTAAGTCTTAATAGTAGGGTGGATCCTTGTAGAAGATACCTCATGGTATGGCAGAACTGGGTGTAGTAGAATTTTTAACGTACACCTCAGTGATGTGATGAAACTTGGTAGACTACACCATAGAGGTGGAATGCAGCTTTGGAGCTAGCAGTTGGGGGTTTGAATCTCAAGTCTGCCACTCCTGGTGAGACCTGGGTCATTTCAGTTCACCTCTGTGAGCCTCAGTTCACAGAGCACAAAATGAACATACCCACCTGAGAGAGTGGGTGTGAGGTTTAAATGAGATAATGTGAGCACAGCATCCAGTCTGGGCTGCACTTACATGGATCCACGTCAGATAGTGGCTCCTCTTGCAAGAAATGAGGCTAGTTATCTAGGGCTTGGCATTCTGGACACTGAAATGGGCACTCTCACCTGTGTATTATCAATGGGGCTCCATAGGTGACAACTATCCCATATGCAAGGACCACAAAGTTCACTATCTACAGCATCTAATCTGGCCCAGCATGGTGGCTCACGCCTGTAATCCTAGCACTTTGGAAGGCCAAGATAGGTGGATTGCTTGAGGTCAGGATTTCAAGGCCAGCTGGCCAACATGGTGAAACCCTGTCTCTACTAAAAATACAAAAATTAGCCGGAAATCACTTGAACCTGGGGGATGGAAGTTGCAGTGAGCTGAGATCACCACACTACACTCCAGCATGGGCAACAGAGCAAGACTCTGTCTCACATAAATCAACAAATAAAGCATCTGGTCTGGGACCTACTCATATGGATCCACTTCAGATAGTGGCTGCTCTTGCAAGAACCGAAGCTAGTGATACAGGCAAGAGACAGGGAAATACTGGGTAGGAGAGGGCAGTTCACCAGCAAAAGCCCCACCTTCAAGCCTGGAAACCATGGCCATAGATGGGAACAGGCATTCCTGTTTTTGCACCCAAATGTTGCTTTCTGGCCTGCCATGCCCCTCTATCCTGTACCCATATAAACCCCAAGCCCCAGGCTCCAAGAGCAGACAAGCAGACAAATGGAAGAGAAATGCAGCAGAGAAAGAAAGAAGAGAAGGAGTGTCTGAATGTCAAGAGGAGTTTGGCTGGGGATTGTTGGAGAGGTGATCAGTTGCAAGACAGCTGAACTCCAGGGGAAGATCATCTTCCCATTCCATCCCCTTTCCAGCTCCCCATCCATCCCACTGAGAGCCACCTCTATCACCCAATAAAATCCCTGCATTCACCATCCTTCAAGTCTGTGTGTGACCTGATTCTTCCTGGATGTTGGACAAGAACTTAGGTGCCAAGACGGCACTGAGCTGGTTAACACTTAAGCTATCTGCAGATGGCAGAGCTAAAAGAGTATGCAGCACACCCACTGAGGCTTCAGGAGCCACAGGCACCCACCCCTAGATGCCACCCTGGTGCCAGAGCCCAAAAGCGCTCATCCCGGTTCCTGCACCTGACTGTCTGCATGCTCCCCTTCCCATAAGGGATTTGAGCAACAGCAGTGGCCAGACAAGCCACACCCCATCACACGTCCTGCAAGGGGGGTCAGGGAACCCTCCCGTTTCACTAGTTATACAAGGCTTGGCATTCTGGACCTTAAAATGGGCACTCTCACCTAATACCAATGGTGCTCCATAGGTGGCAACTATCTATCCCATGTGCAAGAACCATAAATTTCACTATCTCCCTTAAAATGTCCTGTCTGTCATGCTTTAGGCTCCATGAATCACATTTTATCTGTGCTCCCAGTCCTTTGCTATCTGAATGATCAACTTGTCTTCTATTGTCAATGACACCTTCCCTGCTCTGTATCTTTACTCACTGAGTGTTCTTCATCTTCTCCCTAGTGAGCGTCAGAGGAAGACCTAATAAAATTTACTGAGCAAATTACAGAAGAAAAATCTTAATGCTGCTTTACAAGGCAAAATTGAAATTCTCAAAAGTGTATTGTGTATTCTAAAGTACAGTTTAATGAATAGCAGGGTAGAAGTTGTCAGGTTTTTTTTGAAGTACTAAATAGCAACCTACTTCTTCTGAGAATTCATTTAACATAGCATTTTCAAACACAATGCATGAAAATTGTGGTTTTTATTATTAAACTCAGTCACAATTTCATTTAAAATCATGACATTTTGAATGAACTGTTTTAAAGTGGCCAAATGTGCAATTTAAATTTCTTATAAACTCTCTCTAATTACATTTTAAGGTGTATAGAGACAAAAATAGATTTTACTTCCATGTATACTATAAGGTCAATTAAAGAAATTCAAAAATTCTAATAAAAACTTTACAGATATTATGCTTGGACAAATATAGACTCAAATCCATGCTATATGGCTAAAAGTTTAATCCCTAGTTTTTGCATTAACATTGTTATATTAATAAGGATAAGAGAGGTGTTAGTTCATCCATCCATTAATTCATCCATCCATTTATCCATCCTTTTATTCATTCAGTCCGCCACTAATTTAAAGTTTATACCACCTACTTTTGAGGCTTTGTTAGATTCTAAAAGGATTAACATTATGAGACTGTCCTTAAAATGCTTAAGTGAAGATGAGACATGATGCAACCAATAAGGAAGACATTTCTTTGAACTTGAAACCACCTTTGCAAAATTATAATTAAGGAAATTATGACAGTGAAAGATATCAGACCTACTCAACTCCATCTTGCTTCTAACCTCCAAACTGTCATTGTCCATTCCTGGGTGTAGGCTGAACTAGCCTTGGGAAGCAATTTAGTTTATAGTTTAAATACAATAATAGCCCTTCTCAAAAGCTAAACTGTTCTTGTAAAATGAATGAAAGGCTACCAGCCACTAAGTTAGAATGAGAAGGGCTGGAATTCTAAATATTACCAGCCTTTATTCTGGAAGTCATAAGATTTGCAACTTCCTCAATTACTCTTAAGGGTAATATCACTATTTTGAGTCTTTTGAGATGTCTTTTCAGGTTTTTGCATTTCTAAAAACCATACAGCCCCACCTGGACCTGCCAACCGGGAACTGACTCAGCGTAAGACGACAGCTTTGACTCCCTATGATCTCATCCCTGAGCCAACCAATCAGCACTCCCGATTCACTGGCCCCTTACCCACCAAATTATCCTTAAAAACTCTGATCCCTGAGTTTTCAGGGAGACTGATTTGAGTAATAATAAAATTTTGGTCTCCCACACAGTCAGCTCTGGGTGAATTACTCTTTCTCTATAGCAATTCCCCTGTCTTGATAAATTCAGCTCTGTCTAGACAGGTGTCGAGGTGAAACTCATTGGGCAGTTACAAATTTGGAGGTAGCATTTTACTTTAAAGGAAATAGAAAGACAGAGAGAAAAAAGCTTGAGCTCTGAAAGCAGAATACCTGGGTTCAAATAGTAGTGCCTGGTGTTACTCTGTACTATCTTTGAGTCCCAGGGCAACCTACTTAAACCTCCCATGCGTTAATGTCCTTGCCTATAATATGGAACATATTATATTACTTATATGTTATATTAATATGGAACATGTTGTATTACTTCACAAGTTTGTTCTGAGAATTCATCAAGTTAAAATAAGCAAATCACAGTACTTTGCACATGGTAGGTAGTCCAATTCATCTGATTTATTTTAGTTCTGATCTAATTTTTTAATATCTGTGAAAGGAAAATAAATCTTGGGGCCCCCAAATCACATAGCTATAGGGAAAAGTCAAGTTGGGAACTGCTCAGGGTAAACCTGCCTCCCATTTGATTCAAAGTCACCCCTCTGCTCACTGAGACAAATGCATATCTGATTGCCTCCTTTGGAGAGGCTAATCAGAAACTAAAAAGAAGGCAACCATTTGTCTTATCTACCTATGCCCTGGAAGCCCCTTCCCCACTTCAAGTTGTTCCCCCTTTGTTTCCAGGTGTCCTGCCTTTCCAGACCAAAACAGTGTTCATCTTACATATGCTGATTGATGTCTCATGTCTCTCTAAAATGTATAAAACCAAACTCTGCCCTGACCACCTTGGGCACATGTCACCAGGACCTCCTGAGGCTGTGTCACGGCCATGCATCCTCAACCTTGGCAAAATAAACTTTCTAGAACAACTGAGACCTGTCTCAGATATTCAGGGTTCACGTATTCAAGTCTCTGGTTTATTCATGTAATTTCAAGTAAAATCACATATATCAAATGCAACCTGCACTGAAGCCGCATGTGTAAACAATTTGCTGTTTTTTTTAAAAAAAAAATTAAATTGGCCAGGCTCAGTGGCTTATGCCTGTAATCCCGTAACTTTGGGAGGCTGAGGCGGGCAGATCACCTGAGGTCAGGAGTTCAAGACCAGCCTGTCCAACATGGTGAAACCCGGTGTCTACTAAAAATACAAAAAAATTAGCCAGGAGTGGTGGCAGTCATCTGTAATCTCAGCTACTTGGGAGGCTGAGGCAAGAGAATCACTTGAACCCAGGAGCTGGAGGTTGCGGTGAGCTGAGATCGCGCCATTGTACTACAGCCTGGGCGACCGAGTGAGATTGTCTCAAAAAAAAAAAAAAAAATTAAATCACTTTTTAAGTTGAAAGCGTTTATGTACAAACAGTTCAGTCCCTGGTCACTACTGGGTATTTGGTTACCTGGCTTTGTTTTCGCATTCCCTGTAACCCGGACACAGACACAGACACAGACACAGACACACAGCTACTTGTTTTCTGTTATTCTACTAGCACCTAGTGCTTGAGGTTGAGGTTTGGCTTTCTATGTCACAAAGTCCTCTTCAAGGTTGTGGTATGACTCTCCGAACTCACAGGCAATAGAGACAGATGCCAAAATCTAAACCCACATAATTGTCTGCTTCCTTCTCTCAGGAGCATGCATAATTAATGGATTTAGAGAGGCCTGCCACACCTTTCAGCTGTGCTATTCGGCTATAATTCATCTTTGGAGCAAAGGGATTCCAAATGGAAAGGTCAAACCACTCAGAAGCTGCACTGGCATCTAACGGAGTGATTCTGTGTCCTGGGACATCTACCAAACCCTCCAGGTGAGGCTGAGCAAGCTGGATAAAATTCCACCTCCGCTTCTCAAAATTTTAGTGAATAGTATTACAAACTCTCACAGGCTGTCAAATGCAGATTGGGCTTGACGTGCTTTCAAAGGAGAGAGAGGACTTTGACTCAGTATAATTATTGCATCTTACTAACCACCCCTCACCCACCCCACCGGAGCCCTCCAGGCTAAGAACCCTTTTGGTCCCTGACTGCACAGGCTTTTCTTGGCATGGATGAGCACCTGCTCCGGGGTGCTTTCCATTTGTCACTTGCCAAAAGGCTGCAGCCAATGTGCAGTCGAAGTGCCTGGCTTGAAAGTGTTCCAGTGCAATGTTTTGTGGGTTTGAGGTTTGTCTTCACTCGTACGCATCGTGTGCGGTAAGTTCCCTGGGGAAGTGAGGCAGTGGCTTGGCACGCTAGACTTATCGATGATCTTCCATTGTGTGTGTCTGAGGCCAGCTCCACCAGCAACTGGAAAGCATCCAGGCTCTCTGAGGAGGCTAACAATTTGTCAGTGATTTTCAAATGCATTGTGGTGTATTGCTTTCTTCCAATTCTCAATGCTGAATGTGGAAAGTTGTTTTTCTTTTTCTTTTTTTCCTTTTGTTTTAGGCCACAGAATTTTAAGTCTCAATTCTGCATTTCCTGATTATATTTCCTTTGTAAATTTTGTAATATAACCTTTCAGATCTGGCAGCATAATCTGTTAGAAATCTCCTGAGGAGTAAATACTTGTTAACTGACTCCATTCCCCACTCCCCTTCCTTTCCATGATATTATTTCTACTTAGCATTTAGTCCATAATGTGTTTCATTAAGATCAGAAATTTAATTATGTACATATTTAAAACCTGAACTCATTAAGTCTGTAGATCTCTTGAAAATGCTGTTTTCCAGGTGTACAGTCGCGGTGAGTATGCAAAAATGTCATGAAACAATGAGGTTTTAAAGCTTACTTAAAACAGGCCAAGGGACTAGCTTTTTAGATAGAGAAAAATGGCTCCATAAACATTAGAAGAAATCAGGAAAATGCATGAAATCAGTGAGAAATGAAATTAAGAGGATTGTATTCATGTGAAAGTTATTGGTGGAGAAAGAAAGAGAGATGTTAAATGGGAAGAAGGAATGAAGACTTTACCGTGTAAATCGGAGCTGGTTGCTCTTGCTAAAGGCAAGGGCCACTCAGCTCTGGGCCCTCTCCAGTGTCTCCCTGCGTCCTCCCCATACAGAGTCAGGCACTCCTTCCTCTTCGTGTCTGTATGTAAATCTCATCATTCTTGTGTGTCTGTTTACCTTTATGTGTATAATTTTGTGCTTCTCATTATCATCATGATGTATTGTGTCTTCCACCAGACTATAGGCTCCTCAAGGGCAGGGATCATGAGAAGTGTCTAGGATAATGCCTCACAGAGCAAGCTGTCAGTAAGTGTGAGTTCTTGCAGAGAAGGGGCATCACAGTGTCTGATGGGTGTGGCGATGCATCCTCCAGATCCCTCTTCAAGGAAGGCTTGTTACTTGGGCTGCCAGGCTTGTCAGTGGATAGCCTTCAGCTCTCAGCCCATCCAGGGATAGTCTCAGCCATAGAGAGCTACCTCAGCCCAGAGTCACAATCTTTTGGGGGTGGCCACACCCAAGGACTGGGCCAGCCATCTCTGCCTGGCTAGGGGGCAACTCTGAAGGGCCATTCTAGCTCCAGAGCTTCTCTGTGGGCTTGGCCAAAACTCTCTGGGGTCTGCATTGCAAGTTAACTTTTCTCTCTGCCCATTTCTTTTTTGAAACATTCTCGTTCTGTCATCTAGGCTGAAGTGCAGTGGAGTGATCTCTGCTTACTGCAAGCTCCGCCTCCCGGGTTCAAGCCATTCTCCTGCCTCAGCCTCCTGAGTAGCTGGGATTACAGGCGCTCACAACCACACCTGGATAATTTTTACTTTATTTATTTATTTATTTTGAGATGGAGTCTCGCTCTGTCGCCCAGGCTGAAGTGCAGTGGTGTGATCTCGGCTCACTGCAACCTCCGCCTCCCAGGTTCAAGCAGTTCTCTGCCTCAGCCTCCTGAGTAGCTGGGACTACAGGAATGCGCCACCATGCCCAGCTAATTTTTGTATTTTTAGAAGAGACAGGGTTTCACCATCTTGGCCAGGCTGGTCTTGAACTCCTGACCTCGTGATCTACCCGCCTCGGCCTCCCAAAGTGCTGGGATTATAGGCGTGAGCCACTGCACCCAGCCTAATTTTTATATTTTTAGTACAGATGGGGTTTCACCATGTTGGACAAGCTGGTTTCAAACTCCTGACCTCAAGTGATCTGCCTTCCTCGGCCTCTTAAAGTGCTGGGATTACAGGCGTGAGCCACTGCGCCTGGCCTCTCTGTCCATTTTTGTTTTCACCCCTTGCTTCCACAAGTGGTTGTCCCAAGGCCCTCCCTAATGAACACTGTGTATTAAATCCCAGCTCAGGTCTGTTTCCAGGAGAAGCCTACCTGTAACACCTTTTAGCAGGGGTTAAAAAATAATAAGACTGGAGGAAGGGACTGGAGGAAGAATATTTAAGAGAAAGTACTTTCATATCTTAAAGGACGTAGGGTTCTAGAGGAGAATCAACAAAGGTAAAAATTAAGAAACCAGAGTAGTCTGGTGGAAAGATTAAAAGCTGGGAAATCCGTGGACCAGGCACTCATGCCAGCTATGCTGACAGCCTGGTGCATGACCTTGGAGCAGTCACATCACCCTGAGCCTCCTGTCCTCTTCCACAAAGGGAAGGAGGCGGAAGATAATATCTCCAAAGTTCCTCTCACCTCTAACCTTCTATCAGGCTGAATTAGGAGCTCGAGGAACATTTACAGACAACTTCGCTGTGAACAAAGGTTTCTAAATATGACCTTAAAACTGTAAATCTAGGAGACAAACCTGGAAGAAAAGAAAATGCACTATTTGGAGTTGCAGGCGGTGATATAACATCCCTCAGAGACTCATTCTGACAACTCACAAAGACTTGTGTGAAAAAGAAATTCCTTTGATAACTGCTTGTCTGGAGATGACTGACACCTTTCAAAGGAAATGAGGTAAGAGGACAAAGAGGGCATGGTCTCAGCAGACAGGGGAAATTGGGATAGAAACACTGTGAGAGATTAAATCACATCTAGAAAAGTATAATCACTGATACTTAAGATAAAGAGATCGGCAAAGAGGAACATTTTGTAGTCTCAGAAGTAAAACTTACATAAACCAGTAAGTTTGGCCAGAAATGAAAGTTGGAATCTTACTTATTTTGTTATTTCATTTTGGTTTCAGGATTCTCTGGTTTATATTTTACTTTTAGTTAAAACAATAGTCATTCAACAAATTATTATTAAATACCCACTTGTGTCAGGCTTCTTTGGTGCAGTCATAAAAGGAATAGAATGATTTTTAAAATGTATGGTAAAGGGACTGGGCATGGTGGCTCACATCTGTAATCCCAGCACTTTGGGAGGCCCAGGCAGGAGAGTTGCTTGAGGCCAGGAGTTCAAGACCAGCCTGGGCAACATAGTGAGACCCTCTCGCTCCAAGAAAAAAAAAAAAGTGAACTGAACATGGTGGCACACACCTGTAGTCCCACCTACTTGAGAAGCTGAGGTGGGAGGACCGCTTGAGCCCAGGAGTTCTTGGTTGCAGTAAGCTATGATTGTGCCACTGCCCTCCAGCCTAGTCAATAGAATGGGACTGTGTTCCTTAAAAAACCAAACACTATGAACATATTCAGACTGTAAAATATAAAAAAGAAAAAAAAAGAAAACACACACACATACAAAAAAAATACAAATAAAAAAATGTGATGGTAAAGGTATGAATAACAGAAAAGAAAGAAAAGCTGAACCAAGGTGACTACCAGGAGAAGAACCAGGAAAGCTCCAGGCATTTAGCAGTGGGAACAACAGAGAGTCTTTCCGGGCTTCCAACTCTTTTCATCCTTTTTCCTGCTTCTTCTTTTTTTTTAATTTTACTTTAAGTTCTGGGATACATGTGCAGAACGTGCAGGTTTGTTACATAGGTATACGTGTGCCATTGCTGCACCTATCAACCCATCATCTAGGTTTTAAGCCCCGTGTGCATTAGGAATTTGTCCTAACGCTCTCCCTCCCCTTGCTGCCCACCCCCTGACAGGCTCCGGTGTGTGATGTTCCCTCCCTGTGTCCATGTGTTCTCATTGTTCAACTCCCACTTATGAGTGAGAACACATGGTGTTTGGTTTTCTGTTCCTGTGTTAGTTTGCTGAGAATGATGGCTTCCAGCTTCATCCATGTCCCTGCAAAGTGCAAGAATTCTTTTTTATGGGTACATAGTATTCCATGGTGTATATGTGCCACATTTTCTTAATCAAGTCTATCATTGATGGACATTTGGGTTGGTTCCAAGTCTTTGCTATTGTAAATAGTGCTGCAATAAACATACGTGTGCATGTGTCTTTATAGTAGAATGATTTATAATCCTTTGGGTATATCCCTGTAATGGGATCGCTAGGTCAAATGGTATTTCCGGTTCTAGATCCTTGAGGAATGACCACACTGTCTTCCACATTGGTTGAACTAATTTACACTCCCACCAACAGTGTAAAAGCATTCCTATTTCTCCACATCCTCTTCAGCATCTGTTGTTTCCTGGCTTTTTAATAATCACCATTTTGACTGGCATAAGACAGTATCTCATTGTGGTTCTGATTTGCATTTCTCTAATGACCAGTGATGATGAGCTTTTTTCATAAGTTTGTTGGCCGCATCAATGTCTTCTTTTGAGAAATGTCTGTTCGTATCCTTTGCCCACTTTTTGATGGGGTTGTTTTTTTCTTTTAAATTTGCTTAAGTTCCTTGTAGATTCTGGATATTAGACCTTTGTCCGATGGTTATCAGCTTCTTAAGATTCAATTTTTCAAGAGACAAGAGAATGGACTAACTTGAGTCCCTTCCCACAACTCAGCTGGAAGAACAGGACATCTTGACTGATGATCCTACCAAGAATTGCATGCACTGGGGGAGGGGCCATGCCCTGAAGGAAAATCAAGGGTCTGATGCCAAAAGAAGGGGAACAGGAGCCATGCTTGACCAGCAAAATTTCAGATGTCTCCCATACCTACTATATTGTTTGACAAACTGAAGTACTCAGTTTCTCTGGCCCCTTAGTGGCAAAGAATGGCCAAATGACATGTTTTTGGCTGCTATCTTCAAGCAGAAGTCTGCTAGAGAGTTCAGGGAAAAAAAAATTGTGCTTTCTCTGATAAAAAGGACAGATGCATCTGGCACTGTCTTTTCCCCTTTCTTCCTGCTTGTTGATATAGCAGTCCTATTGTGACCATGAGGATGAAACATCAAGCAAAAATAGTGGAGGAGAAGAAAGGAGCAAGCTTAGAGCCTTAGTATCTTTATTAACGGGCATTCTTGTTGTTTGTCAGCTGCTGTTACTGAAGGTTTTTGCTACTTGGCAGCTGAATGCATTTCTAACTGTTATACATTGAATCTTAATTAAAACTATGGATTCTGGAATGCCCTTTGAGGAAGTGAATGAAATATAAACAGGTATTACCTAAGTGGCAGGTGAGATTGAAGGGAGGGAGGATCATTCCAGGTGGCCTAGTAGTCAGAACATCTGTGTCCAGTTTCTGCATGATGCATGTGGCTTGGGCCAGGCTAACTTTTCTGAGCCTAGTTCCATTCCACAGAATCCACCTTCACCTCCTTTCCTTTAAATGTAAGGAAAGATGGTCTTTTTACTTTTTTAATAGCAAAAAAGACACCTCCACTCTGATCAGATGCAATTCAATTCCCTCTCACCTATTCCAGGAATTTATAGATTATTCTGTTTTACAATTTCTCCCTCTCTCCTGTCTTCACCCCATAGCCTGCTTACATTCTCAAGTTTCTCTCATTTATATATTTAAAGTCCTTTAGCCATAGCACTGTGGTTTTTCTTCCCCTTGAAAATTTCACTCTACCTTTTTGATTTATTTCCTCACCCCCCAGTAACTCTGTCTCCAACAGCTGTTAGACAGTTATGCTTCACAATGAACTGAAACTCTTTTTGACAAAGGTATCTGTGTCACTAGAAGGCAGCTTGTATGAAGGTAGGGATTTTGTCTGTTTTGCTCACCCTTGTGTGCCCAGTCCCCAGAGCAGTGCCAAGAACATAATACCTGCTCAAGAAATGAATAATTGTCTTCTAAATCATCAAAGCAAATGAACTCTGCCTATCTGACTTCAGTTTTCAGTAGCTTTGTCATTTTTGATCATTTCCTTGTTGAAACTCACTCATCTTTTGGTCTTTATAACAATTGTTTTTCCTTCTCTTTTAACTTTTTATTATGGAAAATTTTAAACATGCATAAAAGTAGGAAAAAAAAACAATAAAGGCTAAGGCACCCATCACCCAGCTTCAGTGTCTGGCCAACTGTGTTTCATCTAAACCTTCATTGACTCCCCACTTGTATTAACTTGAAGCAATTCCAGATAGCATATCATTTCACTCACAAATATTTCAGTCTGTATTACGAAAAAAGGAACTCTTTAAAAAGCATAACCCTAATACTGTAATTGGCAAAATTATTAGTAATAATTTCTTTTTTAAAAAACTTCCATTTTAGATTCAAGGGTACATGCACAGGTTTGTTATATCAGTAAACTCGTGTCACAGGGGTTTTACAGATTATTTCATCACTCAGGTACTATGCCTAGTGTAGCCAATAGTTATTTTTTCTGGTTCTCTCCCTCCTCCCACCCTCCACCCTCAGGTCGGCCCCAGTGTCTGTTGTTCCCCTGCTTTGTGGTCACGTGTTCTCATCATTAGACCCCGCTTATAAGTGAGAACATGGTGTATTTGATTTCTTTCTTCCTGCATTAGTTTGCTAAGGGGAGTGGCCTCCAGCTGATCTCATTCTTTTTTATGGCTTCATAGTATTCCGTGGTATATATGTACCACATTTTCTTTATCTAATCTGTCATTGATGGGCATCTAGGTTGATTCCATGTCTTTGCTATTGTGAATCATGCTTCAATAAACATATGAGTGCATGTGTCTTTATGGTAGAATGATTTTTATTCCTTCGTGTATATATCCAGCAATGGGATTGCTGGTAGTTCTGTTTTTAGCTCTTTGAGAAACCACCACCCTACTCTCCAGAATGGTGGAACTAATTTACATTCCCACCAACAGTGTATGAGGGCTCCCTTTTCTCTGCAACCTCAACAGCATCTGTTATTTTTTAACATTTTAATAATAGCCACTCTGGGGTGAGATGGTATCTCATTGTGATTTTGATTTGCATTTCTTTAATGATCAGTAATGTTCACAATTGCAACAGAAAGAGTAAAATAGGGATCTAATCAGGAAGGTAAAAGATCTCTATGATGAGAATTACAAAACACTGCACAAAGAAATCAGAGATGACACAAGCAAATGCAGAAACATTTCATGTTCATGGATAGGAAGAATCAATATTGTTAAAACGGCCATACTGTCCAAAGAAATTTACAGGTTCAATGCTACTCCTATTAAACTACCAATGACATTCTTCATAGAACTAGAAAAAACTATTTTAAAATTCACATGGAACCTAAAAAGAGATTGAATAGCTAAGGCAATCCTAAGCAAAAAGAACAAAGCTAGAGGCATCCCTTTACCTGACTTCAAACTTCACTGCGGGGCCAACAGCATGGTATAGCACAAAAACTGACACATACACCAATGGAACAGAACAGAAAGCCCAGAAATAAGGCCACACACCTACAACCATCTCAGCTACAACAAAGCTGACAAAAACAAGCAATGGGGAAAGGACTACCTATTCAATAAGTGGTGCTGGGATAACTGGCTATCCATGTGCAGAAGATTGGAACTGGACCCCTTCCTTACACAATATAAAAAAATGAACTTAGGGTGGATTAAATACTTGAATGTAAAATCCAAAACTATAAAAACCCCTGGAAGACAATCTAGGCAATATTATTCTGAACGTAGGACCTAGCAAAAATTTTATAACAAACATGCCAAAAGCAATTGCAACAAAGGCAAAAATTGACAAATAGAATCCAACTAAACCTAACAGCTGCTGCTCAGTAAAGGAAACTATCAACAGAGTAAACAGACAACCTACAGAATGGGAGAAAATATTTGCAAACTATGCATCTGACAAAGGTCTAATATCCAGCATCTATAAGGAACCTGAAAAAATTTACAAGAAAAAAACAACCCCATTCAAAAGTGGGCAAAGGACATGAACAGACTTTCCAAAAGAAGACATACATGTGGCCAACTAGCATATAAATAATTTCTTAATATAGTCAATTTCCTTTTTTTTGGTTTTGTTTTTGATCTTTTTGCTTGTTTTTTAGAGGGTGGGATGGATCTCTTTCTGTCTCTATTTCCTCTACCTTATCTGACTAGCAAATTGGGACATAGGAGCTAAGCCTGGTCAGGCCCTTCTGAACGCTTTTCAGGGCAAGCAGGCTGCAGGAGTCCCGTACCTCTGCTGTTGCTACAGGGAAGCTCTCAGGGTCCTGCTCTACCTGCAGTTTTTCGATTTCTGTTGTGCCTGGGCAGGTCAGTTAAATTCAACGTGAGCTCTTAGGAAACCCATCTGCTTTGGCCAAAACTCAAGCTGATGCTTTGATCTTCAACCATCTGACCTCCCAAGCCTGCCTCCCAATATGTTCTGAACTTGGGAAGAGTGCTGTTAAGCTCCATCAGCAGAGTATGAATATTGTTGAGAAAGAGGGAGGTAAATGTCAGATGAATGAGCTAAAAGTTAAAAGTGGTTTCTTCTGGGGAAAAGAAAAGGCACAGAGGGTGGGTGGGGGAAGCAATGGTTTTCCTTTTGATTTAAGCCTCTTAACAGTAAATAACCCTGTAAGATGTATACATATAATATGTGGATAAACATCTTAAAAACAATGAAAACCTATCATATCAAAATATTTCACCTCCTCACACGTGCACCACACCCTCTCAGACTCCCAGACACCTGGGAGTCCTTCTCCCGCTTCCTGCCTCCGAAATGTGTGCTATGCTCCTCAGCACCCCGCATCCTCACTGCTCCTGCAGTGCTACATATCCTTCCTCATCTCTCTCGCCTGGCCCACTGCAGCAGCCCCTACCTACTCTACATGTTGTGGGCTGAATTGTGTCCCCCCAGTTCATAGTTGAAGCCCTAACCCCCAGTACTTCAGAATCTGACTGCATTTAGAGATAGGGCATTTAATAATGTAATTAGGGTAAAATGAAATCATGTGGGTGGGCCCTCATCCAATGTGACTGGTGTCCTTCTAAGAAGAGGAATTTAAGACACAGACCTACATACAGAGGGAAAACGATGTGAAGACAGAGGAGAGGATGGCCACCTGCAAGCCCAGGTGAGAGGCCTCAGAAGAAACTGCTTCCAACTCAGTCTCAGATTCCAGCCTTCACAACTGTGCAAAAACACATTTCTGCAGTTTAAGGCCCCCAGGCTGGGGTACTTTGTTATAACAGCCATAAAAAACTAATACACCATCTCCCCGCCTTCCTTGCCAGGATCTGATCCACCTTGCAAAACACTGTTAGAAGCTTTCAGAAATGTGTGCCTGATGAAGCTTCTCTCCTTTCAGAAATGTGTGCCTGATGAAGCTTCTCTCCTGCTTAAAATCCTTACAGGATCCCTCATTGCTGCTGGATAAAACTCCTTAGCACGAGATACAAAGTCTGCTCCTACTTTCTCTCACCTGGCTCTCCTTATACCTAAGCCCAAGCTGTAGTGAATTATAGTGGACCCTTGAGCAACACGGGCTTGACCTGGGCGGGTCCACTTGTACGTGAAAATTTTTCAATAAAAGTTACACCTAGTGCGCCTGCCTCTCCTGCCTCTCCTGCCACTGTCCCCTCGAGACAAAGACCAACCCCTCCTCGTCCTCCTCCTCAGCCTACTCAACATGAAGATGATGAGGATGAAGACGTTTAAGATCCACTTTAATGCAACGAACAGTAAATATATTTTCTCTTATGATTTTTAAAATAACATTTTCTCTATTTTTGTAAGAATACAGTACGTAATACATATACAAAATGTATGAGTTAACTGTTTATGTTATCAGTGAGGCTTCCTGTCAACAGTAGGCTATTGGTAGCTTTTTTTTTTTTTTTTTTTTGCATGGAGTCTCACTCTGTCACCCAGGCTGGAGTGCAATGGTGTGATCTTGGGTCACTGCAACCTCCACTTCCCAGGTTCAAGCGACTCTCCTGCCTCAGCCTCCCGAGTAGCTGGGATTGCAGGAATGCACCACCATGCCTGGCTAATTTTTGTATTTTTAGTAGAGATGGGGTTTCACCATGTTGGCCAGGCTGGTCTTGAACCTGACCTCAAGTGATCCGCCTGCCTCAGCCTCCCAAAGTGCTAGGATTACAGGTGTGAGCCACTGCACCTGGCTAGTAATTATGTTCTTAAAGCATCAAAACACATAGGCAAATTTTTGACTATGCTGGAGATTAGTGCCCCTAACCGCCATGTTGTTTAAGGGTCGGCTGTAGTTGCATCCCCCAAAGGTAACACCTTTGCTCATGCTTTACTATCTCTGGCCATGTATCCCTTGCCTAGAATACCTTCATTTTTCCTATTATGCCATCCACCTGTGGAACAGCTACTCCTTTTTTCAGTGTCAGGGCAAGCTCCAATTCCTTTGGGAAAAATTTCTTAGCCCCACCCTCTGGACAGAATTGACTTTTTCCCTTTGAATCTGTTTTGTACCCTATATGGAAATCTGCTCTATATTTGCTGCATTTTTATTGCCGTTATTTTATATCGTATTCATCTAATGCTTAAAGGTAGAGAG
The DNA here is from genome assembly GCF_028885655.2 of Pongo abelii. Taxonomy (NCBI): domain Eukaryota; kingdom Metazoa; phylum Chordata; class Mammalia; order Primates; family Hominidae; genus Pongo; species Pongo abelii. Next base: position 65,860,086 of record NC_071999.2, read on the forward strand.
TACATTGTAACTTTGCGTGCTCAGAGCCTAACATAATACCCAGCACCTAGTAGGTGTTCAAAAAAGGATGACCAATTGACCGATCAAATGAATTAGTCTATGAAATTGGAAACATTATATTAGTTTAGCATATCTCAAGAGACTATTGTCAGGTAATATATGTGGCAATTTTAAACATATATGTGTGTAATTTTAAACATACATATGTAATTATTTTGAACTCTTAAAGATGAATTGAAATTGCAATTTAGTACTTGATCTTGAGTTTGAATGTGCACTAATACTCATTTCCAATTCTTAAGATTGGGTTGTTTCTTCTTTAATCGTGGGATCATGAAAATGTATTGCTGGAAAAGGTATTGGAGATGATGTGATTCAACCACTTTATTTTTTGGACAGGGAAATTGAGTAAAAGCATTACCATCACACCCCACTGCTACCAGAGCCAGTCAGACACACTTAAACTGCCTTTGATGAAAACAGAAATATTGAAGTTAGAATAGTTTGAAGAAAAGAGAATTTAAATGTAATTCAACAAAAAAGCTACCAAATTTACATTTATAAAAATAATAGAGTCTGACTCTTAAATTGTTTCTAAATAAAACATTGTGAATGAACTTCATCTAATATTGATATATCCTTTGGCTCTGGGCATTCTAGAGAATTTATTTGTTATTGTGAAAAATTGCATCTGAATAATGTATAACAAGATGTATATTCAAATTGCCTTTGAATAATATATAACAAGAAAGGTTTTCTTTATTGATTTAGTGCCTTTCAAGGAACTACAAGTACCTTGTGCACTTTAGGTTAGGCGTGGTGTATTGCATACATGCTTTTTCACCTAACCTAAACATTTTGGATACAGCAGTACCAATTTGAGCCTATAAGAGTAGCCCTTAATAACCAGAGAGACACCTTGACAAAGTGACAAATTTGCGTGGTCCACTCCATTCATCAGCATAACTTGGAAGCACCATCTTGGAAGTGAAGAATGTGAACTTGTGGTGGAGGGATCTTTGTTTGGCCCTAAGTAGCATCTATTGGTAGAATTCAGACATTGCTGGGCTTTCAGAGGAGTCTGTAGGGCCAGTAGTTCAGAGGCTTCAGTATGCAGGCCTATTGTGGTGGTGTCCTAGTAACAAAGCAGGGTCACAAACTGGAAAGATGAGCACTCTCTCTGCTGCTTCCAGAACACAGTGTGCAGCTCAGTGAGGGTTACAGGAAGCGTGGCAAGCTTTGTTGCTTTGGGACTTCAGGAGCCTTCCTCCTTGGGACAGGCAGGGAGTAGTTATAGTGATCATGGGTCTGGCAGCAGAGGTGGGTGGGAGGTTTCCTCAAGAATCATCATGAACAGCAAGGCAAAGATCTGAAGGACTATTCATGAACTCATGGGAGACACTCCTGGAGACTCTCCCAAACTCCTGGGCAAGACTTTGAGGGGGTGCAGAAGTTCCCATGTTGGGCAATAGAATTGATTCAATCATTAACAAACTTGTGCCAAGCACTCTTCTTGGAGATGGAGAAAAGGCAGCTTCCTGACCTTGTAGAGCTTACAAAAAGTGCCTGTGTGAGCAGGATGATAAATAATATGTCATATAAGTTTCCTAGCATGTTTATAGCATGTATGCTATAAAATTTTAAAAAGAGGAGCTGAATAAATGGATTAGGAGTGTAGGGTGGAAGAAGGTAGTCTGACTAGGACTTATTAAAAAGGTGATCTCTTGTTCTACCAAAAAGACACATGCACATGTATGTTCATTGAAGCACTATTCACAATAGCAAAGATGTGGAATCAACATAGATGCCCATCAATGGTGGATTGGATAAAGAAAATGTGGCACAATATACACCATGGGATACTATGCAGTCATAAAAAGAACAAAATCATTTCCTTTACAGCAACATGGATGTAGCTGGAGACCATTATCCTAAGTGAATTAACGCTGAAACAAAACCAAATACTGTATTTTCTCACTTACACGTGGCAGTTAAACATTGGGTACTCATGGACATTAACATGGCAACAATAGACACTGTGGACTACTAGAGGGGGAAGGAGGGAGGGGCAAGGGTTGAAAAACTACTGGGTAATATACTCACTACCTGTGTGACAGGAATCAATCACACCCTAAACCTCAGCATCATGAAATGTATCCAGGTAACAAACCTGTGCATATACCCCCTGAATCTAAAGTAATAGTTGAGGCGGGGCACAGTGGCTTAGGCTGGGTGTAGTGGCTCACGCCTGTAATACCAGCACTTTGGGAGGCTGAGGCAGGTGAATCACTTGAGGTCAGGAGTTCGAGACCAGCCTGGCTATTAAAAATACAAAAATTAGCTGAGCATGGAGGTGGGTGTCTGTAATCCCAGCTACTCGGGAGGCTGAGGCAAGAGAATCGCTTGAACCTGGGAGGCGGAGGTTGCAGTGAGTCAAGATAGCGCCATTGCACTCCAGCCTGGGCAACAAGAGCAAAACTCCATCTCAAAAAATAAATGAAAGTTGAAATTATATGTATACATATATATGTGTGTATATATAGATATGTTTTCTAGCATGCTAGGAGTGATGTATGCTACATATATACATATGATGCTGTCTGAACAAAGAATTGAAGTAGGTAAGGGAATTAGCTAAGCAGATGGCTAAAGAAATTGTGCCCCAGGCAGAAGGTATAGCTACAGCAATGGTCCTAAAGTGGGAATGTGGTTGGCATATTCTAGTAACCCGAAGGAGGCCAGTGTGGCTGGTGGGGACTAAGCGGGGGAGCAAGTAGTAGGACTTGAGTTTAGAAAAATGATCTGAGGCCAGATCACAAAGGGCCTTGTACTGAGTCAAATGGAGAAAGATTCTGGGGTTTTGAGTAAGAAATGACGTGATCACACTTAACTTTAAAAGGATCTCTTGGGTGGCTGCTGAGGATAGTGTAGAATCTGAGAAGTCTACTAAAGAAATATTGCAGTAATGTAGGTGAAAGCTTGGGCCAGATGTTAGTAATGTTAAGACGTGGTTAGAATCTGCATATATTCTGCAAGTAAAGCTAACAGCATTTGTTGTGTTAGAGAGAAGGTGGCATTAGGGATAACTGACTTCAGCAACAGGAAAGATGGAGTTGCCGTCAAAGAAATAGGAAAGTGGGCCTGGCATGGTGTCTCACACAAAATTAGCCAGGCATGGTGGCGGGTGCCTGCAATCCCAACTCCTGGGGAGCGATGAGGCACAAGAATCGTTTGAACCTGGGAGGCAGAGGTTGCAGTGAGGCAAGATTGCGCCACTGCATTCCAGCCTGGGCAACAGAGCGAGACTCTGTCTTAAAAAAAAAAAAAAAAAAGGGGGAAGTGGAAGTGGTGCAGATTTGTGCGGCTCAGGAGTTGGGTTTGGCCGTATTGACTTCAGGATGTCTATTGGTCATCCAAGTGGAGATGTCAAAACTTTAATCGTTTCCAGTAATGTGACCTCATGATTACTGCAAGTGATGAATCCTGGGGAAATCTGGGTTACAATCAACACATGCCCTTGAGGTAGAAAGTTTTGAGGAGATATTTGCAAAAGTAGCCATTATGACTTGTTAGAAGTTGGACGTGTCCGTGAGAGAGTTTGGTAAGTGGCTGGATTTTTAGCACAGGGGAATACCATCTCTCTCTACAATCTAAAATCTTTGTGAAAAGATTTGAATGCTTCCAGATAAAACTAATTTGGGGCCCATCAATTTCTTTTAATAAAAGTAATGATCTATTTGTGTGGTTGTCTCTACTGCCTGATTTTTGTGCTGCTTGAAGTCAGATACTGTGCTCTCTTTATCCCTGTATTCCAAGCAATTGGCAACCTAGTGTCTAGAGACAACAAATAAATGCTTTTATAATGAATAAGCAAATAACTTTTTTCTACGTAAAAGTCAGCCTAATTATTTTCCTTGAGTAAACTATTTTTAAATGTTTAAAGCCATCTATCTCCCACTTAATATACTTAATTCATTCCAATAAAAAAGGAATAAAGTAAAAAACCATTAAGCAAAAGTCATATTATCATAATGCATATGTGTTGTGGATGAACATAATATATTTTTATCTCCTGGTAAGGTCTATTCCATGAGTCTCTAATCTAAATATTATGTGGCTAATCAGTGCTCTACCTTGCTACTCAAAGTGTTGTCCTCAGACCAGTAGCAATAGCATCACCTGGGAGCTTGCTAGAAATGCAGAATCTCAGGCTACGGTGCACATTTACCGAATCAGAGTCTGCTTTCTAGCAAACTCTGTGTGATTCATAAGCACATTAAAATATGAGCACTGCTCTAAAGCAGAGAGTGGCAAACTACCACCTGTTTTTGTAAATAAAGTTTTACTGGAACACAGCCATGTCCACGTGTTTACATATTGTTTGTGGCTGTTTTGGTGCTACAACGGCAAGTTTGAATATTTTTGACAGAGAATGTGTGGCCTTCAGAGCCTTAACTGTTTACTCTCCGGTCCTTTAAGAAACAGTTTGCAGACTCAGCTGTCAAGTTCCAGCATTATTATTGGTATACTTTCTTGAGGGCCACATAACAGGTGTGAATACTTTGGCCTACGTATAAATGTAAACATTTATTTTTAATTCTTTTTTTTTTTTTTTTTTTTTGAGACAGAATCTCACTCTGTTGCCCAGGCTGGAGTACAATGGCATGATCTTGGCTCACTGCAACATCTGCCTCCCCAGTTCACATGATTCTTCAGCCTCAGCCTCCTGAGTAGCAGGGTCTATAGGAACCCACCACCATGCCCGGCTAATTTTTGTATTTTCAGTAGAGATGGGGTTTCACCAAGTTGGCCAGGCTGATCTCAAACTCCTGACCTCAAGTGATCCACCCACCTCAACCTCCCAAAGTGCTGGGATTCCAGGCATGAGCCACCACACCTGGTCTAAATTTTATTCTTTTTAAATGTGAAATTTTATTCAATGATTTAGAATGTATAAAATCTTCCAAAGTAGTATTGCAAAAATGAGTAATGTGAATATCATTAATCTTCCAAAATTTTAAAAATAAGTTTATCTTTTTCTGATAATTATTTTTTACTGTAAAAATATTTAAAAATTTTATACACGTGCTAATAATTGGAACTTTGAAAGGCACAGAAAGGATGAACAAGAAAATGAAACATCAGATTTTAACATATATTTATATTATTACAATACTATATCTGAATTTTGTATACTGATTACTTATATTGTCTTTCCCCAGGATATGAAAAATTATTTTTGAGCATCATGCTTATTCATTCCCAATCTTCCATCATGTGGCAAGTGTATAGTTTTTTTAATGATTCTCCTATGGTTTGCTATTTAGATCAATAACTATTAAGTGTGAAAATTAGTGCTTATTATATATATGACCAGCAAATGATGTTCTTTGGCCGTTTTACTAAAAAGAATAGGGAAGAAGCACGAGATGAAAGTCACAATTAGCCCTTTTTTCTTGATGTGCCTTTGTATATCTAGGAGAAAGAAATGATTTCAGAGGCTTATAACTGATTGAACATGATGGAAAATAAAGATGCAAGTTGTAATATCCTAATGAAAAAGTATGTGATCTGTGAAAAATAGAGAAAGCATCACAAACAATGTGATGAGGATAGTTTTGACATGACACAAATGAAAAGGCATTAAGCCCTAAATTGAAGATAAAAAGCCAGGCTAGACTATCAACAGGCAATTAAAACATCATCTTCCTGAACCACATGGCATTTACGGACAAAATATGCTGTTTCTTCCTCTTGACAATACAGTATCTCCATGGTTTAGGTACTTGACTCAGATCTGCTCATATCACTGTGCCGTGACCTTTCTCAGAGGCAGCACCCAAGTGGAGGCACCAGGTGCCAAAGACCACCTGTGGATACGCCGTCTAGGGCTCCCCAAACAATTGCTGGGGGTGGTCAGGCCCATTACTCTCAGCTGAGACCTAGCAGGTCTATCCCTGCAGAGGGCAGCAGATCTCTGTCCTGGAATAAATTGTCATCATCCACTGTGTTCCTTATGTGGATTTACTTCTTCATTCTGAGACTGAGACCACACTCCCATCCATGCTTTCTGGAATGATCTTTTTGTTCATGCCCTTCTGTTTGGATTTTAACCCTAGCTGGCTTACCTGGAATCTGCTCCCTCCTGGCTGCTCAGAACTCAACTCTGAGGTTGCTTTGTCTTTGTGAAATGTGTTCACATGCCCCTCTTTGGAGAATCCAGTTCCCTAATGGGAGTGTGGTTTGTGTAGCATTTGGTGACCTAGAATGACAGCAGTCTAATGCCCTCCTGAGCTAACTGGTAATGAATTGTTCATGACTTGCCAATTGACATCAGGATCAGAATGATTTTGCAGTCTGCTGTATCACCATTACATATGTAATGTAATGAAGAAAGTCTTCACTCAAAGAGACAAATGTAGAACTTGAGTAAAGAGGTTTTCTTTTCTTTTCTTTCTTTTTTTTTTTGAGATGGAGTCTCGCTCTGTTGCCCAGGCTGGAGTGCAGTGGCGTGATTTCTGTTCACTGCAACCTCCGCTTCCCCAGTTCTAGTGATTCTCCTGCCTCTGCCTCCTGAGTAGCTGGGATTACAGGTACCCGCCACATGCCCTGCTAATTTTTGTGTTTTTAGTAGGAAAGGGGTTTCACCATGTTGCCCAGGCTAGTCTCAAACTCTTGATCTCAGGTGATCCACCTACCCTGGGCTCCCAAAGTGCTGGGAGTAAGGAGTTTTGTAGTGTTCTCGCCCAGTTCTGTTCAGAAATGCTCCATATTAGGAGTAAGAGGCTTTGATCCTATAGGGATTAGGAAGTATATCAGTAAGATGCTGTAACAAAGCACAACAATCTGAGTGACTTTACACAACAGAAATGTATTCCCTCACAGATCTGGAAGCTAGAAGTCTGAAATCAAGTTGTTGGCAAGAACATGCTTTCTCTGAAGGCTGTAAGGGAGGAAACTTTCAGCTTCTCACAGCCCCAAGCATACATTGGCTGGAGGTGGCAAAAATCCAATCTCTGCCTCCACGGCCTCCATGGCATTTCTCTATTAAAGACCCACCCTACTCCAGTACAATCTCATCTTAACTAATTACATTTAAAAGAACATTATTTCCAAATAAGGTCACTTATTGAGTTACCGGGGATAAGGACTCCACATATTTTTGGGGAACACAATTCAAATCACAAAAGCAAAGTAAAGCAAATGAGGTAAAACCAATGCTTTGTTGGCAGACTAAATACACAGGAGTATTCTTGACTTCTATAATACAAGATTCATTCCATTTATCTTGAGACACTTATTTCTCATTCTATTTTTCTTTTCTACGTGTATAGAGAAATATTTCATGTTATTTTTATTGCTACTATTAAAAATACTATGCTACAAAAAATTGCAAGTGCCATAATGAATGGCAACTAACATTTGGTCTGGTGTTAGGGAGATGTTAGGGTGAAGATTTTAGCAAATTGAAGTATGCATATGTATTTAACGGTCTAATTGCTACTTATCTCCTGAAGATTTCTGCTAAAAATAAACATGGGCCCAGTGGATTCCCCCTCCTGTAAATGTATTACATAATCCTACTCTGATGAACTCAGAGGCTGGCTCTGTTGCCCAGGCTGGAGTGCTGTGGCACGATCTTGTCTCACTTCAACCTCCATCTCTCAGGTTCAAGCAATTCTACTGCTTCAGCCTCCCAAGTAGCTGGGATTACAGGCACCTGTCACCATGCCTGGCTAATTTTTGTATTTTTAGTAGAGACGGGTTTCACCATGTTGGCCAGGCTGGTCTCAAACTCCTGACCTCAGATGATCCGCCCACCTCAGTCTCCCAAAGTGCTGCATTTACAGGCATGAGCCATGGCGCCCAGCTCCATACAGAAGCTTTAAGAAGCAGTGCATGGTGCTCTATGCTTTCCTTTCCTTCCTTTCAAATCATGGGAACAGATTTTTAGGAGAGAACCTCTGATAGTTTTCTTTAGTGACTTGATAATAAGCAGAGGCCTTTTCAGCAGACGATGGACAAATAGCGTAAGAAATACATTTAAAAAAAAAAGTTGAGAGGTTTTTTGGTCATTTGTGCCTCAGAATAGCCCACCTAGACTAATACAAACCATATATGTGGAATTTGTGTAAAATCTCCTAATTTTCAGACATTCCAATCAATTAAACATTTGAAAAATGATATTTTAAAAATCGAAGTAACACATACCGGCTAAAAATGAGAGTACAGAAAATGTATAATCAAATGGAGAAATGTCTTAGCCATTCCCTCCCACTCCTGAATCTTCCTCCCTAACATGGATCATTTTCAACAAGTTCATTGTACCCCGTACTCCCAGAGTTGCCCCTGGGATCATCCTGGGTTAAGCGTCTCTGACCTATGTGCCATTTCCTTCTGGGTCAGGTCTCCCCATTTGCTGTGCAGTGGTACAGCTGCCACTAGCTTCTGAACAGTGTGTGGAAGGTAAAATTTTTGTCTTTGCATGTTTGAAAATTCCTGCTTTCACACTTATTTAATAGTTTTGCTTGGTAAAGAACTTGAGTGTGAAAAATAATTTTCACTCAGAATTTTGAAGGCATTTCTCCCCTGGATTTTAGCACCCAATATTGTCATTAGAACTCCAAAATGATTCTGATTACTTATCCTTTAAGTAGTTTTAGCTTCTTATCTCTAAATGAGTTTTAACATCTCATCTTTATTCTGGATGTTCTGAAAGTTCATGATGAAATGTCTGGGACTTGGAACTTTTTCATTTATTGTGTTGGGCACTTGGGGCCTTCATTTGAAGAGTCTTGAATAGAAAAATTTTCTATATACCTTGAGAGTAATTTCTCTCCCTCCCTCCCTCCCTCTCTTTCACTTTATTCTCTGGAATGTCTATTGGTTGCATGTAGAATCTTCTTGACTGAGTTGCTGATTTTCTTATTTCTCACCTGTTCCCTATCTCTGTATATTTTTGTTCTGCTTTCTGGGAGATTTCCTGGCTTTATTTTCCATCTCTTCTATAGATTTAAAAATAACTTCTCACATTTTAAACTTCTGATCTCTTCTTTGATCTCTGAATTTCTATTTTTACAGCAATTTCTCTTCTGTTTCTTTAAAGTTTTCTTCTGTTCCTTTCCTTGAAATTGTGTTTTAGAGTTTTAAATTTCTTTTATATGCATTTTTTTGGGGTTTTGGTCTCTTGCATGTTGAAGGATTTATCAAATAACCTGGTGCTTCTTGGCTGTCTAATAATACACAGAGGGAGGTGCTAAACGGTTGTTTGCAAGCTCTGTGTGCAAGAGTGGGTTTGCTGTGGGGTTATTGGGCAGTAACTGTGTTTTCTTTGGAGTGCTCAAATATCAGTATAATTAGTTTCTTCTGTGGGATAGTTTCAGTTTTCAGAAAAGATATCCTAGCCGTATGAGTCTGGCTTTTGGTGCTCTAGGGGCTGGGGAGCAGAAGGGGGCATTGGGCTTCTCAGTAGTTCTGTATGTAGACTTCCAATTAGGCCTCCTGCCTCAGTCCTCTACTGTATGAGATGTCTCTGAGTCTGGAGTGGCTCAGGTTCAGTCCCTCAAAAGAGTAAACATCTGGTCTCCTTGGAGGTGAGCATAAGGGGAATTGCCTAACCACACAGACTGGGAACAGGGACTTGACAGTCCAACTGCCCCTTGAAAAGGCTTTTATACCTATCCTGGTATTTGCACTGCAAGTGTACTCTGAAATCTGTTACTTCTGAGTTATAAGACTTTAGCTCCAAAGGGTAGATTACACAGCTCCTTGTTATTATTGCCCTCTGAAGGTATTTAAATTTCACTTTTTTCTTTGCTAAATTAGTCACCACTTCTTAATTCACTCTGTCTTCCAAAATTTTGTTTGCATCTCTTGCACTCTGCTGCCTCTGTTCCCACTCTCTTCATCATTGGGAGTGCATACTAGTTTTATTACTTTACTGTTTAGTGACGTTTCAGGAGAGAGAGAAGATAAACATGTGTTTGATCTGCCATGTTTAACCCTAATTGAATTAAAAATGAAACAACCACAAACTGGGCCTCTTTGTCTTGTGAGCTGCTAGTTTGTGATATCAGGTCTAAATTAATCTTGTTTTGACTAAAGCTTATCTCTGATAAACATGATTCTAGGCAAGTAACACAAATTTGAGTCCAGAGCTTTTGATATTCTTGAATATTTATTTATATGGGTTGTTTGCCTATTTTCTCCACTAATTTCATTTTAATTTCTTACACAAATACACCAACCAGGTAAATGAACCTTCAATCATGACATCACTGTCTTAGCATCCAGAAACAAATCAACAATGTATTAGCATCACTTGTGTGTGTGGCATAATTGGGACCAATTGGATCCCATAGCAACGACTGCTTTCATGTTGAAAATCTCTGTACACCCAAGTGATTAAAAGGCTTAGCTAACATTCTTCTTGTTTCTGTGTTGGTGGAAGTTCACAGTAATGGAATCTGACCAGTTTAATGAATTACACTCTGACTAGGTGGCTGCTTTTTGTCTTAGACTCCAAAGGCAGACTTACAGCTCTGTTTACTGTTAAACAGATGCTTTGCCTCACCACTTGTCTTTCAGTTGCAGAAGGTATCTGTTTTATTGCAAAATTAAATTGGTATGGCTGTCTAATTAACTGTATCTAGACAAATTATTTCCCCATCTTCTCGTTTTGTTCCATAATCCTATTCAAAACCAGATCCCAGGAGGAGAAACAGCATGTCCTCACTAGCTTAGCAAATACTTATGAGGCAATGCTTCTTGCATTCCAGGCTTTGCTGCCTTAACAAAGAGGCAAGGATGTGAATGGTGACTGTTCAGTGGCCGAAGGAGTCAAATCTGCTCTCAGGTCCCAACATGTGAGGTCCCAGGGATCCCATGTCATCAGGATTCTGTCTAAGGAGAGGTCCTTGAATACACTATGTTGTAGAGTATGAACAACTATCCCAGTTTGCCTGAGACTGAGAGGTTTCTCAGGACCCAGTGCTAGAAGTAGGAAAGTCTTGGGCAAATGGGAAGTTAGTCACGCTGGCTATCAGAGGACAGGGATCATGTGAAACCCCATAGAATTAAGACTTACCTGAGCTACAAACTAAATGGGGAAGTGCTGTTTATAACTAAAGAGATCAGCATAGGGATGCTGAAGACCAAGCTGGCCATTGCCGAATGTGCCATCCAATCTGGACAGCTGGTCAACCCTGGATTATTGGCTAACTCCAGCACTTCTCTATGATGAGAGAGCTCTGCATCCCAACAACTCTTGCTCATTCTAGCTTCCCACACTGCTCTCTCTTTACAGAATGTGCTTGATGGCTATGATTATCTTTCAAAGAAAGAGATGTAGCACCAACATCAGGAGGAGGAGCAAAGAGTTAAAGCAGCCTATTATAAATTCTCATCCATATGTTTTGATAGATTTGGGCACTTTGACAACCACACACTTACTGAGAAAGAAAAAAAGTACAAGTCTGTAACCATACCATCCTGGATGTGTCTGATCTTGTCTGATCTCAGAAGCTAAGCAGGGTTGATCCTGGTTAGGATTTGAATGGGAAAAAGAAGCAAATAAAAAAGTGGCATGGCTCTCCTACTCCTGGCTTCTTCCTTTTCACCAATCCCACCTGCCTGTTCTGCCTGATCCAAGGCAAGAAATTGTCAGTTTGTGTCTTTCCCCAGGGTGGATGTGGCTCCCCGCCATGTCAGCTAATTGACCACCTTGAACTCCCCATTTTCAACAGCTTGTTCTGGCCAAGGGGAAGTCCTAGAGATCAGGTTGGGACTCCAAGCACCCTCTCAGCGTGTACTCCTACCTGAGGCCAGGTCTACACATCATGTATCCTCAGCTCAGCTTCTGTCCATCAGAGCAGGGTATCACTTCTGACCAATGGTTTTGCTCTCATCAGTCTCTCCTAAGACGCACTCAGAGACAAGGACTTTATTATTGCTTCAATTACTCTATCTTACAGGACACATCTAAGAATTAAAATATTCTGATGACCAGGTTATGTTAACCACTCCAAAATACTCTCTGATTTACTGTAACAATCCAAAACAAAACAACCCAAACATAATGAACAGGAGTTTCATTCCTTCTTATTCTAATGTGTAATAATTACAGAACTTTAATGAATCATCTATATAGAGATAAACCATATCCTAATCTTGTATGAGCAGTTGAGTGATGTGCCTTAGATCACATACCTAGTAAGAGAAGAGCTGTGCTTCCGCTTTGGGCTAACCCAAAGCTCATGATCTTTCACCCACAACACGCTGAGTGGTGCTAGCCCTCCTTTTTGTCTTTTTACATGGCCCCAACCCATGTTATGTAAGAAGGGTAGGGTCCTTCTCAAACAGAGGTATGAGAGAAAGGAGGAAGGGAGCAAAAGGGAGATGGTAACCATCTCTTCTGCTGTTGTTGATCCCTTAAGTCAATCAGTAAATGTTTCTTTCTGTTTCTCTCTTTGTCTTTCTGATATCTGAGTCTTTTTTGGTGTTTTATTCAAAGTCAAGCTTTCTGGCTTGATATGAATCCTGTCTAGACTATAAATAGTCATCTCCTCTAATTTCTTCATATTTTCTTAATGCTTTCTCTTGCTCATGTTGTGGTTCGCAGGTTTGTACAGTTTCTTCTATGCTGGGCTAACAGTTCGCATAGGGAGTTTTGGCTTTCCCCAGAATCCCTAAAAAACTCTCTGGTCCTCTCCCTTGTTTGCGTACAAATCAACTAGCATTTTAATTTTTTTTAAACCTCACCTAGGTGTAAATTCTATCCAGACTCCCATTCAGGAGCACCTCTTTCTACCCAGGACCCTAACAGTATTTTGTTTGGATCATGGAGCCTTTTCAAAACTTCTTTCTGGGTGTCTGGAATTTAAAAGTAGCCTGATGGTTACCCTTTCATATTTTAAAATTTTGTCTAATTTGTGCAGTTCTCATTCTATTTTCTCTTTTCCAGTGTGTGATTATTCCCTAATATATGTTAATTCATATGCTTGTAATTTGGGTGTTATTTTATTATTTGAATTCATATGCCTGCCATTTAGAATTTATCTTCTGTCATTCTGAGGTCTTTGCACATTATTCCAGTTTATTGCAATGTACAAATTTCATCAAATATGTTATATATTCCTTTTCCATTATTAGTATTCAGTGTTTTTGGGTCTTTGAGAGGCTCAATGCCAGGAAAATCCCAGGGGAAGACAAAACGCATGTGCCCAGTAGGACTTGTTGAAAATGATTTCAGATGAGTAACGTTGTTGTTTTTTTTTTCTTTGACATGGAGTCTTGCTCTGTCACCCAGGCTGGAGTGCAGTGGCACAATCTCTGCTCACTGCAACCTCTGCCTCCCAGGTTCAAGCGATTCTCCTCCCTCAGCCTCCTGAGTAGCTGGGATTACAGGTGACTGCCACCACGCCCGGCTAATTTTTGTATTTTTAGTAAAGATGGGGTTTCACCATGTTGTTCAGTCTGGTCTCGAACTCCTAACCTCGTGATCCACCCACCTCAGCCTCCCAAAGTGCTGGGATTACAGGCGTGAGCCACCGCGCCCGGCTCAAAGCAACTCTTAGAGGAGAAAGGAGGATAAAGGCATAAGGAGTTGGGGGTGGTAGTGTGTGACTTGTGAAATTGAGAATCACTAAAAGCTGTAGGTGAAGGGGAAGGTCCTCAGTGCATTTCAAGATGACAGAAATAAAAGGCGGCTCCATTGGTCAATGTTACATCTTGGAAGTCAAGAGGCTAAATCTGCTCATGGTATTTAGTTGTGCATATTGATTATTAACAAAATAATACATGTAATTCTTAACAAAATATTAGAAGCCTCAATAGCAGAAAAATAACAAAATCTATTTTAGAAAAACTTAAATCTTGAGACGGGAAAAAAAATAAAGCGATAGACAAGTTTTTACACAGAACAGACATGAACACGTTATCTTAATCTCCCGGAGGCTTTGGGCCATTTTAATTCTTTTCCAACTTACAAATTACCTTAACATTTCTAAGGGACACAGATGTCTTACATTGATAAGTAGAATGTCAAGCATCACTTCCAGTAACAGGAAAAGAATCCACCGCCTTTAATTTTTACATCTAATTGACTTCAGTTCAGGTGTAGTCAAATGTATATTATTTCTTAAATTGACACCTTCCATTTAAGAGGTCTTATTTTATATGTGTCAGAGTCACAGGTGTGAAATTAGTCACTGGGAAGGCTAACTGTTCCAGATTCTTTTGACCTTATGGCTGGAGGGAATTTAATTGTAACCTCCTAAAAAGAAAGGAATTCTGGCCACTAGGGAAGATGATTACATGGTCATTGACAATGTGAACTTGAATGGCTACATTAGCTCTTTAATTATAATGAATCAAGAAGAAACATTAAAGGTTGGAAAGGAGGCACCTGGTAGGGGATAATGACAGGTAGTTATGCAAATGGTATCAACACTTACAGAATGAAGAGACTGGAGCTTCTTTGAGCCAGTTTGAAGATTTCAGCCAAGAGAAGTGCAAAACTCACAAAAGGTTCAGTGTCATTAAAACTACTCTGTCAAGTGGCACACTTCTATTCAGTAAACTGCAAGCTGGGGTTTTTCTTGGCTAGGAAGGTGGCTCTGTTGTCTTGTCTCCCTTGAATTTTTCATGCTAATTTTTTTCCTTCTTTTTTTTTCTTCCTTTTTTTTCTTTTTTTCTTTTTTAGTCTGTGTCTTTCTATGTTGCCCAGGCTGGGCTTGAGCTTCTGAGCTCATGTGATCCTCCTGCCTCTGCATCCCGAATAGCTGAGATCACAGGCATATGCTCTTCATGATAATTTAGTATTAGTTCCCTTAAATGTGAATGGAGGGGGAAAGGAAAATAAAATAGCTGAAATCAATTGAGTATATGAAAAGCTCCCAGTAACCAAGTTTTCTTCATATAAGTTCTCACAATTAAAAAAAAATTGTTTTGTTTTTGTTTTTTAGTCTTAGCTCTGGCTTTAACTTCTATCATCTCAAAGCACCTAGGGCTCTTCTTAATGCACAGAACACACTCATTAAGACTAAATAAATAAATTAATGATAGGAATGGATAATTATGTGAACATGAATGTTATAAATGAGAAATAAAAGCAACTCAAAATGAAATTAAAGGAAACAGATTCAGTATTAGATCTCAATTTACATACCTTTTATAACACTAAAAGTAGATGTATTTCTTGGAATTCTTTAAAGAAAGTCTGTTGAGAACAATTGTGAGATCATCATTTTTAGTCAGAGATGACTTAATTAAGGTAAGGATATATAGACAGCTTTTACCACCCACAGGCAAAGTACTGTTGTTTGTCAGAATAATGAAACTGGTTTCTGTTTATAGAAAACCAGACGGTCCTCATTGGAGTTCCTTCTTCTAAACAATGAAAAAACATGCCCCTGTGAAAAAATACGTTTTCTTAGGATGTTGAATCATTACCTTGGGTGGTATGTTTAGGGAGAGAACAGTTATTCCTCACTGCTAATGCTTCCTTCCATGTGGCTAGAACTTCTGTTAGAATCATTTCCCTCTGCCTCCCTTGTTACTTCTCTCCGGGGAAAGATGTTTTATTTGATATGAAAATTTGGGAGAAGACACTGAGCCTCACCCTCTTCTCCAGTGCCATCCTGCCCGTAAGAAGCCCACATTATTGGTTCCTCTAGGCCAGTCTTCTCAAAATGTGTTCTTGGGCCAACAGTACCAGCACCTGGAGACATGAGAATTTGTTACATAAATGCCAAAGATGGCCTGTGTATATTGGGCCTATTATTTACTCCCTCACAGGAGGCTGGGAGCGGTGAGCTCAAAAGTCCAGCAGTGCCAAACTCAATGTTTCCACACCCAGTTGTTTTAAACATAGCCCAGATAAGTAGGTTCTTAGCCATTTAGATACTTTTTGTTTTGCCTACCCTGTGAAACTGCACCTGACATCTGCTAGCCATTGATAGGAGAAATCCTGCATCTATACCAAGACTCCTAGCTCTGCTACCCTTGGGAGCTCATTGACCCAGAGACTCTGCCGGGCTGCTGAGGGTACCACTTAGTAATTGTAGTTCTCCCCTCTGATTCCCTTTCTCTCGGGAGTTCCCTTGTCCTCCTTCTCTTCAGAATGGTCTCATGCTCTGAGAAACTTCCGCCAGGAGCAGACTTCTCAGTGTCACCCAAATAAAGCTTGCTGTGTGTTACTGCCCCCTCATGGTCACATCATTTCATCAGCCCCCAAACCCCTGGAACTCACTCCAGAATTCCACATTTTCTGATTTTACCTCAGATCTATCGGATCAGAAACTCTTGGGTCGGGCCCAGTAATCTGTATTTTAATAAGCCTGGCAGATGATTCTGTTGCCTATGGGAGTCTGAGAACAACTGCCTCAAGTTTTATAGGGGAGGGCCCCAGTGGGGAGGCCTACAGCTCTTCAGTATATGTGCTGTGACCTGACAGGTAAGTTTCTGTATTACTTATCTGTTGCTGTGTAACAAATTGCCCCCAAAACTTAGTGGCTTAAAACCACAAACATTTACTATCTCACAGTTTTTGTGGGTTGAGAATTTAGAAGCAGTTTAGAGAAGTGGTTCTGCTCAGGCTTTCTCATGTGGGTATAGTCAAGGGGGTTGGGGCTTCAGTCATCTGGGGGCTTGCGGGCTGGATGATCTGCTTCCAAGGTGTCTCAGTCACGTGGCTGTTGGCAGGAGGCCTCAGTTCCTCATCATAAGAGTGCCTCCACAGGGCTGCTTGGGTAACCTCATGACCTGGCAGCTGGCTTCCCTCAGAGAGAGAGAGATCCATAAGAGAGCAAGACAAGTCATAATGTCTTTTGTGACCTAGCCTTAGAAGTCACATTTGTCATTTTCACAGTATCCTATTAGTCCTATGAGTCAGCCATATATAGCATGGAACAGGGCTACACAAGGACATGAATACCAGGTGGCAGGCATCACTGGGCCGTCTCTCTAAATCAGGAATGAAACATTGGCAACCTGTGTCTCCCAAACATGATATGTCTCAATCATCAAAAGTTAATATTTTACTTCTGTTTATGCTCATGCCTCATTTGATTGGGGAAAAGCAATGTTTTTTACTAACCACCTCAAAATCCAACATATAAAAATTATAAATCATGGTGACCTCTTTTTGAATAAACTGTTGATAACTAATAACATATATAATCTTTAATATATATCTTTAATCTTTTATATCTATCTTTATATATCTCAATATATCTTTAATCTTTATATATATGAATAAACTATATATCTTTTTGAATAAACTATATATCTTTACCGGGATGTCCCACAGCACCTCAAGGACAAAAACTCCTGATCTATCCCACTGTGTTAGTCTACTTTGAATTGCTATACAGGGATATATGAGGCTGGGCAATTTATAAAGAGAAGAGGTTTATTTGGCTTACAATTCTGTAGGCTGTACAAGAAGCATGGTACTAGCATCTGCTCAGCTTCTGGTGAGGCCTCAGGAAGCTCACAATCAAGATGGAAAGTGAAGGGTGAGCAGCGTGTCACATGGTGAGAGGGAGCAAGAGAGGAAAGGGGAGGTGCCAGGCTCCTTTAAACAACCAGATCTCCTGTGAATTAACAGCAAAACTCACTCATTACTGGGAGGAGGGCACCAAGCCATTCATGAGGGATCCACTTCCATAACCCAAACACCTCCCACTAGGCCCATCTCTAACAGTGGGGATCACATTTCAACATGAGATTGGGAGGAGATGAATATCTAAACCATACCACCTGGTAAACCTATTTTTTCTTTATTTCTTTTTAAAGTAAAGAGCACCACCATCCACCAAGCTGCCCAAGTCAGAAACCTGGAAACCTGACTCCTTTGCCCCAAGTCCTGTTACTCACTGAGCCCTGCTTATTCGATCTCCTGAATGGCTCTCAGATTGGACCACCTCTCTTCTTCACCAAAGCAGTCTCTCAACAGGATTGTTGCAATAATCTCCCCAGCTGTTCTCCTTGCCTTCCATGTGAAAAATAGTGTAGAGGCAGGACAGAGTGGAGGCAAGGAGGCCAGCTGGAGATGTCATGTCAATCCAGTTGAGAGAGAAAGTCATGATGATGGAGAGGGCTAGACCAGTCTGAGAGTGATTCAGGAGATAAAATGAACAGGACTCCCTGATTTCTCTAAAGTGATATCTTCTTTCAATTCTTTGATGGTTCTCCTTTGCCCTCAAAGTGTCAATTCTGAGAAGGCTATGCGAGACCTTCATGGCCTGGCTTGACTTACATCTCCAGCTTTCTCTTTTAGACACTATCCTGAGCCAGTCAGAACTTGTTAAATCCATCATTGCCTGTTTCCACTCAACACCAAACCCTTTTTATATACTTTCTCCTCCACCTGAAATGCCCTTTGCCCCACCCTGTTCACTCAAGGAGCTTTTATTTGTTCTTCAGGTCTTGGTTTAGATGTTTCTTTTTTTGGGGGTGTGACCTTTTGGGACTTACAAGTTTGGATTAGAAGCCTTTCTATGATCTCCCTCAGCATGGGGTAGTTAATCATAGCATTTGCTAATATTGAAATGTCAATTTACTTGACTCTCTCCTCTACAAAACTGTACAGTGCTTGAGGCAGGGACCATGTCTTACAGACTTTTTTATGCCAAGTCCCTGCCATATGTTTGGCACTTGATATCATTTGTTGAGGGAATGAATGCTTTTATACTTATTATTTAATGTCTTTTGCTTATTATCTCAGTGGGGGGTTGTCTTATTGGTTGTCGTCTCATTATTTGGTTTATGTTCTCTCCTCCCTCCTTCTCACCCCCGTACTTCCTTTCCTCTTTCTACTTCATTTCTTTTCTTCATACATTCCCAAACATTTGTTGAGCTCCTACTGTATACCAGCAAGTGCTTTTGTAACTTCTACTATTTCTTCACACCTTCTGTACTGGATTTCTCTACTTGCTGTTGTTTTTAATTTTTACTGTGAAAGGGGATAATTTTTAAGATCCTTCTAACCTGTGTCTAACCTTGTAATGAAGATAGTGGACAATGCTTGAGATGCCTGAAATACTACTCTAAATGCTCAGGGATGTGGTCACTTGACCCATGGTGATGCACAAGTCTGACTATCTTCTTAAACACATAAAAATACTTGGGTGAGCATGTTTACTGGGTTCCTTCTAGAGGAACGTATTTGTGAAGAAAAGGACACCAAGGTTATCTGCAGTACTTCACAGTGTGTGGGTGGATGTTAATGTGGCTGTCTCCAATCACAAATTATAGGGGACTTATCCGACAGTGATGTGCTGGTAAATTGGCTGTCTGGAAAAAAAAAAAAAGCCCTGATGTGTAGCATTTGCCAGTTTTCATGATATAAATACTCCCCTCCTGGCTGATTTCAGGCTACTAATATGACATCACTGAATATGGAGTTGGGAAGTGATAGGGAGAATCGGCTCATCGCTGCTGAATCAGGGGCATGGGTTTCCAGGAAGAGAGTGCTGGACAACTATTGTGAGGTTGTCTAGTGTTTTGTCTCCTTTTCTGAAACTGGTCCTAACCATGGCACTGTTGACACACAGATTATTCTGACGGGAATAATTGGAATAATCAGAATGATGGGAATAATCAGCTCAACTGGGCTGAGGAAAGTACTTTCTAGATTTGGAATTGGTTTGGCTAGTTTCATGAATAGAGAAGATATAAATTGGGAATTAGTACTGAGACCATTTCCTTCGAATGGGCTTAGAACAGAATAAACCCACCTGCAGCAAGAAAGAAGCAGCAACAGGAGATGGAGAGAAGGGAATGTCTGGGTTTGTACAGCTCTCAAGCAGTGCCTCTGTCTATGGAGCTGTGGGACTCCCTTGGCCTCTTGGCTTATGCTAGCTCCATCTTATTTGAAAATCTAGATCTTAATAGCACAAAGAATCTGGCTGAAAAACAACAATCAACAATATCTTTTCTAATTTATCTCCCAACCACCTATCCAGAAATTAACCTCTGAAATAATAAATCCTTGATTATAGGTTTAAAAGAAATGGTTCTTACAGATGAGAAAATCTCTTTCACAAGAGCAACTTCCAATAGGCCAGTGGTTTTCAAAGCATCTTTCCTGGACCCTTAGGGTCCAAGAAACCCTAGAACTCTGTGATGTCTTGGGGACTAGAAAAACTAGTACAGTGGACAGAGGTCCAGACTCCAATTGTAACGTCACCTAAAGCAGCTCTGGGCTTATGTACTTTAGAAAGATGTTCCATTTGCAATTGTATTCATACAGTTTTCCCTGCTGAAGCCTTAGGTAAAATTGAGAAGAGGTTGGCTTGCTTTCTGTGTCCTTAGTTCTCCCTTTCTGCTGCTGCCTTCCTCCTGGGCACCTGGCCTCACCCTCTCTTAGAATCTTCCTGTCACTGCCTCTTGCAGAAGCAGCTCTCACGAAAGGGCAGATAACTTACAGTACATGAGGATGAAACTAACTGATAAGTCTAAAGGTGTTAACTTTCTAATACTATCTGCATCTCAGTGGAGGACAATGTAAAGCCCAGGGCAGAAGCCATAGTAATAAAATTTCGACCATCGTCCAAGAGGTGGATGTGGAAATGAGATGTGGGTAAGATGGAAATATTTTCCTGCAACTTCGGAATTTTCCTAGTAGACAATGAACTCTTTGCGTCAGTCATGAGGTGCATTTCAGAGTCAAGGGCATGAATCCTCCTTACTCAGGAAATGGATATGAGATGGAGTGATTTCCAGTTTTTTACTCTGGTTTTGCTTAGACAAAGTACTTGCATTCCTGGTAGTAGCATTTTATTTTTTAAGTTTTGCTTTTCAATAGCAAATATAAATGAATGCACTGAGCTGGGGTATGTCCGCTTACTTTTTTGAAAAACAAAACTAGTCCTTAATGATAGTTAGTACTTTTCTTGGCTCAAGATTTTAGATTGTTTTTTAATAGATCTCATAGTTCTCTAAGTGGAGGTGGCACACCTAAGTCACAGCACTAGGGAGATAATCAACAGGAAGATGGACATATGAATTTGGAAAAAATCCAAAACTCAAAACAATACCTGAGGACACCTCTGAGCATAATCATTGATATAAATTTGTGAAGCATGGTACCTCAATGTGGAGGGCAGAATAAGGTGTAGAATACACTTTGGCTGAGGAGTTCTAACATGCCTGAGGCTTCAGATGGAATAAAACACATCCTCAGAAACCTCCAGGAGAGGAGGAAGTGTGACATTTTCCGCCCATGTCTAAAATGTGGAAATTACCTGGATTCCCATAGGTTTTCTTACTGACGTTAGGGACTGTAACAACATGTAATAGGATTTTATAATGAGCACATTCCCTTTGAATGTGTTCACTGTAACCCCTAGATTATATTATGTATAACCTAATTAACAGGACATCGAGTAGATTTTCAGTTAGTACACTAAAGGCAATTACTACTTAAATACTCAACAGTTTTAGGGAAAAATAGAAAAGGTGATTTCATCGCTACATAAATATATAACATAAAATAACATGCACTCTTTCTTGTGTCCTGTCTTTTGTTTTTCATTTGCCATTGAATCATTTGGCTCTGACATTTTGCTATGAATCTTGTTTAGCTGGTAATTGCTTTCACTCAAATGGGCCATTTATATATGAATTTCATTTTAATAAAATTTTCTCTCTGATAAAAGTCTCTTGTTTGCCTATCTTAAATTTATAGGCCAAATTTTGTTCAATTAATAATCTTTTTTTTTTCACATTTCTTTAAGGCTTTCTTATAGATTTCCTTTTTTTTTTTTTTTTTTTTTGCGTGGAGTCTCGCTCTGTCGCCCAGACTGGAGTGCAGTGGTGCAGTGGCATGATCTCAGCTCACTGCAAGCTCCGCCTCCCGGGTTCATGCCATTCTCCTGCCTCAGCCTCCTGAGTTCATGCCATTCTCCTGCCTCAGCCTCCCGAGTAGCTGGGACTACAGGCACCCGCCACCACGCCCGGCTAATTTTTTTTGTATTTTTAGTAGAGACGGGGTTTCACCGTGTTAGCCAGGATGGTCTTGATCTCCCGACCTTGTGATCCACCCGCCTTGGCCTCCCAAAGTGCTGGGATTACAGGTGTGAGCCACTGTACCTGGACATAGATTTTCTTTTATAGCTTTTTAGTGTCATGTTATTTGGTGGTGTGATTTGATCTTTTTTTATAAAGTTTTTTTTTCTTTGCAATGATGGGATTTTCCATCATTCTGTTTATCTTTCCTGTTTCCCTGCCACTGAGTGCAATTTTTTCATACCTGTACAACTACATGTTTTAGAATTTGACACTACCTCTCATAAGATTTTGGAAGACTACAAGAGTGAAGATTGCCTAACATAAAATGTTTGTCATGGTCAGAGCTTTCTTTTTTAATAAGGTCAATGAACATGTCAATTAAGCCTTTGCTACTCTTCTTCCCCATGCCAATGGGATGGAAATAGCCACCAAGATGAGCCAGAATGGGCAATTTTCTGAATATCTACTAAGTGCTGCTGGAATAGAAAACCCATATGCCATTTCCTTTACTCTTTATAATAATCTCCAATGTGAAGTAGCAATATCTTCAGTTCATTCATGAGTGGTCTCACATGGGTATCAAGAGGATCACACAAATTTCCTGGTGCTGGGCATTTTCTTGCATGTTTCTATATACATCTTAAAAGCTGTCATAGCTGGGCACGGTGGCTCATGCCTATGATCCCAGTACTTTGGGAGGCCGAGGTGGGCGGATCATATGAGGTCGTGAGTTCGAGACCAGCCTGACCAACATGGAGAAACCCTGTCTCTACTAAAAATACAAAATTAGCCGGGCGTGGTGGCATATGCCTGTAATCCCAGCTACTCAGGAAGGCTGAGGCAGGAGAATATCTTGAACCCCGGAGGCAGAGGTTGTGGTGAGCTGAGATCACGCCATTGCACTCAGCCTGGGCAACAAGAGCGAAACTCCATCTCAAAAAAAAAAAAAAGCTGTCATAGATGTAAGCTTTAGGCAAACTCACAGTACTTCCGACAGCCTGATGTTCTGGCTGCTGCACTATTTCTCAAATGATTTCTAAATATTGGTGGCATCTTTGATTTGTTCCTTTCTTTTTGTGAAGGGGGGCTTGAATAAATTGAATTAAAAGGAATTTGTCATAAACAGCTGCTATTTGTTAATATTTCCCAACTGATTTTGCCCAGTAGTAGAGATTTCTAGAATTAAATATTTAGGATCTACTGGCCTTGATTTGTTTTACAGGTGGATCAATTGTTTATTCATGTAACAAATATTTATAGAGAACTGACTGTGTGAAGTTATTTGTTATTTCTAACTGTTGTCATCAAAAGAGGATGAATCCCAACTGGAAAGACTAACAGATAGGCACATTTCTCTAAAAAGAAAGAAGATAGGGAGATGAGGTTATGGATGAGGGTAGTAAGATGAAGATTGGAGGGTGCATGGGGGGAAATGGTCAAGAGGTTGTTGGCTAGAGGTTGCCAGGGATTTATGGAGGAAAATATATGTTTAATTTTCATGGAAACATCCAGGCTAGGTATTATTAGCCCTTTTTATAGTTGAGGAAATTGAGGCTGCTCAAGGGACACAGTTACATCTGTATAAAACCCTGTGCCATCATGGTAGGGTGTCTGGGAAGGGGGGGCACAAAGGTGAATGTGAGTGAGCGATAGAGATGTCCTCTTCTGAGCCACAATATGACATGTTTCAGGAGTATTTATAAAGTTGTATCACATACAGCATAAACCCTCTTTTGTGTCACCACAAAATCAATAATGAAATATTGTGACTGAGAAAAGCTATTCTATGGGGTATACGAATATAATTCTTGTGAATAAATTGAGTTTGGGCGTTTTGGATTATGCCAAAGGTCCTTAGTCTTGCATGAGGATGGTACTGGAGGAAAAATGAAGCTTTGAGAAATAAAATGTTTGCCAGAGCTTGAACTCACATCTGCTGAGTTGGAGGCTGCTGTTTGTAATGCCTGTGTTTAGTCCAGAATATGTTAATAGAGTTTACCCACAGGTTTCCCCAGAAGTATCCCAATCATGGGTTGGGCACTGTGTCTCATACCTGTAATCCAGCACTTTGGGAGGCTGATGCAGGTGGATCACCTGAGGTCAGGAGTTTAAGACTAGCCCCGCCAACATGGTGAAATCCTGTCTCAAAATACAAAAATTAGCTGGGCGTAGTGGTGCATGACCGTAGTCCCAGCTACTCGGGAGGCTGAGGCAGGAGAATCGCTTGAACCTGGGAGGCAGAGGTTGCAGTGAGCTGAGATCGCGCCATTGCACTCCAGCCTGGGTGACGAGAGCGAGATGCTCTCAAAAGAAGAAGAAGAAAAAAAGTATCCCAATCACTCTGGGAGCTCCAAGGACGCCGTGACCACACATGAGGAGGTCCCAGGGCTTACAGGAGCAATTGTGGAAGGAATAGACTGCTATCCTTAATTAAAAACAAAACAAAACATTGACCAACCAGTTAATGTTCTTTTGTGTTATTCATGAGAAATTCAACTGTATTTTGTACATGCTTTCTTTTCACGTTGAGATGTCCTACCTATCAAATAACCAATCTTCAAAGATTCATTGAACAGGAAAGGGATGACTGTAGAGTCTTGATAGTTGCATGCAGCACTGAGGCACCTTTTAAAAAAAATGATTGAAATATGTGGTGAAACCTCATTTAACAAGCCACACCCATAGCTGCTTGTTCCTCAAGTCTAGTTTAAAAAACCCCATTTATGTGGAATAATTGCCTTCTTTTTATTCACGGTAGGAATTCTCACCAGTACCATTGGCATCCCCTGACTGCTTGTTAGAGATGGAGGATCTCAGGCCCCACCCAAACCTTCTGAATTAGAATCTGCAGTTTAACAAGGTCCGCAGGTGATTCATATGTACATTACAGTTTGAGAAGCACTGCTCTAAGGCAATTTTAGGCTCTGAGGTAGATTAAAAATTACCAGGAATATCTTTGCCCTGCCTGAGCTTGCGTATAATGGCAATTAGTTGAAAGCACATGAATTAGCAATTGACAAAAGGCAGTAAGAGTTCCGTGCCAAGCCAGTGGTACCCACAGAAAAGGCTGTAAATGTTGGGAGAAAGAGCAATCACATCCAATTAGGTCTACCAGGGAAGATTTCAAGCCGTCTGCTGCCTTCTGGTATTTCAAATGCTTTTAACTTCCAGCACGTGCCATAGACCCCTGTAGCCCTAGGGGGCAGTGTGGTATAGTAAAAAGCAGTTTGTGTCACCTCCCCAGTGTTGTTACTCTGTGGTAGCCCTGGGATCTTGGAAGACCACTCAATCCCCACTGAACCTCAGTTTCCTGAGGAATAAAATAAAATGCACTTTCCTTATAGGATTTTTGTAAAGATTCAAAGCCAAATGCACATAATGTCTAGCACATATCAGGCCCTCAATTTCTCCCTTTCCCATCTTCTCTTTTGTCTAATCCATAGTTAACCTAATTCATAGTTACAGTGAAGAAAGCTGTGCTATTTAGTGCTGTCCAAGCATGTTCACATGTTATGTTAAAGCAAATACATCTGAAAGAAGCTGTCAACGGTGGCTGGCTCGCTAAATAGCTAAGTTTCCTAATGGGTAGTGCTTGCAGAAGAAGTAATCTAACCCAACTGCTCATGATGGTTTATAGGAATTCACAAGATGACTTCAGCCTTTTGTTTATTTTCTTACCTTTCAAGGTAGTGTTAAGCCCAGAGCATGGGTATGTTGCAGTGGTGAGAACCTCCACAGGCCTAGATCTAAAGCAGTGGTTCTCAAGCTTTGATTGTATGTTGGAATTTCCTGGGGATTTATAAAAACTTCTGGTGCCTCAGATCGCTTCCAGACCAACAGAATAGACTTTCAGGGGTTGGAAAGTTAGTTAAGAAAGCATGCCAGGTGATTTTAATGTGTTGTCAAGGTTGAAAACCATTATAACCCGTGCATTACAGGCTTAGTACCACTATAAACCATTCATTACAGGCTTAGTACTTAAGTGTAAGCAAGTAAGAGGCTTCTGCCCCAGTGGTGTGGCTTCCCTGTCAACAAACACATAAGGTTCTTGTGGCTTCTGAGAAAATTTTAAGTTTAATCTGTTTAGAGTGTGACAGTTGAAAAAGAAAATCAAGCTCAGCATTATGTATCCCAATGTTACATATTTTTTTTTCCAGCTTTAAATGGGGTCCTTGGGTCCTTGCTGGTTTCATTCTATATTTTTTATAACATTTGGAATACTTGGTACTATCAAGTTTATTTTCTTAGAAATTTGCTTGCATTTCTAGTTTCTCTTTATCTCTTTATGATAGAGACATTGCTTATCCTCAATCTTTGGGGAGGGACTGATTTGTTTTTTCAACATTTGTATGTTTTCTAAATTTTTATGAATCTTCCTTGGGTATTTTCAACAAAATTAATCAGTAAAGACACTTAAGATCCATCAAGTGCAACTTGGGCATGTTAAAACACACAGTTTGGTGTCAGTGAGACTCCGAGCTCCTTCTGTAACTTAAAGTCTGGGAAGCAATAAACATGTTTGATTCACGTGCAGTGAATGGAGATAATGAGACTCACTTCCTCCCAGGACTGAAGTGAGGACTAAACCAGTTAATTCTCACAAGAGTTACAAACAGTGCCTGGTGCCTGGCAAGCACTCAGTAAGCATTTGTGTATTTTATTATTCCAGGAAGCAGGGTCAGAATGTAACCAATATATTTGGAAATGGGGTCATATGGTAGCTGGCTATGATAGCAAAAGGCTTTAATTCTTTATCTTTATAAAAATATGAGAATGTTAAAGAATAAAATAGTGTGTCACAATTTATTATCAATAATTGAAAGAGTTTGTGGCAGTTCTGACACCTTCTGGTGGGTCCACATATTTTCCCTGGCGGAAGGTATATGCATGGACGTGGCATGAGCCGTGCTGCCAGTGTTAACGATTAGCCAAGAGATATTTATTTTTATTTTTTAATTTCTGTAGAACTTATGAAGACAACAGAGAAATCTGTTGAAGTAACTAAAGCATCTTTAGAGAATGAGAACTATAGATATTTTGACTTATTACTATTTTCTAAGGTTATCTCCACATCTAATTCATCAACATCATATTCTACCTTCAAAACAGACTTTAAATCTGTTGACTTTGTTGCTGCAAACACTGCTCAATTCTAGTTCTACCCTCTGCTTCTGTTCCAATCTAGGACTACCAGTAATTAACTCCCTGTTTCTACAGTGTACTAAATAGCAGTCCAAGTGGTCTTTTAAAGCACAAATTGAATCCTGTGGCTTCCAGGATTAAACCCTTTCCAGTTCTTTGGAGTGCTAATTGCCACCTGCTATGTGGAAGAGGACACCCGTGACAGCTCCATCTTCCTTCTAGTACCCTAGCAGTAAATGGTGTTCAGTGCAAATTTTTACACGTATGCTAAAATGACCATAATAATTCTTTAATTGTGTTGGGGGTTTTACAGAGGGTATATATTTTCCTATATAATTATATTTATTTTTGTTCATGTTAGGATCTGAGCTAGTTTTAATAAATATAGGTGATACACATGAAAGGTACAAAGCAAATAGTATGTGTTTTCAGATGGTCCGTGTTTTAATTTTAGTTTTAGAGAAATAGACCATACACACAGAATATTTAATATTATTTATACAGTTTAAAAGTAACAAAACAAAATACAATAATAGAGCAAAATATCAATTTTGAATGCCCTTGTAAATACCTCCATAATCTCATCCCTTTCTTCTCCCCTTTACAAGGTAACTGCAATTCAGAATTTTGTATTTATTATTGGCTTGCTTTTTTTCTCTTTTGGTTTTTGAGTGAATATACTTTTTTCCTTTTTCTCTTTTTTACTTAAATTTTTAAAAATTGTATACAATACAATTATAAATATATACAATGCAATTATAAATATATACATCATGTACAACATGATGCTTTGAAAGATGTGTATGTTGTAGAATAGCTAGATCAAACTAACATAGTGCCTTTCATCATTTTTTGGGGATGAGAACACTTAAAATCTCTTAGTGACGTTTAAGAATACAATGCATTATCATTATAGTCACCAGGTTGTACAACAGCTCTCTTGAACTTATTCCTCCTATCTAACTGAAATTTTGTATCCTTTGACCAACATCTTCCAAACCTCTCCTTCCCTCCACTTCAGCCCCTGGTAACCACCATTTTACTCTCTGCTTCTGTGAGTTCAACTTTTTTAGATTCTACAATTGAGAACATGCAATATTTGTTTTTCTGTATCTGGCTTATTTTGCTTAACAGGATGTCCTCCAAATTTATTCAAGTTGTTGCAAATGATAGAATTTCCTTCTTTTTAAAGACTGAGTAGTATTCCGTTGTGTACATATACAACATATTCTCTTTATCCATTCATCCACTGATGGACACTTAGATTGCTTTTGTATCTTGGCTATGAACACTGGGGTGCAGATATCTCTGACATATTTTATATCCTTTAGATGTATACCCAGAAGTGAAATTGCTAGATCAAATGGGTAGTTCTATTTTCAGTTTTTGGAGCAACCTTCATACTATTTTTCATAATGGCTGTACTAATTGACATACCTACAAACAGTGTACCATGGTCCTTTTTCTCCACATCCTTATCGACACTTGTTATCTTTTTTGTGTGTGTTTTGTTAGAATAGTCATCCTAACAGATTTGAAGTGATACCTCATTGTGGTTTTAATTTATATTTCCCTGATAGGGTGATATTGAGCATTTTTTCATATGCCTGTTGGCCATTTGTGTATCTTCTTTTGAGAAATGTGTATTCTGGTTTTTTTTCCTGTTTTTAAAATTGTGTTATTTGTTTCCTTGTATTGAGTTGTTTGAGTTCTTCATATCTGTTTGATATGAACCCCTTATCAGATGTTTGCAAAAATTTTCTCCCATTCCATAGGTGTTCTCTTCACTCTGTTGATTGTTTCTTTGCCTGTGCAGAGCTTTTTAGTTTGATGTAATCCCATTTGTCTATTTTTGTTTTTGTTGCCTGTGCTTTTTGGGTCATATCCAAAAAACCAATATTATGAATCATTACCCTTATGACTCGTAGTAGTTTTACAGTTTCAGGTCTCACAGTTAAGTCTGTAATCCATTTTGAATTGTTATTTGTATATGGTATAAGATAAGGGTACTATTTCATTGTTTTGCATACAGACTTCTAGCTTTCTCAACTCCATTTGTTAAGACTATCCTTTCATTGGCCCGGTACAGTGGCTCACACCTGTAATTCCAGCACTTTGGGAGGCTGAGGCGGGCAGATCACCTAAGGTCGAGAGTTTTGACCAGCCAAGCCAACACGGAGAAACCCCGTCTCTACTAAAAATACAAAAAAATTAGCCAGGCGTGGTGGTGCATGCCTGTAATCCCAGCTACTCGGGAGGCTGAGGCAGGAGAATCGCTTGAATCTGGGAGGCAGAGGTTGCGGCGCACCGAGATCGCGCCATTGCACTCCAGCCTGGGCAACAAGAGCAAAACTCCATCTTAAAAAAATCCTTTTCCCATTATGCATTCTTAGCTCTTTTGTTGAAGGTCAGTTGACAATATCTATGTGGATTTATTTCTGGGTGCTGTCTTCTGTTTCATTGGTCTATGTGTCTGTCTGTATGTCAGTACCATACTTTGAAAAATAACTGTAGCTTTGTTGCATATTTTGAAATCAGGAAGTATGATTTCTCCAGCTTTGTTCTTTTTCAAGATTGTTTTGGCTACTCATTTGTGGTTCCATAAGGATTTTAGATTTTTTTTTTTTCTATTTCTATGAAAACTACCATTGAGATTTTGATATAGATTACATTGAATCTGTAGATTGCTTTGGTTAATATGAACATTTAAATTAAGTCTTCCAGTCCGTGAACACAGAACGTCTTTTCATTTTTTGTCTTCCTTAATTTATCTCATCAATGTTTTGTAGTCAGTATATAAGTCTTTCAACTCTTTAAATTTATTCCTATTTTATTCCATTAATGCTATTGTAAATGGGATTGTTTCCATCATTTCTCTTGCGGTTCATTGTTACTATATAGAAACACAACTGATTTTTATATATTGATTTTATACCTTGCAACTTTACTGAGTTCACTTATGGGTTATAACGTGTGTGTGTGTGTGTGTGTGTGTGTATGTGTGTGAGCATGTGTATGTGTATATGAAGTCTCTGGGGTTTCCTATATATAAGATCATGTCATCTGCAAACAGGAACAATTCTATTCCTTCGTTTCTGATTTAGATGGTTTTTATTACTTTCTTGTGTAATTACTCTGGCGAAGACTTCTAATACTATGTTGACTATAAGTGGTAAGAGTGGGCATCCTTGCTTTGTTCTTGATCCTTGGCTTTTCTTTATTGGGAGTTTTTTTTTTTTTTTTAATTACAGATACGATCTCCTTACTAGTTATAGATCTGTTCAGATTTTCTATCATGATTCAGTATTGGTAGGTTGTATGTTTCTAAGAATTTACCATTTCTTCTAGATTATCCAGTCATTTGGCATATAATTGTTCATAGTAGTTTCTTTTTATTTCTGTAACATAAGTTGTAATGTCTCCTGTCTTATATCTGATTTTATTTGAATTTTTTCTCCTAGTCTAGCTAAAGATTTGTCAATTTTGTTCATCTTTTCAAAAAACTTAGTTTCATTGATTTTTTTTCTATTGTTTTTCTACTCTCATTAATTCCTGTCTAATATTTATTATTTTTCTATCTGCTGCTTTTGGGCTTAGTTTGTTCTT
The DNA here is from genome assembly GCF_028885655.2 of Pongo abelii. Lineage (NCBI taxonomy): Eukaryota > Metazoa > Chordata > Mammalia > Primates > Hominidae > Pongo > Pongo abelii. The sequence continues at coordinate 65,890,848 of NC_071999.2, forward strand.
TCTCCCTGCCTAGTTCCCTCAAGCATAAAGTTAGGTTATTTATTTGCAGATCATTTTTTTTTTTAAATGGACATCTAGTTTTTCCAGCTTCCTTCATTGAGAAGACTGTCCTTTTCCCATTTTATATTCTTGGCTCTTTCATTGAAAATCAGTTGACTATATATGTGGATTTATTCCTGGGCTGTTTCTTCCATTTCATTGTCTATATGTACATTTATTGCTATAAACTTCTCTCTTAGACTGTTTTGCTGCATCCCATAGGTTTTGGTATGTTGTGATTTGTTTGTCTCAAGATATTTTCTAATTTTCCTTTTGATTTATTTTCTGACCCACTGGTAGTTTGGGTGTGTGTTGTTCTATTTCCACATATTTTTGCATTTTTCAGTTTTTCTTCTATTGATTTGTAGTTTTATTCCATTGTGGGTAAGAAGAGATCCTTGGTATTTTAATATTCTTAAGTTTGTTAAGATATATTTGAGACATAATTTTTCCTAGAGAAAGATCCATGTGCACTTGAGAAGAAAGTGTGTCTGCTGCTGTTGAGTGGAATGCACTATATAAGTCTATTAGATTCCTTTGGTCTAAAGCAGTAGTTCAAGTGTGCTGTTTCCTTACTGGTTTTTTTGACTGGATGTTTTTATTGAAATTGGGGTATTGAAGTCTCTCACTATTTTTATATTGTCATCTATTTTCCCCTTCATTTCTGCCAGTGTTTTCTTTGTACATTTAAGTGTGTTAATGTTGGGTTTCTATATATTTATAATTGTAATGTTATCCTAGGAAACTGACCATTTTATCGTTATATAATATCCTTCTTTGTCTGTGACAGTTTCTGACTTAAAGTCTGTTTTTTTCTGATACTAATATAATCAATCCTGCTAAATTTTAGATAATTTGCATGAAACATCTTTTTCCATCCCTTTATTTTCATCCTCTATTGGTCCATAAATCTAAAGTGAGTCTCTCATAGATAGTATATAGTTGGATCTTGTTTTTTTTTTTAATCATTCACCTGTTCTACATGATTTCAGAATTTAAGTTATTTATATTTAAAGTCATTATTTATAGGAAAGAACTGAACTTAAAATAGAATAGTCTATTTTAAGCTGATAACTTCAATTGCATACAGTAACTCTATATTTTTACTTCTCACCCCACTACACTTTGTTATTGATGTCTCTATTTACATTTATTTATGCTTTGTATTCATTAACATATTTTACAATTATAGTTATTTTAATACGTTTATCTTTGCCTTTTATACTAGAATTAAAAGTGACTTGGTTAGGCATAGTGGCCCACGCCTATAATCCCAGCACTTTGGGGGGTCGAGGTAGGTGGATCACCTGAGGTCTGGGGTTTGAGACCAGCCTGGCCAACATGGTGAAACTCCATCTCTACTAAAAATACAAGCGATTAGCTGTGTTGGTCGTGGGCGCCTGTAATCCCAGCTACTTGGGAGGCTGAGGCAGGAGAATCACTTGAACCCGGGAGGCGGTGGTTGCAGTGAGCTGAGATCGCACCACTGTACTCCAGCCTGGACAACAAGAGCAGAACTGTCTCAAATTAAAAAAAAGTGACTTATTCACTACTGTTACATTAATATAGCATTCTGTATAGGTTTATATATTTGCTTTTACAATGTATTTTATACATTCTTGTGTTACTGTGTTTCTGCTTAATGATTGTTCCATGTTGAACTTCCTAGTATTTCTTACAAGGCGGGTCTAGTGGTGATGCATTTCCTCAGCTTTTGTTTGGCAAAGTCTTTACATCTCTTTCATTTTTAAAGGATAGTTTTGCCAGGTATATTCTTTTTGATTGGCAGTTTTTTTCAAGCATTTAAAATATATCATCCCGCTGTCTTATGGACTGCAAGGTTTCCGCTGAAAAGTTTGTTGATATCCTTTTGGGGGTTCTCATGGATGTAAAAGTTGCTTTTCTATTGCTTCCTTCAAAATTCTTTGTGTTTGACTTTTGATAATTCAATTATAACATGTTTGGGTGTGGATTTCTTTAGATTTATCTCATTTTGGATACTTTGGGCTTCATAAATCTGGATCAATTTCTTTCTCAAGATTTGGGATGTCTTCAGCCATTATTTCTTTGAATAAGCTTTCAGGTTCATTCTCTTTTCTCTTTCTGAAACTCCTGTACTTCTAATGGTCCAGTTGATGATGTCCTGTAAGTCCCTCAAGTTCTTTTGCTCCTCTGACTAGATAATTTTAAATGACCCATCTTTTAGTTTGATGATTCTTTCTTTTGTTTGTTCTAATTTGAAGCTTGCTGTAGTGTCAATTAGCTTCTTGATTTCTCACAATGGGAATTGATCCATGTATAGCTTTTAAATTGATGTGTCTATGGGGAAAAGGAAAATTTAGAGCTTCCTATTCTGCAATTTTGCTAATATCTTGGCTTGCTTTTTAAAAATGCATTTACTACATAGGTATGATTTCCTGAGTAATATATTAGGCTGATTATACTTTTGACCTGTGTATAAATGGAATCACACTGTATATATTCTTATGTGTCTAGCTTTCTTCCCTCAACATAACTTTTGAGATTTTTACCTATATTGATGAATGTAGGTGTAATTTATTTACTTTTACTGCTGTGTCATATACTGTTACATAAATGTAACAATTCATTTTTGCATTCTACTCTTGTACAGTTGTGTTTTCAGTTTTTTGGTATTGCAAATAATACTCTTATGAACATTTTTAGGTACATCTTGGTGGACATATATAACAGCTTCTCTAAGATTCATATGCAAATAAAATGGCAGGGTCATGAGGCATGCATATATTCAACTTTAAAAGATAATGCCTAAATATTTTACAAATTGTATTAATCTAAACTTGAGCTAATAATGTCTTCAAATTTCTTTTGTTTTACATCTTAGCCAATGCATTTACATTTTTATCTCATTAGAATAAAATGATGTACTATAGTGGTTTTACTTTTTCTTGATTAATAAAGAGTGTGAATTTCTTTTACATGTTTAATGGCCACTTGTGCTTCCTTCTTTCTGATATGCCTGTTAATATATTTTGACCATTTTAATATAGGGTAATTTGTCTTATTCTTAGTAATTTATAGGCATTCTGTATATATTCTGGACACTAACCTTTTAACAATTACAGATGTTGCAAATATCTCATAGTCTGTGGCTTGTCTTTCACCGCCTTTATGCGGTGTGTTTGTGTGTGTGTGTGTGTGTGTGTGTCTGCGTGTTGTCAGCTTTTTGGAATGAAATTCTTACTTTAAATGCAGTTTGATTCGCTCATCTTTTTCTTTACAGTTTGCATTTTTGAGTCTTTTAAACAAAATTCTATCTTACACTGAAGCCATAAGATATTCTCTCATATTTTTTCCTAAAAGTTGTACCTCTTATGTTTAAGTTCTTGATCCACCTGGAATTGATTTTTGTGAATAGTAAAGTGGGTATTTGAATCAATTTTGTCCCCATATGAGTTACAATCATTTGTTTTTCAGTCCATTCTTTCCTCATTAGCTATAGTGGGTAGCACTGTTTTATATCAGGTATTAACATACACATGGCCTATTTCTGGGCTCTCTATTCAGTTTTGTTAGTTTGTTTCTTGTGTCAGTATCATGGTGACTAAATTACTACAGGTTTATACTAAATAAATATCCAGGGGGGACAAACATTTCAAATTTTATTTTTCTGTTAGGAGTGTTTTAGATAGTTTTAGATCATTGATCATTTATATAAATTTCAGAATCACATTTGCAAACTTCAGAAAATACACTGGTAGACTTTTACTGCAATTGCAATGAATCTACAGAATATGTTGGAAAGATTAATTTTTATAATATGGTTTATTTTTGTCCACAAATATGGTTATAAATTTGTGTTTAAGTTTTAAAACTTTTTTTCTTTTGCCTCAAAAAGTGACATTTATTCAAAGAAAAAAAATGACAAGATGTCCATCCCTTGGCTCCCTTCCCTACACCCTCCTGCTGCTTCTCAGCCCCCCAAGATTGAACGCTGGCTGGGGCTAGGTAGCAGGACAGCCCCTCAGATGAGGTCAGCAACATTAAGGGGCATTTCCTCAGTGGCGGTGTTGTAGAAGTTCCTGATGTCTCGAAGAGTCCTCTTGTCTTCTTCTGTCACCATGTTAATATCCGCATCCTTAAGGTCAAACCATCTACCTCGACTGATTCTGTGGATATAGGTTTCCCTGTTGGTGGGAAGGTCGTATTTGATGACTAAAGTAAGTCGTTGCATATCAGTAGTTCTGGGCAGCAGGTCAGTGGTAATCAATATTCTGCTAGAGCCAGAATGAAACTCCCTCTGATCACATCGTGTTTCTTTTGGTCCATATCTCCATGCATGGCAGAGACGGTGAAATCTCGAGCATGCATCTTCTCAGTGAGCCAGTCCACCTTCCTTCAGGTGTTAATGAAGATGATTGCCTGGGTGGCAGTCAGGGTTTTATACAAGTCACACAGTGTGTCCAGCTTCTACCTCTTATTCCATGTTGATGTAGAATGGGCAGATACCCTCCAAGGTCAACTCTTCTTTCTTGACAAGAATCCGAATGGGGTCCCTCATGAACTTCTTGGTCGCTTCAAGCACATCAGAAGGCATTATAGCTGACAGCAAAACAACCTAGGTGCTGCTGTTGAGCTTTTGGAATATGTCGTAGATCTGGTCCTTGAATCCATGGCTTAACATTTCTCAGCTTTGTCCAGTACAAACATCTTGATCTATTTGGGAGACAGGTATCTCCGGTTAAGCATATCAAACACACGGCCAGGGGTACCCACGATGATATGGGGAGCTTCCATCTGCTGTTTCTATACCTCAGCACACACATTGGTGCCCCCAATACAGGCGTGACAGGAGGCACCCATGTAGTCTCCTAGTGCCATGACCACCTTCTGTATCTGCTGAGCCAATTCTCAACTGGGTGCTAGGACCAAGGCCTGGGTGGCCTTTAGATCTAATTCAATCTGCTGCAGAATTGATATGGCAAATGTGGCCATTTTCCCAGTCCCAGATTGAGCTTGAGCGACCACATTATAATCCTTGATACAAGGTAGGATGGCTCACTGCTGGATGACAGAGGGCTTCTCAAAACCATAGGCGTAGATGACATGGAGGAGGGACTCCGAGAGGTTCATGTCATCAAAGCTGTCAACAACCTCATTCCAGTTACTCTCAATGACGTCTCCAGGCTCCATCCCATCAGGGCCATGGTCTCTGGAATCCTGACTCACAGACATAATCCTTAGAAACTCTAAAACTATTTTTATAATTGTCTAAATAAGGATCTTCCACAACTTCTGTTAGATTTATTAGTAGGCATCTTTTTGTTGCTGTTTTAAATAGCATTGTTTTAAAAGTAGAGTTTTCAGCCAGGTGTGGGGGCTCATGCCTGTAATCCCAGAATTTTGCGAGGCCAAGGCAGGTGGATCACGAGGTCAGGAGTTCAAGACCAGCTTGGTCAATAGGGTGAAACCCTGTCTGTACTAAAAAAATACAAAAATTAGCCAGGCATAGTGGCCCACAACTGTAGTCCCACGTACTCAGGAGGCTGAGGCAGGAGAATTGCTTGAACCCGGGAGGCGGATGTTGCAATGAGCCGAGATCGCGCCACTACACTCCAGCCTGGTGACAGAGTAAGATTCCATCTCTAAAAAAAAAAAAAAAAAAGAGTTTTCAAACTGTTACTAGTTTACTGAAATGCAATAGAATTTTATATATTGATTTTATATCTAGCAACTTTGCTAAATTATATTAGTACATTAGTAGGGTGGGAGAGTATAAGGTAGTGGTTAAAAGCACAAATGCTGGAGTTGGACTGTCTGGGTCTATCTTCTGCTACCAACTTGTTATATAATCTTGGACAAGCTATATAGCTTGAGTTTTCTCATCTGCAAAAATGGATAACAGTATACATACCTTATAAGATATTGTATTAAGTCCTGTAAAGTGCTCACAACAGTGCCTGATACATGGTCGTATCTAATAAATGTTAACTGTTAAATAGGACCTCCAGTATGATGTTGAAATGGCATTTAGTGGGTTTTATTTATATTTAATACAGCTTGAAATATTTGGCCTTTTAACTGTACAGTTTCTTTCAATTAAAAAAAACTTCATGAGGTGAGGAAGCTATATACTGCATTTCTCTTCTTTTAGTGTTTCAATAAAAATTTTTCTTTCAATTAAAAAAAATTCATGAGATGAAGCTATATACTGCATTTCTCTTCTTTTACATTTCAATAAAAATTTTAAAGTACTTTTTAAACTTAGCAATGACTAAAGTTAACATCTTTACTTTTATCCTAAAAAACATTAATGTTAATAACTCCCCACTCTTAAACCATTGCAGTATTTCAGTTCTATCTTTATTTAAAAAATCCAAAAAATAAGATATTATTTTGATTAATATATTCTACAGTTGATGTTTGTTTACATTTACCTCATGTTTATTATTTTCTTGGCTCACAGTTTCTTTTTGCATTTTAGGCATTCCCTCTGAGATAATTTTTCTTCTTAGTAGTAGTCCTCTTTTGGAAATTTCTTTGGTGTTTCTGTTGGCATGAACACTCTCAATTTTTTTCTCATCTGACTTTTTTGAAAAAGTTTTCTTACCTTAACAATTATTTTATTTTTAGTTATGAATCTATAAGAGCTGTATAGTTTTCTTATTATAATTCTTTGTTATTTTCATCTAGCATTAAAATACGTAATTCCCCTCTCCTCTCTGGCTTCCATTGTTGTTGAAATTTTAAAGATAGTCTTGTTGTCTCTGATGTTCTGCAGTTACAATATAATATAGATTTATTTCTACTTATTTTTGCTTGCGATTACATTGTTTCTGAATCTGAGGATTCATCCTATCAATTATGGGAAATTTCCAGTCATTTTCTCTTTGAATATTGTCAGTATCCATTTCCTTTTATTCTTTCCATCTGAAATTTTATACTTTCTACTTCTTTGGTTGTCTATATTAAGTTCTGGGTAATTTTTTCAGATCTATGTTTCAGTTCATTAAATAGTTTTTATGCTGCTTCTCCTCTATTTAATTCGTAATGATATTTTTTTTCATTTTCGTTTTAGATTTTCACTTCTAGCAGTAAAAATTTGTGTTCTTTCAAAAGTCTGGGCATTTCTGTAGTGTCTTTTTCTACTGTCATACTTTTAATACCTCTAATTTTTAAAATGAATTTATTTTAACAAGCTTATTGAATTTATTTTAACAAGTTTTGTGAGTCTGATTCTGTAGCTGGTTGTTTTGGTTGACTTCTGTCTATGTTTCCATGGCCCTTATGTATTTTATTAGTTTTGATTGTGAATTAATGTTCCATGGAATCTTTAGGAATTTTTTGAAGTATGGACTTAATGTGCCTTCCCTTCCGTAGGATCGTATTTGCCTCTGCCAGATGCTAGAGGATGCTACTAACTTGAGTTCATTTTCAAATAAATTTTCAACTATACAGAAATAAAACTTCTGGTTCTAACTGCCTGTGAATGTGGGCTCCACCCAGAGCCTCACTTAACTCACTAGGTAGGCGGATATAAGCAAGAATCTTCCCCATCTCCCATTGTCCAACAGGGCTTTTCTTTAGATCGCTTATTGATGATGTCGTTTTACAAAAGCCCCAGCTTCCTTCAGTTGTCTTTAATCTAAAATTTTGTACTCTCTAAGCCCCAAGCTTGGTCTCTTGTCCTCCCTAGCCATGGGACCCTTAGAACTGTGGATTAAAACCACCAAAGATTGGTATATGCCCTCAGAGCCATACTGCTCCAAAGCTTGCCTACCTCTCGGGAAACACACTTCCTACTATTCCTGGAAATGCCATCTTCCTGATGTCCATATTTTAAATTCTACATCATTTCACAGAATTTTTGTTTGAGACAGAGTCTTGTTTTGTCACCCAGGCTAGAGTGCAGTGGCATGATCTCAGCTCACTGCAACCTCTGCCTCCTGGGTTCAAGCGATTCTCCTGCCTCAGCCCCCCAAGTAGCTGGGACTACAGGTGCCCACCACCACGACCGGCTAGTTTTTGTATTTTTAGTAGAGATGGGGTTTCACCTGTTGGCCAGGCTGGTCTCAAACTCCTGACCTTGTGAGCCACCTGCCTCAGCCTCCCAAAGTGCTGGGGTTATAGGCGTGAGCCACCATGCCCAGCTGAAGTATTCTTTTACAGATAAAATAATAGTAGTTAATATTTGTTTTATTCTTCTAAGCATCAGGACTGTGTTACATGTTTTACATGAATTATCTAATTTAATGTGCAGAAGAACCCACTCTGGCATGTAAAATCTCATTTAGCAATGAGAAGATTGAGATCTTGGGAGGTTAATAACTCGTATGAGGTCCAGCTCATACTGCTGGACAGTTCTGGAACCAGACCGTAACCCAGAGTGATCTGACTCCATTGAGACTTTTGTTCATTTCCTCCACTTTTTATAAGAAAATATTTCAAACATACAGAAAAATTGAAGTAATAAAACAATGAACTTATATTTGTTGCATTTAACTGTTATACATTTTCTTTGCTTTCTCTCCCTGTGTATAAATACATATGTTTTTTGCTATACTATTTGAAGGTAAGTTTTAGATATCCTAGCACTTTACCCTCGATACTAAGACTTCATTCACAAAGTGAGCTTATAACTATCTTCAAAGTGGTTGCTTTGGATTTTTTTTTATTGCTTTCCTGAAAATGGGGAAAATTCTTTGCTTGAAGGTAGGACTCTTTTATCTTTGAAATCTGAGCTTTAGCAAAGTGTCTGGTACGTACCAATTGAATCAATGAAAAGTTTGTTTAAAAGAAGACCTAGGTTAATAAGAGAGGAAGTAAAAGTTATCCAAGAAAAGAAACTTGCTCCAGTTTAGACGGTAAGAAAAAGGGAAACGTTGAAAAGGCTAGTTGTATTTCCCAGAAAATTATGGTGGAACATTTTACGTTGACAAGAAACAAAGAGAAAACATTCAGGTAAATCCATGTGTACAAACATTTATCCCATGTCATGCAATATGTTTTTCCCCAGCTAGGTGATGACCCTCCCTACCTGGGGTAGTAATTCTGTCTTCTCTCTGTGTATCTAGCCAATTATGTGGTTTCTGGTACAGTGGAATGAATGAATCAATGAATCTATTCCAATATAATGTTTATAGTAAAAATAATTTCCACTTATTACTACTGTTCCTGCTACTGAAGCCAATTCTACAGATATAATTACTGTTACTGAAACTGCTACTTATTACTATCACGGAGATCTCTATGGGGAAAATAGAGCCAAGTGAGGGAATATTATTCCCACCTTACAGTTCAGAAAGATTTGAAGGGAATTAGTCCAAACTTGAATGTAGGTATTCTATCTGCAAGTCTAGTGTTTCCTTTATGCCATTCCTTTTGATCTAGTGTTTCTTGAGCTTTCACTTTGTGCCAGCCACTCTTCTGCAGGTAAAGTAGCCATGAAACTAACAGCAGAAACAGCATGTTTGCAGAACTGCTGACTTTGCTAATACCTGACATTCTGAAAAGAACATGACAGGTATTAGCTGCTTTTTAAACTCAATCTATTATAATGATGCACATGTTAACTGAATACTAAAATATACTTTTAGGTGAATATATACTTAGATATTTATAGGTATCACTTCTAAAATAGCATTATTTATAAAATGTATTTTATATGGATATACATAAATATACACACACACACACACACACACACACACACACACACACACACACACATATAAATATATATGTATCTGTATATACTGTAGGGACTTCTGCCTAATTCTGCATCCGTGACTAAGGAAGCAGGAGGTAAGGAAGTTAATGGACTAAGGCAGGCCTGAAATTCCTTAGGGTTGCACATGAGAGATGAAGGCAAGGGAGGAGCTAAGTGATTGCCTTGAATGTCAGCTGGAGTTGGGTTCTGAGTTTCATGGCCACTGGCTGCCCAGTGTATGAGTTAATTGTCCCAAAATATAGACCTTGGTTGTTTGCATACTTTTTGCCTCAATGAATCAGCTTCCAGGGCATGCTCATATTGAGGCATGTAAAAAATTTCTGGAGGTGGCACATGACTGGCTTTCCCAGAAAAGCTTTTATTGCTTTTATTCAACTCCCGAGTCAATTTCTGTTTATATATTATCTTTCCTTCTAAGAGCTTTCTGCAAATGCACTAACTGCTACTAATCCACTCAGACTTTTGAAATGATTTTCAAATTTTTAAAGAAAAGTAAACATTGCTAATTTCAGGATGAATCTCTTGTGTGACAAGTAGGTGTTCACTGGTGATGATCTGGTATGTTGGTTCAACATATTCTCCTGAAGACAGGATTTGTCCAGTTCTTAAGTCTTTATACTAATTCTTTAAAAAAAATTTAATTTTACTTTAAGTTCCAGGATACACGTGAAGGACATGCAGGTTTGTTTCATAGGTAAACATGTGCTGTGGTGATTTGCTGCACTCATCAACCCATCACCCAGGTATTAAACCTTACATTCATTAGCTATTTATCATGATGTTCACCCTCCCCTGCCCATCTGACAGGCCCCAGTGTGTGTTGTTCCCCTCCCAGTGTTCATGTGTTCTCATCGTTCAGCTCTCACTTATAAGTGAGAACATGCAGTGTTTGGTTTTTGGTTCCTGCATTGGTTTGCTGAGGATAATGGCTTCCAGCTCCAACCATGTCCCTGCTAAGAACATGATCTCATTCCTTTTTAATGGCTGCATAGTATTCCATGGTGTTTATGTACCACATTTTTTTTTATCCAGTCTATCATCGATGGGCATTTGGGTTGATTCCATGTCTTTGGTATTGTGAATAGTGCTGTATATACTAATTCTTAAGCAACAATTTTTATCCCTCTGGTATTCAGTAATAATTTATCTGATGTTTATGATGCTTATCATCATCATCATCATCCATAAATCTATTACACAGGAGCAATGGAATACATTTTAAATATCAGGTATCAAGTATAGAAACATGATGCAACTACTAAAAATCAACTGCAAATTGACATTTTCCTTTTATGTAACATTCAGCCTTTTTGTAATAACTATATAATCTCCAGTTTCTCTGCATTGTAAGTTGTGTTTCTGGCAAAAACATTGTGAATAATATAAATGCAATCTTTAAAAATAACTTGGTAATGTCTATAATCCTTTGTATTCGAGGCTTCAGACTTGTTAGGGGAATATAAAATACGGTTGTAGCAAGAAGTGCATTCTTAATGGCATCCTTAAACTCAAGTTCAGACCTTAAAGGTATTAACATAGAAATGGCATGGGTACTTTAGATATTGGACAAACAAACCAAGTGTTAAAAAAAAATCAGAAAAGAGTGAGGAAACAAGACAAATGGATAAATTTTTATTTAGATTTTATTCATGTAGGGACCTTTGGATCTCATGGAAGGTAAGAGTAATTGCATACCCTTTGTAGGCTGAATCAAGTGGCCACATGGTGAAAAGTGGCTTCTTGATAGATAGAGCCAGACCAGAAAACATGCATGCACATCTATCTGCTACATTTTATAACCATCTATTCTGTGAAAGGCAGTTAAAATGGAAAGTGGACTCAGACCAAAGCCTTGCTCCTCACTGAATGCAGGCAAGAGAAGAGAAGACCAGGGAGTGAGGGAGGAAAAAATAATAAACAAATCATTATTATTTAGTTTTTGAATGTTTAAGGTATAAGTTGGGAGCTGACAGAGGCTGGAAATATGGGTCTTAAATAAAGGAGAGCTTTTAATGATGTTGTATTACTACTTTTAAAAACACTTTCAGACTATTTCACACCCTAGTGTTGAAGGCAGAAAGCTTAAGTTTGAATATTTACCCTGCCACTAAATAGCTCTGTGATACTGGGTGATTTTATGAACCCTAGATTTCTTATCTAAAATATGGGGTTATTGACATCTATCATAGGGTTGTTTTGAAGGTTAATATATGTACAAAAAAGTCTGCTACAATGACTAATACTGGCCAGGCACATAATACTGGCGTCTTAGTTTGTTTTGTGCTGATATTACAGAATAACAGGCACTAGGTAATTTATAAAGAAAATAAATTCATTTCTCACAGTTCTGGAGGCTGGGAAGTCCAAGACTGAGGGGCTAGCCAGCATCTGGTGAGGGCCTTCTTGCTGTGTCATAACATGGAAAAAGCCATCACAGGGGTGAGGGAGGGTGAGAGAAGGTGAGAGAGGTCAAGAGGGGGTTGAACCTACTTTTGTTTATTTTTTATTATTTTATTTTTTTGGTCTGAGTCACTCTGTCACCCAGGCTGGAGTGCAATGGCCTGATCTAGGCTCACTGCAACCTCCGCCTCCTGGGTTCAAGTGATTCTCTTGCCTCACCTCCCGAGTAGCTGGGATTACAGTCATGCACCACTATGCCCGGCTAATTTTTATATTTTTAGTAGAGATGGGGTTTCACTAGGCTGGTCTCAAACTCCTGACCTCAAGTGATCTGACTGCCTCAGCCTCCAAAAGTGCCAGGATTACAGGTGTGATTCACCTTGCACGGTCTGAACCTGGTTTTAGAACAAACCCACTCTTGTGGTAAAAAACCCCACAGTGTGGTAGTAACATGAATTCATTCTAAGGGAAGATCCCTTGTGATGTAGTCTCCTCTTAAAGTTCCTACCTCTCAACACTGTTGCATTGGGGATTAAGTTTCTAGCTCGTGAACTTTGGGGGACACAATCATAGCAAATGGTAATTTTGTGCTAAATTCAAATTTCTTTCGTGTGTTTTGTCTCTTACAGTATGAGCACCCTCCTGTCAAAATCATAGCCCTGACAGGTACACGGCTGGAAGGGGAGGTGATGTTTAACAGAAGCTCGTGGCAGCCCTCCCTCTTGTCATTTCCTTCACTCCCTAGGTGCTGTTCTCTGGGCACAGCTGCCAATGGAGTCCCAGGGTGGCCACAACAGTGCTGTCTGTGCCCAGGGCAGTGTTCCAGCTGCTCACAGTGCTGCATGCCTTGATTACTCTGTGAATCACAGCCACACTGGTTCCACGTGGAAGGGCTCCATGCCCCCTCCCTCACTCTGAGTCTCCCTCTTCTAATGTGGCACCCAAGCAGTGTCAGTCACATTGCTGCTAAGAAGCTAAGATTCTATATACCAACAAATTTTTCTATCATCTCTGACTCATTTGGGCAACTTTAGTGTTTTCACTTCCTTTTTCAATCCAGAGGGGCCAAGCTTGGCACACCAGAGCCCTGCTCCAGGACTGATACTGCGGTAGACATTTTTGTACATATATTTACCTTCAAAACAACTCTACGACAGATATCACCCCTGTATCTTAAGAAATCTGGATTTTTTAAAACCATTCGATGTCACAGAGGTAGTAAGTGGCAGAGTGCCTCTCCTTAGGGTTCAGTGGTGAGTCTCTGGGCTCTTGCAGAAAACATGCACCTCCCTGTCTCCCACATTTATTTCTTTCCCCTAGTTACCAAGGGGAAAACGTGTTCTCATAGATCCCTTCCTATATGAAATCAGGTCATGAGAAAAGATAACTTCTAGGCCCCCTGCCTGCTAACAGCTTGAAACTCAGGATGGAAGCAACCCACGAGCAGAGCTCTGTATGGGTGCAGGCCTCATTCTCCATCATAGCACCTTACTTTCTTCATTGGTTTCTCTTTAATCCAAAATAACCTTGTTTATCAATTTAATTGTTTATTTTCTATTTCTGCACCTAGACTATAAATCCCCTGATGGCAACATCATGTTTTTATTCCTCTGCTATTATATTCCTAATACCAAGTCTCTGATACATAGAAATCGAATAAACAGAGGAACAAATCTTTTCTATTAACCATGCCTCATTTGGTCAACTTACTTTAATATTTTCACTTCCTTTTTCAATCCAGAGGTGCCAAGTTTTGTCACACCACAGCCCTGCCCCAGGACTGATTAATCTCTCACCTGTGCTCTTATTTCAACTTGTAAATGTCGCATGCATGCCCTGAGCTCTGCGGGGGAGTGTATGGGAACTGAGATTGAGCTGGCTGATTGTGATGCGACACCCCAGTGTTCCCTGAGAGGCTCTTCCTTTATGTGGACAGAGTTGCTAGGGATGCTTCAGTGGCTCTTCTCATCTTGGCAAGGAAATGGATTTAGCTCTTTCCTGGGTCAATGCTAGCTCCAATCTCCATGTTTGTATTAAAAGGTTAATTGCTTTACACCTACACATTCCCAGCCTGGCTTTTCTAAGGAAGAAAAACAGTCACAACCAGAGCTGCGTTTCTACTCTAATATAATTTGCTGCATCAAGTACACAGAATCTCTTTATTGGAGGCCAAATGCACATTCCCATTTGAGAGGCGGTTGCTGCTGGCTGGCTGGATAACTGCTCGTTCTGAAACCTTTGAAGACATTGCTTGGTCTTTCTATTTGCTGTGGGCTGGTGGAGAATGGTTTCTTATTTTCTAAGGGCAGCCTTTAATGAGCACCCAGTGGCTTTTTGATGTTGCCCTCCCACAGACTGTGGGTAGAGGCAGTGCTAGGAATCATACATTTTCATTTGTGGAAGTATTTTGTATTGAACCCTGTCAAAAATAACACTGCCTTTGGGAGGCAGAAAATCCAATTTGATAGCTATGTTTCTGCTTTTTTTTTTTTCTCTTAGATACATTCTATCAGTTAGGGTAGTTAGGGTATAGTCTTTGGACCTCAGCTATTTTTCACCTGGAAAGTAATTTAGGATGGAGCCCTGTGCTGTTGTTAGTGATGACTTGGATAACTATATTTGCAAGCAGTTCTCTCCTAAACCCAAATTAATACCTGTAAAGAGTGGGGAGAAGAAAGGAGTAAAGTGATTTGTCCCTATGCTTTCCCTGGGAACTCTCCATATGCATAAGGTACTCAGGAATGCTAATTTCATGAGGATTCTCCTCTCCCAACTGTTTTCTTCCACTAAACATCCTGTGAGAAAGCAAAAGAGGAATTTTGGGGCTGACAGTGGGAGGCTTCTGGGACCTGAAATGACTCCTTTCTAAATGGAGAAGAGTGTAGGATGGGGATTGTTTTCCCAGAAAGACAAAGATCTCATCCTAAGTTTGCAAATAGTCTTTCATATGATTTATTCATTTATTTATTCAACATGTATCTACTGTGTTTCAGGCAGGGCTATAAATAATAACACCTGGATCTTGACTTCAACATCTTAAAAGTGTAGTGGGAGGTAGAGACATGCAAATGAACAAATACAATAAAGCATGAGAAGGACTGAAATTTAGGCATGTACAGACACAATGTCAGCTTGGGGCAGTGTTTCTTAATCTATTTTCTCCATTACCACCTTTTATATGAGCCTTTTAAGACTCTTTTTCCCCCAATCATCCCCCTTCTTTAAATTTATTACCACATGTATACTGTATATTTATGTTCTAGTAGGTCTATTTGTGTTTTATTGCAAAAAAGAATAAGATTTTTGTTCCCCTAAACTTTGGAGGCTGTTATGGACTGAATATTTGTCTTCCCCCATACACAAATTCATATGTTGAAATCCTAACCCCCAATGTGATAATACTAGGATGTGGGGCCTTTGGGATGTAATTAGGTCAGGAAGGAGGAACTCCCATAATGGGAATCTTACTCTTATAAGAAGAGACATGAGAGCTGGCTCTTGCTCTTTCTTGTCTCTGCTTTGTGAAGATACAAGAAAATGGCTGCCTGCAAACCAGGAAGTATGCCCCCACTAGACACCAGATCTCCTGCGGCCTTGATCTTGGACTTCCCAACTTCCAGAATGATGAGGAATAGATTTCTCTTGTTTATAATCTATCCAGTTTATGCTATTCTGTTATAGTACACAAACTGGCTAATACAGAGGTGCTGTCACCTCCATTAAAAACGTATCACCTAAAGGAAGAAAGTCTTTCTCACTCAGGAGAGTCCAGTAGGACCTAGTAGAAGAGGGAGTATTAAAGGATGAGTAGGCAACCTCTCAGGGAGAAAAAAATGAATAGTTGCATAAGAATAGGAAATAACATGTGCAAAAGTTCAGGGGTATGAAGGTGTTGGGGCTCAATATCCCAAAATGAAGGCCTTAGAAGCAGCCTCAGAAGCAAAAGTTTCTCCTTGACCTTTTACTTCTCTCCTGTCTCTCAGTCCCATTCTTCCCCAAGGTTTGTCATAGAAACTAGAATCCCTCTTCTCCAAGGTAGGTCATAGAAAGAAGAACCCCTAGCCAGGCACGGTGGCTCATACCTGTAATCCCAGCACTTTGGGAGGCCGAGGTAGGCGGACCACGAGGTCAGGAGTTTGAGACCAGCCTGACCAACATGGTGAAACCCCATCTCTACTAAAAATACAAAAATTAGCCAGGCATGATGGCATGTGCCTGTAATCCCAGCTGCTCAGGAGCCTGAGGCAGGAGAATTGCTTGAACCTGGGAAGTGGAGGTTGCAGTGAGCCAAGATCACCACTGCACTCCAGCCTGGGTGACAGAGCGAGACTCTGTCTCAAAAAAGAACCCCTTTGCCCTAAAGCCAGCCATAAAACCTAAATATATTACTCTAATTTTCCCTCTGCCTTTCTGTATAAAAATTGGTCATAAATTTTCTGACCTACCTTGTTTGTAGGTCATAAGACCCCCACTTCAGAAAGGGACCTGCCTCCACACAAAAGGAAGGAATATGTGCTCAAAGAGGCCAAGAAGAATCTAGAGAGACAAGTCTTGCTGGGTTTCCCAGCTCAGTCTATTAACATTAGATTGTACCCTTTTTTCTCAATCGTATTTCTACGTGGCTGTCCCTATGTCCATATGTTGTTGAACCTCAGCAAAAAAATGGACAATTTCCCCTGAATCTTCAGGTCTTTGTTCTGAAGGCTTCTGTTTATACATATTAAATACATTCATATGCCTTTTCTATAATTTATCCACCTTTGTGAGTTGATTTTTCAGCAAACCTTCAGAGGACCAAGGGGAAAGCTCTCCCTTGGGCCCTAGAAAGGGAACAGTTTAGCATATAGCATGCACAGGTAGAAATAAACCTCTTTAGGCTGAGTTCTGTTCAAGGTGCTGCTTACCTGGTTTGCCTATCAAATGCACCAACATATTGATTCTAATGGGCAAGTTCTACCTAGTTCAAATAGGTATCCATGAATATTTGAAAAGATTCTTACTCATATGACTTTATTGGCACAACAAAGAATTTGTCAGAAATGTTTGAGTTAACAATCTGTAATAAAAATATTTATTATATAAAAACCTATAAAAGGTATGCAGTAGAATCTGGTCTTAAGCACCATTTTATCTTCACTTAGTAACTGGAGTAAACTCATAATTTGTGCTGTAAGGGTTGAATTAAGAGAAGTATGAGTTTGGGGTTAAACTGAATTAGTGCTCAAATTCTGAATCTATTGATTAATTGAATGGCTTTGACTAAACACATCCCTGAATTTCCCCAACTGTGAAACGGGGAAGAATATCTATATCATGGGTATACTGTAAAGATTCACTCACCCATCCTTTAAAAATCTACCTGGGAGAGGATAGTCCAGAAGGCACTCAATTTACCAAATTTTATGGACTGAATGTGTCCCCACAAAGCTCATATGTTAAAACCCTATCCCAATGTGATGGTAGTTAGAGGTAGGGCCTTTGGGAGGTGCTGTCGTTCGAATGTCCCCTCCAAAACTTATGTTGAAATTTAATTGCATTGTGATAATATTAAAAAGTGGGACCATTATGAGGTGATTAGACCATGAGGGCTATTCTCATTGATGGATTATATCTCATTATTGCAGGAGTGGGTTAGATATCGCCAGAGTGGGTTGTTATAAAAGTGAGTTTGGCACTCTGTTGCCCTCTTGCTCTCAGGCATGCTCTCTTTCCCTTCCACCTGATGCCATGGGATGACGCAGCAAGAAGGTGCTGGCCAGATGCTGGCACCTTGACGTTGGACTTCTCAGCCTCCAGATCTGTGAGAAATACATTTTATTTCCTTATAAATTACCTGGTATGTGGTATTCTGTTAAACAACACAACATAGGTTATGAGGATGAAGCTATCATGAATGGGATTAGTGCTCTTATAAGAGGCCAGAGAGCAAACTAGCTCTGTTTCTGCCATGTGAGGACCCAAAGAGGAGCCAGCTGCCTGCAGCTGGCAAGAGGGCCCTCACCAGAACCTGACCATGCTGGCACCGTGATCTAAACTTCCAACTTCCAGAACTGTGCAAAATAAATGTTTGTTGTTTAAACCACACAATCTATGGTAATTTGTTTTAGCAGCCTGAACTAAGACACCAGGGGACTAAGAAAACAGTAAGGGGTGCACCAGCATCTTTAAAGAGCTTTGTGGTAGTTATTCTCTGTAGGTCAGAAAAGAGAGTGGGAAATACATTGAAATGAACTCCCTGAATTCAGAAAGGGTAAGAGGAATTCAGGGAGTCTCTTCTGAAGCCAGTGGGGATAATGGAAATTTGATGGGGATAATGGTCAAGAGTTAGATGGTGGTCAGGTAGTAAGATGAGGCAAAGTAAGCATGTTATTGTAATGAACAGCAGAGCTAAAATTTGACCATTCTGATTTGACATCAGAATGGTTTGACATGGATATTTTTGGTGTTGACTAATTGATCATGGTATCCCTAGGACTAAGATAGACAAGCAGTCTACTAACACTTTACTTGATTTGAATAAGTAGGAAAGCTCTAGGTCTTGTGAGCAGTTGACTAACTCTAATCACCACAAAAAGTGTTGTAGCCCCTCAATCTGTTCCTGGATTGACCCAGCTCACACAGTCCCTTAAGTGAAGAGAAGCCTGGGTCTCTTTGAGGAAGACTCCTGCTACTTTGCCAGAAATTATACTGTAAATCTTTTTCTCTACTTTCTTTAAAAGGACCTGTGGTTACTTACCTGGGTGTCTGTGAATTGGGAAAGGAGAACTAATTAGACATTTTGGCTCTGAAGTGACACTAACTGTTGGAGACTCATAACATCTCAGTGGTCTACCCATAAGAATAAGGACTTAAGGAAATGAGATAATTAATGGAATTTTGGCTTGTATCCATCTCAAAGTGGCTCAATTGGTCCCCAAAGCTATTCAATGTTTATTTTCTCAGGTCAGAAATTTATAGTTGGAGGAGACATACTTAGCCGCTGGGAGAACCCTCACTGATTCCCTCACCCATGGAGAGAGGGCTGTTTTGTAGGAAAAGCTGTGTGGAAGCCACTAGGATGGCTCTGTTCTAAAAGTCTTACACTAAAAGCTATGTTGTATTCCTGGAGGGATTTTTCAGATCTCTGCCAGTATCAAGGACTTGAAGGATATGGGAGTGGTGATTCCTACCATATCCTAATTCAACTCACCTATTTGGCCTTTGCAGAGAGTAGATGGATCTTAGAGAACAACAGTAGTATTTTTGAAAACTTAACCAAGTGATGAATCTTATTACAACTGTTATTCTAGATGGGGTTTATTTATTGGAGAAAACATCGATACGCCTGGTACCTGCTATACAACTTGAATAGGTTGTAATCCCTGGTTACTCACCCAAATATGAATCTAGGTGGTGCTACAAAGGTGTTTTGTAAATTTGATCAAACTCTATAACCAGTTGGTGTTAAGTAAGGGAGATTATTCTAGGTGGTTTGGGAGCAGCTGATTCACTCAGTTGAAACATCTGAATAGCAGAGCTGATGCTTCCCTGAAGAAGCAGAAATTCCATCTGTGAACAGCAGCATGCACCCATGCCTGAGTGTTCCAGCCTGTCCTTCCTGACAGGCTGTCCTGTGGATTTCAGACTTGCCCAGCCAGCCTCTACAATTCCATAAACCAATTCCCTGCCATCAATCATATATATATATATACACATATATATATATACGTATATATATATATGTGTATATATATATACGTATATATATATATGTATATATATATGTGTATATATATATATGTATATATATATATTTATATTGGTTCTATTTCAACCGTGATACAGTGATTATTTTTTCTCTATTCTTGTTAACAGACATCATCAGAAGCCGTTTGCTTTTAATAAGCAAAGCCAGCAACACTTCTTCAGTATCCTACCTCAGGATTAAAATTCCTCTCCAATTCTCTTACAATCTTGTCCATAGGAAACCTGATTACCGCTTCACTCCATAAGACATTGTGCTGTACCACTAATTTAATGATGTTGAGCTAATTGAACCAGTGAGCAGAAAGTAGCAACTACTCTAGATATCTTGGTAAAACACATGCAAAATAGAGGGTAGAAAATGACTAAGCCCCCCTACTCACCAAACAAATGTAGAGACCTTTCACTTTGTTAAATTTCTAGGCAATCTCATGGTACATTGACATATTCCTTCCAAATTGAAGAATAAAGTTGCTGCATGTAAACTCTTTTACAACAAAGATAGTGGCA
This sequence comes from Pongo abelii, assembly GCF_028885655.2. NCBI lineage: Eukaryota > Metazoa > Chordata > Mammalia > Primates > Hominidae > Pongo > Pongo abelii. The sequence goes on from NC_071999.2 coordinate 65,911,249, forward strand.
TAGCACTGATCTCTGCCACTAAGCAGTATAACCCAACAGATCGATTTGATGGTACTTGCAGTGACAGAAATGCTCTATGGGACCTTTAGCGGACTGTAATATGTGAACGATATCACTAACCTTTAGAATTTTGGAGTGAAGCTATGTGACCTTTTTCAGATAACTATTTTGAGAAACAACTTCAGGCTTACTATTAGGCCCTACACATGACATCATCAACTTATTATAACTATCACAATGTATTTGTTATCTGATTCAATAGTACACTGTAGCATGTGTGTAGCAGCATTCTATCAAGTGTAGGTGGTATATGTGAGACTAAGTTTGAATAGATCTTGAAGTCTCAGATAAGTTGCACAGGCAAGTAGTACAGATGTCCATGGTCACTCCTCTGGCCACATTGCTTTCTCCTTCCCAGTCTGTACCCATGGCCTTAGGAGAAGTTCTCTCATTACTTGATGGCTAACGAAGACAAAATAGGGCCTACTCTACAGATGATTTTGCATAATGTGCTGGCATCACCAGAAAGTGTACAGAGACAGCACTGGAACCCTACTGTGGGGTATTTTTGAAAAATAGTGGTGGACATGGAATACTATGCAGCCATAAAAAAGGATGAGTTCATGTCCTTTGTAGCAACATGGATGAAGCTGTAAACCATCATTCTGAGCAAACTATCGCAAGGACAGAAAATCAAACACTGCATGTTCTCACTCATAGGTGGGAACTGAACAATGAGAACACTTGGACACAGGTTGGGGAACATCACACACCGGGGCCTGTTGTGGGATGGGGGGATGGGGGAGGGATAGCATTAGGAGAAATATCTAATGTAAATGATGAGTTAATGGGTGCAGCAAACCAACACGACGCACGTATGCATATGTAACCTGCACATTGTGCACATGTACCCTAGAACTTAAAATATAAAAAAAAATATTTAAAAAAATGATGGTGGAGAGAAATTCTCTCAAGAGAGGCAGTACTTTGAGCACTATTTTTTTCCATTTTTCGTTGAAGGAGAGAGATAATCAGAGGTAGGTAGAGATCTGCATTATTTCATGGTAAGTAGATAACAGTTTGGCTTGATGGTCAGGGACTTGGAAGGAACAAGATTGCAAAGTTAATAACTAGGAGGTCTGGGAAGAAGTACGTAGATGAATCTCTCCAAAAGAGTATAGATTGTCCATATATTGGTGTCCCATGTTAATGCTTGCCAAAGAAAAATCTCAGCAGAGAAATTATCAGGCAGATGAAATGACCCATTTTGTAGATGTTGGTCAGTCTCTTTCCCCAGACACCTATGTCCTTTCTAGTGGACTCAGGAACAAATGACCATGGTGGCAGGGATGAAAGTTATGCCCAGGTTCATTCAGCAATATGGACTTCTACTCACCAGGGCTGATTGTCCATAGCCACTGCTGAGTGTGCAATATGCCAACAGAAGAGATCAACACTGAGCCCTGGATTTGGCTCCACTTTCTGGGATAACCAGCCAGCCACTGGGCGGCAGTGTGATTATGTTGCACTAAATTAACTTGGAAGAGACAGAACTTTGTTCTTACTGAAATAGATACTGTGCATGTGTATTTGCCTTCTCTGTTATATTTCTTCTGACAAATCTACCATCCATGGATTTACAGAACGTTATATTCACTGTCATGGTATTCCACACAGCATTGCTTCTGTCAAAGCAACTCATTTTATAGAAGATGGGCTCATGCTCATGGAATTCACTGTTTTTTTTTTTTTTTTTTTTAGAGGGAGTGATTGGGATACTTTTTTCTTCTTCTTTTTTTGAGAGTGTCTCACTCTTGTCACCCAGGCTGGAGTGCAATGGCGCGATCTCGGCTCACTGCAACCTCTGCCTCCCAGGTTCAAGCAATTCTCCTGCCTCAGCCTCCCGAGTAGCTGGGACTACAGGTATGCACTACCATACCCAGCTAATTTTTGTATTTTTAGCAGAGATGGGCTTTCATTGTGTTGGCCAGGATGGTCTTGATTTCTTGACTTCGTGATCCTGACCACCTTGGCCTACCAAAGTGCTGAGATTACAAGCATGAGCCACCGTGCCCAGCTAAATTCACTGCTCTTATCATCATCTCCCTTATCCTGAGAGGATGGTGGAATGTCTTTGAAGACTGACTTAGAGCACCATCTGGGTGGGAATGCCATGTGGGGCTATAGTGATGTCCTCCAGGATGAAGCAGTCTCTGAATTGTTGACCATTATATGGTCCTGTTTCTCTCATTCTGAATTAAGCGATGGTTGGTTTATTGCCAGTCACCTGGCAACTTAGTGTTTCTCATGCTAGTAAAACAACAGGCAAAAAGAAGCAATTACCATACTGGGTGATTTATCCCAACTGTCAAGAGACTAGCTATTACACAATTGGGCCAGAGAAGACTGTATGTGGAGTGCTAGAGATATGTGTGTGGGGAGGTACTTTTTTAGTATTCTCATGTTCTGTGACAGAAGTAATAGAAAACCACCCCAAACCAGCAGGGCCTTTAGGAATGAAGCCGTGTGTGACTCCACATTGACTGAAGTCAATATAGAATAGATAGGTGACAGCAAAGTCAATATAGAAAAGGAAGTAGAGAAAGGACATTATAAATACTTCTATAACTATGCAACCAGTTACAGAATTTTTAGCATTTATATATTTTCTTCCTTGCTTTTATATGGATATGTTTGTATATAATATATATTAACAAATTTTAAAATTTCTTTCCCCCTCTTTCCTTTTCCTACCAACTAATATAAGACTAATAGTGTGTACATTTGGGGGCTGTGTATGGTAGCACATGCCTGTAGACCCACTTATTTGGGAGGCTGAGGTGGTATGATCACTTGAGCCCAGGAGTTTGAGGTTACAGTGAGCTATGATTATGCCACTGCACCCCAGTCTGGGTGACAGAATGAGACCCCATCTCTTTAAAAAAAAAAAAAGAGTAATAGTGATTATATGTTATTTAAGTTCCAAGATATCAAAGCAAGCATGTAACTCAGGGAGAAGAGTAATAAATATCACCTGAAGATGTATTAAGTATGTGTATCCTTTTTTTAGGGAGAGCATTAGCAGTTTCTTGTTGTATGATACAAATTGAGCATCCCTAATTCAAAAATACAAAATACAAAATGCTCAAAAATCCAAAACTTTTGACCACTAACATGACACAAAAAATATGCTCACTGGAGCATTTTGAATTTTGGATTTGGGATGCTCAACTGGTAAGTATTTGCAAATATTTCAAAATTTGAAATCTGAAACACTTGTGGGGCAAGCATTTTGGATAACCTGTCACTGCATCATACTAAGTAGAAGCATCCTTTTACTATTATCTTCATTTGACAGTTAAGGACGGTTAAATGAGGTATTGTGGCTGCTAGGTTGAAAGGGTTGCAAAGTCCTAGATTGTGCTATTGTCAATTTAGAAACTGTATTTTCTAGAATCCCTTATAAGATTAGGTTAGAAGTAGCTGATAGAGGAAATTGCACAAGGCTTAGGAGGGAGAGTAAATCAGTAGCTATTATTTTTGGAAGGTTGTAGTGCTCAGAGAGTGTGGTGGTCAGGTGCAGAGGTGTCTGTGAGGTCTCAGCTGGTCCTTGCTCTCCTCTGCTCCGTGTCTAGCTCATCTTTCTGTTATAACTGCCGGCCCTGCTGACCAATGGTGGTCCCAAGCCTACCAACAGATGTTTGGCTGGGAACCTGCACAGGTGGTAGCTACACAAATCCAACTTCCCATAGATAACCTCTATGTGCCCCATCATTGTGTTCCCAATTTGGAGGCTAGAAATGCTTGGCTTCTTGGATTTCCCTGCACGCTCCAAATTATCCACCGAGGCCAGCTAGGCAGGCAGATTTAGTAACTCTCATTTTTTATTGTGGCTTTGCAAATTCCTCTTGAAGACCTTTACTTCCCCAGCATCTCCCTCACAAGTTTAAATTTTAATCTCTATAACAAATTCCTTATTTCCATACTAGTAATTGTAATATGCTCTGCTTCACTGACTGAATCCTGAATAATGATCTTACTCAAGGACATTGGCACTGTAGTTGTTCCCCCTTTCTTCTGCATCATAAATTATCTCCTCTTTAGCAGATCATTCATTCCCACCAGGTAAACATGGTATAGTTTTCTCCAATTTAAACAGGTAAATACTCTCTTAATCTCACATCTTTTTTTCAGCACCAATTATTTGTTTCCAGTTATAGCAAAGCTTCTTAGGACATTTGTCTATCATCAGTGTGTCCAATTCCTATCCTTCTTTTTCTCTTTTGAATTTATTGCAACCAAGTTTCTCCCCATCACCTTTCACAAAAATGGCACTTCCCTATTGCTGTTTTCAATAGACAATTCTAATTCCTTATTTTACTTCACTCCTCAGTTGATCATTCATTCCTTCTTGCAACCCTTTCTTCACTTGGCCAAAGATGTTCTCTCTCTTTTTTCTGTAGCACAACTGTTTCTTACCTCTTTGTAGCAATTGTGAATGAGAGTTCCTTCATGATTTGGCTCTATGCTTTATTGTTGGTGTTTAGGAATGCTTGTGATTTTCACACATTGATTTTGTATCCTGAGCTTTGCTGAAGTTGCTTATCAGCTTAAGGAGATTTGGTCTGAGATGATTCTATATTTCTAAATATAGAATCATGGCTCTGCCAACAGAGACAATTTGACTTCCTCTTTTCCTTTTTCAATATCTTTTATTTGTTTCTCTTGCCTGATTGCCCTGGCCAGAACTTGAGAAGGCAGCACTCTTGTCTTGTGCCGGTTTTCAAAGGGAATGCTTCCGGCTTTTGCCCATTCAGTATGATATTGGTTGTGGGTTTGTCATAAACAGCTCTTATTATTTTGAGATATGTCCCATCAATACCTAGTTTATCGAGAGTTTTTAACATGAAGGGACGTTGAATTTTATTGAAGGCCTCTTCTGCATCTATTGAGATAATCATGTGGTTTTTGTCATTGGTTCTGTTTATGTGATCGATTATGTTTATTGATTTGTATATGTTGAATCAGCCTTGCATCTGAGGGATGAAGCCAACTGGATTGTGCTGGGTAAGCTTTTTGATGTGCTGCTGGATTCAGTTTGCCAGTATTTTATTGAAGATTTCCGCATCGATATTCATCAGGGATATTGGCCTGAAGTTTTCCTTTTTTGTTGTTGTGTCCCTGCCAAGTTTTGGTATCAGGATGAAGCTGGCTTCGTAAAATGAGCTAGGGAGGAGTGGCTCCTTTTCAATTGTTTGGAATAGTTTCAGAAGGAATGGTACCAACTCCTTTGTACCTCTGGTAGAATTTGGCTGTGAATCTGTCTGGTCCTGGGCTTTTTTTTTGGTTGGTAAGCGATTACTGCCTCAATTTCAGAACTTGTTATTGGTCTATTTGGGCATTTGACGCCTTCTTGGTTTAATCTTGGGAGGGTCTATGTGTCCAGAAATTTATCCATGTTTTCTAGATTTTCTAGTTTATTTGCGTAGAAGTGTTTATAGTATTCTCTGATGGTAGTTTGTATTTCTGTGGGATCATTGGTGATATCCCTTTATCATTTTTTATTGTGTCTATTTGATTCTTCTCTCTTTTCTTCTTTATTAGTCTAGCTAGTGGTCATTTTGTTATTTTTTTTTTTTTCCAAAAAACCAGCTCTTCATTGATTTTTTGGAAGGTTTTTCGTGTTTCTATCTCTTGCAGTTCTTCTCTAATCTTAGTTATTTCTTGTCTTCTGCTACCTTTTGAATTTGTTTGCTCTTGCTTCTCTAGTTCTTTTTTTATTTTTTATTTTATTATTATTATACTTTAAGTTTTAGGGTACATGTGCACAATGTGCAGGTTAGTTACATATGTGTACATGTGCCATGCTGGTGTGCTGCACCCATCAACTCGTCATTTAGCATTAGGTATATCTCCTAATGCTATCCTTCCCCCCCCCACGCCACAACAGTCCCCAGAGTGTGATGTTCCCCTTCCTGTGTCCATGTGTTCTCATTGTTCAATTCCCACCTATGAGTGAGAATATGCGGTGTTTGGTTTTTTGTTCTTGCGATAGTTTACTGAGAATGATGATTTCCAATTTCATCCATGTCCCTACAAAGGACGTGAACTCATCATTTTTTATGGCTGCATAGTATTCCATGGTGTATATGTGCCACATTTTCTTAATCCAGTCTATCATTGTTGGACATTTGGGTTGGTTCCAAGTCTTTGCTATTGTGAATAGTGTCGCAACACACATACGTGTGCATGTGTCTTTATAGCAGCATAATTTATAGTCCTTTGGGTATATACCCAGTAATGGGATGGCTGGATCAAATGGTATTTCTAGTTCTAGATCCCTGAGGAATCGCCACATTGACTTCCACAATGGTTGAACTAGTTTACAGTCCCACCAACAGTGTAAAAGTGTTTGTATTTCTCCACATCCTCTCCAGCACCTGTTGTTTCCTGACTTTTTAATGATTGCCATTCTAACTGGTGTGAGATGGTATCTCATTGTGGTTTTGATTTGCATTTCTCTGATGGCCAGTGATGGTGAGCATTTTTTCATGTATTTTTTGGCTGCATCAATGTCTTCTTTTGAGAAGTGTCTGTTCATGTCCTTCACCCGCTTTTTGATGGGGTTGTTTGTTTTTTTCTTGTAAATTTGTTTGAGTTCATTGTAGATTCTGGATATTAGCCCTTTGTCAGATGAGTAGGTTGCAAAAATTTTCTCCCATTTTGTAGGTTGCCTGTTCACTCTGATGGTAGTTTCTTTTCCTGTGCAGAAGCTCTTGAGTTTAATTGGATCCCATTTGTCAATTTTGGCTTTTGTTGCCATTGCTTTTGGTGTTTTAGACATGAAGTCCTTGCCCATGCCTATGTCCTGAATGGTAATGCCTAGGTTTTCTTCTAGAGTTTTTATGGTTTTAGGTCTAACATTTAAGTCTTTAATCCATCTTGAATTAATTTTTGTATAAGATGTAAGGAAGGGATCCAGTTTCAGCTTTCTACATATGGCTAGCCAGTTTTCCCAGCACCATTTATTAAATAGGGAATCCTCTCCCCATTGCTTGTTTTTCTCAGGTTTGTCGAAGATCAGATAGTTGTAGATATGTGGCATTGTTTCTGAGGGCTGTGTTCTGTTCCATTGATCTATATCTCTGTTTTGGTACCAGTACCATGCTGTTTTGGTTACTGTAGCCTTGTAGTATAGTTTGAAGTCAGGTAGCATGATGCCTCCAGCTTTGTTCTTTTGGCTTAGGATTGACTTGGCAATGCGGGCTCTTTTTTGGTTCCATATGAACTATAAAGTAGTTTTTTCCAATTCTGTGAAGAAAGTCATTGGTAGCTTGATGGGGATGGCATTGAATCTATAAATTACCTTGGGCAGTATGGCCATTTTCACGATATTGATTCTTCCTACCCATGAGCATGGAATGTTCTTCCATTTGTTTGTATCCTCTTTTATTTCCTTGAGCAGTGGTTTGTAGTTCTCCTTGAAGAGGTCCTTCACATCCCTTGTAAGTTGGATTCCTAGGTATTTTATTCTCTTTGAAGCCATTGTGAATGGGAGTTCACTCATGATTTGGCTCTCTGTTTGTCTGTTATTGGGGTATAAGAATGCTTGTGATTTTTATACATTGATTTTGTATCCTGAGACTTTGCTGAAGTTGCTTATAAGCTTAAGGAGACTGTGGGCTGAAACAGTGGGGTTTTCTAGATATGCAATCATGTCATCTGCAAACAGGGACAATTTGACTTCCTCTTTTCCTAATTGAATACCCTTTATTTCCTTCTCCTGCCTAATTGCCCTGGCCAGAACTTCTAACACTATGTTGAATAGCAGTGGTGAGAGAGGGCATCCCTGTCTTGTGCCAGTTTTCAAAGGGAATGCTTCCAGTTTTTGTCCATTCAGTATGATATTGGCTGTGGGTTTGTCATAGATAGCTCTTATTATTTTGAGATACATCCTATCAATACCTAATTTCTTGAGAGTTTTTAGCATGAAGGTTGTTGAATTTTGTCAAAGGCCTTTTCTGCATCTATTGAGATAATCATGTGGTTTTTGTCTTTGGTTCTGTTTATATGCTGGATTACGTTTATTGATTTGCATATGTTGAACCAGACTTGCATCCCAGGGATGAAGCCCACTTGATCATGGTGGATAAGCTTTTTGATGTGCTGCTGGATTCGGTTTGCTAGTATTTTATTGAGGATGTTTGCATCAATGTTCATCAAGAATATTGGTCTAAAATTCTCTTTTTTGGTTGTGTCTCTGCCTGGCTTTGGTATCAGGATGATGCTGGCCTCATAAAATGAGTTAGGGAGGACTCCCTCTTTTTCTATTGATTGGAATAGTTTCAGAAGGAATGGTACCAATTCTTCCTTGTACCTCTTAGAATTCAGCTGTGAATCCATCTGGTCCTGGACTCTTTTTGGTTGGTAAGCTATTGATTATTGCCACAATTTCAGCTCCTGTTATTGGTCTATTCAGAGATTCAACTTCTTCCTGGTATAGTCTTGGGAGGAGGGTGTATGTGTTGAGGAATTTATCCATTTCTTCTAGATTTTCTAGTTTATTTGCATAGAGGTGTTTGTAGTATTCTCTGATGGTAGTTTGTATTTCTGTGGGATCAGTGATGATATCCCCTTTATCATTTTTTATTGTGTCTATTTGATTCTTCTCTCTTTTCTTCATTAGTCTTGCTAGCAGTCTATCAATTTTGTTGATCCTTTCAAAAAACCAGCTCCTGGATTCACTAATTTTTTGAAGGGTTTTTTGTGTCTCTATTTCCTTCAGTTCTGCTCTGATTTTAGTTATTTCTTGCCTTCTGCTAGCTTTTGAATGTGTTTGCTCTTGCTTTTCTAGTTCTTTTAATTGTGATGTTAGGGTGTCAATTTTGGATCTTTCCTGCTTTCTCTTGTGGGCATTTAGTGCTATAAATTTCCCTCTACACACTGCTTTGAATGTGTCCCAGAGATTCTGGTATGTTGTGTTTTTGTTCTCATTGGTTTCAAAGAACATGTTTATTTCTGCCTTCGTTTCGTTATGTACCCAGTAGTCATTCAGGAGCAGGTTGTTCAGTTTCCATGTAATTGAGCGGTTTTGAGTGAGTTTCTTAATCCTGAGTTCTAGTTTGATTGCACTGTGGTCTGAGAGACAGTTTGTTATAATTTCTCTTCTTTCATTTGCTGAGGAGTGCTTTACTTCCAACTGTGTGGTCAATTTTGGAATAGGTGTGGTGTGGTGCTGAAAAAAATGTATATTCTGTTGATTTGGGGTGGAGAGTTCTGTAGATGTCTATTAGGTCCGCTTGGTGCAGAGCTGAGTTCAATTCCTGGGTATCCTTGTTAACTTTCTGTCTCGTTGATCTGTCTAATGTTGACAGTGGGGTGTTAAAGTCTCGCATTATTATTGTGTGGGAGTCTAAGTCTCTTTGTAGGTCACCGAGGACTTGCTTTATGAATCTGGGTGCTCCTGTATTGGGTGCATATATATTTAGGATAGTTAGCTCTTCTTGTTGAATTGATCCCTTTACCATTATGTAATGGCCTTCTTTGTCTCTTTTGATCTTTGTTGGTTTAAAGTCTGTTTTATCAGAGACTAGGATTGCAACCCCTGCCTTTTTTTGCTTTCCATTTGCTTGGTAGATCTTCCTCCATCCTTTTATTTTGAGCCTATGTGTGTCTCTGCACGTGAGATGGGTTTCCTGAATACAGCACACTGGTGGGTCTTGACTATCCAATTTGCCAGTCTGTGTCTTTTAATTGGAGCATTTAGTCCATTTACATTTAAAGTTAATATTGTTATGTGTGAATTTGATCCTGTCATTATGATGTTAGCTGGTTATTTTGCTCGTTAGTTGATGCAGTTTCTTCCTAGCCTTGATGGTCTTTATAATTTGGCATGATTTTGCAGTGGCTGGAACTGGTTGTTCCTTTCCATCTTTAGTGCTTCCTTCAGGAGCTCTTTTAGGGCAGGCATGGTGGTGACAAAATCTCTCAGCATTTTCTTGTCTGTAAAGTATTTTATTTCTCCTTCACTTATGAAGCTTAGTTTGGCTGGATATGAAATTCTAGGTTGAAAATCCTTTTCTTTAAGAATGTTGAATATTGGCCCCCACTCTCTTCTGGCTTGTAGAGTTTCTGCTGAGAGATCTGCTATTAGTCTGATGGGCTTCCCTTTATGGGTAACCTGACCTTTCTCTCTGGCTGCCCTTAACATTTTTTCCTTCATTTCAACTTTGGTGAATCTGACAATTATGTGTCTTGGAGTTGTTCTTCTCGAGGAGTATCTTTGTGGTGTTCTCTGTATTTCCTGACTCTGAATGTTGGCCTGCTTGCTAGATTGGGGAAGTTCTCCTGGATAATATTCTGCAGAGTATTTTCCAACTTGGTTCCATTCTCCCCGTCACTTTCAGGTACACCAGTCAGACATAGATTTGGTCTTTTCACATAGTCCCATATTTCTTGGAGGCTTTGTTCATTTCTTTTTATTCTTTTTTCTCTAAACTTCCCTTCTCGCTTCATTTCATTCATGTCATCTTCCATCACTGATCCCTTTCTTCCAGTTGATTGCATCGGCTCCTGAGGCTTCTGCATTCTTCACGTAGTTCTCGAGCCTTGGCTTTCAGCTCCATCAGCTCCTTTAAGCACTTCTCTGTATTGGTTATTCTAGTTATACATTCTTCTAAATTTTTTTCAAAGTTTTCAACTTCTTTGCCTTTGGTTTGAATTTCCTCCTGTAGCTCAGAGTAGTTTGATCGTCTGAAGCCTTCTTCTCTCAACTTGTCAAAGTCATTCTCCATCCAGCTTTGTTCTGTTGCTGGTGAGGAACTGCATTCCTTTGGAGGAGGAGAGGCACTCTGCTTTTTAGAGTTTCCAGTTTTTCTGCTCTGTTTTTTCCCCATCTTTGTGGTTTTATCTCCTTTTGGTCTTTGATGATGGTGATGTACAGATGGGTTTTTGGTGTGGATGTCCTTTCTGTTTGTTAGTTTTCTTTCTAACAGACAGGGCCCTCAGCTGCAGGTCTGTTGGAGTTTGCTAGAGGTCCACTCCAGATCCTGTTTGCCTGGGTATCAGCAGCGGTGGCTGCAGAACAGCAGATTTTCGTGAACTGCAAATGCTGCTGTCTGATTGTTCCTCTGGTAGTTTTGTCTCAGAGGAGTACCCGGCCGTGTGAGGTGTCAGTCTGCCCCTACTGTGGGGTGCCTCCCAGTTAGGCTGCTCGGGGGTCAGGGGTCAGGGACCCACTTGAGGCAGTCTGCCCGTTCTCAGATCTCCAGCTGTGTGCTGGGAGAACCACTGCTCTCTTCAAAGCTGTCAGACAGGGACATTTAAGTCTGCAGAGGTTACTGCTGTCTTTTTGTTTGTCTTTGCCCTGCCCCCAGAGTTGGAGCTTACAGAGGCAGGCAAGCCTCCTTGAGCTGTGGTGGGCTCCAGCCAGTTTGAGCTTCCGGGCTGTTGTGTTTACCTAAGCAAGCCTGGGCAATGGCGGGCGCCCCTCCCCTAGCCTCGCTGCTGCCTTGCAGTTTGATCTCAGACTGCTGTGCTAGCAATCAGTGAGACTCCGTGGGAGTAGGACCCTCTGAGCCAGGTGCGGGATATAATCTGGTGTGCTGTTTTTTAAGCCTGTCGGAAAAGTGCAGTATTAGGGTGGGAGTGACCCAATTTTCCAGGGGCCGTCTGTCACCCCTTTCTTTGACTAGGAAAGGGAACTCCCTGACCCCTTGTGCTTCCTGAGTGAGGCAATATCTCGCCCTGCTTCGGCTGGTGCACGGTGCACTGCACACACTGTCCTGCACCCACTGTCTGGCACTCCCTAGTGAGATGAACCCAGTACCTCAGATCGAAATGCAGAAATCACCCGTCTTCTGCGTCACTCATGCTGGGAGCTGTAGACCAGAGCTGTTCCTATTCGGCCATCTTGGCTCAACCCCTGCTTCTCTAGTTCTTTTAATCATGATGTTAGGGTGTCAGTTTGAGATCTTTCCTGCTTTCTGATGTGGGCATTTAGTGCTATAAATTTCCCTGTTAACACTGCTTTAGCTGTGTGCCAGAGATTCTAGTACATTGTGCGTTCATTCTCAGTGGTTTCTAAGAACTTCTTGATTTCTGCCTTAATTTCATTATTTACCCAGCAGTCATTCAGGAGCAGGTTGTTCAATTTCCATGTAGTTGTGTGGTTTTTAGTGAGTTTCTTAATCCTGAGTTCTAATTTGATTGCACTGTGGTATGACAGACTGTTATGGTTTCAGTTCTTTTGCATTTGCTTAGGAGTGTTTTGCTTCCAATTTTGTGGTCGATTTTAGAATAAGCGTGATGAGGTGCTGAGAAGAATATGTATTCTGTTGATATGGGGTGGAGAGTTCTGTAGATTTCTATTAGGTCCAATTGATCCAGAGCTGAGTTCAAGTCCTGAATATACTTGTTAATTTTCTTTCTCATTGATCTGTGCAATATTGACAGTGGGGTGTTAAAGTCTCCCACTAGTATTGTGTGGGAGTCTAAGTCTATTTGTAGGTCTCTACGAACTTGTTTCATGACTCTGGGTGCTCTTGTATTGGGTGCATATGTATTTAGGATAGTTATCTCTTCCTGTTGAATTGATCCCTTTACCATTACATAATGCCCTTCTTTGTCTTTTTTGATCTTTGTTGGTTTAAAGTTTGTTTTTTTCAGAGACTAGGATTGCAACAGCTGCTTTTTTTTTTTCTTTCCATTTGCTTGGTAAATTTTCCTCCATTCCTTTATTTTGAACCTGTGTGTATCTTTGCATGTGAGATGGGTCTCCTAAGTATATACAGATGATCTTGACTCTTCATCTAATTTGCCAGTCTGTGTTTTTTAACTGGATCATTTAGTCTATTTGCATTTAAGGTTAATAATGTTTTGTGTGAATTTGATCCTGTCATCATGATGCTAGCTGGTTATTTTGCACAGTAGTTGAAGCACTTTCTTCATAGTGTCTTGGTGTTCATATTTTGGTATGTTTTTGCAGTGGCTGGTACCAGTTTTTCCTTTCCATATTTAGTGCTTCCTTCAGGAGCTCTTGCAAAGCAGGCCTCTTGGTGATGAAATCCCTCAGCATTTGCTTGTTTAAAAGGATTTTATTTCTCCTCCACTTAGAAGCTTAGAAGAAAATTATTTTCTTTAAGAATGTTGACTATTGGCCCCATGTTCTCTTTTGGCTTGTAGTGTTTCTGCTGAGTGATCTGCTGTTAGTCTGATGGGCTTCCCATTGTAGGTGATCTGGCCTTTCTCTCTGGCTGCTTCTAACACATTCTCCTTCATTTTGACCTTGGAGAATCTGATGATTGTGTCTTGGGGTTGCTCTTCTCCTGGAGTAGCTTAGTGGTGTTCTCTGTATTTTCTGAATTTGAATGTTGGCCTGTCTTGCTAGGTTGGGGAAGTCCTGAATAATATCTTGAAGTATGTTTTGCAACTTGGTTCCATTCTCCCCATCTCTTTCAGGTACTCCAATCAATCGTAGGTTCAGTCTTTCTACACAGTCCCATATTTCTCAGAGGTTTGTTCATTCCTTTTCATTCTTTTTTCTCTAATCTTGTCTGCCTGCCTTATTTCAGCAAGATGGTCTTCAAACTCTGATATTCTTTCTCTTGCTTGATCAATTTAGCTAGTGATACTTGTGTATGCTTCACGAAGTTCTCGTGCTGTGTTTTTCAGCTCCATCAGGTCATTTATGTTCTCTAAACTGGTTATTCTAGCTGGCAGCTCCTGCAACCTTTTATCAAGGTTCTTAGCTTCTTTGCATTGGATTAGAACGTGTTCCTTTAGCTCAGCAGAGTGCTATTACCCACTTTCTGAAGCCTACTTCCGTCAATTTGTCCATCTCATCCTCTGTCCAGTTCTGCACTCTTGCTGGAGAGGTGTTACGATCATTTGGAGGACAAGAGGCACTCTGGCCTTTTGGGTTTTCAGTGTTTTTTAGTTAATTATTTCTCATCTTCATGAGTTTGTCTAGTTTTGATCTTTGAGATTCCTGACCCTTTGAGATTTTTGTGGGGAATTTTTTTGTTGATGATGTTGTTGTTTTCTGTTTGTTTGTTTTTCTTTAATGGTCAGGACCCTCTTCTGTAGGGCTGCTGTGCTTTGCTGGGGGTTCACTTCAGGCCCTATTCGTCTGGTTCACTCTTGTGTCTGGAGGTGTCACTCAAGGAGGCTGGAGAACAGCAAAGATGGGTGCCTGCTCCTTCCTCTGGATCTCTGACCTCGAGCAACACCTACCTGATGCCAGTAGGGATGCTCCTGTTTAGGGTGTTTGGCAACCCCTTTTGGGGAGTCTCACCCAGTTGGGTGGCACAGGGAGCAGGACTCATTTAATGAAGCACTTTGGCTGTCCCTTGGTGGAGGGTGTGTGCCATGCTGGGGGGTAACCCACTCATCTGGGTTGCCTGGATTTCTCCAAACTAGCAGGAGGGAAAACTAAGTCTGCCACTCCGCAGAGACTACAGCACCCCTTTCCCTAGGGGCTCAGGCCCCAGGGAGATCAGAGTTCTGTTCCTGAGCCCCTGACTAGAGTTGTTGGAGTTCTTGCAGGGAGGCCCTACCCAGTGAGGAGGGATGGATCAGGGTCAGGCCTGAAGAGCCCAATGTGTTGGGCTGTGGGGAATACCTCTTGGGACCAAGCCATCCAGCCTCCTGGGCTTCAGCAGGGGAAAAGCATGGCCTGGAGCTATAGAGGTGGCTGCTGCCCTTCCTCTGCCCTGTGAGCTTAGTGTGTTAGGCAGCTACCAGTCTCAGTGTTGGCTACCGCCCCTCCCCCAAGGAGCTCAGATGGCTTAGACAGCAGGCAGCCACAGCTGTGGTGATGGCTGCCCCTCCTACCAGGGACTTGGCAGGCTTAAGCAGATTCTAGCTGAGTGGATGTTGAGAATCTGCACGGCTCTGTGGTTGCGACCCTAGGCCCTAGTGGTGTGGGCTCACAAGTGGTATCTTCTGATCCATGGGTTGCACTGTTCCATGGAAAAAGCACGGTTTTCCAGGCTGGGTAGCATGCTCACTCACCACCTCTCTTGGCTGGGGGGTGGGGGGTCCCCTGCCCCATGTGGCTCTCAGGTGGGCTGCCGCACCACACTGTTCTTCCTTCCTCTTCGAGGGTCATGCCAGCTGCCTAGTCAGTCCTGGTGACAGAATCTGGATACCTCAGTTGCCAGCTCTGGATTTGCACTATGTTTTTGTTCTTTTCAATGAGAGCCACTGATCACTGCTGCTTCTATTCTGCCTTCTTGGCCCCGCCCCCTGCCACCCCCACCCCCAGCACTTTCTCATATTCAGTGTTCTTATCACAGAACATGGGAGTACTAAAAGGCATCCCCTGAGGACCTCATGCATTCCACACATACTCTTTGGCTCAATTGCGTTATATTATTTTCTTGATCGTCAGAATCAATCACTCCAGTATAGTAACCACTTCTTTTTTTTTTTTTCCTGCTGGTTCATTGGTAATCAGATAATAATTTGTCTTTGTTTATAATTTGTATTTTTCTTCTACAATGTAAGCTCTCCCTCCTAGAATGTATGCAGTTCCTCTAGAGGGCATAATTTTAAAAAATAGTTTATATTTTAGAGCAGTTTTAGGCTCACAGCAACACTGAGCAGAAAGCACAGAGAATTCTTAAATACTCCACACCCATACACATGCACAGCCTTCCTCACTATCAGCACTGGGCACAAGAGTGGCACATTGGTTACATTTGATGAACCTATATAAACACATTCTAATCACCCCAAACGCACAGATGACATTAGGGTTCACTCTTGGTGTTGTACATTCTATGGTTTGGACAAATGTATAATGACACACACCATTATAGGATCACACAGAGTAGTTTCACTGCTCTAAAAACTCTGTGGACTTGAGTGAGGAGGTGCCAAGATGGCTGACTAGAAGCAGCTAGCGTGCACCTCTCTGAGAGAGGAGATAGAGTGGTGTTTAAACACCAGCTCTTCAACTGGATGGTCCAGGAGGGCAGGTTGGAATTCATCAAGAAAGCAGCATGACCCATGGAGAACAGAGAACAAGGAGACAGGGCAGCCACCCACCTGGGATTGGCTCAGAGCCAAGGGAGGCCCCCACTGCTGGGAAATCGTGAGTGAATGAGAGTCCTGGGGACCCACGCTTCTACCATGACCCTTTGCAATCCTAGGCAGAGAAGATCCCCCTGACCCTCTCCTCTGGGTGTTTTTAGACTGACACTGAGAGCTGCAGTGGAGTCTGGGTACAGCCACCCAGGTCCATGTAGATCTCCAAGGGCTTGGACTCCTGAGCACTCTGGCGCCAGTTGCCATAGCTCTGCCAACAAGGGAGGCCAGACTCTCTCTCATGTCCAAGGGTAGAGGCTGCATCCACAGTGCTGAGAAGCAGAAGGGCTACAGGCCTCACCTGCACTATAGCTCTCCAGGCAAAACCCACTGGCCTGGGGCCTCAGCACAACCACCTCACCCTGCCTGAGTCTTGGGCTGGGAACAGCTTTGCATTTCTCTGGGACAGAGCTCCCAGGGTTAACAGACAAGCCCGCCATTTTAACCACTGCCACAGCCCCTGACCCTACGGCCTTCAGGCTGGACAGGGAGTAAAGAGCTAAAGGATTTGATGGTGGGCCTCCTGCACAGTACAGCTAGCTGCCTTATGAAAAACTGACGGGTCTACTGTCCACACGGTCTCTGTCCCTGCTACTCCACACTGGGCGGGGCTTCTAGTTCTGGGCCCCCAGCACAGCCGCCCTGCCTCTGCTTGATCACTTCTGGGGTGGCTGCGCATTTCTCTGGAAAAAGGAAATCTCAGAGACGAGCCACAGGCTCTCTGCCATTGCCACTGCATGGGGTCCACCCTTGTTGCCCTCTGGCTGGGGAAGCAGTAGAGCCTGAGTGCTTTACTCGCACCTCCAGCACACTACAGCCACCATATGGAGTGGAACCCAGTCTCTCTTCCCTGTGAACTCCCACCCCACTGCCCTTCACCAGGCAGGGCCTCCTAGCTCAGGCCTCGAGTGCAGCCACTGCACCCGCGGCTGAACATTCCCATTGGCAGCAGCTCCGCATTTCTCTGGGTTGGAGCTCCTGGGGCAACCAAAAGCCCCTCTGCCATTGACACTGCCAGTGGTACTGCCCTTGCTGCCCTAGGGCTGGGGAAGGCACCAAGATCCTGAATGCTTTACTAGACCTCCAGGAGGCTGCAGCTGCCCTAGGGAGAGGCCATTTTGTCTTCCCTGCAAATCCTCTTCCTCTGCTCATAACCAGGCAGGGCCTTCCGGCTTCGGCCTGCAATGCAGCCCCCACCCTGGGTCGATCACTTTGATTGGCCGTGGATCTGCGCTTCTCTGGAGTGGAGCCCTAAGAGAGAAGTGAAAGCCCCCCTTGCCCTTGTTGCCAGAAGGTGGGGAGGGAACAAAAAGTCTGAGCTCACCCCAGGGATGTGGTGCAGTCTGGGAGTGTTGAGCCGAGATTTGCAGCCAGCACTAGGTGAGAGAGGAGCCCCCCACTCTGAGAGGGAGCAAGGCTGTAAGCCCAGGATATACAGTGGGGCCATGGGGGATGGAGAGAGGGAGGCAGGGGTTGAAAACTATCTATTGGGTATTATGCTGATTACCTGGGTCACAAAATTATCTGTACACCAAATCCCGCAACCTGCAACAGACCGACACATGTATTCCCTGAACCTAAAATAAATGTTGGAAAGAAATAAAAATAAAAATCCTCTGTGCCCTGCCTAGTCATTCCTCTCTCCCTTCAACCCTGACAACCATTGATCTTTTTTATTTTTACATTTTTAAGTTGGGAATCCATTTTAAAATAGATTTTATGTTTTAGAGCAGTTTTACATTCACAGCAAAATTGAGCAGAAGGTACAGAGATTTCCCATATATGCCTTACCACTGATCTTTTTTACTGTCGCCGTAGTTTTGCCTTTTTCAGAATGTCATATACTTGGAATCACATAGCAAGTAGCCTTTTCAGATTGGCTTCTTTCACTTAATAATATGTGTTTAAAGTTTCTCCAAGTCTTTTCATGGCTTGATAGCTCATTTATTTGTAATGATGAATAGTATTCCATTGTCAAATGTACCACAGTTTATTCACCTGTTGATGGTGCAATTTTGTTTAACATTGTAATACTAGCTCCTAATACACTGCTTGGCACATATAAGATGTACAGTACATTTTCTTTATGCTTGTTTTTTAGATGGAGTCTTGCTCTGTTGCCCAGGCCGGAGTGCAGTGACGCGATCTCGGCTCACTGCAAGCTCTGCCTCCTGGGTTCATGCCATTCTCCTGCCTCAGCCTCCCGAGTAGCTGGTACTACAGGCTCCCGGCATCACGCCCGGCTAATTTTTTTTGTATTTTTAGTAGAGACGGGGTTTCACCGCGTTAGCCAAGATGGTCTCGATTTCCTGACCTCGTGATCCACCCGCCTCGGCCTCCCAAAGTGGTGGGATTACAGGTGTGAGCCACCGCGCCCGGCCTATGCTTTTTTTTTAAAAAAATATTTTCAACTTTTATTTTAGATTCAGGGGGTACATTGGCAGGTTTATTACCTGGCTATATTGTATGATGCTGAGGTTTGGGGTATAATTAAGTCTATCAACCATATACTGAGCATAGTACCTAATAGTTGCCCCTCTTCCTCCCTCCCTCCCCCCCACCTCTAGTAGTCCCCAGTGTCTATTTTTGCCATCTTTATGTCCATGAGTACTCAATGCTTAGCTACCACTTATAAGTGAGAACATGTGGTATTTGGTTTTCTGTTCTCATGGTTATTCACTTTGGATGATGGCCTCCAGCTACAACTAAGGTGCTGCAAAGAACATGATTTCATTTTTTTTTTTTACTTTTTTTTTTTTTTTTGAGATGGAGTCTTGCTCTGTCACTCAGGCTGGAGGGTAGTGGCGCGATCTCAGCTCACTGCAACTTCTGCCTCCCAGGTTCAAGCAATTCTCTGCCTCAGATTCCCGAGTAGCTGGGATTACAGGTGCCTGCCACCACGCCTGGCTAATTTTTGTATTTTTAGTAGAGACAGGGTTTCACCATTTTGGCCAGGCTGGTCTTGAACTCCTGACCTCATGATCCACCTGCCTCGGACTCCCAAAGTGCTGGGATTACAGGTGTGAGCCACGGCACCCGACCATGATTTCATTTTTTATGGCTGCATACTATTTCATGGTGCATGTATACCACATTTCCTTTATTCAGTCCACCATTGATTGGCACCCAGGTTAATTCCTATGTCTTGGGTGTGGTGAATAGTGCTGTAGTGAACATATGAATGCATGTGTTTTTTTGTAGAACAATTTATTTCCTTTTCCAGGGTCAAATTGTAGCTCTGTTTTAAGTTCTTTGAAAATCTCCTGTTTTCCACAGTGGCTGAACTAATTTACGTTCCCACCAACAGCATATAAAGGTTTCATTTTCTCTGCAGCCTCACCAACATCTGTTGTTTTTTGACTTTTTAATAATAGCCATTCCAACTGGTATGAGATGGCATCTCATTGTGGATTTGATTTGAATTTCTCTGATTATTAGTGATGATAGGCATTTTACCATGTTTGTTGGCCACATATATGTCTTCTTTCAAGAAGTGTGTGTTCATGTCTTTCACCCATTTTTAAAGGGGGTTGTTTTCTGCTTGTCGAATTTTTTTAAGTTCATTATAGATTGTGGATGTTAGACTTTTCTCAGATGCATACTTCGCAAATATTTTGTCCAATTTTATAAGTTATCTGTTTACTCCGTTGATAGTCTCTTTTGCTGTGCAGAAGCTCTTTAATTAGGTTTCACTTGTCAATTTTTGTTTTTGTTGCAATTTCTTCTTTGGACTTAGTCATAAATTCTTCCCTAAGGCTTATCTCATTTCCTAGGTTTTCTTCCAGGATTCTTATAGTTTGATGTCTTATGTTTAAATCTTTAATCCATCTTGAGTAAAATTTTATGTATGGTGGAAGATAGGAGTCCAGTTTCATTCTGCATATGGCTTGCCAACTATCCCAGCACCATTTATTGAATAGGCAGTCCTTTTCCTGCTGCTTATTTTTGTCAGATTTGTCGAAGATTAGGTGGCTGTAGGTGTGTGGCTTTGTTTCTGGGTTTTCTATTATTTTTCATTGGTCTATGTGTGTGCTTTTGTACCAGTGCCATGCTATTTTTGTTGTGATAGTCTTATAGTATAGTTTTATGTCAGGTAATGTGATGCCACCAGCTTTGTTCTTTTTGCTTAAAATTGCCTTGGCTATTTGGGCATTTTTTGGTTTGTTTTATATGCATTTTAAAATAGTCTTTTCTAGTTTTGTGAAAAATTAAGTTGGTAAGTTGTTGGAATAGCAATGAATCTGTAGATTGCCTTGGGCAGTATGGCCATTTTGATATGATTTTGATACGACATTGATTTGATATGATATTTTGATATGATATTGATTTAATGATATTTTGATATGATATTGATTTTTTTCCAATTCATGAATATGGGATATTTTTCCATTTGTTTCTGTCATCTATGATTTCTTTGAACAGTGTTTTGTAGTTCTTGTAAAGATCTTTCACCTCCTTGGTTAGGTGTATTCTTAGGTATTTTATTTTATTTTTTGAGGCTACTGTAAGTGCCATTGCGTTCTTGATTTGCCTGTTAGCTTGAACATAATGTTCAAGTGGTGTATAGAAATGATACTGATTTTTTTTACACTTATGTTGTATCCTGAAACTTTACAGAGATCCAGGAGCCTTTGGTGGAGGCCGTAGGGTTTTCTAGGTATAGAATCCTATCGTCAGTGAAGGGAGATGGTTTAACATCTTAGAATTTCTTTTATTTCTTTATCTTGCCTGACTGGTCTGGCTAGCATCTCCAGTACTATGTTGAATAGGAGTAGGAAGAGTAGGTATCCTTGTCCTGTTTCAGTTCTCAAAAGGAATGCTTCCAGTTTTTGCCTTTTCAGTATGATCCTGGCTGAGAGTTTGTCATAGATGGCTCTTATTATTTTGAGGTATGTTCCTTCAATGCCTAGTTTCTTGTGGGTTTTTTTTTTTAAATTATAAAGTGATGTTGTATTTCATTGAAAGCTTTTTCTATGTCTATTGAGATGATCATATCATTTTTGTTGTTAATACTGTTTATGTGGTGAGTCACATTTACTAATTGCCTTGTATCCCAGGAATTAAGCCTACTTGGTCATGGTGAATTAACACTTTGATGTGCTGCTGGATTTGGTTTTCTAGTATTTTGTTTAGGAGTTTTTGTGTCTATGTTTATCAGGGGTATTGTCCTGTCATTTTCTTTTTTCCTGTGTTTTGTCACTTGGGTGATGCAAGCTTCATAGAATGAGTTGAGGAATATCTCCTCCTATTTTTTTTTTCATAGTTTCAGTAGAATTGGTACCAGCTCTTCTTTGCATGTCTGGTAGAATTTGGCTGTGAAACCATCTGGTCCAGGAGTTTATTTTTTGGTTGGTAGTTTCATTTATTTATTTATTTATTTATTATGGATCCAATCTTGGAACTCAATATTGGTCTGTTCGGGGTTTTAATTTTTTCCTGATTTAATCTTGGGAGATTGTGTTTTCAGGAATTTATTTATTTCCTCCAGATTTTCTAGTTTATATGCATAGTTTATATCCACTTTCCCATTCTGTGCCTTTTAAGTGTGATCATAATAGTCTCTGAGAATCTTTTGTATTTCTGTGGAATTGGTTGTAATATTACCTTGTCATTTCTGATTGTTATTATTTGGATCATTTTTTCTTTGTTAATCTAGCTAGTGGTCTATTAATCTTGTTTATCCTTTCAAAGAACCAGCTTTTGGCTTTTGTCGATTATTTATATGGATTTTTGGGTCTCAATTTTGTTCAATTCTTTTCTGATTTTAATTATTATTTTTTTTGATTCTGCTAGCCCTGGGGCTAGTTTGCTCTTGTTTTTCTAGTTCCTCTAGGTGTGATGTTAGATCATTAATTTGAGATTTTTCTAACTTTCTGATGTAGGCATTTAGTCCTACAAACTTTCCTCCTAACACTGCTTTTGCTGCATCCCAGAGGTTTTGTTACGTTGTGTCTCTGTTTTCATTTATTTCAAATAAGTTTTTGATATCTGACTTAATTTTGTTGTTTACTCAAAAGTTATTTAGGACAAGCTGTTTCATTTCCATGTAATTTTGTGGTTTTGAGGGATCCTCTTAGTATTTATTTTTATTTTTATTCCACTGTGGCCTGAGAGTATGGTAGATATGATTTCAATTTGTTTTTGGAATTTGAGATTTGCTTTATGGCAGAGCATGTGGTTGATCTTGGAATATGTTCTGGTGCAGATGAGAAGAATGTATATTCTGTTGTTGATGGGCAGAGTGTTCTGTAGATATTTATTAGGTCCAATTTGTCAAATTTAAGGTCATAATTTCTTTGTTTTCTGCCTTGATGATCTGCCTAACACTGCCACTGGGGTGTTGAAGTCCCCCACTATTATTATGTGGCTGTCTACTTATTTTTGTAGATTTAGAAGTATTTGTTTTACAAATCTGGGTTCTCCAGTGTTGGGTGCATATATATGATAGTAAGTCTTCTTGTTGAATTGAACCCTTTAGCATTACATAATTACATAATACTTCTTTGTCCTTTTTTACTTTGTTGGTATAAAGTCTATTTTATCCAATAGACTCTTGCTCTTTTTATGTTTTCTGTTTACATGGCAGATCTTTTTCCAACCCTTTACTTTGAGCTTGTGGGTGTCATTATGTGTGAAACGGGTCTCTTGAAGACAGAAGATAGATAGGTCTTTTTTTTTTCCCCACCTTCCCACTCTGTGCCTTTTCAGTGAGGCATTTAGATTATTTATTTTCAAGGTTAATATTGTTATGTGAGGTTTTGATCCTATCATGCAGTTGCTAGGTGGTTGCTTTGTAGTTTCTATTGTGTGGTTGCTTGATGGGGGTGTGGGCTATGTACTTAAGTATGTTTTTGTAGTAGCAGGTATTGTTCTTTCATTTCCATGTGTAGAACCACTTAAGGATCTCTTATAAGGCTGGTCTAGTGATAATGAATTCCCTTAGTGCTTGCTTGCCTTGAAAAGATTTCATTTCCCCTTTGCTTATGAAGCTTAGTTTGATGGGATATGAAATTCTTGGTTGGAATTTTTTTTTTTTTTTTTAAGAATGCTGAAAATTGACCCCCAGTCTATCCTGGTTTGTAAGGTTTCTGCTAAGAGGTCAGCTATTAGCCCAATGGAGTGGAGCTTTCTTTGTCTGTAATGTGACCTTTTTCTCTAGCTGCTTTTAAGATTTTTCCTTTAGCATTGCCTTTTTTTTTTTTTTTTGAGATGAAGTCTTGCTCTGTCACTCAGGCTTGAGTGCAGTGGTGCCATCTTGGTTCACTGCAACCTCCACCTCCCGGGTTCAAGAGATTCTCCTCAGCCTCCTGAGTAGCTGGGATTACAGGTGCCTGCCACCATGCCTGGGTAATTTTTGTGCTTTTAGTAGAGACAGGGTTTCACCATGTTGGCCAGGCTTGTCTTGAGCTCCTGACCTAAAGTAATCCACCTGCCTCAGCATCCCAAAGTGCTGGGATGACAGGCATAAGCCACCATGCCCAGCCCTTAGCATTGCCTTTAAACAGCATGGGGATGACATGTATTGTTGATGTTCATTTTCTATAGTATCTTTCAGGTGTTCTCTGGATTTCTTGTATCTGGCTGTCTACTTCTCTATCGAGATTAGGGATTTTAAAAAAAGTTGTTTCTCAAGTGTGTTTTCCAGGTTTTTTTTTCTTCATCTCTCTCAGGAATGCCAATAATTTGCAGTTTTGGTCACTTTACATAATTCCATATTTCTTGAAGATGTTTTTTATTTGTTAATGTCCTTTTCTTTAGTCTTATAATGTCCTTTTCTTTAGTTTTATCTGACTAGTTTAGTTTGAAAGATTGTTGTTCAAGCTCTAAAAAATTTTTATTTTGCATGGTTCAGTCTATTGATAAAACTTTCAATTGAATTTTGAAATTACCTGAATGTATCAATTCTAGAAGCTCTGATTCATTTATTTTAAAGATATGTATCTCTTCCTTCATTTCCTAGATTGCTTTCAAAGTTTCTTTTGTGATGATTTTCAGTTTTCTCTTGGATCTCATTGAGATTCCTTGCAATCCATTATTTTCATTCTTTATCTGTCATTTCTGAGTTTCCATTTTGGTTAGGGACCATTGCTGGAAAGCTAGTGTGATCCTTTGGTATCATTACATTCATATTTTTCATAGTGCCAGAATTCTTGCACTGGTTCTTTCTCATTTGGAGATGCTGGCACTTCTGATTTCAAAAAAAAAAAAAGATTTTTGTGCAGGTAGGATTTTTGTTTTTCTTTCTTTCCCTATAAAATTGTTATTTTCTTTCCTTTCTCCCTCCCTACCTAGTGTGTGTGACTTTAATGTTGAGTAGGGTCTTTTGGCTTTGCTTCCATAGCCCTGTGCACTTCTGTCAGTAGGTTTTTATTGGGGTATGCAGTTCGACCTGCAAACCAGTGGATGCATGGTGCTTATGGGTAAGAGCTGGCCATGGCCAATGTGGCTGGGTATATACTTGATCCTTATTTACTGGGAGAAGCTCTGTTGCCTCAGGCAATGGGCTGATTCATGGAGTGCACAGTTGTCTGAACTCCATCCTCAGTCCTGGGGTATAGTGGGGCAGATGAGCAGATCTAGTCTGGGCAGGTTTGCTACAGGTTCCCTGATGACAAGCACCAGCCCCAGCACTGAGGGAGAATCCAGTGGGCAGCCACCAAGCACCCAGAGGTATGCCTAGGTGTGGAGCTGGGAAACTTCCTCAGCTTCAAGTTCTTTGCATGGGGATGGGGGATTGCCTAAACTCCTCATCTAGGAGAGTGGGTGCTCCAGATGCCAGAAAATCTGCCTGGCCATGTAGTGGAGAGGTGCCCCCTGGCACCAGGATCTCTGCACAAGAAAGGTGGGACAGCTGAGGCTGCTGTTCCAGGTGAGTGGTTGCTCCAAATGCCTGGAAATCTGCCTGAGCATGGAGCAGAGAAGGCCCCCCCTGCACCCAGATCTCTGCACAGGAATGATGAGGTGGCTCAGGCTGCCAATCTGGGAAAGCAGGTACTTTGAATGCTTGGAGATCTCCCCTGGTGTGGAGCAGAGAGGGATATCTGCACTACAATCTATGCCCAGAATGGGTGGGGCAGCTCAGCTTGCTGATCCAGGTGGGTGGGTGCTTTGAATGCCTGGAGATCTATCTGCCTCGCATGAAATGGAGAGATGCCCCCTGTAAAGGATCTCTGTACAGGAAAGATAGGATGATTCAGGCCACTATTCCATGTGAGTGGCTGTCCACATGCCTGGCGATCTGCCTCCATGTGGAGCAGAGAGGGTCCCAGTGTACCATGATCTATGCACAGGAAGGGTTGGGTGGCTCAGGTTGCTGATCCAGGTGAGGGGGTGCTTTGACCTGGAGATCTGCCTGGTTATAGAGCAGAAGAGCCCTGCTGCACTCTGGTCTATGTCCATGATGGATGGTGTGGCTCAGGCTGCTGGTCTGGGCAAGTAGGTCCTCTGAACACCTGGTTTTCTGCCTGAGGGTGGAGAAAAGATGACCCTGCTACACAATAATCTCAGAGAAGCAGGCTGGGGTCCCCAGAAATGACACATGAAGATCAGTTCCAGGTTGCTAAGCTGGTCCTGGCTGTAAGTCTTGTCATCCAGGGGAAACTGCAGCTGTAGCAGCTCTCCTCCTGCTCCAGGCCTACAATGGTTGAGAACACAGTTCCGGTAGCTACTGCTGAGGCACTTTCCACAGTTCTGACTGTGGAGGTCCCTACCTTGCTCCAGAGCGGATACTCCAATCTCTGGCCCAAGAGTAAAATGCCCTTGCAGCCACACTGCCAGGTTACCAAACAATGGAGGTCTTTGTATGTGCCCAGATTAAAAATGGCATCCTACATTTTTAATGCAGTGTTCCAGGTCTGGGAAAATGCCTGCAGCTATTCCTGGTGTCTTTCCCTTACAGCATCTCCAAGCGTCTCCCCAAGTTAGCTCAAGGGCTTGGGAGAAACAAAGTGCTGTCCCTCAGCCTGGGCTGCTCAGATCCTCAGTGGAAAGGTGAGTCACCGAGGGAGGCTCTCTGTCTCCCTTGCATACTGGAGCTTCACTCTTATCAGCTAGTTGCCATCACAGGGGCTATTTGCCATTCTCCACTGCAGGATCTAAGGTGTCCTTCATGATTGTGGTAGATTCCCATTTTCCTTATTAAATTAAAGCTCACAAATTTGATTTTATGCACTATTTTGCTGTTTCCAAGTGGTAGAGGCATGCTAAAAACCTCTAATCCACCATCTTGGAAAGAAGGACCCAATTTTCCTTTATTCTTATCATGCAATTATTCTCTCTCCGAATAATGTGTCTCCAGCAAATTGTCTGGTCTGATAGTAAAGTGAAACCAAATTTCTGGGAATTTGAGATTCTTCCATCTGCCCTCTAACTCTCACTCTCTCAAGTATACCTCTTGACTGTCTCTTGAATTAATCTTTTCTAGTCACTGTCATTGATCTGACTCAGGCTTCATTAACTTCTCCCAAATTCATATATTAGTTTCCTGACTAATCTTTCTGACTCCAATGCATAATCTGCTCCTACAACACATACCTTACATTGATCTCTTGCTCAAAGTATTCAGCAGATTAAAGTTTAAATTTATTTATATGCATTCACATTTTTCAAGCTTTCACTCTTACAGTTTGCACAGCCTCCTGTTCAGCGTCTCTTTTTATAAACTTCCAACTTCTATTTTGTGTGCTCCCACGGCTCTGAATTATTTGAAGTATGAAAAGCAAGGTGTGTCTGTCAAATTCAAGAGCTTTTATGTGAGTCCTAAACTGTTCTCTGCTGTAGTGTCAGTTTTCCCCCACCTTATTCTGGATATATTTGAAATAATGGATTAATTCGATTATTGATCCTATATTTCAGAGATGAATTAGACATAAATCAAATAAAAATGTGGAGCTCTTGAAACCTGAGGTTGATGGTGTTGGCTTCTATATTTCTACATTTGATAGCTGGGTGCTGTTTCATTAGGGCCAGGGTAGAAGATAAAATTCCTATAAATTTATGGAAGCTTTGTGGTTGGTACCTAGAGAAGTACTGTGTAAGTCCTCCAGATTCTGCAGTGAAAAGCAACAAACACTTAAGAATTGGGTGGATCAGTCCTTCAAATGAAGGACTTTGCTTTAATATGTTTGTATCACTTACCTCCCATTATTACCCACAATCCTGATGTCAGATTTTTATTTTTGTTTAAGTGAAGCAAAAAAGAACTTTTGGAAAAAGTACATTTACAAAAGACCAAGGAAACAGATTCTATGTAAAGAAGAGTGAGTTTTTCACATTCTGTGAGCTCTCACTTTGAGCATTGCATACACACACACGCACACACACGCACACACACGCACACACATACATCATGAAATCTAAGAAGGTTTAGAACAGTATTAAAAATCAAATGTATGAGGTAATGCAGAGTGAAGGGAAGAATGTCAACCTACTTCTGAACAGACAGTGTAATCTTTTTGTGTAATAGTTGCATACCCTAGTAACTACAGGATCTGATATAATGAGATACAGCTGAGCTTTGGGTAATTTTATCGACTATTTGATTTCAAGTGATTTCATTCTATCCTTAACTTGCAGCACTGGGCTTTGATATTGAAATAGGAAGAGAACATTGAATCAGATATTTTTTTCCTTGTATTTGCCATTTCAAAGAACTTTACAATTATTATTGCCTTCCCAAGAAGTAGGTAGAATTAAAGTGCTTTGATTTTTTTGTTGTTAGAGCGTGAGAAATCCTAACATGATAAATGACTTGGAGGTTAGAATAGAGCAAATCAGGACCAGAACAATGTTTAAAATTTATTGATTTCAAGGATTGTAGTCACTCAACTGATCTATTTTCAGTTTAGAAAACAGTGGGATGTTACACTTTGTAATACTAAGCACTGTATGGTTGAAGTTAAAGCCCACTAAGTCTATTTTACCAGGAGTCAGGAATTTTGAGTTCTAATCCTTGCTACAACTCTTAATTTTAGTTGATACTAATATTTCTGGAATTCAGTTGTATTATCTGTAAAATAAAACAAGTCAGATGAATTTGACTAGAGTGAGGAGACTGCTTCACATGACTTCCCAACCTCAGAGTTTTTCAGTCCATGTTTCTTATTGAGGTATAAAAGACCGTGTTCCAGAGATGGTACCTCACAGAGACATGAAATTGATAGGATTTAATATTCATATTCTTCTCAACAGAACTTTTATTTAAATAGGCAAAATAGATACTCTCTTTTACAAAGGGGACACTGGAGCACTCAGTGGAGTGCCTTTGTTCAGTACCATAGCTACTCACCTCCATTCTGAATGCCTTCTCTCATGAACCTGCTGGGGAATTGTTACTTTTTAGTTTGTTAATATTATTAAATAACCACTGTCTTTAAAGTCTTATAATTTCTCAAACATACTGCTTTGTTTCCATACAAAATTAAGTATCATATTTTAGGACAGAATTATAAATTCCAAATGAAAACACTTCTACAGAGTTAACAACAAACTCTGATTAATATCAGCCAATTCATCAAACATTTACTATTCTAGGTTGATTATATATATATATATATAAATTCATTTAATTCTCATAACAGTTATTTGAGGTAGGTTCCATTATCATCTCATCTCCACTGGTGAAGAAACAGATGCATTCCTTGTTTAGTAATCTATCTATGGTCGATCAGCTAGTTATGGCCAGAGCCAGGATTTGGAAAGCTGGTTTCAAAATCCAAGTGCTTGACTAGTTTACTAAATTGTTGGACCATACATTCTAAATACAACTGGCATTCTAAGCCATGTTGATATGGGTATATAACCCATAGAAAGGAACAGAAATATAGAATATACACATGTGCTTTAGAAGCTTATTATATAAATGTGCAGAGGAAGATTATATTTAGGGCAAATGCATATCAAGGGTGGGACTCTCAATGGTTTGGGATTCACAGCAAGAGTTAAGAGTTTTATGTCTATCTTTGTTTGCTTAAAGTAAACTGAAATTCCATTTTGCTTTTATTTTCTTCAAGAGCCAACTACTTTACACATATAAAGTTCCAACTGAATAGCAAAGCAGCATCTAGATTTGATAGCTGTCTTCCTCTGTAAAAAGAAAAAAACGGGAATCAGTCTAGCTGTTGCATCTTAGGAATTACTTCTGTGAAGAAGCCTTCCATGATTCTCCTAGTCTGAGCCAGATAGCCCTCTGTGCCTCCATAGCAACTCACGCTTTCTTCTGCCTTGACCCTACACAGGGTCCTGTAATCACCTGTGAGCTTGTCTGTTGTCTTCACTGGTCTGAGAGACCTTTCAAGATCAGGGATTTTCTTACCCATCTTTGCAGCTTTCTGCCCAGCAGATGCTTTGTACTTAATAGACATTCAGTAGGCATTTGCTAAAGTAAAATAAAGGTGTCTTCAAACTAGCTTAAGAAATATTCTGGAGAGACAATGCGTTATTTATTTTTTTATTCTACCCATGTCTGACTTTTAGTTCTTCTATGGAGTACCTACTTTATGCAAGCAAATACTTGTTCTCTATCTAGCTATTATGTTTATATATTGTAGCTATTTAACATGTGTTGTTGATTGAATTACATTGGAATGGGTCCTTTAGATGTATTAGAGAATTGGAAGTAGTTTAGTCAGTTTAGGCTAGGCTGTGTTTGGTAACAAACCAACCTCTAAATTTCAGTGTCTTAACACATAAAGGTTATTTCTCAGTCATGCAGAATGGTCCAGTGGTGACTCTCAAACAGCAGCTCCTTTCCAAATGGTGACTGCAAGTTTCAGGCCTCTGGCAGCTTGTAGCTCTGCCATGGAAAACAGGAGGCTTCCAGGTTACCATGACAGGAAGAGAGAGCTGGGCACTGGCTTCTAAATGCTTTGGTCTGAAAATGACACACTTTGCTTCTGCTCACAGCCCTTTGGCAAGAACTAGTCACCTGGTCCTGTCTACTGCAGAGGGCAGGGGAGTGTGGGAGAGGAGAACAGTAAATGGCCTGCCTGGAGGTAGAGAGAGTGAAGTAGGGTCTAACCATCAATACTGACATTTAGTTTTCGGTCTAATGCATTCATTTTTAAAAACAGAAGCTAATTAATTTTTAAAAATAGTTAATACATTATTTCAAAGGAATTCATATAAAGATCAGAGAATACTACCCCATCCCATTTATTGACAGGACCCAAATTAATAAATGGTTTTAAAAAAAGTTAGCAAATATGAGAAACATCAAAATAATTTTTCAGCCCAAGATCTTTTCTTTAAAGATAATATTAATAAATCAATTGATAATACCCTTATTAATTCTTAGCCCCCAGTGAAGTTTCTGTCCAAGCAGAGATTCCTGACCTCTCTGATTTTCAAAGTCCTGAGAGAGTTAGGCAAAAAGAGGTGTATCCATGGGTAAGCGCTGTCAAAATAACTTGGTCATTGCTTCTCCCTTGAGGTGACCTGCCTGCCTTTTTTGTACCTGAGAAAATTGCCAGTAAAATGACTGATTGAAGCTTTAACTCTCTCATTTGGAGTGCTGAGAGGTGAGCTTCTTTAACTCTTCAGTACAAATATTAAAGCAGAAAGCCCACAAAAAGCTCTTCTGACACAGTGTAAGATATCAAGATGAAAGAATTGATAAGCTCTAATTTTTTTATTTGTTGGATCTTCTATGAATTATCTAGTGGATCTGGAATGGCCTAAGCCTTGCTATATCAAGCTTTTCTAGAGACAGATTCTAATCTGCATGCTTATGGTTAAAGGAAGCTTTGTAATACGTCAAATGACCAAGACAGCACCCTCAGCCTGTTTCTTCAGGAGTGTCAGAGTTCTCAGGACATCACGGGGAAGCACAGGTATGGGTTCATCAAGCCATTTAACTTCCTAGAGCACATGGATGAACTATATTTCCAAGATCTCAGTGGGATTATGTCCCTGAATTGCGAGCAGCAATGGCAATTAGGAGAGGATGTATTTAAGAGTTCCCTTTTCTCCATAGCCTCATCAGTATCTGTTGTTTTTTGACTTTTTATTAACAGCCATTCTGGCTGGTGTGAGATAGTATCGCAGGAACAGAAAACCAAACACTGGATGTTCTCACTTATAAGTGGGAGCTAATCACTGAGCACACATGGACATAAATATGGGAACAACTGACACTGTGGACCTCTTAAAAAGGGTGCAGGCGGGGGATGGGTCAAAAAAACTACATATTAGGTACTATGCTTACTACTTGAGTGATGGGATCCATACTCCAAACCTCAGCATTATGCAATATTCCCATCTAACAGATCTGTATATGTACCCTCTGTATCTAAGATAAAAGTTTGAATAAATTGTAAACAATAAAAATATTTACATTTTCCATCTCTCTTTCTACGACTGGTACTGCAGTAAATAAAGGAGTTGGCGAATGGAAGCTATCTGGATCCTTGAGTCATCCTGTGGAGGATCCACAGGCAGCAGAGCCTCCTGGCCTCCATCAGACTCTGAAGTCAATGAGAAATAGCCTTGTTATGTTAAGGTGCTGGGATTTCAGGATTGATCCCAATATAGTATAGCCTAGCCGGCCTACTACAGGCACAATACATGTATACAGAACGTGCAAGTGCCAAAAATTCAAAGGGTGTAAGAGACCTCACAATACCCTCTGCCAGAGGCAAACACTGTTATTAATTTCTTATGTAACTTTTAGAGATGTATTATGTACTAACATCAAAACGGTAATAATTGTGATAATGGCAGCAACCGCATTAAGCACTTACCCTACCCTATTAGTTAAGGTAACACTAACTGCTCTAACAATTGACCCTAAAAGGTGGTATTATTCAAACTCAGAAGAAGGTGATCTAAGTCAGCAATATGTGTGTGTGGTAAGGGGGCACTCTGGCCCTCCAGTGAGTCATTTGAGTGCACTGAGTGATGGGGGCCTTGCCATCCTCAGGATGTGGCTTCCAAGACCACACTGGCCATCAGTACCTAGCTGGAAAAAGGAGAAATAGCATAGAAGATGGCAGCTGAGCGGCTTTTATGGGCCTGGCTTGCCAATCATCAGCCAGAATTCATTCACACGCCACATCTTTCCATAAGGAAGGCTAGCAAATGTGGCCAAGGGTGTGCCAGGAAGAAGACAACCTAGCAGGCTTATTTAATTTTTACAGCAGCTCTATGACCGGAGACTGCTGTGATACTCACTTTAGAGATAAGTAAACTGAGTAGCCAAAAAATTTATTTGCTAAAGATCTGCTTGAAAGTGGCAGAGCCTGGAAGTGAACCTGAGTAGTCTTACCAGAGCTGGGCTTAACCACACTCTGCAACATCCTTTCTTTACACAATGCAGTCTATTACATGCACTGTGCTCCACTTTGTTTCTTTTCGCCTTAAGAATATTTAGTGGAGATTGTTCAATCGTAGTACAGTTGACTTTGCTTATCCACTAGGGTAAGTTCCAAGACTCCCACTGGATGCCTGAAACCGTGGATAGTACAGAATACTGTATGTGTTATGCACAAATTTCTTTTTCTTTCTTCACGATGTCATAGATTTGTTCTTAGCATGTATCTTAGCAACTGCAGCATGTGATTTTTTTTCTTAAGTTGAGGGCTTTCACCTTTTTACTGAAAGGAAGCACTTTATGACTTCTTTTCGGCACATCCGGTTAGCCGGTATTCCTACTCTTGCACTTTGGTGCCATTATTAAGTAAAACAAGGCTTACCTGAACCAAGCACTGCAATATCAAGACAGTTGATTTGATAGCCCAGAGGGTTTCTGAGTGACTAGTGGGCAGGGAGCATTAACAGCGTGGGTACTCTGGACAAAGGGATGATTCATGTCCTGGGTGGAAGAGGGACCATGCAAGATTTCACAATGCTACTCAGAATGCTTTGTGATTTAAGAATTATGAATTGTTTATTTCTGCAATTTTCTATGTAATGTTTTCAGATCATGGTTGGCTATAGGTAGCTGAATCTGCAGAAAGCAAAACTGGACAAGTGGGGACTGTTGTACACATAAGGCTGTTTCTTGACAGCTATTTATTACTCAATTATAGAAATAAATCATAATTAACTACTCTCATCATGACTATTATTTTGTTTCTTTCCCCCATTATAACCTGTAATACAGAGAATATCCCCCAAAATTTGCATTTTCACACATGTGAGTATAAGAAGACAAATAATTTTCACACATGTGAAAGTATATGAAGACAAATTTTTAGAATTAAAATTGCTTGGATAAATGGTATATGTATAATTACTTTTGATAGAGATTTTCAAATTTCCTTAACATGAGATCATTTTTTACAACAAAAAGTACCATTTATACACCTACAAACAAAGTATACAAATTTCCCTACACTCACACCACACACAGGTTTTCAGCTTTTTTGATTTTTGCTAAATTGTGAGTAAAAACAGAATTTGATAGTCTTAATTTTTTCTCTTAATACAATAGATCTTTGAGGAGTCCGGCTCCTGCTAAAAAACCTTTGTGTGATTTTTCAGCCCTGACCATAGGCAATTCAAAAGGCTTTGCCTGGCAGGCCTCCTGGAGGAAGCTGCCCTCCCCACACAGACTTAGTGCACAGCCCCTGCACTGCAGCCTCTGTGAGGACTTGCAGTTAAGGATCCAGGATCCCTTGGCCTGCCATGCACTTATGCAAAGCTGCCTTTCTAGCTCAGGCTCTTTCATTCAGAAGCCTCTTTATCTAGGGGTTTCGCTGAGACATTCCTCACGTGTCTCTGTTGATATCTCCATTTGGGCAAGTGGGGTATGGGGAGATTTGAAGACACTTTTCTGCACTCTGACTCAGTACTACAGTACCCAGTACTTTTCCATACTTCATCATTGCCCTCCTTTAGCTCTGGGTCCGTAAAGCTGCAGGAGCGTTTTTTTGGGGGCTTCCTCTGTGCTGATCCACTTTCCTCTACTGACACTGTTCCACGGAAGGAAATGAGCAGGAGGAGCCAACATTTTCTCTGGCTTAATCTCTTTGCAGGAAGTAATTCAAAGCTTCACTGTAACTTTCATTTCGGCTTATTGTTTTCATTGGCTACCCTGACATCTGGCAGCTGAGCTGAGCTCTTGACAATGTTAAAATGTCTACATATATGTAAATTTATTGCAGCTTTTCTGTCTTTTTAGTGATAGTTCATATCTTTTGCTTACTGTTCTTTTGGGATATTATTCAATATTTTCTTTTTGATTTAAAGATTTATGTATTAAGAAAATCATTTACCTATATGTAATATTTTGTGATAGTTCATATCTTTTGCTTACTGTTCTTTTGGGATATTATTCAATATTTTCTTTTTGATTTAAAGATTTATGTATTAAGAAAATCATTTACCTATATATAATATTTTTGTTTTGGCCAATTTTTCATTTGTCTTTTGATTTTAATTATAGTGTATTTTTTTCTATGAATTAAATGCTTAAAAATTGTGGTTGAATTTATGATTCTCATAAGAATGCCTGTTTTTCTTTTTTGGGTCAGGTTAAGAAAAAGTCTTTTTTTTTCACTGAGATTATAAGACATCTCTATCTGTATTTTCTTTGTACAATTAAATCTTTGTGTTATTTGCAATTTTGTTGTAAAAAGGGTAAGATAATTCAATTGCAGTTTTCTTTATGGCTATTCAATTATCCCAACATCATTTAGTGAATAATTTGTTTTCCTCCATTCTTATAAAATGTCACCTTTTTGATATAAAGAATTCCTATATGTACTTGAGTTTATTTCTAGTTAGTCCATAGATCTGTATATTTACATTTTATTACCGCAGATTTAAATTTACTATGGATTTAAACATGCTTTGCTGTCTTATTGTAGACATTCCTTTAATTTAAAAATTTCTTGGCTGATTTATTTTTATACAGGTGTTTTAAAAATCAGCTTGAGAAGTTAATAAGGAAGCCTGTTTTTCTAGAGATCACATACATTCATATGTATGTTTCATATTCATGTATGTATGTATACACACATTTATATACATATATACATATGTATACACACATACACATATGTATGTGTATAAACATATGCACATACATATACATATGCATGCATGTATATAGGCATGAATACATATACATATGCATGCATGTATATATACACACATATGTATGTGTATGTGTATACATATGTATATGTGTGTATAAACACATATGTATAAACATATATACATGTATATATATATGCATGTATATATGTATACATATATATGCATGTATATATGTATATATACATATATATGCATGTATATATGTATATATACATATATATGCATGTATATATGTATATATACATATATATGCATGTATATATGTATATATACATATATATGCATATATACCCATTATGTATATATGTATATATACATATATATGCATATATACCCATTATATGTATATATGTATATATACATATATATGCATATATACCCATTATGTGTATATATGTATAAACATAAACATAGGGAGAATTGTTTCTTTTCACCCTAGAACAAGTTATACTTTTATTTGCGTCTTTAGTTTCTTCAGGTGCATTTAAAAGTGTTCATCTAAATTTCTTTTTAAGCTTATAAGACATTTGATCTTTTTTTACTGTTTTCTTTTTATAGTTTCTTTTATAGTTTCTAATTGCTTGTTATTTTATATATATATGTTACTCATTTTGTATATAAATTTCATTCACAGTCACATTAAAATAATTATCAAGAGGCTGTGAGTTTGGTGGGAAAGATCTCGCAGGCCAGCACCAGACAACCTGGTTTTGAATCCCAGCCTTGACACATTCTGGTTGTTATTGTGAGGATTAAAGGGAATTCATGAAACATGCTTAGAATCGTACTTAATCAATTTAATCATTATCTCAGACAGCAGTATAAAAGTTTTCCTTGCTTCAGAAAAAGAATTTTGATGCTTTCCTGTTTCTATACTTGGAAAAAGTTCAAATAGAAGCTTCTCTTTTTGTTAATATAAAGATAAATGAGACACATTTCCTCCCCTTCAGGGAAACTGTTATCTTGTTCGCCAGCTCATTTGAATCTCTAAATCTTTTTTGATAAAAGAATAATTAGACTAAATTCATAAATGAGGAATCTGCTACTCAGGCTGAAAAAGTATCTAAGCTGACATTTAAATCCAATTCCCCCTACTCTACAGACAACAATCAAGATTTAAACATGTTAGCACAGTAAAAGAAAAGCTTCAGGGACTTCTTTATTTGAAAATACATGCTCTTTTAACTAAAAAAAAATTACTCTTCCACATTTATTGATTAATGGAATGTTTTCCTGTAATACACTTCAGTATAAAATGTATACAATGTATTTTACACTTAAGTTCAATTTATGGAATGCTCCAAAGAAAAGAAGAGCAAAAATAGTACTGTTGATTTTCACCCTTTGCTTTTGTGTCTTCCTTTGTATCTTTTCTCCATCATGTTCTTTTATAGTTCTGACCTATAGAATATCTGGTCTGGGTCACTACCAACCTTGTAAAATGGTTTCTTGGACTCTAGTTTTGTTCCTTCTCCACACAACCACTAGAGCAATGTATTGCAAATTTGATCGTGTTTCCCCTACAAAAGTTAGAGCTCATAAGGGTGGCCTCACAGCTCTCCTTCATTAAACTTCTTTCCTTTCCAGCCTGAAATCTTGCTGAAGTGCTCTAGCAATATCAAATGCTCAAGGTTGTCTTGAGCATACAAAGTACCTTTTCATCTTGTGAGTTTGGCCTCTTCACTGCCATACCCCATTTTCCTTCCTCTCACTTAAAAAAAAAAAAAAAAAAATCTGGCTCACGATTTACTTTCTCCAGCAAGCTCTCTTTTTACTTCTGAGCCCATAAGTGTTTGTGTGCTCCACTACAATGCACCCATCATATCCTCTCCATGCCTTCCTCTCTCGTAGCACTTACAAATGTTCATCCTCATGTGCCTGCAATGTCTTAGGATTGCTGGTACCTTGGACTTGTGACCATATCTTTATTTATCTTAATATTGCCCGTACCTTACATTTGCTTCATACACAGGAGGTTCTCCAAAGATATTGGTTCAGTGAAAGAATAAACAAATGCCACCCATTCCCCCTGGCCATCTTTTTAGAAAGTCTGTTAGGAAAGCATTTTTTATTGGGAAAATTTTGAGAAGATTAGGCCAAAGACCTAAATCCAGGAGTCCTGGCTGTTAATCCCAGTTCTGTCTTTAACTCACTCTGGAGCCCTGACCTATCTCTGCAGGTTTGTGGATACATAAGTCTCCAGGTAGATTTGGGGTCTATATTAGCACAGTACTGAGGTAAAATTAAGCCTCTTAAATCTCAGGTTTTGGAAACTCAACCCTGCCTCACCTCACAGCAGACCCATCCTTACCCTCTATAATCACCTCCTTTAACATTGTTTTCCTGGACATTTCCATTATGATTTTTGAGCAACTGACTTAACATAGAAGGTGTGGCAGGCTTATATCTGGAAATGTGTAGATGATAAATTCGAAACTGATATTAAGTCACATACACACTGATTCCCCTTGCATTAGCTCTGTGGCTAGCCTGCGTCCTTTCCCCAGATGTTAAGAATAGAGCACTGGTTGGTAATTAGTGAAGGAAAGGAAATGCTGCCCCTTTAGCAAAATAATATTGAGGAGGTGTGCCAGCAGGGGTTTATCTTTCCCACTACAGGATTGCTTGGTTGTTTTTTTGGTATTTGGTGGCCTCCAAGGCCAGACCACCACGGAAAATCCAGAGCACCCCTTCTGCCTAAGCAGTGAGGGACCCAGAGGGAGAAAGGACTGATTAAACATCCTTTCTGAAGACCATCTAAAAGAGAACAAGGGGCATAGGATTGGAGCGAATGACTGTGGGGGGGGGCAGGGGCAAGTCTGGAGGAGGGTGTCTGTTTTCATCAAGGGGGAACTTGCAGGCCCCATGCCATAAGTAGCATTGTGACTTCTTTGCAGGGAATCCCTAGATCTCTGCTCCCCTTGTAGGCTCTGTATTGCTTAACCTGCAGTAAATAACCACCTGAACATTTTTAAAGATTCTATATGTATTCTTCATGGCTTAAAGTGGTAGATGCCCTTTTCTTTCCCTTCTCCAGCTGATGTCTAGATGGTGAAACATCCTGCATGGGACCCCATCACACCACAGTAGACAGACCATTCTTGTTGCTGTCATGCCATTGCTCCCTTCTACAATAGGAGGTTTAGTGCCCAGGTAACACAATGGGCACCAGCAGAAGACTAACAACCACAGGATATTTTTTTTTTTGAGACGGAGTCTTGCTCTGTTGCCCAGGCTGGAGTGCAGTGGCATGATCTCAGCTCACTGCAACCTCTACCTCCTGGGTTCAAGCGATTCTCCAGGCTTAGCCTCCCGAGTAGCTGGGATTACAGGCGTGCACTACCACCCCCGGCTAATTTTTTGTATTTTTGGTAGAGACGGGCTTTCGCCATGCTGGCGAGGCTGGTCTCAAGCTCCTGGCCTCACGTGATCCACCCGCCTTGGCTTCCCAAAGTGCTTTACAGGCGTGAGCCGCAGCCCCCAGCCCATAGCACGGTTTTGATTCAACTTAAGAAATTAGCTACCTTGTCTCCCATCTTCCTCCTATGTTAAGCATTTGCAGTTGCTTCAGGCTTTAAAATTGTTATTTCATTAAATTATACCTTCATGTATTATTATAGGATGTATAACAATATATTGCCATGACAAAGCTATTTTATTGTTATAGAAGTTAGGAATATATAAAGAAAAAAAAACAATAAAAAAGATAAAATCCTCTGGAACACTCAATTCCAGCTTCTTGTTTTTTACATGAGATGAGGGAACATTGAGGCGAATTTTTCTCTTTATGTCAATTTAAAGTATAGTTTTCCTAGGACAGCTTTTCTATTTCTTGATCATAGGATCTGCAGTGGCTACGATAACCAAGTGCTACAAAAATGCTGTGACAAGGAATCTGAACAATAGAGATTTGACTGAAACAAAGCACTTTCGACGAAGGTCCTGCTGCTTGTCTTTAGCTCGGTACCAATTAGAGCTTCACTGGAGGTGAAAAGTGAGTGTCTGAGAATCTTAATTCAGCCTTTTTTGATGTTTAGACAGAACCTACACACAGCTTCTACCATCTTCCAACTGCCATGAATCTGTTGTTTTTCTATTTTCCATTTTCTTGATATTGCTTGTAGCGAATGAATATGTTAAAGCAAACACTTTTATAACTATCACCCAGGCCAAGAGATAGAACTTTGCCAGCCACCCCAAAAGCACCTTGGTGAGTCTTGTTTCCGTTATAATCACTCCTATCAGAGTAAAGAGCATCCTGACTTTTATAGTAATGGCATCCTTGCATTTTATTTTTTCAGTTTTGTCACCCATGAGTGCACCATTATATATTATACTTTAGTTTTTTCCATTTTAAAAATTGATGTTTTTAGATTTTCTTTTAATCTACTCATCCCCTCCCTCCACCCATCATCTTATCCCTTTTTTTTTTTCCTTACAATTTACTCATTTAAAGACCCAGACAATCTGAACTGTCAGATTCCTATTGTTTGGATTTTGTTAACTGCGTATTCTTGGCTAAGTTATCCTGTTCTTTTCTCCTATTTCCTGAAAAATGGCAGCACCGTTCAGAGGGTTAATCAGACTCATTTTGGCATTTTGGCAAGACTATAGGAGACATGTAAACATGTCTCTGTTTTTGTTGGCAAACATTAATACCCAATATATTGATCCATCAATTCGTTGAATGGATGGCAGTACCAAATAGTGATATTCTATTATTTAAAAAATTATTACCGGAATTTAAAAATAAACAGATACTCTCCTTCATCTATTATTTGGTTACCCAATGATACAGTCATATAGGAAAGGCAGAATAAATGCTTGATTCTTTCTCTTTATTTACCATCCTCTGAAGGTGATCAATTATTTTTTGATAATTAAATATTAATGAATAGATTTATTCACATTTGTTGATTTTAATCCATTGGCAATTATTTTCCTTATAGATGCTAAATTTTTCCATCTTTGGCCATTGGAAATCTCATAAAGTTGGCTTGCCCTATTGACATGTTTCTAGTAGTCATGACTTATTTTTTGACAAGCTATTTCAAGCTCACCTTGTACATATTCTGGCCCAGACATGGAAGCAGACATTTCTCCAGGAAGCCCTTGATTCTTTTAACAGAAAGAGGCAATTCAAAACCACAGTCTTGTTGCTAATAATGCTATTCTAACATCAGAGTACTCCTCCTTTTGTTGTTTCTGAATGGTTATAGACAACGTTTTTGGTTATAGACAACATTCGTGTCTCCTTAGAATTTATATGTTGAAATCCTATCCCCTAAGGTGATAGTATTAGGAGGTGATGCCTTTGGAGGTGATTAGGTCACCCTAATCATTTAGGAGGGGAAGCCTTCATAAACAGGATTAGTGGCCTTAGAAAAGAGGCCCCAGGAGTACCCTAACCCCTTTCACCATGTGAAAACATAGTGAGAGGATGGTTTTCTATGAACCAGGAAGCAGACCCTCATGAGACACGGAATCTGCCTTGATTTTGGACTTTCCAGCCTCCAGAATTGTGTGAAACAAATTTCTTTGTTCATAAGCCGCCCAGTTAACAGTGTTTTGTTACAGCAGCCCAAACAGCCTAAGACAAGTAGTGTTCAAAACCTGGTGGCTTGCTTTCTGAGACTTCCTTCATCTATATCCTTCCTTTACCTTTAATGTGGACATTGACTTTCTATCATCTCTTTTTTCCTTGTCCCATTCACTTTTTATTTTTATTTTTTAAAATTGACACTGTATTAGTCTGTTCTCATGCTGCTAATAAAGACATAACTGAGACTGAGTAATTATAAAGGAAAGAGGTTTAATTGACTCATAGTTCCATATGGCAGGAGAGGACTCACAATCATGGTGGAAGGCAAGGAGGAGCAAAGGCACGTCTTACATGGCAGCAGGCAAGAGGGTATGTGCAGGGGAACTCCTGTTTATAAAACCATCAGATTTCAGTGCCATGGGAGCAGTATGGGGGAAACCACCCCCATGATTCAACTGTCTCCACCTGGCCCTGCCATTGACACATGGGGATTATTACAATTCAAGGTGAGATTTGGGTGGGGACAGAGCTACACCATATCAGACACATAATAATTGTACATATTTTTTGGATAGTGATGTTTCCATACATATAATGTATAGTGATCAGATCAGAGTAATAAGCATATCCTTCATCTGAAACATTTAATGTATAACACTGTTGGATGACTCTAGTTAAAAATAATATATAGTTTCAAATAGGAGGGTAATACTAGAGTCATCCAATGGTGTTATAGGACATTAGAGATTATTCCTCCTACCTAGCTGTAATTTTGTATACTTTAATAAATCTCTGCCTCTCTCTCCCTTCCTCTTTCCCTTCCCCTTCTCATCCTCTAGTATCCTCTGCTCCACTTTATTCTTCTATGAGAGCAACTTTTTTTTTTTTTTTAACTTCAACATATGAGTAAGAACATGCAATTTTTAACTTTCTGTTCCTGGTTTATTTCACTTAATGTCCTCCAGTTCCATCCATTTTGCAACCAATGACAGAATTTCATTCTTTTTTATGGCTAAATAATATTCCATTGTGTATATACCACATTTTCCTTATCCATTCATCCGTTGTTGGACACCTAGGTTGATTCCATATCTTGGCTATTATGAATAATGCTGCAATAAAAATGCGGATGCAGATGTCTTTTTGATATTCTGATTTCTTTTCTTTGGATGAATGCCCAGTAATGGTATTGCTGGGTCATGTGGTAGTCCTATTTCATTTTTTTTTTTTTTTTTTGAGACGGTGTCTTGCTCTGTTGCCCTGGCTGGAGTGCAGTGGTGCGATCTTGGCTCACTGCAACCTCCGCCTCCTGGATTCAAGCGATTCTCCTGCCTCAGACTCCTGAGTAGCTAGTATTACAGGTGTGCACCACCATGCCAGGCTAATTTTTGTATTTTTAGCAGAGATGGGGTTTCACCATGTTGGTCAGACTGGTCTTGAACTCCCAAACTTGTGATCCGCCTGCCTCGGCCTCCCAAAGTGCTGGGATTAAAGACATAAGCCACTGCACCCAGCCTTATTTGTAGTTTTTTGAGGAAGCTCCCTACTGTTCTCTATGGTGCCTATACTTGTTCACATTCCTAACAACAAAAGAGTTCCCTTTTCTTGACATTCTTACCAAAACTTATTATTATTATTTTTAAATAACAGCCATCCTAACTGGGATGAGATGATATCTCATTGTGTTTTTAGTTTGCATTTCCCTGATGATTAGTTATGTTGAATATTTTTTTTTCTTTTTTTTTTTGGTCATTTGTCTTTTGAGAAATGTCTATTCAGATTACTTCCTAATTTTTAAATTGAATTCTCTTTTCTTGCTTGCTTGCTTGCTTTCTTGCTTTCTTGATTTTTTGCTTTTAAGATATTTGGGTTTCTTATATATTCTAGATATTGATCCTCTGTCAAATGAATGATTTACAAATACTTTCTCCCATTCTGTAGGTTGTTTCTTCACCCTGTTGATTGTTTCCTTTGCTGTGCAGAAGCTTTTTAGTTTGATATA
The DNA here is from genome assembly GCF_028885655.2 of Pongo abelii. Lineage (NCBI taxonomy): Eukaryota > Metazoa > Chordata > Mammalia > Primates > Hominidae > Pongo > Pongo abelii. Next base: position 65,953,920 of record NC_071999.2, read on the forward strand.
ATCTCATTTGTTTATTTTTGCTTTTGTTGCTTGTGCTTCTGAGGTTTTATTCATAGAATCTTTTCCCAGAGCAATGTCCTAAGTATTTTCCTTTTTTTTTTTTTCCTAGTAGTTTTAAAGTTTTGGTTCTTACATTTAGGTCTTTGCTCTCTTTTGAGATTTTTTGTAAAGCGTGAGTGATTGAGATCTAGTTTCATTTTTCAGTTTCTTAAAGTCTAGACTGCTCTGCAGTCTAGATTTCTAGCTCCTTCAGTTCCTAATGCAGTTTTTTTATACTCTCCTGCTATTAGTTTGGGCAAAATCCCTCCTAGTTTCAGATGCTGTTTTCTAATGTACTTGTCATGATTTCCAGTGAACATCTGTTGGCTATTACTGGTGTCTTTTGTGCTTGGGGCCCTCAGACATCCTGTTGTTTCCCTTTACTTTCTTCCGCACATACACTGATACCATGTAGATCTTACAGTTATTGGTGAATTGTCTCCACTTGTTTTATTATTTGGGGTTTGTGTGAATGCCCTTGTCACTTAGCTTGTTATAAATACTATCCATTTTTTTCTTTACTGTCTAGCTACCTTATGTAAATATTTAAAGACATCCAAAAACTATGTCGCCATTATTTTCCCAGAATTTTTTATTTTTTCTGATAGACTGACACTAGAGAATGAAATAGCTTTACTAAATTTTCTTCTTCACCTCTAGGCATTTTAGATTTTCTTGTGAGTTCACTAGTTAGTTTTATGACTAATATAACTCATGTTCAGTTGATGTGTAATCATAGCATAAGTGATAATACTGTCACTTGAAAATAAGATTTGAAAATAGTCACAGGATCATCATCAGCCACACTACTGTTATATGTCATCCTTTATTTTCTTTAATTTTCCTTTTCTATATTCTCTCTCTTTCTGTAGATAGTACCCTACTACTTTCAGGGTTATATGCATCTTTCAATATTTTGTAGCTTTCTTGGAGCCAGCTTATAAAGAACTACTGATGTCCTTCTTGTACTCCTCCCTAACTCAGCCCAAGTCTGTCTTAATATAGAAGGGTAAGATGCCTCATGATATAAAGTAGTGACCTAATTTAATTAGTCTTGTCAAAGGTAAATAAACAAAATTAGTTTGGCCCATGAATATAAACATCCGTTTGTTCTACTTTATCCCCCACTTTAGATTTTAACTTTAGTCATTAAATGTTTGGGGCTATGTAGGAGAATTATGGCCAAAGGAACCTCTAGGAGGACAGTTGTTTCTCTTAGTTTCTGTAAATAACCTGACAAGGAGACTTGTTGCTTAATCAGTGCCTAATATGTTCATTTGGAATGCTCCAATGCTCAATTTTATTAGGCATCTACAAAACAAAGCTTGTTTCCCCCCTGCATTGCAATTAGTGTAATTAGAGTTTATGTGTGAAGTATCATATATCTATTGTGTGGTGGTTTTTTAGAGGAACAAGGATACTGAATTACCTTACTAAGATTGCTGGTTTCAATAATTACTTTATGGAGAATATTTAATAATACTTCACATGAGAAAATTAAAGTTCCAATCAAAGTAGCATTGAGTTATCTGGAGCAAGAATATGTTCTTGCTTATATTCTGCCCACTCCTCAGAGCTGACTACACATGATGTTTATATATAAAATGAAAAACAGAGCATAGCAAGATTGTAAGATGAGTTTTTTTTCCCTAAGAGGCTAACAAGAATCAGTGTCATGCCATGCTAGCCCAGGGAACAAAATTGTAAATATAGGGAGGAGAAACAGGTTTTCAAGTTTATATTGCTGCTATCTTACGGGGATCAGCTTCTGTTGTTACCATAATGTGTTATGTTGAAAGGGGCAGACAGGGTTGCTGAGTGGCTAGTTGGAGAGTCCCTGAGAGATTACCCAAGAAACTCAGTTGTGGCACATGGTGGAGCAGCCTCTCAGGTGAAAATAAATTCACACAGCACGTGGTTATCTGCCTGGGAGTACTTGTCATTCACTGTGTAGTTCATCTCTATGGAGAACCTGAGTATTTCTTTGTGAAATAAGAAACTGCAAAATGGCTAGTGTTGTACTTTGTACAGACCAGCCCTGAGTTTTCTAAACCCGTTGAGAAGGTGGAGTCTGTAGATGGTGGCAAGAAACTGTTTTGGCCTTTTAGGACATCACATTTTTCAGCTGTAGTCAAAGTTCATCTGAAGTGGCTCCTGTTATTCCAGACCAATTTTTAATTGATATGCTCAGTCTATTTTCTCTTTACCCCCAAGCACCACTATTGATCACAAGCTAAATTGGATCAAGTTGCTATGTGTAACATTGCCAGCTCTGTGAGCAGACTTTTTTCTTTTTCCAATCTTGGTGCCCTAAATTATACTCAACCAAATTACTGTTTAAGGAAATTCATATAAAGTTAGAGTTCATATGTAGATTTCTTGTTGTTGTGAATTTCAGAGAGACAAGTGCTTTGTAGGGACATGCATGTAATTCAGGTGAGTGGGTAGTAGAAGATACTGTAGAGGGAGGTAGTGGTGTGTGTTGTATGGAGAAGTGAGAAGTTTCCTGTATTTTTTCATTCTGTCTAATATGAGAGAAGTGGTATGACTTAGAAGTTTCAATGATGACAACTTTCAGTCTGTTCCTAGAAAAGGTTAAATCTTAGTTATTAATACTTTTACCACTTACTTACCATGACAAATATTTTACCCCAGGCTGCCTCTCTGACAGCTTACCTTGTTTTTCTGCTTTGTTCCATAGAAGAGGCAGCTGTGTAATTTCGGTAGCTTTTTCTGTGAGAAATGATTTTCATTATACATAGACAGAATTAGTTACAACTTCCACTTGGAAGGTTAAGACCTAGTGCTCTATTTAGTCTTCTTGAAAGAGCTTAGGCACTAATTATTTCTAACTAGTGCGTTTCCTCTGGATTACTGACCGCTTTGAAAGAGTTCAAGTTGTTTCATTAGGTCCATTCAGTCATCTTGGAACTGCCAGTAAAAAGAACAGGTTGCAGAGGATGTTGTCATTAAAACCTTTAAAAAAAAGTCTATGTAAAACTCTTTAAATTCGACTTCCAGAACTATGAGTTTCTACCGTGACTATGGATCAGAATTTTTTTTTTTTTAAGAAAATGAATAAGATCATGTTTATGACACACAGCTCTTCTAAGGAGATTCATGGCTATATTAAACACAGTTCCGGACCTATTTTTTTTCACGGATTTAAACTGCAAATGCTATCGAAATTATATTCCACTCCAGGAGATTACTGGTTTCTACCATCAGTTTCTAGTTTCCTAGGCATTTGAACTAGTAGTCACACAGAACGGGCAACTTGTATTGTCAATTGAATTGTAACACTTGGATGGCTCCCAGGTGATGTCACAAATAACATTTATTTCCAAATTACTTAGAAAAAACAGAAAAAAGCACACAAAATATATTCTTCAGTGATCTTTGCATCCCTTTCAATATGTGCCTCAAAGGTAACTTTTAGGTAGCCCAAGATTGGCAGCGTCGGGCAGCAGCCAGCCCTGGTCCCAAGCTTCCTTAGAATGCCATGTCTCCGATGAGAAAACATGTGATGAAAACATTGAGCGGTCAAACAAAATATTTGTGCCTCCCTGTATCCCTCACCTTACATGTTGTAGAGCTGTTGGTAGTAAGTGGTTGTTCAGCTAGGGACCACATTTTCCAAGATCCCTTTGCAATTAGATGCAGCCATTGATTGGATTTTAGCAAATGGAATGTGATTTGGAGTGCTGCACATCACTTTCAAGTCTGGCTCGTAAAAGCCTTCTACCTACTCTTCCCCAGGCTCTGTTTTCTAACAGTTGGTTGGTATGAGGATAACACTGGGATGAACTAGCAGGCTTTGTGGTGAATATGGCAGAATTCATGTAATCCTGGGTTTCTGTGGCTTCATGGAAGGGCTACCTCTCCTGTTCTCCTGCTCAGTATTATTTGATGAACAAGAAAGAAATTTTAATTATGTTGGGTCTTGGAAATGTTTGGTTTTATTAGTCACAGCAGCTAGGACTTCTCTAATAAAGCATGTAAATTCACCCAAGCATTATACATATGCCAAACCTAATAACTGAATTAAAGGCAGGGACAAGGCTGGCAAAGAGGATAAAGAGGTTGTTTTGGGTCCTAAATTGCTGAAGGTATCCCACGGAAGGAGGATACGTTTAATTCATTTTATTTTCAAGATAAGAAAAGCTATTGCAAAATAATTGTAGAGTTGGAACCAGTGTAAGATTCAAACATATTCATTCTCCTGTTCACTCAACAAGTGCCCACCATGTGTAAACACTGTCCTACACATTAGGGTTAACTCAGTAAAAAAGAGAAACCAAAAAATTTCAGACTCTCTCTTACCGTTCCTGCCTCTACTCATCTTTAGTTGCAGTTGTCATAAATCAGTAAAATCCTGCTGTTGTTTGCTCTTATAATTTAAGTTCTTTATGAATGTTAAGTTGGTTTAGTTAAGGACCTTTCTGAGGTGAAGGGAATACTCTACCTGGATTTCTTTGGTCTTTTCTCCTAACTCTAGCTTGGTTCTGACAGCAGAACAAATGAGAATATGTATGAGGCTATAAAATAACTGATGTTAAAATGTGCAGGATTCAACGTTTAAAAGGAATTGCATTTCAATACAAGATAAAATTTCCAGATTACCTTGAGAATTGGGGCTATTACTGTCATATTGAAAGAATTCCAAAATGCTAAATTACCTGACAAGTTGTGGTGTTTTATGTGCTGTATTGATATTAGAGTATTTGTTGTGCTTCAATGGGTACTTAATTATTTGTTTCTTCTTGACAGTGTGCTAGAATTAATTCATGGCATTATGAAGCTGCTTTAAACATCCTCTTGAGGGCAAGGGCTGGCTCAGAACCTAGTGCATCATATGAATGTTTTGCTCTAGGTTTAAATATGTTAAATTAGAGTCATGAATTACTTCTAAAAAGAGACAAATTATAGCTTTTTTTAATCCTAAAGGAGATTTTTAGGGATGCAAGATGAAAGGAGCTAAACACAACTATAGGAAATGGAGGCTGTCGTCAGCATCTAGCTTAGGATGGCAAGCCATGCATAGTTTCTCAGGTGCAACTCACATGGAGACGTGGCTCTCAGGTAAAAGGTACAACTCAGGTACACTTCTTTAGGCATTAGCAATTAACAATTAACAATTATTTCCTACACAGAGCAAAAGTTCTAGGCAAAGGTCCTTTTCTTCGAAAATACAGAAGGCACAGAATGAGTTTACCTAATGGTTTTATAAATCCTTAGTTTGTAAAAATTCTCTATTAGTAGTGGCCTATAGATAAGTGCGAATTAATATAACATTTACATATTAATTAACATAATAATGATAAGATCTTTAGTAAGTACAAAAACTCAGAAAATTAACCATTAATGTTCTTTATTTGGTACTGAAAGGCCAAAATTTTGTGTTTTTTCCTTTACCTGGAAGGTAACTGAGAATATCAGATAAAATAATTTTTAAAAAATATTCATGAAAGTGTTTTTTTCCCTGCAGAAAATGGAGTTCTAAATATAGTAACAATTTAGTTATAGTTACTTCCACTTTCAGAGATGTGATCCCTTACTGTGTAAATTATGTTTTCTAATAAAAATGACACAGATGGGTCAGATTTCATGATTAGATATTAGAAAACCTAAATGAAATCCCATTCTTTCATGGAATTATGTTAGCAATTTTGGAAGGTAATAGTGGTCTTACTAATTCCTTTTTTGATGAACTCTTAAGATGCATTTAAATGTGATTCTCATATTGATACTTGCCTTTTTACTAGGGGTTTCAGTAGAGGATAGTTTTGTGGAAAGATATCTGTCTGAATAAGCCATCCTGTGATTTTTCTAAAGTGGGTAATCAGGAGACACTTGGAAAGGAAAGAAAAGGAAAGAATAGGTACTCCTACATTCATATGGGGCATGAGTATTTTTCTTTTCCCATTGTAATAGCAGCTGAAACAAGCTGGTTATAGGTCAAAGAGAATAACAGAAAAATGTTACAAAATTGATGCAAAAATTTAGCCTTTTCTTCACGTTCCTTAGTAATGCCAGTATTCTATATATTTTATGGTGATAACAATGGCAGTGCCGATGATTATCCATGGAACTGGACTGATGATCCCCCATGGGTGCTCCATTTTCCTACCTTGTTCATTCTGTGAGAGGTGGATTTGGACAACATATTGAGAGTATCCGAACGTAGCCCTTTCTGTGTTTGGAGGAAGTAATTTTACATTAGTTCTGTAGTTTTTTTTTTTTTTTTTTTTTAGTTCTGTAGTTTTATATGTCGTTGAAAAGAACATCTTTTGAAAATAGAGAGTCCATTCAGCAATCTAGCATCTGTGTTTGGTTGCTATGAAGGCCTAACCATTGCCATTTCAGGGGGGAGTGCAGGGGGCAGGGGGACGGGGGAAGAAAAGAAAAAGCAAGCACATAGACTGCATATTCGAATCAGCACCTCAAATTCATGATGCTAACTTACATGATATTTTCCTGGTTTGAAAGTTCTTATTGTAAGGAAATAAACACAAAACTTGTCAAATAATATAGTATTAAAATACTGAAAATTAGTAGTATTAAACTGAAACTAATAATTTTAGACTAAAACACCATTTTAGCGCAACCAGTCATGTTTTGCTTAGAGTGAATGTAATTTCTTAAATGTTCATACAAAAGTTGGTGACTTTTATATATTTCTCAATAGTAAATTTGAGAAGAAAATCAGTTTTATCTTCTAGTATTATGTAGAAATTAGGCAACAGGATTTTAATAAATGAGATAAGTAGTTTTTTAATGATAAACTTTGATAAAATTTTTCAAATGTTCTTTCAGATATTGCAAGAAAAGAAGCAAAAAAAAAAAAAAAAAAAAAGCACAGTGTGAGAAATAGTGATGTGAACCTGACAGTCACTATAGGACTGTTCTCAAACAAAGTTAATATAATTGAATTAATTCTGACATGCCACATTTATATATACTGAGGCTTTTTGTTTTTAAAAGAAAATAAAAATGTGATATTATTCTTCTCAACATAATAAATTCCATAATGCTTTATCTTAATAAGCAATTATCTATAATAAACAATCTTTCACTATTATGGGCATTGGACTATGAAAATTTATTTTGGTTACAGATCTCTGTAAAGAATATTATTAAGTCATAATGAATCAAAGGAGCTTGATTCCTTTGCAAGGTGCGATTGGGGTAGATATATAAGTATATTACTTTTATTGCGTTCACATTTCTCAGGCGCTGATGCATTTTTCCTATGGGTTATTCTCTTAGGAGCTATGCAGACATCTGGACTGTGAAAAATATCTAAGTAATAACAAGGCAAACATTTTTACTTACATAATTCTTATATCAAATATGCCCGTTGACAAAAAGGAAGAAGCTTTATCATGAAGGGAAAGTTTTGTTAAAGTAAAAAATTGCAGCAGTATCTTAGAGTCCCACAGCAGCTCCTCTTCTTCATATTCACCAATAAATTTCTCCAGTGATATGGTCTGTGTCAGACAAACTTTTCATATGGAAAAAATCTCAGAATTTACCTTCTTCTAGTGTGGTCCATCCACCTCTTGTTTTCTGCGGGTCATTTGTCCCTTTGCCCTTTCCCGGCCCTGTTACTGAGGATCACTTCTGTTTGGCAGCAAATACACAAAAACAGAATGCCCATTTCCTGCCCGAGTGATCCTTCTAATTGCATAATGGACCATGTCACTCTTCAGTTTAAAATCATTTGGAGGTCTCTTTGTTGTCCTAAGTTTGAACTCCCAAAGCTCTGCTCTGAGTTTGCTGTTCTCCTGCCTATCAGTCTTCAAGTGATCCTCATTGCCTACGAAACAGCATTTGAGTAGGAAATACAGCCTGCAGCCAGGTTAAAGAGCATCTCATGCCAAACCACAAATTTTACTTCATCTGATGCATCTTCACATGAGCACCAGCCAAAATGAATTCGTTGTTTTCTCTGAATTTCAGACCTTTTCTGCTTTCATGATTTTGTTAGGTAAAAAGGATCTGTGCATATCCAAAATCATTAGGTATTGCGAAATTGCTCTGAGGCGTGAGTGTACTGATTTTACTCCTAAGAATAGTGTATGAGTTCCTATTGTGCCATAGTCTTCTTGGCACTTGATAATAATGGCAAATTGTTTTAGTTTTTTGTACACTTTCCTGATTTCTAGTGAGGTTGAACATCTTTTCATATATTTATTGATTATATGAGTTTTCCCTTTTATGAATTACCTTTTAATATCATGCCCATATTTCTTTCTTTCTCCCTTCCTTTCTTCCTTTCTTCCTTCCCTTCTTCCTTCCCTTCCTTCCCTTCCTTCCCTTCCTTCTCTTCCTTCTCTTCCTTCCTTTCCTTCCTTTCCTTCTCTTCCTTCCCTTCCTTCCCTTCTTTCCCTTCCTCCCTTCCTTTCCCCTCTCTCTCTCTTACTCTGAAACAGGGTCTCACTCTGTTAACCAGGCTGGAGTGTAGTGGCACGATCATAGCTCACTGCAGCCTTGAACTCCTGGGCTCTAATGATCTTCCTAGTTTAGCTTCCCAAGGTGCTGGGATTACAGGCATAAATGACTGCACCTGGCAATGCCCATGTTTTTCTATTGGCTTGCTCATTGTAGATATTGATCTCTTCGAGGCTGAGTTGGTTACAGTCTTCTTTCAGCCAGATATTTATGTTTTCACTTTTTTTCTTTTAATATTGCCATTTGATATGCAGAAATTCCTAATTTCAGTGTAGCCTAACTTATTGATCTTTTTCTTTATGATTCAGTTTTTGGTGTTTTGAAAAGCAATATTCCATTATTTTTCTCACCTAAATGTTCTAAAGTTTAATGCTAATTTTTAGGTCCTTAAAGCCCCTGGAATTTATTTTCATTCATGATGTGAGAAAGGAATCCAATTTTTTTCCCCATATACTAACCAATTATCTGAGCACCATTTATTGAATTGTCCATGTTTTCTTGGCTGATCTCCAATGATATTTCTTTCATATATCAAGGTACCGAACGTGGAAACATCTGTTTCTGGGCTTCTATTCTCTGTTTCAATATCTTGCTGTCTTCAAATAGTTTTATTTATAATAACACCTGCTACATGATAGAGTGACTCCTCTTCTCTTCTCTTCAAAATTGTTTCTTTGTGTTTTAACACACATTTTAGAATCAGCTTGTCAAGATTTAAAATTAGACAAACCCATCCAGATTGTATTTAAAATTGTAGTTAATTTATAGATTTTCCTTCTCAAACTGCAGGAAAAATGGGTCTGATTGTCCTTTGTTTTCTATCTACCCTCCTAGGAACAACTGTATCTTAAATCTAAAGAGTCCTATATCTACCCTCCAGAGGCAAACTCCCCTTAGTGCATCAGAGGAGATCTGCTCTGTAACAGTGACCACTGGAGACTTTCTAGTACCTCCACTCTAACCTAGTCCAAAGGAGAAAAACCAAGCAAGTTTATTTTCCAGCAGGGTGCCCCATCAAATGAAGACTGGCAAAAATAACAAAAGAGCACAAACCAGTACAATTAGGAGACAGTTGATGTCGAGATTCCATTTACATTCTTTGCACGCCTTCTTGCTTTCTATCTCTGTCATCACATAACATCCTTTACTGTAGGAAGAGGAGGAGGAGTAAGAGAAATAGGATGCAACTTTAAGAAGGTGGGGGGGTAAGGTATGAAATTGACTTATCGAATATTATATTTAGATGGAATTTTAAAATTGTGTGATCTAGTCCACCCATTTTATTTTCTTTTATAGATGAGTAAAATGGTGACCCTAAGAGATTAAGTAGCTAGCCTAAAGTGTTCTAACTGGTAAATGGAAGAGCCAGGATTATCAGAGTATCTGGTTCATTGCCCTTTACTCTTTAAATGAAAATATTTAAAGGGCTATAAAAAGTAAGTATTTTTATTACTGTGTTTTAATTAGAATAGCTGCTTATTACCCAAATTTACGTTTTCTACTCATTTTACCATTATTTTGAATATCTTCATGCTTTTAGAACTCTGAATTTCTCCTGGTATGAAACACTGTGCTCTGATAGCATTCTCTTTCTCTCTCTCTCTATTCTGTTGTTGTTGCATGAATAATACAAGAACAACCATTGCTTATTAATATGTGTGGATGTGTAACTATATTTATTTTTCTGATTGGCTTTAAGTCTTAGGCTATTAGGAAAGTGTTCATAGGAATTTTTATTCATTAAATACAGGTAATGTGTTTGTTTAAAGCATTAGTAAATAATGATTTCTGCACATTTTTCTTTTCTGTTTCCTGGTTAAAAGATATTAAAACTATTTTCTCTATTACTGGTTCTAGTTATTCAGACATAATTATTAGCATGCAGAAAAATGATTTTTTATCTGTACTTACAAATGGTAGTATATTTTATTTAAGTATGCCTTAAAATTATGTTAGGATAAGACAGAATTATAACTGGAAATCATTTGGTCTAGAAAAATTGAGTAAGATGGAAATTTGAGGCACATGCTAAGTAGAGGAAATGAAATAGCAAATGAAGCTGCACTTTTGTGGAGCAAAGTTTGACACAAAGAGAGAAAGACTATCCTTTCAGCATAGAATCTTGCTAAATACTCAACATTTCTTTGAGTATGTAGCAAATACGTAACTTCTTCAGGGAGCTTCCTGTCGTGTATTTATAAGTCCAGTCCTATTTGTCTAATTTAAAGCTTCTTCTCTTCCCAGGCTCAGAAGCCTGCAATGGGGAGTGGGGCAAGCATCTTTGTCCTAATCCCACCCCACTCATTCTGCTGTTTCTGGGTCCTTTAGGGTTAGAGTGAAACGGGAGCAGCAACTTGGAGGAAAAGGACAAAGGTTTATTCAACTGGTGGTACTGTGATCTGGCAGAGCTACCTTCTGTGAGATGACGTCACAAAAAATTTTAAAGATGTACTTATTTATTAGAAATACTATTTCTTCATCTCTTTTTTACCCTTTAAAAGTTGTATAATTTTACATTTTTCTTTTTTAATTGGCAAATAATAATTGTACATATTTATGGGGTAATTGGTGATGTTTTAACACATATAATGTAGAGTGATCAGATTAGGGTAATTGTATTCACCATCTCAAACATTTATCATTTCTTCATGTTGGGAACATTTAATATTCTCCTTCTAGATATTTGAAACTATACGTTACCATTAACAGCTTTAGGGTTTCAGCTGAACCTCTGAGACAATAGGAAATTTTCCACTTAGTAGCGTTACTTAGGCCATGATGGTTTCCTGGGTTGGTTTGATATCCAGCATTGGAAGAAGTCAAAATTAGTTTCTGTGATCAGGTTGGAGTCACCACTGCAGAGACAGCATCTTGATGTTTAGGCTTTGGGCTTTGGTTTGTAGCCCAGGCTGGATGTGTGTGCATTTGTGTGTGTCGGGGTGTGCATGTGCGCATGTTGTGGCGAAGGGTAGTGTATTCGTTGAGGCATTCCAAAAAAGCAGTCCTTTTGAATTGGCTCTTGTAATTGCAGGAACTGGCAAGTCTAAAGCTTTTAGTGCAGGATGGTAGGTTGAAAATTTAGGCAAGAGTTGATGTCAAAGTCTTGAGTCTGAAATCTGCAGACCAGACCAGCAGGCTGGAAATTCAGGCAAGATTTCTATGTTGCAGTTTGGAGACAGAATTCCTTCTTCTTTGGAAAACCTCAGTCTTTTCTCTTAATAACTTCAACTGATTGGAAGAGTCTCACTCATACTACGGATCGTTTTCTGTTTTACTTAAAGTCAGTGATATTAAATGTTAATCACATCTAAAGAACACTTTTGCAGCAACACCTAGATTAATGTTTGGTCAGATACCTGAGTACCATAGAGCCTGACCAAGTCGATGCATAGAATTAGCCTTCATACATTGGTAGCATGTTGAGTCTTCTTTTTCTTCATTCTGCTTCCCAACAGTGACTGAGGCTGAGGCATGTAATACTAGCCCAAGCACTCAGTTTCTCTTTTCCATGGACAAAATGAATACCATTTGACCCAGCCATCCCATTACTGGGTATATACCCAAAGGACTATAAATCATGCTGCTATAAAGACACATGCACACGTATGTTTATTGTGGCACTATTCACAATAGCAAAGACTTGGAACCAACCCAAATGTCCAACAATGATAGACTGGATTAAGAAAACGTGGCACATATACACCATGGAATACTATGCAGCCATAAAAAATGATGAGTTCATGTCCTTTGTAGGGACATGGATGAAACTGGAAATCATTCTCAGTAAACTATCGCAAGGACAAAAACCCAAACACCGCATGTTCTCACTCATAGATGGGAATTGAACAATGAGAACACATGGACACAGGAAGGGGAACATCACACTCTGGGGACTGTTGTGGGGTCGGGGGAGGAGGGAGGGATAGTATTAGGAGATATACCTAATGCTAAATGAGGAGTTAATGGGTGCAGCACACCAGCATGGCACATGTATACATATGTAACTAACCTGCACATTGTGCACATGTACCCTAAAACTTAAAGTATAATAATAAAAAAAAAAATTAAAAATCACAAGAAATGGAAACCAAAAAAATCATCAACATTGAGGGGTGGCTGAGTAAATCATGACAAGAACTATGTGACAGAATTTCATGATTTGAATAATAATGTTTTCAAAAATATTTAATGACACAAGATAATACTAATCTATTAAGTTAAAAAGCAGTGTATAAAACTTTGCGGTGTCATCCCATATGTTAGTACATAAAACATAATTGTGTGTATATATTAGATATATGGGTCTAAGGAAGGAAAACAATGTTACTGGTGATCATCTCTGCTTGGTAAACTAGTTGTTATTTTCTTTGCGGTATTTTATCTTACAAATTTTCTGCATGTATTTTTTTCCTTTGTGGATTTGTGTAGAGAAGTATGCATGTATTTTTATGTTCTGAGAGAAATCGAGAGATGGAATTTAAAAAATAAAATATAAGCTAAGAAAAAAATTTATAGAAAAAAAGAAAAAAAAAAAACACTCTTACTAATTCTTTGGTTAACATCTGTCTTCTCTACTAGACTATGAGCTACTGAATAGCAGATATTGAATCTGCTTTTGCTTGCCATTTTATCTCCAGGGCCACATTAAAAAAATTTTTTTTAGAGAGTAAATGAGAGAGTAGTTGTGTTTGTCCAGCACATTTTTACCAGAGTAGAAAAGCAGACACAGGGAAAGAGACCTAGGCAGAGATAGTGATCAGGCATTTTTGGCATGGAGTACTCCATGATTCACACTCCAACACTGAGCAAAGCGGCTGGCAGTAACAGAAACTGTCAGGGTGAGAATGTCCTTAAGAGACATGTTGCTCTTTGACTTGTTTTTCTTTGCTTGGCCACTATTTGTAAAAAGAAAGAAGAATTTATGATGAAGAAACAAGACATTTTATTCTCATAATTTTCAAACACAATTAAAGTTCACATGTTAAAACTTGAAGTAGAAAAATGTTTCAAAGAGCTTTTGAAGCTAAGCTCATTTGAAACTAAGTCTTAAAAACCACATGTTCTCACTTATGAGTGGGAGCTAAACAATTGGTATACATGGTCATACAGAGTAGAATAATAGACATCAGAGACTCCAAAAGATGGGAGAAGGAGAGGGAGCTGAGGGATGAAATACTACCTATTGGGTACAATGTACAGTATTAGTGTGATGGTTACACTGGAAGGCCAGACTTCAGCACTACGCAAAATATCCATGTAACACAACTGCACTTGTACCCCTAAATCTATAAAAATAAAACACAAAATGTAGAAAAAAGAAAAAAACCCTGAGAATTCAACGAATCAAGAAACTAGGAGAACATGTTGTGTGTATGCCCTAAAGGGGTTGACAGACTGATTTGAAAGCTATTATGTGCTTTGTGGTCATTGCAGGAAAGGAAATCATGAGATTATGGGAAACAAATCATAGACTTTCCTGTCCTTTCTGTTTTCATACACTAATTCGTTGAGTCCTGTTTCATCATTATTCTTCCTTTAAACATCCTCTTACAGCCACCTAATATCCTGGATAGAACAAGAGTGACAGAACAGGCTAGCTTGGGTTTTCATCAATCAGGATTTACGGCTTTGTACTCAGCCCCAGGCTCCTTTAATCTCTTCCCTGAGCCTTCGCAGATAGGCTGTGCTCATGGAGAGTGAGTGCAGTGTGGTTACCATTGAGCTCATAATTGAGTTCAAGGAGGAGTGGTAGGAGAGAAGATCAAACTTACTCATTGCCTGCTGAGTGCAGACTCCATAGTGGGTGATCTGTTCTGCAATATCTCACTTAATTCATGGAAATTAGCTATTAATTGGAACTGAGGTTCAGAAAAGTTTAGTGATTTTCTAGATTCTTAGCTAGAAACGAGTGGATTCAAGATTGAAGTCTATTTGCTCTGGTTTCAAAGCCCAGATTTTTCTTGCTCTTTCACATTGGTTCCTGTTCATGACACAAGACAATATAGGTTCTTTCTTAAATATCTTCCAGGAAATGACAATTGATTCTGTGATATAACAAGAAAAAGTGTCAATGCCACAAATAACATTTTTAGCCTTTGATTTGTTGTTAGGGCATGAAATTACACATACACGCATGTACACACATATACACCCTTCCACCTCACCCCCATTACTTCTGAATGTGTTAAGCACTTCATATACTTTGCATGCATCATCACCTATAGTCTTGCCAACAGTCCTATAGTGTAGGCACTATCATTCTTATTTTTGAAGAAGAAATTGAGACTCAGATGATTTTCCTAAAGCCACATAATAAGTAATAGAGCTGAGATGGGTGCCCACATATCTGTGTACCCAAAGCTAACTGCTCTTAACCACTATGATATATTGCCATTCACTTATTAATTTAACAAGTATTTGAGTACTTTATTCTACACTATACTAGACAGTGTGCATACAACAATGAAAACTACCTTTTGTTTTTGTTTTTTTCAACTTTTATTTTAGATTCGTGGGGTACATATGCAGGTTTATTACATGGGTATATTGTGTGATGCTGACGTTTGGGGTATGAATCATCCTGTTACCCAGGTACTGAGCATAGTACCCAATAGTTAGTTTTTCAACCCTTGCTCCCCTTCCTCCCTCCTTCCTCCCTCCTTCCTCGGGTAGTCCCCAGAGTCTTTTGTTCCCATCTTTATGTCCATGAGTAGCCATTGTTTAGTGCCCACTTATAAGAAAAGAACGTGTAGTATTTGGTTTTTTGTTCCTGTGGTAATTCACTTAGGATAATGACCTCCAAAGAACATGATTTCATTCATTTTTATGGCTACATAGTATTCCATGGTGTGTATGTACCACATTTTCTTTGTTGAGTCCATTGAGCCCATGGTGGGCACCTAGGTTGATTCCATGTCTTTGCTATTGTGAATAGTGGTGCAATGAACATGAGAGCACATGTAGAGAGCGATTTGTTTTCTTTTGGATATATACCCAGTAACGGGATTGCTGGGTTGGATGGTAGTTCTAAGTTCTTTGAGAAATTTTCAAACTGCTTGCCGTAGTAGCTGAACTAATTTATATTCCTACAAACAGTGTATAAATGTTCCCTATTTGCAGCCTTATTAGCATCTGTTTTTTTTGACTTTTTAGTAATAGCCATTCTGACTAATGTGAGATGCTGCCCCTCATTGTGGTTTTGATTTGCATTTCTCTGATGATTATAAAATCACCTATCTTTTAACCTAAGGGAGTTCAGCCAGGTGGGGAAAACAGACACATAATCAGGAAATGATAATAACATTTGGTAAGGCAATGATGAATATGTATTCAGGACTCTAATATGCAGATATGTGTAGGAACTATACATATCTCCCTCATGGCAGCTCAGAGGAGAGATGCCTAATTTGGTCTTTGCTGCAGTGCTTGGGATTGAGGATTATGTCACGAAGGGATTCTTCTGGGAGAAGGTGACTTTTCCTTCATATGAATCTTAATTAGTGATAAAAAGCTTACCAGCTAGAGACAGCTGAAATGGAGAAAGCACTACACATAGAGGGAATTGTGTGGTCCAAAGCACAGAGAAGACACCAAGTGTGGTATGTGTTGTAGAAAGATTGTAAGAAGTTCAGTGATGCTGGAGTGAGAGAGCAAGGCAGGGAGTTATGAGCAATGAGGTCAAAGAGCTTTTTGGCTGCATTAAAGAGCTTGAATTTTCTAGATCAATGGTTATTGATCTCTGAGAATTTGATCAAATCTAGTTATCCCAGAAAAATGGTGTGCATCCAAGATTGCACAGTCATATACACCATCCCCCTGAACACATGCTATATACTTTTACAATTTTAAATATGAATCATGTATTTTTGGGTGGAGAGTTCTGTAGATATCTATCAGGTCCATTTGATCCAGTGCTGAGATGAGGTCCTTATATCTTTGTTAATTTTTTGTCTTGATGCTCTAATATTGTCAGTGGAGTGTGAAAGTTTCCCACTATTAATGTGTAGGAGTCTAAGTCTCTTTTAAGGTCTCTAAGAACTTGCTTTATGAATCTGAGTGTTTCTGCGTTGGGTACATATATATTTAGGATAATTAGATCTTCTTGTTGAATTGAAACTTTTACCATTATGTAATGATCATCTTTGTCTTTTTTGATCTTTGCTGGTTTAAAGTCTGTTTTGTCAGAAAGTAGGATTGCAACCCCTGCTTTTTTGTTTCGCATTTGCTTGGTAGATTTTTCTCCATCTCTTCATTTTAAGCCTATGTATGTCATTGCATGTAAAGACAGAAATACTACTGGACTCAGCAATCCCGTGACTGAGTATGTACCCAAAGGAATATAAGTTGTTCTATTATAAAGACACATGCCCATGTATGTTCATTGCAGCACTGTTCACAATAACAAAGGCATGGAATTGACCTAAATGCCCATCAGTGATAGACTGGATAAAGAAAATGTCATATATATGCACTATGGAATACTATGCATCCATAAAAAGAACCTGGTCATGTGCTTTGCAGGGACATGGATGGAGCCAGAGGCCATTATCCTTAGCAAACTAATACAGGAACAAAAAATCATATACTGCATGTTCTCACTTTTAAGTGGCAACTAAATGTTGAGAACACATGGAGTAGAAAGGAACAACATACACCAAGGCCTGTCAGAGGGTAGAAGGTGGGAGGAGGGAGGGGATCAGGAAAAATAACTAATGGGTACTAGGTTTAATACCTAGGTGAGGAAATAATCTGTACAACAAACCCTCATGAAACAAGTTCACCTATATACCAAACCTGCACATGTATCCCTGAACTTAAAAGTTAAATATTTTAAATGACCAAAAAAAATCACGTGGATCTATAGAATCCCCAAAGTTGATGTGGCCCACAGACCTAGATTAAGAGAAAGTCCTCCTCTAGAGAATGTTAGAGTGAAATGTAGTTAGAAATGGAGGAACCTGAGATAGTTGATGGTTGACTTTTTTCTGAGAACAGTTTTTGTGTACAAATAAACACAATAAATACATAAATTTGAGGTCCTTTCGTCATCTCAGATGTTTCTTCACTCAGATCTTGAGCTGATATCTGAAAGAAAAAGAATGAAGAAAATGGAAGGAAAGGCAACATTCTTAGGGTGTCTACTGAGTCCTAAGTACTTGGCAAACTTTATCTCATTGAATTCTCACAATAGAATACAAAAAATAAAGAAAAGGAAACTGAAGTAGCTAAAGGAACTTCTCTAACTTCACTCAGCAAGTTAAAGGAAGAGCCAGGATATGAAATTGGAATTATCTTTTTCTCAAGCCCCACGCTTTGTTTATGAGACTACTCAATATCTCTGGAATGGGAAGAAGATGATTGTATATGACATATTCCTCTACTTTTTCTTACCTAAGGTACTTACTAGAAAAAGCTCAGAATCACCACCACTACACGCCTATGTAAGAAAACAGTTTTGTGCTTTAATTGTCCTCTGCATTTGGAGTTTTATTTACTGTATGAATCTTATGTAAGTTCATAAAAGTCAATAAACTCAATATTCCAGAAACCACTTGCAATTTAACATCTAGGTAATTAGGGTAACAAAAAGAAGTTAACTCAGTGTTGGTTTATGATGGTTGATTAACTTAGTTCCATTTCTTTTCCTAAAGCAAGAAAGAGTTCAGAAATAAAGTAATGGGAATCTGCTGCACTCAAGGAGATAGATGCAAGAACAAAAGATTTGTTATGAAACCCTTAAAAATCACAGTGCCCTTTTAGCTAATTATAGTGACTTAATTAAAGTTATTTTAAAGTAATAGTTAATTATGCTTAATTAAGGTAATTACGTAATTAGCCAGGAGAATTTGAATGAACCATGATATAGACATGTTTGGCCTCTGAGGATCAAATATACTAGTTTGCATAAATCCAAAAATGTCTCCATAGTGTGCATGGAACAAGATATGAAATAAAGCCTAGGTTATGGTTTCAATTGCACAAAACTACTACTAACAATGAATAAATTTATGCACATGATTCCACATAGTGTACTACTGTGCTTTCAAAAAATATAACGTGAGATTATATTAGATTTGATTTCCTTTAATGTAGGTTTAGTTTGGGGAAGCAAATTAATATTATGTCTAACAGTCAATGCTGTTTTTGTTTTTAAAGTCTAAATTATCTTTTTACATCCATGCATTATTCAAATTTACCAGATGCTATAGGGATTCTGGCTGACTTTAGGAGAGCTCTAGCATTTTGTTTGATGTAGAGATACAATTTGAACTGAAATATCTGGGCCTAGCATAGTTACTGTCCTGTTCTTGATTTAATAATAAAAGCTACTGGATCCATAGGCAAATGTGTAGCCTTCCCTGGGCTTTGGTAGTGCTTGTTAACAACCTCCCTTAATAGCTTCTTGGCTTTGCTGTTGCTGGGATATGTCATTCTTTAGGAGAATTCCCAAGGAATTATTATTGTGTCAATAGTTCTTAAAGTACAGTATCCCAGAATCTTCTAAGTTGTGTGCTTACAGGCTACTTTTAGTCTCTTCTGGATAAGCATTTTCCCCCTAGATAAGCCTCCCAGCAAGGTCATAGTCATAAAAAGGTTTGTGATTTGTCTAAGCTGCTGCCTAGATTTTCTGGCTCCCCAAGTTTCTTATTCGATTTTCTGGTGGGCAGTTGCTACTCTTTCTCTTTAACAAAGAATATTATTTAAAAAGCTGTGGTCTTGGCCCATAAATGAATGTTAAGCAGAGAGTGAGATTTTAGTATTTTTTTTTTCCTTGTGTGTAGTCACACTGGGATAGAAGGGAGGGATGATGGTCTCCGAGAATCGAGCCATAAAAGGAGAGCTCAGCTCTCAGGCTGAGCTCTTTCAAAAGTGCTGTCAAAATGGGAGAAAATTTTCTCAACCTACTCATCTGACAAAGGGCTAATATCCAGAATCTACAATGAACTCAAACAAATTTACAAGAAAAAAACAACCCCATCAAAATGTGGGCGAAGGACATGAACAGACACTTCTCAAAAGAAGACATTTATGCAGCCAAAAAACACATGAAAAAATGCTCACCATTACTGGCCATCAGAGAAATGCAAGTCAAAACCACAATGAGATACCATCTCACACCAGTTAGAATGGCAATCATTAAAAAGTCAGGAAACAACAGGTGCTGGAGAGGATATGGAGAAATAGGAACACTTTTACACTGTTGGTGGGATTGTAAACTAGTTCAACCATTGTGGAAGTCAGTGTGGCGATTCCTCAGGGATCTAGAACTAGAAATACCATTTGACCCAGCCATCCCATTACTGGGTATACACCCAAAGGTCTATAAATCATGCAGCTATAAAGACACATGCACACGTATGTTTATCGTGGCATTATTCACAATAGCAAAGACTTGGAACCAACCCAAATGTCCAACAATGATAGACTGGATTAAGAAAACGTGGCACATATACACCATGGAATACTATGCAGCCATAAAAAATGATGAGTTCATGTCCTTTGTAGGGACATGGATGAAATTGGAAATCATCATTCTCAGTAAACTATCGCAAGAACAAAAAACCAAACACCACATATTGTCACTCATAGGTGGGAACTGAACAATGAGAACACATGGACACAGGAAGGGGAACATCACACTCTGGGGACTGTTGCGGGGTGGGGGGAGAGGGGAGGGATAGCATTGGGAGATATACCTAATGCTAGATGACGAGTTAGTGGGTGCAGCGCACCAGCATGGCACATGTATACACATGTAACTAACCTGCACATTGCGCACATGTACCCTAAAACCTAAAGTATAATAATAAAAAAAAAAAAGTGCTGACATTCACCATCACCTCTCAGGAATTCTGTTTTCTAGTGGTGGGCACATTATTAGTTCCTAGTAGAAAAAGATCACAGCAATAGGGACTCCTAATAGAGTCTCTTACCTTTTCAAAGGCTTGTGACATCTCCTGAGACTCTCTGAGACCCAGTAGATGAGAAGTTCAAAGTATCAATGAGCTCTTAAAATGAACATTTTTTCTCATTTAAAATATATTTTATTTAACCACTACTGTAATTATTTCATTAGTTACTATGTAATTTCAAGACTGATGCATGTTTATTGTAAAAGGAAAGAGACCCCAGAGAAAATCAAATAAAAATCCATGAACAGAGTAAACTGTTCTGCAGACCATAGGGATTGGTTTAGCTGTGATCCTGCAAAGGTTAAGTAGGCAAATAGAACAATTTACCAAACTGATATACAAATATCTAGAAATGGAAATGCCCTTGTGCACACAATGCTAGGTTGACAGGGTGCGAATGTAGAGCTGTTGGTGAGTCATCTTCTACCCCATGTGGAGAGAGACTTTGCAGGTCCAAATGAACACAGAAAAAAGCAGAGTTGAGAGAAGAAGAAAAAGAGCCTTAATGGTGTCACTTGAGCCCAAATATTTTACTATTTCTGCAAAAGTCCACTATTGGATTCCTTTTGTTGCTTAAATTGGTTTGAGCTGGGCTTCTGTAACTTGGAGTCGAAAAGGTCAGACAATACTTGCATGCCTTTGTCTTATTGTGAAGCACTGTGCATTCCATAAATTCCCAGTGACCTGGGAAATGACTGTCATGAGGTCATGGTTGAGCTTCAATGTGAAATGCAACTGGAAGTGCCAGAGAAAAACAGGGAATTTCTAATATGAGAAATAAAGATGAAGGGAGACTGAAACTAAATACTTATTAAATACAAATGGGAGAGTGGTAACTTTACAGTGGAGAAACCTAAATGACAACACCTTAACCAAGTGATCAAATTAACATCACCAGTTAAGGCATATTGATATCACGTATCCCTTGATATGATTCATTGAGAAGAGCATATCACATCTCTGGTATCCTTTTCAATCATTCCTAACTCAATCTAATCATGAAAAAGCATCAGACAAGCCCAAATTGAGAGAAATTCTACAAAATGACTGATGCTCTTCAAAAGTGTTAAGATCATGATAGAGAAAGACAGGAACAGCTATAGATTAGAGGAAGCTAAGAAGACATGATATCTAAATGCAATATGAGTTGCAGTATCAACTTGATGCAATTTAATGCAATATTAGATTCTTAAAGAGGACATTCACAGACAAAACGTGGTGAAATCTGAATGAAGTTTGTAGCATAGTTCATAATATTTTACCAATGCACTTAGGGGAAGCTGGTTGAAGGGTATATGGGAACTCTCTGAATTACTTTTGCAAGTCTTACATGAGTCTAGAATTCCTTCAAGATAAAAAGTTAGGACGAATAGTACACATAGCAACAAAAAAGAGTGGAGGAAATAATAAGGGTGATAGAAATGAAAGAGAAGTGGCCTTGGTCACCGTAGAAAGCCCTTGCATGGGGGCAGAATATTTCTCTAGCTTTAGTGGAGAGGAAGAGCTATCCAGTAGGAGCTGTTGGATGGAACCTCTTCCTCTATCTCCTTCATTCCATTAAGGTCCTGCTTTCTGCCTCAGGACTTCATCACAGATTTGGCTAATATCTGGCAGATCATTGGTCAATATTCTTAGTCTCTAGAGCTATTGAAATTCTTCATTCCTCCTTGTCTATACATTAGTATTTGAATGGAAAGTTAGGAGAAGGAATTTGTATTTTCTCATTGTCTTTATTGGCAATGTCAATATGATCAGGCATCTGTATTTTCTCATTGTCTTTATTGAGTAGGAGTACTTTTATGTAATCCAAGGAGTCCATTATATAGATGAATATTACAGTGATTCCTCATTGGACGGAAGCAGATTGCATTATTTGTAATTCACATGATTAGAATAGTACTTGGAACATAAGTAGATGCTCAGTAAATATCAATGTGTCTATAAAATAATTTTTGATGTCAGCTACATATTTGAAATCTTACTGAATATTTATAAAAATGTAGTGAACTTTGCAAACATATTTTTATTAAGCATGTAATTTGTACCAGCCACTATGCTAAGTGGCTTAAATAGGCATTCACTTTTTCAGTCTTCAAAACACCTATGAGGCAGGTATTATCATTTTACAGATGAAGGAAATGGGGCCCACAGAGGTTAAATAACTTGCCCATTTTACAGTAAGTTGCCAGCCTAGACTTCTAGCCCTTCTTTTTCTGACTCCTACCATCATATTCCTGACTACTACTCTCTACTGCCTTTCTGAGAAGATGTTAAGCATTCTCAATCAGTTTCAAAACTGATACATTAAAAGTGAATAATTGTATGATTTTGGTTTAAAAATATAAATGGGAGACTACCACGCAATAATTTTAATATTAGAAGCAATATATCCATTTGGCTACTAAATGCTTTGCTTGACTTCTGTTTGCTTCATATGTGCTTATATCCTTTATAATATATCTGAAATATTAAGAACAAAAGATAGGCATTAAATATACAGCTGCTGTTCAGTCTTAGATATGGTGCTAAGGTTCTTAGCTCTACAGCTCTACAGAGACAGTCTCACCAGAGCTGATGATCTGAGATGGTCACACTGATGGGAATGTATATGAAAGGCAAAAATAAGCACACGTATGTGCACACACACACACACACCACTAAGTCAGGATATGAATATATGTTAAGGTCTTATGTAATATGCAAGTACCTCTAAGTGAATTTTTGAATGCTCTTAAATACAATTAGAAAATACAGCATAGAATCAAAAGTTTTTATGAAACTCAAAAAGGTTAAAATTTCTAGGATTTTGTCTTGGTAGTTTGTTTTCTATTATAGTGCCCATTATTTTTTATGTGTTGTAAAATAAGCACTTAAAGAGCCAAGCAGGGGTCCCTTTTCTTTCTATATCTTATTTCTTTTCTCATTGGTCATTGCAGGACAAATACATCATTAAACACACAGAAGCCTTATTATTGCATAATATTTTGTGTCAAGCAGATATCTCTGGAGCAGTCAAAGCAGTTTGTTCCTTTGAGTGACAGAAGGACCTTGCTGTAGCTTTGCTTTATCTACTATAGTTTCTCAGCAAGGGCAGCCTTATGGGATGTATTCAGGTTGCCAGTTGATAAAAATGAGAATTTCTTCACCCTCTACAAGTTTTATGTCACTGCTGAAGAATGGGAGTTTCTGTTGCTGCAACAGGTTAGTATTCAATTAAAATGTGATCATTTCAAAATGAATAGTGAATGTGTATTACTCAGGATTGCCCCCTTAGGAAGCCAGTGTGCTTTGGTGACACTGGCATAATCGGCAGCTCTGGACTGGTCTAGTCTGGTGTAAGATTAGAGCCATCTAAGGAGAGCTCAAAGGCATCTTGTGCTGTCAGGGATCAATCCAATGAATCAGAGTGGCAGCTGAGATGAAAAAAGGCAGCTGCTGGCCCAACACCATGAGACTCAGAGTTATTTTTCAGGAAGCTCAAGTGAATTATTTCTTTTCAATGTGTGGCTCTCTCTGTGAATAGAACGCAGTGACATTGGGTGAAAAGGATAGACTTTATCAGGATTTGGCTGACTGAGTTATGGGCAGGTGTGCATGCTGGGAAGAGCAGGGATGGATGGATTGGAATAAAATATGACCAGTGGTCCAAGCTACTTCACAGCACCACAAAGCCATCTGTTAGGGCTCAACTTAGCATGACCATCATCTCCTGTAGGAAAAGCCAGAGTAAGGGTGCAAAGTTATAGGTGCATGAAGGGATTTCAAGAAAAATGCTCAATTTCAAAGACAAAATGAGCTAACCACTGGAATTTAACAAGTTAATGTCAACACACAATCATTTACAAAGGGGCAGGTCAGCAATTTGTTTTTAACAACTAGGTATGTTTTTAAAGAGGAAAATTACTTGGTAAGAATTATATCTTCTATCATTTTCTATCATCTTATTATGTGGATATTTATGGAATTAAAAATCAAAGTGTCTTAGATCAGGTTGAATTGTTCAGATTTATGTTAAGACCAGACATTTCCTGTAGTGGTTGGATCAGAGAGAGCCCAGGCCCTTTGTATCCCAGGCAGAGGGTCTGAATATGGAGGGAGAGAGATGACATAGAAGATACGGTTTAAAGCTTTTTGTTTGTTTTTTTGGATTCTTGGTAAAGGAGGTGATGTGGTTTGGCTATGTCCCCACCCAAATTTCATCTTGAATTGTAGGTCCCATAATTCCCACATCTTGTGGGAGGGACCTGCTGGGAGATAACTGAATCACGGGGCCAGTTTCTCTCATACTGTTCTCATGGTAGTGAATAAGTCTCATGAGATCTGATGATTTTATAAGGTGTTTCCCCTTTTACTTGGCTCTCATTCTCTCTCTTGCCTGTGGCCATGTAAGATGTCCCTTGCTCTTTTGCCATGACTGTGAAGACTCCCAGCCATGGGGAACTGTGAGCAATTAAACCTCTTTCCTTTACAAATTACCCGGTCTCAGATGTGTCTTTATTAGCAGTGTGAGAATGGACTAATATAGGAGGATTCTTGATTATTTTTTAGGAGCTTTATAAGTATGAAAATGCTATAGTCTTTTCTTTTGTCTCAGCCAACTCATTAATGTTTTTATAGTAAAAAGGTTTCCTTGGTATATTTTTCTGACTGTACCCTCTACTGTGCCATCACCACATAAACAGAAAGGTACCACTTTTTGTCTAGCGTGAGATTCAATAAACATGCGTTGAATGTGTGAGAGGAGAACATGACGCTGTGTATGTGGTGAGAGAACAGACACATAAATAAAACCCAGAACTCTTACACAATGCTCCTCCCCCTTTCTACCTTCAATTACTCCTCTATTTCTCATTGTTATCATTTTTTCAAGTACAGCCTCTTTTTTTCAGAGGAAAAATCACTCTTGTCAGGGTTCAATAGTCCTTTATAGGTGTTGATGGATTCCACCATTAATGGCCACTAGAGGTGAGACTGAACACTTACGAGAGCAAGAGATGAGCTGGTATCTTGGTGCAGGTAACATGGACTGTGGCCATGTGTAGAAATCAATCCTCGGGCTTTTGGTCATGTTAAAACTGGTTATCGAAAGTTTAAGGCAAAGTAGGAATGCGGGAGCAAGTCAGAAAGTCAAAGCAAGTCATGTCAAGAATGGGTTGTGCCTCAGTGCTTTTTGTGAAACAGCTCCAATAATAATCAGCGATTCCAATCTCTATCTCACTTCGTGATTTGACTATTGGGCATGCTTACTCAGGATGTTAAAAAGCTCGACTTACGTGATGCAAGTGTAAAAAAGGAAAAAAAAAAAGAAATAGCCTATATCATCAGCTGCCCTTCTTCTTCCAGTTCTTTCATCAGAGTGGAATATTTGCATGAGTATTTATATATATTTACACGTGGGATAGACGAGGCTTATGGGAAATGTGGCTTTGATTGCACCTTCTGAACCGTAGCTTGATTGCTCAGGTGTTTCACAGCATAAGTGGGGCCAGATGAGTAGAATTAGGCTTCAGGGCCAGGGTGACCAGTCAGCCCAGTTTCCCCAGGACTGGGGCAGGGTATAGAATGTGGACTTTTATTTTAAAATTGGGATAGTGCTGGGAAAATTGTCCTGATTTGTCTGGGACTGATAGGTTTGGAGGTTGACTGACCAGACTATATGTGCGTGTGTAATACTGTATTGACATTGTGTAAGAAACACCCGCCCACCCCCAGCCACTTCACTTGTGTTCATCAAAATGGATTAGCCTCTCTGTCACCCCTCTCCCCTGAGGTTGTTCTGTCAGATCACGTGGGGCTTATTCCATTCTAAGACCATGGCAGAGGAAGTAGGATGTATGCTGTTGGCTTAACGACTTCATCTTATGCAGGGAAGTAACATTCATGTATTAGAACACATATCTGGCTGGGTTTCATTTGCTGATACAAAATTACATTTTGATTCATGGTACATTTTGATCTGAAACATACCTACTAACTAAACTTTGATCAGTGCTATGGTCTCTCAACAAAGGGAGAAAATACACCTGTAGAGGAAAATTCTCACACATCTGTTTCACATTTCCTATCTCAAGTGCAAATTTAGATAATCATAAATAGAACTTTAAGAAATATCCTCTAAGGTTGTCATGAAAACAGCGTTGAATTCAGATTTGGGAACAAGGCCACCAAGTCAGGAACAAAGGCGAGTGAAGACTGAAAGTGGCAGTCAGAACAAACCAAAAATTGCCCATGGATTCTGCTCTGCATTGTGTTGGTGAGCCATGGTTCCCACTGCACTTTATTCCACTTCCTACATGAGTGGCTCTAATGCCCTTGAAGAACTTTTTGTGTGCAGAGTGGCTTTCTAGAAGTACTGGATATTTTCTTGCGGAATAGAGTGCTGAAGCATTTTTTGGTTACCTTAGCTTGCAGCTTACAATTCTTTCATGCAAATACTGTTTCAGTAAATACTGTTTCAGTACAGATTTGAAGTTATCAGTAGCAATTGAGAAAATAATTGAAATATGGGCATATCACAATTACCATTTGCAGCTATTATCTAATTTCTGCCCTTAGAATTTATTTGATCATGGGAAAAATAATAAAAGAATTTATTTAATCATGGTAAGTTAATGACAAAGTTACTTTTTCCCTCTGAGAAACTGCTTTTGGTTTGTTTGCTGTTTTCTGAATTCACCAACTTTTGAAATTACCTTCAGAAGACTATGTGGGTCAAAGGCTTTCTGTACTTAGATGGCACAATGTGGTTATAAACTCCACAGAGGATTTACCAGAGTTCCTTGTGTACCAACTATGCAGTACTTTAGTATTTACTACTTGAAGTGTGGTCTGCTGTGAGACAGCACCAGCATCCCCTGGGAACTTGTTAGAATTTTAACCCCAGGCCTAACCTCAGACCTATTAAATCAGAATTTGTGTGTTAACATGATCTCTAGGTAATTAGTAAGCACATGAAAGTTTGAAAAGTGGTGCTGTAGAGAATTTGGAGGAAAAATGAAGGGATGGCTCTAGTCATGTCAGTCCAAGCAATCTGTCATGCAATCATAGGGCCCATCCTCCTTGGAATCTCCAACCAAGACCTCTATTTGCAGTGGAACACACATCCTGCCATAGAACAGAATTCCTCCACGCATCAACGTCCCATGCGTTATGAATGTTGGTGCCACTTTTACTGTTGCAAACACATCACCACAGTTGGAAGTTGACTCTTGGTCTACTCCAGCAAAATGACAGCTGCAGTCCATTTCCCAAGCCTTCAACACTTTGAGCAAAGTGCATGTTTTGTAATATTGCATGTCATAAAGCAGCAGTTTGGAAGGGGGTTGGGCTGCAGTTATCTCAGAGGAGGGCCCAATAAACCTCTAGGAAGGAAATAGCAGCCATTAGATAGATAATTAGGACCTTCAACACTCTTAGCAGCAAAAGATGCAATGCTTTAGAATTATGCTGGTAGATAATAAGGCAGTGTCAACCCTGCTGTAGACTGAGATTGTTGAGTGGATAATTGGAAATGAGAGGCCAGTTTCTTTCTTATCATGGAAAGTTTTTTTTCTTTTGATTCATAAGTCATGCAGCGATAAGTTTTTGAAGTCATAAAAACTGAAGACTTGGAGGCATCAGCAAATTTTCCTCTATTGACTTTGTTCACTCAGAGCTTTTGTGTGTCTTCCAGGGCTACCAGTGCCACCTAAGTCTGAAGGGGTCCCCTCCCCATTGCATTTTATGTTAGTTGGACCCCCTGGGGTTGTGCAATGCTGCAACTCTGATTACATTTCCTCAGTGTAGACTGTAAGCAAAAAGGATATAAGGAGAGCGATTTCCGTTATTCAACAGATATTATAATTAGCCTCAACCCACATGCATATCAAAATCATCCCTAAGACTACAAGAAATCTGCTCAGGCCACATTTTTATAAATATTGATTCTGTAGGTCTGGGGAAGGATCCAGGAATTTGTATTTCTATTTATCTCTAGGTAATTCTGATGTGCTGTCAACTCTGTCTTTAGTGTTTAGTGCTGAGGCAGATATTTAAAATATTAAGACACTGTCTATGCCTTCAAGCATCTGCAATCCTAGGAGAGAGCTGTGCATATAAATGACACATAATGCAATACTAATTTAGGGCTGTGATAGAGACAAAGAACTCTAGAATGATTGTGGCAGAGAATGGAGCCAAACTCTTACTTGGTCATGTCTTTGTGTGTTTGTGTATATGTGCAGCTCTAAGCAAACCTGGGACCTCTGTGAGATCTGTGTTAGCTCCCCTCTTCAGTGCCCTATTCTGACTGACTTGTTGAGCTCTTGACCCCTTCCATTTCCTTCCCTTTCCTTTCTCCTTTTTTTTTTTTTTTTTTTAAAAACAAAACCAACCAAACAAACAAACAAAAACAGGGTTTCAGTCTGTTGCCCAGGCTGGAGTGCAGTGGTGTGATCTCAGCTCACTGCAGCCTCTACCTCCCAGGCTCAAACTATTCTCCCACCTCAGCCACCCAAGTAGCTGGGATTACAGGTGCGTGCCACCATGCTCAGCTAATTTTTGTATGATTTGTAGAGACAGGGTTTCACCATTTTGCTCAGGCTGGTCTCAAACTCCTGGGCTCAATCGATCCACCCACCTCAGCCTCCCAAATTGCTAGGATTATAGGCATGAGCCACCACACTGGGCCTCTTGACCTCTTTCCACTCCTACAGATAAACAGGCTCCTCTGGCCTGTCTCTGTAAACCCTGCTGTTGAAAAATGATCTACTTGTTCACACTGAGGTATATTAATAATCCTATTGTGTTCCTTTTTATGGAAATCTTTCATTTTACTAGACTGACTAAGACTACAATGGGACTTGAGGAATGGCAACCTGGGTCTGAGAGGGGTGTATGCTTGTGTGCGTGTGTGTGTGTGTGTTTGTGTGTACACACACACATAGATAGAGAGTTGGGAGTGCAAAGCCTTCTTGTAATCCTACCAGGTGGCCACCTCTTGTTACTGCATTAGAAGCTGACTGCAAAGTTTAGAAATTTAGTTAGGAAATGAGAAGAGAGGGATGGGTATGAACTGCTGCTAATGGCTTACAGTGGCTATTAGTTCAGAATGAAGCACTAATTCAGAGAAGTGCTGAGCAAGAGGAGAAAAGAGAATTAAAAGAAATAAAATGCCAATGAACAGTTGATCATGTCTTAATGAGCAGTGAGAATCAATGAGGTGAAAAATGTCAGCCTGCTCAAAATGATGCTTTCCTGGTTTTAAAAATAATCAGTAGGGTACCAGATTCATCCTATAATTTAGAAATGATTATCATATTTATATTTACTTGTGTTTTTTCACCATTAACAAATTATTGTTTCCTTGAATTCTTATTATGAAAATCGTATTTCCTTATTATTTTCACTTTATATATGAATGAACTGAGGAAAGGTTATTACTCCAAGGCAATCTAGATTTTTGATCACCAAATTCAGCTTCTGTTTTTCTGGGTAGCAAAGCCAGCACTTCTATATCTTGACCTCACAGCTATACCTTATGGGCAAGCTGTAGTGATGAGAAGATTATTAATATAATTCTCGTACAAGCTTCTCTGAAAGTAAGTAGAGATACAGTAGTAGAGAGTTTGGCTCTATTGCATGGGCTGCAACAAGTTTTAGAACTCAAGACCCTTTCCTTTTAGATTTATGTTCATTTTGATAGATTATTCGTCCATTGCTTGATGTACAGTTTCAGGGAGTGAAGCCAAAGAAGCTTAGAACTTGTCCTCTGAGAAGGCCATTTGCTACTGGTTGATGGGTGCCTAGGATGTTGACAGCTGACCCCTTGAATAGCTTTATCCTCATCACTTTACAACCACTGGATTTCCAGGCCTTAAGCTTTGTTGAGAACTCTCAACAAGTACATGCAGGTATTCCAGGACACTTCCAAATGTATTAATCTCTAGTGTGAGATGAACATGTTGCCTGTCCTGAGATTTCATTTGCAACAACTGTCATGCTTTCCTCTCTTGGAGATGCTGCTGTCAGGCATGAAAAATACAACACAAATTTTATGAGCAATAATCACACCTCCTCTGAATCATCTGTCTGAGTTCTTCCAGGTTTGAAATAACGGAACCTGCACAAGGACAATGGTAGGTGCACTAACTTATGTTGCTTTAGTTATCAGGAAGGTCAACCCCAGTTTAAATAAGAGCCTGGCTGATATTGCTTCCCAAAAGCTATGGGGAAGGCACTACATGCCCTTCTGATTTATTTGTCAAATATGTCTGAGATGACACACATCTCTGTTTGCTTTTATGTGAGAGAATATAACACGGCTGGAATTCAAAACACTAACGGAAAAAGTCAAGTGAAGTATTTGTTGATAGATTGTTTCCTCCTTGTACTTCGAAATGAACAAAGCCATCACTTTATGGTACCTGTCAGGATTTGAGATTCCACAAAAATTAAGATAGAAGTGGTAGTGAGGAATGCCTATGTATAAGATAAATCATCTATTTAGCAGCAGCTAATTCATCTGTAGACTGCTTTATAAGAAATACAATAGGCTTGGATCTCTCTTGCCCGTTTTTTTTCTCTCTCTCAGAATTGCGGCATGTCTTCCAAGGAAAAACTACATAGTTTTCTGAAGGTAATTTCAAAAAACTAAATCTATGGCAAGTTTTTGGATTAGAAAAATCTAGGCTTCATGAAGATAAGAGCAGAGATGTGGAAAAGTAAGACAAAGAAATCATCCAACAGTACAAGCAAAGAGGTTTGCCGTCTATCAATGAAAACTGATTAAATTTACATAAGTGCTAATCTCAGAAGATTAGTGCATTGACAATCTATAGTGTGTGCAATGGAACTTGAAAAGAGTACTAAAAAACTACCTCCTCACCATTTCCCAATGACCTGTACAATTAAGCAAATGATATATTCTTTGATTGCTTGTGTGTTGGCCTGGAGCACTAAATCTCATAGTTCATTAGTATGTGTTGTTAGATGTTTCAATTCCCAGCTACGGTGTTGTCTGGAAGAAACAGCCTCAGGAGGGTAGGTAGATTATGCAAACTATGGATTTTTGAATGTTTTCTAATTAAACATAGCAAGAAATCTATAATATGCCTTGATTTGCTTAAGTCCTTGTTAATAAAATTTCTAGAGTAACAGGAAGATGCATCAATATACTGTATGGCAAAGAGTTTTTAGCACTAATTCCAACCATGTCACACTCTAGCAGTCAGAGATCCACCTTCTTAATTCCACGTTGAGGTTTGGCATATGAGGAAAAAACCACAAGCCTTATTCTGGAATATGGTAAGATCAGTGGTTAGTTGTCAATTCCTATTTCATAGGAAGATTGAATATGATAATTGTAGATGGGGTGTTTATCCTTTCTCTTGACCACTTCGGTGAAGAAAGGCAAAATTAGGAATTGGCAAAATGGGAGTGAGAACTAGACAAAACTGAAAATAGCTGTGAAAAGAAAGGACTTAAAGCTGTATTCTGCATTGACTGCTCACTGATACCATTTTAATTTTGGTAAAAGGTGATAGTGTCCGTCCTTAATTTCTGAAGAGTTACAGAAGGCCTTATTTTTATTCTGTTTCATTACCAATAGTAACTATAATTTATATGGTATCTACTGTGTGCCAGACACTATGCTAAATCATACACATTATTCTCTGATCTTAAATCCAAACTTTCAGCTATATAATTCTCATTTTAGTAAGGAGAAAATTGAATAGGTGAGTGAATAGTTTGTGCAAGATAATTGCTAATGAGTAATGGAGTATTTTACAACTCATGTCAACCTGACTCCGGAGTTCTGCAATTCCAACTGCCATGTCTTTCCTTCCTACCCACCAACCTGGCCAAGTTTAGAAACTAAAATGATTACATGTGTTCTTTCTGAGTCCATCTTGGTACATAAAAATTTTTTTTTTGTATGTGATAAAAATGCCTTCCTATTTAAAATTCAGTGTTGGCAGAGTGTGGTGGCTCACGCCCGTAATCCCAGCACTTTGGGAGGTCAAGGCGGGTGGATCAGCTGAGTTCAGGAGTTCAAAGCCAGACTGGCCAATCTAGTGAAACCCCATCTCTACAAAAAATCCAAAAATTAGCCAGGCATGGTAGCAGGCACCTGTAATCCCAGCGACTCGGGAGGCTGAGGCAGGAGAATCTTTTGAACCTGGGAGGTGGAGGTTGCAGTGAGCCGAAATTGAGCCGTTGTCCTCCAGCCTGGGTGACAGAGTGAGACTCCATCTCAAAAAAAAAATTCAATGTCAAGTATTCTTAGTTCTTAGAATAGATAACTCACTTGTTATACCACTTTAAAACAGCCAGGGATACAAATGACAGGACAAATGGTTGCTGTTCATGTAGTTATTCTTAATTTGTGCAATGATTTTTTTTGTTTGTTTGCTATACTGGTTGTATTTATGGATACAAGGAAAAACACAAGACTAGATGTGATCAGTCAAATGTGCTAATTACTTATTCTGTGAATATGCATCCACACTATACACGGCAACATTAAAGGATCATTCCCCACACAATCCATCAATATGTAGCTGTCAATCTGTCAGTTAATTACAATTAATGCAGCTGACAAGGCGGAGCTCCAAAGCATATTAGCAATACTTTACATTCTCCAGTCATGACATTTAAGCCATCATACAGTGTGTGTGAATATATATTTAAAATAATGCATCCTTTTCTGCTAAATAATTTTGATGCAATGGTGACATGTTTCTCTGTTTTCTAAAGGGCTTATATCACTTCTGTCCTCCTTCCCAGCCAAGTAAAGTAAAGCAAAAGAGAAACAACTTTCAAAAGGACTGAAACACTATGGACTCAATTTCCATGTGCTGCACTAAATGGGGTCCTTAGAGCATCCCAGGAAAAGTTTCTTGCTGTCTTTGCTCTGATTTTATCAGTTAAAAAATTTAAATTTTGCTTATAATAGGCTGAAGTTCTTACAAGGAGGAGAATTCTCGAAGAATTTTAAAGAGAAATGATTAAAAATAAATGCTGCACATTGACAAATGTTTGCCTCTAGATTTTTTTCCTTTTAGTAATTGTATTCATCTTAACATATGGAGATTTACTGCATAATTATGTACCATCCTGAATATATGGCATTTCTGCAAACTGGTACAGACATAGGCAAAGGGATTGTAAGGACACATGTCTGAGAAGACCCAGGAACTCTCACGATTGGTCTTAGGACCCTCCCTTACTTCAGTAATGCAAAAATCCTCATCAAGAGTTTTTTTTTTTTTTTGGTCCTTTGTAAAATGGACTAAGCCAAAGTCTGCAGGGTCTCAGGGCATCCCCAATGCCTCAGTATCAAGCAGCTGCTCTATCCTGAAGAAGGCTTTGCATGTGGTTTCTCAACATTTCAGCTTTTCAAGTGGCTCCAGAGACCATGATCAGGTGTTCAAATCATACAGCTTTTTCTGCCTTCTCGCCTGTTTTCTTTCTTTCTTTCTTTTTTTTTCCAGTTGAGACTTCCAGTGGGTTGTTTCTCAAAAGGAAATTAGGAGACAAGGATTCATCTTAATCCATTGGCACTCTGAGAACTACCTAGTTCATAGGTACCTGACATTATCATCCATGTTCCTATGCTTTCCTGCTCATGCTTAGAATAATCAGCAGATGATTGTCAGTGAGTTGAAAGTAATTACATAGAAATACCATGTTGGCTAGCTCAAGGTGCCTTGTACCTCGCAGCTGTTGCAGGATATTTTTTTTTACCCCTTCGGGGGATGGGTGACAGGGATGCCCCATTTACTCCTCCCATTGTGCTCAATCCCTTGTGGGAGGGAATGCATAGGTGAGTGAGTACAGGAGCTAGCCAGCTGCTTCAGCACTGGCAGAAGCAAACTCCATTTACTCAGGCCTGCTGCACCCTACCCCTTGTGGGAGGGAGCATACAGGTGAGCAAGTGCAGGAACCAGCCGCTTTGGTGTTGGCAGGAGCAAACTCCATGCAGGCCCTGTGGTAACATACAGGTACAGGTGCCTGTGACCTCAAAGCCCTAGAGGGTGTGTTACTGTGCTCTCTTGGCTCCACTGTACGCAGATAGCAGTGTGTTGTCAGCTCAGTGGGCCCTTTGCCTTGTTATGTGGGGTGGCTGTCCTCCACTAATGAGGGCAAAGGGCCAGTGTGACAGCCTTTTTGGGTACCCACACTTGGTGTATCCTGAATTCTTGTCCAGTGGCCAAGAAGAATGAAGTCACACAGACAAACTGAAGGATGGTGAATGCAGACAATTTTACTGAGCACTGAAAGTGGCTCTCAGCAGACAGGGGAGCTGGAAAGAGTACGAGAAGGGCAGGTCGCTTTCCTCTGAAGTCAAGTCACCTCTCTGCCTCTCTCCTTCGAAGTCAAGTTGCCTCTCTCTAATGTCCAGCTACTTCTCAAGTCAAGATACCTCTTTTTGATGTCCAGCCACTTCTCTCTACTGGCTGAGTCTAGGGTCTTTATAGTCACAGGATGGAGGGTGGGGCAGGCCTTAGGTAGTTTTGGAAAAGGCAACATGCAATTGGTAAAAATACAATATTCGGAAAGAACCGATTGGGATAGAGTGGGCAAACAGGGATAGAAGTTCTCACTTTGGGCCATGGGTTTCAGGCTTTTCAGCTTGAAGGTGGGGCTTTGCCAGGGATCTGTCCCTGTCAGCTGAGAGTTTCTCTGCCTCCTGTCTCTATCACAGCCACTAGACTGTGGGCCAAAAGAAGCCATTGTTGGGAAGTATATCCCATGCCATTGATGTATCACATTGCTCCTTTCTTGGTCATCTCCTAAGAGCATTGCAAGGCTCCTCTAAGTATTTCCAACTCTTTGCATTCAGAGTGGAACAGACTTTGACAGTAATGTTTTCTGTAGAAAAGGCTCTGCTTCTCAGAATACTCAGTTCCTATTCTCATTCTATTCCTCTCTTCCCTCATTATTACATTTTAGCAATAGGTTGAACATGATAAAATAGCAGAAATGAAGGGTTAATGATTAAAGTACTTTAAAACCTTTACTCATAGAAAGAAGGAAATTACATGTTTGATCTGTCTCTTACTTCAATGATTAAATCTTTTTGTGAAATTGTAACAATGTACTCATAAGAATTATTCTCTCTTTTCAATGTGAAAGAACACTTTACAATTAAACCCATTGCATCCCATCAAGATTTCCTCTTAAGCAACATAATTGTTCTGTCCTATTCATGGTATATTTTAATATCCTCCTTGAGACTAATTTTGTTTTCATGTTGTCAAATGTTTTTGAAATGACCCATGTACGACAACGTGTAGATCATTGTGATTTCTAACTTCAAGAGTGAAAGTATAATGAAAGAAAATATCTTTTTGTTACTAAGTTTGTAGGAAGAAATTTGGGATTCTTAAGCAGGGAAGAATGCTATTATGTATTATTTATCTTCCTAAGCATGATATTTAGAATTTCCTAAAACATACTTCTTGGAAATTTCTGTTTACCTTCTTTCAACCATGATCCATGGAAATTGTTCTTTTTGTGAATGATAGTTTGTTATTAGCTTGAATTCTTAAAAAGTGTGTTTTTAATTTTTATGGATACATAATAGTCGTACATATTTATGTTAAAAAGGATGCTATAATGTGACATAGTTCCTGGGGAGTGAACTCTGTACAATTTCAAGCATGTCAGTTTGTCTGTTGTGATTTATCTATGTCTAGCAATGGAAGGATACATGTTGCATTGCATAAAATGAATTGTGGTGACTTTCTGGGCCAGGCTACAACCTAGGAAGAGTAGTAATTACTAACCACACAGAGGCACCCACTTCTTTAATTTTTGTCTTAATCATTTATTTTTACTTTACCTTTTTTTTTTACTGGAAATAAAATCAAAATTTGCAACTTCAGGACTTAATATTTTAATCCAGCACCATTTAGAAATTTTCAAACTGTTAGATCACCAGCCTTAGAAACCTTATGAATTTCCTCCACTTTAGTAGGAGCGAAAGTGAGAAAGCCAGCTCAGTTATGGCCAATTTGGCAATTTCCAGACTGATCGTCTGTGTCCAGCTTGTAGTTTTTCCTTCTATTTTCTTCTATATGATAATTTGCAGTGAAAAAATTATAGTTTAGAGAATACTTATTTTCAACTTAATATATACCTGCTTGCACAAAAACAGTTACTATAAGCATAAATCTAGAGGAATTCTGATGTCGTTATGTTTCTAGTGCCTTTGAGAATTTGGAGAGGGCTTGGCTCCATTGTGCCTTCAAAAAACTAATTTTCTTTAAGGTATTTGTTAACAAGTTAGTGTTTGTTCATTTAAATACAGCCATTTGTAAACCCTAAATTTAACTAGGAGGTGGGGCAGATGGGAGATTCATAGTCACTACATAAAAGAGCTTCAAGAAGATGTTGTCAATTTAGAGGATGACTTTTGTGTTGGTTTTCTTCCTTTTATTTGAGTGAAATGCTTTTGGAAAGAAAGACTGAAAGAAAAGAAAGGAAAAAAGGAAGGAGGGAAGAAGGAAAAAAAAGCAAGCAGGATTTCTATTAGTAGTTTTCTCTACATAGACTAGGAAAATACAGTAAAATAATGGCCAATTTATAAACCTTGAGCATTTATTGTTGCTAATCATCACTACTGATGATGGATTCTACTGTAGGTTCATCATGTATAGGTAGATATGTCCAAAGTCCATTGGCCTTATTGGAACAATGCAAATGAAAATTAGGACTGGCATGAACATCTGTGTATATGAACAATCATTTTATTGTAGAGCTTTAATAAACATTACTGATCTGTAGGGTGTTACTTCAACAGAAATTATTCATTTTTTATCTTTTTTTTTCTTTTTTTTGCTAACTGTTCTGCTTGGGAATTGTAGTAAGACACTGTGTTAACTTTCAATGCAGTTACTTTGAACACTTCTCTCTCCCAAAACCTCCTGCAGGTTAGCCCTAAGAAGCTTACCATCATTCTCATCACTGTAATCCATCAGAGGAGAAGTAAACATGGCTTTGGCCCTTGGAAAAGTGATTTCAACTCTAACTTTGTGCTAGGACATTAAAAAACCACAGAAAGAAAGTCAGTGCAATTATCTTGTAGGCATACAGGCTGCCACCAAGTGTGTATAATGTCTGACCAAGCTATAAATCAGCAGAGCATGACAGGCTGATTCCCATTATCAAGAACCTCATGGGGCATCACAGTTTCATTGTAGTGGAATTTTGTTATTTTCAGAACCTTTGTAAAATTATCTAGTTTTCAGGACTATAGATGACATATGTGGCATCCAGTTTTCTGGAGGTCATAAGAAGGTAGAAAAGACCTACCTTGGAAGTAATAAAAGAGTACAGCAAGGTTGTTGAATATAAGATCAACATATCAGAACCAATTTCTTTCCTACAACCTGGCAATAACCCATTAGAAAATAGAATAGAAGAAAGGATTTCATTTAGAATTGCAATAATATCTATATAGTATCTAAGAATAAACCTAACAAAGAATGCAAGAGCTTCAAGGAGAAATGTTTAATGAAAAGGCTAACTTTAAATTAATACATTTACCGTGATACATTTATATCCAGAATCACCCACAAAATATATTTCAATGTATTTAATATAAAAGTATAAAAATGGACTAGAAGGGATATGCATCAAACTTACGCTTTGGAAATTAGGTTTGGAACTGATATTGGAATGACGGTCAAAGGAGACTTTAGTTTTATCTTTATATTACAAAAAGTCTTTTTGTTTTATTTGCAATCTTCAATTTTTTAAAAATAATTCACTCATATATTGTGTATTGAAAAAGTTTATACATGGAAATATTAGAACACTAGAAGCAAATAGATTAGAATACCAATTCTGTATGCTGAGAATATGGATGACTCTTATTTTCATTTTCTTTTTTGTTTTAATATTTTCCAAATATTATCTCCCATTGTCTCAGAAAAAAAGGTGACTTACTATAAATTCAGTCAGAGAAGATTAGGGGCTAAAGCCAGAATATTAGGCAGAGGAGAAAAGAGCCAGATGCATCACGACATTGTAAAAAAAATGTTATAAAACAAAACAGAATTTGTACTCATCAAGCCAGGGTTGATGGTCTTCACTATGGAGTTCAGGCAAATTGTTTGTTTGTCCAATGTGGTTAATGATGAGTAGGGTCCCTCCATTTTCCACCGTTGTGCTTTTCCTGTTAACTGCTAGATCAAAAAAAGGATCCCTTCTAAAATTTCTTTCTAACTTCCTAGAATATTACCTGACATTAAGTTTGTATGTTTGCAATTGCTTTTCTCAGTTAAATAATTATGGATAAAAACTTTGGTTCTATTGATTCAATACCTAGCTGTGCTTTTTTTCCAAGTATAATTCTATTTCCTTGTACTTAATGGAAAGCAGCATTATTATCCAGAGAATATCGAGACCATGAACCTCCCTGCATAGAAGAGGCAAAAACAGAGAGAGAGAGAGAGAGAAGAAAAGCACTGTAATTCACTTGAGAAACGGCAACAGGAGAAAATAACTGTGGCTGGGCAACCTTGAAAAGTACAATATGTTAAAGGTAGTTAGCAGTAATACTATTTTTACTGGACAGTTTTATGTAGGCACAGAAGCGATTAGAATTGGGGGAAGGCAGAGATGAAGCCAACATGCCCAGGGTGGCAAGGCCTTTTATCCGGTTACTCAGAATATGAATGGAGCTGTTTATGTCTCTGCAGTGAGTGGGTTTCATTTCCCTGATGCAGTGTGTCTCCCGGGCTTGTTTCCTCACCTTCTTTCTCTTTTCAGCATCGCCCTTCTCCGGTGCTCACCATGGCTACCTCTTCAGCTGCACCTAGGGCCCTGGAGACTCATCTCAAACATTCTACAAGCAGCAATTCCCAGCTGGTTTTAACTGTTCAACCTAGAATGGAGACTGCATGTATTTAAAGAGAGGTATCAGAGAGTTCAGCCATTTCATAATGACTCAAAAGCTTTAGGTATCACATTTTAGATTACTTCAGAGAAGGAGAAGCTGTGGCTATCACAAGTGAGTGTGATACCTGCATGCCCCTCTTCTGTCTGGGTGCATTTTAAATATGAGATAGATAAATCCTTTCTGGAAAGCACGGACATAAAAAAATCAATAATCAATTCACTTTTACCTATTGCTGCATAATAAAGCAGAAGATAATAAAGCAGAAGAATTTCACTTTTCTTCATAAGAATTTTTCTTTTCCCCAAATACAAATTTTCTCTCCAAAGGTTTTCTTTTAGTTCTATAGAAGAAGTAGGCTTCAAGTAGATTCTAATATGTTGTTAATTCCCATGGTCCTTATTTTAATGAGTGGCACTGGTTCAAGGTAGAAACATCATAGCAGCTAGCCTAGAGCTAGGGGCCAGGGCCTAGAGTGGCCCCAGTGGATGGAAGCAGGTCGCTAGTACTGACAGTGAACATTCAGAACAGTGAGTTAGGAATCTGTGAACCCAGAGGGCTTCCTATCTATCAGTAGTTATGAATCTCACATTTATGGATTTGGTGCTGGTACTTCAGAGAAAATGAAGGCTATTTCATAAAAGAACATTGCTCGAAAAATTTCGTAGAGAATATGCTTTTCATAATAGCAATGAAAAGTAGAAGTTGTATGGAGAATAAAATCACCATATGCAGAAAAAAAGGTTTAACTGAAAATTCAGCAGCGAATACAATAATAAGCAGAAGGCATTTTATGGATTTTTTTTTTTTTCAAAAATCATCCAATTCTGATTTGGTCTTAGTCTGAGTTTGATAACTGGTTACCATTCCTGTGCCGTGTTGTGTAGACTCTCATTTGCTCAACATCATTGGGTAATGATGTATTTTGTGTGCACACATTTCCTAGGTAATTGAAGACTAACCTTTCAAGAATTAAAACGTCTAATACAGCTTATGTAAAAATCTTTTCACTTTATAATCCTTTAAAATTGAGTCCACTGAACACTGTTTAGCATTTTCTTGACAACCAAGATTCATCTTTGACAATTTCATGTATTGTATTCTGGTGAAATGCAATGATGTTTCTCCTGGCATGTTGTTTACGGTGGTTTATGTCCATACTAACTGATGCTGGATTGTTCTGTTTGAGGTCTGTTGTCTTCCTCCTCCCCAGCCCCCGCTGCCCCCCAGTTCTCTCTTTTGTCAAATTGTAATGTTATATTGACTATGTCAGTGTGTTCTCCTTTCTGGTTTATTAAAATTTTATGTGGAAAGAGAAACCAGATAACCAAATGTATTAGAAGAAAATAAGGGAATAGGTATATATATGGGTTCTGAGGATCTCTGTAATGAGTAAAGTTCATGAACTTTCCATTGTATATATGTTGTGGAATTTATCCTCCACCTTTAGGAACAGCAACCAAGCTTCTAGAGAAATGGCCGATGTTTTCTACCTTGGCCAGTTCCTCATACTTCTTAACACACTGATTTTTCTCCCCTTTAGAGACTGAGACTCCTCTTACTTTATTATAACATTTTCTCTTTTAATTATTCCTTCTCAGTTCTCTTTGGTGCCTCTTCGTCTCCTCTTTTGTATGACATTTAAGTCTCAGCCCGCATCTTTCTGCTCTGTCTTGACCAGCCATCAGAAGGCGGTATTGCTCAGGGACCTTGGGGCCTAATATTGGAAGGGAGAAAGACTAGTGGGAGCAGGAATGGTCAGCAGAAGGAGAAAGAGCTCAAAAGGCCAGGGAATGGAGCAAGCTGCAACTCTGGGAGACTGAGTGTGTGATATGGTCAGATAAATAACAGGATGGTAGTGGAAGGCTAATCTGAATAGATGTAGAAGCTAGGGCCAGACTCAGCTAGGAGATTCAGGTACAAGGATGCATCAGAGTCCAGGGAGGATACTCGGTAGCTGACAAAATGTGAACACTGGGCACATACCACTCCAGCAAGCATCTTTCAGAAGCTACTTAAGGTCCAAAGGTGGAGAGAATACAACTGAGCTCTTCAAGTTCAAGCTCAGAGCAAAGTGACTAGCACAGAACTCTGCTAGCTCCTAGCTGCACCACCCTATTTCACTCTCTATTTTAGAGAGAGGATCAGTATAGGTTCCAGTCTATTTAGAAAAGCGATTGAGGAAGGGAAAAGCAAATATAGTCATGTGCTGCACAGTAATTTTATTGAAAGTTCCATCGCCTCAACCCATGATAGGTTCCATACTGATGTTCCTTCAATATTTATTGAGTTTCAGGTATGGGCCAGGCTCAAGTTGGGCATATTGTGGATACAATGATGGGTAGGTAGACAAGGTCCCTATCCTTAAATTTAAGCCAACACCTGCCACAACCTTCTAAAGGACAACAACAATATGCCCCTGCCTAGCATAATGCAACTATTTTTGGTATACATGAAATCCTTTCCCCAAAAGGTAGGACCTAAAATGCTATCAGTTACCACATCATCTCTGAATGATGTTTATTCCTTTTCCAGCTTAGTTACACTCTTAAATCACAATCCTACAGGATATAGTATAACTTGGTTAAGTCATTGACAGCATACTTTATATAAAATATTAAGGGGAAAAGGAATGGAGAAATTGTTTAATAATACAAATACAAATATTTAATATATTAAGAGCAAAGAAGAAAAATATATAGCGCCTATTGTCATTCATTTTGGAACTGATCATGATGCTATAATATAATTGTGTATTTATGTCTTCCTTACTATTTATTTCATGTTTCCTTTTTCCAACATCAGCACCTAACTTAGTTTCTTGTTTTGTTTTGTTTTTAATCTGGGTTAGTTGGGATAACTCTAAACCTCAGCGTTGAGGACTACAGGGTATTCTTGCTTGTACTGGGTTATTATAGTCTCCCATGAACTTTTACTCTGGGACATGGCATTGCCAGGAAGGAGATGCACTTCCCCTTCAAGAGCGATTACTCCATATACCGTAGCAACCTTTTTTTTCCCTATTTGTTCATGACTTAAACTGCTTATAATGGCCATTGGACTGTCTTGATTTCAAGCTTAGTGGAACCAATAGTTTGGTCCCTGCTGGAAGCATTATTCCCTAGGGTACTAAGACAGCAAAACCAGTAAAAGTCAAAGCTATGGCTTGTGAAGTAAACTTTTGTTTGTAATTACATGTAATGATAAGAAGTGTCGCTCCTGCTAGACACATGAATTCTATCTCTAAAAGAAAATGTACCACATAATGATTGCTGATTCAGAATATATATCATAACTAGTTCTGCAGTAGGAGGACACCCTGACTTTACGCGGTGTTATCTTCAGGCTGGAGCTGTAACTAAGTCCTTAAGCCGGACTGTTGTTCTGTGGAGTCACTGGCTTTTGTGTGATGATATGTGAAAATAACAGGAAATATAGGTATCAACTCATTACCTCATTTTTAGGAGCCATAAAATGCAGTTCTCAGTCAGCAGCAATACTGGCTGGAATAATGTCAATACTGGAATAACAATAATGGCATAGCAAAAAAGGCATTTAACAAGCCCACGGATGGCATTGTTGACAGAAAATGTCTTTATTGCAATGTAGACCAAGCGATCTCCATGATGAAAGGAGTTTAATCATCTTGCCAGCAGATGGCTGAGTAGTTGTTCTAGAAGTCTCATCATTGTTGCCTGTTTTTGACAGAAAGGGCACTCA
Organism: Pongo abelii; assembly: GCF_028885655.2. Lineage (NCBI taxonomy): Eukaryota > Metazoa > Chordata > Mammalia > Primates > Hominidae > Pongo > Pongo abelii. The sequence goes on from NC_071999.2 coordinate 65,996,931, forward strand.
GTAGCCATGGTAAACAATGATGATTGGGTGACTAAATCATCGATGATTGGAAGACCATGTTGTTATCCCATCTATTGCCTCCACTCCTACAGCCATGGCTACTTTTACATGGTCCCATGGATTAAACACTGGAGTGACAGTGAAAATCCAATGACTGACATCCACAGGATGATTTACCCTTTCCATTGGCTTGGTAGTTGTCTTCTGATGAGTATTTGCATACACACAAATACAACATAAATATTTGTAGACTTTGTGTCCATTTTGTAAAATTGATTCATATACCTTTTCCCAAACCTTTTTGTCACCAGTCTTCTATTCTTGTTCTTTCTAAGACCCTTACTACCTAGTCAGATCGTCCCATTAGTCACTGTGGACCATCTCTTCTTCCACGAGAAGTAGACAACCATAGGTACCACTCAGAGTTTTTTCCACTCTGATGACTGCCCTTTTCACTGTCTTTTAGAGCCACAAAGAATATGGGATTTGAATCTGCAGTGATTTTGTTCACATTGCTATAGCTTTTGAAGCTTGTTAATTTGCTAACTATTGTAATTTGTTTTAGATATTCTATTGTTATTTTTATTGAATAGGGAGGAGTAGATGTTTTTGATATTTCCTATAAATTGCTATGTATATACACAATAGTAAGAAAATCCGTACATGTTGTAGTTAAGAGTGAAATATATTTATTTCATTTCAGAATCTATTATTTAAAGAAGAATTGGGGAAGACTAAGTTGTCTTTTTTGAAGATCTCACAAAATGGATTCCATTTTAGAATATCTCTCAAAATTTCAACAGAATAAGCACAGTGAATGCCCTCCATTTTGAAGGATAAGTCATATGTCAAGTAAAATGTCTCAGCATATGACAACATCTTGCAGAAAGATTTTGACCTCCAGTGTGTATCATTGTGATCATGGGGATATGTTCTAGTTGGTGTGATTTTTCTTATTTGTCAACTATATGACAGCTCTAAATTGTAAAACACATCAGTTAGACTCGGTTTTTGAATATATGATATTACTTTGAAGATGCTGGCCTCACAAACTGAAACAGGAATTTCAGTAAGATCAAAATAGGGCCCTTTAATCTGTGATCCAGATAATCTTACCCTAATGGTGTTTGTTTTATGTTTATTGAGTTGAAAATAGTACTAACGTTTAGGAGGAAAATAACCCAACCTAATGATGTCTTCTCTTTTGATAAGGACTTTGTACTTGTCTATTATTTATGAAACACCTTGATAAATAAGATAGGCTTACAGTTGATAGAATATACAGTTCTTTGATTCTACAAATAGTAGTAAGTTGAAGAGATACACTTTCAAAAATGAAATTACATTTTAGTAATGAAATATGCTTGACAATTCCATAAAACTCAGTAATATAGTCAAAGAAATGAACAGTATACAATTTATTCTCCTGAAATGCATGTTTATTTAGTGTGGATTAATTCATATGCAACTGTTAAATAGGGAGCTGATGCCAGCATTGCATGGAAAGTGTGCTGTGTATGTTCCAGCATGTTAACAGCCCATAGCTCTTAGATGTAAACCTTTTCATAATTGAGGAGAAAGCCTTAGCAATTAGGAAGATCTTAAGGAAATAATTGAAAATCCTACAGCAGTGACTTCCTTTCTTGCAAGAAAGTGCCTTTGTGGTTTAGTGGCTTTAAAAAATGGGACGATTTCCACAATGTGATGCTCTCTCTGGGGAAGCTGCAAATGCAAAAGTAGCAGCTGAGAATACATTTCTCCCAGGTTGCAAACATTGTTGGGGAAGAATATCCCCAGGTTGAATTTTTAATTTTCATATAATTGGCCTCTTAAAAGGGAATTATTCATGGATTTATGTCTCAAAGTAGTAGACACAAACCTAAGGGTATAAAAGATTGCAGAATGGACCAGATGATATTAAGTGCAAATGCCCATGGAAGCTTTATTTTACTAGTAATTTATCAGGATATATCAGAATAAGCACAGATAAATGCCCTCCATTTTCTTCAAGGATAAGTCGTATGTCAAGTAAAATGTCTGAGCATATGACAACATCTTGCAGAAAGATTTTTGACTTCCAGGGTGTATCACCATGAAATGTTCTAGTTGGTGTGATTTTTCTTATTTGGATTTATCAGGATATAGTGATTTTTTTTTTAATCTTTTGGTTAAAGAGTCCTATGGGTTTTTACTGCTATACCACAACCCTGTTTTCTCAATAAGCACATAAGTTTTTTTTTGTTTTTTTTTTTTTTCTAAAAAAGGCATATGTAATAACAAATTGTATGTGTCAGCTTGGTTGGACTAAGGAATGCCCAGGTAGATGATAAAACATTACTTCTGCGTGTGTCTGTGAGGATGTTTTTGGAAGACATGAGCATTTGAATCGGTGACTTGAATAAAACAAGTGGCCCTCCCCAGTGTGGGTGGGCATCATCCAATTTACTGAGGGCCTAAATAAAACAAAAAGGCAGAGGAAGGGTGAGTTTACTCCCTCTTTTTGAGATGAGACAGCCATCTTCTTATCTCTTGCCTTTGAACATTAGCACTTTTGGTCTCAGGCCTTTGGACTGAGACTGAATTACACCTCGAGCTTTTTTGTTCTCTATCTTGCAAAAATGGCAGATCATCTCAGCATTCATAATCATATGAGCCAATAAATCTCTCTTCTCTCCCCCCAATCCCTCTCCATATAGATCTATATTAGTATACATATATATGTATGTATATCTCCTATTGGTTCTGTTTCTCTGGAGGACCCAAACTCATACAGCATATTTGGGTGTAGGGCAAAAAGGCCATTACTTGGACTAGGAAGACTGGTATGAACCTTTCTTTGTGTAAGAGACAAAGATTTGTAGTGAAAATTCATTGTTCATGGTTCACTTTATATTGTTCAGATAAAAAGGAGATTATATATGTGAAATTGCTTTATATATTTTAGATCATTTGTTTTCTTGTTGGGAAATATCTGAAGAGTAAGATTCTCTATAAACTCTTCTTTGTTATTTTTTACTCAACAAGCCTTTAAGAAGTGCTACCTCTATATGAGGAACTGTGTAAAGTGCTGAGGGTAAAATGAGTAAAATCATCATGCTCCTGCCTTTGTGGACAGGACCATGCCTTACAATTCCATGGGGGAGATGGAGTTAAGTAAGAGAATCTCAGAAATGGTTGTTAAGTTAAAGGCCATAAAGGAAATGAATATGTGACATGAGAGTACATAATAAAGTATCTTGCTCTTGACTAGGGCATTGAGGACAGCTCCTCTGAGGAAAGGCCACTTGAACTGGATTAGCATAAATAGTTAATTTTGTGTGTGTGTGATATGGTTTGGCTCTGTGTCGTCACTCAAATCTTATCTTGTAGCTCCCATAATTTCCACATGTTGTGGGAGAGACTCAGTGGGAGATGATTGAATCACGGAGGAAGGTCTTTCCCGTGCTGTTCTTGTGATAGTGAATGGCTCTCATGAAATCTGATGATTTTTAAAAATGGGAGTTTCCCTGTACAAGCTCTCTTTTTGCCTGCTGCCGTCCACATAAGATGTGACTTGCTCCTCCTTGCTTTCTACCATGATTGTGAGGTCTCCCCAGCCATGTGGAACTGTAAGTCCAATAAACGTCTTTCTTTTGTAAATTGCGAGTCTTGGGTATGTCTTTATGAGCAGCATGAAAATGGACTGATACAGTAAATTGGTACCAGGGGTGGGGTCTAGAGGATGGTGGCCCTCTTCTCACAGCTACATAGGTGCTGCTTCAGGAGGGACCCTTTGTGGAAGCTCCCACCCTACATTTCCCTTCTGCACTGCCCTAGCAAAGGTTCTCCATGAAAGCCCTGCCCCTTCAGCAAACTTCTCCCTGGGCATCCAGGCATTTCCATACATCTTCTGAAATCTAGGTAGAGGTTCCCAAACATCAATTCTTAACTTCTGTGCACTTGCAGGCTCAACATCACATGGAAGCTGCCAAAGCTTGAGGCTTGCACCCTCTGAATCCATAGCCTGAGCTTTATGTTGGCCCCTTTCAGCCACAGCTGGAGTGGCTGGGATGCAGGGCAGCAAGTCCCTAGGCTGCACACAGCACGGGAACCCAGAGCCTGGCCTACAAAACCACTTTTTCCTCCTAGCCATCCAGGCCTGTGATGGGAAGGACTGGCATGAAGACCTCTGATATGCCCTGGAGACATTTTTCTCATTGTCTTGGAAATTAACATTCGGCTCCTTGTTACTTATGCAAATTTCTGCAGCAGGTTTGAATTTCTCCTTAGAAAATAGCATTGTCAGGCTGCAAATTTTCTAAACTTTTATGCTCTCCTTCCCTTATAAAACTGCATGCCTTTAACAGCTCCCAATTCACCTCTTGAATGCTTTGCTGCTTAGAAATTTCTTCCGCTAGATGCCCTAAATTATCTCTCTCAAGTTCAAAGTTCTACAAATCTCTAAGGCAGGGGCAAAATATGTCCAGTCTGTTTGCTAAAAGATAACAGGAGTCACCTTTGCTCCAGTTCCCAACAAGTTCCTCGTTTTCATCTGAGACCCCAGAGTGGTAGATCCACTGACAACTTGTACCATGTACCTAGAAAAGCCACAGACACTCAATGCCAGCCTGTGAAGGCAGCTGGAAAGGAGGCTGTACCCTGCAAAGCCACAGGGGTGGAGCTGCCCAAGACTATGGGAGCCTATACCTCTTGCATCAGCATGACCTGGATATGAGACATGGAATCAAAGGAGATCATTTTGGAGCTTTAAGATTTGACTGCCCTGCTGGATTTTGGACTTGCATGGGGCCTGTAGCCCCTTTGTTTTGGCCAATTTCTCCCATTTGGAGTGGCTGTATCTATCCAATGCCTGTGCCCCCACTGTATCTAGGAAGTAACTAACTTGCTTTTGATTTTACAGGTTCATAAGTGGAAGGGACTTGCCTTGTCTTGGGTGAAACTTTGGACTGTGTACTTTTGAGTTAATGCTGATGTGAGTTGAGACTTTGGGACTGTGGGGAAGGCATGATTGGTTTTGAAATGTGAAGATATGAGATTTGGGAGGGGCCAGTGGTACATGATATGGTTCGGCTCTGTGTCCCCACTCAAATCTTATTCTGTAGCTCCCATAATTCCCATGTGTTGTGGGAGGGTCCTTGTAGGAGGTGATTGAATCATGGGGGTGGGTCTTTCCTGTGCTATTCTTGTTATAGTGAATGGGTTTCATGAGATCTGATGGTTTTTAAAAATGAGAGTTTCCCTGCACAAGCTCTCTTTTTGCCTGCTGCCATCCATGTAAGATGTAACTTGCTCCTCCTTGCCTTCCACCATGATTTTGAGGCCTCCCCAGCCTTATGGAACTGTAAGTCCAATAACCTCTTTCTTTTGTAAATTTCCCAGTCTTGGATATGTCTTTATCAGCAGCATGAAATGGGTAAATGGACTAATACAGTGTGTGTATGCTTGTGTGCGTGCACGTGCATGAACAGCCTCATTCCAGGCAGAGGCACAGGCTTGTTCCACATAAGGATGTAGTGTGTACAGAGGTCTTATGGCAGAAAAAAGGACTGATGTTAAAGGATTTGGGAGAAAACTAATGTGCTTGTGTTCCCAGCAAGAGTAGAGTTTGATAGGCAGGGCAGAGATCTGGCAAAGTCTCATGGTTCATGCTAATTCTGTTGAGGTTAAATTCTGTTAAGAACATGGAATTCACTGAAGAATTTTAAGTGGTGTAATCAGATTTGCATTCCAAAAAGATATCTCTTACTGCTGGAAAGAACAAATTGTAAAGAGGCAAGAGAGATCTTGGAGTCCAATTAGGAGGGTATTATAGTAGACTAAGCAGTTTTCTTTGACAACACCACGTTATTTCTGTCACTTAGAATAGGATGGTGGCAATGGAAATGCACAGATCTAGGAAGTTTAGGGCTGAAATCAACTGAACAAGCTACATTGAATATAAGGGGTGAGGGGAAGGCAATAAAGATTATATCTAGGTTTCTGCTTTGAAAAAACTGAATGATAGTGGTGCCATTCATTGTGTGGAGCTCTGGATTTTGGGGAGAAGATAGTAAATTTGATCTTGGACATGTTGTGTCTTAGGTATCTGAGAGACTTTCACATGCAGATGTCAAGCAGCAAGTTGAATATATAGGTCTAGAGTTCAGAGGATAGACTTGGGCTATTGGAGACATGAATTTGTGAAACAGCTGCATGGAATTGCTAATTGAATCTGTTAAACTTAAGCAAATTAAATTTAAAGGAGTTTAATTAAGCAGTGAAAGATTTGCAAATTGGGCAGCCCCCAGAATCAGCAGATTCAGAGAGACTTCAGGGACGCCTCATGGTCAGAACAAATTTTTAGACAAAATGGGAAAGTGACATGCAGAAATTGGAGGTGAGGTACAGAAACAGCTGGATTGATTACAGCTTGGCATTTGCCTTATTTGAACACAGATTGAACACTCAGCAGTGTATGAGTGGTTGAAGTATGGCTGCTGGGATTGGGCAAGATGTAGCTATTGTTACAGGCACATACTCCTAAGTTAGGTTTTCAATCTTGTCTACCTATTAAGTTAGATCATGGTTCATCCACAAGAACTCAAATGTAGAAGTATGGAGTTCTTCTGAAGCCATATTTGGTTCACTTTAACAAATCCATGTGCACTGATGACACTGTTGATGGAGAGAGTACAGACTGAAAAGCAGAATTCTGAGTTAGGGCTCAGCTTTAAAGAACCACTAAGAACTAGCTAGAGGAAGATGAACCAGCAGAGGAGAATTTGAATGAATAGAGAAATAAGAGGGATGTGTGACATAAGTGAAACCAAGGAAAGTGAGTCTTTCAAGAACTCTCTCTTTCTCAAGATGAAAGAATCTTCAACATGTTTAAAAATGCTAATGAGAATGAAAGGATTAAATAAAAGGGAGAGAGAAGAGAATTTATAGTGTAGGTTTCTTGTCTCTTAGACTCTGGACAGAAATTGATAATGTTGTATGAGCTCAATATAGACTTGGTTTCTGACACATATAGGAAATCTACATTTTAACACTTTTGTAAAAATCATGTTCAATAGGATGACCTTCTGATAATAGGATTGCTCTTTCAGGTCTTTTATATATAGCAGGGCTACATTGTAGCCATACCACTCTCTGGATGATATTTATTGTTTTCCTAGATTGGTTATAATTCCTATTTGATATTTTGTAACTTAAATACTGAATTAAAATGTTAACAACTATTAACATACCTAATGTTAAATATATAAAGGGGAAAAATAGTTAATATAGATATATTCAAGAAACAAGGAAGAAAATACATATAGCTGCTTCTATCCTTGTATTTAGAGCTGGTCATGTATCCTTGTATTTAGAGCTATACTTTCTCCAGTATCCATTCCCTGTTCTCCTTCCCTATGCCTATACTCATCTGGTTGGAATTCTTTACCTGATAGAGTTCTCAAAACCTTCATTTCTGAAGGGTTGGTACCATTAGTAGTCCTTCCTCTATTGAGCTGCTGGTATGTTCCAATAACTGTTACTTAGCAGATTCCACGTTTACTTTTCCCTGTCTCCATTGCATAGAAGCAACACAGTTTTTCCTTAATTACCAACCAGGATCAATTACCCCAGAAATATGGTAACCTCCTTTTTTGCTAACTCTGTGGCATAAAGAATCAAATGTGGCCAAGTAGTAATCTTGGCATCTAGTTAAAAAATAAGTTAACAATTTTTGTTATTGTTAACGGAAAGAATTGCTTCCCGGTGGAAGCATTCCGTTCATGGGAACCAAGATGAAGAAAACAGCAGGGCACAGAGATATTGGGATATTTAAAGCAAACATTTTACAAGTAGCTTATTAGGGATAATAGTGAAGGAAGTCACTTAAACTTCTAGAAAATTCCTAGAAACTATGTGTTGTTTGCTGGTTCAGACCTTGTACTACATCTTTTAGGGCAGCAATTATGGAGGACACTGTGATGCATTATTCAGCCTCTCCACTAAGGAATAAAATACCCACATTCCCAGCTTCCTTAAGTGCTATTGACCTTTAGTTTTCAGCCCCTTTTGGGGGATTCCCTCAGTTGAGGAGAGTTAACTTCTTTCAAGGTCACATCCCCTTTTTTGAGCCTACTGCAGTCAGTGACAAGATAATTAACATGGGGGCATAAGGGCCCAGTCCTTTTTCCCCAACTCTGGAAAACTCTGAATGGCCATCTCATCTTCAATACTCTGCACAGAGTTAGCTGAGGCTTCCATTGAGCCTGCATTGCACCTCAACTTCTGTGTCTGTTCAATTCTGCTTCCTTCCATCTCTTCCACAAATATTGATTGCAAGACTTCCTGCATGCTAATCTTGTTAGAGTCAGCGTCTTGAGAAATCCAACAGGCAACAGCCTGTAGTCAACAAAGTAATCAAGCTGGCCATGTAAACATTTCTTCAATAGGTCGGTCTCCTATTCCATCAGGCCAGCTGTTTGGTTTGTTAGGGTGAAACCAATGAATCCAGTAGATGTGAGCTTATTTCCTTCTTTTGCTGAGGAATGTGTTCCCTTGTCTGAAGTAACTATATGTGGGACATTATGGAGGGAATGAGACTTTCCCTAAGTCCATATTTGTTGGTGACAACAGAAGTATTGTGGGCAGGGAGAGCACATTTTTATCCTGAATATATCTCTATATCTATATACATATATATTCTATATATATTATAGCATGCATATATATAAAAAATCAGGATACACACATATTCCAACAAGAACAAATCAATGACCATTCCATAGTAGAAGAGGACCATTCCATAGCAGAAGAAATCTACCAAGGGGCTGGCTGGTTTTCTCAGGGGAATAAGAGCCACACTGAGGGCTCAGCCTATGGCGGGAAAGATACACATGCATCACAACTAAACTAACGTTGTTCAAAATATGTTCAGAACACCTATTTGGAATCACTTTTGGAACTCTTAGAGTCATATATTTTATTTTTTTCTCCCAAACTGTGTTACCTATTATAAGTTTATAGTACCTACACATGTAGGCTTTATATGTAGTACTTTCTAAATCTCTAATATAAATGTTCTTACAGGTTTTATATTATTTTGTCACTAAGCTTTAGAAGTCTTTGATGATTACAAAACACCTTTGAATATTCCTGAATTCTGAGTGATCTCCATATGATGAAAATTATATATATATATATATATATATATGAACTAGCATTGCTAAAAAAAAAAAGAGAATGAAAAGGAAATACATTAAAATTTTAGTTGAATAGTGGGTTTATGAGAGATATTGAATCTTCCTTCTATTTTTCTGAAAATTCTACTTTTTGAAACTTTTATTATGAGTAGATATTACTTTTATAGTGAGAAAAAATATGGACTTCAAAAAAAGAAAGCTGTTCTTTTTTGTTTGTTTTCTATATAAGGGGCATGTTATATTCAAAAACATTTAAGCAGATACTTTAAAAAGATAGTTTTCCTTTTTTTCCCTAGCCCAAGCTCCTGGTGACAATTTACCATCTGTGTGCGCAGGTGTGGTTGAGAACAGCCTGGGACCAACAGTTCTTTCAACATTGTGCAGTAGAGACATTTGGGTGTTTTTATCAATTTTTATCATATTGCTGGTTATTCCTATCAGTTGCTAGAAGGTGAAATGCTTTCATTATATTTGTTAATTACCTAGGCAATGATTTAAAAATATATTCATACCTTTTTCATTCTTTCCATGAAACATATATAATTTTTATCTTGCCTTAGCACAAGGCAATTACCTTGTTACTTTGTTACCACAATTACTGAAATTAATATTCATTTCCTTTATAATTTAATAGATCATGAAAATGGACTTTATGCTGGATCTACTATTATAGTTTCCTTCAGGGGTTTGTAATTTCAGTATGACATCTTCCTTTTCCCCCACAAAGGGTTTGTATCAATCAGTCATCAATGAACGTTCATCAGGAGGCATTCCTAGGGAAGTGACAGGTTGAACTTTTCATAAATTTCAGTTTTATGTGACTAAAGTATGAGTTAAATGAATTGCTCCAAGCTGCTGTCTTAAGCTTGGAGCAAGGTAAAAGAATGCATTGCTTCTGGCTTAAGGCTGAACGGGTCAAGGTTCCCTATCTAACATCATTGAATTTTGAATAGTTTGATTAATCAAAGCTGAAGATTTCTTTGCTTGATCTTTTAGAGTGGTTTTAATAACATAGATAGTTCATTAAGCACATCCTATTATTTTTTTTCTTCTTTTAAATCTAGTAGTTTAAGATTCACTCACCTTAAGTAAGTCAGGAGATATTTTGAAGATTTCTTTCAGGCTCTAAATGCCATGATTTGGGAAATTTTGATTGGCAACACAGCCTTGCTATGGAATCAGGAATTACGTGTGGTTACAAAGGAGAACAACTTTTTTTATCTGTTCTATTCACTCCTGGATACTTGATCTCTTTGAATGTTCTGTCTGGAATGTGTCTATCTATTATGTTTTTAAAAGACACAATTGGCTAAACCCCCACTGTTTCAATTGTATTTCCCATTTGAAGATACTGAAGCTTCTGGAACTTGATAAGCTTTTGTAACTAAAAAATAAATGGATCACACAGATTGAGTTTCTTCTTATAAAAAATGGAATTTCATCAACTTCTCTTTATTCTGTTGAGTTCTGCTGGCACAAAGACACGTGAATCCCATCAGCCTGCTGAAATGACCATTTTTGTCCTTACCTTGGGTAATGGGGTTGACGAACAGATTGCTTTGCTTCCAGAAAGCAGGAGAACTGCTTTGGGGAATGAGTGCTTAGCAATATACAGTGTACTGCAACATCTTTTTAGCTGGGAAGAATATTTGCCCAATTCTAAAGGGACTCAAATCAGTTACTAGCCTACGTTCCTCATGAGGTCTTTAACCAAACTATACCTGGTCTATATAGCAGAAATTTTAAGGAGTTTACTTTCGAATGAATACTAAGTCTTAAATGCTGGATCAAGTGAGAATTAGACTTAAGATATAGGTTGTTCCAGATTTTTACCCAAATAGAATTCCTGGCTTCTGCTTCATTGGCTTACAGTGGGCTTCTGTTGTTGGAAATGAAAAGCAAATCAGAAGATATCAAATGGAAGTACCATTTTTGAATATGCCAGATCTTTATAGCTCTGTTGTAGCAACCTGAGAGTCAGAAGAAATTATAAGTTAAAGATGAGAAAATGTAATTATATCTCTGTGGGCTTGTAAGCCAGTTAAGTTATGAAATTTGCTTTTCTCAAGTGAGCCTTCCTATGAGGCAGGCTTTTTAGTATTTCTCACTCTAGCAAATTGCAGCAGAACACTGTTCTTGTGAAAAATTATATCTCTGCTTTTCTTCTTCTCCTTTTTAAAGGAAAAATTTTTATTTCAATTGGTTAGCAGATACCAGAGTCCATTTTCATGATGTCTTTAAAATTTTAGATGATATCTTTTATCACAAGGTTATAAATGGTGGAAAGGCATTTAAATTGAATGATTCACTGACAATACACTAATAAATGTTGATATCAAAAAAATGTAAAATAATGCAGAGGCTTTCTTCAGGACATACAAATGAGAAATCGTGTTGTGCCTCATAGCACATGGTAATTATAGTGGTCAATCCAACTAGACAACCGCAGAGTCACAAACAGTGGTTCCCAATAGGAAAGCACAGAATTTGACTCTGACTATTGCTCCCAAATATGAACCACTGCAGTGATGTGGGGGTGGGGCACTGGGAAGTTTCTCTGAGGCGCATGCACAGTCATAAAGAAACCTAACAAGAGTTATTAACTTTCAAAATGGCATTAAAAATGCCATATTGCGCTGTTAGCACTCAAAGAATACCTTAAAACAATTTGCCTGGGTAAATGAAAAAGACAAGAAAGATCTAAAGAGAAAGGAAAAGCAGAAGTGAGTACAAAGGTTTTTGAATGAGATATGAGAAATGAATGAAAAAGCTGGCAGAAGGAACTTGTGTCCTTAGTAAAGCCTTGAGTTCACGCTTTACACAGGAGCACAGAAACATTTTGCGTCTTGGACCCAAAAGGGTAAAAAATGCAATGCCACCTAGAAAGGCATGATGGCACTGTTAGTCACATCACCCTAATTCACAATTGTGGAAATCTTAGCAGATTTCATAAGGGTGGCAAAAAAATCAATCTGAATATTACGTGAGAATTTTAGAAAGCTGTACCGAGGAAATGAAAACAGTTGAATAGATAGAATTGAAGATTATTTTCAAAGTCGTTTACAATGTCACATATGCAAACACAGAAAAGATACAAGAAAAGAAATATTGCCTAGTAAATCAGATAATTATATATACATACATATTAAACCCACATTTCTTTTAATAATTTCACAATGGGCTCAGCTCTAGTTATCACTGTATTCATTTAAGTTTTGGAAATTGTTAGGCAAGACTGGTGCTAGGTAAGAAGAAAAGTTGAAGATTTTCTAGTCTCTTTTTCTGGTCACTTATTGTCCACTTAGGCTCTTGTTTCTGAGCACCCAAAGTTCTCATGGTGTCCAAGTCTGCCCTAGCTTTTAGGGGCTTGTGTGTCCCTCCACCCTTTTTATATTTGAGCCTGACTTATTTATTCATTTATTCCTTCAATTTTTTTCACATATAAAATGAATATATATTCTCTCTTCTTTTTCTCTCATGCTAAAATGCATCAGCCTTTCCCCTATTTTTGTTTGATAGCAATTGGTTGATCTAATATACTAATTCACCAGAAGGCCTTATTGGATGTTGATGATTGTTTTCTGCCTTCCAGGGAATTCTTGAAAATGTGGCCATATTCTCTAAGAATGCCAAAATGTTAATCTCTGCTTCAGTAGAGGAGGTGGTAATCATACAGTAATAACCTTAAATTTCATGTGTGACAGCAATCCTACCCCTGTGTGAAACAGCCTTAGGATTAGGGTAGAGAAGATTCTTACTGGAATCTAGATCTTGAAACTTTCCCACTTTTTTTCCCCCTCTGCTGGATGTAGCCAAGGTAGTTTCAAAAATTCACCTCTGGTTATGGGATACGTCAGCTCCTGGGTTGTATTCACAATAAGCTCTATGAGTATGGTTTGACTCCTGCCTTTTAGCTTGGGAATTTCAGAAAATCTAAATAAAGAGCTCTGAGAAAAAATTATATGGAAAAAACAATTATATAGGAGATGAGAAACAGTGTAGCATGGTGGGTGGAATATCAGATGTCAAGAAACCTGAGTTGTAGCTCTGATTCACTTCTGACCAATCTGGTCCCTCCCTAAAGCTCTCTGAGGGAGAATTGTCCATTGTAAAACACAATGGTCATTGATGCGCCTCTGGTGGCACCCTGATGCTCCAGGGAACAATTTTAAAATGAGTGGGTTGGGCTGGTGCGGTGGCTCTTGCCTGTAATCCCAGCATTTTGGGAGGCTGAGGCAGGCTGATCACCTGAGGTCAGGAGTTCAAGACCAGCCTGACCAACATATAGTGAAATCCTGTCTGTACTAAAAATGCAAAAATTAGCTGGGCATAGTGTTGCATGCCTGTAGTCCTGGCTACTTGGGAAGCTGAGGCAGGAGAATTGCTTGAACCTAGGAGACAGAGGTTGCAGTGAGCCGAGATTGTGCCACTGCACTCCAGCCTGGGTGACAGCGAGATTCCATCTCTCAAAAAAAAAAAAAAAAAAATTGGGTTAGGTGACTTCTTATGGTTTTTTTTCTAGCTTCTCCAAGCCTGTTAGGTTTGAGCACACCTTCCTATTAGAATTTAAAACTGAGATTCATCAGGGCAACTCTTTTATCAATGAGAGATACTTCTGGATCATATTAACCCTTGTTTCTTGACATATCTCTTACAAGGAATCTTATGACTTGAACTCCTGCCAGAATTTCTGGAATTTAAATTTCTCCAAGTTATTTAATGAATGGTTAGTATTTTATCTTTCTGAAGAGCAAACTCCTTTTCCTCCTGGATGTACATAAAGAGGGGAGGTTGACATTCCTGTTTGCCTGAGGAATGACTGTTTTGTGGAAAGTAGGATGGGGATTTCAGGAGTTCAAGACCTTCTTGGCTGAAAGCCTTGTCTCATGCCTTTCCAAGACAGTCCTGAGTAGGCTAAGTGGGCATTTGCTTGGGGTTTCCCTTTATGTGGTGGCAGCTTCTGATATCTTGGGTCTGTCATCTTCTCAAACTGTCTTACTTTTTTACTTCCTCTATTTCCTGTCCAGTGTCAGCAACTCTCACCTCTTTATTTTTTATTTTATTTTTTGAGATGGAGTTTCGCTCTTGTTGCCCAGACTGGAGTGCAATGGCATGATTTCAGCTCACTGCAACCTCCACATCCCGGGTTCAAGTGATTCTCCTGCCTCAGCCTCCCGAGTAGCTGGAATTACAGGCATGCACCACCACGCCTGGCTAATTTTGTATTCTTAGTAGAGACGGGGTTTCACCGTGTTGACCAGGCTGGTTTTGAACCCTCTGACCTCAGGTGATCCACCCACCTCTGCCCACCAAAGTGCTGGGATTACAGGCATGAGCCACCACGCCCAGCCAGCATCTCTCAGCTCTTAAAGTCTCCTCATTCCTCGTGACTTACCCAGAGGACAATCTGTGGCAGAGCCCTAGCTACTTCCTCTAAGACAAAGTGTTACCCCCCCACCCCAATAGCTCTTTCAGTCAGTGGTTCTTCCAAATAGCAGCTCTTTTAAGGACACTGCTGTGAGTCTTCTAGATTAGCTTTAGGGAAGCAAATCTGCATATATACTCACTATCATCATTGTAACTTCCCCCTCAGCAACTTTCTACTTTTCTCCAAGGTAGAGAAATGGTCTGTTGATTTTTGCTTTAGCTCAAGGTTTATTCTCAGGCACCCAGAGGATGCCAGGATGCTACGATTCTCATTTTGTGGGGGATAATTCAAGAATCCAGGGAGCCTGGCAAAACCCTCCTGTTTATATTTACTTCCTTGGGTACAGCAGCACATAACGAATCAAGACTCAGAAACAACTCTGGGCTTCTCATAGTTCCCTGAGGTAATTATGCAAAGTAAACTCTAATAAAGATCATGGGTTATACACATAAGAGAGACTTAAATCCATACTTCATTTAAGCTCATTGTGATGAGCAGATATTTGGTAGCTTGCTGCCTTTTCTCTGTGGACTAACAGATTAGAGTTTACTTTAGGGTAGCATAATTTCTTCTTCAAGGGAAGCCATTTAAATGCTAAAAAAATCACTTTCTGAGGGGTTACTAGTGAGTTGGACTTTGGACCTTTGTGTGTGTGTGTATGTGTCTGTAGTTTTCATTGTCTAATCCTTCAAAGCTGAGAATTGGGAGGGCTTCTTATTAGGGACACATCTGTAGCAGGGGACGATACAGCCTACAGATAAATGTCTCCTCTATCTGTAATGCATGGCTAAGCCTTTTCTGAAGCCATTAGACCATGACCCAATTTTTTTTGAAAAGGAGTCTAATTCAAAATCATAGTGCTGATGGAAAGATTAGGAAATATAATTTGACATAAGTTTGCTGGCTTGGTGGGCAGATTAACTACATTGTTGGTGGGCAGATTAACTACATTGTTAAAGAACTTAGTTCTTGTTCTTGAAGGCCCCTTGATGTCAGGCACTGTCTTCCCTATTTCTGCTCATTTTTAGACCTTAATGTCTTCAAGGTACAGGCTCTGCGTTAATCCTGAGGAATGTGGGAACTGAGTTTCAGGAGCCTTATCTGCACCAGCAGGTGGAGTCTGGGATCCTGCCACCAATAAGTGGGGGTGAGGGAAGAACTCAACTTCTGACATGCTACAAAGCATTTCTGAGCTGTAATATCTGATTGGCACCCTACCTCCTAATCTCTCCCAGGTGTCAGGCAGTGTCAGGATCTGGGTTACTTTCTTCTAATATTTCAGAGGCATACTATGATTCAGAACTCATTATCATTTCTAAAAGCCAGACTTACGGTTTAAAAAAATAGTAATATTGATAATGGCTCAGTTTGATTTAGCACACACACGTAGCACCATGTAGAGTGTACTTTTCAAACATTTTATGTGGATTATCTCATTTTATTCTCACAACAATTCTAATAAAGTATTTTTATCATCTGCATTTTGCAGTTCAGAAAATAGAAGTTTTGAAAGGTTAAGTAACTTGCCTGAGTTTACACAGCCTGTAAGTTGCAGAACCAGAATTTGAAGCCATACTCTCTGACTCTAAAACATGCATTTTAACCACACCTCTAGTTGTGTGTTACGTTATAGTTTTCCTGTATAAGGACCCAGGTGAGAACCTCTTAAAACCAGATAAATCTTGTTCTGACATCTGGTTTGTTTACATCTGAGGGAAACACTACAAACTTTAGGCATATTTTTTATGTGTATGTGTGCATGTGCCAATATTAAAAGTTGGCTTTATGTATCTTCCCTTTGGACTGATTTTCCCATTTGCTAATTTTAATTGTGTGGTATGTATCTCAGGGTCTTGATTAGAGCAATACTTGCTGCTGCTACCCTTCTCACTGGCTTTACACGGGAGAAGTTTATGTTTCACTCACATAATCATTCAGTGCTGGTGTTCCTGGCTGGTGGGCTGTCTTCCTCAGGATGATTCAGGGATTTAGACTTCCTTCATTGCATGGCTTTGCCTTCCCTCTGCATAGTCCTCGCATTCAGCTGCAAGAGAGGATAGAGTAGGCACACTTGCTTCTTAAGCAACTTGGCTCAAAGTGACATGCGTTACTCTGTTTGGCAAAAACCATTCACATGACATCACTTAAGGGAGGACGACTAAGGAATGTGATCCTTGGCTTGCCATCTGCTTCTTGGCAACAGCTACATACTATGAATGGGGGAACCAGAATCTTTGATGGACAACCTGCCATCTCTGCTATGTTTGATGACATATAGATGTCCTTTTGTAAAAAGCTTGGATATAAGTAAATAGTAAAGAAAAGGGCCTGGAAATAGCTTAGCAGCTGCAAACCTGAAACTAGTATGCCTATATGAAATCCTAGAAAGCTTTGTGTCTCTTGAGCCAAAGTCTTTGGATGCATTTGTACAGTTTATGAGACTGGGCTTCTATCTTGATATGTGATTAGGTTTAACCTTCCAGTCTGGGTCCTGTCAGACAGTCTGCTTGTCACTAGATGCCCCATACCTAGGGTGCCAGTCTATAGTCTCTGCCCTTACATCCGCTGGCTAGGATCCTCCTTCCAAGCTGGTGGAGTACCCAGAACCATAAAGCTGACACAGCATCTGACTTTGAGCATGGCCAGTGCTTGGAGACTTGATGCCAGAAATCTCTATTGATTTTTGGGACCAAGTTTCCACTGGTAGCCCCTAATTTACAGTGAGTTTTTATTTGTGGGTATACCAGCTTGGTTTATTAGGTGGTGGCTTTGACCCAGAACAGTGAGAATAATCTGCTTCATATCTTCAGCTAACTAGCAGGTTTCTGCCGGAATCTGGTTTGGCAGATGGTCACCAGTGAGGTACAGCTTCATTTTCTATATTCCTATATTCCTCTTCCTCTTTCCTGGCTATTCTGAATTTAGCCTCAGCCCCATCGAGTGCTCAGTCCCAAATAGAGAATTTATGTAAGCCCAACTGTCATTTCACACTTCATGTACTCCTTCCCTTTATTATTAATACTTTGTCATATTCTTGATAACCCCAGCTGATTATAATCCTGCAACCTTACTAACTCTAGAGCTGGTCGTGCCTTGTGAATGTCCATATTCACCAGTCTTTGCTTCCCATATTCCACAAACCCAGGCAGATACTCATAGATCAGAGGAGGAACACACATCGTAAGTCACATCACTCAGCACAGGAAAGTGGCCCAGGCCCGTCTGAGAAATGTGTCTTACGTTTCGCCTTCTGGTAGCAACTCAGTATTCTCAGCATGACAATCTCGGAGAGTAGATGAATCAAGTTCACTTAACCTTTTCGCATGCCTAAGATCCCCAGTTACATGGCATTAACAATCATGTAGGCCTGGACACATGATTTATATTTCCCCCACCCTGCGAAAAAGAAGGCAGAAACGAATAAGAGAATCTAAACTGTCTTACACATTTTTTTTAAGGCAGAATGTTTGAGCCAGCAAACAAAAATTCTTGCTTTAGTTAAAGAGCATAAAGGAAATGTTCACTGAAGAGAACTTTTCTTTTCAATTGCTATCCTGTAGTACAGGGCACTACTTGGGAGGTATTTATGCCTCTGGGTAGGGGACAAGTACACAGAGGCTCCTCCTTTGTTCTGCTTGTACCTCTTTTTTTTTCTGCTTTGTCCTTTTCTCACACAGGGCAGTATCACAAAAGCAAATGTTTATTGCTCAGAAAGGCAGGACTTTGTTCTAGGGTTCAGTGCACTATATGCTTGCGTGGACACCAAACAAATTTCTTCAGTATCTAGACTTGGGTTGATTCAATAATTAAAAATGATGACAATGACAACACCAATAGACTAGTATTGGGTCACGTGGCTTCTTTAGGATCTTGTAGGAGACTTCCATGGGAAAAAAAGAACCCTGCATGGCTGAGAAATTTATTTTCCTTGAGTTCCACTTATCAATTGTAGCTGCTTTGCCAAGCATACTGAATGATGCCTTTTGGTGCTTTATGTAGCACATAGAGTGTTATTTAACGTTTAGAAGTTGCATGATTTTAGTAGGAATTATGATTTCCATTTCATCATGGAGTTCACCATTCCACTGAGCTGGTTCGCATTTATCCAGGGTCTAGGAGTATTTTGTTTTGTGATCTTTCATTTAAGGGGTTTGACTAAAGTGGGTGTTTCATTGAACCCTATGCTGTATAAGGTCTTGAGATGTTAAAGGTGGTAGAAATAATGAAATTAATACTTATTGGACAGCTACTTTCTGCCAGTCACTTTACTTGTATCTTAGTTCAATTAATATTCATGGTCACCTTTTGAGTAAGGCGGTAGCTTCCATCACACAAATGAATGGACTAATATTGTGTAAAAAGCCCCTGTATACTTAACAGTATGTAGAACATAGTCTCTGAATCCCATTTCTGGAATTTTCGTCCCTTTAGCCTCCTAGCTCTCAAGGTTTATAGGAACCACAAGCAGTGGCATGCCTATGCTTGTTGAATGAAACCCAGCAATAGATACTAGTAAAGAAACAAAAATTTCATTTTCAAACTAGGGCACATGACTATGTTCTTTTTCTTCTTTCCTTGAACAAAACACCCACTGATTTCAAGGGCACTTTTGTACCTAGAAAAATTCTTGAGGTAATCTATTAGTACTTGATTACTAGTTTTATATATATATGAAATCGTGTTTTTCTATTTTTATGTGCCCATGGTATAATAGGGATAGGTGGTAATTTTGCTATTTAATATAGTCATGTTTATGCAGTGCATTGGAATGCATGCTGAGTTTTGCAGTTGAAAACAACTAAGACTGACATAAATACTAGGAACGTGGAGATTTACCTGTTAGTATACTACCAATACTGCTATTTCTATCTTTCACAAAAAGGTGTGTGTGTTTAGAATCATACAAATTCTAAATATTAAAAACCACAATTTATATATACTACATACATACTCAGATACTTATAAATACCTGACATATATTCTATTCACTTATACTTCCTGAGAAGCTATGAAGCTATGAAGGTAATAGTGTGACACAGTGGAACTACTGTCATCGTAAGATATGAAAAGCAGCAGGAGATAAGTGGTCTTGTTATTGACTGAAGTAAAGTAGAATGACCCTGTGATTCGGATCTGATTGACTTAACTACTTCATTACATATGGACAGTGTCAGAAGGCCATCATAAAACAATCATTTGCCTTAAAAATGTCGTTACTTTATAAAGGCACGACTCCAGTCTTATCAGAATGTCACAGCAGAAGCCTTGGCAACAGTATTTGTTGACTGGCAGGAAGCCCATCTGTAAGCCAGTGATATGGGGATCTGGCATCTGTGGAATGTGATTTTATTTCACCGAGAATAAAGAAGCTGTAGCCTTGGAAGTGATGAACACTGAATTTGTCTGCTGGGGGGATTGTGACTGTTGTGCCTTTCTTTTCTCTTAATCGGCTTCCACCAGAACCAAGAAAGGATCTCTTTCCTATAACTCAGGCGAAGAGAATTGCGGGTGGGGCTGACAAAAGCATTCAAAACAGGGATTCTTAACCTTTTTGATACTTTAACCCCTTTGCAAGCAGTTGAAGTTTGTGAATGCCTTCTCAGTATGTTTTAAATGCATAAAATAAAACATGTACATTTTTAAGGGAAACCAATTAAATTGAAATGCAAATATAAAAATATGTAAAAAATAAATTTGTACTAAAGAAATATAAGTGCTCCTTGATTAATGAAACACTGATGAGTGTAAAACACCATTTAAGATTGGCAAGAACAGTAAGTAATATGGAAATATAAGTAATTTCTATTAATGACAAACTCACAGGTAATGCTGACACTACTGTGGTTTGTTACCTAAGTTCATAATTGAGGAAAAGTGCACGTTACACTTAAAGGTTAGGGAAAATGGAATTTTTTCCATCTACATGTACAAACCCTTGATTTCTATTCACAGATTCTTTGGGGGTGTCTATGGACATGAGGTTAAGGAAATCTGCTTCAGAATGGGCAAGGAGGGATTTAGCTGAAACAGCCAAATATTTCAAGATAAAATTTTTCAAGATAAAAGTGAAATGATCCAATACTGCTATGAAACAGCAGTATTCATAAAATAAGAATAAATGTGTCACGATTCTTCATGATTTTTAGGTATCTCTTTTAGGATCTGATATTGAATTTATAAAGAAATATTTAACTACAGTTGAGCAATTCTGATTGTTTTAGTTTCTTTATAAGGTTGGATTCAAGAAAAATTAGTTTTGGTGGTTTTTATTAAACACCATATCTGACACAATTCTAATTAAAAATGTTCTTGCTGTTTACTTATTTATGTATTCATTTATCTGCATACATACATAGAGAAGTATCTAGAATGATGTTCACCAATAGCTGGGGATGATTAATACCGAGTAAAGATTTGGGAGTTTATTTTTACTTTTTTTTTTGCATTTAAAAAATTTTATTTTTTTTAACTTTTATTTTAGGTTTAGGGGTGCATGTGAAGGTTTGTTACACAGGTAAACTTGTGTCATGGGGGTTTGTTGTACATATAATTTCATCAACCAGGCATTAAGCCCAGTACCCAATAGTTATCTTTTCTTCTCTTTTTCCTCTTCCCAATCTCCCCACTCAAGTATACCACAGTATCTGTTATTTCCTTCATTGTGCTCATAAGTTCTTATTATTTAGCTCCCACTTATAAGTGAGAACGTGTGGTATTTGGTTTTCTGTTCCTGTATTAGTTTGCTCAGGATAATAGCCTCCCACTCCATCCATGTTCTGGCAAAAAACATGCTCTTGTTCTTTTTCATGGCTGCATAGTATCTATGGTGTATATGTACCACATTTTCTTTATCTAATCTGTTGTTGACGGGCATTTAGGTTGAGTCCATGTCTTTGCTATTGTGAATAGTGCTGCAGTGAACATTCACATGCATGTGGCTTTAGGTAGAATGATTTATATTTCTCTGAGTATATACACATTCTTTTTTTTTCCACAATCTCGCCAGCATCTGCTATTTTTTGACTTTTTAGTAATGACCATTCTGACTGGTGTGAGAAGGTATCTCATCGTGGTTTTGATGATGTTGAGCTTTGTTTCATATGCTTGTTGGCTGCATGTATGTCTTCTGTTGAGAAGTCTCTGTTCATGTCCTTTGCCCACTTTTTAATGGTGTTCGTTTTCCTCTTGTAAATTTGATATTGATTTTTCCTAGGCGTGAACATGGGATGTTTTTTCATTGTGTGTCTTCTCTTTTTTCTTTGCGTGCTATTGTATAACTCTTATTGTACAGATCTTTCACCTCACTGTTAGTTGCATTCTGAGGTATTTTACTCTTTTCATGGCAGTTGTGAATGGGATTGACTTCCTGATTTGGCTCTGGGTTTGGCTGTTGTTGGTGTATAGAATGCTAGTGATTTTTGTACATTGATTTTGTATCCTGCAACATGCCTGAAGTAGTTTATCAACTGGAGGAGCTTTTGCATTGAGTCTATGGGATTTTCTAGATATATAAATGGAGATAGTTTGACTTCCTCTTTTCCTATTTGGATGCCATTTATTTCTTTCTCTTACCTGATTGCTCTGGCTAGGACTTCCAATAATATGTTGAATAGGAGTGGTGAGAGAGGCCATCCTTGTCTTGTGCTGGTTTTCAAAGGAAATGCTTCCAGTTTTTGCCCATTCAGTATGATATCGGCTGTGGGCTTGTCATAAATAGCTCTTATTAATTTGAGATACCTGCCATCAATATCTAGTTTATTGAGAGTTTTTAGCATGAAGGAGTGTTGAATTTTATTGAAAGCCTTTTCTGTGTCTGTTGAGATAATCATGTGGTTTTGGTCTTCAGTTCTCTTTATATGATGAATCTCATTTATTGATTTGTGTATGTTGAACCAACCTTGCATCCCAGGGATGAGGCCTACTTGATCATTGTAGATTAACTTTTTGATGTGCTGCTGGATTCAGTTTGTGAGTATTTTGTCGAGGATTTTTACATGAATGTTCAGCAAGGATATTGGCCTGAAATTTTCTTTTTTTGTTGTATCTCTGCCAAGTTTTGGTATCAGGATGATGCTGGCCTCACACAATGAGTTGGGGAGGAGTCCTTCCTCCTCAATTTTTTGGAGTGGTTTCTGTAGGAATGGTACCAGTACTTCTTTGAACATCTGGTAGAATTCGACTGAACCCATCAGGTCCCAAGACTTTTCTTGGTTGGTGGGCTATTTATTACTGATTCAAATTCAGAGCTCGTTATTGGTCTGTTCATGGAATCAGTTTCTTTCTGGTTCAGTCTTGGAAGGGTGTATGTGTCCAGGAATTTATTCATCTCTTCTAGGTTTTCTAGTTTGTGTGCATAGAGGTGTTCATAGTAGTTTTTGATGGTTATTTTTATTTCTGTGGGGTCAGTAGTAACATTCTCTTGTCATTCTAATTGTGTTTATTTGGATAGTCTCTTTTCCTCCTTATTACTCTAGCTAGTGGCCTATTTTATTAGTTTTTTCAAAAAACCAACTCCTGGATTTATTGATTTTCTGAATTTTTTTTGCTGTCTCAATTTCCTTCAGTTCAGTTCTGATTTTGATTATTTCTCATCTTCTGCTAGCTTTTGGGTTGATTTATTCTTGCTTGTCTAATTCTTTCAGTTGTGATGTTAAGTTGTTAATCTGAGATATTTCTAACTTTATGATGTGAGCATTTAGTGCTAAGAATTTTACTAACATTGCGTTAGCCGTGTCCCAGAGATTCTGATATGTTTTATCTTTGTTCTCATTAGTTTAAAAAAACTTTTGATTTCTGCCTTTATTTCATTATTTACCCAAAAGTCATTCAAGAGCACGTTGTTTAATTTCTATGTATTTGCATGGTTTTGAGCAATTTTCTTAGTCTTGACTTCTATTTTTATTATGGTGTGGTCTTAAGTGTGTGTGTTATAATTTTTTTTAACATTTGTTGAGGATAGTTTTATGTCCAATTATGTGGTCAATTTTAGAATGTGTGCCATATGGCAATGAGAAGAATGTATATTCTGTTGTTATGGGGTGGAGTGTTCTGTAAAGGCCTACCATATCTATTTGGTTCAATGTTGAGTTTAGGTCCTGAATGTCTTTGTTAATTTTCTTCCTTGACCATGTGTCTAATACTGTCAGTGGAGTGCTGAAGTTTCCCATTATTATTGTGTGGGAGTCTATGTCTCTTTGTAGTTCTCTAATAACTTACTTTATGAATCTGGGTGTTCCTCTGTTGGGTGCATCTATATTTAGGATAGTTAGGTCTTCTCGTTGAATTGAATCCTTTACTATTATGTAATGCCCTTATTTGTCTTTTTCCATTTTTGATTTTTGTTGGCTTGAAATCTGTTTTGTCTGAAATTAGTATTGCAACCCCTGGTGTTTTCTGTTTTCCATTTACTTTATAGATTTTCCTCCATCCCTTTATTTTGAGCATATGAGTGTCATTACCTGTGAGATGGGTCTCTTGAAGACAGCATAGCATTGTCCAGCTTTCCATTTTTATCCAGCTTTCCACTCTGTACCATTTAAGTGGGGAATTTAGCCCATTTACATTCAAGGTTATTATTGATATGTGTGGATTTGATCCTGTCATTGTGTTGTCAGCTGGTTATTATGTTGGCTTATTTATGTGGTTGCTTTACAGTGACACTGATCTGTGTGTTTAAGTATGTTCTTGTATTAGCTGGTAGCAGTCTTTTTTTTCTACATTTAGTGCTCTTTTCAAGATCCCTTTTAAGGCAGATCTGATGGTAATAAATTTGCTCAACATTTGCTTATCTGAAAAGAACTTATTTTTCCTTCACTTAGGAAGCTTAGTTTTGCTCAATATGAAATTCTTAGTTGAAGACTTTTTTCCTTAAGAATGTTGAATATAGGACCCTGGTGTCTTCTGGCTTGTAGGGTTTCAGCTGAGAGGTTTGCTATTAGCCTGATGGGGTTCCCTTTGCTGATGACCTGCCCTTTCTCTCTCTGCCTTTAACATTCTTTCTTTTATTTTGATCTTGGAAAAGCTGATGATTATGTGCTTGGGGATGATCTTCTTGTGTAGAATCTCGCAGGAGTTCTCTGTATATCTGGAATTTGACTGTTGGCTTTTCCAGCAAGGTTGGGGATGTTTTCATGGACAATATGTATTTCATGGACAATGTTTTCATGGAAATATGTATTCCGAGTTGTTTGATTTCTCCCCCTCCCTTTCAGGGATGACAGTGATTTGTAGATTTGATCTCTTTACATAATCCCCTACTTTTCAGAAGTTTTGTTCATTGATTTAAATTCTTTTTTCTTTATTTTTGTCTATCTTATTTCAGAAAACCATTCTTCAGATTCTGAGATTCTTTCCTTAGCTTAGTTTATTTGGCTGTTAATACTTGTGATTGCATTGTGAATTTCTTGTATTGTGTTATTTAGTTCTTCCTTAGTTCTTTCTTTTTATCTTTTTTTTGTTTTGTTTTTTGAGACAGAATTTCACTCTCGTCACCCAGGCTGGAGTGCAATGGCATAATCTTGGCTCACTGCAACCTCCGCCTCTTGGGTTCAAGCAATTCTCCTGTCTCAATCTCCCGAGTAGCTGGGATTATAGGCGCCCACCACCATGCCCTGCTAATTTTTGTATTTTTAGTTACAGACAGGCTTTCACTATGTTGGCCAGGCTGGTCTTGAACTTCTGACCT
Source organism: Pongo abelii (assembly GCF_028885655.2). Taxonomy (NCBI): domain Eukaryota; kingdom Metazoa; phylum Chordata; class Mammalia; order Primates; family Hominidae; genus Pongo; species Pongo abelii. The sequence continues at coordinate 66,022,219 of NC_071999.2, forward strand.
CAGGTGATCCACCCACCTTGGCCTCCCAAAGTGCTGGGATTCCAGGTGTGAGCCATTGCACCTGGCCTGTGTTATTTAATTCTGTCAGAACTGTTAGGTTCTTTTATATTCTGGCTCTCTCATCCTTCAGTTCCTGTTTCACCTTATTATGATTCTTAACTTCCTTGCATTGGGTTTTACTGTCCTCCTGAATCTCATTATCTTTGTTCCTATTCATATTCTGTATTTTATTTCTGTCATTCTGCCAATTCAGCCTTATTAAGTCTTGTTGGAGAATGGGTGTGGTTGTTTGGAGGACATACAGCACTCTGGCCATTTGAGTTACCGGAGTTCTTGCATTGATTCTTTCTCATCTCTGAGTGTGGGTATTCCTTTAACTGCCATGTAGATTGAGTACAGTCAATAGGCTTCTTTTCTGGATGTTTTCACCAGGCTGAGACTTTGTGCAGGTGTTTATTTGAAGCTGACTTTTTTTCTCTGGTTTTAGAGGGGGGTATGTTACAAGTAAAGATTTTGGAGTTACAAGTAAAGAAAGAACAGAGGGCAGAGTAAGTGCTAAGAGAGGGTAGGGCACTGTTTTCAAGAAGTGGGTGCTAAAGGATAGAGAACAATTATTTCTTGAGATGAGATCTAAGGCAGCATTGCCCTTAGACTTAGAAAACAGAAACCTCTGCCCTGGGCCCCTCAACTGTTCTGAGTACAAGGATACAGTAGTAGTAAACACAGTTGATAAAGCCTTGGTCTCCTGAAATCAGTCTGCCTTTTTCAGAATTGGTAGCAACAGCACAGCTTCTCTCAATGAGATACATAGTCAGGATAGAAACCAAAACAACTTGGTCAATAATCACACTATGTAAAAATTACTTTTCAGTAACAGTGTCATAAGTGACTAAACACTGCTTAGCAATACCCAGGTATAGTCATTATTTATAGTCTCTTTTTAAGAAGAATTTTACTCAAGCCATCTTTCAGAATCTTGCTTTTCACAATTTTCCTCTTTTCTCTTTCTGGATTGACAGAGAGACAAGTTAAAGAAAATCCTCCCACACAGTTTCCACTATTGGCGTAATGACTAACATTCATATCAAAATCTGGCTGTCTCAGTGCTGGAATGTGCTGCACTACGCTGTGTTTGCTCATGTGTAAAATGGCACACTTATAACTGGCCTGTTTTCCCTTTTGGTATTAAGAACTCACATTCCAAATGCAAGTGTGAGAGAAGCTGGAGGGCATGGAATTCCCTGGTGTCATTGGCCTGCCCTCCGCCATGGTCTGACTGGGGTGGTTTGTCTTGACTTGTTGGTGCCAGGGTGACAGTGTCGAGATAGCACAGTTCAGGGATTCCTTAGGTGGGGTTTTTTTTCCAGTGGAGAGTGTACTGTCAAGTAAAATTGAATCAAAGAGTGACATGAACAAGATTTTTTTTTAAACTTAATTTAAAATTTTAAAGTGTTCTAGAAAAACACTGGACTTTCACATTAGTTGTGTGATCTTAGTGTCTTAATTTCCTCATTTGTAAAATGGGGTTATAATATCAATGTCACAGAGTTTCAGTGAAGATGAATATAATTGACATATTTAGAGCATCTTTTTTAAGAGACTGGGTCTCACTGTGTTGCCCAGGCTGGAGTGCTCTGCTGATATTGCTTGACCAAGTATATACGTTATAGTTTACACCAGCAGTCCCCAACTTTTTTGGCACCAGAGACCAGTTTTTTGGAAGACAGCTTTTCCATGGATGAAGAAGGGGGATGGTTTTGGGTTGAAACTGTTCCACCTTAGATCATCAAGCATTAGATCCTTATAAGAAGCATGCAGCCTAGATCCCTTGCATGTGCAAGCATTCATGCTTCTGTGAAAATCTAATGCCACTGCTGATTTGACAGGCGGGAGAGCTCAGGCGGTAGTGCTCGCTGTTATGCTGCTTATCTCCTGCTGTGTGGCCTGGCTCCTAACAGGCCATGGCTTGGGGGTTGGGATCCCTGGTTTATACTATAACATATTTTATTGAGCATTTACTAAGTGACAGCCACTGTGGTATATCTGACAATAAAACAGTTGCCAAAGGCTGTATCTCATGGAGCTCATGTGTCATTATTCCGTGTAACGATTCTAATGGTGGTGTGTGAAGCACAATGATGGGATGATGTTTTCTGGTGTTCCTATTTTTGTATTCTCTGCCCCTAATATAAACATTGGAAGTTTTATCAGAGTGCCTCCCGTATAATAAATCTATAATAAATGGATTTCAAATGAACAAATATTGTAGCCACAGTGTGAATTTTAAAGAGCCAGAAAGTATAATGCTGTCTTTATTAGGGAAAACAGAAGAATGTATTCATATAGATCTCAATGAATGCTTTGGTGGCAATTGTTTTCAGATTAGGAGGCCTGACTTCTTTTCTACCAACCAGTATGGCCTCACCCTGTAATGTGGAAAAGAAGACAGGTCTCCTAAAATTTACTTATTTATAAGCAAAGGTTGGCAATTCCTTTGTGACATTTTTAAAAACAGTTTAATTAAGGTATAATTAACCTACAATAAATTGGAAAAATTTGAAGTGTAGTATTTGACAAGTCTTGACATATGTATGTACCCACGAACCCATGATGCCAATCAAGTTAATGAATGAAGATACTCATCACCCCAAAGTTTTCTCATAACTGATTTGTAATACCTCTATCTCACTCCTGACACCATTCCCCCACTGTCCCACCACCATCCCAATCCCCAATGGTTACTAACCTGTTTTCTATCACTGGAGATTAGTTTGCATTTTCTAGAGTTTTGTATAAAGGGAATCATATGTATTCTTTGTGTTTCTCTGGCTTCTTTCAGTATAATTACTTTGGGATTCATCCATGTTGTTGCATGTATCATCAATTTATTCCATTCTATTTGCTGGGTGGTATTGCATTGTGTGGATACCCTGCTGCTTGTTTATCCATTTATTTGTTGATGCACATTTGGATCATTTCATTTTTTTTCTTGGGTTAATACTTAGGAGTTGGATAGTTGTATCATAGAGTAGGTGTATGTTTACATTTAAAGAAACTGCCAAAATATTTTCCAAAGTGGTTATGCCACTTCACTTCTTTTTTTTTTCAAGTTGAGAAAAATTTACTCATGTGTAGCAAAGGATGCATAATATGATATTAGAGCCTATTAATCTTTATTTTTTTAACTTTTAAGTTAAAGGTACAAGTTCAGGTTTGTTATATAGGTAAACTTATGTCATGGGAGTTTGTTGTACAGATTATTTCATCACCCAGGTATTAAGTCTAGTGCTCATTATTTTTCTTCATCCTCTCCCTCCTCCCACCCTTCACTCTCTGAAAGGCCACCATGTATGTTGTTCTCCTCTATGTGTCCATGTGTTCTCACCATTTAGCTTCCACTAATGAGAATATGCTGTATTTGGTTTTCTGTTCCTGCATTAGTTTGCTAAGGATAATGGTCTCCAGCTCCATCCATGTTCCTGCAAAGGAAATAATCTCATTCTTTTTTATGGATACATAGTATCCCAAGGTGTGTGTGTGTGTGTGTGTGTGTATATATATGTATCTAGCTCTCTCTCTACATATATGTATCTAGCTATATATATATATATGTATCTAGCTCTCTCTCTATATGTATGTATGTATGTATCTAGCCATATATATCACATTTTCTTTATCCCAGCCTCTCATTGATGGGCATTTATGCTGACCATGTCTTTGCTATTGTGAATAGTGCTGCCACTTCACATTTCAACCAACAGTGTGTGGGAGTTCAAGTTGCTCCACATCCTCCCCAGTACTTGGTATGGTCAGCATTTTTAATTTTAGCTATTCTAATAGGCACAATGTAGTGTCTTCTTGTGATTTTAATTTGCATTTTACTAATGACTAATTATGTTGAGTCTGTTTCTTTGCTTATTTGCCATCCATATATTTTCGTTGGTGATGTGGCTGTTCAAATCAACCCATTCTTTTATTGGATTGTTTGTTTCTTCTTATTCAGTTTTGAGAGTCTTTATATATTCGGAATACATGTTCTTTATCAGGTGTATACTTTGGAAGCATTTACTCCCAGTTTGTGGTTTCTCTTTTCACTCTCTTTATAGTGTGTTTCAAAGAGCAGAAGTTTTTTAAATTTTGATGACATCTAATTTATCAATTTGTTGTTTTATAAATAATGAGGGATTTTGGCGTGATATCTAAGAAATCTTTGCCTGAGCTAAGGACAAAAAGATTTTCTCTTATGTTTTCATATGGAAGTTTTATAGTTTTAGGTTTTACATGTAGGCTTATGTTTCATTTTGAGTTTTTTTTTTTATAATGTGATAAAAGGTATGGATAGAAGTTTGTTTTTTTGCATATTGATAACCAATTGTTCCAGTATTATTTGTTGAAAAGACTAGCCTTTTCTCCCCCACTGAACTGTCTTTGCATTTATTTCAAAAGCCAATTGTCTATATATGTGCGGGTCTATTTCTGAACTCTATTTTGTTCTGTTGGTCTACATGCCTATCTCTATACTCCTATGAGAGTGTTACAATAAGCCTTGAAATCAGAATGCATTAGTCCTCCAAATTTGTTGTGCTTTGGGGAAGTTTGTTAGGGTATTTTAGGTCCTAAATCATATGAATTTAAAAATTGGATTCTCAATATCAACAGCAGCAACGCTGCTAGGATTTAAAAAATATTGCATTGAAGTTATTTGTTATTTTGATGATAGTTGGCATCTTAAAAATGTTGAGTATTTTGACCCATGAATTACATATTTACCTCTATTTATTTAGGTCCTAATTTGTCTCAACAATATTTGGTAATTTTCAATGTATCAATTTGGCACATCTTTTGTCAGATTTCTCTAAATATTTCATAACATTGATGATACTGTAAATAGCATCAACGTTAGATGGTAGAATTTGCCTGTGAATTCAGGTAAGTAATCCAGGGCTTTTTCTGATTAGTAGCCTTTTTATTACTGATTCAATTGCAGAAGGCGTTATTGGTCTGTTCAGGGTTTTGGTTTCTTCCTGATTCAATCTTGGGAGGTTGTGTAATTCTTATAATTTATCCATTTCCTCTAGATTTTCTAATTTTCTGCATAGAGGTATTCATAATAGTCTCTGAGGGGCTTTATTATTATTATTATTTTTTGTATTTCTGTTGTGTCAGTGGTCATGTCCCCTTTGCCATTTCTGATTATATTTATTTGGATCTTCTTTTTTTATTAGTCTAGCTAGTGGTCTATCAATCTTATTATTCCTTCAAGAAACCAAATTTTGGTTTTGTTGATTTGTTTTTGTCTGGCTTTTCGTATCTCAATTTCATTCAGTTCACTTCTGATTTTGGTAATTTCTTTCTTCTGCTAGCTTTGGGGTTGGTTTGCTCTTGTTGTTCTAGTTCTTCTAGATGTAATGTTAGGTTGTTAATTTGAGATCTAAATTTTTGATGTAGGTATTTCACGCTATAATCTTTCCTCTTAACACTGCTTCAGCTGTGTCCCAGAGATTCTGGTATGTTATATGTTTGTTCTCACTAATTTCAAATAATTTCTTCATTTCTGCCTTAATTTCATTGTTTACCTAAAAGTCATTTAGGAGCAGGGGGTTTAATTTGCATGTAGTTGTATGGTTTTGAGAGATCTTCTCAGTATTGATTTCCATGTTTATTGTGCTGTGGTCTGAGAGTGTCATTAGTATGATTTTGGTATTTTTTGAATTTGTTGAGAATTGCTTTAAAAATCTAAAACTATAACAATCCTAGAAGAAAACCTGGGAAATGGTATTCTGAACATAGGCCCTGGCAAAGATTTCATGAGGAAGATTTTAAAAGCAATTGCAACAAAAACAAAAATTGACAAGTGGAACCTAATTAAACTAACAAGCTTCTGTACAACAAAATAAACTATTAACAGTAAATAGACAACCTACAGAATGGGAGAAAATATTTGCAAACTATGTTTCTGGCAAAGTTCCAATATCCAGAATCTATAAGGAACTTAAATCAACAGGTAAGAAACAAACAACCTCAATAAAAAATGGGCAAAGGACATGAATAGACACTTATTGAAAGGAGACATACATGTGGTCAACAAGCCTATGAAAAAGTACTCAACATTGCTAATCACTGAAGAAATGCAAATCATAGCCACAAAGAGATAACATCTCTCACCAGTCAGAATGCCTATTACTAAAAAGGCAAAAGAATAACAGATGCTGATGAGGTTGTGGAGAAAAGGGAATGTGTATACACTGCTGGTGTAAATTAGTTCACCCACTGTGGAAAGCAGTTTGGTGGATGTTCAAAGAACTTAGAACCACTATTCGACCCAATAATTCCACTGCTGGGTATATACTCAAAGTAATATATATATATATATATCACTTTACCATAAAGACACATACACACGTATGTTCATCACAGCACTATTCATAATAGCAAAGACATGGAATCAACCTAGATGCTCATCAGTGGTAGAATGGATAAAGGACCATAAAAAAGAGTTTTTTCTTTTGTATTTTAATCATGTCCTTTACAACAACATGGATGGAGTGGGAGACCATTATCCTGAGTGAATTAACACAGGGACAGAAAACCAAATACTGCGTATTCTCACTTATAAGTGGGAGCTAATCATTGAGAACACATGGACACAAAGAAGGGAACAACATTCACCAGGGCCTACTTGAGGGTGGGAGAAGGGTGAGGATTGAAAAACTACTCCTCAGGTACTATTTCCGTTACCTGGGTGACAAAGTAATCTGTACACCAAACCCTTGGAACAAGCAATTTACCAATGTAAAAAACCTGTACGTGTATCCCCGAACCTAAAATAAAAGTTGGAAAGAAAAATAAATAAATTTCAATTTGTGACTGTCTATTGCTAATATATAGCAATCCACTTGATTTTTATATATTGATCTTATATTCTGTAAACTCATAACTCCCTTAATAGTTACAGTAGTCTTCTTGCAGATTTTATAATATTTTCTACATAGAAAATCATGGTTGTCTCTGAAAAAATATAGTTTTATTTTTTCTAATCTGAATGCTTTTTATTTGTTTTTATTGGCTTATTGCATTTACTAGAACTTCCAGTGTAATGTTGAATGGAAATTCAAGTAGCAGACAACTTTGTTGTGTTCCTGATTTTAATTGGAAAGGCAATCAGTCTTTCACAGTTAAATCTGATGACAGGTACAGTTTTCTAGCAGATACCCTTTTTCAGGGTGATAAAGTTCTTTATTCAGTTTTTCAAGAGTTTTTGTCAAGAATGGATGTAGGTTTTTTTCAAAAGCTTTTTCTAAATATATTGATATGGTAATGTGTGTTTTAAAAAATTATTTTCCCTTTTAGTTTGTTTGTTGAATTACATTAATTGACTTTTACAATTTAAACCAATCTTGCTATTTGGGATAAACCTCACTTGATTATGGTGTATTATCTTTTTAATATATTGTTGGATTAAATTTGCTAAAATTCTCCTTGGAATTTTTGCATCTGCATTTGTCAAGGAGTTGACATTTTTCTTGTAGTATCTTTATCTGATTTGGGTATCTGGGTAATGCTAATCTTATAGAACAAGAGAAAAAGCACTCCCTTCAATTGAAATACCTGTTCTTCAATTATTTGAAAGAGTATTTATATGTGTGTGTATATTAACTATCAACCTATATGTATATTTGGTGTTATTTATTTCTTACATGCTTGGTGAAATTTACAGTTAATCTTTCCATTTGGGTGGAGAGTATTCTTTGTGGGGGCAGATTTTAAGTACAAATTCCATTTCTTTCTCTAGATATAGAGCTATTTGTATTATCTTTTTCTTTCCCAGTGAGATTTAGTAGTTTGTACCTTTCAAGAAGTGTGTTCATTTCATTTAAATTGCCAATTTATTAGCATAAATTTATTAATATTGTTCCCTTATTATCTTTTTGATATTGGTAGACTCTACAGTGATGTCACCTCATTCATTCCTGCTATTGGCAATCTGTGTCTTCTCTCCTTTTCATTGATCACTCTGTATAGGGATATATTAATTTTACCTATTTATTTTTATTCTTAAAATCAACAGATAACTTTGTGTTTATTGTGTATAACATGATGTGTGAAATAGATATACATTATGGAATGGCTAAATCTAGGTAATCAGTATATTCATTACCTCACAGAGTGATAATTTTTATAGTGAGAACACTAAAAATCTATTCTTTTTGCATTTTTCAAGAATTCCATGTATTGTTATTAGCTATACTCACTATGTGGTACAGATCTCTTGGCTATATTTCTCTTATCTAACTGAATTTTTTTATCCTTTGACCAGCATCTCTCCATCATCTGCCATCCCCCAATCCCTATACCACCCTAGTCCCTGGTAACCACCATTCTACTTTCTACTTTTATGAGATCAACTTTTTTAGATTCTACAAATAGGTAAGGTCATGTGGTATTTGTCTTTCTGTGCCTGGATAGTTTCACTGAACATAATGTCCTTCAGGTTTATTCATGTTGCAAATGACAGGATTTCATTCTTTTTATGGCTGACTAGCGTTCTACATTTTCTTTTTTCATGCATCGATTTATAGACACGTGTTGATTCCATATCTTGGCTATTGTGAAAAATGCTGCAATAAATATGAGGGCACAGATATCTCTTTGACATACTGATTTCATTGAATTTGGATATATACCCAACAGTGAGATTGCTGGATCATATGCCATTTCTGTCTTTAATTTTTTGAGGAATCTTCATATTGTTTTCCAGAATGGCTGTACTAATTTACATCCAACCAACAGTGTGTGAGGTTTCTCTTTTCTCCACATTCTTACCACTTGTTATCTTCATTCTGTGTTGTTTGATTCCTTATTTACTCTGAATATTACCCCCTTATTAGATGTATGATTTACAAATATTTTCTCCCATCTGCAAGGTTGTCTCTTTATTGATTGTTTCCTTTGCTGTGCAGAGCTTTTTAGTTGATATAATCCCGTTTGTCTAATTTTGCTTTTGTTGCCTGTGCTTTTGGTGTCATACCTATTAAATCATCACCCAGGTCAATGTCATGGAGCTTTCCACCTATATTTTCTTCTAGTAGTTTTACAGTTTTGGGTCTTAAGTTTAAGCCTTCAATCTATTTTGATTTGATGCCTGTATTTGGTGTGAGATAGGGTCTAATATATTCTTCTGCATGCAGATATCCAGTTTTCCTAACATCATTTATCGAAGATACTATTCTTTCCCCATTGTGTTATTTGGGGCCTTTGTTGACCATAAATGCATGAATTTATTTTTTACTCTATTCTGTTCCATTAGTCTATGCATTTGTTTTTATGCCAGTACCATGCTGTTTTCTTTACTCTAGTTTTGTAGTATATTTTGAAGTCATGTAGTGTGATACCTTCAGCTTTTTTTCCCCCCTCAAGACTGCTTTGGCTATTTGGGATATTTGGCAATTTGGCATTATGCCATCTGCAAACAGGGACAATTTAACTTCTTTATCAATTTGGATGCCTTTTATTTCTTATTTTTGCCTAATTTCTCTAGCTAGGACTTCCACTACTATGTCAAATAGAAGTGATTATTCTTTCCTTGTTTCTGGTCTTAGAGAAAGCTTATTTATTTATTTATTTATTTAAATTATACTTTAAGTTCTAGGGTACATGTGCACAATGTGCATGTTTTTTACATATGTACACATGTGCCATGTTGGTGTGCTGCACCCATTAACTCGTCATTTACATTAGGTATATCTCCTAATGCTATCCCACTCCCCTCCCCCCACCACAACAGGCCCCGGTGTGTGGTGTTCCCCACCCTGTGTCCAAGTGTTCTCATTGTTCAATTCCCACCTATGAGTGAGAACATGCAGTGTTTGGTTTTCTGTCCTTGTGATAGTTTGCTGAGAATGATGGTTTCCAGCTTCATCCATGTCCCTACAAAGGACATGAACTCATCATTTTTTATGGCTGCATAGTATTCCATGGTGTATATGTGCCTCATTTACTTAATCCAGTCTATGATTGATGGACATTTGGGTTGGTTCCAAGTCCTTGCTATTGTGAATAGTGCCACAATAAACATACATGTGCATGTGTCTTTATAACAGCATGATTTATAATCCTTTGGATTTCTACCCAGTGATGGGATGGCTGGGTCAAGTGGTATTTCTAGTTCTAGATCTTTGAGGAATCGCCACACTGTCTTCCACAATGGTTGAACTAGTTTACAGTCCCACCAACAGTGTAAAAGTGTTCCTATTTCTCCATATCCTCTCCAGCACTTGTTGTTTCCTGACTTTTTAATGATTGCCATTCTAACTGATGTGAGATGGTATCTCACTGTGGTTTTGATTTGCATTTCTCTGATGGCCAGTGATAATGAGCATTTTTCATGTGTTTTTTGGCTGCATAAATGTTGTCTTTTGAGAAGTGTCTGTTCATATACTTCACCCACTTTTTGATGGGGTTGTTTGATTTTTTCTTGTAAATTTTTTTAAGTTCTTTGTAGATTCTGGATATTAGCCCTTTGTCAGATGGGTAGATTGCAAAAATTTTCTTCCATTCTGTAGGTTGCCTGTTCACTCTGATGGTATTTTCTTTTGCTGTGCAGTAGCTCTTTAGTTTAATTAGAACCCATTTGTCAATTTTGGCTTTTGTTGCCATTGCTTTTGGTGTTTTAGACATGAAGTCCTTGCCCATGCCTATGTCCTGAATGGTATTGCCTAGGTTTTCTTCTAGGGTTTTTATGGTTTTAGGGCTGACATTTAAGTCTTTAATCCATCTTGAATTAATTTTTGTATAAGGTGTAAAGAAGGGATCCAGTTTCAGCTTTCTACATATGGCTAGCCAGTTTTCCCAGCACCATTTATTAAATAGGGAATCCTTTCCCCATTTCTTGTTTTTGTCAGGTTTGTCAAAGATCAGATGTTTGTAGATGTGTGGTATTATTTCTGAGGGCTCTGTTCTGTTCCATTGGTCTATATCTCTGTTTTGGTACCAGTACCATGCTATTTTGGTTACTGTAGCCTTGTAATATAGTTTGAAGTCAGGTAGTGTGATTCCTCCAGGTTTGTTCTTTTTGCTTAGGATTATCTTGGCGATGCGGACTCTTTTTTGGTTCCATATGAACTTTAAAGTAGTTTTTTCCAATTCTGTGAAGAAAGTCGTTGGTAGCTTGATGGGGATGACATTGAATCTATAAATTACCTTGGGCAGTATGACCATTTTCACCATATTAATTCTTCCTATCCATGAGCATGGAATGTTCTTCCATTTATTTGTGTCGTCTTTTATTTTGTTGAGCAGTGATTTGTAATTCTCCTTGAAGAGGTCCTTCACATCCCTTGTAAGTTGCATTCCTAGGTATTTTATTCTCTTTGAAGCAATTGTGAATGGGAGTTCACTCATGATTTGGCTCTCTGTTATTGGTATATAGAGAAAGCTTTCAACTTATCCTCATTGAGTATCATGTTGGTTGTTGATTTGTCATATATGACCTTCACTGTGATAAACCTATTTTTTTAAATTAATTTATTTTTTATTATACTTTAAGTTCTGCGATACATGTGCAGAACGTGCAGGTTTGTTACACAGGTATACATGTGCCATGGTGGTTTGCTGCACCCATCAACCCATCAACTACATTAGGTATTTCTCCTAATGCTATCCCTCCCCTAGACCCACACCCCTTGACAGGCCCTGATGTGTCATGTTGCCCTCCCTGTGTCCATGTGTTCTCATTGTTCAACTCCCACTTATGAGTGAGAACATGTGGTGTTTAGTTTTCTGTTCCTGTGTTAGTTTGCTGAGAATGATGGTTTCCAGCTTCATCTATGTCCCTGCAAAGGACATGAACTCATCCTTTTTTATGGCTGCATAGTATTCTATGATATACATGTGCCACATTTTCTTTATCCAGTCTATCACTGATGGACATTTGGGTTGGTTCCAAGCCTTTGGTATTGTGAACAGTGCTGCAATAAACATACATGTGCATGTGTCTTTAAACCTATTTTTATTGATATTATCACTTTTTTTGTTGGTTTAAGTCTATTGTTTTACAGTTTTACTGATTGATACTGTGATATTTATTTATTTTGTTTTGCTTGTTTTGGGTTTAAACTGCTCTTTTTTTGGTTTCTAAAGGTATAAGTTGAGGTAATTTATTTGAAAGCTTTTTTATTTTCTAATAGAGGCATTTAAAGCAATATATTTCTCTCTACTTACTGATCATCAGCATCCCTTAAATTTTGATGTGTTGTTTTTTCATTTGCATTCACTTCAAGCTACATTCTAATTTCCCTTTTGTTATCTTCTTTGGCCTATTGCCATTTAAAAGTGCTCTTTAGTTTTCAAATATTTGTGAATTTTCAGGTATCTTTCTTATTGTCTTGTTTAATTTCTTTATGGATACAAAACATATCTTGTATAAGATGAATTCTTCTAAGAATATGCTGTTATATGGCCCTGAATTTAGATTACCTTGGTAAGTATTTTGTGTACTTAAAAAGAATGTGTATTTTGCTGTTGTTAGGTGAACTGTTTTATAAATGTGAATTAGGTTACGTAGATTATTGGTTTATTTCAAATATTCTGGCTGTACTAGCTCTTGTGACTAGTGCTGTGATGAATGTACAAGTGCATGTGTCTTTTTGGTAGAATGATTTATTTTCCTTTGAGTATATGAACAATAATGGAATTGCTGAGTTGAATAGTAGTCCAACTCTTTGATCTTGGTGTGAGATGGTATCTCATTGTGGTTTTGGTTTGCATTTCTCTGATTGTTTGTGATGCTGAGTGTTTTTTCATGTTTGTTAGCCACTTGTATGTCTTCTTTTGAGAAGTATCTATTCATGTCCTTTGTCCACTTTTTGATGGGGTACTTTGTTTTTAGATGGTTGATTTAAGTTCCTTATAGATTCTGGATATTAGACTTTTGTCAGATGCACACTGTGTAAATATTTTCTTCCATTCTGTAGATGGTCTGTTTACTTTGTGGATAGTTTCTCTTGCTGCAAAGAAGCTGTTTAGTATAATTAGGTCACACTTGTCAATTTCTGTTTTTGTTGCAATTGCTTTTGAGGACTTAGCCAAAAATTCTTTGCCAAGGCCGATATTGAAAAGGGTATTTCCTAGATTTTTCCTAGGATTTTCATAGTTTGAGGTCTTTAATTTAAGTCTTTAATTCCTCTTGTGACAGGTAGGGGTTCAGTTTCTTTCTCCTGCATATGGACGGCCATATGCTGGTTCTGAGACGGTTCTCCCAGAACCATTTAATGAATAGGGAGTCTTTTCCCTAATGCTTATTTTTGTCAAGTTTGTCAAAGAGCAGGTGGTTGCAGGTGTACGGCTTTATTTCTGGGTTCTCTAATCTGTTCCATTAGTCTATGTGTCTGTTTTTATATCAGTACCATGCTGTTTTGGTTACTGTAGCCTTGTGTTAGTATAGTTTTAAGTTGGGTAGTAAGATGCCTCTGCCTTTGTTCTTTTTGCTTAGAATTGCTTTGGCTATTTGGACTCATTTTTGGTTCCATATGAATTTTAGAATAGTTTTTCTAAACCTATGAGAACAGACATTGGTAGTTTGATGGGAATAGTGTTGAATCTGTATGGCCATTTTAATGATATTGATTCTTCTAATCCATGAGCATGGAAGGTTTTCCTATTTATTTCTGTTGTCTCTGATTTCTTTTGGCAATGTTTCATAGTTTTCCTTGTAAGAAGTTTTTACCTTCTTGATTAGACATATCCTTAGATTTTTTTTGCAACTATTGTTAATGAGATTTCATTTTTGTTTTGGCTCTTAGCTTGCATATTATTGTTATATAGAAGTGTTACTGAGTTTTGGAGATTGACTTTGTATCCTGTAATTTTACTGAAGTTATTTATCAGTTCCAAGAGTCTTTTGGCAGTCTTTAGTTTTTTGCAGGTGTAGAATTATATCATCAGTGAAGAGAGATAGTTTGACTTCTTTTCCTATTTGGATGTTTTTCTTTCTTTCTCTTGCCTGATTACTCTAGCTGGGACTTCCAGTACTATGTGAACAGAAGTCTTGAGAGTAGGCATCCTTGTCTTGTTCCAGTTCTCAAGGAGAATGCTTCCAGGTTTTCCCCATTCAGTATGATGTTGACTGTGGGTTTTTCATAGATGGCGCTTATTATTTTGAAGTATGTTCCTTCAATGCCTGGTTTATTAACGGTTTTAATCATGAAGGATCTTGGATTTCATCAAAAGTTTTTTCTGCATTTATTGATACGATTATATGGTTTTTGTTTTTAATTCTGTTTATGTGATGAATCACATTTATTGATTTGTGTATGTTTAACCAAACTTACATTCCAGGAATAAAGCCCACTTGAATATGCTTCTGAATTCAGTTTGCTAGTATTGTGTCGAGGAGTTTTGCATCTATGTTCATCAAAGATTTTGGCCCGTAATTTTCTTTTTTCATTGTGTCTCTGCCAGATTTTGTTATCAGAATGGTGCTGGATTCATAGAATGAGTTGAGGAGTTCCTCCTGTTTGATTTTTTGGAAGAATTTCAGTAAGTTTGGCACCAGTTCTCTGTATGCCTGGAAGAATTTTCTTGTGATTCCAGCTGTTCCAGGGCTTTTTCTGGTTGGTAGGTTTTTAAAATTACTGATTCAACTTTAGAACTCATTATTGGTCTGGTCAGGTTTTCACTTTCTTCCTGGTTCAATCGGGAGGTTCTGTGTTTTGGGAATTTATTTATTTCCTCTAGATTTTCTAATTGGTGTGCATAGAGTTGTTCATAATTGTTTCTGAGGATCTTTTATATTTCTGTAGGATTGGTTTAATGTCATCTTTGTCATTTCTGATGGTACTTATTTGGATCTTCTCGCTTTATTCATCTAGCTAGTGGTCTATCATTCTTGTTTATTCTTTCAAGAAATCAGCATTTGCTTTCATTGATATTTTGTGTGGATTTTGGTATCTTAATTTCATCCAGTTTTTCTCTGATTGTAGTTGTTTCTTTCCTTTTTTTTTTCACCAGCTTTGGGCTTGGTTTGTTCTTTATTTTTTTTCTCTAGTTCTTCTAGGTGCAATGTTAGAGTGTTAATTTGAAAACTTTTCAATTTTTTGATATAGGGTACCACTATACACTTTCCTCTTAATATTGCTTTAGTTGCATCCCAAAGATTTTAGTGTATTGTTTCTCTATTTTTATTAATTTCAAATAATTTTTAAATTACTGCCTTGACTTCATAGCTCACCCAAAAGTCATTCAGGAGCAAGTTGCTTAATTTTCATGTAATTGTGCAGTTTTGTGAGATCTTTCTGGTATTGATTTCTATTTATACTGCACTATGGTCCAAGAGTGTGGTTGGTATGATTTTGACTTTTTAAAAATTTATTGAGATGCTTTATGGCCAAACATGTGTTGATCTTAGAATATCTTCTGTATGCAGATGAGAGGAATACATATTCTGTGGTTTTTGGCTAGAACATTCTGTAGGTGTCTTTTAGGTCCAATTTGTCTAGTGTCAAGTTTCTGTCTAGATATTTTTTTTGTTAGTTTTCTGCCTCAGTGATTTGTCTAATGCTATCAGTGGTGTGTTGAAGTCTCCCACTATTATTGTGTGATTGTCTAAGTCTTTTCATAGACCAAGAAGGACTTATTTTATTAACTGGGGTTCTCCAACATTGGGAGCATATACATTTAGGACAGTTAGTTCTCCTTGTTAAGTGGAACACTTTAACATTATGTAATACCCTTCTTTGTCATTCTAGATTATTGTTGGCTTAAAGTTTGTTTTATGTGATGTAAGAATAGTGACTCCTGCTCTTTTTTGTTTTGCATTTGCATGCAGATATTTCTCCATCCCTCTACTTTGAGCCTATGGATGTTGTTACATTTAAGGCAAGACAGAAGACAATTGGGTCTTATCCTTTTATTCAACTTGCCACTTTATTCCTATTAAGTGGAGTGTTTAGATCCTTTACATTCAAGGTTGCTATTTATATGTTAGGTTTTAACCTTGTCATTGTGTTGTTAGCTGGTTGTTTCATAGACTTGATTGTGTTGTTGCTTTATGGCATCTGTGGACTATGTACTTAAGTGTGTTTTTGTGGTAGGAGGCATTGTTCTTTTGTTTCCATATTTAATTGCTAGGATTTTAAATAAGATAGTGTTCAGTCTATTGATCAAGTTGGGAAGATCTGACATCTTGATAATATCGTCTTCAAATCCATGAACATGAGATATGTCTCCATTTATTTAGTTCTTTGATTCCATACAACAGAATTTTTTAGTTTTCTTATATAAATTTTGTACATATTTGTTGGCGTTAAGTATGTCTTTTTTATGATGCTAATGTAACTGGTATTGTGTTTTAAAATTAATATTTCATCTGTTCTTTGATGGTATATAGGAAAGCAATTGGCTTGTGTATTTTAAGTTTACATCCTGCAACTTTACTATAATCAATTGCCAGTTCTAGGATTTCTTTTGTTAATTAATTTATTTTTTTACTCATATTAGTCCATCCTCACACTGCTATGAATAAATACTCAAGACTGGGTAATTTATAAAGGAAAAAGATTTAATTGACTCACAGGTCTGCATTGCTGGGGAGGTCTCAAGAAACTTACAATCATGGTGGGAGGCAAAGGAGAGTCAGGCACCTTCTTCACAGTGTGGCAGGATGGAGTGAGTACAAACAGGGGAAATGCCAAATGCTTAAAAAACCATCAGATCTTGTGAGACTCACTCATTATCATGAGAACAGAATGGGGGAATCACTTCCATGATCCAGTTACCTCTACCTGGTTCCACCTTTGACACATGGGGATTATGAGGATTACAATCCAAGGTGAGATTTGTGGGGGGACACAGGGCCAAACCATATCAACTCTATATAGACAGTCACACCATCTATGAACAGAGTTTAATTGCTTCCTTCCCATTTGTGTAACTTTTTTGTCTTAATGTGTTAGCTAGGACTTCTAATATGATGTTGAAAAGGAGTCATTAAAGAGGACATACCTGCCTGGTTCGTGATCTTAGTGGGAAAGCTTTTGGTTTTTCACCATTAACTATTTTTTTTTTAATTT
Organism: Pongo abelii; assembly: GCF_028885655.2. Lineage (NCBI taxonomy): Eukaryota > Metazoa > Chordata > Mammalia > Primates > Hominidae > Pongo > Pongo abelii. Next base: position 66,039,285 of record NC_071999.2, read on the forward strand.
TTTTTATTAAGATGGAGTCTAGTTCTGTTGCCCAGGCTGGAGTGCAGTGGCATGATCTTGGCTCACTGCAAGCTCCACCTCCCGGGTTCACACCATTCTCCTGCCTCAGCCTCCCAAGTAGCTGGGACTATGAGCACCCACCACCACGCCCTGCTAATTTTTTGTATTTTTAGTAGAGATGGGCTTTCACCGTGTTAGCCAGGATGATCTCGAACTTCTGACCATAATCTCCTGAGTATATCTTTGCTATTGTGAATAGTGCTGCAATGAACATTTGCATGCATGTATCATTATGGTAAAATAATTTCTATTCCTCTGGGTATATACCCAGTAATGGGATTGCTGGGTTGGATAGTTCTGTTTTTAGCTCTTTGAGGAATCACCATCCTGTTTTCTGCAATGGATGAGCTAATTTACCCTACCACCAACAGTGTATAAGTGTTCCCTTTTATTCACGACCTCACCAGCATCTGTTATTTTTTGACTTTTTCATTCATAGCCATTCTGACTGGTGTGAGATAGTATCCATTGTGGTTTTGATTTTCATTTCTCTAACGATCAGTGATACTGAGTGCTTTTTCATATGATTGTTGACTGCATGTGTGTCTTCTTTTGAAAAGTGTCTGCTTATGTTTTTGCACACTTCTCAATGGGGTTGTTTTTCTCTTGTAAATTTGTTTAAGTTCTTTATAGATACTGGATATTAGACTTTTGTCAGAAGCATAGTTTGCAAATATTTTCTCCCATTCTGTAGGTTGTCTGTTTAGTCAGTTGATAGTTTCTTTTGCTGTGCAGAAGCTCTTATGCTTAACTAGATCTCATTTTCAATTTTTGCTTTTATTATAATTGCTTTTGGTATCTTTGTCATGAAATCTTTGCTGGTTCCTATGTCCAGGATGGTATTGCCAAGATTGTCTTCCAGAATTTTCTAGTGTGGGTTTTGCATTTCAGTCTTCAATCCATCTTGAGTTAATTTTTGTATATGTTGTAAGAAAGAGGTCCAGTTGTCTGGGCACAGTGGCTCACGCCTGTAATCTCAGCACTTTGGGAGGCCAAGGCAGGCTGATCACTTGAGATCAGGAGTTTGAGACCAGCCTGGCCAACGTGGTGAAACTCTGTCTCTACTAAAAGTAAAAAACTACCTGGGTGTGGTAGCACATGCCTGTAATCCCAGCTTCTTGGGAGGAGTGAGGGATGAGAATTGCTTGAACCCAGGAGGTGAAGGTTGCTGTGATCTGAACTCACACCACTGCACTCCAGCCTGGGTAACAGAATGAGACTCTGTCTCAAAAAAAAAAACAGGGAAAGGTGGGGGTTAGTTTTAATCTTTTGCATATGGCTATCCAGTTATCCCAGCACCATTTACTGAATAGGTAGTCTTTTCTCCATTGCTTGTTTTTCTTAGCTTTGTTGAAGATCAGATGGTTGTAGGTGTGTGGCCTTATTTGTAGGCTCTCTATCCTGCTCCATTGGTCTATATTTCTGTTTTCGTATGAGTACTATGCTACTTTGATTACTGTAGCCCTGTAGTATAGCTTGAAGTTGGGTGACATAATGCCTCCAGCTTCGTTCCTTTATGCTTAGGATTTCCTTGGCTACTTGGGCTCTTTTTTATCCCATATGAATTTTAAATAGGTTTTTCTAGTTCTCTGGAAAATGTCATTAATAGTTTGATAGAAGCTGCATTGAATCTGCAAATTGCTTTGGGCAGTACGACCATTTTAATGATATTGCTTCTTTTTATCCATGAACATTGGATGTTTTTCAATTTATGTGTGTCTTCTCTGACTTCTGGAGCAGTGTTTTGTAATTCTTTTATTTATTTTTTTTTTGAGATAGAGTCTCACTCTGTTGCCCAGGCTGGAGTGCAGTGGCGTGATCTCCGCTCACTGCAACCTCTGCCCCCCGAGTTCATGCAATTCTCCTGCCTCAGCCTCCTTAGGATTATTGTAGAGATTTTTCACCTCCCTGGGTTAGCTGTATTCCTAGGTATTTTATTCTTCTTGTGGCAACTGTGATTGGGATTGCCTTCCTGATTTGACTCTGGGTTTGGCTGTTGTTGGCCTATAGGAATGCTAGTAATGTTTGTACACTGAGTTTGTATCCTGAGACTTTGCTGATGTTGTTTATCAGTGTAAGGAGATTTTGGGTGAAGACTATGGGATTTTCTAGACATAGAATTATATTATCTGCCATCAGAAATAGTTTGACTTCCTCTTTTTCTATTTGGATGTCCTTTATTTCTTTCTCTTGCCTGATTGCTCTGGCCAGGACTTCCAATACTATGTTGAATTGAAGTGGTGAGAGAGGACATCCTTGTCTTGCACTGGTTTTCAAGGAGAATGCTTTCAGCTTTTGCCAATTCAGTATTATGTTGGCTGTGGGTTTGTCATATATGGCTCTTATTATTTTGAAGCATGTTCCTTCAATACGTAGTTATTGAGAGTTTTTAACATGAAGGGGTGTTGAATTCTATCAAACCATTTCTGCATCTGTTGAGATAAACATGTGGTTTTTGTATTTAGTTCTGTTTACGTGATGAATCACGTTTATTGATTTGCATGTGCTGAACCAATCTTGCATGCCGGGGATGAAACCTACTTGATTGTGGTAGATTAGCTTTTCGATGTGCCACTAGATTCAGTTTGCAAGTGTTTTGTTGAGGATTTTTGCATCAATATTCCTCAAGGATATTGGCCCAAAGTTTTCTTTTTTGTTGCATTTCTGCCAAGTTTTGATATCAGGATGACGATGGCCTCATAAAACGAGTTGGGAAGATGTCCCTCCTCCTCAATTTTTTTGGAATAGTTTATTTTGGAATGCTACAAGGTCTTCTTTGTACATCTGGTAGAATTCAGCTCTGAATCCATCTGTTTCTGAGCATTTTTTTGGTTAGTAGGCTATTTATTACTGGTTCAATTTTAGATCTCATTATTGGTCTTTTCAGGGATTCAGTTTTTTCCTGGTTCAGTTCCTTGGGAACTTCCATCCCTTCTAGGTTTTCTAGTTTGTCTGCATAGATGTGTTCATAGTACTTTCCGAAGGTTATTTTTATTTCTGTAGGGTCAGTGGTAACATTCCCTTTGTCATTTCTAATTGTGTTTATTTGGATCTTCACTCTTTCTTCTTTATTAGTCTAATTAATGGTCTGTCTATCTTATTCGCTTTTTTCAAAAAAACCCGAATTTCTAGATTTGTTTATTTTTCAAATGATTTTTTCTCTCAATTTATTTCAGTTCAGCTCTTATTTTGGTTATTTTTAATCTTCTGCTAGCTTTAGGGTTGATTTGATCTTCTCTAATTCTTTCAGTTGTGATATTAAATTGTTAATTGAAGATCTTTCTAACTTTCTGATGTGGGCATTTACTGCTATGAATTTTCTTCTTAACACTGCCTTAGATGTGTCCTGAAGATTCTGGTATGTTGTATCCTTTTTCTCACTAGTTTCAAAGAGCTTCTTAATTTCTGCTTTAATTTCATTATTGACCCAAAAGTCATTCAGGATCATGTTGTTAATTTCAATGTAATTGCATGGTTTTGAGTGATTTTCTTAGTCTTGACTTCTATTTTTATTTACTGTAGTCCATGTGTGTGTTTGGCATATTTCAGTTGTTTTGCATTTGTTGAGGACTGTTTTATGTTCAATTATGTGGTCATTTTTAGAGTATATGCCATGTGGCAATAAGAAGAATGTATATTCTGTTGTTTTGGGGTGGAAAGTTCTGCAGAGGTCTATAAGATCCATTTGGTCCAGTGTTGAATTCAGGTCCTGAATATCTGTGTTAATTTTCTGCATATTGATGATCTATCTAATAATGTCAGTGGAGTGTTGAAGTCTCCCACTACTATTGTGTGGGAGTTATGTCTCTTTGTAAGCCTCTAAGAACTTGCTTATGAATCTGTTTTGTCTGAAATTAGGAATGCAACTCCTACTTTTTTCTGTTTTTCATTTACTTGGTAGGTTGTCTTTCTTTGCTTATTTTGAGCCTTTGGTTGTTGTTACATGTGAGATGGGTCTAGTGAAGTCATCCCACTATTTGGTTTTGCTTTTATATCCAGCTTGCCACTCTGTGCTTTTTATTTTATTTTTCAATTAGAGTCTTGCTCTGTCACCCAGGCTAAAGTGCAGTGGCACATTTTGGCTCACTGGAACCTCTGTTTCCTGGGTTCAAGTGATTTTTGTGCCTTAGCCTCCCAAGTAGCTGGGATTATAGGTGTGCGCTACCACATCTGGCTAATTTTTGTATTTTTAGTAGAGATGGGGTTTCACCGTATTGGCCAGGCTGGTCTCGAACTCTTGACCTTAAGTGATCCACCCACCTCAGCCTCCCAAAGTGTTGGGATTACAGGTGTGAGCCACTACACCTGGCCACTCTGTGCCTTTTAAGTGTGGCATTTAGGCTGATTACATTCAATGCTAGTATTAATACATGTGCATTTGATTCTGTCGTTGTGTTTTCAGCTGGTTATTATGTTGACTTGTTTATGTGGTTGCTTTACAGTGACACTAATCTGTGTGTTTAAGTGTGTTTTTGTATTAGCTGGTGGCAGTCTCTTCTTTCTACACTTAGTGATCCTTTCAAGATCCTTTTTTTTTTTTTTTTGAGATGGAGTCTTGCTCTGTTGTCCAGGCTGGAGTGCAGTGGTGCAGTCTCAGCTTACTGCAGTCTCTGCCTCGCAGGTTCAAGTGATTCTCCTGTCTGAGCCTCCCGAGTAGCTGGGATTACAGGCAGCTGCCACCACGCCCAGCTAATTTTTTGTATTTTTAGTAGAGATGGGGTTTTACCATGTTAGCCAGGCTGATCTTGAACTCCTGACCTTGTGGTCCACCCGCCTCTGCCTCCCGAAGTGCTGGGATTACAGGTGTGAGCCACTGCGCCTGGCCTAAGATCTCTTTTAAGGCAGGTCTGGTGGGAATAAATATGCTCAATATTTGCTTATCTGAAAAAGATCTTATTTTTCCTTCAGTTAGGGAGCTAAGTTTGGCTGGATATGAAATTCTTAGTTGAAGATTTCTTTGTTTTCTTTGGTTGGTTGGTTGCTTTATAATGTCACTGGTCTGTGTCTTTAATTGTGGTTTTGTATTAGCTGGTAGTGGTCTGTCCTTTCTATATTTATCATTCCTTTCAAGATCTCTTGTAAAGCAGGTCTGGTGATAGCAAATTCCTTCAACATTTGCTTATCTGAAAAGGATCTTATTTCTCCTTCACCTAGGAAGCTTATTATAGCTGGATATAAAATTCTTGGTCGAAGATTTTTTTTTTTTTGCTTTAAGAATGTTGAATATTGGCCACCCAATCTATTCTGGCTTATAGGGTTTCAGCAGAGATCTGCTCTTAGCCTGATGGGGTTCCCTTTGTAGGTGACTCGCCCTTTCTCACTGGCTGCCTTTAACATTCTTTCTTTCCTTTTGACCTTGGAAAATCTGATGACTGTATGTCTTTGGGATGATCTTTTTGTGTAGAATCTTGCAGTAGTTCTCTGTATATCCTGAATTTGAAATTCTTATGTTGTGAAATTATTGTCTTGTGTTATTCAGCTCTGTCGGGTTTGTTAAGTTCTTTTTTATACTGGCTATTTTGTCCTTCAGGTCCTATATCATTTTATTGTTATTCTTATTTTTCTTGGATCAAATTTTTCTGTCCTGAATCTCAATAATCTTTGTTTATGTCCATATTCTGGACTCTATTTCTGTTGTTTCAGCCAGTTCAGTGTGGTTAAGAAGTCTTGTTGGAGAACTGGTATGATTGTTTGCAGGACATATGACACTCTGACCATTTGAATTACTGGAGTTCTTGTATTGGTTCTTCCTCAACTCTGTGTGTGGATGTTCCTTTAATTGCAGTGTAGATTGAGTACAGTCAGTAGGCTTCTTTTCTGGATTTTTCCACAGGCTGAGGGTTTTTATTTTAAGCCGATTTCTTGTCTTTGATTTCAAAGGGGGTATGTTAGGTATTTTTGGTGTTGAAACTTTGGGGTGTAATCCAGTAGATGACAGCCATGTTGGCCAGTTGGTGGACTCTTGCTCGGTTGTGTGGCTGTCCTGTATTTACTCACAGTTGCAGTCGTGTTCCCTCTCAATGTTCTGAAAATGTACGTTCCTCTTCCCCTTAAGTGTTGGCTGCAGATCGTGGCCTGGTGCTCCTGGGTTGCCCACTGAAGCTCTGAGGTGATCTCAGTTTTTATGTTCCTTCCCCAAACTGAAGGCAGCAGAGGAAGGAACCTCAGTAGTTGTTGTGGCCAAGGGTCTTTTGCCTTTCTTTTGGGGGTCTTCACCCCTGAGAGATGTAGGTCAGCAATCACTCAGTGGATTCAGCCCAGGATAGAGGGTCTGTGCTGTGGGCCCACGCCAGGGGTTGCCTGTCTGGAAGATTTGCTAGCCTTCTCTCCTTGGGTCAGCTGCAGCTTGCTGAAGGTATAGATAAGGCATTTACAGTCTTTGGCTATTTTAGATACCTCCTATAAATGAAATTATGCAGTATTTGGCTTTCTTACTGTGCCTGGAATATTTCACTTACCATAATGTTCTCAAAGTTTGTTCATGCTGTCACTTCTTGCAGAATTTGCTTCTTTTATAAGGCTGAATAATATTCGACTGTATGTATATACCATATATTCTTTATTTATCTGATGATGGATATTTATGTTGTTCCCACATCTTGGGTATTGTCAATGGGGCTGCAATGAATATAGAGATGCTAATATCTCTGTAAGATCCTGATTTCAATTCCTTTGGATAAATACACAGAAGTGGGATTGCTGGGTTACGTGGTAGATCTATTTTTGATTTTTTGAGAAATCTTTATACAGTTTTCTAAAGTGGATGCATCATATTGCATTCCTACCAACCATGCATAAGGGTTTCAATTTTTCTTTTTCTTTTTTTTTTATTATTATTATGCTTTAAGTTTTAGGGTACATGTGCACAATGTGCAGGTTAGTTACATATGTATACATGTGCCATGCTGGTGTGCTGCACCCATTAACTAGTCATTTAGCATTAGGTATATCTCCTAATGCTATCCCTCCCCCCTCCCCCCACCCCACAACAGTCCCCAGAGTGTGATGTTCCCCTTCCTGTGTCCATGTGTTCTCATTGTTCAATTCCCACCTATGAGTGAGAACATGCGGTGTTTGGTTTTTTGTCCTTGCGATAGTTTACTGAGAATGATGATTTCCAGTTTCATCTATGTCCCTACAAAGGACATGAACTCATCATTTTTTATGGCTGCATAGTATTCCATGGTGTATATATGCCACATTTTCTTAATCCAGTCTATCATTGTTGGACATTTGGGTTGGTTCCAAGTCTTTGCTATTGTGAATAGTGCTGCAATAAACATACGTGTGCATGTGTCTTTATAGCAGCATGATTTATAGTCCTTTGGGTGTATACCCAGTATTGGGATGGCTGGGTCAAATGGTATTTCTAGTTCTAGATCCCTGAGGAATCGCCACACTGACTTCCACAATGGTTGAACTAGTTTACAGTCCCACCAACAGTGTAAAAGTGTTCCTATTTCTCCACATCTTCTCCAGCACCTGTTGTTTCCTGACTTTTTAATGATTGCCATTCTAACTGGTGTGAGATGGTATCTCATTGTGGTTTTGATTTGCATTTCTCTGATGGCCAGTGATGATGAGCATTTTTTCATGTGTTTTTTGGCTGCATAAATGTCTTCTTTTGAGAAGTGTCTGTTCATATCCTTTGCCCACTTTTTGATGGGGTTGTTTGTTTCTTTCTTGTAAATTTGTTTGAGTTCATTGTAGATTCTGGATATTAGCCCTTTGTCAGATGAGTAGGTTGCGAAAATTTTCTCCAATTCTCCCATTCAGTAGGTTGCCTGTTCATTCTGATAGTAGTTTCTTTTGCTGTGCAGAAGCTCTTTAGTTTAATTAGATCCCTGGGATGCAAGGCTGGTTCAATATATGCAAATCAATAAATGTAATCCAGCATATAAACAGAACCAAAGACAAAAACCACATGAGTGTCTCAATAGATGCAGAAAAGGCCTTTGACAAAATTCAACAACCCTTCGTGCTAAAAACTCTCAATAAATTAGGTATTGATGGGACGTATCTCAAAATAATAAGACCTATCTATGACAAACCCACAGCCAATATTATACTGAATGGGCAAAAACTGGAAGCATTCCCTTTGAAAACTGGCACAAGACAGGGATGCCCTCTCTCACCACTCTTATTCAACATAGTGTTGGAAGTTCTGGCCAGAGCAATTAGGCAGGAGAAGGAAATAAAGGGTATTCAATTAGGAAAAGAGGAAGTCAAATTGTCCCTGTTTGTAGATGACATGATTGTATATATAGAAAACCCCATTGTCTCAGCCCAAAATCTCCTTAAGCTGATAAGCAACTTCAGCAAAGTCTCAGGATACAAAATCAATGCACAAAAATCACAAGCATTCTTACACACCAATAACAGACAAACAGAGAGCCAAATCATGAGTGAACTCCCATTCACAATTGCTTCAAAGATAATAAAATACTTAGGAATCCAACTTACAAGGGACGTGAAAGACTTCTTCAAGGAGAACTACAAACCACTGCTCAATGAAATAAAAGAGGATACAAACAAATGGAAGAACATTCCATGTTCATGGGTAGGAAGAATCAATATGGTGAAAATGGCCATACTGCCCAAGGTAATTTATAGATTCAATGCCATCCCCATCAAGCTACCAATGACGTTCTTCATAGAATTGGAAAAAACTACTCTAAAGTTCATATGGAACCAAAAAAGAGCCCGCATCACCAAGTCAATCCTAAGCCAAAAGAACAAAGCTGGAGGCATCACACTACCTGACTTCAAACTATATTACAAGGCTACAGTAACCAAAACAGCATGGTACTGGTACCAAAACAGAGATATAGATCAATGGAATAGAACAGAGCCCTCAGAAATAACGCCGCGTATCTACAACTATCTGATCTTTGACAAACCTGACAAAAACAAGAAATGGGGAAAGGATTCCCTATTTAATAAATGGTGCTGGGAAAACTGGCTAGCCATCTACAGAAAGCTGAAACTGGATCCCTTCCTTACACCTTATACAAAAATTAATTCAAGATGGATTAAAGACCTAAATGTTAGACCTAAAACCATAAAAACCCTAGAAGAAAACCTAGGCATTACCATTCAGGACATAGGCATGGGCAAGGACTTCATGTCTAAAACACCAAAAGCAATGGCAACAAAAGCCAAAATTGACAAATGGGTTTCAATTTTTCTACAGCCTCCTCAACACTTGATATCTTTTGTTTTCTTGATAATAGGCATGCTGACAGATGTGAGGGAATACTTCATTGTTATTCTGATTTATATTACCTGATGATTAGCAATGTTGAGCATTTTTTCATATATTTGTTGGCCATTTGTATGTCTTGTTTGGAGAAATGTCTACTTAAGTCTTTAGCCCATTTTTAAATTGGTTATTAGTTTTTTTTGCTATTGAGCTATAGGAGTTTCTTATGTATTTTAGACATTAACCACTTATCAGACATATTGCTTGCAAATATATTTTCCTATTCTATAGGTTTTCTTTTCACTTCGTTGAGTGTTTCCTTTCTGTGTAGAAGCTTTTTAGTTTTATGTAATCCCATTTGTCTATTTTTACTTTTGGTGCTTGTGCTTTTGGTGTCATATCCAAAAAATCATTGTCCAGGTTAATGTAGTAAAGAATTTTCTCTAATTTTTTTTAGAAGTTTTACAGTTTTGAGTCTTATATTTAAGTATTTAATCTATTTTGCATGGTGATATCCAGTTTCCCAGTACCATTTGTTAAAGAGATTATTCTTTCTCTGTTTTGTGTTCTTGGCACCCTTGTCAGAGATCGGTTGAACATTTATATACATATATATATATACACACACACACACACACACACACACACATATGTATACACATACATATATATGGATATATATATGTGTATATATATGTATATACATATGTATATACGTACGTATGTATATGTATATGTATATATGTATATATGTATATGTATATATGTGTATATACATATGTATGTGTGTGTGTGTGTGTGTGTGTATAGGTATATATATAAAACACAGGAGGTCTTTCCATTTGCTTGTGTCTTGTTTGATTTCTTTTCTTTTTTTTCCTTTTTTTTTTTGAGATGAAGTCTTGCTCTGTCATGCAAGCTGGAGGGCAGTGGTGTAATATCAGCTCACTGCAACCTCTGCCTCCCGGGTTCAAGTGATTCTTCAGCCTCAGCCTCCTGAGTAGCTGGGATTACAGGCATCTGCCACCATGCCTGGCTAATTTTTGTAATTTAGTGGAGATGAGGTTTCGCCATGTTGGCCAAGCTGGTCTCAAACTCCTGGCCTCTGGTGATCTGCCTGCCTTGGCCTCCCAAAGTGCTGGGATTACAGGCATGAGCCACTGCTCCTGGCCTTGATTTCTTTCATCAATGTTGTGTAGTTTTCAGTATACAAGTATTTCACCTTCTTAGTTAAGTTTATTCCTATGTATCTTATTCCTTTTAGTGCTATTACAAATGAGATCGTTTCTTGCTTCTATCATTGTTTACTTTTAAACATTTAGCTTCCTCTCTTCTGCTTGACAGGTATCACACTATTAATTTTTAATTACCATATCACATGATTAAGGTACAAGTGTCTCTTGAAATACTTTTGAAGGATACCTTTCTAGGTCATTAAGAGTGTTAGGAGTTTAACCCTTTTAATTTTGGTTTTATTGTATTTTGATTTTGTTTAACATACTTATATTAACAAAAGAGTCACTCATATTTATTTAATTAATTTTCCCAGAAGAATCTCTTAGTATTCATTCAAGTGGTTGATATAAATACCATTTCTAGGAAATGACCATTTCCAAGTTCATGCGTAAGAAAACTTAGGTTACAGATATACTATGCAAGTTACATCTCTTCCAGTACTTCTCAAGTAGCAAACAGAGACAGTTTTAGTAATTTTCTGTAATGGCAGTGACATTGCATTGTTGCTTCAGTGTGACTTTATACATTAGAACACTAAAAATATACAGCTATTTCTCTTCCCTAGCCACTTTCTGTATAGGTTACAAATGGATTCTATAGACTTGGTGTTAGAAATTATAAAGAATCAGCCTGGCATGGTGGCTCACGCCTGTAATCCCAGCACTTTGGGAGGCTGAGGCAGGCAGATCACCTGAGGTCAGGAGTTCAAGACCAGCTTGGCCAACATGGTAAGACCCCCTCTCCACTGAAAATACAAAAATTAGCTGGGCGTGGCGGTACACACCTGTAATCCCAGCTACTCGGGAGGCTGAGGCAGGTGAATCTCTTGAACCCAGAAGGCAGAGGCTTCAGTGAGCCAAGATCGTGCCACTGAACTCCACCCTGGGCAACAGAGGAAGACTGTCTCAAAAAAAAAAAAAAAAAAAACCGAAAAATTTTTCTTAGCTAAATGTTTAGCCTAGCACTAAATAATAATAGCTTATTTAGGGGAAAAAAAGCCACTCCATTAAAAAAAACAACGTTTTCTTTCAGGAAAAATCAGTGTTCTTGGGGCTTGCTTTGCAGAAGTTCATTGCTTTAACATGCACCCACTTCAGAGATGGGATAACATCAGAGATGCTGATTGCAAGTAAAGATGGTTTGTTGTGCAAAAGTGTGTATTGTAAGTGGTTAACAGTAAATAAACATATTGAATTTAGCTCCATTTTAAAAAAAGGGAAGAAAATGATAAATTTTTTTGGTTTTGGAGAAAAACAGATTTCTTAACTTCATCATATGATAGGATGTAGCCAAGTAGAAATTAATATGCAGTACCCCATAAGTATTTACACCTACTATGTACCCATGAATATTAAAAATAAAAATTTTAAAAACAATAGAAAATAAAATGCTTTGTAAATTGGTGATAAGAAACCTACTTTTTGGCTCTATTATTTTTCTAATAATTTGGCTAATAGAAGTGCCTGGACCTTTCTTCTTAGGATTAAATGTTTCTACTTGAGAATATGTCTAACAAGAATTCAATTTAATTAGACCTTTATATCATTGGATTTAATTTGAAAAGGTATTTAAATTATAGATGTCTGAATATATTCCATCACAAGTTTAAAAATCTTGATTGTGGTTCATTCATTTAAGAAATCCCTATTGAGTACTTGTTAAATGTTGAGTGCTGGGCTGGGTTTTTTTCAAAATGGTTTAAGAAATATGTTATATTTCTTGCCCTCGAAGACCTCCCTCTTTAATTGGTGGAGGAAGAAGGAACAACACATAGAATAAGAGGAGAACAATGTTAAGGCCAAAGATAACTAGATGTCCAAATGCCTCAAATAGAAGACACATGATATGGGAGGTCAGGAAGAGTGGAATGGTGTATGCATTACAAAATATTTTGTGAAATCCTCTTGAAAAAGGGCATGACTTGACAGGTCTTGAAGGTTGAATAGACAGTGGATATATACGTAACTTTATCTGGTAAAAAATGCATGTTTTTGCTAATTTGAAGTTAATGGAGGTTAATAAACTGAATAATGACACTGTAGTGAAGAGCACATTGAATTAGAAGGCATGAGGCTGTGTTTTCATTAAAATTATGCAGTGAGCTAGCTGTGTAAAAAATCAGCCTGTGGCCTCTGCCAGATTCACTGCACCCAACCAGCAGCAAGGTATTGAGCTCAGATTAAACAACTCACAAGATACCATAGTATTTATCTATAACTAAGTTTGCTTAGCTTTAGAAAGGATATAGGATACGTAGCAATGCAGCATATATGGCCATAACATACAGAGGTCTTTTACCTTAAAGGTACAACTAGCAAATGTTCCAGGTACCCATCACTTTGGATGCATGTGGTCTCAAAAGATGGGTGGGTGAGTGTAGACCATCTCAGTTAAGAGATGTCCCAGATCTGGGGTCTCCCCAGCAGGAAAATTCAATCAAAGATCAAACCCTTATGTGTTCTTGAGGTTAGAAGAAAGGTTACAAATCAGCTGTTGACCTTTCACTTCCAGCCTAATCTTCTTTACCCATAAAATAATGGACCGATTTTATATAAGCTTTTATTAAAAAAAAGTCTAGTTCAAATTTCAGGATCACCATTTACTAGTTGTATATACTTGGGTAAATTATTTAACCTCTCTGAATATCCATTTCTTTGATGAAAAAATATATATGAAAATACCTACCTCTTATGTTTGTTATGTATTTTAAATGACCTCAAATACCTTTGGCAGGATATGGAGAGTCAGACTATTTTAATGTAGAAACATAAATGTATTTTTTTTCTTTGCAGCCTTGCAGGATTATTGTAGGCTTTATTCCTGCACTGGGTTCTAATGGACCATTAAGATCCATTGTCAAAAGAACTCAAAGCAAAGTAGATTTCTAAAATAAGCTAATGAAAATGAGTGACTCTAGAGAATGGGTAGAATTTTCTGGAGACAAAAAGGGGCCAGAGAAGTGGAGAATGAGGAAAAACATAGGTTGCTAGATTCCATAAGAGTTCAGGAGTTTGATGCTGGGAAAGTGGTCTGAGGAGGTAGGGCACCTGTAATCTGAGAAGCACTGGGTGGTGCCCATTAGTTGCCCAATACTTGGCTTGGTCTCTGTCTGATTAACTATTGGGTGAGCTCATATGCAATGTCCCAGGAGAGAGTCGTGGATCTCTGTGCTTGAGAGGCCTCAAGACATGGTAAAGACAGAGGGGTCTCTATAATTTTTCTTTTTCTGGCCCCAAGAGGTTGTAATCAATCTATGATGTGGACATTTCAATTGCCTTAATATTCAATACTGTTTTCTGCCACTGAATTTATCTTGGAAAATTTCTCATTGATACTGAATTGTCTAAAATGATTAAACTGGTCATTTTAGATGTGTCAACTCAGTAACTTAATAGATTTTCTTGAGATGAGAAAGGACTCACTGAGTTATTAGACAGAGGTAAGGACTACTCTCTGTCTTTACCCTTCCATTAAACCACCTATCATCACAACTATTATAGAAACAATTAAAAGTACATTTTCTCTAATAACCTGTCATATTTTCATCAAACGTTGACTAGTTTTGAGAAAACAATTTACTTTTTAATAAGAGGTTTTAGAACAGGATTGAATCTAGTAATTTCAGCCAACATTTATTTGTGGCCAGACTGAAGAACCTGGAGTTTTTTTTTGTTTTTAACTAATTTGGTTTTCTTTCACATTTTATCCCACATCTCTTAATTAGAGAAATAGGTAAAATAAAAAGATGCAAACAATTTAATGGACTATTTGAGCTCTTAGGTAGTCTCGTTAGAAAATATGAGGATCATTTCTATCTAATTTACTTGTTTGTGTGGACATATATACCTTTTGAACTTGTATTTCTTAGCCTGCTTTATTGATACTGTTCATTTTCATTCTGAATTATCTCATATATTAGTCAGCTATTGCAGCAATAAATGGATATAACAAATAACTTTAAAATAGCTTACAGGCTGTTACAAGTTTACAACAGTAGTCATTTATTTTTGTGGCTCATGAGTCTGTGAGTTGGCTGGGCTCCTGCGGGGCTTGACTGTAGATTGTTGGTTGGGCTCAGTTCTGCTCCAAATATGTCATTCTGGAATGAGCTACTATTAGGAACATGCTTTTCTCATCATGATGGCAGACATGATAGGAGCCAAGCCAAGTTATGTAAGCATGTTTAAAGCCTCTGCTCATATTACAGCCATTAATGTTTGATTAGCTAAAGCAAATTTCATAGCCAAGTCATGTTGGCTTACTCTAATGGAAGCTTCAGCAAAGTCACATGGCAAAGAGAGTGTTAAGTATTATTCAATAGCAAAGAGGGAGTGAAAAATTGGAAACAGTAATCCTCTACAACTATTTGGCTAGAAGATGATGGATGTGGTTGCTCCCTGAGGAGCTGTCGGCTAAACCTAATCATAGTGTTTTCCCTGAATTGATCTGAAATGGTATTTCCTGGGGTGGACTGAGAAGGAACTTGATGTTCTTTTCCCCAGAAATAAGAAATACCTTGCAGCTATCAAAAAGCCTGTTTCTAAAGCACAGTGTGTAAATGTATGAACATGTATGTGCCTGTGTGCATGCAACACACATGTGTGCACACATACACAAAGTCTAGCATGGGCTATTTTAAATGCTAATACTCTGATTTTAAAATTATAAAAACAGCTTTGTTCTCAATCCAAAGAGGTTCCAGGGAAATACCTTAGCAAAATACAAAAAACAGAGATGCTCTGTTATTCCCAAATGTTTCTACCTTTAGTTTATCTTAACTTCTCTCAGGTTATCTCAATTTCTCTCTCCTGCCCAGTTGTGATTCTGGGAGATATGACAAATGGTAATAGCCTGTCCTAGAAAGACTGTTGGCCAGTAGCGGACTCAGTCAACCTCCTCCAGTTTGCTCTTGGTTGGAGAAATAATTATGTCACATATTTAGACCAATCAATAAATAGCCTGTGATTATTTTGAGGTCACTATTTTATTTCTGTACAAGCTATAAAACTGTCCAACTGAGCTCTTGAAGCTATGGTCAGGGATTATAGATGCCTTGTTATTTCACCAGTAAAGCACCAGTCTCTGAAATCCTTTATCTTGGCTAAATCCTTAAGACTGAACGCTGAGCCCAATAATTATTACAAACAAATGAATAGGAACAGCTCCGGTCTACAGCTCCCAGCGCGAGCGACGCAGAAGACGGGTGATTTCTGCATTTCCATCTGAGGTACCGTGTTCATCTCACTAGGGAGTGCCAGACAGTGGGCGCAGGTCAGTGGGTGAGTGCACCGTGCGCCAGCCGAAGCAGGGGCGAGGCATTGCCTCACTTGGGAAGCGCAAGGGGTCAGGGAGTTCCCCTTCCAGGGGTGACAGACGGCACCTGGAAAATCGGGCCACTCCCACCCGAATACTGTGCTTTTCCGACGGGCTTAGGAAACGGTGCCCCAGGAGAGTATAGCCCGCACCTGGCTCAGAGGGTCCTACGCCCACGGAGTCTCGCTGATTGCTAGCACAGCAGTCTGAGATCAAACAGCAAGTCGGCAGCGAGGCTGGGGGAGGGGCGCCCGCCATTGCCCAGGCTCGCTTAGGTAAACAAAGCAGCCTGGAAGCTTGAACTGGGTGGAGCCCACCACAGCTCAAGGAGGCCTGCCTGCCTCTGTAGGCTCCACCTCTGGGGGCAGGACACAGACAAACAAAAAGACAGCAGTAACCTCTGCAGACTTAAATGTCCCTGTCTGACAGCTGTGAGGAGAGCAGTGGTTCTCCCAGCACGCAGCTGGAGATCTGAGAACGGGCTGACTGCCTCCTCAAGTGGGTCCCTGACCCCTGACCCCCGAGCAGCCTAACTGGGAGGCACCCCCCAGCAGGGGCAGACTGACACCTCACACGGCCGGCCAGGTACTCCAACAGACCTGCAGCTGAGGGTTCTGTCTGTTAGAAGGAAAACTAACAGAAAGGACATCCACACCAAAAACCCATCTGTACATCACCATCATCAAAGACCAAAAGTAGTTAAAACCACAAAGATGGGGAAAAAACAGAGCAGAAAAACTGGAAACTCTAAAAAGCAGAGTACCTCTCCTCCTCCAAAGGAACGCAGTTCCTCACCAGCAACGGAACAAAGCTGGACAGAGAATGACTTTGACGAGCTGAGAGAAGAAGGCTTCAGACGATCAAATTACTCCGAGCTACGGGAGGATATTCAAACCAAAGGCAAAGAAGTTGAAAACTTTGAAAAAAATTTAGAAGAATGTATAACTAGAATAACCAATACAGAGAAGTGCTTAAAGGAGCTGATGGAGCTGAAAACCAAGGCTCGAGAACTACGTGAAGAATGCAGAAGCCTCAGGAGCCGATGCGATCAAATGGAAGAAAGGGTATCAGCCCTGGAAGATGAAATGAATGAAATGAAGCGAGAAGGGAAGTTTAGAGAAAAAAGAATAAAAAGAAACGAGCAAAGCCTCCAAGAAATGTGGGACTATGTGAAAAGACCAAATCTACGTCTGATTGGTGTACCTGAAAGTGACGGGGAGAATGGAAACAAGTTGGAAAACACTCTGCAGGATATTATCCAGGAGAACTTCCCCAATCTAGCAAGGCAGGCCAATATTCAGATTCAGGAAATACAGAGAACGCCACAAAGATACTCCTCGAGAAGAGCAACTCCAAGACACATAATTGTCAGATTCACCAAAGTTGAAATGAAGGAAAAAATGTTAAGGGCAGCCAGAGAGAAAGGTCGGGTTACCATCAAAGGGAAGCCCATCAGACTAACAGCGGATCTCTCGGCAGAAACCCTACAAGCCAGAAGAGAGTGGGGGCCAATATTCAACATTCTTAAAGAAAAGAATTTTCAACCCAGAATTTCATATCCTGCCAAACTAAGCTTCATAAGTGAAGGAGAAATAAAATACTTTACAGACAAGCAAATGCTGAGAGATTTTGTCACCACCAGGCCTGCCCTAAAAGAGCTCCTGAAGGAAGCGCTAAACATGGAAAGGCACAACCGGTACCAGCCACTGCAAAATCATACCGAAATGTAAAGACCATCGAGACTAGGAAGAGACTGCATCAACTAACGAGCAAAATATCCAGCTAACATCATAATGACAGGATCAAATTCACACATAACAATATTAACTTTAAATGTAAATGGACTAAATGCTCCAATTAAAAGACACAGACTGGCAAACTGGATAAAGACTCAAGACCCATCAGTGTGCTGTATTCAGGAAACCCATCTCACGTGCAGAGACACACATAGGCTCAAAATAAAAGGATGGAGGAAGATCTACCAAGCAAATGGAAAACAAAAAAAGGCAGGGGTTGCAATCCTAGTCTCTGATAAAACAGACTTTAAACCAACAAAGATCAAAAGAGACAAAGAAGGCCATTACATAATGGTAAAGGGATTAATTCAACAAGAAGAGCTAACTATCCTAAATATATATGCACCCAATACAGGAGCACCCAGATTCATAAAGCAAGTCCTGAGTGACCTACAAAGAGACTTAGACTCCCACACATTAATAATGGGAGACTTTAACACCCCACTATCAACATTAGACAGATCAACGAGACAGAAAGTCAACAAGGATACCCAGGAATTGAACTCAGCTCTGCACCAAGCGGACCTAATAGACATCTACAGAACTCTCCACCCCAAATCAACAGAATATACATTTTTTTCAGCACCACACCACACCTATTCCAAAATTGACCATATACTTGGAAGTAAAGCTCTCCTCAATAAATGTAAAAGAACAGAAATTGTAACAAACTGTCTCTCAGATCACAGTGCAATCAAGCTAGAACTCAGGATTAAGAATCTCACTCAAAACCGCTCAACTACGTGGAAACTGAACAACCTGCTCCTGAATGACTACTGGGTACATAACGAAATGAAGGCAGAAATAAAGATGTTCTTTGAAACCAACGAGAACCAAGACACAACATACCAGAATCTCTGGGATGCATTCAAAGCAGTGTGTAGAGGGAAATTTATAGCACTAAATGCCCACAAGAGAAAGCAGGAAAGATCCAAAATTGACACCCTAACATCACAATTAAAAGAACTAGAAAAGCAAGAGCAAACACATTCAAAAGCTAGCAGAAGGGAAGAAATAACTAAAATCAGAGCAGAACTGAAGGAAATAGAGACACAAAAAACCTTTCAAAAAATAAATGAATCCAGGAGCTGGTTTTTTGAAAGGATCAACAAAATTGATAGACCGCTAGCAAGATTAATAAAGAAAAAAAGAGAGAAGAATCAAATAGATGCAATAAAAAATGATAAAGGGGATATCACCACCGATCCCACAGAAATACAAACTACCATCAGAGAATATTACAAACACCTCTATGCAAATAAACTAGAAAATCTAGAAGAAATGGATAAATTCCTCAACACATACACCCTCCCAAGACTAAACCAGGAAGAAGTTGAATCTCTGAATAGACCAATAACAGGAGCTGAAATTGTGGCAATAATCAATAGCTTACCAACCAAAAAAAGTCCAGGTCCAGATGGATTCACAGCCGAATTCTACCAGAGGTACAAGGAGGAGCTGGTACCATTCCTTCTGAAACTATTCCAATCAATAGAAAAAGAGGGAATCCTCCCTAACTCATTTTATGAGGCCAGCATCATCCTGATACCAAAGCCTGGCAGAGACACAACAAAAAAAGAGAATTTTAGACCAATATCCTTGATGAACATTGATGCAAAAATCCTCAATAAAATACTGGCAAACAGAATCCAGCAGCACATCAAAAAGCTTATCCACCATGATCAAGTGGGCTTCATCCCTGGGATGCAAGGCTGGTTCAATATACGCAAATCAATAAATGTAATCCAGCATATAAACAGAACCAAAGACAAAAACCACATGATTATCTCAATAGATGCAGAAAAGGCCTTTGACAAAATTCAACAACCCTTCATGCTAAAAACTCTCAATAAATTAGGAATTGATGGGACGTATCTCAAAATAATAAGAGCTATTTATGACAAACCCACAGCCAATATCATACTGAATGGGCAAAAACTGGAAGCATTCCCTTTGAAAACTGGCACAAGACAGGGATGCCCTCTCTCACCACTTCTATTCAACATAGTGTTGGAAGTTCTGGCCAGGGCAATTAGGCAGGAGAAGGAAATCAAGGGTATTCAATTAGGAAAAGAGGGAGTCAAATTGTCCCTGTTTGCAGATGACATGATAGTATATCTAGAAAACCCCATTGTCTCAGCCCAAAATCTCCTTAAGCTGATAAGCAACTTCAGCAAAGTCTCAGGATACAAAATCAATGTGCAAAAATCACAAGCATTCTTATACACCAATAACAGACAAACAGAGAGCCAAATCATCAGTGAACTCCCATTCACAATTGCTTCAAAGAGAATAAAATACCTAGGAATCCAACTTACAAGGGATGTGAAAGACCTCTTCAAGGAGAACTACAAACCACTGCTCAAGGAAATAAAAGAGGATACAAACAAATGGAAGAACATTCCATGCTCATGGGTAGGAAGAATCAATATCATGAAAATGGCCATCCTTCCCAAGGTAATTTACAGATTCAATGCCATCCCCATCAAGCTACCAATGACTTTCTTCACAGAATTGGAAAAAACTACTTTAAAGTTCATATGGAACCAAAAAAGAGCCCGCATCACCAAGTCAATCCTAAGCCAAAAGAACAAAGCTGGAGGCATCACACTACCTGACTTCAAACTATACTACAAGGCTACAGTAACCAAAACAGCATGGTACTGGTACCAAAACAGAGATATAGATCAATGGAACAGAACAGAGCCGTCAGAAATAATGCCACATATCTACAAGTATTTGATCTTTGACAAACCTGACAAAAACAAGAAATGGGGAAAGGATTCCCTATTTAATAAATGGTGCTGGGAAAACTGGCTAGCCATATGTAGAAAGCTGAAACTGGATCCCTTCCTTACACCTTATACAAAAATCAATTCAAGATGGATTAAAGACTTAAATGTTAGACCTAAAACCATAAAAACCCTAGAAGAAAACCTAGGCATTACCATTCAGGACATAGGCATGGGCAAGGACTTCATGTCTAAAACACCAAAAGCAATGGCAACAAAAGCCAAAATTGACAAATGGGATCTAATTAAACTCAAGAGCTTCTGCACAGCAAAAGAAACTACCATCAGAGTGAACAGGCAACCTACAAAATGGGAGAAAATTTTTGCAACCTACTCATCTGACAAAGGGCTAATATCCAGAATCTACAATGAACTCCAACAAATTTACAAGAAAAAAACAAACAACCCCATCAAAAAGTGGGCGAAGGACATGAACAGACACTTCTCAAAAGAAGACATTTATGCAGCCAAAAAACACATGAAAAAATGCTCACCATCACTGGCCATCAGAGAAATGCAAATCAAAACCACAATGAGATACCATCTCACACCAGTTAGAATGGCAATCATTAAAAAGTCAGGAAACAACAGGTGCTGGAGAGGATGTGGAGAAATAGGAACACTTTTACACTGTTGGTGGGACTGTAAACTAATTCAACCCTTGTGGAAGTCAGTGTGGCGATTCCTCAGGGATCTAGAACTAGAAATTCCATTCGACCCAGCCATCCCATTACTGGGTATATACCCAAAGGACTATAAATCATGCTGCTATAAAGACACATGCACACGTATGTTTATTGCGGCATTATTCACAATAGCAAAGACTTGGAACCAACCCAATGTCCAACAATGATAGACTGGATTAAGAAAATGTGGCACATATACACCATGGAATACTATGCAGCCATAAAAAATGATGAGTTCACGTCCTTTGTAGGGACATGGATGAAATTGGAAATCATCATTCTCAGTAAACTATCGCAAGAACAAAAAACCAAACACCGCATATTCTCACTCATAGGTGGGAATTGAACAATGAGAACACATGGACACAGGAAGGGGAACATCACACTCTGGGGACTGTTGTGGGGTGGGGGAGGGGGGAGGGATAGCACTGGGAGATATACCTAATGCTAGATGACGAGTTGGTGGGTGCAGCGCACCAGCATGGCACATGTATACATATGTAACTTACCTGCACATTGCGCACATGTACCATAAAACCTTAAGTTTAATAATAATAAATAATAATAAAAGAAAAAAAAAAAAAAAAAAAAAAAAAAAACTTTTTACTGATGTTCACAGTCCAAAGCCACCACAAGGTGAGACCTACCTCTTTTGATACATTTAGTATTTGGCTATAATAGACAGTCCTTTGTTTGGCTGGTCTGAGTGCAGTGGTTTTTATAACTAATTGGTCCCAACCAGTTACAGATTTTCTTGTTCCTTCTCCACTCCCACTCCTTCATTTGACCAGCCTTAAGAAATGTGTTGTAAAAAGTAAATTAAATAAAATAGTCCTTTGTTTAAACATAATAAATCTCTTCCTGTTTACATGATAGGTGGTTGGGATTATTTTAGATTTTGATATTCTTCTAATAGGAATCTCAAGCCTGCATGGTCTGGAAAGGAGAAAGTAGATGCAATTCCTAGATTTGGATCTATTCCCTTGACATTCAGACCTAAGGGAGACTTACCAGCTGCAGTGATGAAGCAGGAGCTGGGGTAGGAGCTGGGAGCTGAGTGAAAGTGGTGGGTGTTAGTGAATTTCCAAGCTTTGAATTTAATGAAGCTCTAGAGTACATTAGAAGTGTTTGTGTCACTGAGTCACCAGCATGCCAAAACCATTCTTAGGACAATTGCCCAACAGACCCTGGCTGCTGGTGACTTGCTCACTGCAAAATAAAAAAATCAAACCCCAAACTGCAGAGAATCCAGGGTTGCAATGGAGCAGGCGCTGGGTGGTGTTAATGCTTTGTGTCTCTGGGCCTCGACTCAGAGTCTGTTTTCTTGAATTCTAGGGCACTTAATCCCTTTGCTATCTGTCTCTTATGCATAGGTTCTACTAGACAACTGAATTATTTTAAACCTAAGATTTGAATCCTAAAGTGAACTTGAATTAACTGAGTTCTTTCCCCAAGCCCAGGCTTGACCCCGTGTATTTTTTATTTAACTGGAACATACTTCATGGCTTGCTTTCTGAAGCTCCAGAGGGTAAGCCTTTATTATTTCTCTCCTATTTATTTGCAAGATGCATCTGAAGCAGTTTGGGAACAATCAGACCAGTCCGTAGAAATTGCAGGAAGGTTTCAGCCTAATATAAAATGTTTTTTCTAACCATCAGGGTAGCCTAACAATTAGATTGCTGAACTCAATTAGCTGCTTATTACAATTTTCTAATAATGTACCGTTAGACTACTTTCCATACCGAACTGAAATACATTATTCACAGAGTTTGAATCTTAAACTAATTTTAACTGATAATTTTTCTGAGAGGGGAAAAACAGTATATTTCAAAACACAGCACAAACCACCAGAGCAGCACGTTCTTATTTGACAACAGCACTCCTGCTGACCCAGGCTGCTGGGACACTGAGGTCTGGTTGGAGTCTCTCTCCTCAGGACAGTCCGCTGAGGATTCCAGGCCTCTCAGCCTCTTAGTTGCTGCTGTGGCTCTGACCTTCATTCCAGAAGGATTGTTCCAGGCTCACTCAGCGGAAGGCGCTGGGCCAGCAGGTCAGACCCGAGATTTAGTTCTGACTCTGCCATTTACTAGGCCATGAACAAGACACGGGGCCACTCTATAAAATCCGAGGTTGGTTTCCTTAAGTTTGCTTCTTGCTCTAACAATCTGTGATCGATATGAAAAGGGTTTAAGATGACTTAAGGATAGCAAGAATCGTTTTTAGTCTCTATCTTTATTTTCCCAGCTCTGCTTTATGTGTTTTCCAACAAAGATGACATTTCGAAGAACAAAGAATATTAAGGCAGAAGACCTGTTTTTTTTTTCTTGGATGCAACAACTACTTTAAATGGTCTCCCTGACTCTAATCTTCCCTGAACAGTCTCTTTACCTCCTGTATTTAGAAAGATCTTTTTAAAAAGGAAATTTTCTATCTTTAATTATCTGTTTAACTAAACAGATTTTTTAACTGTCTTTAACATTAAATCCAAATTCCTCATCATAATTTACAAAACTACTTAAGAGTCTTGTTCTGTTACTGCTTCCTGTTCACTCCTTCCTTTTGCAGTCTTTGCTAAAACATACTGAATTTATATCAACTCCTTAAACAAGTCATATTGTTTCTCAACTCTGGGGCCACCTTTATAGCTCTCCCTTGTCCTTGAGTATTCTAACCCCATCCCTTCATCTGTATAAATCCCACTCTTCATTTAGATTTTGGCTTCAAGTTACTATTTTAAAGAGCTTTGCTTGGCTCCTAGAAATACAGCACCATGTATTTTTTCTATCATAACATGTCACTTTCTTTTCTGGTATATTTCCTGGTATATTGTAAGCTCTGTGAGATTGGGGCCTGTAGGTGCCTCCAACATGTAGCACAGTACCTGGCACACTGAATGAGAAAATGTTGTATGGAGTTTATGTCTCAGTTATGAAATTTATTAGCTACATGACCATGGGCAAATTATTTGACCTTTTAAAATATCATTCTCCTTATCTCTACAAATAAATCTAGAACTAAATTATCTTTAAGTTTTATCTCTAAAATTCTTTAATAGTAATGTATTACTGCAACATTTATGCATTTAATAGGCCCAAAACTTAAGTGTGGAAAAGTATACTATTTAATGTTAATTTCTATCTTGAGCACCCATTCTACCTGATGCAGAATAGTACTATTATATGGCATTTGCCATAGATACTTCTCTAAGCACATATATATGTTAACTCACTTAATTCACACAATAGCATAAGTAAATCACTATTATTTTACCTAATTCATGTATGAGGAAACTGAGGCACAGACAGTAATGTGACACACCCAGTGACATAAATCCTAGACAAAGCTGAAATTGGAACCCAGTTGATCTGGTTCCCGAGTGAGTACACTTAACAGTATTGGACAGCACATGCGCCGTAGTTAGGAAAACTTCATTTAATCAATTTCAGGTAAACTTCAGTGGAACAATCTCATCAATCATTTAAGTTTAAACTCAATTAAAGTGGGGAAGGAGAGTATGGAAATTCATCTTAGGGAGGAAAGAGTATCTTTTAGATCCTGATCTCAGTCCTGTGGTGGGATGGAGTTCATAGTGTGTGGTCCTTTTCCATTATGGCATTATATATAGTGTCTTCCTCATCTGACCTCTGGCATGAGGGTCCAAACCTCATTATGCAGTGCAGTCTGTGAAACCCCCTGTGGACAGGAGAGCTCTTTCCCCTTCGGAAAGTCCCAGTGGACTTTGAGATGCTCTCCCATTTCACTCTGGTCCCACAGAAATCTCGGGATTGATTTTAGCTCTCCACTGCTTAGACCAACCAGCTGTGCTACCATTTCTGCTCTGTTTATGCCTACTAAGAGGACTTGAGGACTTTCCACAGGAAATATGTAGTCTCCCTGGGATTGACCTAGGAAGCAACATAGAAGTTACCATCAGAATCTCAGCATTAAAGAATGCTCAGTGGTTCTACCTCATGTATGACTCCATTCAAGAAAATAAATTTCCCAGACACAGCCTCTCAGATTCAACTGTCTTCCTTCCTAATCTCTCTTCCTCCTTTCCTGGCTTAGTTTGGTTGAAAGGGCCATGAGAACTGGTTTGGCCTAATCACAAGTTTTCCTCAGTATTTTCACCTAGCACTTGTGTTGTGGCTTTTGAACTGGAAATCAAGACTGTAGCATTTTGAAAATCAAGATTGGATCTCTCCACCTGCTTGGGATAATGCCAGCTTTTGGTTTATTATATTTTAATTGAGATTCGGAATTTAAAAAAATAGATTTCTAAGCCATCAAATGTGTTACCCTCAGATTCCTGTCTTTTCAAAGTCAAACTCAGTATATGGTGAAGATGCTTATTTTCCATATCTTCCGGAAGTAACTGTCAGTCAAAAAGCATTTGTGAACACTTGCTGTGGATACTGCTGGGATAATGGAGGAAGTGAAGATCCTATAGCCTCTTATGGTACTTCTTTGATGTCAGAGCCTAGACTAATACTGTAAAACTGTGTAGGAGTATATTGCCAGTCCTATGCAATATTTAAAGTAAGAACAAAGGTACACTTTCCCCATGAAAGTAGACAGATTAGACAAAGCGAATAGTTCATGTATAGAGAGGCCTGAGGGTGAGAAGAATGAAATATCTGATCTCTAAAATGAGACTCCAGTCTATGAAAGATGGAATTGTGAAGACAAATGAGAAAGTCAGTTACAAATCAATATGCAAGATAGCAAGTGCATCAGTCAGAGACGCTGGTAACTTATTATTCTAGAAAAAAAAATACGAAAGAAAATACAAACATTGGGGATAAGCAATGCAAATGAAAAATAAAGCCATGCATATTTGACTAATATGCTGATCTAAAAACAAGAAAATAGAAGGTGAAGGTTATATAAAGACAGTCAGGTTTCAGAATATATAAGCAACCTGAAAAAATGTATGTGCATGCATGTGTGCATATACATGTAGCATGTGTATGTGTGTGTTTGTGTGTGTTCAGAAGGCGAAACATTTTTTCAAGCCAAAAAGAGTGCCAACGAGTAATAACTTTGTTTTTGAAACATTAAGGCCAAGTGATTTGCATTCATCCATTGTGAAATGAAAATAGAATTTGTCAACTATTCATGAATAGGACATAAATCTTTATGCCACCTCCATGGCAGCGATATACAATGCCATCCCAAGTAATAACATCTGGTGGTGGGCAGTTGTAAATAGAAAACTAGACAAAGCAGAAGAGAGACCCTATGGGCTTCTAGGCCTAAAACTTGGGAAATAGAATATGGGCTATGAGCTTTACTCTTGTAAGACCAATATCCTATTTAATGTATTATAAAATATAATTCGCAGTAATGATCTGCAATCTGGCATAGAGTCAAGAATATTAGATTTTTTAAAGAAGAGAAGCAACATTTTTCTAAAGAGATCAGAAGAAACAAGCTATATTCAACTTTATTTTTAAAAAGCCTATGACAACTAGTAAAAGTATCCAAGTAACAATATGTTGCATTTTCTGATAAACAGTTTGCAAATAAATACTAAGATTATATAACTGCCAAAACAGTTGTGGGTATATTATCTATATTCCTGTACAGGAAAATGGTGATTCTTAAATGTCAAAACATGTGTTTTGCTGAAGTACAGATTTCCTGAAATATTCCCTCTTGTTATGACAAAGGAAAATAAAGTCTATATATCCTGGAATAAGTTGGTACTGCTCATCTGGTTCACAGTATATAAGAATAGCAGGGAGACCATGCCATTATTTAATTTTCTCAGTCAGAGGACACCTGCTGGCAAGGAGTAAACTGATTTGAGCAGATTAAAATAGACAAAGAGTATTAAGATCAGTTATATCTTGTCATCCCCACATTTATTTTGCTTTCTGTATGAGAACTAAATGTGGACAAATTGTCTTAATAGTGAGAAAGGCAACCTGTTCTTTTTAGGTCACAGACATTTGGGATTCACAAAACCACTTTGTCATTTGAGTGAGCTGCTTTGTGCTATTGAGCAGGTTTCCTTTTCCATTAGCCACTCGGATTGGAGACTGGTCTACTTGTATCACTTCATAAAGTCTCCTGGTGGCATAATTGGAGCTTGAAAACTGTGGTCTAAGGATTGTGCATATGAGACCCTGCTCTGTCACTTACTCATTATTTAGCATCTCAGAGCTGCATTTATCTCAAATTAAAATTATTTTCATGTTATTGGATTTCCATGCAATTTGAACATTCTATAAAGTGCGTTAAAATGTTAGTTATTGCTGCTACTGTGCAGACTCTTAAATGACCTTGATTTTTATTTAGTTGTCATTTATTTTCACCATATGTTCCTTTGGACTTGAGTGACCTTCTTTCATATTGATCTTGAGAGCTGAGTTTCCGGCTATCTGAATTCAATAGAGCACTGTTAAGACTATTCCTTTCTGAGCCTCCCTTAAGTAGCAGTGGGTTAGGATCTTTGCAGTTCCACTGAACCTAAACCCCTATGGCTTTTACTGTATTTTATGGCACTGCTAAAGATTATATTCATGGCCTCTGATAAGCTGGACCTTAAAGAACTTTTATGGACATATCAAAGTCTGACATTTATTACATTCTTTTCTCCCTCAGTTTTCTATGGAATAATTTAGGAACCAATTCATGAAACACAAATCCATTATATTATATTCACTATTGGAAAAGGGGAAGTCAAAAAGATATGTTTAAATCTACATATCTCTTTGGAAAAAATATTGTGTGCAATCTGGTGCTGTCAAGCAAGCTCACCAGACTGGAAACTGTGGGCTTTAGTGCATGGGTTTCTGGAGGTTGATTGTCTATTTCTGTATCTTTCTTGTCTCTCTGATTCTCTCTGTTTTTCTCTCTTTCTTTCTTTCTTTCTTTTTTTTTTTTTGAGACGGAATCTTGCTCTGTCGCCCAGGCTAGAGTGCAGTGGCACAATCTCGGCTCACTGCCAGCTCCGCTTCCCGGGTTTACGCCATTCTCCTGCCTCAGCCTCCCGAGTAGCTGGGACTACTGGCACCCGCCACTATGTCCAGCTAATTTTTTGTATTTTTAGTAGAGACGGGATTTCACCGTGTTAGCCAGGATGATCTCCATCTCCTGACCTCGTGATCCGCCCGCCTCAGCCTCCCAAAGTGCTGGGATTACAGGCGTGAGCCACCGCACCCGGTCTATTTCTTAAAAATCTACAAATATAAAAATATAGAAATTGTGAAGTAATGCTCTACTTAAATTTGGCTCTTATTGAAACTTTTCAGAATAGATCTTCTTAGCTAAGGGCCACAGATGAGACTTCATGGGATCTGGATTTGAGTTTATGGGGCTGTATCTATGCATGTTTCTTATAGAGGGTTTACTTGTGTCCATTCCAATAAAGAGTGGTGAATGGTCAGCAGAACAATTCTTTTGGGATTTTACCTTTGATATGTGATTTTTTAGGCCAAAAAAATGCTCTCAGTAATCCAAGGCATGTTTTTAGCATATAAAATATCTCAGAGGAGTCACAGATTCAAAAAGTCTGAAATTTAACTTAACCTTTTTAATGTATTAGGGTTCTCTAGAGAAACAGAACATACACACACACACACACACACACACACACACATATATATACACATCCCTCAATATATAACACATTTATATGTATTAATATATATGATTTGTTCTGTTAGTATATATACACACATATCTCCTTATAATATGCATTATTCTGTTTTTATATATACATACACATACACACACGTACACACATATCACATATTGGTTATTTATATATTTATTATAAGGAATTAGCTCAGGCATATGGAGGCTGCAAGTCCTAAATCCACAGAGTTGATGTCCTAGTTTGCAGGTTGTCAGGCAGGAGAATTCTATCTTATCTGGGGGAAGGTCAGCCTTTTGTTCTATTAAGAACTTCAGTTGATTGGATGAGGGCCACCCACATTATGAGGGGCGATCCTACTTTACTGGCCTACTGATTTAAATGTTAATCCCACCCAAAGTGGCCCTCACAGACACACCCAGAATAATGTTTGACCAAATACCAGGGTACCCTGTAGTCCAGTCAAGCTGACACATAAACTTAACTATTATGTCTACAAACCTGTTATTCAAGGGTAGGTCCAAGTTCTTTGAGGCTTACAGCTTATATAATTGTTTGGAGCTCTCTTCATACATTCATGGAGATCTATATTAATAAATACTTCTATCCTCCCTCATGCAGTTAGCCATTGTAATTTCTGGCTTTTTAAAATTCACACCATGGCTGCAATATCTGTTCATTTGAAAAAATTTATTGATTTATTATATGGGAGGCACTCTGATAATGTTTTCAGGGTTCATATTAGGAGCAGAGAATTAAAAAACAGGAACACAGGAGAAAAAATCATTATGTCATTGTGCTAAAAGCAACAGGAGAATTTTTTAAGTGGAATGGTGACACATAAGCTTCATGAGATGAGAGTTCTTGTCAACTATTATATTGTCAGATATACCATAGCAACTTTCACTTAGTAAATGCTCATAAACATCTGTTGACTCGATAATAGTAGTGTTAACTATAATATGTATAATTAAGCAACATCACTGAAGCAATTATATTAATCTTCACAAAAATTGCATATTGTAACCTTTCTATATAAGGAGAAGGGAAAATACATTTTCAAAGTCCAAATTACATTTCTCTCATAGTAATCACATTACTAATATCAATTAGGAGGTATTTCATTTAAGGCAACTGCTGTTAAAAAAAAAAAAAAACCCCTGAATGTGTCATTGCTCAACCATGATAGAAAAATCACTTCTGTTTACTTACAAAACTGATACTCCCGATTGATAGAAACATCGCTTCTTGTTTACTTACAAAACTGATACTCCCGATTGGTAACTCTTTCCAAAGCAATAATTCAGGGACCTGATTTTTTTTTCCCTCAATGCCTATTTCTTCCTTAACAGTGGCTTTTATAATTACCATGGTTATCTTTATTAGGCTTGTAGCAGCTGAAGAAATATGGAGAATTATGCCTGGAAATTTTTCATAGGCTAGTCCTATAAGATTACTTACAAAGTCCTTTAAGATTACTTAAAACGCAGTCACTGCCAAACCTAACAGCCAAGTAGCCCAGGAAAGGTAATCTAAATGCATGTCTAGGAAGAAGATAAAATGGGTTTGATGAACCCAGTCTCTGCTCCAGCAGAGGAAGCCCTCTATTTAAGATTTAGAGATCAACAAAATGATGTAGGTATATGGGAGGTATAGAGAAGGTTGTAAGTCAGCAGCCTCATTGAAGCCTTTGATCCAGCTGCAATATTCAAGAGTTATTTGTGAGATTCTTATAGAAATAAAATCTATCAATAGCTAGCTGCCCTCTCCTCTGTCTCTCAATGTAACCACTTAAGAGTTTGAAAAATAAAAGATTGTAAATTGTAAAAAACAAAAATAAAACAGCTTTATGTCATAGATACTATTATCCTCATTTTACAAATGAGATTAAGAC
This sequence comes from Pongo abelii, assembly GCF_028885655.2. NCBI lineage: Eukaryota > Metazoa > Chordata > Mammalia > Primates > Hominidae > Pongo > Pongo abelii. The sequence goes on from NC_071999.2 coordinate 66,069,867, forward strand.
GCTAAGATCACACAACTAATATGAAAGTGCAGTGTCTTTCTAGAACACTTTAACATTTTAAACTAAGTTAAAAAATTCCTGTTTATGTCACTCTTTCATTCAGTTATACTTGACTGTACACTCTTTGAAAAACCCCACCCAAAGAATCACGAAACTCCGCTATCTCAACACCGTCATCATGGCACCATTAAGTTAAGACAAGCTTACCCCAGTCAGACCATGGCAAAGGGCAGGCCAATGACATCAGGGGATTCATGGCCTCTGGCCTCTTTCACACTTGTGTTTGGAAATGTGAGTTCTTAACATTAAAAGGGAAAACAGGCCAGTTGTAAGCATGCCACTTTACACATGAGCAAACACATAGTGCAGCACACTCAAGCACTTAGCCAGATTTTGAGAAGAGTGTTAGTCATTAAGCCAATAGTGGAAACTGTGTAGGAGAATTTTCTTTAACTTGCTTCTCCATCAGTCCAGAAAGAGAAAAGAGGAAAATTGTGAGAAAGCAAGATTCTTAAAGATGGCTTGGAAAAAATGCTTTTAAAAAGAGACTACAAATAATGACTATGCCTGTGTATTGCTAAGCAGCATTTATTCACTTATGACATTGTTACTGAAATGTAATTCTCACATAAAGTGATTATTTACTGAGCCAGAGGTACATGGGTTTTGATTTCTATCCTGACTGTATATCCTATTGAGAGAAGCTGTGTTGTTCCTTCCATTTCTGAAAAAGGCAGACTTTTTTAGGAGAGCAAGGCTTTGCCACATTAGATATGAAATTGAATATTTATATAAAATAAGAAATGTTAACAAAATAAAAGTTGAAAACACCCCCAAACACCCCAAAATTTAGAAAATATCAATTTTTAATAACTGCTTTACAGACCTCTAAATACTTTTTCTTATTGTTTAGCTGCATAAGTATTGGTACCTTTTTAAATAAGACAATGATTTTGTTATATCTTTTTCAATAGAGAACAGAAACATAATTTAGTCTTTTCATTTTTGAAATTGTTATTGGAAATATTGTGAATTTTGAACATGGTTGACACATTTTGAAAACCACCCTCAAACTTACTCATATGTACCTTTTAAGATTTCAGAACCTTTCAAGTTGTTTTATGCAGTAATTAATCCCTTTTTTCCCCCCCTTTTTTTTTTTTTTTTTTTTGAGACAGAGTCTTGCTCTGTCGCCCAGGCTAGAATGCAGTGGTGTGATCTCGGCTCACTGCAACCTCTGACCTCTGGGTTCAAGCAATTCTCCTGCCTCGGCCTCCCAAGTAGCTGGGATTACAGGTGTGTGCCACCATGCCCGGCTAATTTTTGTATTTTGAGTAGAGACAGTGTTTCACCATGTTGGCCAGGCTGATCTTGAACTCCTAACCTTGTGATCCACCCATATCGGCCTCCCAAAGTGCTGGGATTGCACATGTGAGCCACCGCGCCCGGCCACAGTGATTAATCTTAAATACTCTTTGAATTAGTGGTGGTTATTAGCTGGCTTTTTGTCAATATCTGTATTTTAATGTTTAATCATGAGTTTTGTATTATCTTTGTCAATAGCAGGATGTCATGTCAAATCAGCCATAAATTTAAATCCTTTTCCAACGTATTTACATGAGGCACTCTTTTTCATTAACTTGTTTATCAAAGCCGATTTATTACTTCTATTTGTACTTTATCTTTTCCTCTTACTAAATTTATGCTTTAGGAATGATCTACTTGTTTTCTGTTAGAATGTTTTTTCATTTTTAACATCAGAATAATATATATTTGTTTATTTCATTGATAAACTTTATCAGTTTTGTTTCATATTCCATTTTTTTAATCACAATTTTAAAAAATTAAAGAGCAGGTACAGTTTATATAAATGCTAATCAGGAATCTGTTAATCTTCACTTATGGAAATGTTCCTAAATTTTTTCCAAGCTGAAAATATGAGCATCTCCTCAAACTAGCTTCCTTTCACCAGTGTCCCACAGATGCTCACATCAGTACAGTCTGACACAAGGAAAAAAGTCACATAGGAAAATTTATAGGGGAAAGAAACTGGAAAGTATTCTTACCAAATACACTTAAAATAGCTTATTTTTGCAGAGATTTAAAAAAGTAACATTTTGCTTGGTCCTTACTTGAGCCTTGGAAGGGAATGAAGAAGTGAGGGGCCCTGAAGCTGAAATTCCAATGGCATCACAGTTGATTTGCCTTTGCGGCATTCCTTCACTGATTCCCCATCTCAAAAGACAGCATTATCCCAACACATATAGAGCCACCTCAGTGATTACTTTCTCTGTCTCTGACCAGCTATCAGGTCATGTTAATGTGTTAGTTATCTGGATTGCTGGATTACCTCCTTACCTGTATCATTACTATTAAAAAAAATTGCATCAGACAAGTTAAACAGTCAAGGAAGATTTTATTCAAGACTATTGCCACAGAGGAGATAGATTGAACTCAGCTAAAACAAAAGGCAGGAAATTTACTAGCACTTATAGGAGTTTATGTATGAGTGCCAGTCAAAAAGTACTAGAGTATATTAGGAGGAGGTTAGTCAATGTGGTTAGGTCATCTGTGTTTGCTAATAAGTACTTATCGAAGTTAAGATTTTACCCTCCCACAGAGACTGGCAGAGAGAGTGGTAATGATCTCTCAATAATTACATTTCAAAGGGATGGCACTCAGGTTCTTGAGAAAGACATTCCCAGCTGTATAAGATTTGTATCTCAAGGATCAGAGAAAGAATTTATAACTGCAAGATTTCCAAAGTAAATGCCCTAAAAATAGAGAGGTCACTGGCCTAAAGTCAAGAATAAACTTGTCGAAAGTTAGTCAAGCTGAGAGGAGAGTTAAGGCTGTCTGGTCATTATATGCCTGACCCTACCTGTAAGATAAAGTCTGTTTTCCTTGACACCCCATACTACTTTATGATGGAATTCTGCCTACCTCTTTAACACATTGCTTCTCATCATCCTATCAGTTGTGTTGGTTCAGACACTTTCACTTCCATTTCTCTGTTACTATTCCTCTGCTTACAATAATCAGCGCTCCTTTCTTCTTACAACCTAAGCCAACCCTTTAATGGCTCTTAAAGTCTTCTACCATTTTCACATCACTTCTGCTTATGTTTCCCCGGCCAAAGCAAATCACAGAATTCTGTTTTGCCTCAAAAGAACAGAATGTGCAATTCTATCATGTACTTGCAAGAAGGTAAAACCAGGATATTAGATGAGAAGCATTAAGGACAGTCACAGAAAATCCTCAGTGGTCACCCCTGAACTATGCTAGTTCTGACTTAAACATGGTTACTTTTAAGAATGATTTTTTTAATGTGAAGCTAGTATTCAGTTCTTATGCATCAGAATGACCAAACTAGTTGTAAAATATTGAAAATTTAAAATATCAATTGCAAAATAGTCAGTGCCTTGACCTACAGAGCTACGTCCTCTGTTTGCAGGTCATCACTGCTGTCACCCACACTCCTTACATTTTCCCATGATGCTTAATTGCAGCATTTACAGAGTGTCCTTCAGAACCTTCTCCTGGTCCTACCATAGGTCTCCATTTTGATAGGTTGGTGCCCATACTGTAATGTTTAAATATTTTGGATATTACCCAGCTTCTATTGTAACAAACATTATTATAATGTCTATGTGTCTATTATTCTCACTAGATTTCAAATTTCTTGAGGTCTTGGATTATATCTTTCATTTCATTATTTCTGGTGCTTAGTAGAGTGCTTACACATAGGAGTTGCTTAATAAATGATTACTGCATTGAATTAAAAATGAATATCCACCTGATACATCTCTTCATTGAGGAACAAACAGAACAGGTTTAATTAGAACATGAGGCTCTACAGATCAGAACACATTTGCCAACATTGAGGGATGTTAACATTTGAAGTAACTGAAGGATATCGTAGAATCTCCACTTTTGTCAGTCTCTATAAGAAGGTGAAACAGTTATTTCTCTGGGATGGTTATACTGTGGTTTCACTTTATGTCCAGGAAATTGCCTGTTATGGATCCTGGAGATTTCTTCCAGGCCTATAGAGAAACATAAAAACAATTTTGTAGCATTAGGATAATTCTGATTTGTTTTAAATGCATATTGTGATGCAATTGGGAGCGTAGAAATAAAAATAGATTCTTTATAATCCATCCTGAATTGCTATAGTGGTGAAGAACAAAACCAGAAAATGGCATTAAATCATGTTGGGATTGCTTACAAGGACTGAAGAGCTCTAAAGCCCTTATGGGTTTATTGATGAAAGACAGTATGCTTTCTCACACGAAAGTGAAAACTTTAGAGAAACCAGAGGATTTGAGGCTTTACCTGAAGTAGTCATGGAAATAAATGTTCTTTTTCTTTCAGTCCATTTGAACTAAATGAGAAAGAAAGAAATACATGTTAATGCTTTTCAAATCCTCTCAGAGTTTCAGCGGCTCTAACTTCTTCAGGGAGCTCCAGGAAACAAGCAAACTCCCTATCCTATCATTGTTACTTTGGCAGCAGTTGAGGGAGAACAATTTATCTTAAATATAGTCTAGTGGCGGTGGGGGGGAAGAACCTCGTACTGGTATGAGCACAGCAGTTCTGTCAGGAATTGGGGCTATTATTTGAGAAATACCACAAGGAAGAGAAACATATAACAGTATTCAGTATTCAGAATCTGAGGGCCTTTCAGGTTTATTATCAGACCATCCTGAGCAGAGGCTGTGCTGTGGACCTATGCATCTGCTGATGGATGATCATACAAGCAGATCCTGCAGACCACCCCAAGATGAGCAGATATTAAGTTCAAGGACTAAAGCTTGGTTGGGAAATTTTCAGGGTGGAACTTGGGTTTGGGGGTTGGAAAGACAAGTGTCAGTGTTGAGAGAGAGGAAAACAAGATTAAGCTCAAGGAATTTCTGGTGAGTTCTACCTAAATATTTACTTCCAGGTTTACCTTGTACTGTTCATCCTCCTTATAGTACCCTTACTTTAGGCTCCCCAAAATAATACTGTGTAGCATCAGTTACAAGAATTCCTCTGGAATTTGATTTCCTTTTGACGCTTTCTCACTATTATTGCCTGCCCACATCTGTACTCTTGGATGAGAAAATGCATTGGTAATTTCTGTCTCCCTTTCCTTAAAATGTAAGTATTTAAATAAAAACAAAAAAAAAATGGGCATCTATTGAATAACAAATGTAAAAGGCCATTTTTACTTTGTATCTCAACCACCTCTAAAGAATGAATTTAATATTTAATCTTTGTCTTCTTTCTATCCCCCTGACTTCTGCTTGTCTCAGGCTGTTCAGAGTGGGGCCTGGTTTGGGCTGGGTTCTGAGGGTAAGGCAGTTGTTAGACTGGGCTGAGCATGATATCAGGTGATGGGGTGGATATGGTACAAGTGGGAGTTGAAGCAGAGATGAAAGATCAATAGAAACCAAACTGAACAGACCTCAGCCATCAAGCTGCCTGAATGTACAGTTTTAAGGTAAGTACTATTGATAGTTCTGAAAGAAGCTAAATGTTCCTACACTGATTTGAACTAAGTGAGTCTGCTTTTTTTGTTCTGCCTGCCAGGCTTGGAATATGTGGCTCAAGCAATTTCTAAAATAGAACTAACTTCTTTTAAAAATGCTGTGCTTGTTACATGTAGTTTGATTTTCTGATATCAGGGTGTCCACGGTCACGGCAGACAGCTGTGCAGGATGCTCACCACCCATTCCAAGGGTTGCTATTTGCAGTGACTGCAATGGAAACAGTATCCCTTGGGCTTACACACTTCAGCTGCCCAGGTTATTACTTCCCTATGTAGGGTCCCTTGCTAGTCATGTCTATGAACTATAGGTATGGCAGATTGTAACTAGGCCTACCTAAACAATGGCTTACTCTGAATATTTACCAAAATTTGCATTTTTTGTATAGAACACCACCTTAAAATGTCTATTTTAATTTTATTGACATCCCTGCCACTTTGTGTTTCTTTGAGGAGGGGCTGGGGTAAGGCTGAATTAAGTACTACCCCACAGTGCACTGTGGCATGTCTTTTTGCTTATCTTTTTCCAATTCCTTTGCCCAAGAGTAAGAAGAAAATTCTTCTTTAAGTGTAATCTTTTTGAAAAGAGAAGTACCTTGTCAGGAATTGACAGTACCTTGTCAGTAATCTTTTAGTAAGATTTCGGCAAAATATATAGAACCCCATCTAGCTTTTAATTTAAAAGTATATTTGGTTTTTGGAAATGCAAAATTGGTATTGTTATGATAATGACATTTACTAAGCTCTTATGATTCACTACTAAAACAAAGAATTATGAGTGGTTAACCTCTTAGTAGGATTATTGTATAAATAAAACTTTCAAACTGAAACAATACAAAGGTTGTGTTCTTGTCTTTTCATTGTGGGATATCTAAGCCTTTTATATTAACAATTAACAATATCATATCAACATTATGATTAATCTAAATTCTGATGTGAGCTAATGTCCTTCCCTACAAACCAGAGTGCTTTGGGACCAACTGTTATTGTTATCTTGCTATTGCTGACAAATACTTTTGAATAATTCCCTGTGGCGCTGTGGGGATATGCAACTCTGACAGCTTTATTCAGGATTATTCACACTTCTATGATGCATTTCCTTTATGTTACAGATAGAAGAGCAAAAAACAAATGTCTTTGGGGACTAAGATGAGTTATTGACCTCATTTGGTCAGCCTCAGGGGATCTCATTTGGTTTCCAATGTGCTATACCATTATGTCCAGATATATGAGGTATACAAAGAGTAAAAATCATGCTTTAACTGTCTCATAATCTCACTTTCTAGTACTGTATTCTTCTTGCTAGGCTTGGCACAGTAGCAGGTGCTCCAGCCAACACAGTCAGGTCTCTATACTCAGAGGCCTTTCACGGGCTGGGGAATGTTCTCTCTGGTTGATGTTACACTGATCATTTTAGGTCTCCTCTGATTGGGGTGGGGTAAGAATGAGCACTAGTACTTTCTACTTATTTCTGCCTATGTTCTGCATGTGTTTCCCTATGGGTTGGGTAACTGGATGGTCCCCCAACTTTAAGAACACACATGGCCTGTGAATTATTGAAATTCAGACAAGCTTTTGTTCTTTCCAATTTGGGAATGTGTGCTATGTGTATACTATTTAAGAACAGGGAAAAACATTTTTAGAAGGCAAACATGAATTTTTATATATCAGCCCTGACTCTTTCTTTCTCTGCAAATGCTGTTGATGCTTATCCTCTCTTGACTCTATCAGTAGGTAGGTATGGGGCAGTGATTAAGGCTGTGGAGTTTTGCATTCAAGTAGACATGAGTTCCAACATGTCCCTCCACTTAGCAACTTCATGACCTTGGATAATGTACTTAACTGAAGAAGTCTAAGTTTTCTAATGTGTGCAACTGAGAGTTATGAATGCATATTTAATAAAGTAAACGTGACAATTATGATATAAATATAATGATTAACCTAAGCCCCCATATTATATAAGCACTCATTAAATGGTAATTCTTACTGTTGTCTTTCAAAGCCTGAACAAAGGGAAATGTGAGTCAAACTTTGCCTTTGTGGGTAGAAATCCCACACCTAGTCGATATATTCCCATTGTCTTTCCTTCTCAAGGATTAAGGTCAACTTCATTGGCTTTCTTCCATTTCCTTTTCTCATTTTCTTTATTTTGACGATTCCCATTGGCTTTGCCCTGTGACCTGACCCATTGTATCAACTGGGTCCTCTTGCAGCAGACAACAGGATCTGGGCTAGTGGATAGGATGAGTCAAGGGAGGCACTTACTTTAGGCATAGGAGTCCCCCAAAACCCAGCAATCAAGAGAAACAAGTTTTTAATGTCCTGTGCTAATAAGTTAAAAACTGAGGCAAAAAAGATAGGTGATGAACAAAATTATCAAACTTTATTTTAAATAAAGAGATCATCTGACTTTATACTTGTATGATTTAGCATCACTTAACCTCGTCCTAATCCTAGCACTAGCAGACAATTCTTTCCTCTATTTTAAAAATAAGTCAACCTGTGTAAAAACGATTTTTTTTTATTACACTTTAAGTTTTAGGGTACATGTGCACAATGTGCAGTTTTGTTACATATGTATACATGTGTCATGTTGGTGTGCTGCACCCATTAACTCTTCATTTAACATTAGGTTTATCTCCTAATGCTATCCCTCCCCCCCCCCCCCCACCCCACAACAGGCCCCGGTGTGTGATGTTCCCCTTCCTGTGTCCATGTGTTCTCATTGTTCAATTCCCACCTATGAGTGAGAACATGCGGTGTTTGGTTTTTTGTCCTTGCGATAGTTTGCTGAGAATGATGGTTTCCAGCTTCATCCATGTCCCTACAAAGGACATGAACTCATCATTTTTTATGGCTGCATAGTATTCCATGGTGTATATGTGCCACATTTTCTTAATCCAGTCTATCATTATGGGATATTTGGGTTGGTTCCAAGTCTTTGCTATTGTGAATAGTGCTTCAATAAACATACGTGTGCATGTGTCTTTATAGCAGCACGAAAAACAATTTTTTTAAGGCCATGTCAGCTATACTCACACTCCAAATGCAAATTATAAGCACTACTATTATTTTTCTCATCAGCCCTCCAACGGCTGGAACTGTGGCCCTTCCAGTTTCTTCTCCCTGATAAGAAGGGTTACTCTTCCTGAGATATATGGCCACTAGCTCTCAGGTTACTGTGCTGCTTATCCTTGGTACTTCCTTAACATACTCTAACCTCCCCCAGACCATTCCATTGTCTCCTAAGAACCATGTTTTTTCATTACTGCACCTATATTCTACCAGAGGCAGAGGACAATAGAGGAGATATGAGCAGTGGACAGAAACTACAGAAAGCTGGTACAAGTTTGGGAAACACATCTACACTGGGAGGTATAAACACATCCTCTTTACACTTGGTTTCTTTATTCTCACACACTTGCAAATAGCATGCTTTTGCCATACTGCTGGAGGAGTAGCTTGCCCATCCCTTTCCCTGGCTTGAGTTTCTCCTGCCCTCTTTCTTTCTTTGGTGGAGCTCTGGATTCTGGGTACACAGTGTAATCATCACAATTGCTGTTTCTTGCCAGCTCTCCCTTGTTTGGTGCATGCCAGGTCTGAGAATCGAACTCTTTCCAAGGACAGTAAGGTAACAGCTTTTTGTTGTTGCTGCCATCTCTCACCCTTTTCTTCTCCTTTAGAACAGCACATAATTTTCCATCTCTAACCAATGTTTCCCACAGTCAAGCACAAGTTTTTGTACACAATGTAATCAGTAGATGCTCTTTTGGAAGGATTTCTCTATGTAACAGTGCTTTGTGGAGGGTTTTCTTATTTTCATGTTTAGGATTATTTATTCATTTGCTCCCAGAAGAGCCATTACTAGTCAAGACCATGTGAACATTATATAATTCTTGATAGATATTTAATTATGTTCTCTTTCAGATTAAAAAATGATTTTGTCCAAGTTAGTAATCAGATGTTACAAAACCATTTATTGAATGATCTTGGACTTTCCCACTTATTTCTTTAAGGGAGATAATTCCAGATGTACATACAGTTGTAAAAAATATGTAAAAAAAATATGCAGAGAGATCCAGTGCACCCTTTATTCACTTTCCTCCAATGGTATTTTCCTCTTGCAGAACTGTGGTAGAATATCTTAACCAGGATATTTTCATTGATACAGTAGAGATACAGAACATTTTGGTCACCACAAGGATACTTTCTATTGTATTTTTATAGCTCCTCTCTCTTCCCTCCTATGTCTACTCTCTCCTTTGTTGGCAACCACTCATCAGTTTTCCATTTCTATAATTTGGTCATCTTCAGAATGTTAAATAAATAGAATTATATAGTTTGTAACCTTTTGAAGCTGACTTTTTTTTCACTCAGCCTATGCCATTGAGATCCATCTAGGTTGTGTTTATCAGTAGTTCATTCTTTTGTATTGCTGAATAGTATTCCATGGTATGTATGTACCACTTTGCTTAACTGTTCACCCTGATCTGGGTTGAAGAAGATCTGGGTTGTTTTCTTTTTGGCTATGATGAATAAAGCTGTAAATATTCATGTACAGGTTTTTGTGTAAACAGAATTTTTCATTTATCTGGGGTAAATGCCTAAGCGTGTATTTGCTGGATTGTATGGCATTTGCATGTTAATTCCAATAAACTACCAAACTGTATTGCAGAGGGGCTGTACCATTTTGCATTTTCACAAACAATTTATAAATGAGCAGGTTTCTCTTTAATGTCATCAGCATTTGGTGTTGGCACTATTTTAAATTTTTGTTTTGCTAGATATCTGGTGATATCTAATTGTGGTTTTAATTTGTATTTTCTCAATGGCTAATGATGTTAAACATTTTTTTTCATGTGATTCTTTGCCTTCTATATACCTTCTTAGTGAAATGTCTGTTCATATAGTTTATCCATTTCAAACTGGATTGTTTACTATTTGACTGTTGAGTTTTGAGAGTTCTTTATATATTCTAGATGCTAGTGCTTTGTGAGATACATGGTTTTCCCATATTTTCTCAGTCTATAATTTGCCTTTCCATCCTTTTAACAAGGTCTTTCACAGAGCAAATTTTTTTATTGTGAAATTAATTTAGCAATCTTTTCTTAAATAGACTGGGTTTTTAGTGTCAAATCTAAGAACTTTTTCCATAGTTCTAGATCCAAAGAGTTTCTTCTTTTGTTGTTTCCTAAAACATTTTTACTTTTGTACATTTAAGCCTGTGATCCATTTTAATTTTTCAAATCAAATGTGACTTAGGCCAAAGTTCTTTTCCCCACTTATAGATGTCCAATTGCTTCAGTACTACTTTTTGAAAAAGCTGTATTTCCTCGATTGTATTGCTTTTGTACCTTTATAAAAAATCAGTTGTAAATACGTAATATGTGTGGGTTTATTTCTGGATTCTCTATCCTGTTCCATTGATCCATGTGTCTCTTCCTCTGCCAATACCACTCAGTATTGATTACTGTAGCTATCTAAGTCTTGAAATTGGGTAGACAGATTCCTCTCACTTTATTCTTCTTTTTCAAAATAGTTTTTAGCTGTCCTAGTTCCTTTACCTTTCCATATAAATATTGAAATAATCTGTCTGAATCTACAAGAAATCTTGCTGGGATTTTGACAGGAGTTACATTAAGCCAATAAATCAATTTAGGGAAAACATGGGATATCTCTCCTATTTAAGTCTTCAATTTCTTTAATCAGTATTTCATAGTTTTCAGCATGCAAATCCTGTACATGTTTTGTTATATTTACACTTTGTATTACATTTTTACTATTTTACAGCTGTAAATAGTAATGTATTTTCAGTGTGGGTGTCCACATATTAATTGTGAGTATATAGAAATACAGTTGATTTCGTGTGCTTATCTTTTATCCTGAGATTTTGTTCATTCACTTTTTACTTCTGGGAGGTTTCTGTAGATACCTTGGGGTATTTTACACAGCCAGTAATATCATCTGCAAATAGGGCAGTTTTTTTTCTTACTTTTTAACCTGTATGCCTATTATCTCCTTTATTTGCCTTATAGTACTAGCTAGAACCTCCAGCACTATACTGAATAAGAATAGTGAGGACAGACATCCTTCCTTGCCTTGTTCTTGATCTTAAGTGGAAAGCATTCAGTCTTTTATCATTAAGTATAATGTTAGCTGAAGACTTTCTGTAGATGCTTATTATCAAATATAAGAAATTCTCTTCTATTAGTATTTTTCTAAGGGTTTTTATGATGAAAAAATTTAAGTTTGTCAAATGCGTTTTAGGCAACAATATAATCATGTGATGTTTCTTCTTTAGCCTGTTGATGTGAAGGATTGAATAAACTGATTTTCAAATCTTAAACCAGCCTGCATACCTGGCATAAACCCTGCTTTGTCATGGTGTCTGATTCTTTTCACATATTGCTGGACTTTATTTGTTAGTATTTTGTTAAGGATATTTCTGTTTATATTCGTGAGGAATAAGAGTCTATAGTTTTCTTTGTACTGTCCTTTTCTCTGGTTTTCATATCAGGGCAATACTACACTAGTTTCATAAAATGAATTGTAAAGTCTTCCATCTTCAATTTTCTGGAAGAGATTGTATGAATTGCTCCCCTTCGCCTCCCTCCCTCCCTCCCTCCCTCCCTCCCTCCCTCCCTCCCTCCCTTCTTTCCTTCCCTTCTTCCTTCTTCCTCTTCCTTCTTTCTTCTTTTTTTTCTTCTTTCTTTCAGTCAAATTTAGCAGTGAGGGTTGTATACCAACTTTAATGACATCAATGTTAATAAATTCTGATAACTCATTACCATAGGACCAGCCTAATTCTTCTTTAAATGTTTGAATTTTCTAGTGAAATCGTTTGAGCCAACAGATTTCTTTTTCAGAAACTTTAAAATTATGAATTCAATATTCTTAATAGTTATAGGGCTATTCAAATTATGTGTTTATATTTGTGTGTACGTAGTAGCTTGTGTTTTTTGTGGAACTGGTCCATGTCATTTGAGATATTGTATTGATGTGTGAAGAATTATTCATAATATTTCTTTGATATCCTTTTTTAAATTTATTTTTAATGGGCAAATAATAGTTGTATATATTTCTGGGGTACAATGTAATGTTTTGATATATGGAGCTTGATACATTTATCCTTCTATCATTACATAATGTCCCTCTCTGTCACTTATAATTTTCTTTATTTCAAAAGTCTACTTTTCTGATATTAATATAGCCCATCTTGCTTTATTTTAAGCTTTGCATGATATATGTTTTTAATACTTTTACTTTTAACCTACCTATATATATATTTTCAAAGTGAGTTTCTTAAAGACAATATATAGTTTTTATATTTTATCCCATGCTGACAGTTTTTAATTGATGTATTTAGACCATTTATTTTTGATGTACTCATTGATATGTCAGAGCTAAATCTGCCATTTTATTTTTTGCTTTTCTATTTTTTTCTACCTCCCTGTGGCTTAAACTTTTTTTTAGATTTTTTTTTTTTTTTTTTTTTTTTTGAGACAGGGTCTCACTCTGTCACTCAGGCTGGGGTGCAGTGGCCTGCAGGCTCAAACTCCTGGGCTCAAGCAATCTTTGTATTTCAGCCTCCAGAGTAGCTGGAACTGCAGGCACATGCTACCACACCAGCCAATTTTTCTATTTTTTCTAGAGATGGAATTTCACCATGTTGCCCAGGCTGGTCTCAAACTCCTGGGCTCAAGTGATCCTCCCACCTTGGCCTCCCAAAGCGATGGGATTGCAGGCGTGAGCCACCACACCCAGCCTAGAATTTTGTTTTGATTTATCTGGAGTATTTTTGGGTGTGTCTCTTGGTAAAATTTTTTAGTGGTTGCTCTAAATATTTACATATACATAAAGTTTTCACAGTCTACTGGTGTTGGCATTTTACTAGGTAAAATGTTTTTTATTTTTATTTTTACTTTTAGAAGCAGGGTCTCACTCTGTAGCCCAGGCTGGAATGCTATGGTGCAATTTCGGCTCACTGCAGCCGGGAACTCTGGGCTCAGGTGAACCTCCTGCCTCAGCCTGCTGAGTAGTTAGGATTACAGGCAGCATCACTTTGCTTAACTATTTAAAATTTTTTTTCGTGTATCGGGGGGTTTGTTATGTTGCCCAGGCAGGTCTTAAACTCCTGGGCTCAAGTGATCCTCCCGCCTTGGTCTCCCAAAGTGTTGTGTATGTATGTATGTATGTATTAGCTTAGACTTTATATTTTTTATTTATTTCAAGCATGCTTGTAATTGCTCATTGAGTAATTTTTATGGATGTTTTAAAATCTTTGCTAGATCATTCTAACAGCTCTGTCGCCTTAGTATTAACGTTTATTGGTTACAATCTTTCCTTCAGTTTGAGATCTTCCTGCTTCTTGATATAATGAGTGACTTTCAATTGAAACCTGGGCATTTTAAGTGTTATATATTATGAAACACTGGATCTTAGTTAAACCTCTTTTTTGCTTTCTTTCTTTAACTATGATCTGTCAGTGGAACAGGCAACTTACCCTCCCCGTTACTCCCAGGTATGGGTAAAAGTCCAGGTTCCACCTCTGGTTTCTATTCATACCTGATGGCTGGTGGAGGTGGGCTTCTCATTACTGCTGGGTGGGGGTGGGAGTTCCAGCTCTTCACTAGGTCTCCAACGTTACCTTCTCGACTAGGAGGGATACACGTGCCTCATTACTGCTCCCCACATGGGGTGTACGTCCCCTTTATTGCTAGGAGGTAATAAAAGATCACTAGGTGTCCTGTGACGATACTAGAGTGGGGAGCTTAAGGGACCCTTGTTTCTGCTAGGTGGGAGTAGAAAGAAGTCCCTGCTTCCCACGTGGTCTCTACTGATACTGTAAGAGAAGGAAAAGGGGAAGCTAGTTGGGATAAGTGTCCTGGCTTTGTACCCAGCCTTTGCTAACACCATCCTGTAAGGGTGAAAATGTAATGTCTCTTTATAGCCAGGTGAGTGGGGGGATGTCTAGGCTCTCCACTGGGCCTTGTTGGCATGAGTAGGGCCATATTTTTTCTTTTGTTTGTTGAAATAGAGCCCTTATTATCTAAATATTTTCTGTCTTGCTAGGCTTCTTCTTTCCTCATCCTTTGTCTAAAGAGAATATGTTTTGGTTGCCTTTTTTTTTTTTAATCTTTAGCCAGTTGTATTTCTGAGTTGATAGCTTCTTTATCGCTAAGTGTGGGGTATATGAGGCAAAAATAAAACCCAGGGGACTCACTGCAATGTTGTTCTTTGGGTCACAAGGTACCTAGCTGAGCTGCCCTTTTCTCGCACTCTTTCAAAGTCCCTGTATGTTTGTTTAATATATGATGTCCAAGTTTTTAAGTTTTATTTAGTAGGAGGAATAATAAAGGTATGTCAACACCGTCTTTTTCTGGGAGCAGAAATCTCTTGATGATTTTTAGTGCTCTCTTTATTGTATGTTAATGTCTAATATATGACAGTTTCTACTAGTTCTGTGCTATGATATTTCATACCGTTTTAATAAAACTACAATTTTTAAATTTTGTGACATTACCGTTTTAATTAGTCCAGTTTTATATTTTAATATCTAGTTAGATGAATCCCTTTCAACTTCCTGGTGAACTTTATAAAATTTATTCTGCAAATATAATATCTCTAATGATTTTTATGGGGGTTACCATACTTAAAAATGAATTTTGAAATAATACAAAATTTTGTATTTTTTCCAACTACGAATGATGTATGTCTCTTTAAATAACTATTTTTTTTAGATTGAATAAATTTTGTATTTTGCTTCATATTGGGCATACACATTTCTTATTGTGGTTACTCCTATAAAAAATCTATTCATCTATCTTTCTGTCTATTACCTACCTTTGCTGTTATGAATAGGAAGGAGCATGGTTAGTTTAGTTGTAAAGTGACTAAACCAGATAGTTTGGGGGCATTATTTACCAGCTAAATGATCATGATGAGTAACTAATTGCCTTAAATTTCAATTTCCTCATCTATATGTTGGATAGTAATAACATCTACTCACAGGTATGAGATAATACATGCAAAGTGATCTTAACACTCAATGTGGTACACAGTGATAATTTTAGTGTATTGTCACAATATTTTAACTAATTGTTATTATATAGAAATGCTATTGTATATTCGCTTTTATCTTGCCATTTTGTGACCTTTTCTATTAATTCTAACAGATTTTTTGGTTGAAATTTTTGGTTTGTCTAGGCCTACTAATATATTGTCTTAATAAAATGACCTTTTATTTCTCTTTATACGGTTTTTTTCCTATTTTTATTTCAAATTGCATAGAATTTCCAGATAAATAACAATGGTAATAGTGGAACTATTATTTCTGTTAGGTGAGTATTATTGTGGACACTGCAAGAAGTAAAAAGTATTAAAGTCAAAGATTCTAGTATCCAGATTATGTGACTATATAATGATGACTTTGAGCTATGATTATTAACCTGAAAAGGAATACTGTGATTGTCTAATAAATTTTTAAAGACCTTAATTCCATGTTTCATGTTTGAGTAAAAGTTCAAAATGCCAACAAAACTTTGAACATCATCAAGAACAATATTAGAAAACAAATCTTTGATCTACCTCTGTTTGTAACTAAATTGCCTGTACAGTGTGTACAGCAGAAGCTCGTGTACCACCCTTGAGTGATGTGTCAGAACCAGAAAAGTCCTAGGAAAGATAGCCCACGTAATTGCAGCTTGGTTAATGTGGACACAAATTTATTCAATATGTCCCCGAAGACTTGGATAAGAGATAGCCTTTGAAACTTTAGTGATTTTAGGACAATTAAGTAGCACTTCTTTTCACAATTAGTGTAAACTAATAAAACTCTGTCTGATGTCTCAATGTAACAGCTCATCTTGCATTTAGAGGAACTGGGATTAGCACACACATAACACACACCCTCTCAGGACAGTGATGCCTAAATATGTCTCTCCAGGACTGGCCTTTTCCGCCCCTGTGACATTTTGTCTAATAATTTTATACCAGTGGAAGTGAAGTAATTCAGATTTGTTAATGTTCATTACCTTTCATTGAGGAATTTCTTGTTTAGAAGCAATTTAAGCCACTTTTTCTTTTTTCAGCTCCTTCTCTGAATTAACAGCTTTCCTTTTACTTATGTGCTTCTGGGATCAAATTGACAAATCCCTTTCAAGTGCTCATTTTGTCTTAGCATTCAATTTACCTCTGGCCCCTTAAACATTTGCTGGTTATCCACTTGGCAAATCATTCAGCAATTTCCCCATGTAACTGTTCTGGCAACGGTAGAGTTCAAAGGCATAACTAACTACAAATGAGAATCTAACTACACCAGAGACTGCATGTCTGTTTCACTCACTTGCTTTAGAAAAGACAGGAGTTGAACTTTGCTTTGAAATAAAATGATTATATTATATATTGAGCTATTTTTTCCTCCTTTTGGTGAGGATTTCAGGACAGTATTGCTTAATTAGAAATGCATGTTAACGTATTCTGTTGCCATCATTATAGTTTTAAAATAAAAGTAATGAAAAGTCAAGCTATTAACTTTTACATATAGGAATATCTTTATGTGGGATGAATTAGTTTTTAGTAATTAGTGTTTAAAAGCTAGAAATTAACACAATAAATATTTTTCCTTTTACAGCGTCAAGATGGCTAAATATTTCTTATGAAGTTTCAATTACAGATTAATTTTTTATCTTGGTTATTTCATGATCATTTTCCATTGTGTCTGGAGAATTTATGCCAAAGAGTTAGAATTTACCTGAAATTGATTGGAATCTTTAATTTTTCCTTCAATGAAATATGAGAATTATGAATTATAAGGTAGTAAAATTAAAGAGCACAGTTACTAATTTGGAATTTTTATATTTTGGGAGATAACTGCTTATAGAAAAAGACATTTCAGAGCTTTTATAGTGATTCCAGATAATATTTTTATTTATTAATATCCTTTTCATTACATACTCACAAGTTTATATTTAGTCATTTGTTGATTGGGAAAGTAATTTAATTTTCCTATGCATGTAACATCCCTATAAATTGAATGGCTTACCTTTATGACTATTTGTATTCGAATACTAATTTCCAGTAACTATTAAGTAACTTGTGTTTCTTTATTATTTTTCTCCATGAAAAGAACTAACCTCTTAGCTTCAGTTTTATGTTTTCTTTTAATTTAAAATTGATTGGAAAATCAAATTCTCTTTTGCTTTCCTTGTCATGACCCAATATAATTTCACTAATCTATGAAGACTAGGAGGAATGTGAGGGCAATCCTGGCACTCATTTTATTTAATGTTCATGGGAGTGGCTCACAAAGTTGCAGGCGGAGGAAAGAGAGGATGAGGGCAGACTCTCAAATGTGTGTGCATGTGTGTGTGTGTGTTTCTCTCTATATAGGAAGAATAACTTCTAGGTGCTAGAAGGTGTTCTGGGGGTGGGATGTGAAGTATGATGTGGGCTACACAGCTAAATAAATATTAATGAACAGTTTCATAAGTACTTACCTTGTTTTTTTTCCAGTGGTGCTCTACTTGTTTGATAGAAATTGTTCTGGTTATACTAAGAAAATGTGATTCTATTTTATCCTAAAAGAATCACCTCTAGTGATAATTTCTTTTCTAATACTCTTCCTACTCTAGCTATAACTTGAAATGAGTCCTTAATGATTAAAGTCTTTAGAATTTAATCTTCACGGAAGATTGTAATTATGGTTCTCTTATTTTGTAGTATCCATCTCTTCTAAAAATTGGAAGAATTGAACATTCACAGGCTAATTTCTGTTACCTATGACTCATGCTATTTAGCTTTGCCCTACATATTTTTTGCAGGGTATTTCCTTGGTGTCTTGACTAATATGTGTATAATCCATTTTTATGTTGTTAAAAAAACACATTTGGAGGAGGCGGAGCTTGCAGTGAGCCGAGATCGCGCCACTGCAGTCCAGCCTGAGCGACAGAGCCAGACTCCGTCTCAAAAAACAAAAAAACAAACAAAAAAACACATTTGGAAAGTTTATTTTCTAGCTTTATTTCCCTTATATTCATTCTTAGGACCTTACATAACTTTGCCCTAGAGGATTTTGGTATAGCTACTTAAGAAAAGTTTTTCTTTTTTTACATTGCCTTACCCTGTGGGCATGAGTTTATCCTGTAAGGGGTACATGTTCTATTTTCTGTAGCAGCAATTCCAGATCTGGGGATTTATATACCTTTAGGAGCTGTGAATCCCCTGAAATTTTGTATATTAATGCAAATTTTGTATCTTAATCCCTCTCTGGAGAGAGAGTCTATCTATATATAGCTTTTATCAGATTATCAAAGGTGCCTGTAACCCAAAAATGATTAAGCTTTGAAACAGAATGTCATCTAGACGTTTTGCAGTTTTCATTGGCCCATATAAATCGGAAAAGGCAAAGCTATTTAAACACACAAAGTCATAAGTCAAGGACATCCATTGCAATGGTGGGGGTGGGGCTGGTTGGGGCAATGCAAAAAGGATGGGCAGGTGTGTGGGTTCAGGCTGACATCTGTTACATTTGTGCAGTTTTTTGGCTTAAGTACAGTTACTCTCATTCATTGACAGTAATTCTTGAAATACTTCATTTGTTGCTAGCAATTTTGAGATAATTTATTTCAAAGATTTCTAAGACAGAAATATTGATATTTCTATGCAGATCATAAGCTTGTAATAACTTCTATTTGTTTGATTTATTTTACTCAGCCTCCTGCATTCCTATTGTAGCTTTGTGTATTGACACGATTGGTGTGAGCAACTAAGTATGTGTAAGTAAATTTAAATATATGTTTGATCAAAACCCTGAAGGTATTTTTTTTCTAGATTAAAGGAAAACTTGCAAATTATCTTCTCTCACTCCATCTTTCCCACATCCATAGTTTTCTTGGCGCTGGTCTAGCCCCTATGAATCCATCTGTCATACATATACATGAGTACTTTTTCTAAAATGTAAGTCTGATCCTGCAGCACCTTAAAATCTTTCAATGGAAATTTACAAGGTTCTCGATAATTTGCAAACCAGTTAGCTTAGCACGCATGAAAGTCTGTGTGAAATAGAGCCCGTAACGCTCTCTCTCTTTTAAAGACACAGTCTCACTCTGTCGCCCAGGCTGGAATGCAGTGGCGCAATCTCGAGAGCCCATAACTCTCTATCTTCACTTTAACTGCCCCACACCTTCTCTTCACTTTAGTCATGGGACATATTATACATATAGTATTTGGCATGGGTCACGAAATTTTACAATTTTATAAAAACAAAATAGCAATAATAACTGTAGCCAGCATTTGTGAAGCACATACTCTGCACCTGGCACTGTGCTTTTCTCCTTGACATGTATTATCTTGTGTAATTGTGACAATAGATCTGTGAGGTAAAGATACCATTATTAGATCCATCTTACTGAGGGCTCAGAGGGCTGATAAACTTGATGAGGAATATTTAGAATAAGTGGAAGAGAGTAAGTCCAAACCCAAATCCCCCTGACTATTTGCACATACTGTTTTCTGTGCCTGAAATGTTTTTCCTTTCCTACATAGTAATTCTTGTTTTCAAAACACAACCCAGGAATGACCTTTCCTGAAGAACATTTTCTGACATCCTTTTCCATTTTAATTTAGTTGACTCCTCTATCTTTCCAGGAAACCCTGTGAATGCCTTTATTTTTATACTACTCTAATAAATTTGTTATTTACTTATTAATTTACAAATAATTGTTTGGCCAGCTATAAGCTCTGGAGACTACATTTTAAATTTGTTAGTAACATCTTATAATTGGGATATTTTAATGCCTGTGATCTCAAAGTATGGTCTCCACACCAACAGCATTACCCTCAGCTGAGAACTTACGAGAAATGCAACTCCCCAGGCCTCACTCCACATCTATGCAATCAGAAAACCTGGGAATGTGGAGCCCAGAAACTTGTGTTTTAGTTAGCCTTCCAAGTAATTTTGATTCACTTCAAAATTTGGAACTCTTGTTGCGGGATCATATGTGCATTGGAGACATTTCTGAAGACTTAAACTATTTCTTTTACAAGAGTCATTGATATTACTGTCATGTATTTACTGTGGACCCATCTCTGGAATGTGCCAGTACCACACATTTACAATAACTTCCAGTAACATCAACAGTGTTGTCACTGTAAATATGAATATTTACATGCCAGTCATTATAAATATGAATAATACATGTCAGTCTAATCTTGACTAAAAACTCTAAGGAAAACATCTTTACTAATTATGGATCGATGAAAAATAGAAAAAACTTTGTACACTTGTGGCCATTGATATCTACAAACAGATGAACTGCAGGCAGTTTTTTTTCTTATCATTTAAATATGATCACACTTAAGGCACAAAATATCAGGTAATATCAACTTCTATGACAGCTTCTGAAATTATTTATCTGCATTAGTACACAGACATTTCTTGGTTAGCCACTTCAGCCTGTTTTTCCCTTTGCTGTCCTTCCCCCTACTTCCCTCCTCCGTTGCCTTTTTTTTTTTTTTTTTTTTGAGACAGGGTCTCACACTGTTGCCCAGGCTCTGGAGTGCAGTGGCACGATCAGTGTTCGCGGTAGCCTCAACCTCCCAGGCTAAAGTAATTCTCCTGCCTCAGCCTCTGAGGTAGCTGGGACTACAGGCAGGAGCCATGATGTTGACTAATTACCAAAAAAAAAAAAAAAAAAAATTGTAGAGATAGGGCCTCACTATGCTGCCCAGGCTGGTCTTGAACTCCTGGGCTCAACAGATCCTCCAGCTTTGGCCTCCCAAAGTGCTGGGATTACAGGCATTAGCCGCTGCACCTGGCTCCTTTTCCCTTTTGTTTGCACTTTTGTGTCTGAAGAGTTATCCTTTCCTGCTGCCTTTTTTTTTTTTTTTTTTTTTTGCCTTCGTTTCTACCTTTGCCTGAGCAGGTTTAGCTGATGAGGGCACCCAACCTTTATTGAGCTCTTCCTTCACTGCTCCTTCAGCTGAGCTGACTTTCTTCTTAGGCATCTTGGCAGCAGGGATGCCTAGGAACTACAGCACCCCTATAGCCTTTGTGAAGCTGGGCTGCCTGGCTGTTGCCGTTTTTCCTGTAGCCTGAGCTGCAAAAACTTGCCATATTTGTTTTCTTGCATAATGAGATGAAGCTGTGATGTAAATAGCAATGTATGCATCCTATTTTCAATTTTTAAAATACAATCAATTGACCGAAATGATGATAAGGTTTCATTATAATTTATTAATGCTGCAAGGCAACCTAATTTTGGATCACGTAAAGGAAATAGGAGACAAATAGTTTTGGATTCTACTCATGTCTATTAGCATAACATAAAGGTTTCCTATCATATTTGATGTCATGATGAAATAATTATAGCTTTAAGTCCTAGATTATAATCTGAATAGCATTAAGATTATCAATATTCTTAACAATTTGTTCAAATTTCTCAGTGAAGGCAAATATACTTGGGCACACTTAAGGATAAATCAATAAATTTTAGTTTAGAGAAGAAAGGGTAATATGCTTTTATTTACCTTGCCACTACTATTTTTGGCCTTTGTTTTTAACCCTTTCTACCACTTTAGTCTGGCAAGACATCACACATTGAAGATAGAAGACTGATATGCTCTAATCCAAGAGACTCTTCTGCTTCTTTTGAGAGTGTCATAATTTTCTGAAAAATACTAATATGAGTAACCAAAATAATAACATTTTTTAATTCAATTAATCTTACCAGGTACCTACATTCTGGTAACTGCCTTTAGGAATTCATGGATGATTTAATCATATTATCTGTCAAGATACTCAGATCTTAATGGAGTGGAAAAACATGGCAGCAACAATTTGAGATGGTTTATTTTAATTACTATATCAATTCTGTATTATTTTGTCTTATTTTACTTCTGCTATAGTATTACCTTTCTGGTTGTATTTTTCCTTCTACTCTAGTTTAGGTCTCTTTATTGTCTTTGTTTATCTTCTTTAGACTTACACCTACAAACCCAGTTTTTTTTATGAGATATGTGATATTAAAATATGCAGATAATCACATGATTTCAAATCTGGTCCTTTTTTTAAAATTTTATTATTATACTTTAAGTTTTAGGGTACATGTGCACAACGTGCAGGTTTGTTACATATGTATACATGTGCCATGTTGGTGTGCACCCATTAACTCGTCATTTAGCATTAGGTATATCTCCTAATGCTATCCCTCCCCCCTCCCCCCACCGCACAGCAGTCCCCAGTGTGTGATGTTCCCCTTCCTGTGTCCATGTGTTCTCGTTGTTCAATTCCCACTTATGAGTGAGAACATGCGGTGTTTGGTTTTTTGTCCTTGCGATAGTTTACTGAGAATGATGGTTTCCAGCTTCATCCATGTCCCCACAAAGGACATGAACTCATCATTTTTTATGGCTGCATAGTATTCCATGGTGTATATGTGCCACATTTTCTTAATCCAGTCTATCATTGTTGGACATTTGGGTTGGTTCCAAGTCTTTGCTATTGTGAATAGTGCCTCAATAAACATACGTGTGCATGTGTCTTTATAACAGCATGATTTATAATCCTTTGGGTATATACCCAGTAATGGGATGGCTGGGTCAAATGGTATTTCTAGTTCTAGATCCCTGAGGAATCGCCACACTGACTTCCACAATGGTTAAACTAGTTTACAGTCCCACCAACAGTGTAAAAGTGTTCCTATTTCTCCACATCCTCTCCAGCACCTGTTGCTTCCTGACTTTTTAATGATTGCCATTCTAACTGGTGTGAGATGGTATCTCATTGTGGTTTTGATTTGCATTTCTCTGATGGCCAGTGATGATGAGCATTTTTTCATGTGTTTTTTGGCTGCATCAATGTCTTCTTTTGAGAAGTGTCTGTTCATATCCTTTGCCCACTTTTTGATGGGGTTGTTTGTTTTTTCTTGTGAATTTGTTTGAGTTCATTGTGGATTCTGGATATTAGCCCTTTGTCAGATGAGTAGGTTGCAAAAATTTTCTCCCATTCTGTAGGTTGCCTGTTCATTCTGATGGTAGTTTCTTCTGCTGTGCTGAAGCTCTTTAGTTTAATTAGATCCCATTTGTCAATTTTGGCTTTTGTTGCCATTGCTTTTGGTGTTTTAGACATGAAGTCCTTGCCCATGCCTATGTCCTGAATGGTATTGCCTAGGTTTTCTTCTAGGGTTTTTATGGTTTTAGGGCTAACATGTAAGTCTTTAATCCATCTTGAATTAATTTTAGTATAAGGTGTAAGGAAGGGATCCAGTTTCAGCTTTCTGCATATGGCTAGCCAGTTTTCCCAGCACCATTTATTAAATAGGGAATCCTTTCCCCATTGCTTGTTTTTGTCAGGTTTGTCAAAGATCAGATAGTTGTGGATATGTGGCATTATTTCTGAGGGCTGTGTTCTGTTCCATTGGTCTATATCTCTGTTTTGATACCAGTACCATGCTGTTTTGGTTACCGTAGCCTTGTAGTATAGTTTGAAGTCAGGTAGTGTGATGCCTCCAGCTTTGTTCTTTTGGCTTAGGATTGACTTAGCGATGTGGTCTCTTCTTTGGTTCCATATGAACTTTAAAGTAGTTTTTTCCAATTCTGTGAAGAAAGTTATTGGTATCTTGATGGGGATGACATTGAATCTATAAATTACCTTGGGCCGTGTGGCCATTTTCATGATTTTGATTCTTCCTACCCATGAGCATGGAATGTTCTTCCATTTGTTTGTATCCTCCTTTATTTCATTGAGCAGTGGTTTGCAGTTCTCCTTGAAGAGGTCCTTCACATCCCTTGTAAGATGAATTCCTAGGTATTTTATTCTCTTTGAAGCAATTGTGAATGGGAGTTCACTCATAATTTGGCTCTCTGTTTGTCTGTTATTGGTATATAAGAATGCCTGTGATTTTTGCACGTTGATTTTGTATCCTGAGACTTTGCTGAAGTTGCTTATCAGCTTAAGGATATTTTGGGCTGAGATGATGGGGTTTTCTAAATATACAATCATGTCATCTGCAAACAGGGACAATTTGACTTCCTCTTTTCCTAATTGAATGCCCTTTATTTCCTTCTCTTGCCTAATTGCCCTGGCCAGAACTTCCAACACTATGTTGAATAGGAGCAGTGAGAGAGGGCATCCCTGTCTTGTGCCAGTTTTCAAAGGGAATGCTTCCAGTTTTTGTCCATTCAGTATGATATTGGTTGTGGGTTTGTCATAGATAGCTCTTATTATTTTGAGATACATCCCATCAATACCTAATTTACTGAAAGTTTTTAACATGAAGGGTTGTTGAATTTTGTCAAAGGCCTTTTCTGCATCTTTTGAGATAATCATGTGGTTTTTGTCTTTGGTTCTGTTTATATGCTGGATTACATTGACTGATTTTCATATGTTGAACTAGCCTTACATCCCAGGGATGAAGCCCACTTGGTCATGGTGGATAAGCTTTTTGATGTGCTGCTGGATTCTGTTTGCCAGTATTTTATTGAGGATTTTTGCATCAATGTTCATCAAGGATATTGGTCTAAAATTCTCTTTTTTGGTTTTGTCTCTGCCCGGCTTTGGTATCAGGATGATGCTGGCCTCATAAAATGAGTTAGGGAGGACTCCCTCTTTTTCTGTTGATTGGAATAGTTTCAGAAGCAATGGTACCAGCTCCTCCTTGTACCTCTGGTAGAATTCGGCTGTGAATCCATCTGGTCCTGGACTTTTTTTGGTTGGTAAGCTATTAATTGTTGCCTCAATTTTCTGAGCCTGTTATTGGTCTATTCAGAGATTCAACTTCTTCCTGGTTTAGTCTTGGGAGGGTGTATGTGTTGAGGAATTTATCCATTTCTTCTAGATTTTCTAGTTTATTTGCGTAGAGGTGTTTATAGTATTCTCTGATGGTAGTTTGTATTTCTGTGGGATCAGTGGTGCTTTCCCCTTTGTCATTTTTTATTGAGTCTATTTGATTCTTCCCTCTTTTCTTCTTTATTAGTCTGTTAGTGGTCTATCAATTTTATTGATCTTTTCAAAAAACCAGCTCCTGGATTCATTGATTTTTTGAAAGGTTTTTTGTGTCTCTATTTCCTTCAGTTCTGCTCTGATCTTAGTTATTTCTTGCCTTCTGTTAGCTTTTGAATGTGTTTGCTCTTGCTTCTCTAGTTCTTTTAATTGTGATGTTAGGGTGTCAATTTTGGATCTTTCCTGCTTTCTCTTGTGGGCATTTAGTGCAATAAATTTCCCTCTACACACTGCTTTGAATGTGTCCCAGAGATTCTGGTATGTTGTGTCTTTGTTCTCGTTGGTTTCAAAGAACATCTTTATTTCTGCCTTCATTTCATTATGTACCCAGTAGTCATTCAGGAGCAGGTTGTTCAGTTTCCATGCAGTTTAGCAGTTTTGAGTGAGTTTCTTAATCCTGAGTTCTAGTTTGATTGCACTGTGGTCTGAGAGAGAGTTTGTTATGATTTCTGTTCTTTTACATTTGCTGAGGAGTGATTTACTTCCAACTATGTGGTCAATTTTGGAATAGATGTGGTGTGGTGCTGAAAAGAATGTATATCCTGTTGATTTGGGGTGGAGATTTCTGTAGGTGTCTATTAAGTCCACTTAGTGCAGAGCTGAGTTCAATTCCTGGATATCCTTGTTAACTTTCTGTCTCTTTGATCTGTCTAATGTTGACAGTGGGGTGTTAAAGTCTCCCATTATTATTGTGTTGGAGTCTAAGTCTCTTTGTAGGTCACTAAAGACTTGCTTTATGAATCTGGGTGCTCCTGTATTGGGTGCATATATATTTAGGATAGTTAGCTCTTCTTGTTGAATTGATGCATTTACCATTATGTAATGGCCTTCTTTGTCTCTTTTGATCTTTGTTGGTTTAAAGTCTGTTTTATCAGAGACTAGGATTGCAACCCCTGCCTTTGTTTGTTTTCCATTTGCTTGGTAGATCTTCCTCCATCCCTTTATTTTGAGTCTGTGTGTGTCTCTGCACGTGAGATGAGTTTCCTGAATACAGCACACTGATGGGTCTTGACTCTTTATCCAATTTGCCAGTCTGTGTCTTTTAATTGGAGCATTTAGCCCATTTACATTTAAGGTTAATATTGTTATGTGTGAATTTGACCCCTTCAGTATGATGTTAGCTGGTTATTTTGCTCGTTAGTTGATGCAGTTTCTTCCTAGCCTTGATGGTTTTTACAATTTGGCATGTTTTTGCAGTGGCTGGTACCAGTTGTTCCTTTCCATGTTTAGCGCTTCCTTCAGGAGCTCTTTTAGGGCAGGCCTGGTGGTGACAAAATCTCTCAGCATTTGCTTGTCTGTAAAGTATTTTATTTCTCCTTCACTTATGAAGCTTAGTTTGGCTGGATATGAAATTCTGGGTTGAAAATTCTTTTCTTTAAGAATGTTGAATATTGGCCCCCACTCTCTTCTGGCTTGTAGAGTTTCTGCCGAGAGATCAGCTGTTAGTCTGAAGAGCTTTCCTTTGTGGGTAACCCGACCTTTCTCTCTGGCTGCCCTTAACATTTTTTCCTTCATTTCAACTTTGGTGAATCTGACAATTATGTGTCTTGGAGTTGCTCTTTTCAAGGAGTATCTTTGTGGCATTCTCTGTATTTCCTGAATTTGAATGTTGGCCTGCCTTGCTAGGTTGGGGAAGCTCTCCCGGATTATATCCTGCAGAATGTTTTCCAACTTGGTTCCATTCTCCCCGTCACTTTCAGGTACACCAATCAGATGTAGATTTGGTCTTTTCACATAGTCCCATATTTCCTGGAGGCTTTGTTCATTTCTTTTAATTCTTTTTTCTCTAAACTTCTCTTCTCACTTCATTTCATTCATTTCATCTTCCAGGGCTGATACCCTTTCTTCCAGTTGATCGCATCAGCTACTGAGGCTTGTGCATTCGTCACATAGTTCTCGTGCCGTGGTTTTCAGCTCCATCAGGTCCTTTAAGGACTTCTCTGCATTGGTTATTCTAGTTAGCCATTTGTCTAATTTTTTTTTCAAGGTTTTTAACTTCTTTGCCATGGGTTCGAACTTCCTCCTTTAGCTTGGAGTAGTTTGATCTTCTGAAGCCTTCTTCTCTCAACTCATCAAAGTCAGTCTCCGTCCAGCTTTGTGCTGTTGCTGGTGAGGAGCTGGGTTCCTTTGGAGGAGGAGAGACACTCTGATTTTTAGAGTTTCCCATTTTTCTGCTCTGTTTTTTCCCCATCTTTGTGGTTTTATCTACCTTTGGCCTTTGATGATGGTGACGTACAGATGGGTTTTTGGTGTATATGTCCTTTCTGTTTGTTAGTTTTCCTTCTAACAGTCAGGACCCTCAGCTGCAGGTCTGTTGGAGTTTGCTGGAGGTCCAATCCAGACCCCGTTTGCCTGGGTATCAGCAGTGGTGGCTGCAGAACAGCGGATATTGGTGAACCGCAAATGCTGCTGCCTGATCGTTCCTCTGGAAGTTTTGTCTCAGAGGAGTACCCGGCCATGTGAGACGTCAGTCCGCCCCTACTGGTGGGTGTCTCCCAGTTAGGCTACTCGGGGGTCAGGGAACCATTTGAGGAGGCAGTCTGCCCGTTCTCAGATCTCAAGCTGCGTGCTGGGAGACCCACTACTCTCTTCAAAGCTGTCAGACAGGGACATTTAAGTCTGTAGAAGTTACTGCTGTCTTTTGTTTGTCTGTGCCCTACCCCCAGGGGTGGAGCCTACAGAGGCAGGCAGCCCTCCTTGAGCTGTGGTGGGCTCCAACCAGTTCAAGCTTCCCGGCCGCTTTGTTTACCTACTCAAGCCTCAGCAATGGTGGGTGCCCCTCCCCCAGCCTCGCTGCTGCCTTGCAGTTTGATCTCAGACTGCTGTGCTAGCAATGAGCGAGGCTCCGTGGTCGTAGGACCCTCCAAGCCACGTGCGGGATATAATCTCCTGGTGTGCCGTTTGTTAAGCCCATTGGAAAAGTGCAGTATTAGGGTGGGAGTGACCCGATTTTCCAGGTGCCATCTGTCACCCCTTTCTTTGACTAGGAAAGGGAATTCCCTGACCCCTTGCACTTCCCGGGTGAGGCGATGCCTCGCCGTGCTTTGGCTCACGCACAGTGCACTGCACCCACTGTCCTGCACCCACTGCCCGGCACTCCCCAGTGAGATGAACCCGGTACCTCAGCTGGAAATGCAGAAATCACCCGTCTTCTGTGTCGCTCACGCTGGGAGCTGTAGACTGGAGCTGTTCCTATTCGGCCATCTTGGTTCCACCCCCATGGTCCTTTTTTTTGGTCTTTTTGCCTTTCATAGGAATAGGAAGAATGGCTAAGCTGGCCAATTCTCAGATGTTATCACTTGATGGACTGTGTGCTTACCCAATTCAGGCAGATTCATGGCTCACTGCTGCCAGCCCAGCTATGAATTGATTCAAAAGTGACCACAATTGTCTTAGATGTAATTTTGAGTTTTTTTGTAGGAAACCACTCAGAAGGCCGAGAGACTCCTAAAAATAGGGTTATAGAGAAAGAAGAATGTTACCTCAAGCTTTTCTCCTGTTGGTAGAGACACTCTGAAGTTTATTTATTTGAGACAGTGTCTCACTCTGTTGCCCAGGCTGGAATGCAGTGGTCCGATTGTGGCTCACTGCAGCCTGAAATTATGGGCTGAAGTGATCCTCCGACCTCAGCCTACTGAGCAGCTGGGACCATAGGCATTCATCACCATGCCCAGCTAATAAATTTTTTTTAGAGAAGGGGTCTCACTGTGTTGTTTAGGTTGATCTTGAACTCCTAGGCCCGAGTGATCTATCTGCCTTGGCCTCACAAAGTACTAGGATTACAGGTGTAAGCCACCATGCCTGACCTCTGTAGGATATTTATAAGCTTATTATCCATTAGGTTGAAGACAACAAGTGCATGGCATATCGGCCATTACAACATTCTGGATCCAGTTCTTTAGAATAAGCAAAGGTGGTTGGGTGTGGGTAGCTCACATTTGGAATCCCAGCAGTTTGGGATGCCGAGGTAGGCGGGATCAACTGTGGCCCAGCCTGGTCAGCATGGTGAAACCCTGTTTCTACTAAAAATACAAAATCCTGTGATCCCAGCTACTTGGAAGGCTGAGACATAAGAATTGCTTGCACCCTGGAGACAGAGGTTGCAGTGAGCTGAGATCGCACCACAGTACCTAGCCTGGGCAACAGAGCGAGACTCTGTCTCAAAAAATAATAATAATAAGAAGAAAGCCAAGGTGACATGAGGAGGCCCAAAAGATTTAGGGCCTTTTTCTTTAAAAGCATGGGATGTTTGATATAAGGAGAATTTTGGGTGTCTTCCTCTTATCCTCAAACACAACAAATTAAAGACCAGAACTTGTTGAAAAAAGAGGAAAGTTATGAATGAAGAAGAGTAAGTGGGAATTTCTACAGATGAAATACTGAATGGAGAGTAAAAATAATTGGAAGAGAATTTAATGTTAGAAGTGAACAAAAGAGTGTTATGAAAACCTTTTTTTCTTGAGTAATAGAACTTTAGAGCCAAGAAGAAACCTAATACATTTTTTTTTCTAAAATTCTTATGCTATACAAATGGAAAACTGAGACATAATTGACTCCCTGACTAAGCAATAGAATCCTAGAATTTGAGGGGCTCAAAGGACTTAAAAGATTATTTAATCATCTTTCTGGGGCTTGAATCAGTTTTTCATTGACTACTAGAGTTTGACACTGCAAAGGATACTGTGTGGATTCTTTGCTGTCCTTTGATGTGTACAGCATTTCCCTGACCTCATTCTTAAGAGATAATCAAATTGCTACTTAGATATAGTCAATTCTCATTATTTAGGGTAGTTATGTTCTACAAAGTTGCCTTGAACACTGAATTAGCAAAAATTTATTCACTGTCTCTAGGGAAGATACAGGGTGAGGTTCCTTGAGCCTCTGGTCACAACATTTTTATCAATCAATCAATATGTAGCTTTGTTTTATGTGTGTTTCTGTTTAAAGGTACCTTATTTAATATATACTGTTGATTTTTGTATATCACATTCATGGCCAAAAGTACTATAATCCTTGTCTCAATGAAGCTTATTGGATGTGTATTTTCTTCATAATGCACCTCAAAGTCTTCTTGTCCTTAGGAACACTAGACAGCACTTCAGCATTATGATTGTGGCGATTTGTGGTGAGATCACCAAGAAAAGGCACAAAAATGCAAAGTAGTCTGGTAAAAGGGTACTTCTTTACAATATGAAAGATTAAACAAGAAGGCAGTAGGCTGGGCTGCCTTGTTCGACCTCTGCTAGAAATGTTCATAGCAGATGACTTGATTTTGATTTTTTTTTTTTTTACAGTTCCATGCATGCATGTTCACAAATGACCCTGACCATGAAAGCATCAGGAATATTGATTTTGGGGTTGCAAATAAGTTGTAACAAGTAGGTGAAATTGCAAATACAAAATCTTCAAATAATGAGGATTGACTGTAATTTTGGTGGAAGAAAACGAACTGAATTCAGGGTAACCACCTACTTGAGTCAATGTTTGGACAATTCCGTCTTCCTGTGAAGTCTATCAGTGGCTTTTCATTCTGTCTCTTGGGACTACATAAGTAGGGTTAAAATCTTCATCTCCTGTAAGTCATTCAACTGTTTGCAAAGAGCAATATCAGTCCCATAATTCCATTCTCTAAGGTATTTACACTCTTTATTCAACTGAATCTGAATTGCAACAAGGTTTGTAATTTCCTCAGGAGTTTGACAAGACTCTATGAAACTGCTGAATCTGAGTTGATTCTTTGACGTACATCTTATGCTCTGGCCTTTCCAAGCCCATGCAAGTTCACTCACTAGCAACAAATCTGCAATTAGCAATTACCCAGTAATTATACGAAAACCTGAAGTAATAGAGAATCAGTCATCTCTGTTTTTCATTTTGGCATAGAGGGTTAAACACTACCTGTTCGCTCTGGACAGCAGCACAATCGAGTCAGGCCTAGAATCATTGTCTCTTAAATCCTAGTTATGTGTTTTGTACTTCCTACCACATCAGGCTCTCAGGAAGATATGTCTCTGAACTAACATTTGGTTCCTGGTTGAAATTTGAGAATAACCCCCAAAGATCAGCTGTCTACAAACATGTTACTTGTCACAGGGGAATCATTATGGTCATGATACTTACAGATAAAATGTATACTTTTTCTTTGATCTAAAATTGAATTTTAAGTCAAACAAAAAGAAACCCTCTTTTCATTGGTGTTTTCCTTTGGTGTTGAGAAAGGGCTACACCTCAAGAAGGAGAGGATCAAGCATAGTAGCCCAGAAACTGGACACTTGGGTCTTTTGGCCAATCTGCCCAGCAGATGTGTTTTGTTGGGCCCACAAACTGTTGCCATTCACAGGGTTTATTTTTTTAATTAGTGGGTAGAACTTGAAAATCAATTTCACATAAAATTCTGAATTTATGGTTTCTCTTGAAAAATCAGATGACTGCCCTGGGCTTACTTTTCTAAAAGGGAACACTCTGTAGGAGTCTGATAGCAGCTTCCCCTTTTACCTGGGGTGTGTGCTTTTTCTGATTTGACATAGTCTCTAACGTTTGTATTGCCTCCTACCTCTGAAGTTTTCCCTCTTACAGTTATTTATTTAGGTCTGTGACTACTATTTTACCAGCTAAAACAATTGGAATTGTTCCTACCACAGTGCTTTAAAATATTTTCTGACTTCACAACATATCATTATATATGAAAATGTATAAGATAATTGGGTATAGTATTTGGGATTCCCATCGCATATTACGGGTTAAACGTAGTATTCTTAGTCATATTAAGCTGGAAGGAAAACTCTAATTAAGGTTATGCATCATTTATAAGAAGCTGTTCTCTTTTGTGCTTCCTATTTTTGGCAGTTTTTGTATTTCTCATTGTCAGTTTCTTCGCTGGAGGCGAACATTTGGATCAAGGACAAGCTTCAACACCTACCCCTCCTCAGGTGTGTTACATGAACAATATTGATATCATTTTGCATATGCAAAAGCATGCCTTCTAGCCACAGTGCACAACTCTGAAGACACGTTGAGTTTTAGGGGGCATACAATCTCAAGTCTAAAAGTCATGCTTTGATTCTTTTTTATTTTATTATTATTGTTGAGATGGAGTTTTGCTCTTGTTGCCCAGGCTGGAGTGCAATGGCATGATCTTGGCTCACTGTAACCTCCACCTCCCGGGTTCAAACCATTCTCCTGCCTTAGCCTCCCAAGTAGCTGAGATTACAGGCATGTGCCACCAGGCCTGGCTAATTTTGTATTTTTAGTAGAGATGGGGTTTCACCATGTTGGTCAGGCTTGTCTCGAACTCCTGACTTCAGGTGATCCACCAGCCTTGGCCTCCCAAAGTGCTGGGATTACAGGCATGAGCCACTGCATCTGGCCCTATGCTTAGATCCTTATTCACTGTCTTCAAAGCTTAGCCTTTGTCCAGTCGCAGCAAAAAGCGTCTGGACTCAATGGAACAATGAGTAGAGGAAAAAGACCTGGGTTTAAAATAACAGCAGCAGCAGCAGCAACAATCATCACATCCATAGCAGCAGCAGCACAATTTCAGACTCTTCTCAACCCTATCCCCTGTCAGCACTAACAAGGCAAGAGGGTGGGATTGTCTTTCTGGAATCCAGAACTGTGTGTATGTGGGGAATTTTGGAATGTTTTCTTCTTTTTAGGACAGACTTGAAATTCATGAAGTCATATTTCTATTTTTACTAGAACGTTACAGTGGGGGAGCAAGCATTCCTTGTGATTTAACCCATAGCCCTGCCTCCTCTGGGCCAGATATTCACTACATGTTTTTGACATGTACATATATGGATCTTGTTTATTGCAAATTCAAACTTCTACTCTGGGAATGGGTTGCAAGGATTAGTTTTGTGGTTGCACTTTGGAAATATGTGGTGATGCATATTCAATGGCTTTGTAATGTAGCTATTCCAAGTAAGTCATGTTGGTTCATGGATGCTTGCCCTTTACACAATAAGATTGTTAAATACATAATCATGATGTCAAAGGCTCATTTATTTTCTTCTTTGTGTTACAGTGGAATTCTATCATTTGTTATGGAAGAATTGTAACTTTAACATTTCACCAGATTGAAGCACAGATTATGTCTCACCCTTTTGTTGTTAAATGGACTTTTTCCCCACCAAGTGAATAATTGCTTGTCCAGAATTCTCTTCTGGGCTCATCTAGTACCACGTGGAATTCTTTTTCTTACAGCTGTTCTCAAATATGAAATTCAGTACTCATCACATTTATTCTAAACCACACATGAACACAGAATAATTTTTGCATTATTCTATGATTAAAATTTTTTATTGAACTAAAGTAAAAAAAAATGTATCTGATAGTGATGTCCCTTGGGTCATTGCATCAGGAACAGTGGTCATTGGAATTATTCATTGATCTCACCTCTATCCATCAGCTTAGGCTGCTATACTACAGTAACATTCAACCTCACAATCCCAGTTATGGTGGTTTACAACCACAAAGCTTCACTGCTTGCTCACGTTACATGTCAATTGTGGGTCATTGCTTACAGCTCAGTTTCACAATGTTTTTACTCTGGGAACTAAATTGACAAAGCAGCCCCTACCTGGAGAATCATTGGGCTTATTGCAGAGAGGAAGAAAGAGGGAAGTTAAATTTGCAATGCCTCATGGTGCATGTTTTATTTACACTCACATTTTACTGCCCAAGCAAGTCACGTGACCAAGCCTGACATCAACAGAGCAGGGAAGTACAATTCTTTCACAAGATGGGGCATAAAATATTTGGAAACAGTAATAAATTCAACCTTAGCCCTCTGCTTAATCACAAACATTCATTTATCTCTCTTCTGCACCCAAAATATACTCACTCTTCTAAAAGAAACAATCCAACAGTCTTATCACCCAATCAGGCTCAATGTCCAGGATTGCACAACAGTCTCCAAATCAGGCCTGAGTGTGGGGCCACTTGAGCTGGAGGCTTATATGAAAAACACCAAGTTGGCCAGGCATGGTGGCTCACGCCTGTAATCCCAGCACTTTGGGAGGCCAAGGCAAGCAGATCACCTGAAGTCGGGAGTTCGAGACCAGCCTGACCAACATGGAGAAACCCATCTCTACTAAAAATACAAAATTAGCTGAGCATGGTGGTGCATGCCTATAATCCCAGCTATCGTGAGGCTAAGGCAGGAGAGTTGCTTGAACCTGGAAGGCAGAGGCTGCAATGAACTGAGATCGCACCATTGCACTCCAGCCTGGGCAACAAGAAAGAAACAACGTCTCAAAACAACAACAACAACAATAACTAAAACAACAACAAAAAAACAAAAACAACAACGAAA
This sequence comes from Pongo abelii, assembly GCF_028885655.2. Taxonomy (NCBI): domain Eukaryota; kingdom Metazoa; phylum Chordata; class Mammalia; order Primates; family Hominidae; genus Pongo; species Pongo abelii. Next base: position 66,104,712 of record NC_071999.2, read on the forward strand.
AGCACCAAGTCAGTCCTTTAACCCCCATGTTCTACTCTATATGCAATAGTAGAATAATGACAGGATAACCATGAAAAGCTATTAAAATACATTTGAGAAAGAAAAGAAAGGGAGGCACTAGCTAGGAACATTGATTACTACAATTCTGAAATCACATTAGGATGTATTGTGAGGGCCTCTAACATGAAGGTGGGAGATATTTCTCAACTGGACCCCAACCTTTATGGGTCTTTATGACTCTTGGGACTCTTGGTTTCACTCTCTGGGAAGTTCTTCTATTTCCATTTACCTTCTTCTGCAATATTTAAAGAAAACATTTGGAGAATATACTCTACCTGATGACTGAGCAGTTTACTTTTTTGATTTTTTATTTCATTCTAAGTTGACAGTCTATAACTATACGTATTTATGGGGTAAAGAGTGATATTATGATTTATGAATACAATGTGAAATAATTAAACCAAGTGAAGCCACAAATCCCTTCCCTTAAATACTTCTCACTTTTTTGTGGTGAGACCATTTGAAATTTACTCTTAGCAATTTTAAAATGTACAGTAAAGTATTAATAACCTTATGTACCACACTGGAAACTTGATCTAAGAAAACACACTTATTGTGCTGTCTATCTGTACTTTGATCATCATTCTCCCCACCGCCAGCCTCTGTAACTATCATTCTGTTATCTGCTTCTATAAGATCAATGTTTTTAGGATGCACATATAAGTGAAAACATGCAGTACCCCTCTTTCTGTGCCTTATTTCATTTAGCATAATGTTCTCTAGGTTCATCTGTATTGTCACAAATGACAGAATTTCCTTTTTTAAAAAGGTTAAATAATCTATTGTGTTTATATTCCACATTTTCTTTATTCATTCACCTGCTGGTGGACATTTAGAAATATTAAATGACTTGGACATTTTGCATAGTGTTGCAATGACATTGGATTGCAGACATCTCTTTGACAAACTGATGTCAAATCTTTTGGAAAAACCCTAAAAGTGGGATTGCTGAATCACATGGTAGTTCTATTTTTAGTTTTTGAGGAAGCTCCAAACCATAATAACTGTACTAATTTACATTTCCATAATAGTGTACAAGAGTCCTTTTTTCTCCACATCTTTGCCAACACTTATCGTTTTTTTTATAGTAGCCATTATGACAGGTGTGAGATGATACCTCACTATGGTTTTAATTTGCATTTGCCTAATGATTAGTGATGTTGAACATTTTTTCATGTATCTGTTGGTCATTTGTATGTGTTATCTTGAAAAAAAAGTCCGTTGAACTTTCTTGTTCATTTTTTATTCCCGTTGAGTTGTTCGAGTTCCTTATATATTTTTGATATTAACCTCTTTTCAGATGTATTGCTGGCAAGTATTTTCCCTCAATGTATAGATTGTTTCTTCACACTATTATTTCTTTTCCTCTGCAGAAGCTTTTTGGTTAATGTAATTCCATTTGTCTATATTTGTTTTTGTTGCCTGTGCTTTTGGGTCAAATAAAAAAAAAATCATTGCTCAGACCAATGTTGTGTAGTTTTTCCCCTATGTTTTCTTCTAGTAGTTTTATAGTGGCTGGTCTTATGTTTAAGTCTTTCACCCATTTTCAGTTGACTTTTGTATATGGCACGAGGAACCCATGATTAGGGTCCAATTCCATGGGTCCAAATTGGACCCGTGATAAGGATGCAATTTCATTATTTTGCATATAGGCATCCAGTTTTCCAACACCATTTGTTGCAAACAATCCTGTTTTCATTGTGTATTTTTGGTACCTGTATCAAAAATCAGTTGACTGTACATGCATAGGCCCATTTCTGGGCTTTCTATTCTGTTACATTAGTCGATGTGTACCTATATATTTTGCATGTACCTATATTTTGCGTGTACCACATTTAATTACTAAAGGTTTTTAGTATGGTTTGAAATCAGATAGTGTGATGCCTCCAGCTTTGTTTTGCTTATTGCCTTGGCTATTCAAGATCTTTTGTGGTTCCATATGAATTTTAGGGCTGTTTTTTCTATTTCTATGAAAATTAACATTGGAATTTTGATAGTGATTGTACTGAATTTGTAGATCATTTTGGGTAGTGTGGACATTTTAATAATAATTTTCCAATTCATGAACACAGGTTATCTTTCTATTTATTTTGGGTCCCCTTCATTTTCTCTCATCAGCTTTTTATAGTTTTCATGTATACATTTTTCATCTCCTTGGTTAAACTTATTCTTATGTATTTTATTTATTCATTTATTGTAGCTATCACAATAGAATTGTTTTCTTGATTTCTTTTTTGGTTAGTTTGTTGATGTATAGAAATGCTACTGATTTTTGTGTGTTGACTTTGTATACTGCAACTTTGTTTATTAGTTCTAATTTTTTTTTGGTGGCATCTTTAAGGTTTTCTATATATAAGATCATATTGTTAGTAAACATTGGCAATTTTGCTTCTTTGTTTCCTATTTGGTTACCTTTTATGTCTTTTTCTTGCCTGATTGCTCTGGGAAAAATTTCTAATATTATGTCTCATTTCAGATCATAGAGAAAAGGCTTTTAATTTTTCACCATTTTGTATAATGCTAACCGTGAGCTTCTTATGTATGGCCTTTATTACGTGGAGGTACATTTCTTCTACCTAATTTGGTAAGAGTTTTTATTATGAAAGAATGTTGAATTTTGTCAAAATTTTTTTGCATCAAATGAGATGATCATATATTTTCATTTTTCATTCCATTAATAGGATGTATCACATTTATTGATTTGCACATGTTGATCCACTCTCACTTTCTAGGGATAAATTCCACTTGATCATGGTGGATGATCCTTTTAATGTGCTGTTGAATTCTTTTCGCTAGTATTTTGTTGAGAATCTTTGAATTTATGTTAATCAAGGATACTGGCCTATAATTTTTTTTTTTGTTATGTCCTTGTTTGGCTTTGGTATTAGCGTTATACTGGCCTTGTGGAAAGAGTTTGGAAGTATTCCCCTTTTGAGTATTTTGAAGAGCTTAAGATTGGTGTTAATTCTTATTTAATGTTTAGTAGAATTCAGCAGTAAAGTAATCAGACCCTGGAATTCCATTTGATGGGAGCCTTTTTATTACTGATTCAATCTCCTTACTTTTAATTACTGTGATAAGATATTATTTCTTCATAATTCAGTCTTAGTAGGTTATATACATTTAGAAATTTATCCATTTATTTCTGGGTTGTTAAATTTGTTGATGTTTAATTTTTCATATTAGTGTCCTATAATTCTTTGAATTTCTGTTATTAGTTGTAATGTCTTCTCTTTTATTTCTGATTGCATTTATTTGAGTCTTCTTTCATTTTAAGTCTAGCTAAAGACTTGTCAATTTGGTTCATCTTTTCAAAAAACAGCTTTTAATTTTTCTAATCTTTCATATTGTTTTTCTACTCTATATTTCACTTGTCTCTGGTGGATCTTTAGTATTTTCTTCCTTCTGCTAATGTTGAACTTAATTTGTTCTTCTTTTTCTAGTTCCTTGAGGAGTAAGATTTTGTATATTTGAGATCTTTCTACTTTTTTGATGTAGGCATTTATTGCCATAAACTTTTCTCTTAGAACTGCTTTTGCTGTATCCCATAAGTTTTGGTATATTGTGTTTCCATTTTTGTTTGTCAAGATATTTTTTAAAATTTCATTTTAATTTCTTCATTGACCCATATGTCATTCATAAACATGTTTTATGTCCATATATTTGTGTATTATCTGAAATTATTCCTATTGTTGATTTCTAGCTTCATACTATTGTGGTCAGAAGAGATACTTGATATAATTTCAATCTTATTAAATTTGCTAGGGCTTGTTTTGTGCTCTTCTATGTGATTTGGCCTGATAATTTTTGTTTGCATATGAGAAGAATCCATTGGCATTGGATAAAATGCTTTGTATATGTATATTAGATCCACTTGGTCTTAAGTTTTTCATTCCATGTTTACTTATTAATTTTCTGTGTAAGTTATATGTCCATTGTTAAAAGTGGGATATTGAAGTCTCCTGCTGTCATTGTATTGCAGTCTATCTCTCCTTTCAGATTTTTAAATATTTGTTTTATATATTTAGGTGCTCTTACATGGTGTATATCTACATTTTAATTGTTATATCCTTTTGATGATAAATTGGCCACTTTCTCATTATATAATGTACTTATTTGTCTCTTTTTGCAGTTTTGGACTAAAGTTTATTTTGTCTTACATAAGCATAGCTATTCCTGCTCTCTTTTAGTTTCTATTTGCATAAAACATCTTTTCCCATCCCATCAAGATTAGTCTGTTTGTCCTTAAAATGAAGAGAGTCTCTTGAAGACAGCATATTGCTAGTTCTTGTTTTTTATTCACTCAATATATTTTTTAATTGTATAATTTAATTCATTTACATTCAAGGTAATTGTTATACATGAAGACTTACCATTGCCATTTTGTTATCGTTTTCTGGTTGTGTTATAGATGTGTCGTTTCTTTCTTTTTTGATGTCTTCTTTGGTGGTTTGATGATTTTACATAGTGGTATGCTTTGAATCTTTTTCTTTCTGTTTTGTGCTTCCACTAAATATTTTTGCTTTAAGGTTACCATGAGGCTTACACAGAACAACTTTTAGGTGTCACAACCTATTTCAAGCTGATAACGACTTAAGTTTGATTCCATACAATGACTCTACACTTTTATTCCCCTCTTCCAATATTTTATGTTTTGATGTCAGAATTTACATTATTTTGTATTGTGTATTCCTTGACAATTTATCTTAGCTCTAGTTTTTATTAATATTTTTGTCTTTTACCTCTTCTATGAGGGATAAAATTGTTTTACACACCATAGCAATTCCTATAAGGCAGGTCTAGTGGTGATGAACTTCCTTAACTGTTTGTCTGGGAGATTTTTTATTTCTCTTACATTTCTGAAAGCTAACTTTGACTAGTAATGTATGTTTTTCTGGCAGATTTTTTGCCCATCAGCACTTTAAATTTATCATCTCACTCTCTCCTGATCTGCAGGGTTTCTGCTGAGAAATATCCTGATAGTTGTATGGGCAGTTCTTTATTTGTGTTGTGTTTATCTTTTGCTGCTCTCAGAATTTTTATCTTTGTCTTTGTGATAGTTTGATTATTATATTTTGGTGAACTCCTCTTTGGATTGAATTTGATTGAAGACCTCTGAGCTTCCTGTACCTGAATGTTGCCATCTATCCCCAGATTAGGAAAGTCTTCAGCCATTATTTCTTGACATATGCTTTCAGGTCTCTTTTTCTCTTTCTTTTACTTCAGCAACTCCTATTATGCAAATGTTTGGTCTCTTGATATGTCCAATAATTCTCGTAGGGTTTCTTCATTCTTTTTCATTCTTTTGTTTTTTTGTTCCTCTGACTGGATAATTTCAAATGTTCTGTCTTCTAGTTCACTGATTCTTTTCTTCTGCTTAATTAAATCTGCTGTTGAAGCTTTCTATTAAATTTCTTATTTTAGTCATTGTAATTGTACTCTTCACCTTTATGATTTCTTCTTAGTTCTTTTTTATTGTTTATATTTATTTGTCTAACATCACTCTGTGTATGGTTTTCTGAATTTTATAATTTTCTGTCTGTATATTCTTGTAGTTTACTGAACTTCATTAAGAGGATTATTCTGAATTCTTTGTCAATGACTTCATAGATCTTCTTATTTAGAGTCCATTACTGGAGCTTTATTAATTTCTTTTGAAGGTGTTATGATTCTCTAATTCTTTGTAATCCTGTATCCTTCTGTTGTCTATGCACTTGAAGAGATAATTTACTCTTCTGGCCTTTACATGTGTTCTTTTGCAGGGATAGACCTTTACTATGTAGTTTTACCTGTGATTCTGGAAAGGCCACCTGCTGATAACCCTGGGCATGCAGAGATTATTGTGAGTTCTTTAGGTGGCTGGGCTGCTGCCTTTGCTCTGATGTTGGGTGGGGCCTCAGGCTAGGCTCTGATTTCCAGCGAGATCACTTGCTGGGCTCTGCTATCAGGCAAAGTCACTGACTGTATACTTTGATGGTATCTGGTCAGGCTGGTCACAGAATGTGTTCCCTGGCAACCAAATTCTGCTATTTGGTATCTGCAGTTGCACGAGGCTTACAGGCTTTGTTCTGAGGTTAGTGGGAGTGACCACTTGGGATGGAAAGGACAAGAGTCCATGCTCTTTAGAAATATGCAATGGAGGATTGCCTTCCTGGCAGGGTGGAGCTGTGGGGTGGACTTTTGGCTGAGTCAGGCAGCCAAAAATTTGAATAACTATAGCAGCTCTAGCCCCTACACTTATTGAAAATGCAGAGAGGTAGGAGTCTCCCTGCTTAGGTAGGGTCATTGAGTGGGCTTTTTGGCCGAGTTTGACTTTTCAGATAAAGGAGGTCTAGCCCTCATGCTTTTCTGAAATTCACAGAGGTGGAAGTCTCACTGCCTAGGCTGGGTTGTTGAGGTAAGCCCTGAGGCTGTGCATAGAGGCTAGCTGTGTAGGTATTTAAGCTAGGTTGAACTTCTCACTGTTCTGAAGGTGACCAGCTCAGCTTTGCATGTGGAACATGACATTGACTGATATCTCTGATATGGCACCAAAGCTGGGAGGAACACAGAAGTATCACAGAAGTATCACCAAGATTTGCCTGCTGATTGCTATAACCTCTGCTTCCTTTTTTGTTGTTTCTGCCTTATCTTGGGTAGTCTAGACTTGTCAATATCTTCAGTGTTCCCAGTGAGGTAATACTGGGGTGAGTTTTCTGGAAAATGTCTCCAAATGCCAGGGAAGCTGGATGACTGCCTCCAATTCTTTTTCTCTTATAAAAGTTACGGGCCTAGTTTTTCTATGAAGTGGCTGACAGAGAATTCAGAATAATCCTCTAAACAAAGTTCAGTGAACTATAAGAATATACAGATAAAAAAGTATATAAAATGTAGAAAACAATACACAGATAAAATGAGAAGTTTGATAAAGATATAGATAATAGATAAGTAAATCAAAATTCTAGAGATAAAGAATAAAATGACTAAACTGAAAATTTTAATAGAAAGCTTCAACAGCAGAAATCTTCTTCATCTGGCATTGTGCCAACTTGGGTGAAGAGGAGACACAGTCAAGTCAAAGTGAGACTATTTTTCTTATCTTTCTAATTTTGAATTTTATTCAGTTCTGTGGACCACTTTGGTGACTCAGGCTTGTTTTCAAATGCTGAGGTTTTTAAAAAGATGTTCTGGGCTGTGGAGAGTAGCTAGTTGAACTTTCTGTGGAGGGAAGTGGAGCTTGAGACTTTCTATGCTGCCATCTTGCTGACCTAAGCAGCTTTCTCAATCTGTTTCCTGCTTATTGAATCAAAGGGACATTTCTGTTTTCAAATAGTAGCAGTCTGCCTTAGTCTCTTTTGATATTACAACTCTCTGAATAACTGAGTTCATTTTTTTAAACAATTAGGATGATAAAATTAATATTTATCTATAGTCATATCCACAATTCCTTTTGAAAAATTCTGGTCTCTCTTAGTTATGGCTGCAGTATTTGTTTTCTATTGCTATGCTATAATAAATCACCACAAGCACAGTATTAAAAAATTCTTAACAATAGTTAAGAATGGTTTTAAAACAATACAAATTTATTATTGTACAGTTCTGGAGGTTATAGTGATTAGTTTGCAGATCTTGGTTGATACTTCTGTGCTCCTGGCAGCTTTGGTGCCATATTGGAAATATCAGTTAATGTCATGGCCTACCTGAAAAGCTGAGCTGGTCACCTTCAGGACAGTGAGAAGGTCAACCTAGCCTAAGTCCCTAGAAGTCCAAAATGTGTCTCACAGGCTAAAACTCAAGGTGTTGGCAAGGCTGTGTTCCTTTTGAGGCTCTAGGGGAAAATCTGTTTTTTTCTTTTTTCCGATTTTAAAGGATCATTTTATTCCTTGGCTCATGGCCCAATCCGTCTTCAAAGCCAGCAATCCCATCACTCTAACCTCTACTTCCCTCATCACATTTCCATCTCTGACTCTTCTCCTGCCTCCCTTTTTCACCTATAAGAACTTCGTCATTATATTGGGCCCACTCAGATAATTCAGGGTAATCTCCCCAGCTCAAAATTCTTAACTTACTAACATTGTCATGTAAGGTGTTAACAAGAGTTCATGAGATCTGTAGGGAAAAAAGAAAATCTTTATTTTTTTTATAGAAAACAATCTGCAGATTGGGAGGTCGCAGCCTCTGGTGTGCACTCTGAAGAACAAAGGGATGTTTTGGCTTGAATAAGAAAAGTTCTTGCCTAGGTTCTCAATCAGCTTTTTTATGCAAATGAAGAATTCAGCTTGTTCTGTTCTCATTGGTTGAAATAGTCAAGCTCTGACTGGGTGATTTCCAAGCCCAAAGCCAGAAGTCTCTGTCATATATTTCTTTCAAATGACTGGTGGGGATTATTGGTCACAGTTTATCTTGGCTCCGGTTATAGGAACTGTTCTGGTTCAGGAGTATAAAGTAGGATGTTTGTCAAAAGCTGCGTTTCCTGAGAACCCAGGGTGTGTGACCACTCTATCACCATGCTATGGCCATCTGGCTCTGTTTTTAAATTTAGAGGGTCTCTATTATTACAGAAATCCCAGAGAGCTTGGAGTCTTATTTTATAATTTAATTTCACAAAGGTAATATATACTCACAGAGATTCAGAAAGACATGGACATATTTGGGTGGGGGCATTATTCTGCCTACAACAGGTACCTTGTATTTGACTGATTTTCATGTCAGAGGCATTTTCCTGAGTCTTTTTTCCTTGAACCATTTTCTAAAACTGAAGAGATCTGCTATTTACCATCTTAATTAATTAATAATTTTTCACAAAAACGTTTCTATTTAGTTATAATTTAACTTTGTCTTTTAGCCCAAGTAAGTTTTAGTAAAATTTCCTCAGATCAGAAAGCATTAACTGTAGAAATATTAAAATATTCCTTTCAGAGCCCCACAGTATGATGCAAGGTGGTGCTGGAGCTGACAGCTAGTAGAGTAGTACTTGCTATGGTAAGAGCAAAAAAATGGATTCTTGTATAGAAGAAATTCTGTGGTCAAATTAATTTTGAGTTACATTCTTTTAGCCTTTGTGGAAGAAGGGAGACTGGAGACAAGATAAATTTTGAAGCCACATGGGGGTCTGGGTTTGAGAGATTATATCTGGGTAACACAAAGGATATAGAAAAAGAAAGGAACAAAATGCATTCCCTTTTCTGTTAGAGGGAAATGGTGAGATTGGGGTAAGCACAGTTGGGGAAGCTTCCAGCAGGTTGTCAGGTCACTGGAATGGCAGGTGACAGAGTGGACAGGTTATAAATATGTTGAAAAAACATGCTATTTACTGCCCCCATCTATAATAATGTGAATACTTTTGAAGGGTACAGAAGGAGGGAAATGTGGGAATGAGATGGGCTTGTTCTTAATGGGTTTGAAATTGGGGTAGTGCACATGTCTAGGTAAGATGTGGGCCCAGGTCATGGAGAATGGGATGACAAAAATAGCGGTGAGGAAAGAAGGGTTTGAGAACTCACAGTAACATCAGACGAGGTAGTGAGGAGGGAAGGATGAAAGTCATATACAACGTTCTAATTGATCAGTAGGCCTTCTGGGATCATAGAGACTCAAAGGCCAGGAAAGTAAAAGTGAATGCTAGGAGGTTGGGAAGAGATGTAAAAGAGAGAAAAAAAATGATGACACATGAATGTTTATAAAAGTGATTTGTCATTCAATAATATGTGTACTCTTGTCATTAGATATTTTTCCCCAGCATTGTCTTGAATAATGCTTTTTGACTTTGATAATGTAATTTTTTGCAGACAGTCCCTCTTCTCCTTAGTGGAATAGAGTGGGAGAAATAAAAGAAACACGTAGTGTACATTCATGCAATTTTATTCTGGGTCATTGCATCCCAGGCCTTTAGGTCACTGTGTTTGGCTCATCCCTCATATCTTTTAAAATGTTCCCACAGAAAGATTGAGGAATTGTCAGGATTCTTCCTTTTTGGAGAGGTCTTTAACATTTATAAATAATTATCTAAGGACATTGTCCATTCTATTGTCATACCAGTCCTGTGAGATAGATATTATTATTCACATTTTGCAAATGAAAACTTTGAAGCTTGGAGTAGTTGATAACTTATCTAAGGATGCACAGTGCATAGTTAGTAAAGCCAGAAATGAAATTGATGTTCTCTTTCATAAAATGCCATTCTTGTTCTTTACTCCCTAAATAACTAAAGTAAAGAACTTTACTCCCTAAAGAACTAATTTATTATTAAAATACTCAGAATCTCATCTACAGATTTGGAAGGATTGCAAATATCAAGGATCCAATAACTAACATATTAACAGATCATTAAAGCAGCTGGTAGAAATGGAGAGAAAACAATTGTAGAAGCCAAATTTGGAGGTCAAGAATGTGACCAAATTTCTATATGGCACATTTTCCTGATAATTGACTTTTGTTCTTACCATATTGCCCTAAAATGCTTCCTGTGACTGATAATTGACATTATGGTGGCATGTGAGGGGCTTAGAAGAAAATGTCACACTGTCCCAGGGCTTAATCTTGCTACTGGGCCTTCCTATAGTATCCCATTCTCCATACTTGTAGGAATAAACAACATCCATACAGGTTATCCTGGGAGTTGCCTAGGAATGTTGAGAAAATACAGAAATAAAATCTATTAAAACCATAAGGAACTTCGGACCTGGAAAACAATGTCTTGATTTTGTGCGTTGGCATCATGGCAGAATTAAATTTAGCATCATTAAGCCAAAGGAAATGTTAATGAGAAGTTGTTACCTAATAATACTTGCAAAGTCTTGATAGGTATTGAAGGGGGAATGGAGGGGAGCATGGTCCCTGTCCAGGGCATAATAGCAATAAAAGGGCTAGCAAAGCATGCTTTCAGAGAATATTTTGTATTAGCATGAGGTTAATTACCTCTTTCAGGACATTGACAGAAAGAACATTAATAACAGAGAAGCAGAGAGCCTTGGAAATCATGCTTTTATCTGAATGGAGGAAGAAATAAAAAGAGAGGTAAAATGAAATCTTGCCACACTGCATGCTCCCTCTTCTCTTTGTTCCTGTCCATTTCTAATATTAAAATAAGAACCTTTCTTAACTGAGTATGCTTCAATCACATTGCAGAATCTTTTCATGTTTATCCTGAATCTGAAGATGTGGGAGAATTAGAAATGATTCACTAAAAACTGGATCCAGTCCAGCACACCCAAAGCAGAGTGTTTTAGAATCTTTCCAGATTGAGAGTGGATAGAGTGTAGCCATTTATTACTTTTTATTATGGAAGGCAGTAATCTGTAAGGTCCATCCTGACTAAAATAGGTTCTTTTTTTCCCTTTAAATAGAATGCCAAATAGAATTGGCAGTGCTTCCTTGAAAATTAATTCAAATTTTCTCCCATTTTGTAGGTTGCCTGTTCACTCTGATGGTAGTTTCTTTTGCTGTGCAGAAGCTCTTGAGTTTAATTAGATCCCATTTGTCAATTTTGGCTTTTGTTGCCATTGCTTTTGGTGTTTTAGACATGAAGTCCTTGCCCATGCCTATGTCCTGAATGGTAATGCCTAGGTTTTCTTCTAGGGTTTTTATGGTTTTAGGTCTAACATTTAAGTCTTTAATCCATCTTGAATTGATTTTTGTATAAGGTGTAAGGAAGGGATCCAGTTTCAGCTTTCTCCATATGGCTAGCCAGTTTTCCCAGCACCATTTATTAAATAGGGAATCCTCTCCCCATTTCTTGTTTTTGTCAGGTTTGTCAAAGATCAGATAGTTGTGGATATGTGGCATTATTTCTGACGGCTCTGTTCTGTTCCATTGATCGATATCTCTGTTTTGGTACCAGTACCATGCTGTTTTGGTTACTGTAGCCTTGTAGTATAGTTTGAAGTCAGGTAGCGTGATGCCTCCAGCTTTGTTCTTTTGGCTTAGGATTGACTTGGCGATGCGGGCTCTTTTTTGGTTCCATATGAACTTTAAAGTAGTTTTTTCCAATTCTGTGAAGAAAGTCATTGGTAGCTTGATATGGGGATGGCAACCTACTCATCTGACAAAGGGCTAATATCCAGAATCTACAATGAACTCCAACAAATTTACAAGAAAAAAACAAACAATCCCATCAAAAAGTGGGCGAAGGACATGAACAGACACTTCTCAAAAGAAGACATTTATGCAGCCAAAAAACACATGAAAAAATGCTCACCATCACTGGCCATCAGAGAAATGCAAATCAAAACCACAATGAGATACCATCTCACACCAGTTAGAATGGCAATCATTAAAAAGTCAGGAAACAACAGGTGCTGGAGAGGATGTGGAGAAATAGGAACACTTTTACACTGTTGGTGGGATTGTAAACTAGTTCAACCCTTGTGGAAGTCAGTGTGGCGATTCCTCAGGGATCTAGAACTAGAAATTCCATTCGACCCAGCCATCCCATTACTGGATATATACCCAAAGGACTATAAATCATGCTGCTATAAAGACACATGCACATGTATGTTTATTGCCGCATTATTTACAATAGCAAAGACTTGGAACCAACCCAAATGTCCAACAATGATAGACTGGAATGTGGCACATATACACCATGGAATACTATGCAGCCATAAAAAATGATGAGTTCATGTCCTTTGTAGGGACATGGGTGAAATTGGAAATCATCATTCTCAGTAAACTATCGCAAGAACAAAAAACCAAACACCGCATATTCTCACTCATAGGTGGGAATTGAACAATGAGAACACATGGACACAGGAAGGGGAACATCACACTTCAGGGACTGTTGTGGGGTGGGGGGAGGGGGGAGGGATAGCATTGAGAGATATACCTAATGCTAGATGACGAGTTGGTGGGTGCAGCGCACCAGCATGGCACATGTATACATATGTAACTTACCTGCACATTGCGCACATGTACCATAAAACCTAAAGTATAATAATAATAATAATAATAAAAGAAAAAAGAAAAAAAAAAGAAAATTAATTCAAATGTATATAACTATTTTAAGGGCTATATTGATATTACATATACTTTCTGAACAGGATAGCTAGACCACATAATAATGCTGCAGTATTTATAAAAGTACTTTAGTATAATAGCATATGTTTATGGAACACTACTTTTAGCCAGGCACTGTTCTAAGCCTTAATACGTATTAACTCATTTAATCCTCGTAACAACCCTTTGTTGTTATTATCATTCCTCTTGCATAAAAGATAAACCTAAGAACAGAGAAGTTAAGGTTGCCCCAAATTACACAGCAGTTATGTACTAGAGGCCAGGATTTAGCATGAGCAGTTTGATTCCAGAACCTAGTCTCTTCCATGCCCTTCTGCTGCTCTGGACACACATTACCTGTATCTAACTTATAACATTCCTGTTTCTATTGTAATAGATTTCTTGATCAATGGATTTCCCATTTATAGTCAGGTAATTGTGATTGCAGTACTGCTTATTCTATTCCTTTTCCTGCCTGGGGGATAAATTCATTTCAAATTATAACATAATAAAATGTACATATAGGAAATATGGCTGGAATATACCAGGAAACAAGCAGTTTTGCCATCAATTATGTAAGGCTTCAAATGCAACAAACATAATTGCTTTATTTCTCAATCTTGTAACTTTTAACTTCCAGACTATGTTGTCAATCTTCTCACTGAGACAATATTATCTTTCAGGTGCTCAAATGTGATGCTTAGACATTGCAGCTCTGCGTCTAGTGAAGTAATTGAAATACATGTTTGTGGATGTATATAGATCACATTTCTGCTAGCTTTCTTGGGCAGATTACTTGGACAGTCTAGCTGAGCAAGAAAATCTTGAGCTCAGGAATCAGTTTCCATCCCAGTTACAGCGCTTACTAGCAATCTTTGGCAATTATTTAGTTTCTGTATTAGTCTGCTTTCATGCTGCTGATAAAGACATACCTGAGACTGGGTAGCTTATAATGAAAAAGAGGTTTAATGGACTCACAGTTCCATGTGGCTGGGGAGGCCTCCCAATCATGGCAGAAGGTGAATGGGATGTCTTACATGGCAGCAGACAAGAGAAAATGAGAACCAAGCGAACGGATAAACCCCTTATAAAATCATCAGATCTCATGAGACTTATTTGCTACCATGAAAACAGTATGGGCGAAACCACCCCATGATTCAATTATCTTCCACAGCGTCCCTCCCACAACACATGGGAATTATGGGAACTACAAGATAATATTTGGGTGAGGACACAGGCAAACCATATCATTCCACCCTGGCCCCTCCCAAATCTCATGTCTTCACATTTCAAAAGCAATCATGCCTTCCTGACAGTCTCCAAAACCCTTAACTCATTTCAGCATTAACTCAAAAGTCCATAGTCCAAAGTATCATCTGAGACAAGGCAAGTCCCTTCTGCCTATAAGTCTGTGAAATCAAAACTTAGTTACTTCCTAGATACAATGAGGGTATAGGCATTGGGTGAATACAGCCATTCCAAATGGGAGAAATTGGCCAAAACAAAGGGGCCACAGGCCCCATGCCAGTCTGAAATCCAGTGGAGCAGTCAAATCTTAAAGTTCCAAAATGATTTCTTTTGACTCTATGTCTCACATCCAGGTCGCACAGATGGAAGAGGTGGGTTCCCATGATCTTGGGCAGCTCTGCATCTGTGGCTTTGCCAGGTACCACCTCCCTCTGGGTTGCATTCATGGGCTGGCATTGAGTGTCTGTGGCTTTTCCAGTTGCAAGGTGCAAGATGCTGTCGGATCATCCATTTTAGGGCCTGGAGGATAGTGGCCTTCTCCTCATAGCTCCACTAGGCAATGTCCCAGTAAGGACTCTGTGTGGGGGCTTCAACCCCACATTTCCTTTCCACACTGCCCTAGCAGAGGTTCTCCATGAGGGCCCTGCCCCTGCAGCTAACTTTTGCCTGGACATCCAGGCATTTCCATACGTCATCTGAAATCTAGGTAGAGGTTCCCAAACCTCAATTCTTGACATCTGTGCACTTGCAGGCTCAAAGCCATGTGGAAGCTGCCAAGGCTTGAGGCTAGCACCCTCTGAAGCAACAGTTTGAGCTGTACCTTGGCACCTTTTAGCTATGGCTACCACAGCTGGGACATAGGGCGCTAAGTCCCTAGGCTGCACACAGCAGGGGGCCCTGGGCCCAGCCCACAAAACCATTTTTTCCTCCTAGGCCTCTGGGCCTGTAATGGGACAAGCTGCCTTAAAGATCTCTGACATAACCTGAAGACATTTTCCCCATTGTCTTAGTGATTTACATTTGGCTCCTTGTTACTTATGTAAATTTCTGCAGCTGGCTTCAATTTCTCCTCTGAAAATGAATTTTTCTTTTCTATTGCATCATCAGGCTGCAAATTTTCCAAACTTTTATGCTCTGTTTCCCTTTTAAAAATGAACGCTTTTAACACACCCAAGTCACCTCTTGTATGCTTCACTGGTTAGAAATTTCTTCCACCAGATACCCTAAATCATCTCCCTCAAGTTCAAAGTTCCTCAAATCTCTAGGGCAGGGGCAAAAATGCTGCCAGTCTCTTTGCATAGCAAGAGTGACCTTTACTCCTGTTCCCAAAAAGCTCCTCATCTCCATCTGAGACCACCTCTGCTTGGATTTCATTGTCCATATCACTATCAGCATTTTGGTCAAAGCCATTCACAAGTCTCTAGGAAGTTCCAAACTTTCCCACATTTTCCTGTCTTCCTCTGATTCCTCCAAACTGTTCAAACTTCTGCCTGTTACCCAGTTCCAAAGTTGGCTTTCACATTTTCAGGTATCTTTACAGCAGCACCCCACTCTCCATACCAATTTACTGTATTAGTCTGTTTTCATGCTGCTGATAAAGACGTACCTGAGACTGGGTAATTTATAAAGAAAAAGAGGTTTAATGGACTCACAGTTCCACGTGGCTGGGGAGGCCTCACAATCATGGAGGAAGGTGAAAGGCATGTCTTACATGGCCGCGGGGAGAATGAGAACCAAGCAAAAGGGGTTTCCCCTTATAAAACCATCGGATCTCGTGAGACTTATTTATTACCATGAGAACGGTATGAGAGAAACTGCCCCTATAGTTCAATTATCTCCCACTAGGTCCCTCCCACAACACATGGGAATTATGGGAGCTACAATTCAAGATGAGATTTGGGTGGGGACACAGCCAAACCATATCGGTTTTATTATATTGTTGTTTGCCCATCTGTAAAATGGAGAAATTTCTATTCTCTTCACAGAGTGTTGTGAGGATTAAGTTTGATAAAACATGAATGCCCACCTCATAGTGGCTGCTTATTAAAAAAGGAGAAACAACAATAAACACAACAACATTATTATTATTTATAGGATAGATTCTGCAAGTGGGCATGCTGCTCTAATTGCTGTTGCATGTATTTGTGGATAGTAGTCAAATGATATGGTTGAAGAAACTTTACTTTGTATAAAAACAAACCAATTGGTTAAAAGAACATTAATTTTTTTTAAACTTCTCCTAATCTCTCTATGCATAGATTCTTTCTCAGTGTTCCCATACATGATCCATACATTCTTTTAGTATAAAACATATGACTCTATTTTGTATTTAATTTCTTCAAATGTAAGTCTACTAGATATGACTGCAAACTCTTTGAGATAAAGGAGCAAGACTAATCAGTCTTCATAGCTACAGCATGACACACTGTCTGCTACAGAGTAGGTGCTTATTAAATGATTGTATAATAAACGAATACACTAATTTTAAGTACTCAATGTAGGCATTATTCGAAACACAGCATTATACTGGAAAACTATGTATATAGTTCAGAGATTGCATGTTTGATTAATCAAGTGAGAAATACTTTGGATGTTCTCATTAAAAAAATTCTTTGGGAAAGCTAGGTTCTGTAGGGGCATTCATGCTAAAATAACATGGCTATTATTTTTGGTGATAAATAAATCTGTTTCTTGTGGAATCCTGTTAACAGAGCAAATGAGTCAACTGAAAAAAGCAATGTATGATTTCCGTGGAGTAAGCCAAAGAAAAGTTTCTGGGGGGGTGGGGGGAAGCACATTGTTCCATTATTTAAATTTTGTTGCCATTATAGTTGATCAGTGATAATTATCGGTGATTAAAATGCTTCGCAACCACGTTTTAAACTAACAGGTAAAGATTATAGGCTTTATCTGATATAAATAAGGCTATAATGGAAGAAGATACCATAACATTTCTATAATTCCCATCTGACTTGCCTGTGATGACACTACAGTGTGTGACTGCCCATGTATATTTTTGCTACCCTAAAATTAGGGGTTATGAGGAGGGGGAAATAGTTTTTAGTATCATTATCCTTTTCAAGAGCCAGCTCTCAATTAGTGAGATGGGATCCATTATTTTTCCCCTGCTTTTCTCCAGTGGCCCATTACCTTTGCTCTACTTGAACTGAAGAGAACATTCAGGGATTTGTGGCAGTCTACTGAAAGTTTTATAACTGGAATTGACTTTTCAGGATTGGGCAGCAACACTCAGGATATTAAACTGACACTTCTGAATTTCCCAGGGCAGCTAGCACACATCTGGTATTCATTTCTGTACAGTTTACAGAATGGTGATTTTCTAAGTCACAGGGGTCTGCAGAAAGTTGTTGCTGACAGGATTTTTGAAAAGATGATGAAAGGTGTGACATACATGCTACAGGATTGTCCCAGATCTTTGGTAATTTGGCAGTCAGGCTATTGGAAGATTCGTCACCATCACTGTCAGTCTGGTTTTCAATCTTTATGCAGTGATGTTGAACAATTCAAACAGGAGAGACAAGGATGATCAAAGAAATGACAGAAAGTGGAGATGGTGTGTCTTCAGGCATGATCTAGAAGGGATTGTTTGGAAGGAATCAGAGCAGTGCAGGGATGTATTGTGGTCCAAATATCTGTTTCCATTGGGTACACACTTTTACATTGGTAAGATTCTGAAAACAAGGCTACTTTCTCAGACTAGAACGCAAAAGGCTTTTAAAGCTAAATTGAAAACTTGTGCAGTTAGAATGGAAAATAGTAGAAAATATTACTATTACCATACTCATCAGAAGGGAAGCTGAGTGGAACAGTAGTAAAAAGCTTTGTGTGTTTTTCTGTTGTTGTCGTTGTTGTTTTTTACTGGGTATATGACCTTGGGCATGTTACTTAATCCCTCTAAATTTTAGTTTTCTTATCTATATATAGGAGAATAATACCTACCTCAAATATTTGTTTTGAGGATTAAATGAAATGATGCAATAAAGCACACTGTACAATTTCTGGAACATATGAATCACTGAAGACATTTTAGTTATTCTTTTATAAGTAATATTCAATTGTTATTGTATTTAAAGGAAAGAGAGCTGTCTGTAGAGCTGTTTTCAGTTTTTAGAGGAGCTGAAGGGAGAGAATGTAAACAATCACTGAGCTAATAGAGTTGCTCAAAGAATAGAAAAACAGCTCATATTCTATATGGGGAATCCATTAAGAAAGTCCAGTTTTACTTTGCCAAGTAATGGACTTATTAATATTAACAGACCTTTTAGAGTGATAATTTGTTTGGTACTAAGAAATCCTAATAGTTCAATTTGCTTCCTTGAATTCTAAATAGAAAATACTCTGGGGATGCATTACCTTAAAGAAGTTACCAACTTTAGGGAAAAATGTTTTATCACTTTCACTTGACAAATGTCTAACAAATGTCTGAGACCCTTTTAGAGGATTCACAGAGTCAAAAGTATTTTCATAATAATTCTATGGTGTTATTTGCCTTTTTTTTTTTTACTTTCTCTCGCTCACAACTGTTCAATGAAAATTTCCAGAGGCTGCCTGATACATAATATTTTAATGAAGTAAGTGCAGTAGGAGATGGAGAATCTAGTTCCTTTCTTATTAAGCCATATATTAAAGAGATTTGGAAAATCTTAATGCCATTCTTAGTAAAATTTTTTTTGTTTTGGAAAATATGAAGTTTTTTAAAAATAAAAATATGCTATCTGCATTGCACGAATTTGTCATTGTTATTTTAAAAAAGAATTAAGTACTTAAAATTTCTCTGTTGAAATATAGAATATGAGAAATAATGACAGATATAATACACACAAGTGAAAGCTTTTAGAATTCTCAATTTTTTAAAGTGTAAACAGGTCCTGGACCAAGAATTTTTGAAAACTGCTCTTATAATCAAACACCTGTGGGTGCAAGGACATTCATGTAGTTACAGAGGCTTCCAAACAGGGCAGACAGCAAAGTGCTATCTAAGATCAGGGCTCACAATTTTATTTTGTTATTTTCATGTGTAATAAACTTCTACTGAACCTCTGTGTGTGTGAGATACAGGAATTACCTGATTTACTCCTCACATCAACCCATAGCTTGTCCCTCTGTTCTCTCCCTGTCTTTGGTGCTATCAGAACCCTAGACTCCTGCCTGTTTCCAAGGGCACATTTGTTGCTCCCTTCATTCCTTTGTTTAATAGTAAGGAGTATGCGCTTTGCTGCTTCCTAGGCTAAAAGAGGTAGGTTAAAAAGAAGCATGGTCTTTGTCTTCATGTAGTTTACAATCTAGAGCAGAAAACAGACATTTGAAAATAAATGCATACATAAATATGTGATTGAAAAGAATTATAAATGCTAAGATTAAGGTGTTTATGAAAGCCAACCCAACATGAAAAATATTCTCCACCGTCGTTGCTCTTTTAAGTTGCTCAGTCTGGATCCAAAGTTCTGGGTAGCCCTATCTGGTTGGTTTAATATTATAGATTGTTACACTAATGTCCTCATGAATCACTCCTTCTCTCATTTTATGTTTGTGTAGTCCTTCCCACTTTGACTCTCTCATTTTATGTTTGTGTAGTCCTTCCCACTTTGACTCTCTCATTTTATGTTTGTGTAGTCTTTCCCACTTTGACTCTTAGCTTGGCCATGAGACTTGCTTTGGCCAGTGGGATATTACAAGCAGAAGCTTGACAAGTTATTGTGCATTCACGCTTATCCCTTTCTGCTGCTAGAAATTTTTCTGCCATATGTAAAGAAGCTAGAGCTGGCCTGCTCACACATGCCTAGTTGTAAGCCAGAGCTAATGCCAGACATGTGAATGGGCTATCATATACTCTCCAGCCCTAGTCAAGTAGCCAGATGATTGCATCTGCATGTGTGATGCCAGCCCGAGTTACTGACTCACAGATTTTTAAGCAAAGCCTTTTCTTTCTTGTTTTTTGTTTGTTTCTTTCTTGTTTTTATTGGCTTTTTTTTTTTTTTTTTTTTTTTTGAGACAGAGTCTCCCTCTGTCTTTCAGGCTGGAGTGCAATGGCCTGATCTCAGCTCGCTGCAACCTGCACCTCCTCGGTTCAAACGATTCTCTTGCCTCAGCCTCCTGAGTAGCTGGGACTACAGGCATGTGCCACCATGCCAGGCTATTTTTTGTATTTTTAGTAGAGACAGGGTTTCACTATGTTGGCCAGGCTGGTCTCCAACTTCTGACCTCAAGTGATCCGCCCACCTCAGTCTCCCAAAGTGCTAGGATTACAGGCATAAGCCCCCATGCCTGGCTGCAAACCCTTTCCTTATAGCTGGAAAATTATACACTACATGACTCTTGATGGAAGGCTGGCACTTACCACCGCTGGCAGCTGGAGTATAGACCATACCCAGGCCGGGTGTACCAGGTGTATCTACTGGGACATAACAAATCTCATGAAAATGTATTGGCTTTAAACAGCAATCTTTATTTGCTCACATAACTTCATAATCTGGAGTCTGGTGCTTTTCAATAATGGAAAATTATCATCACTATTCCTCCTCTCTCTTTTCTTTTTCTGAAATGCCTATTTGTTGTGAGTTAGAACTCCTGGATTCTGCAATCTTCTATTTTTCCATTTCTAGTTTCTAAAATATTTCTTTCACTCCTTCTAGCTGATATTCTGGGTATTAGAACAGATATTCCAGTTTTTGTTCATCATTGTAATTTTTGCTTTCATATTTTTAATTTTTCTAAGAGCTTTTTTTTCCTTTCTTTCACAATATCCTGGTTTCATTTTTTTGGATGTAATATCTGATCTTCTGTTAATTTTCTGAGGTATTAATTACAGCATGTTTATTATTTCTTCTCATTCTTACTTTACCTTTATTTTCTTTCAAGTTACTTTTCTTTTTTCTTTGAGATAGGGTCTCCCTCTATCACCCAGGCTAGAGTGCAGTGGTGCAATCACGGATCACTGCAGCATTGACTTCCTGGGCTCAAGCAATCCTTTCACCTTAGCCTCCCGAGTAGCAGGGACTACAGGTGCGTGCCACCACCCCTGGCTAATTTTTGTATTTTTTGTAGAGACAGGGTTTTGCCATTTTGTCTAGCCTGGTCTCAAACTCCTGGGCTCAAACAGTCTGCCTGCCTCAGCCTCCCAAAGTGCTGGGATTACAGGTGTGAGCTACCACTCCCTGCCTTCAAATTACTTTGTATATTTGTCCTTATATTTTATGTTACAGGCTTTCCTAAAATGTCTGGTTATCATTGGTGTCTGTACCTATTTAAGAATAAATGCTGCATAAATGATTTTAGGCTCTGAGTATTTGGGCAAGGCTTTTTGAAAGGTTGGCTTTGCTCTAGGCTGGTAGGGTATGTGGGTTTTTCACTGGAGGCTTCCATAAGAAGAGCTGTAACCATTTTCTCCAAGGAGGCTAAGTTTATTCAGCAAAGCACCCTCCAACCATCTGTCCCAGTCATGTCCTTCTGAGTGTTTGAGTGGGTATAAGTTTGTTCTGTAGCTGGGAAGCAAAAGGGAGCTGGAATGGCCCACTATTCATATTGTTTATTATCACATGATGCTTTTGCTGCATTTTTGCTGTATCTCTATGTGTGGTGTCCCAGAGTCAGGAACGTCTTCAGTTCAAATTCTATGTATCTCCTTTTTCCTGTAGTTGAGGGCTAGAGGCCAAACCTTGTGGGAATTTGGACCAGTCTTTAAACAATCTGTCCTCAGCTCTGCTCCTTCCCTTCTGTCTTTTGCAGCACTTGGTTTCCTCAATTCCTTGGCATCTCTTGAGCTCCTCAGAGTGAACCAGGCTGCCTGTTATCAATACTCTCCTCTGCCAGCACTTATATTTGACCATCCTCTGCTGTGCGCATATATTTGCCAATCCTCTCTGAGTTGTCTTTATATACTGTAGATCAGCACTACAAATGTTTCTAATTTTATTGAAGACAGAGTCATATTTTTGTTTCTTGTTATTATTTTGGGTTGATTTTTGAGAAGAAAAGGGATGAAATATCTTTATATTAGAAGCAGGTTTATCAATTATATTTTACTGCTTATAGGGTAAGTCCCTGGTCATAGCATGTGGGCCCTTCATGATCTGAGACTCTCCCACCTGCCCAGTTTTCAGAGGTTGTATATTTTTATGGGCAACTTAGTCACATGTAACCTGAGTTCCAGATTTACTGTTAGCATTTGTCTGAATAAGTCATGTTCATTCTTGCTTGTTTTTTATTCTTCTACCCCTTCATTAGTCCATCTGTCTAAAAATGCTTTTGAGATCAACTCATACGTTATCTATTTACTGAAAATCGATAGGTAGTCTCTCTTCTATGTGCTCACAGAAGACAACCGGGTAATAACCTAACAATTTTGAAATGATCTGTTCCCTTGTATGTTTCCCCAAATAGGCTGTGATATCCTCTAGGGCAGGGGTGTAATCATTTTTATATTCCCAATGCCTGGCATACGGTTTTAATGTTTGTCAAATAAATGAATAAATCAATTAAATCTTTTAAAGTTAATCCTGATCATCCCCCTTTAGAAATAAATTTCTGCTGTGGTATGGAGTGTGATGATCATCTATCAAGTTAACAATGATTATCAGGAATTTCTATAGCATTACGGAATTTAAGAATCAGCTCAACAATAAAAACAGCACCTAAAGCTATGATAGATTACTATGTGACAGGCACTGGACCAAGCAGTTTGAATTCATTGTTTCTTGCATCATTTAAGTTAGAAGTGGCTTGGGCCAATTTTCAACTACTTACACAATGTTTTAATTTGTGAGTAAAAACTTTAGCAAGGCTATTTAAATCTATTGTGGCATTATAACATAATTTTTTAGATGAAGTAAGATTATCAAATCTTGGAATTACAGAACCTTATTCTCTAATTTTGTATAAACTTAATGATCATTGGTTTTAATTGACTGAAAGCTGACAAAATCGTATATTAACACATCAAATCTCCACCACCTATTACAGTGCCTATTCCTATATCTCCAGAACCTATTACAGCACCTAGCACATAGTTGGGGCTCAATAAGTATCTGTTGAATGAATGAATGAACGAATGACATGAAATGCAACCTCTATGTAGCTTAGAGTGCAGGGTTCAAAACATGCTATATAATTATAGGGCTAAAGTGGTTGGGGAAGGCCTATGGAGGAGACTGGACTTGAGGTGATGTTTAAAGACCTTGCCATTGGAGAGGTGAAGGAAGAGGGGAAAGACTTATCCTTAGGCCCCGAAGGCTGATCTAATCTGTGCACAGACCATCCCTCATCCCCAAATATCTAATTTGCTGATATGACAGAAGGCTTAAATTTCTGCCTACATCAATTCTTTCACTTAAGGAATTGTGTCTTTAAATTCCACATAAATTCTTTGAGAGCGTGACTAATTTGCACATTAAAAGTTATTGCCTCATTAGCACAGATGGTACCTTCTAACCTAAGCAGGCAGCTTCGAACTGGTCTGCAGTAATCTGACTTGAGATGGGAAAGGTGAAAATTTCTGTGAAGAGTCAGAGCTGGAGAGGCCTTTTAGAGCTTTCCTGATGAGCCTTCACTTTAGTGAACACAGTGGGGCTGCCAAGAAGGCCCAGGAAAGTACAGGAGATTTAGGATAGCAAAGATTGGTACTTTCCTGCAAAGAACTATTTCTCTTACCCATATCTTCTTTTAAGAAAACATACTAGCTATTTATTCCTTTAATAGAAGTGCAGATGATTAACTTTTGGGGATTATTTTGGAAATGAAAAATTTTGAGGGATCATTTATTTCAGATATTGAATGGGCAGTTCTCATATTTCTAGAAATATATTTCCTTTAGAAAGATATTTATTACTAGGTAATAAAACAAAACAAATATCTCAAGCTGATTAGCATGGAAATATCTTAAATGAGCCTCTTTCTTTAAAATGTAGCTGATGGAATAGATTCCATGATTAATTCATCTCTGTTTCCCCATGTTTAGTCCAGTACATGACATATAAGCCTCAAAAATATTTATAAATGTGGAAAAAGAATTGTATCCATGGTGAGAGTCTCTAGAATCATGAATATCTCATTTTGGAAATTTGAATAATTTACTATGTTTGTGAGTGACATGGCCTCCTAAAGCATGTCTTGAGTTTGCTCCTAATGTGGAAACATATGGAAAAGACTGCAGAGCCATCTGGCAGAAAGAGGAGACACTGGAAATATAATGGAAAACTTTAGGGAAGTCTAAAACAGGAAATTTATCGATCAGGTGATAATTTCAATAAGCAAACAAGCAAAATGCAAAAGCCCACATATATTTAGGGGATGGTGTTGTTTTAAATGTTATCTTAGTGTCCCATTGGTCTGAGGTTTTTCCTCTTGGTGGCTTGCCTTTCCATGATATCAATAACTTTTAACATTTGAAGTAAGAAATGACAACCCACATCATTTGAGTGATTCACTGAGCATGATTATTATATAGGCTACCATTATTTTTAAAATTGTGTAAAAAGCGTGGTAACCCGTCACTGTTCTAGGAACAAAATGATCATGTGCTGTTTCCATTAAATGTGCCTGTATTTGACCATCAGCCTAGGGAGGACAAGCACTACACTTGACTTCCTGAGGTATATGAGGGTAGAATGTAGAGGGAGAGCCTAGCAACAGGCAGCCCTTTTCTAAATTGTTTCTTTCAACTTATTATTATATTTTATTTAACTTCTAGAAGCAGGTATGTTGTATCTAGAGAGACAGAAAGAGTATATACCCTTGCACATCTGAAAATGAGTAGTTTTGAGGAAATAAAAGAAAAAAGAAGTAATTAAGAAAGCACCAAGCTGTTGAAAAAACCAGGAGGCAGACACTGTCATAAAGAATTTGAAATGCTGCAGCAGTTTTTTTTTTTAATAGCTCTCTTCATTCTGAAAGGTCACGGCAATAAGGGAGATGAAGGGTTATCCTTTATGATCTCCAGTAATTTAAGATACTGTAAACAAATAAATCCTGGGGATGAGAAATGTTTATTAGCCTTAGGAGACTTAGCAATAATTTGGTTAATATATTGATACACCAGGTGGTTGAAATTAGAAGACAAATATCAGTCCTCAGGAAGCATTGATATCTTCTCAGAACATTAAGCCTATCACACTTACTATAATAGTATATGGCATCTTTTTCAAGAATAAGAGGTAGTGTCTTTGAAATACAGATGCTTACCCAACATAGAAAATGAGAATGAAGATGATACCTGAACACAGAAGCAGGAATTTCAGGAGCCTATAGAAGACGATGCAGTATAAAAAGAGATACAGACACGTGGAAATTCTTACCATGCCTGCCCTTTTCATGCATACTTTTGACTTGAGCTATAATTACTAATTCATGAGTGAAAGGTACACTCTCTTTGTTCTTAAGTAAAATTATTATATACATAGAAGCATAGAAGTTCTGCTTCCTTCCAGATCTGCCTTGGAGATGTACTCCTTGGTCTCTGTGGGAACTCTTAATGGAAAAACTCTTAGCATGCTGATACTCAATGAGAAACATTTTCTCCTTCACTCCAAAAAAAAAAAAAAAAAAAAAAGCAAATGATTTTAGATTAGAAAAGAACCCAGAGAGAGCAACAGGGTTATGACCATGCTAGAATTGGAAATCAAGATGCGGCAAGGCTCAATCCAGACCACCCAAACATCTGAATGTTCCAAATTGCTCCAACACATTGAAATCCCCACATATGCTAAGGTTCTGACTTTTGTGTATCCATTGTATATGGGTCTTCTGGAGGGTCGTGTCTGGTAGAAATGTCCAAATTTAAGAACTGTTTTAAGAAAGAAAAAATATTGTTCTTACTACTTGATTCTAGAGGGAAGTTATAATAGTCTTATTTTGAATGAATAAGTAATAGATGATGTCTGGGGCAACTATTGGAATTGTGAATTCTTAGTAAACCAGGTCTCTAGTTCTTTTTTAAAAAATGTAATAATACAACAACATTTAATTTCACGTACTTTTATAAACTTTTAAGTTCAGGGTTCCATGTGCAGGTTTGTTATATCGGTAAACTTGTGTCACAGGGGTTTGTTGTACAGATTATTTTGTCACACAGGCATTAAGCCTAGTACCCGTTATTTTTACTGATCCTCTCCCTCGTCTCACCATCTGTTCTCTGACAGGTGTATGTTGTTCTCTTCTATGTATCCATGTGTTCTCATCATTTAGCTCCCACTTATAAGTGAGAACATGAGAACATACAGTATTTGGTTTTCTGTTCCTGCATTAGTTTGCTAAGGATAATGCCTCCAGCTCTATCCATGTTCTTGTAAAGGACATCATCTTGTTCTTTTATACAGCTGCATAGTATTCCATGTGTATATGTACCACATTTTATTTATCTAATCCACCATTGACAGGCATTCAGGTTCATTCCATGTCTTTTCTATTGTGAATAGTGCCACAATGAATATATGGGTGCATGTGTCTTTATTGTAGAATGATTTGTTTTCTTTTGGGTATATACCCAGTAATGGGATTGCTGGGTTGAATGGTATTTCTGTTTAAAGGTCTTTGAGGAATCACCACACTGTTTTCCCCAATAGTTGAACTAATTTACACTCCTTCTAGCAGTGTATAAGTGTTCTATTTTCTTCACAACTTCACCAGCATCTTTTACTTTTTGACTTTTTAATAATAGCCATTCTGACTGGTGTGAGATGGCATCTCATTATGGTTTTGATTTGCATTTCTCTAATGATCAGTGATGTGGAGTTTTTTTCATATGTTTGTTGGCTGCATGTATGTCTCCTTTTGAGAAGTGTCTGTTCATGTCCCTTGCCCACATTTTTAATGGGGTTGTGTTTTTCTAGTAAATTTGTTTAAGTTCCTTATAGATGCTGGATATTAGACCTTTGGTGGATGCATAGTTTGCAAAAATTTTCTCCCATTCTGTAGGTTGTCTCTTTACTCTGTTGATAATTTTTTGTGTGTGTGCAGAGCTCTTTAGTTTGATTAGATCCCATTTGTCATTTTTTGTTTTTGTTGCAATTGCTTTTGGTATCTTTGTCATGAAGTCTTTTCCCATTACTATGTCCAGAATGATACTGACTAGGTTGCCTTTCAGGTTTATTATAGTTTTGTGTTTCACATTTAAGTCTTTAATCCACCTTGAGTTAAATTTTGTGTATGGTATAAGGAAGGGGTCCAGTTTTAGTTTTCTGCATATGGCTAGCCAGTTGTCCCAGCACCATTTATTGAATAGGGCATTCTTTCCTCATTGCTTGTTTTTGTCAGCTGTGTCAAATATCTGATAGTTGTAGGCATGCAGCCTTATTTCTGGGCTCTCTATGCTGTTCCATTGGTCTGTGTGTATGTTTTTATACCAGTAGTATGTTATTTTGGTTACTGTGACCTTGTAGTATAGTTTAAAGTCGAATAGCATGATGCTGCCAGCTTTGTTCTTTTTGCTTAGCATTGTCTTGACTATTCAGGGTCTTTTTGGTTTCATATGAATTTTAAAATATATTTTTCCAGTTCTGTGAATAATGTCATGGTAGTTTAATAGGAATAGCATTGAATCTATAAATTGCTTTGAACGATTGGCCATTTTAATGATATTGATCCTTCTTACGCATGAGCATGGAATGTTTTTCCATTTGTTTGTGTCATCTCTGATTTCTTTGAGCAGTGGTTTGTAATTTTCCTTTTAGAGATCTTTCACCTCCCTGGTTAGCTGTATTCCTAGGTATTTTATTCTTTTTGTGGCAATTGTGAATGGGATTGCATTTCTGATTTCGCTGTCAGCTTGGCTGTTGTTGGTCTATAGGAATGCTAGTGATTTTTGTACATGGAGTTTGTATCCTGAGACTTTGCTGAAGTTATCAGCTGAAGGAGATTTTGGGCCAAGACTGTGGGATTTTCTAGATTATAGGATCATGTCATCTGCAAACAGAAATAGTTTGACTTCCTCTCTTCCTATTTGGGGCGGCTTTATTTCTTTCTCTTGCCTGACTGCCCTGGCCAGGACTTCCAATACTATGTTGAATAGGAGTGGTGAGAGAGGACATTCTTGTCTTGTGCCAGTTTTCAAGGGGAATGCTTCTAGCTTTTGCCCATTTAGATGATATTGGCTGTGGGTTTGATAGATGGCTTTTATTACTTTAAGGTATGTTCCTTCAATACTTAGTTTATTGAGAGTTTTTAACATGAAGATGTGTTGAATTTTATTGAAAGCTCTTTCTGCATCTATTGAGATAATCATGTGGTTTTTGTCTTTGGTTCTGTTTATGTGATGAATCACATTGATTGATTTTTATATGTTGAACCAACCTTGCATCCTAGGGATAAAGCCTGCTTTATTGTAGTGGATAAGCTTTTTGATGTGCTGTGGAAATAGGTTTGCCAGTATTCTGTTGAGAATTTTTGCATTGATGTTCAGATGTTGGCCTGAAGTTTTCTCTTTTTGTTGTGTCTCTGTAGGCTTTGGAATCAGGATGATGCTGGCCTCACAGAATGAGGTATGGAGGAGTCCCTCCTCCTCAATTTTTTGGAATAGTTTCTGCAGGAATGGTACAAGCTCTTTGCATATCTGGTAGAATTCGGCTGTGAATCCATCTGGTCGTGGGCTTTTCTGGTTGGTAGGTTATTTATTACTGATTCAATTTTGGAGCCTGTTATTGGTCTCTTCAGGGATTCAATTTCCTCATGGTTCAGTCTTGGGAGGGTGTATGTGTCCAGGAATTTATTCATTTCTTTAGATTTTCTAGTTTATGTTCATAGAGGTGTTCATAGTATTCTCTGATGGTTATTTGTATTTCTGTGGGGTAAATGGTAATATCTCATTTGTGTTTATTTGCTTCTTTCTTTTCTTCTTTATTAGTCTAGCTAGCAGCCTATCTATTTTATTAATATTTTTCAAAAAACCAACTACTGGACTCTGATTTTTTTGAGTGATTTTTCATGTTTCAGTCTCCTTCAGTTCAGCTCTGATTTTGTTTTTTTCCTATCTTCTTCTAGCTTTGGGATTGGTATTATCTTGTTTCTCTAGTTCTTTTAGTTGTGATGTTAGGTTGTTAAATTGAGATCTTTGTAGCTTTTTATGTGGGCAGTTAGTGCTATAAATTTCCCTAACACTGTCTTAGCCATGTTCCAGAGATCCTTGTATGTTTTATCTTTGTTCTCATTAGTGTCAAAGAACGTATTGATTTCTGCCTTAATTTCACTTCTTACCCAAAAGTCATTCAGAAGCAGGTTACTCAATTTCCATGTAATTGTATGATTTTGAGTGATTTTCTTAGTCTTGAACTCTAATTTTATTGCACGGTGGTCTGATAGAGTGGTTATTTTTTCATTTCTTTTGCATTTGCTCAAGAATGTTTTTGTCAGATTATGTGATTGATTTTAGCATGTGTGCCATATGGTGATTAGAAGAATGTATATTCCTTTGCTTTTGGGTGGAGATTTTTGGGTGGAGAGTTCTGTAGATGTCTATTAGGTCCATTTGATCCACTGCTGAGTTCAGGTCCTGAATATCTTTGTTAATTTTTTGTCTCAATAATCTGTCTAGTATTTTCAGTGTGGTATTAAAGTCTCTCACTGCCATGTTTGTGGGAGTATAAGTGTCTTTGGAGGTCTCTAAGAACTTTATCAATCTGGGTGCTCCTGTGTTGGGTGCATCTATGTTTAGAATAGGTAGGTCTTGTTGAATTGAACGCTTTACCATTATGTAATGCCCTTCCTTGTCTTTTTTGATCTTTGTTGGTTTAAAGTCTGTTTTGTCTGAGACTAGAATTGCAATCCCGGTTTTTTTTTTTTTCTATTTTTTCATTTGCTTGGGAGATTTTTTTTTCATGCCTTTTTTTGAGCCTATTCATGTCACTGCATGTGAGATGGATCTCTTGGAGACAGCATACCCATGGGTCTTGATTCTCTATCTAGCTTGCCACTCTGTGCCTATTAATTGGGACATTTAGCTTATTTACATTCAAGGTTAGTGTTGACATGTGTGGATTTGATCCTGTCATCATGATGTTAGCTGGATATAATGCAGAGTTGTTTGTGTGGTTGCTTTATAGTGTCACTGGCTTATATACTTAAGTGTGTTTTTGTGGTGGCTGGTAATGGTCTTTCTTTTCCATATTTAGTACTTCCTTCAGGAACTCTTGTAAGGCAAGTCTGGTGGTAATGAATTCCCTCAGCATTTGCTTGCCTGAAAAGGATCTTATTTCTCCCTTGCTTATGAAGCAGTTTGGCAGGATATGAAATGCTGGATTGGAATTTATTTTCTTTAAGGATGTTGAATATTGGGCCCCAATATCTTCTAGCATGTAGGGTTTCTGCTGAGAAGGCTGCTGTTAGCCTGATTGGCTCCCCTTTGTAGGTGATCTGACCTTTCTGTCTAGCTGCCTTTAAGATTTTTTCTTTTATTTCAACCTTGGAGAATCTGATGATCATGTGTCTTGGGGATGATATTCTTGTGAATTGGCTTACTGTGGTTCTCTGCATGTCCTGAATTTGGATGTTTGCCTCTCTAGCTAGGTTGGGGAAGTTCTCATTGATGGTATCCTGAAATATGTTTTCCAAGTTGCTAACACTCTCTTCATCTCTTTCAGGGACACCAATGGGTTGTAGATTTGGTCTTTTTACATAATCCTATATTTCTCAGAGGTTTTGTTTATTCCTTTTTCATTATTTTTCTTCGTTCTTATCTATCTTATTTCAGAAAGCCAGTTTTTCAGCTCTGAGATTATTTTCTCTGCTTGGTCTATTCTGCTATGAATGATTGCATTATGAGATTCTTACAGTGTATTTTCCAATTCTATCAGGTCAATTATGTTCTTTTCTATACTGGCTATTTTGTCTGTCAGTTCCTGCACCATTTTATTGTGCTTCTTAACTTCCTTGGATTGGATTTCAACATACTCCTGCATGCCAATAATCTTTGTTTCTGTCTGTATTCTGAATTCTATTTCTGTCATTTTGGCTATCTCAACTTGGTTTAGAATGCTTGCTGGAGAGGTGGAGCTTGGAGGAAAGAAGGCGCTCTGGCTTTTTGAGTTGTCAGAGTTCTTGGATTTTTTTTTTTTTAATCTCTGTGGGCTAATGTTTCTTCAATCTTTGTTGCTAACCTTTTGATTTTTTTTTTCTTTTATCCTATTTGGTGACATTGAGGGTTTGATTGTGGTATAAGGTGGATTCCGCCAACTGGCTTCATTTCCAGAAGATTTTAGAGTGTCAATTTTCAGCTCACAACTCCTGGACTGAGTGCTCTAACTATGGAGGACTTGTAACACGCTCTGACTTTGTTCTCTGGCTCCCTGAGGTTAGAAATACACTGCGCTGTTGGTGTCAAGGTAGTCCCAGACTGTTGGTCACTATACTCTGATGGGTAGTGTCAGCCAAAGCATTTCGTAATGCAGTGATGGCAGGTCTGTCCTGGTTTAAATGTTCCAATAGCAGTGGCAGTGGCAGCAGCAGCACAATGGGGTGCATGCTCATTGGCTAGGGCAAAATGCTAGTTGGTGGTGGGGTGTCTGCATTTGTGCTGGTGTTTACCAAATGGAACATGGCGTGGCAGGGAAGTGGGGTGGGTTCAGGGCCCCTGCTGGCAAGTGTGCACCCAGTCTTGCTGTTGGTGGTGTTGGTACAGAGTTGGGGAGCTGGTGGGTTCAGGTCTGTGTGCGCTTTCTATGCCCCACAGGTGGGGTGATTGCCCAGATTAGGGGAGGGTCCACTATTCTCTGTGCCTAATTTCACTCCCCTGGCAGTGTTTGTGCAAGGGCAGCTGCTGCTGGGGGCAAGACTGCCTGGCTCTGTACCCAAGGCTTCAACTGCAATGGAGTTGGCACAGAGAAGGGGACAGATTGCACTCCTGCTACTGTGCAGGCAAGGCAAAGTGTACTCACACTTGCCTACTGGAGGGGCAAGGAAGGCGAAAGCTGCTGGTGTACATGCATTCTAGTAGAGGGATGTGGGGATGTTGCTGTGGGCTGGGAGAAGTTGCAGTGTGGAGAGGGAGCAGGCAGGCTGGTGTGTGGATGTGGGGGCTGCCCCACTGGAGCTCTTCACCAGTTAGGCATGGTCTGCCAGCACAGGAGCTAAGATGCAGGTCCCCAGGGCACCTGAGGCGGTCCTACAGGCAGGGATGGCCAGGCTGAGGCCCTAGAAAAGGCCATCAGACCAAGGGATGCTCAAGTCAGACCAGCCAGGTCTGATGGGCAAGACTGCAGAATTTATGTCTGACAGTTCCCATAGGGCTAAATTCTCCTATGGGTGCAAGTTGAGCCCAGGGAGATGACTGTTCCTGGCTATGCTTCACTATAGATGCCCCCACACCAAACCCTCTGGGCTCTATATCAGCTGGCTTGCTGCCCCTATCACTTCTCTAAGCAGCTCTCCCTGCCAAGTCAAGTGTCCATGGAGATCGAGGGGTCTCCTCCTGCTGTAGTTACAGAGGCCTGTGGCAAGAGCGGGTTTTTCCTTACTAGTTCAACTCACCACTTACCCTGGAGTCTTTGGGGGCTAAGAATGAGTCCTGGTGCACAGTAGCCCTGTGCAGGATTCCCAGCTTCTTCTCCCTTCACCTCAGCTTCTGCGTGTTCACTCCGTGCACTCTCCGTGCCTTCCCTCTGAAAATCTATTAGGAGTATGCCAGTCCTCTTGGTACCCTGGTGGCAGCTGTTCCACCTGGCTGCATTTAGTTGGCCATTTAGCCCTCTCTCATGTCTTCTAATTGCTCAGAGTTGTTATGCATCACTTGTTCTCTCCATGTTTAAAAATATCCACTTGAAAAGATAAGCTCCACGAAGTGAGCAACTGAGCAAGCCTGCTGCCTCTCTACTCAAGGATGCACTTACACCAGTCTCAGAAAAGCTTTGCTAGTCTTAATTGTGGAATAAAGTGCTCAAAGGTATTGTTTTCCATCTGTATATCTAGACCTTAAGTCTTGAAAACATTGGATTCAGAAAACCAACACTGGCATTTCTGTATTGTGACCCTAGAAATGTGATTTCAATGGTAATCAATGAGGGGAAAATGAGGAAAGAGAGAACCTACTGGCTTCTTACACAAAATTATTTTGTTTAGACTTGAATAATTTGAATAATTATTTAACTCAATGCTTCAATTTTCTCACCAGTGAAACAAGAATGGTGGTAGGCCAATGGTTCCTGAACTGTGGAGGCCGTCAGAACCACCTGGAGAGCTTGTTAAAACACAGATTGATAGGTCTCACTCCTTAGTTTCTGACTCAGAAGGTTTGAAGAGGCCCAAGAAGTTGCATTTCTACCAGGTTCCCAGGCCATGCTGGTGCTGGTAATATGGAGAGCACTCTTTGAGACCACGGGGATAGAGCATGTTTATAGTTTCCTTCACGCTTGCACACTAGAAGCACAACAAGGAAAAATAAGCTCTGTAGTTTTCCTGCTAAAAAAAGAAATTTTGCAAAAGCCATTTATCCACCTGGAGGATATTTATGTGCAGGGCATTTCTGAGTAGTGTTTAAGGTTGTCATCTAATGGCAGCTATTGTGTCTGTTTATATATGTCACAGATGCATAAATTTGAGATGAACTTTAGAAGGTTTGTCTACGTGCAAGTCGTTTAGAAGATATATTCACCTGAATGGAATTGTGGGGAAGTAATCAGTAGGATTTAATCCCCTATTAAAGTAGCAGTTTTTTTTTGAAAGACAAAATAGTGTTATTGCTAATAATAGTTTATATATATCTGAAGTAAGTATTTAATCTGAATATCTAAAAAGTTTTATGAAAATGAACTCAGTATTTTACACAATATTTCTATGAGATTGGTTAGGTAGCAAATACTATGCACATTTTTTTCATGGGAATACTTAGAATACTGAAAGACTTGTTTTAGATAACAGTATAATCAAAGGTATAAGTGCGGTCTATCTTGCTGCCTGCCACCTCCTATAGGTCTTTCCAATTTATCAAAGAAATATGTGGCTAGGATGGCCCATGTTTGGGAAACTTTTATTTTTTCACTTTTATAATGCAATATTCATGAAATCATTTCTATTATATATAAACTATAGATTATGCTTTTTATTTTTTAACTTATCTGGGGCTTCTAGTATAACTTTGAGAACTTGGACTCAAGACAGACCTAGGTTCTAGTTCCAGTTTCTTCCTAATTATTAGGTATGGTGCTTTTCTGTGCATTGATTTATTACCCGGGAAATAGGACTTGTGATAATCTACCTCTGTGACAATTAAATGAGGTCATACTGATTATATCTGGCACATAAAATGATTATATCTGGCACATGAATGTTACATGTTAGCTATGATAATGTTTTCTCTCCTATTGAGGAACTTTACATACTCTTTCTCTTTTACAAGACATGTAAACTCATCATTTTAATGCTTATTTAAGAAAAAAATACAAAATTACCAAGCATAATTTCTTCCTTAACTCTGTATCAAAATTTGGAGTATAGGTCAGGTTCGATCTCCAGTTAGAAATAATTAGATATATTCCATCATGGCATCAGACATTCCATCTTTTCTCCCTGCCTTCCTTTATCCACTCAGTTAATAAAAATCTCTATTATCTTCCGTTTGCTATGTCCTGATGACACAGACCTCAAGGAACTCACTTTCTAGTAAGGAGAGGTAAGTAGAAAAACAAGTAATTGGCATTAATCCATTTTCACACTGCTATAAAAATGCTATCTGAGACTGGGTAATTCATAAAACAAAAGAGGTTTAATTGACTCATACTTCTGCATGGCTGGGGAGGCCTCAGGAAACATTATCATGGTGGACGGCAAAGGGGACGCAGGCACCTCTTACATGATGGCAGGTGAGAGAGAAGTGCAGGGGAAACCACCACTTAACACCATCAGGTCCCCTGAGAACTCACTCACTATCATGAGAATAGCATGGGGGAAACTGCCTTCATGGTCCAATCTCTTCCTACCAGGCCCCTCCCTCAACACATGGGGATTACAGTTCAAGATGAGATTTGGGTGGGGACACAGAGCCAAACCATTTCATAATTAAAACATTGTTTCTTAAGTACTATGACAGAACAAAATTCTGGGACTCCAGGGGAGGGAATAACACATTCTGGCTGAGGATCAGGAAATGCTTCAGGGGAAAGATGGCATTCTCACAAAGTTTTAGAAGGTGTTTACAAGGTGAACAAAGTGAAGCTAGGGAAAGAATGATTTACGAAATAATAAATGTTTTACAAGCTATTGAAAATATGAGAGAGTTCGTAGTGTTAAAAAACTGTGAGTCAGTGTGTGGATAGGGAAAGAGGTTGGAGGGGAAGGAGGACAGAGGTGAGATGATACTAGACACTCACAGACCAAAATGTGAAGGTGCACATGTGCCTGTCATGCAGAAAAATTCAGACTTTGCCTTGAAGGTGCTGGGGAAGGTATTGAAGAGTTTTAAAAAAGGTACTGATAACGATTTGATGCGTGTTTTACAAAGATGTGTAGAAAAATCTCATCCAGTCCATATGACTCAAAATTGTAATTAACTGACTATATGAACTTTTAAAGCTTCAGATTTTTTTTCCTAGGAATTAAATTCCTCTTTTTTGCTCTGAATGATAAAGATAATTTTGTTAGAACACCGAGAATTAAGGCTCTTTCTTGTAAGATGCTAAAATCAAGTTATTATCCATTTAAGTAGACATTACAGATTGCCTTTAGAAGTGTAAAATGTGTTGGAGATCTGCTGAAAAAAACAACAGGTGTAAAATGTTGACTGTTTTGTCAAATGCTGTGAATTTTGTTTTTGTAAATGAAGTTTTTTTTTCTTTTAAAAATAAAAAGTGTATTTTCTGTCTGTGCTTATTGCACACTTGAAATCATAATGGTCATTTATGACATCAGATTTTGTCCCTGTGGAAAGGATTTTGATGTTGTAAAGATAACATTATGATTTTGAGTAAACAAGAATAAGGAACAGATGATCTCTTAAAAATGCAAATTCTATTTTTATGCAAATATATTTCTTTGTAAAATACTCAAAAAGAAATGCATACATTAGTTCATTAAAAGTGCCATAGAAGCAGAAATCTCTTTACTGAATGAATTTTCAAGTTTCCACTAGGCATCTGAAACCTTTTGTAAATGTGAACTCCAAAAAACTTAAAAAGATACCTTAAAAGATTTGAAATAGTGATTTTTTGTTTTATGAAAATGACTTCTATCAGTTTATCACTAAAAATTCAAGTTACATTTACACCTCTATTGAAACATGGCTGCTAACAAAGCCATAAAAAGCAAATTTAAAAAGGAATCTTTGATGGATGGGAAATATAAATTAAATATAAAAAGTTTTTGCTTACCTGTCTTCTGAAACCATTGGGAGTCTAAAAACTTAACAGTGTATTTAGAAAGCATTGTTGAGAAGGCCCCACCTCCCCCTCCCTTTTTTTTTTTTTGTTCTGAGGTATGTTCAGTTGATTTTCTTTCAATCTCTTCCTACACAAAAACCACAGGGTCTCTTTGGTATATTTTAACTTGAGAATAGAATGCTATATTATTTTGATGTATGTAATAGAGATAATCTGCCACATTTTTCTTTCTTTCTACAAAATTACTTTCAATGCTTTCCGCAAAGTTGAGGAAAATTGGAGCCCTGAATATTTTAGAATGACAGTAGTGGCCAAAAAATGAGAGAAGATGCAGTCAGATTTTTCTATCATATATTTAAGAGCCTCCAATTTTATAGTCAGAGGCAAAACATGGCTCTGAATTTAAGTTGCTTTCTTTATATCAAGGCTATTGATAGTGAAAAATAGTGCTCATCCAATAATGATTAGGTCTATTAGTAAAGCCTGCTTATTTTGTTTTTATGTAATAGAACCATTTAGTTATCAGCTATTTTAATCTGAGTAAGCCAGTATATTCTTAGAGCTAAGTTGTAATTTATAAGATGCTAAGCAGTGTCTGGCATTTAAAAATTATTCTTCTAGGTCTATACAACTGCAGACTGCCATCAAACCAGAACAACTCCAAAACAGTGCTGAGGGTAGATGGTGGAGTTACGAGGCAAACATTTAAGGCCTGTTTTGTTATTGATTAGAAAATGAGTATGGGCTTGTCTCTAACTTTTCTGCTATCTACTTTTTTCATCTTTAAAACTGAAATTGTAATAGCTAAGTTCATAGACTTATTTCTGAGAATAAAAATGGGCCATTTATGTGAAACTGGTCTGTAAACTGTAAAACCTATGTAAACATAAGGTATGACAATCACTTTATACTGCTATACTCCCTTTAAGCGGTTATCATGGAGGATATACATTTTGTATAGTCTGGCTATTCAGACCTACTGGTTCAGAAACTTTGGAACTATTTTTGACAGAATTAATTAGTCTTGGCTTATAAACCATGCAGACTAAGAAATCAGGTAATCAAGGACATCATTGTCTGAGGATCTGAGGTAAATATATATTTGTTTTGTATTGCTTTCAACAAAGTCTGTATTAGTTATTTATTGATACAGTACAAATTAGCTCCAAACTTAGCAACTTAAAATAACAAACATTTAGTGTCTTTCACTTTATGTGGATCAGGAACACGGGAGAAGTTTAGCTGAGTACTTCTGGCACAAGGTCTTTCATGAGGCTGCATTCAAGTTGTTGGTTGGGACAGTGGTCTCATTTCAAACTGAAGGGGGGCAATCTACTTCCATGCTCACTTACCTGGTTATTGGCAGGTTTTGGTTCCTCAGCATGTGGGCCTCTCCACAGGCAATTTTCTTTCCAGAGGGCAAATGACGAGAGAGAGAAGGAGAGAGAGCGAGCAAACCAACTTTAGATGGAAACCACAATTATTTTATAACCTAATCTTGACAATGACAGTCCATTATGTCTTCCATATTTATTAGAAGAAAGTCACTAAGTCCATCTCATACTCAACGTGATTACACAAGTGTATGAGAACCAAAAAGCAAGTCTCTTCAGAGACCTTTTTGGCAGCTGCCTACCACAGACTGTCCTGTGGCTCCCAGGACATGAACTACATTCACTACACTCCTTAGGTCATTATTTCATTCTGTTATACCGCTGCCTTGAAGCCCAGGATCTTGCCATCTAAACCTGGACCAGGAGTAGATGAGGCTCATTGATATGATTCCTTGGGTACAGCTCCCCACATACAGTTCCTCTTGATCTACAGATATGTGAGACAAAACTGAGAGATTGTCTTCCACCCTCACCCCTAACATATTAATATGATGGGGGGAAGGCATAGTATAGCTACTATAAACATTCATGTTCAAAAGGGATAAAATGGGAGCCTGTAAGGAGTCCATAAAAATTCTGAAATCCAGCTGGGCAAATTGGAAGGTAATCTATTAGCTCTCAAAGCCTGGGAAGAATTCACTGTGCTCCCAGCTCCTCTCTTCGGGCTCTTATTTCCACCCCCATAATTTTATTTTTACTAACAGGCAGCACATACGTGTAGCTGAGCAGTTCTCTCAGTCTTCTTGCTGGTAAAACTCTGGGGGTTCAACGGCCTCTCCTAATTCCATACTATTATTCTTCTCCTCAGGCCCAGCTGGCAATGATGCTGAAAATGTAACCCTTCTGAGAATTTTGTTGGACTTTTCCATATAT
Organism: Pongo abelii; assembly: GCF_028885655.2. Classification (NCBI taxonomy): domain Eukaryota; kingdom Metazoa; phylum Chordata; class Mammalia; order Primates; family Hominidae; genus Pongo; species Pongo abelii. The sequence goes on from NC_071999.2 coordinate 66,143,566, forward strand.
TCATTAGACAAAATGACACCACAAGTCTCTTTAAGAATACCTCTTCTCTACCTTGGGCTCCTGCTGGACAGCTGAGGGACAGTGCCCTTAAGCTTCACAGAAATCCTTTTGTTTGATTCATAGAAGCTGCATGGCAGACAATCTATTTTTATTTTATTTATGTAAAGTTCCAAAGAGTCAAAACTCAGCTATAATATTTAGAGATTCCCACTTAAATATCATAACTGCACAGAAAACAAAGGAGCAATTTACAAGAATGTTAGAATCCTAAGTGCTCCTGGGAAGAGGCAGAGGGATGTGGAGAGAACCGTAAGAAGGGCTTCAAACTTGTTTTTAATCTTTCATATGTTATATTGGATGATGGATACACTGATGTTTATTTTACAGTTTTTATTAAAATTTAAAGAAATATATATGTATGTACATTATGTACTCCTTTGTCCACATGATTTATACAAAAGAGCAAAACTGGCCAGGTGTGGTGGCTGACGCCTGCAATTCCAGCACTTTGAGAGGCCGAGGCAGGAGGATCAACTGACGTCAAGAGTTTGAGACCAGCCGACCAATGTGGTGAAACCCTGTCTCTACTAAAAATACAAAAATTAGCCAGGTGTGGTGGCGCATGCCTGTAGTCCCAGCTACTTGGGAAGCTGAGGCAGGAGAATTGCTTGAACCCGGGAGGCGGAGGTTGCAGTGCGTCGAGATCATGCTACTGCACCACTGTACTCCAGCCTGGGAGACAGAGCGAGACTCCATCCCCCCCAAAAAATAAAAAGTATAGTCACTAAAATGCAGTTGAGGAGTGGTTTTTGAAACCCAGAGAAGGCATAGAAATATTGTGTTTTGAAACAAGGTAGAAAGAGTGAAGTTGTAATGCAATTAAAAGCTCGAGCTGTATACAGGCATTAGGTGATTAAACTGAGTTAAGTTAATAGGTTTTACCTTTTTGCATGTTTCGTTAGCTATTTGATAATATTTTTCTAAAGAGAAAAATGTTCCAAGAGAACAACATTAAATGTGATCATTCATCACATCCAAAGCAACATTTTTCTCGTTCTGCTCATTTTTGTTTCATTCGGTTTTGTGAAACCAAAGGGAAAAAGAGAAGGAAAGGAATTTGGTGGTAATAATCAAACTTATATTATTGCAGAGTTTTGAGAAAACAGCCTTCTCAAGAGCAGTTATTCTGAATTGTTGGTGAAGTTCTACCAACATAATAAGGGAAAGAAGGGAAGAGGTTTGCTGTTTTCTATGTTCAAATAGAGAACTTGGTTAGATGTGATATTATAAAGATAGAAAGTGACGTATGGTCAAAGTTCTCTTCCTAAACCAGTTCTGGTGTTGTCACTCTTTTGATTAAATATCTTCAGACCTTCAGGATAAAAGGCATGCATACAAAGCCCTTCATGACATGACACATGCTTTTCTCTTCACCCCTACCTCCTGTCATTCTCACTCCATTCCAATAGACTGAGACTCCAAAAGCCACCAGCTCATTGCTTTTCTGGAATATGCAAAGCTCTCTCTCCATTCATGCTCATGGACTTGTTCTTCTCTCTGACCCAAAGACCCTTCACTGGCTAACTCCTGGTTACCCTTCAGATGGGGAAGAGATTAAATACTGAGAAAATGTTCCTGTCTTCCCCCAAAGTTCAGGGTAGTTAGATGTTGTTTCTGAAGAAATCATGTTGACCTTGCCTCCTAAGTTAGTGTTTCTCAAAATTGACTTCACATTCCTTAGAGGGCAGGGACAGTGTCTCCTCTACTGCTATATCATTATGACTCTATGGTAAGCACTCAAAAAGTATTTGTGGGCTAAACAGATGGATGCATTTTGTGGATGAATGAAATAGTTCTGAGAGTACTCCAATTATAAAAGTGTAGAACTGACATGGTTTGGCTGTGTCCCCACCCAAATCTCATCTTGAATTGTAGCTCCCATAATTCCCACATGTTGTGGGAGGGACCTGGTGGGAGATAATTGAATCATGGGGGTGGTTCCCCCATACTGTTGTCATGTTAGTGAATACGTCTCACAAGACCTGATGGTTTTATGCTGGGTTTCTCCTTTCACTTGGCTCTCATTCTCTCTTTGCCAGCCACCATGTAAGACATCCCTTTGCTCTTCCTTTGTCTTTTGCCATGATTATGAAGCCTCCCAAGCCAAGGGGAACTGTGAGTCCATTAAACCTCTTTCCTTTTTAAATTACCCAGTTTTGGGTATGTCTTTATTAGTCCTTGAGAACGAACTAATACAAGAACAATAGGTAGGTTTGTAGAGTCCTTAAGCATGTGGGCTATGGAACCTAACTGCTTGGCATGAAATTTTATTTCTACCATTTACTAACTGTTAGTTCTGGGGCAAGTTGTATAAACTTTCTTGACTCAGCTCTCTCGTTTGTTAAAATAGTAATAATAACACCTTCATTGTGTTGTTGGAATGATTAAATGAAGTAATATATGTTAAGTGCTCAGTCAGTCCTGATACCTAGTAGTTCAATATGCTGAATATTGCCCCAGGTAGCAGACCACTGGATTCAGTTGAGACTCATGAGGACCAACAAAAGGTGGATCCAGGAAAGAGAAAGTGCATGCTTGACACTCTTATCTTCCTCATCATAACACTAAAAACACCATATTGAAATTGTGTGTTTAGTAGTATGTATCTCCATTTTATCCTTAAGATCTGTGAGAGAAAGCCCATTGTTCTCTTGAGCACTGCTGTATCTCTAATATCAGCACATAGAAATTCTTCAACAAATATTTGCTGAATGATCAGTAAGCACAACTGGGTGAAGGCATTTGAGACTTTTGTGGCGTGATTCTAACAACCTTGATAGTAAGTAATTGGGAGCCTTAAAAATTATAAACCCAGCTGAAAACTCAGGCATTACAGCAACCATCTCCATTAGTGGCAATTAATTATACTTTGAATTCTCTCACCTTGAAATCAGGTTTAAATATACCCTTTATCTATGTGTGTGTCAAGGGGTAGTATGAAGCAGGGATGAGATCAGCAGAGGTGAAGCCAAGGACAGAGTAGGGACAAGGAAATGAACCCAGGGAGAAGGTTTCACTTGAATAGGGAATGACAGTGGTATTGTTTAGAGGGATCCCTGAATGTATCAGTGGATATTCCTAGAGAACTGGGTGTTTTGCAGTACATGAAACCTCTACAGCCTCATATTTCACTACACAATTCAGGAGAAAGTAAAATATGAGAAAAAAGATTAGCGGATTTAGGGAGATAAGGCAGTGAATTAACAGCTCACTGTTTGGAGAGTATCATATATGATAGCTCAGGACACAAATTCTTTGATAAATGATATCTTCAGGGAATTTTCAGACAAAATAAAAGTTTTCCAATTAGTTTCCTTGAGATAATGTCACTTTTCCCCATGAACACACTGTAGTTGATTTCATTTTTCATATGTTGGTTTGCTGATGATTTAGACAAAAGTGAATGAACCTGGCTTTACTCGCAGGATACATATTTTAAAATGGTATGCCGGTTCTTAGACAGGTAACTTCCACCAGCCAGCCCTCAAGGTGAATAAGAAACGCCTTGTTGGCTCTTTGGAACACTAACTCTTTCAGGACATTACATTTCATCTCCAGTACACTAATTGGCAATTTGGGAGCCTGAAGCTGTAATCTATCTCCTAGAAGAGTTGTTACCTCACACCTAGGGGGTAGTTTACTTTCCCGGTGATATCATAGAATAGCAGAGTTTGAAGGAATTTTGAGCAGTGAAATATACAGGTCTTGGCTAGAGGAGCGCAGGAAAGACAGGCATATTACATGCAGTTTCAACCCCAGCAGCAGCCCCTGCATGGTCTTGGGATCATCTTAAACTCCCTTGCTTCCGTTTTCTAACCAGGAAACAAATTCCAGATCAATTCTAGATGGAAGCTGACAAGTCTTGATAAAACATTGTCTTATTAGATGAGTGGACTTTGTGATGTCTTCTGTTATGTCAACAGAGAGATGGTATGATCCTGACCTTTTTTTGGGAAGCACTTCCACTTTCAGAGGGTTTTGTTCAACCCATCTCTTAGATGCACCAATCTATTTGATTTCAATATTTCTTGCCAGAATAGCTATATATTTACCTTATGTAACAAGTTCCACCCTCAGGTATTCTTCCTAAATTACTAATGCTATGTCTTAAATTTATTATGTCTTTTTTACTTAGGAAGCACTGGAGTATAATGGTTAAGAATTGGTTTCTGAAGCTTAGAGGGTCAGAAGTTTGAGTCTAGCTCTGCGTACTAACTTGTGGCTTTGTAAGATTATATAGATTCTCTAAGACTCCCTGTTCTAGTCTGTAACATGGGGTAATAATAACGGCTTACCTCAGGTGTTGGCTCTGAGAGATAAATAATATAATTCTAGTATATTTTTACTAGATAGTTATTATCATGATTATTACTGTTGCACAGATATAGTCATAGTTGAAGTTTACTTCATGATAAAACTGTAAAAAGTTAGTAACATACATTAATTCTAAGGGAAGTGTTTTTAATTTTCATAAACTTTGGAGGGCTGCATAAAATAGTCAACGTTTTTATTATAAATTTGCTAATGTAACCATACAAGTATAATTTAAAAACTTGTTTTTAAACAAGTAAGTATTATACTTAAAATGGTAGAAAGCAAACTGGATTTCTTTGAAAGTATCTGTTGTTTTTGACTCCTCACTGATTTAAACTAACTTTATCTCAGAACCAATGAATGATCTTTCCCATAGTTTCTTCTTTAACCATCTTTCTTTCATGTTAACAATCCTAAATTGCAGGATTTTTAAATGGCGGCGAGTGGGTAAGGATACTGACCTGCTTATTACACGACAAAATTTAAATCCTTAACTTTGTCAGTTCATAGCTGTGGTTTCTGAACAAATATTTGATCTCTCTGGACTTTATTTGCCTCTTTGTAAAATAGAGATAGCAATACCTCATAGTATTGAAAAGAAAATAGTTGGGTTCAATTGGCTTGACAAAAAGCTATTAAGAGCTATTTTAATGTAAAGCAAGTTACCCTTCTGAAGTCCAAATTGCTCCTTGTGGGGAAGGTGAAGCAAGGACCCTGAAGCTGTGCCCAAGGTTGCAGGGCTGGCTTCAGCAGAGTCTGGGCATATCCTGGCTCTGCTACAGCAGAGCTAATGACCATTTTCTTTATGAGATGCTCTATGGAAATTGTTGCGTGGGCAAATAAGTTTGGGAAATGCTGCACATTACATCTCCCCCACCCTTTGGGGAGTGAATCTAAAGATTCACAGTGCTCATTAGTTTCTTAAAGACCAAGAACCCCTTCAGTAGAGAAACCTATTTAACCTTGTGTAATGCAGCATTTCTTATATATATTTGACCTTGGCACCCACTGATGCCCCTTAGGAGGCATATGCTAGAGAGAGCTGATGGGCTAGCTGAGGTTGGAGATGATTATTGTGATCTCAGTTCATGGAGTTGTCTCCAGCAGAGCCCGATTGATCATATACAGACACACAGAATGAGTTCATCTATGGACCTGGCTAATTGAGGGATTACTTTTTAGAAGGGCCAGTCACAAAGACAGAGGACATGAGCAGAGAAGCGTGACTGGGGAAAAGACACGTTTTGGACTTTATGAGTCTTGACTATCTCTGAGAGAGCTGAGTGAGGGTATGTGATTGGACGTCCGATGCACAGGTATGGCTTTCAAGAGAGAGAGAAACACAGTTATGCACTGCATAATGACATTTTAGTCAATGACTAAAATGCAGAGATGACTGTGGTCCCCTGAGAGTATAGTGGAGATGAAAAATTTCTGTCGCCTAGTGATGTCATAGCTGTTATAATGTTGTAGCATAACATATTCCCTTTTGTATATTTAGACATGTTTACATACACAAATACCATTATGTTACAGTTGCCTATGGCATTCAGCACAGTAACATGCTATGCAGGTTTGTAGCCTAGAAGCAACAGACTAGACCATATAGCCTAGAAGTGTAGTAGGCTATCCCATCTAGTTTTGTGTAAGTACATTCTATGAGGTTTGCATGATGACAAAATCATCTAAGAAGGCATTTCTCAGAAGGTAGGCCTGTTGTTAGGTGATGATGACAATATAGATGATTTTTGTTTACTGATACATTTAATCAACAAATTTGGATATCGAAGCTTAGAGGGAACAATGGGAACTTTGTCAGTTGATGTAATTGTATAGGAAGGATGTTTTAGATTAAAAAGAGAATGGGACCACCCTCGGCACACCAGACAGACACATTGGAATCACTATCATTTAAAGAATAGGCAAAGGACAGAGGGTGCAGTGGCTCATTCCTTTAATCCCAGTGCTTTAGGAGGCTGAGGCAGGAGGATTACTTGACACCAGGAATTCAAGACTAGCTTGGGCACCATAAAAAGACCCCATATCTACAACAAAAACTAAAAATATTCATTTTTATAATGGGTTTTATATTAGTTTTTATATTGGGCATGGTAGTCACATGCCTGTAGTCCAAGCTACTTGGAAGCCTGAGGCTGGAGGATTACTTGAGCCCAGGAAAATAATAATAATAATAATAATAATAATAATAATAACAACAACAACAACCACAACAACAACCAGAGGCAAAGAAAGAGAAAGAGGACAACTTTTTAATAGATGACTTTGTTCTCTTTTGCATTATTGTTATGATTACTACTACTTTTTCTCTTAATAAACAGCAAAAGTTCAGGAAGGTTGTAATGTTTTTGAAATAAAGCTCACGGGTGGCGGATGTCAGCTTCCAACACAGGCCTCTTGGCTCATGCTCAATTCATCCTTTTCCTAATACACGCTGTTAAATTTCTCTTCTGCACACAGCCTTCTATTAGATTCTTGTTCTCATAGAACTTACAGCCAAGATACAGAATACTGTAAATATCAGGATTGAATACTAAAATATCAGTTATAAATCTTATACGAGTGAAGAGAAGGTTATCAACAGGTATTTTCATCCCTGCTACAGAGCCAATAAAATTAATAAGTGTCTTAGCTGAGAGTAATGAGCCTATTACTTTGAAACATCATAAGAAGTTAGAATAAGTTAGTATTTTAGGAAATAAAGCAGGAGCTGTTGATTAATTTTTAAGTTTGTCATTACAGCATAATTTCTCTAAGATATTAAATTTTAGTATTTCATATAGGAAATTAAGCAAAACTGTTTGTGAAATACATACATAAGTATTCACTTACGTATATACTCCCATATGTTTATATTACAATAATGGAAATAAAGTTCAATAATCAAGCCAAGAACAAAACTATTGCTGGATTTTATCTTTCTCACTTACATCAATACTGTCAGTGCTTAGATTTTGTTTTTGATTGTTTCTAAAATAGTTATTTTCCATCTACAATAAAAGAGAATTGTTCATATTTGCTGAAGAAATGTTGAAGATGCTTATGCTGGTTGAAGTGTGTGTCTACAGTGAAAAGCATCAGATCAAAACCAGTTGTTTTGGTGCTTTGAGCTGTCTTAGATGAGATGCATGCTGATCTAATTAGTGGTGCAAAAAACATTTTTAAAAGGAAAAATAGCTGGGCTGATTGTTGCACATTGTCATCAATTAGCAATAACTAGACAATTCATTTCAAAGGAAAGAAAAATATATCACTAATTGACTTACCAATAAACATTGTGCCAAGCAAGCTCAACTATTTAGAGAGTGCAGACTTTAATGTTGCTTTGTGTGTCTCTTACTCCTTGCATAGTTTTCCTTCAGCCACTCTGAACTTTGTCAGAACACAATAATCCCCATTTTTAACTATATTAGTTTCCTGGGGCTGCTATAATAAAATAACAAATACTGGGTAGATTAAAACAACAGAAATTTATCGTGTCACAGTTCTGAAGGCTTGAAGTCTAAAATTGAAGTGTTGGCAGGACCATGTTCTCTCTGATGGCTCTAGGGCAGAATCCTTCCTTGCCTCTTCTAGCTTCTAGTGTGTGCTGCAATCATTGGCATTTTTTTGCTTGTAAATGCATCGTTTTCGTCCCCTGGCCACCTTTTTCCCATATGTCTTCACATCATTTTCCTTCTGTGAATTTGTCTGTCTTTGCATATACAAACTTCCCCTTTGTATAAGGACATCAGTCACATTGAATTAGGGCCTACCCTAATGATTTCATTTTAATTTGATTCCCTCTGTAGACACTTTATTTCCAAATGAGGTCACATTCTGAGGTACTGAGGGTTATGACTTGAACATATCTTTTTAGTGGGGTGACACAATTCCACCCATAACAACAAACATTGGGATTTTACCTATAAATCGCTAAAAGTGAGATCCTTTTCCTTTTCCTCCCCAGGACTTCCTCCTAACTGAGAATAGGTTGGCAGATCACCTGGCTTTTGCATTTGGCACCTCTCTCATTCCAATAAGAGACCAGAGGTTTCCTTCAGCTTTTTCATATGAGTTGTTATCTGCTTGTTGGGTTATTGCAGTGATTGTCTACCCTGCCTGCATATTGGAACCATCTAGGAAACTTATGTAATCATTCTGGGGTGTGAGTGACCTCGGCATGGGTTTTAAAAAATATTCTCAGGTGACTCTAATATGAGAATACAGCTGAGAACCTCTACATTAGGAATAATACTGGAGCCTTTTGAAATACTTTAGCTTATGTGCTTTAGAATAATCATTAAGAAGCCTAGATGGATAACACAGGGGAGAAAAGATAGGCATGCATGAAGAGTCATGCTGGCTAGGGAAAAAATACTGTTTGAGTTCTAGTTACAAGGGGGCCAAAATGAATTAATCATTTGCCTCTTGGCTTTAGAAGTGGGCTTATCTGAGACAAAGAGAAGGGCAAACTCAAAAAACCGGGCCCTGCAATGTGCTGGAGATGTCAGAGAGCAACAGGCCCAGGGATAATGCCATGAATCTGATAACAAAAGAGGGGGAGAAAGGAAGGTGCATGTCTCTTTTTAGTAACGTGTGAACACTAAGAATGAGAAGGGTTATTCTCTCTTTTTTTAAAAGTATGATTTAAATTTATCATGGCTTACAAAATAAGAGCACTGAAATAATCATTTGAGAAATAATGAAGTTATTATGTATGAGGGGTGCTACTGGGGTAACACTCTATACATTGTTTGCCATGTTTGTTTCCAACATTTATTTTCTCCTTTGAGAATGGGAATGTGTATGTGAATGTGACTGTGTGTGTATGTGTGTGCGTGTGTGTGTTTCAATACCCTGAAGCTATCATTGGTCACATTCCAACACTGTCTTAACTTTCCTTCCTTTTCTATACAATTGACAAGGAGTTAATATTTTGAACCAAATGATATTATCATTTTGAAGTATTTGCCCAAGGCCATGAGCATTATATTCTCCATTTCAACAATGACTTAGGAGAAGGCAGCTCTGAAAATGTAGGGTCAAAGCAGGACAAAACTCAACTCAGAACAATGACTGAAGACTAGTTTTATTTGATTGATGAGCTAGAATATTGGTTAAGATTATCTAACATTTTTTACACCCCTAACCCATGGTATAAGACATGTTTATGTCAATCCTAATCACAGTTCCCAACTATTAGGTTATTTAACAATAACACTGCAGACATTTAAATCATGATTTCTTCAAAGATGTCTTTTGCACATAAAGTCTATTTTGTTAGTTTGGTTAGCTCTGCATTATTTTAAAGATAATTCTCTTGCAAAGGGTAATTCATTGAAAAGTATTTTGCTAAGACTCCAGAAAAAAAGTGGATCACAGGCAAGTTCCCAGATGAAGCATATTAATACAGTGTTGGAAAACCTCTGAAGGATTATATTCTCTAGAGATGACCATCTATTGGACATATTAGCCTTTAAAGTCATTTTATTTTTAAGTTTAAAGATCTATGTGAAATACTGTTTTGAATCCTAGAATTCAAATACAACCTTTTATATTGTTAATCTTTCTTGAAGTTTAAAGAGATGGGAACAAAGAAAAAATTATTTCATCTTAAATTTAGCTCCATGTATACTTTTTTCTTTTTAACTCACTTACCTTTTATGAATACTGCCTATGGACTAGGAATTATAGAGAATACAAAACAACTGACATAATCCCTAAATATAGGAGTCTTTTGTATATATGAAGTGGCTGCATATGCATAATACCCTGTTTAGGAAAATGCGGCAGGGTCAGCTGTATTTTAAATAATCAATGGCTTATTTTAAGTCACTAATCTTAAATTGAGAATGTTAATTCCATTAAAGGAGAAATCATGTTTACTTTGTTTATTTCTATATACAAAGCATCTTCGATATTTCCTTATGCATTGTAGGCATTTAATAAATGTTTGGAATGGACAAACGAGGAAAAAGGAAGTTTTAAGCTTTAAGGAGATTCCAGGTGTTCTGAGAAGGAGGATTGAAATTTAAACTGGAACATTTGCTAAAAGCAACCAGAAAAAAATCTGAAAATTAATAGTTATTTTGAAGAATGGATAGAACTTGGACAAAATAAAAGGGAGTGGGATGTGTATAGGTGTATATGAATGTGAGCACATGTGTGCTGACACTTGTATGTAGAAACAACCTGATAAAATTAAAGTGGCAGGGTGGATGTGTGGTGGATAGAGAACATAATAACCATGCATCACTGCAACATCCTTTTGGGAGTTAAAAAAGAAATAAAGCTGAGTAGGTTGAGTGAAACCAACCTCTTGGAAAGCCTTGATCTTCTATTTTAGAAGTTTATAAATAAATAAATAAATTTGTTTATTTATATATGAACTGTGTGTGTGTGTGTGTACAATTTATTTTTTTTCTTTTTATCATCAAGTAGTTTCTAAGATAGACTTGAGGGGAGCAATTCCTAAACAAATTAATGAATTTGTGGGGCTTTTGCAGTCATGTAAGATGCATCTATTAAAAACTGAACCAGGTAATGCAGAAGTAGTGGGGGGAAAAGGAAGAATGAATCAGCATAGTTTAACCAGAAGGATATGAAGTAAAAGGGAGAGAAAGAAGCAAAATATTCCTGCAGGTTTACATGTTGGGTGATGAGGAAATGATGGCTTCATTCTTCCTTTTGTCAATATCATTTCTCAAATTGTCTTTCCCTTCTCCTTGGATGATTTGGTCAGTGTTTCCTCCCTGACTTTCTCTTGCTTTTTCTAAAGGCTTAGTTCACAAGTCTCCTCCTATTTCCTGTCTGGATTTAGTGTCCCTCTTACACAATTTCTTGGTTTCCTTTGCAGGCCAATGTCATAACACTCATCACACTGCATCACATTATTTGTTCACACCTGTTTCTTTTACTACATTGGGTTCCTTGAGTATAAAGGCAAAGAAATATCTAGTTCTTAGCACAACGTTTAGCATGTGGTCGATTTAAGTTGATAACCATAGGAAGTTTAATGAATGAGTTTCTTCTTTTCTTTGCAATAATTAATAGTCTAAGACCTGGATATTTACTACTTGGAAAGTTAGTTCTAGAGTGCTCTACTGTGGTGGAATAGCTTTCTTACTTCTCTGTTTTATATAACCTGTGTGACACTGTTCCAGCATTAGATAAAATATTAGATTTAAAGTGGAGTGAGAGGAAGTTTTAAGCTTATTTTATTGTTCTCTTTGGGGTTCTATGAAATCTCAGAAAGGAGAAATGCAGAAGATGATGGTTGCTGCCATATTTTTCGATTTTCGAAGATCACTCTGGCCATTTTTTTCTGGGGTATCTGGAAAATTTAGTTGTGGTCCCCAACATGCTGAATTTTTACATTCTAGGAAGCACTAGTGAGAATCAGATGTGAAATGATGAACTGAGAAAGAAACTCAAATTCTCTTAATATTTAAGTATTTAAATTTAGACGTGAAGATTTTAAAAAAGTCATATCCCTTTCCTTGAATCCTTATATAATAAGCATTTAATTTACCTGAGCTTCAGCTAAAAATGAGGATAACAGCTGTTGTATCAAGGAATTTAAAGTGCTCTGTGTTAAATCCCAGTGTGTATGACATTTATGTTGCTAAAATAATTTGAGAGCTCTGGTCTCTAAAGTAGATTGCTAAAATAAAATGTACTGTGATTAACAAAAACCAAATATTACAGAGACAGATTTTAGGGATAGTATTGTTGGCTTTAGTAAGAAATATGGGAGATACTAGATTTGTCATTAACGGTTTTTCTTTAACCTGGAACATCCTACTTTTATTCTCTCTCAGTCTGAAGTTTCTGAGTGGATATGTACCTAACTGTGTTGCTTGTTTTCAAAGAGGGATATTAAAAAGTTTCATTATATAGCCCATGAAAAATGTGTATTTTCTTAATAGTAAATATTGATCATTATCAATTTATGAAGAAGTATTTATATTTTTAACCTATTTAAAATTTGGGTTACTCACAAACAGAAAGTACTATTAAAGAAAGTTTGGCAAATGTCTTTAAACTTTTCGCTGCCTTAAGTATGTAAGATTCATAGTTTTTATTCTCCCACAATGATGTAGTTACAGTTACTATCTTGTTGTATATATCATTCAATACGTAGGAATGTGGCATTTTCTTTTTTCTTTCTTAAATCTTTCTACATTTTAAGTCAATTATTAAAAGACTATTAGACTAGTCTTTTAAAATTCTTCCACAATATCGAAAAACCTGAAGATGAGCTTTTTGTTTTTGTCAAGCTGCTTTATCTCTAATGTTAAACAACTTATTAGTTTGGGGATAGTGTTTATTTTTCTGGTAAATAATGTTCATTCGCCCAGAAGTATTTATTAGGTGCCTACTATGCATTTTTCTAAGTCTGTACATACAGTCATTGATAACACAGACAAAATCTCTGCTCTTCTAATGCTTACATTTCAGTGAGAAGACAGTAAAAAAAAAAAAAAAAACTAAAATAGTTTGAAAGTTAGTGAAAAGTGCATTGAGAAAATAGGAACAGGATATTATTAAAATTTTAAGTAGGGTGGTCATGAAAAGCATCATTAAAAAGGTGAAAACAGGCAAATGGAGTGAAGTCTGCATATTTGGCAAAAGAATATTTGAAGCATAAACCTCCAAAGGGAGTGAAGTCTGCATATTTGGCAAAAGAATATTTGAAGCATAAATCTCAGCAGAGGCAACAATCCTCGGGCAGAAGCACACCTAGTATGCTCCAGGAAGAACACAGAGAGCCATTGGGAAGTGTAGTAAGAAAGTAATTTTAAGAAGAACTGTGGGAAATTAGCCGGGCAAGGTGGCGGGTGCCTGTAGTCCTAGCTACTCGGGAGGCTGAGGCAGGTGAATGGCGTGAACCTGGGAGGCGGAGCTTGCAGTAAGCCGAGATCGCACCATTGCACTCCAGCCTGGGCAACAGAGTGAGACTCCGTCTCAAAAAACAACAGCAACAACAACAAAAAGCAAAAACAAACAAACAAAAACACGAAACAAAACAAAAACCTGTGGGATAGTGAGCCATGTGGAAACAGTCATTAAAAAAATTGCCTTTAATTTGAAGGGAAATTGGAAGCTATTGTATAGTATTGAGCATGGCAATGACATGATCTGATGTGATTTTTAGTAGGATTGTTGTGGCTTCCTTGTTGAAAAAGGAAAGTGCGGGGGTAAGGGAAGAAGCAGGGACACAGTAGGAGACACATGCAGTGAACTCGACAAGAGGTGTTTGTAGCAGTGGAGGCAGTGAGAAGTAAAATCTGAATCGATTTTGAAGGTGAAGCCAGTTAGATTTGGTGGACTCAATGAAGTACAACAGAAAAAGAAAAGAGATGACTCCAAGAGTTTTGTCCCAAACAACTGGAAAAATAGTGCTGCCACTGAGGAGGTGGGAAGATACAGGGAGAAACAGTTTTGGAGGGAAGACCAAGAGCTCATTTCTGGACATATTAATTTTGAGATGTCTGTCAGACTAACTCAGATGGAGTTAATTAAATAAGCTTTTGGAAACTATAGACTGGTGATACAAAATTACAAGTTGCCAGCATAGCGATAATACTTAAAGCCATGGAATTAGATAGGATCACCAAAGGAGTAAACATTTTAGAAAAGAGAAAAACTTCAAGGATTTCCTTCTGATGCCCTCCAACTGTGAAAATTAAAGAAAATAAAAAGAAAGCAACAAAAGAGAATGAGGACAAGTGGCCAGAAGAATGGAGTGTCCTGGAAGCTAATTTGAACCAACAAAAGAGAATGAGGACAAGTGGCTAGAAGAATGGAGTGTCCTGGAAGCTAATTGGAGAATCAAATATTTAAGGATGTTGCTAGGTGAAGTAAGGTGCTGCTAATTGAAGTGAGACGAGGCCTGAGAAGCGACCACTGGAATTAGGATGAGAAAATCATTGTGGTAGAGTGATGGAAGGCAGAAGTATAACTGGAGTAGTTTTAAGAGAAAGAGGGAGGAGATGAATTGGAGACAGTGAGCATGGATAACTCAAGGAAATTATTGGTTAATTTCTAATTATAATACATGAATACTAAGTACAAAATGTTAATAAAAACTGTCACTAGTATTTTAACATACTGCAATATTCGTCTTCAAATTCATATTATAACCTACAAAGCAATCATGTTGGGGAGCTTTACTCCCTTTCCAAGAGTGCTTCCATAGACCAAAATGATTGCAAAAAAGTTATTTTTTAAAAAAAATTCCTAGAACACAAGGATTTTTGAAACAGAAAGGACCTGAGAGATCATCTGTACAAACTCATTCAGTTAAGTTTTTCCGTCTAATTTCTGATTCTTATTTACATGGCATCATAATTATTGATGGAGAAGTCAGGAACTCAGGTAGTTTTTCAAAATAAATATCTTAATACATAGCAGTGAATACAAGGGGTTTTGAGTGACTTATCTTCCGATTACATTCTCATCTTCACCAATGCTCATAGAATGTGACCATTAACATGTTACAGTCCACACAAAATTTTCCAGATAACACACAAATGACCAAAGTTACATTATGAGTATCTAGCAGTGTGGTGGCTGCCATCTTCCTCAGCTCTGCTCTGTTCTTAATTTTCCAAGAACCCTCAAGGGATCATTAAAAGAAGGAACTGTAAATATCCACAGATAGTTTTGTATTATATAAATATAAACTGTATATCAGAAAGTGGGCAAGAAACTATTAAAAAATCATAATTTATTCAGCATACCTATGCATAAACAAAATTAATACTTATATGATTTTCTGGTTTCAGTGTGTATAACACTAACATCTTTTGTTTGCCAAACATAATGATATATCACTTTAGATTGAGAAAAATGCTAATAAAATAATATTTATATAATGAATATATGCTTCCTGTTGTCTCCCTTCTCAGCTTCCTCACCCATTCTAGTTCAGAAGAGAATATAATACTTATTCTTTGATTTTATTAATTATTACATATTGACGTTCTGAATTATAATATGCATTTTAATAACTAAATTGGGATTTGCTAAAAATGGCATTTTAATATCTTTTGCAGTTCTTCAAACATCTGTCAGATGCCTTGTTATACACAGATTTTATGTCAGATCCATATATAACATTGCTTTTGATTGACATGAAAGATTTGTAACTGATTTGAGATCGTTTAATCACTATATTCATGCATTTTAAAAGTCTTGGATTAAATGAATAGTTTTACATCTAGTTTTAATATTCATCACAAGTTTTTTGGGTATTAACTAAGGACTTCTGTTTGCATGTAATTTAAAAACTTGATTAATATGCTTTGCCGTTTTACTTTGTATTTTATCTTGGATCTGAGATCTTGGAGGCAAATTCTAGCTAATGCCTATTTGCAGAGATTTTACAAAGCCATAAGAAGAGAAATGAAAATTCTCAAAATTATTACGGGAAGCTTTTGAAAAGTGCAATCTACTTGGATAGGTAGCATTAGGATACAACTTTTTGACACTTTGTTAGGGTTAAATATAAGTAGAAGACCTCCACTATGGCCATAATGGTGCAACTTGTACCAGGCTTGCTCCTCTGCCTGTCAGTAACCATAAGACTAGGCAAAATGTATGTCAACTATTTTTTAAAGATCAGTGAGATACGGAAATAAAAATATGAGATGATGTTTTCAAAGACTCTGGTTAGGACACACTCTCGACTACAATATAGGAAGATGAGGCCCAAGCAAAGCATGGTACTCTCATTGAGCTAAGGAGGCAGATATTATAGTTTGGGGCTGCTGAAGTGGCTAATAGTTTAAGGCAGGGTACCGGAAAGGAGGAAGCTGTACAGAGGGAAGCATCAGAAGTCTGTGTGGGGTATACTACATGCTCTTGGCCAAAGGCTAGGGTCCATTTATACAGGGTAAGACTCCATGTGTTGTAACCAAGAGTGGCTGCTGGTTGCCTGAAAATGAAACTGAAATGCCAGGGGCTGTTGGAATTGCAAAACAGTCAGAGCAGAGAGACCATTCAGAGCTCTCCAGGCATTCAGCTGAGATCTCAGAAATGCCATGACTTTGGTGTAAGGAAAACACACTAAATATGGATCACATCATATGACTAAGGATAAACTCAAGATAGTTTCAAAGAATAAAACCAAACCTCTCCTGATCTAAGAGAGCCACCAGTAATTTAATGGCAACCAAGAACAATCTCAACAGATTTCTAAGGAGTCAACATAATTCACATAATGGATTATGGATCCAGCAATGTCCAGTATAATAAAAAAATGCCTTGACCTGCTTAGAAAATTCAATTAAAAGGCACATTCAACTAAAAAAAGACATAAACAGACACTTTACAAAAGAATGTGCTTGAATAACCAATCAACACTTAAAATGTACTAAACATAATTAGTCATCAGGGAAATGCAAAATAAAATTACAATGAAATACCATTTTAAACCAGATAGAATGGCTGAAATTAAAATGACTGAAAATTCAAATGTTGGCAAGGAGTTGAAGCAAAGTGGATCACTCATACATTGCTGGATACATTGCTGGTGGGAATTAAAATGGTAAAACTATACAGAGAACTGCTGGGGTTGTTTCTTAAGAAGTTAATTATACATATATGCTATAATGCAGCAAGTCTACTTGTAGCTAAAATCTGTATGTAACCAAAACATTTATCAACTGAGAATGAAGGAATAAATTTGATATGTTGAAACAATGGAATACTACTCAACAATAAAGAAGAATGCATATAAAAACATGAATGAATCTCAAGAACAATGTGAGGGATGTTTGCTTCCATCCATGAGGGAGCAAGAAGCACCAGAATTACCTTCTCACTGCAAGCTAGAAACAGTTGTTTTCCATTATTGCAGCAAAGAACTATGATCTCTGAGAGACAGATTTGAAAGAGGTAATCTCTCCAAATTGACTTGGCTTTCTGCCTGGAGGAAATTTTCATTCTGTGGTAGAGGGATGAACTTGACATTTTGCTGAGTTGAGAAGATGAGGGTCAGAATTTGTAGAGAACAAAATTTGGCTAAAATTTATAGGTAAAATACTGGATAGAAGGTAACCACAGATAGTCTAGAAATCTTTAGAGGTGTCCCCTTAAACTTTTGACTGAATCTATGCATGCCTAAGCGAAAACCCCATGGTGGGGGAAAGCAAACAAAAAAACTTCCAGAGGAAGAATGATTTCTGAGGGAAGGAGGAGTATAAACCAATCAGTTTAACTGAGTGGATAAGGGTAGATTAAATTCCATAGATGAAAAGATCAGTGAATAAAATGGTCAACCTAGAATTATAAACCCAGATAAATATTTTTCAAAAATATAAGTAAAATATAAACATGTTTTCAGACCAAAAAAACCTCAAAAATATTGTAAAATCAAGAGAATTCACTGGCAGCAGATAAATGCTACAGGAAATGTTGAAAAGAAAAAAAAAGTTCTTCAAGCAGAAGGAAAATAGTGCCAGATAGAAAGTTAATCTATATAAAAGCATGAAGAGAATAGAAATGGTAGATAATACGTGGATAAATAAAAGAGACTTTGGCATTATTATAAATATAGCTTTAAAAGATAATTGACAGTTAACAGCATAAATAATAATGTGTTACAGGGCTTCTACATATATTCTTGGGTTTTACATATTCATCTTTATTAACTTTGTCTTAAATGTGCACACATATTCTGGACCAGAGACATAGTTCTTATTAATTACTCAACAGTAAACAATAAGGGTGTTCACCCTCTCCACCACTACCTTTTCCCCAGGCCTTAATCCTGGAAAAACACAATGAAAGCCAGGTCCAATGTCTTACAAGAGTAGTTCTATCCAGGAGGGAAAAAGAAAAATAATATTTTTTGGCTGGCCGCGGTGGCTCACGCCTGTAATCCCAGCACTTTGGGAGCCTGAGGTGGGCGGATCATGAGATCAGGAGATCGAGACCATCCTGGCTGACAGGATGAAACCCCATCTCTACTAAAAATACAAAAAATTAGCTGAGTGTGGTGGCGGGTGCCTGTAGTCCCAGCTACTCGAAAGGCTGAGGCAGGAGAATGGCGTGAACCCAGGAGGCAGAGCTTGCAGTGAACCGAGATCACGCCACTGCACTCCAGCCTGGGTGACAGAGCGAGACTCTGTCTCAAAAAAAAAAAAAAAAGAAAAATAATATTTTTCTGCTAATAAAAGGCAGAAAAAGGTGGCCACTTTAATTAATGCACTGCTAAGAGGTAGAATGTTGGAATGGACAAATCCTTTATGCAACAGCCCTATGTGAAACTGTGCACTAAGATCTATGTATTTTGCCATGTACACATTTTATTTCAATAAAAAAGTAGCTAGATAGCAGAAAGCTTTATCTGTTCCAAGAAAGGAAATAATAGGGATGTTTCCATCTAATGATTCATGAGGATAATTTGTTGAATTACATAAGAAACTCTTCTTTTACTTGGGAATGAAAGACGTTATATATTCTACCATGCTATTATTAATTCTAACGCCTTGATTGGCATTTAAAATATTTGCAAGGATTATAGTGAATCTAACTATCTGGAAATCATTGATTTTGAACTTTAGGTTGATGGAAATGGATATTGAAATATCAAGTACACTCACAACAACAAAACTCAAGTTTTTTCACTTCAATGAATAGTTTTCCATTCATTACACTGTGGATCACTGAGAAGAATAGAGTTTAGAACTGAAGTTTTGGGTTTAACCTTTGACTTCGTTATTTACTAGCAGTAAATCACCAGGTGAGCCACTGGCTTCTCTACACCTTGTTTTTCTCTTTCTTTCTTTTTTTTTTTTTTGAGACGGAGTTTCACTCTTGTTGCCCAGGCTGGAGTGTAATGGTGCGATCTCAGCTCACTGCAACCTCTGCCTCCCAGGTTCAAGAGATTCTCCTGCCTCAGCCTCCCGAGTAGCTGGGATTACAGGCATGTGCCACCACACCCAGCTAATTTTGTATGTTTAGTAGAGTTGGGGTTTTGCCATGTTGATCAGGCTGGTCTCAAACTCCTGACCTCAAGTGATCCTCCTGCCTCAGCCTCCCAAAGTGCTGGGATTACAGGTGTGAGCCACTGTGCCCAGCCCACCTTGTTTTTCTTATCAGTAAAATTGAAGTGGCAATACTAATTTCATATTAGTAATACTAATATCATAAAATTGTTGTATAGAAAATGTGAATATACAAATACATTGATGTTAAGTAGAATAAAAAAATGACTAATGCGAAAACCCTATTAGACCCCATTGAAGTCTGTTATTAGAAATATCGTCTATGTAGATATTTGCTGAGTCTGCTTTTATGTTGAAGCTTAGGCTTCATCACATCTTTACTGTTAGAACAATTAACTAACCAGTTTCTTTGTTCCCAGCCTTGTTCTTTCATGTTCTATCCTCCATTAAACTTTCAGATAGATGTCTTTAAAAGTTGGTGTATAAAACATACAATAAAAATATAAAGTTGTAACTATGTCATATGAATGGTAAATGTTTTCTGCCCAATTTCTTCTCACTACCCAATGCCTAAAGTCCAAATTATCTATTTCATGTAGTATACATGAGCTCAATTCTGCCTGCCAACATTTTCAGCCCCACTTTGACCATTTTTCACTTGACACTTTGTCACTTGACAAACCCTAATTACCTTCTAATATTCAGTAAAAGGTCATTATTTTATTGAAGACTTACTTAACCCTGTCTTGACTAGGCAAAAAGTTAAATTCATCTATGCTCATTGTAATGCCACACATGTAGCTCAGCTTATCACCTAGCATTTTATACCAAAAACATTTTATTATCTGCCTCCTTGCTGAACTCTGGGTATTGAGAGAAAGGTCTTTGTTATATTTTTTGTTTCAGCAGCACCTATATAATATCATACATATAGTATGTTCTCAGTCATTTGATGAATGAGTGAATAAATGGACATGTGACTATAATGTGCACATCAGATTCTCATTTCACGTAGGTGGTTTGTTTCTGGTCAGGGAAATAACCGTTTCTGTTGATAACGTATAGTTTTTTTAATCCTAGAAATATTGAAAAAAATTATCAGATTCTTAACTAGAGAAAATCTTTGAAAATTCTCTGTTTCAAAAGAGGGATATATTTGCTCAGAATACTTGAAAATTATTATTTTAAATTTCTGTATTCTTTCCTTTCTAGATGATTGTTTGGTCAAAATTATGCAGTTAGTCTTTATCTGAATGCCAATTAAGTAAGTAAATGTCAACATACCATGCTCACCTCAGCAAGGGTAACTGTTATTTCAGAGAGTATAACAGAATCCAGTTACCTAGGAAGAAAATCCTGTTGCTGGAAAATACCAAAGATGTTCATGTTATTTCATGGACTTTAAGTATGCAAAAATGCTTATTTCTTTAAGTAATTGTCTTAAAGGATCTTTATCTAACTTCAAGCTCATTATGCTACAATTGCAATGAAAAACTAGTCTGGGTGGTTCCAAAGTCATTCCTGCATTTGAGAAAGTATTTAATGATTCTAAAATATTTTCATTTCTGGACCCCCTTTAAAGTGTCTAGCGACTCGACTCCTCAGTCCCATTGGTCTTTACAAACCTCATTCATCTTAAAGTCTAAGGAGGGACACGTGCAGTAGGCTTAAATTAAGAAGGTCTAATTCAGGTATGGCTAGTATGTACACAGACAGCACAAGCTACCCCAACTTTGCCCTTGTCAGACATTCCCTGGTTAATCTCAGTTCTCTTTCCTGTTTGGCACAGACTCATATTCATAATTTATTATAATAGACCTCCAAGCAGCTACCAGTGATTGTTCTCCAGCAGAAAATAGGGGGAAACACTTCTGTCATCCAAAAAAGTCATGAAGAAGCTAATTATTTCTTCCCTATTGTATGGAATTATGTTCACAGTTTCTAGTTACCAGTGTCACACTGTGGGTATCACAGGCTGCACTAAGAGAACTGACTCGGAGCCCAGTCTACCAGGGCTTAAATCTAGCCTTGTGATTTACATGTTGTGTGACATTGCAGAGATCACATAACTTCACCTGCAACACTGGAAATAGTAACACCTACCACACGGGATTGCTGAGGGAATTTAATGAATTAATACTTGTAACTATTAAAACCTTTCTCAAAATAAGTTTTGAATAAGTGTTGTTAAAGAAGATTAGCAGTTCTAACTTCTAAGACCTCTTTAAGAGTCATGACTTCCTGAAGATAGCTATTTTTGGATTGAAAATAACATCTGGAAGATAAGGTGATAGATTTTGTTCATCTGTATTATAGAGCCCATGTAAATATATATCTTATGAATATACTTTTTTTTTTTAGCAAATTTTATTCCAGAAACATGTCATTGAGTGTAGGAATCCAGATATTCCAGTAAAATTGAGTGTAGGAATGACTAGACTAATATTTAAAAATGACACTT
The DNA here is from genome assembly GCF_028885655.2 of Pongo abelii. NCBI lineage: Eukaryota > Metazoa > Chordata > Mammalia > Primates > Hominidae > Pongo > Pongo abelii. The sequence goes on from NC_071999.2 coordinate 66,165,358, forward strand.
GAGAGCTAAATATTTTTATAAAAGAGCTACATCTAGTGGGAAGATGGACACAGAATTACAAACGTATCCTTTAAAATTCAAAACAAAAATTAAGGAGATATGGAAAGAACAGATAAGAAATTTATTTGTAGACATGCTCTATATTGGCAGCCTTCAAAGAGTCTAAGACAATGTTTAAATGAAGGTATGGTGGGAACCCTCTTCAGTAATAGAAATTTTGAGGTTTTGGACCGTGGATCTGATGAGAATTTGAATGCTTTTTTTTTTTTTCCAGTGTCAGTTTAGGGTCCTGAAACTTGTTTCATGATAATACACTCTTAAAGATTATGCCTATTCAGAACATGCAGTCTTAACCCTATTCTAGCTTTAATGATTTCTACTATTGTCTTTTGGGCATTTTCTATAATAAAGAAACACTTCAGAAAGTACATTCTATGATTGATTCTAAGACATGGGCCAAATGGCCTTGACCAAGGATTATTTTTGAGTTCCAAATATACATTTGTCATTATTTTCACTAATGGTCGCATTAGCCTTTGTAAATGGGTTATTTTAATAGATTTAATATAGTCTTTTAATGTTAGTACTTTAAAGTCCTTAAATCTTTTGGCTCTGCTTCCACCTGTGAGTGAAGGTCTTTTGGAGGACAATTAACTCCTTAGCCCACTAAGAGCTTTAGAATATAATAAAATTTGCCTTAATATAAGAACCTAGACGTCCGTGTTAATCCAGATCTTTTGAGAAGCAGATGGCAAGGCAGGATTAGACATGCACAAGATTTCCTAGGGGCAATTCTCATGAGGGAAAATGGGGAACAAGCTGGGAGAAGCTGGGAGAACCATTAGATTATGATGCAGATTTGACCCTCGTGAATGAGAGAAGTGAAGAAGGAAGGTTGGGTGCAGGACTCCCTGATGGGGAGTCTACAAGCCAAAGCTTCTATTAGAGGAGTCCCCAACTTTAGTATCCTTTCCTTGCCCCATCACTGGCTGGGAGCATTGCTGGGAAATGGGACCCCAGTGCAAAAGTGGTGATGGATTTCAGAGCACAGCAGCTGAGGCTGTGAGTTAATTATACTCCTCATCATGGGAGATCTGAAAGGCATCTTTTCATGGCCACCACCATCCCCGAAAGTAAAAAATCTATTGCCATTGAGGATTAGATTTATTATTTATGTCTATTTTCACCTCATTCTTATGTAATAGAAATAGGTAATATTTACTAATCAATTACTGTAGCATATACCTTTATATATTTAATCCTTATTTAACCCTTATTCACTTTTAATATGCCTATACTAATGATAAAAATATAGAGACTTAGGGTTATTAACTAATGTGGCCAGAACACATAGTTAATAATGGGAGGGGGATTAAAATCTAAATATTTTTGGATCCCAAATGAACAACTTTTGCTATAAAGTTATCCTGCCCAGATAACATTTGAAGGGGTGCTGGGATATAGGAAAGTCAAATGGCAGGTCAGAAATCACAGACACGGGGATTCCCGGGAAAGATGGCCGAAGAGGAACAGCTCTGGTCTGCAGCTCCCAGAGAGACCAATGCAGAAGGTGGATGATTTCTGCATTTCCAACTGAGGTACCTGGCTCATCTCACTGGGATTGGTTAGACAGTGGGTACAGCCCACGGAGGGCGAGCAGAGGAAGGGTGGGGCTTTGCCTCACCTGGGAAGCACAAGGGGTGGGAGAACTCCCTCCCCTAGCCAAGGGAAGCAATAAGGGACGGTGCTGTAAGGCATGGAGCATTCCGACCCAGATACTACACTTTTCCCACCGTCTTTGCAACCTGCAGACCAGGATTACCTCGTGTGCCTATGCCACCAGGGCCCTGAGTTTCAAGCACGAAGCTGGGTGGCCATTTGGGCAGACACCCAGCTAGCTGCAGGATTTTTTTTTTTTTCATACCCCAGTGGAATCTGAAACACCAGCGGCATCTGGAACACCAGCGAGACAGAACCGTTCACTCCCTTGGAAAGGGCGCTGAATCCAGGGAGCCCAGTGGTCTAGCTCAGCAGATCCCACCCCCATGGAGCCCAACAAACTAAGATTCACTGGCTTAAAATTCTTGCTGCCAGCACAGCAGTCTGAAGTCAACCTGGGACGCTTGAGCCTGGTAGGGTGAGGGGCGTCTGCCATTACTGAGGTTTCAGTAGGCAATTTTCCCCTCACAGTGTAAACAAAGCTGCTGAGAAGTTCGGACTGGGCAGAGCCCACCATAGAGCCACAAAGCCACTGTAGCCAGACTGCCTCTCTAGATTCCTCCTCTCTGGGCAGGGCATCCCTGAAAGAAAGGCAGCAGCTCCAGTCAGGGACTTATAGATAAAACTCCCATCTCCCTGGGACAGAGCACCTGGCATAAGGGGCAGCTGTGGGCACAGCTTCAGCAGACTTAAATGTTCATGCCTGCCAGCTCTGAAGAGAGCAGTGAATCTCCTAGCACAGCGCTCAAGCTCTGATAAGGGACAGACTGCCTCCTCACGTGGGTCCCTGACCCCCCATGCCTCCTGACTGGGAGACACTTCCCAGCAGGGGTCGACAGATACCTCATACAGGAGAGCTCCTGGTGGCATCAGGCGGGTGACTCTCTGCGACAAAGCTTCAAGTGGAAGGAGCAGGCAGCAATATTTGCTGCTCTTTAGCCTCCGCTGGTGATACCCAGGCAAACAGGGTCTGGAGTGGACCTCCAGCAAATTCCAGCAGACCTGCAGAAGAGGGGCCTGACTGTTAGAAGGAAAACTAACAAACAGAAGGCAATAACATCAACATCAACAGAAAGGACGCATACGAAAAAACCCTATCTGAAGGCCACCAACATCAAAGATCAAAGGTAGACAAATCCACAAAGATGAGGAAAAAATAGAGCAAAACTGCTGGGAAAAAAACCAGAATGCCTCTTCGCCTCCAAAGGATCACAACTCCTCACCAGCATGAAAACAAAACTGGATGGAGAATGAGTTTGACAAATTGACAGAAGTAGGCTTCAGAATAACAAACTCCTCCAAGCTAAAGGAGCATGTTCTAACCCAATGCAAGGAAGTTGAGAACCTTAATAAAAGGTTACAGGAACTGCTAACTAGAATAACCAGTTTAGAGAAGAACATAAATGACCTGATGGAGCTGAAAAACACAGCACAAGAACTTCATGAAGCATACACAAGTATCAACAGCTGAACTGATCAAGTAAAAGGATATTAGAGGTTGAATATCAACTTAATGAAATAAAGCTTGAAGATAAGATTAGAGAAAAAAGAATGAAAAGGAATGCACAAGGCCTCCAAGAAATATGAGACTATGTGAAGAGACCAAAGCTACGTTTGATTGGTGTACCTGAAAGTGATGGGGAGGATGGAACCAAGTTTGAAAACACACTTCAGGATATTATCCAGGAGAACTTCCCCAACCTAGAAAGACAGGCCAACATTCAAATTCAGGAAATACAGAGAATGCCACAAAGATATTGCTTGAGAAGAACAACCCCAAGACACATAATCATCAGATTCACCAAGGTTGAAATGAAGGAAAAATGTTAAAGGCAGCCGCAGAGAAAGGCTGGGTTATCCACAAAGGGAAGCCCATCCGACTAACAGCAGATCTCTCTGTAGAAACCCTACAAGCCTGAAACAAGTGGGGGCCAATATTCAGCATTCTTAAACAAAAGAATTTTCAACCCAGAATTTCATATCCAGCCAAACTAAGCTTCATAAGTGAAGGATAAATAAAATCCTCTACAGACAAGCAAATGCTGAGGGATGCTGTCACCAACAGGCCTGCCTTACAAGAGCTCCTGAAGAAAGCACTGAATATGGAAATGAAAAACCAGTACCAGCCACTACAATAACATACCAAATTGTAAAGAACATTGACACTATGAAGAAGCTGCATCAACTAATGGGTAAAATAACCAGCTGGCATCATAATGGCAGGACCAAATTCACACATAACAATATTAACCTTAAATGTAAACAGGCTAAATGCCCCAATTAAAAGACACAGACTGGCAAATTGGATAAAGAGTCAAGACCTGTCAGTGTTCTGTATTCAGGAGATCCATCTCATGTGCAAAGACACACACAGGCTCAAAATAAAGGGATGGAGGAAGATCTACCAAGCAAATGGAAAACAAAAAAAGTAGGGGTTGCAATCCTAGTCTCTGATAAAACAGACTTTAAACCAACAGACTTTTACCAAAAATGGTAAAAGGATCAATGCAACAAGAAGAGCTAACTATCCTAAATACATATGTACCCACTACAGGAGCACTCTGATTCGTAAAGCAAGTTCTTAGAGACCTACAAAGAGACTTAGACTCTCACACAATAATAGTGGGAGACTTCAACACCCCACTGTCAATATTAGATCAATGAGACAGAAAATTAACAAGGATATTCAGGACTTGAACTCAGCTCTGGACCAAGTGGATCTAATAGACATCTACAGAACTCTCCATCCCAAATCAACAGAATATACATTCTTTTCAGCACCACATTGCACTTATTCTAAAATTGACCACATAATTGGAAGTAAAACACTCCTCAGCAAATGTGAAAGAACAGAAATCATAATAAACAGTCTCTCAGACCACAGTGTAATCAAATTAGAACTCAGGATTAAGAAACTCACTCAAAGTTGCACAACTCCATGGAAACTGAACAACCTGCTGCTGAATGACTACTGGCTAAATAATGATATTAAGGCAGAAATAAATAAGTTCTTTGAAACCAATGAGAACAAAGACAAAACATACCAGAATCTGTGGGACAAAGCTAAAACAGTGTTTAGAGGGAAATTTATAGCACTAAATGCCTACAGGAGAACGCAAGAAAAATCTAAAATCAACACCTTAACATCAAAATTAAAAGAACTAGAGAAGAGCAAAGAAATTCAAAAGCTAGCAGAAGGCAAGAAATAACTAAGATCAGAGCAGAACTGAAGGAGACAGAGACACAAAAACCCTTCAAAAAATCAATGAATCCAGGAGACGATTTTTTTGAAAAGATTAACAAAATAGATAGACTGCTAGCCAGAATAATAAAGAAGAAAAGAGAGAAGAATCAAATAGACAAAATAAAAAATGATAAAGGGGTATCACCACTTATTCCCAGTGTTTCTGCTTTCATGTCCTCCTCAGTGAAGAGATTTGGAAACCCATTATGTGGATTCACCAGCCGTCTGCAGGAATTGCCTGAAGAGTGATTTCTTTGTAATGTCTGTAAAGATAAATGCTAAAAGGAAGATCCTCAAGCCGGTGTCTAAGACTTTGTACTGACTACTTTTGCTCCCTCTGCCTCCCATCCTGGCATAGTGAAAGCAAAGAGAGAGTGTGGAATAACAGTGGAGGTCTGTACCCCAAATTAGCCAAGTAAACCAAGAAAAAAAATTTTTTTAACAGTTAGAAAATAGATGTAATCAGGGTTTTTTTCATTTAACTTCACAAAACAGTAATATGTAAAGTTTCTAGTACACACAGCTTCTGCTTTACCATATGACAGACCCATGACACATTAAGGAGCAAGGAATATGCATATGTCTATATCAATTAATCACCTCTAGTAAGAGTGGTTTTTTATTTTACAAGAAACTCAGTAACAATGGAAGAAAGACAAACACTAAGGTAGATCCTCAAGCAGGTGGGCAAAATATCCAGAAATCTGTCTCAAATTTTCTTGGAAACATTCAATACCATGAAATTCTTCCTGATGGAAGAATTTCCATCCACAGAAATACAAACTACCATCAGAGAATACTATAAACACCTCTATGCAAATAAGCTAGAAAATCTAGAAGAAATGGATAAATTCCTGGACACATACACCCTCCCAAGACTAAACCAGGAAGAAGTCGAATCCCTGAATAGACCAATAACAAGTTCTGATGTTGAGGCAGTAATTAATAGCCTACCAACCAAAAAAAGCCCAGGACCAGATGGATTCACAGCCGATTTCTATCAGAGGTACAAAGAGGAGTTGGTACCATTCTTTCTGAAACTATTCCAAACAATAGAAAAAGAGGGACTCCTCCCTAACTCATTTTATGAGGCCAGCATCATCCTGATACCTAAGCCTGGCAGAGACACAACAAAAAAAGAAAATTTCAGGCCAATATCCTTGATGAACATCAATGTAAAAATCCTCAATAAAATAGTGGCAAACCAAATCCAGCAGCACATCAAAAAGCTTATCCACCACAATCAAGTTGGCCTCATCTCTGAGGTGCAAGGCTGGTTCATCATATGCAGATCAATAAATGTAATCCATAACATAAACAGAACCAATGACAAAAACCACATGATTATCTTGATAGATGCAGAAAAGGCCTTCAATAAAATTCAACACCCCTTCCTGCTAAAAACTCTCAATAAACTAGGTGTTGATGGAACGTATCTCAAAATAATAAGAGCAATTTGTGACTAACCCACAGCCAATATCATATTGAGTGGGCAAAAGCTGGAAGCATTCCCTTTGAAAACCAGCACAAGACAAGGATGCCCTCTCTCACCACTCCTATTCAACATAGTATTGGAAGTTCTGGCCAGGGCGATCAAACAAAAGAAAGAAATAAAGTGTATTCAAATAGGAAGAGAGGAAGTCAAATTGTCTATGTTTGCAGATGACATAATTGTGTATTTAAAAAACACCATTGTCTCAGCCCCAAATCACCTTAATCTGATAAGCTATTTTAGCAAAGTCTCACGATACAAAATCAATGTGCAAAAATCACAAGCATTCCTGTACACCAATAATAGACAAACAGTCACATAATGAGTAAACACCCATTCACAACTGCTACAAGGAGAATATAATACCTAGGAATGTGAAGGACCTCTTCAAGGACAACTACAAACCACTGCTCAAGAAAATAAGAGAGGATACAAACAAATGGAAACACTTTCCATCCTCATGGGTAGGAAGAATTAATATCGTGAAAATGGCCATACTGCCCAAAGTAATTTATAGACTCAATGCTATTCCCATCAAGCCACCATTGATTTTCTTCATAGAATTAGGAAAAAACCACTTTAAATTACATATGGAACCAAAAAAGAACGTATAGCCAGGACAATCCTAAGCAAAAAGAACAAAGCTGGAGGCATCACACTACCTGAATTCAAACTATACTACAAGGCTACAGTAACCCAAACAGCTTGATAGTGGTACCAAAACAGATATATAGACCAATGGAACAGAACAGAGGCCTCAGGAATATCACCACACATCTACAAACATCTGATCTTTGATAAACCAGACAAAAACAAGCAAAGGGGAGAGGATTCCCTATTTAATAAATGGTGATGGGAAAACTGGCTAGCCATATGCAGAAATTTGCAACTGGATGCCTTACAACTTTCTGCTTATACAACTTATACAGCTTATACAAAAATTAAGAGGGATTAAAGATTTAAATGTAAGACATAAAACCATAAAAACCCTAGAAGAAAACCTAGGCAATACCATTCAGGACATAGGCATGGGCAAAGACTTCATGACTAAAACACAAAAAGCAATGGCAACAAAAGCCAAAATTGACAAATAGGACCTAATTAAACTAAAGGGCTTCTGCACAGCAATAGAAACTATCATCAGAGTGAACAGGCAACCTACAGAATAGGAGAAAGTTTTTGCAATCCATCCATTTGACAAAGGGCTAATATCCAGAATCTACAAAGAACTTAAACAAATTACAAGAAATAAACAATCTCATCAAAAAGTGGATGAAGAATATGAACAGACACTTTTCCAAAGAAGGCATGCAGCCAAAAAACATATTTAAAAAAACCTCATCATCACTGGTCGTTAGAGAAATGCAAATCAAAACCACAATGACATACCATCTCACACCAATTAGAATGGCAATCATTAAAAAGTCAGGAAACAACAGATGCTGGCGGGGATGTGGAGAAATAGGAATGCTTTCACATTGTTGGTGGGAGTGTAAATTAGTTCAACCATTGTGGAAGACAGTGTGGCGATTCCTCAAGGATCTAGAACTAGAAATACCATTTGACCCAGCCATCCCATTACTGGGCATATACCCAAAGGATTATAAATCATTCTACTATAAAGACACATGCACATGTATGTTTATTGCAGCACTATTCACAAGAGCAAAGACTTGGAACCAACCCAAATGCCCATCAAGGATAGACTGGTTAAAGAAAATGTGGCATATATATACCATGGAATAGTATGCAGCCATAAAAATAATGAGTTCATGTCCTTTGCAGGGACATGGATGAAGCTGGAAACCATCATTCTCAGCAAACTAACAGGATCAGAAAACAAAACACTGCATGTTCTCACTCATAAGTGAGAACTGAACAATGAGAACATATGGGTAACTTCACACACTGGGGCCTGTTGGGGGGTAAGGGGTAAGGGGAGGGATAACAATAGAAGAAGTATCTAATGTAGATGACAGGTTGATGGGTGCAGCAAACCACCATGGCATGTGTATACCTATGTAACAAACCTGCGCGTTATGCACATGTATCCCAGAACTTAAGTATAGTAAAAAAAGAAAAATCACAAACATGGTTGTCTATCAAAACAATGACAAAAACAGTATTTATGTGGCTTTGTTCTACTCATTTCTGCCCTCTTTGGATAATACTTCTGGCTCATAACTATCGCTTCTCATTTAAACCTTTCTAAGAATTGCATTTCTGAGAATTTTCCTCTCTGCTCTTATCAAGAATATTGTCTCTGCTAATGTGAAAATAGATGCTAATGTGCACACCTCACATCCTGACAAAAGGTTTTATTTTTATGTCTGAGAGGCTTTTGTACATGGAAAGGAATATCCATAATTATTTGTTATTTGTTTAATGCTCAGTACATTAACCACACAAATGTAATAAAACATTTAAAACTATGTTTAGCTTTTAAAAATGGATTACATATTTTCAATTTCATTAAAAAATTAAGCTAATGAAATTATTATGACTGATTCATGTAACTTAAGCAGAAGGCAAAGGACACACACAGTTATCACTTAACTAATTACTTCATTTAGAGTCAAACCATTTCTAGGATTTAATCACTTCTGCATAAGTTCTCTGTTTGAATATCTTTCAAGTGTCATAGCTTCACTTATTTTTGATAGTTTTCAAAGATTTCAGATATATTACTTTGATATATTTTCAGATATATTACTTTGATATATTTTCAGAAATATAGTTGTCTTACTTAACCCAGAAGAATAAAGGGCATGCCAAATAGTTTTAAGGGCCTGATTTATTAGCCAGTGGGTTGTTGGTTGGAATGTGGATTTTCCTTGCTTCTTCCAAGGTGATTCAAAATTGAGCCATTAAATATCTACACAATGGGATTCTACTCAGCCTTTAAAAAGAAGGAAATTTTGTAATTTGTGACAACATGGATGAACTTGGAAAACATTATGCTAAGTAAAATAAACCAAGCACTGATAAACCAATACTGCATGCTCTCACTAATATGTGGAATCCAAAGAAGTGGGGAAATGTTGGTCAAAGGGTACAGAGTTTCAGTTAGGTAGGAGGAATAAGTCTTTTGAGATCAATTGCATAGCATGATGACTATAGTTAATAATGATGTATTGCATATATCAAAATTGCCAAGAGAAAAATTTCAAATGTTCTTACCACAAAAAGTATTTAAGGTGATGGATATGTTAATCAGATAGATTTAATCATTCAACATTGTGTGTATAAATCATAATATCATTTCATACCCCATAAATATATATAATTTGTCAATTTACACTAAAATTAAAAAATAGAATTAAAAAACCCTAAAATTGAGCCATTGATTTTCAAACTGAGCATTTTTTATTGTTAAATTTTTACTGTTAGGTCAATAAGGTATTTTTTTTTGTTGTTTCAAAGTTCATCACTTTGATATAGGTTTTAGTCCTGTTTCATCAAAATGATCTTCTGACTTTATTTTTAAAAACATGTGTGTCTTAATTGTTTTGTACAGTTTTTGTTATATTTCATAGAGATTAAGGATTGAGCTGATTGACTTAGTCCTTGCTAATACATTAGTACATTTATTTTATTAATCACCTTGGAACACACTGTCAAAGCTCTACTTTGTCACTGAACTGACTGTGTTGAATGCTTCCTTTTTCTCACCTGTTATCTGTGATCAATGGAACTGATCAATGTTTTCTGTTCTTGGTAAATTTCCACTCTTTCCAAGACTATTTGGTTTGTTTATCCTTACTGCTTTTTTCCTGTTTCTGCAAAGAGGAGTGAGTCTAAGTCTATATTATAGTAATGTATAATTAATGGAAGAAATAAACACACACACACATGACCCTCTTCTATTTAAAAATAAATAATGAAATTTATTCTAACTTATTCACATGTCTTTTTTTCCCCACAACCATTTATCTGGGCCATTTATATTAACCTTTCTTGTGTGAACGTTGCCATGTGCTAATGCACTTTTGCAGATTCATCTGGTTCCAGGATATATTTTGATGTATAAATGACTGTTACTTGGCCAGAAGAATCACTTTTAATTTGACTCCATTTCCCTTTTGGCCATGACTCACACTTATTTTCTAGCATCACTAGGATATTCTAAACTTGTCATGGAAGCAGTTATCCTCCTCTGAATTCTGGTTTCTTTTTGTGGAGAGTACTACTTGAGATCAAATCCACCAAATAAGAGTACACGTGAGAGTGAGAACAAAAAGTAATGTTGCTGCTACCAGCTATAGAACCACTTTTAGTGACAGAGCTTTAAAAAGTATCTCTATGGTATGGGTTTCTTTGATCTTTTCAATTTAACTTGTTACCATACCCTACTGTTTTCATAGCATGTCCACTTAAACTTTCTGCTATATTGATTCTTTTCCTCCTGGGGAAGGAAGTTGCATTTTATTATGGCCATCTGCCATACAGTGAAGGAGGAATAATGAAATTAGGAATTTCAGCAATAGTGTTTTACACAGACCTCATGAGTTAAATATCAAGGTTATTCAACCTTTGATAATGATTTCAGTGTCACTGGAATCTTAATGTATAGGAAGGAATAGCAACCCTTTAATCTCCAAGATCATGCTGTATTAGTAGCTGATACTCCACTGATACTATCCCATACAATAAAGCTAGCAAAGTAGGGATCTTAAATATACAGAGAATTCAGAATTTCCTACAATTTAGGAAGGAGACATTTTTTACTTTGAAGTCTGATAAATCATTAATGCTCACACATTTACCTCTCTTCTCTTTCTGATTAGTTTTTTTTCCTGGTGAAGAATGCGGGATGGAAATAGATGATGGAGTATGGAGGGTGTGGAGAAACATCTGTGTCTAGTGCCTATCCAAAGATGCTAAGGAGATGAAATAGAGAAGTCCTAATTGCAGATAATGGATTTCTAAGGGGCTAAATAAATGGAGAGGAGTTGGAAAAAAGAAAGATTCGGTTGACAATTTCAGAAAGAACAAAATAGCAGCAATATGGCTATATGGGCCTCAAAGCTGAATCACAGAGTTCCAATGAATATGTAGCTGAAATGACTGGGAATGATGGCACTGCTTGCTTGTCAAGAGTGTAGTATTTAAGGCCATTGTTACCTTTGTCCAAATGTCAGTGTTTGCACATATGCTTGAATTTTTAAATTGCATTTACCTTACTTTAGAGAGAAAAAGGGGAAAAATAAAATTGATAAAAATAGTTCTAAGGGAGTGGCCAGCCACGGTGGCTCACACCTGTAATCCCAGCACTTTGGGAGGCTGAAGCGGGTGGATCACGAGGTCAGGAGATCGAGACCATCCTGGCTAACATGGTGAAACCTCGTCTCTACTAAAAATACAAAAAAATTAGCCGGGCGTGGTGGTGGGCGCCTGTAGTCCCAGCTACTCGGGAGGCTGAGGCAGAAGAATGGCGTGAACCTGGGAGGCGGAGCTTGCAGTGAGCCGAGATTGCGCTGCTGCACTCTAGCCTGGGCGACAGAGCGAGACTCTGTATCAAAAAAAAAAAAAAAAAAAAAAAAAAAAAAAAAAAAAAAAAAGAAGGGGCCCCATATATGTAGTGTAAATGAAAGATGCTAGAAGTCATCAGCCATGTTGAGAGCAACGAATCTTTAGCCTCACTAAAAGCTCATTGGAATTAAGTTGAGAAAGAAGAGACTGATGTAAAAACATGAACAAAATGCTAGAAACATATTGTCAAATACTGTGAAGAAAAAATATTCAATTAAGGATTTCAGAAAATGTTTTAGCTATTTGGGCTGGAATCTTTCTTTTTGCATAGAAACTGATAGTTGGACTTTCATGCACCTTTTCAGAGATGCTTTAAATATAATATTTCTGAAAACATGAAATTGCCCATACCTAAAAGGGAACTTATAGGCTAGTGGTCCCCCCAAAATAAACATTTTGGCACATTTGCTGACATGTAGAACATGCTCAGTTAATATTTGTTGAAAAAAAATAGGTGAATGAGGTTGCAGCATAGTATCTCTTACCAAATGCTACAAGTTAAGAAATCAGGTTAACCAGCTGAATCAAGATCCTGGTTTCTTGCCATCTATCCTAGATATACTTTGGTGTCTGACAGTGTTCATAGTTTTAGTTTGACCCATCAAGTTGTAGGGCCTCACCTTGTCTGTTAGCCTTTATCTGTCAGAAGATCTCCAGTTAAGGTTACATATTTTTCTATGTTGACTTTCATCATGTGTTCAGTTTGCATTAGAAAAAAATATAAAGAGCAACAAAAACAATCAGGCATTTATCCCCTTTAGGCAAACATCTCTCTGAACAAGGCTGTAACGTTTTCTGTCATTTTAGTCATGAGTTGGACAGCTATATTCCTTGAAAAGATAAATTCTCTGTTAGTTAACAGAGTTTGAAGTAAATAACCAGAGGTGATAGGAAGCAATTTTAGAAAGATGAGGTTTTCAGGAAGTCCTTCTTTTTGGAGGATTCTGAGGGAAAATACCGTTATCACCTTTCTTTTTCTTATTGTGTTGAAAAATTTTACACAGTTGGATTAATCATGCTCAGAGACAAAATGCACACCAGTGATTATTCATCAGCACCGGAGTTGGAAATATGAGATTTTGTTAAATTTTTGGATTTTGACAATGAAAACAAAATTAATCTATGTGTGTTACAAAGTTATTCATGGAGGGGCACTGATTCAGTGGAATTACATTTATGTTTGTATCCAATGACAGGTTATTTTCACTTCCTCATTTCTATTTTTCCTTTTTTAAATTTCTTTGAAAAAATTTGATTTTATATATACCAAGATATTAACAAGTCCATGTAGTATGCAACCTTCTAAACCTTGTGTTAACTAGCTAAAGACAACTCCTTCCTGTTGAAATCTGGAAGAGAGAGAAATTACTTACTGTACTGGGAGAAACAATATTAATTGAACTGTTTAGTGATTAAAACTGTCTCATAACAAACACCCAAGTTATGAACATGTTATGGAAATAGCTTCACTAACTTGTTTGTTCTGGTGTAAATTATTTTTAATCTAGTTACATCATTGGCCTATCTACTTAATTTATAGAATTTTAAAACTGGATCATTTACTTTAAGCATCCCATTTTACAGATGATAGCATAGGACAAACCTGGCTCAGATAAAGTGACTTATTCAAAGATGCACAGCCATTTCATGGCCAACTTCAGCTTAGCTGACTCTCAGTTTGATCTATTATACAACATTACACTACAGAGGGCGGTGTCACAACAAAGCATAGGAGAGTCAAAAAGAGAATAAGATTTTATGTTTTACATTTTAGATTCACTAGGAATGTCTCCTAAAGGCAAAACAGAATAGCCATAAAGCGCATGGGCTTTGGAGATGGATAGACCCTGGCTCTACACTGTGAGAATTAGAATTTTAGTCTTTGAATGCTGTAATCCACTTTGCAACCTGGTGAGATAATTTCCTCCTGAAATGCTTGCTGAGCTTTCTTGGAAGGTTTGGGAATTGACTCAACAAATCTATACTGAGCACCTACTATTTGCAAGACATTGAAACAATAATTGCAAATAGAGCATTCAAATTATGAGTAAGACACAATCTCTCTACAGTTACTATAGCTTTTGTACTTTTTTGTTTTTTACTTTTAAATCCACATTTGGTTAGTTGACTATAAAAACATTAGTTAAAGAAACACTGTGATTTGGGGCCAGCAAATGTATTTGAGGTAAAGAATGAAAAATTAGAATGTAGAAACTAGTAATGAAGATTTTAAATGACATAAAATACTGATTAAATAGATTAAAACCATATTGAATGCTTTCATATTTGATCATACACAATTTGACATGTCTAAACTACAATATTATGTCTTATCTGCAATCCAGATTATGTTTACTGGGTAAAGTCTAAGTAGGCAAGTGAAGGGAGTCATTTGAAAATTAACTCATTTAATGCTTAAGGCAATTTTTTAGAATAAAAAGCTGCATTATTGTGATTTAAAGTATAAGATTTCTGTAGAAATAGAATTTGCAATGAATGTTTTTGGGTGTAGGTTCAGCACACCATGCTATCACAAATGAAAATCACTTACTTATTTTAGAACTTCTTACCTCATTAAAATGTGTCATTATTAAAGTCCCTTGTTACACATTCAAATATTAAAAGGAAGAAAATAAAGCACACCTGGCTGTATATAATTGTCCTTGATTCTAACAGCAAAATCATCAAAATTGCTCTTTAGTTAAAGATGTTCACGTTATAGTCACTGATCTTGCTATTAATAGTTGTATAGCACTTTAATGGTGGCCTACTTAAAAATATATGTGAGTAAATTTCATATTTTTCACAATATGAAATAGGGGAGACATGCAGAACCTGACACTCACCTCATCCCACCCTAAATCTTGGCATCATTACAGACCATACAAAGCCCCTTTATTCTAAGACTATGGTATGATCTAGGGCTAATATATTTTTGTTTGGGTCAAAATAAATTTTTAAGGACGTGCCGGGAGTAGTATAGTCATTATTCTCATATATTTTCACTTCTCTCTGGAAAAAAAGCTTCGTTCTGGTCATCACTGTACTTACATACCTTTCAAGGGTGGGCAGTTCTCTTATCTCTGTCTTACCCATTAGTTGAATGACATAAGGTAGAGCTGGGAAATGAGCATATCGAGTAATGAGTTAGAAGGTGAAACAGGTACCAGCTAGAGCTTCTCTATGCCACGTAGCGGTGAGGAGTAGGGCGCATCTGGCATTATTTCTTGATTTGTCCATAGGACTCAGACAGCAATATGTTCCCACAGCACCTAGTTTTACTTGCTTTGAAAAGAAGACTACTTTGTCAATATCATTTTATCCTTTAAAAATCTTGCCCTTTAACTTGAATAGCACCTACCAAGGCATTTAATGTACAGTTCACATTAAAATTATCTTGACAGTTGGATATTAAGCAATGAATTACATGAACTGGAAGATAACAACAACAGCAACAACAACAACAAAACTCATAAGTGCTTTCTGGTTATCTCTGCTATCTCAACTTATTGTCATTTGATGGTTGGGTTAGCCAGCCAGAGTTGAATTCTGATCATCCATTTGGCCGTTTACTAGGTTGATTGCAGTGAGAAAGTCATTCAGCTTCTCTTGGCTTTGGTTTCCTTTTCTGTATAATGATATTCTCTTATTGTAGTTCAAAAGTTCTTTAAAATGCTCAAGATATCACATTATATGGATACTCTTCCTTCTTGAGAATTTCCCAGAATTGCCTCCCCTTAGCCCAGAGTAGTTAGAGACTTGTTGCTGGGTTCATGGCATTAGGATCTTTAGCAAATCTTTTTTAAAAAAACAGAATTCTGAAAATTTTTAACCAGTGGATGTGGAGTGAGGCCTCAAAGTCAACATTTCAGAATAGTTCTACATATGAGTGTGAGACATAGCCATATTTGGGAAGAACCTGAATTGTTACAGATTGTGTGCTGCTATGTATTTTTCAGACCTGAATGATGTCAGAGTAGCCTCTCTTCACCGATAGGCCTATAGAGAATGATCTGGAGAGTTATGTGAAATCAGTTTAACTTTATCGCAGACCCTCAAGTATGCACATTATAACATTTTAAAAAAGGAAAATATATTCTTCATTTGCCTCAATTTGTTTAAATATCAGTTCAGGCTTGAGAAAAGAATCAGTTATGACTCCAGGTTTAAGGATGGAGAAATAGAGGAGTTGCTGGTAATTTAGCATGTGAGGAGAGTGAATGGGTTAGAGCTGATTTAAAATCGGTAAAGAGAGCAGGGACAGATGGTTTCAGCCTCACATTTTATGTGTTTTTAAAGGGAAAAAATGTTCTATATCTTCACAAGACATTTTTATTCTCTTTTCAAAATGCAGAGCTACTTCTTACAATAATGATGCATATTCCAGAACAGCAGAGTCATATTAGTTCTTTAGAAATGAAATTAGTTATTTATCTGTGGGAGAAATTCAGGTCCCCCAGCAACAAGTCAAACTTTCCCCGGGGCCACGTTGATGTTCTTCAAAACAAACTCAAAGTACGTGAAGGGCATTTCACTTTTGTGACAATTGAAATCAAACTTCACTTTTAGAGTGGTCAGCAAGAACCAGGGTTAGGAAGTGCTCTCTTTCTCCCTTTCTTGTAGATGTGATGAGAGTGTCTTTTGAAGATTTACTTGGAAATGTATGAATCTCTTCTCATGGGGTCACTTTGATCACAAACTGTAAGGTCCTGAGCTGCCATAGAGAGCCCTGGTTCTACTAGAGACTTGCCCAAACACCAAATCTCACTTCCCTATCTACAATTTGTATTCTATTTTATTATGTCACTCTATTTCCAAAGACTGAATCCTTATGTTTTTGAGCAGTGTCAAAAATGAGGGCTTTTGTTATCTTATAGTTCGTGTTAAGAGGATTCATTTGGCAGTGTTCAACTCTTAAACCAAATTAGTGCAATTTATTTCAACGCACCAATTTCATGGTTCGTGAATTCGTTGTTATTATTGCTGACTTTCATTCTAATTTTCCTTTGAAATTGAACAGTAAGTAATCTCTAACAAAAACTGTGTAGTAACTAAAAGCCCAGTAGGGTGAAGGTAGAAGTGTATATACTTAGACAAAATAGACAGTGAATTGATAAAGAAGGTTTTTAATTAGAACAAAATGAAACACTTTTGCAAATGAAAAGGTAATTCAAATTAATTAGCAGCACAGAGCCAGTTACTTATGGTAGAAAATTGGCTAATCTTCTGATGGGAATTTTTGCATAGAGACTGAGGGAAATAATTTTGAAACTGTTTCCAGGCTATTTGTAATATTATCTTCAAAAAAGACATTCTTCACACTAAACAATTTTCCCTACTTCAGTAGCAACTATTTTGAACCAAAATGCTCACATAAATGTCATTAATGTTAATTACAACTATATATTATTCTGCAATTGATATTTTGCAGTTTTATTATTCTTATGTATAATTTTTTTCATGGTTGGCATCAGTTATTCTGCCTCAACTTTTCTGTGGGTTTGATGGGTTTCCAAAATATATGTTATGATAAATTGACAAAGGAAAAATAAGAAAACCCTTTTATATAAAATAGAATTTTACAAAATAAATTTAATTATAAAAGTAACTTGAAAAATATTTAAGGAATTGAAAATATTCATTTTAACTGACAATTGTATCTAAAATGTATGTTTTTAAAAACATTTGATATTTTAGTGGTGTTCTTGAAAACAATACTTTCATATTAAACGCTCCTGTCTGGTCCTTATTTTCTCCTGATTGAGTCCAAATTTCCTCAACTATTTCTTTAACACCATTCACTACTCAACTCTCATCTCTCCGCTTGTTAAGGCCTCTGGCATTTCCATCATTAAAAAGTCAAAGTGATGCTTAGGCATCTCACATTGAGTGACTGGTCCCAATATTCATTTATGCCAACCAACCTTATTTTCTTAAATGTTTGTCTTCCCTTAATTTCCAGTACATTTCTTCAATGGCTTTCCATTTGTCTCTGAATAAACCTCTTCAGTTTCTTTTGTTTGCTTCTTTCTATCTATTCATTCCTTAGTGCTGAACTCCTAAGTTCTAAATTTCAATTCTCACATTATGTATTTTACCTGGACAATCTTGTCTACCCTGGTGATTTCAAATATAGCCTATACATAAAAAAAAATTCAAGTCAGTATTATGGGCTCCAGAGAGCTATTTTCTGATTGTATACTCAAACATTTCACATGCAAATGCTACTTAATATGTCTCAACCTTAACATGCTAAAAAAGTAAAATGGCTTCTTTCACTCAAATCTGCTTCTCCTCCTTGTTCCTTATCATTGTCAGTAGAGCTGTCATGCTCTTAGCCCGCTTCCCAGCCTTCCCTGTCTCACTGCGACATCATCGTCCACCAAGCTGCTAGAGCCAGGAATGATGACAGCATCTCTTCTCTTCTTTCCTCAGTTCAGCTAACCAATAAGAACTACTTTGAGAAAATAATCTAAATATTTCTATTTCTCCCCATTGTCATGACTACCAATTGTTTAAGGGTCTAGAACTTAGAACCAATTGAAACAGAAGATATAGGAGAGAATCACATGGAGATCAAAATACCTTTACTATAGCTGAAGCTGATTGAAAATCTTGGCGTAGATATGGAGTAAATATTGATGTCTCCACAATCTCCTCCAAATTTATACTATGGCATAAACAAGTTAAATGTAGGTCTCTTCCTCACCATCTATCTTAGGTCTCTTTCTCATATTTTCCTCCAATCTCTACTGCTGGGAAGGCAAGGGACATGGAGGGGGAGAGATCACCCCAAGTAGGCACAGGTAACTTTCTACAATATCTCAACTACTTTTTCACAAGGGCAGCAAATACATTTTTTGTTCAGTATGACATTTACAGTATCCTAAACAATGCTAGTGTGCATGTATACCTGATAAATATATGTTGAATAAATTTAAAAAGAACATAGAAAATTTTCCCTGGACTTGACTATTTGCTGATCTTGGTGTTCTGATTATATTTCTTATACATTTATTAAAATATTTTTATCACTATATAAATTGCATATATATTTTTACATTTCCATTTTCCCAACTAACATATAAAGGCAGTACATGAATTACAGGTTAGTTCATCTTATTGTCCTGGAAGCCTAGCTCAGGTTCTGGCATTTATTCCTGCTTTTATCACTTCTTCATCCAAAAAACATTTATTATCTGTTTGTTATGCTCCAGGCACTGCTTTAGGCACTAAAATTCAAAAATCATTAAAAAACAACCTCTGCTTTTGGCAAGTATCTTAGTCCATTTGTGCTGCTATAACAGAACATTATAGACTGAATAATATGTAAAAACTAGAAATGTGTTTCTCACAGTTCTGGAGGCTGGAAAATTCAAGATCAAGGCACCATCAGGTTTGGTGTCTGGTGAGGGTGTGGTCTCCACTTCCAAGATGGCACCTTGAACTTGCATCAGGGAAGAGGGAAGGAGCACTGTGTCTTCACATGGCAGAAGGCAGAGGGCAAAAAAGGACTAACCTCCCTCCATCAGGCCCATTTATAATGGCATCGATCCATTCACGAGGGTGGAACCCTCGTAACATAAACACTTCCCCCAAAAACCCATTTTCCAATACCGTTGCTTTGGGGATTAAGTTTCCAACACAAAAATTTGGGGGAACACGTTTAGATCATAGAGTTTCATGCTTGTCCCCCAAATTTATATTCTTCTCACATGAAAAATCCATTCATTCCATTTCAGTATTCCCAAAAGTCTTAACTTGTTCCAACATCAACCCAAAAGTCTAAGTCCAAACTCACATCTAAATACGAGGGTGAGATTCAAGGTACAATCCACCCTGAGGCAAATTGCTCTCCAGCTGTGAGTCTGTGAAATCAAACTAGTTATGTACTTCCAAAATGTAATAGTGAGATGGGAAAGGGGTAGACAATTTTATTCCAAAAGGGAGCAATAGTAAAGAAAAAAGGGGTAACAGGTACCAAGTAAGCCCAAAGCCTAACAGGAAAAAGAAGATTAAATCTTAAGGCCAGAGAATAATCTTATCTTCATGTCCTGCCTTCTGGACATGCTGGGATGTGGGGAGGTTGAGGTTCCCAGGCCCCAGAAAGCTCCATCCCTATGGCTTGGTTGGACATAGCCCACGTATCAGCTCTTATACCTTGAAGTCACATGCCTGCAGCTTTCCCAGGCTGGTACAGCATGCCAGGGACTCTACAGTTTTGGGATCTCAAGGGTAGTCCTGCTCCACAGGTCCACTAAACATTGTCTTAGTGCAGTCTTTCTGCAGTGTCTCTTCCTCTGTGGCAGGTCTCTGCTTGGAACTCTGAGGCTCTCTATAGCATCCTTTGAAATATTCGTGCAGAAAGCCATACCTCCACAGTTTGTGCACTTTGTGTGCCTGCAGAATTAGAACTGTCTGGATGCTGCCAAGGTTTCTAGTTTGTGCCCTTTGGAGTGACAGCCTGAGCTGTACTGGTCCTGCTTGAATCACAGCTTGGTGCCTGAGGAGAGCTGTGCTGCAATGTAGGGAACAGAGACTTGAGGTGGCCATGGGCAGTGAGCTCAAAGGACCCATGGGTACCCTAGGCCCCTCCTATGAAACTGTTCTGCCCTCAAGGCCCTAGATATCCGCAATGCTTTTGGGGTCAATTTCTCACTGTCTTGATGAGTAGCACTGGCTTCCTTCTGTCCACACTAATCTCCTTAATAAATGGTCATTGGGCCACACCCTTGGTTTTCTCTCCTAAGCATAGTTTTTAATTCTCCACAAAGCCAGGCTGAGAATTTTCCAGTTTTCATACTGTTTCTCTTTTAATTATAAATTCTGTCTTTGAATCATTCTCTGTTCTCACATTTTACTATAAGCAGTAAACACTGCTGCTTAGAGATTTCTCTTTTTAAATATTCTAGCTCATTGCTCTTAAGTTCTGCCTTCCACAAAGTTGTGGGACATTGACATTGTTCAGCCAACTTCTTTTTCATTTTGTATCAAGGCTAGCCTTTCTCCCAGTTTTCAATAAGATATTCCTTATTTCTGTCTAACACCTCATTAGAGTATCCTTTACTTGTCATATTTCTACCAGCATTGTGTTCACAACAATGTAAGTAATCTCTAAGAAGACTGGGGCTGCAGCTTTCCTCTTCTGAGCTCTTACCAGAATCACTCTTACTGCTCTGTTCATGAAAACATAGGCTTTTTCCAGCATTCACTTCAAAAGAGTTCCAGCCTCTATCCATTATTTAGTCACTTCCACATTTTTAGGTATTTGTAACACCCCACTTCTCTGGTACTAATTTTTGTCTTTGCTGTAACAGAATACTATAGAGTAAGTTACAAAGAACAAAAATTTATTTCTCATTATTCTGGAGGCTTGAAAGTCCAAGATCAAGGTACCAGCATCTGGTGAGGACTGCAATCGACTTCCAAGATGATGCCTTGAATGCCATACCCACCAGAAGGGAGGTACACTGTGTGTCCTCACATGGCAGAAGGCAGAAGGGAACAGAGAGACAGACGCCTTCCATCAAGCCCTTTGATTACAGCATGAATACATAAGTGAGAGTGGAGCTTTCATGACCTGAATGCCTCCCCAAAGGCCCCACCTTCCAACACTGTTGCAGTGGGATTAATTTTCTAACATATGAATTTTGAGGGACACATTCAGACCATAGCAGCAAAGCTGTAGACTAATTGAAGAATTAGTCTGTAGGCATATAACTACAATAAAATGTTCTGAGAAAAGGTTGTGTATGACACTGCAATATAGGAAGTGTGTTGAATTTGTGCTTGTTGAGTAAAAAAGTAAATCATATTTGCTAAATATTTTGTCTTCATTATCAACTGATCTGTATAAACAATAAAAGTATGTATTATCTTCATTGTACCTATGAAAATATATTGAGTAATTGCATGCTAATCTTTAGATTTACTAATTCTAACTTCTGCCCAAGTTTAAGCACTACAATTCTGATATCTAACTCTTTTACCTTAATTATTTGAAATGAAATTAACAATTAACATCTGTTTTATGTGGTTATACTGTCCTCTCCACAGCCGTAATTTTACTTAAAAACATAAACCATATCTTGGCAGAAAAAGCTATTGCATTGAACATATTATGGGTTTAAGACATTGTACTTAATTTCAGTTTGTAGAATTATTTACAATCCAAAATGTCTTTAAACAAGGTATGTTAGTGTCCTTCCCAATTTGAGATTCTGTGATTCTAAGATACACAAAGAAACTTTTACTCTAGCTTGAGGATAGTGGAAATTAGTGCACAGAATTTTTTCAGTATTTCAAAAAAAATTATAATTTCAACTTTTGTTTTAGATGCAGAGGGTACATGTGCACATTTGTTACATGGGTATATTGTGTGATGCTAGGGTTTGGGGTATGGATGATCCTGTCGTCCAGGTGATGAACATTATACCCAAGCGGTAGTTTTTCATCCCATGTCCCCCTCCCTCCTTGCCCGTTAGTCCTCCCCAGTGCCTTTGTTTCCATTTCTATGACCATGTATACTCAGCATTTAGCTCCCACTTATATTTCTCAGTTTTTACAATCATTTTGCCTTCTTGGCACTGGCTTCTTCTGGGTTGAAATAAAGGCCACTCATTCAACATGATCCTATCAAAGGTATACACATTATGCCTTTTCCTTATGATCTCCCAGCTGTAGAAAGAAACGTGGACTCTGTATAGTGAATGTTGCTAACACTACACTCTAAATGCTCTTTCAGTGAGGCTGTGGTCACCTCTTTTGAGCTGTCTCTGGAGAAGAGTGACAGCATTGATACTAAACTGGATCTGTAGAATGTTGCTAACACTACACTCTAAATGCTCTTTCAGTGAGGCTGTGGTCACCTCTTTTGAGCTGTCTCTGGAGAAGAGTGACAGCATTGATACTAAACTGGATCTGTGGAAGTGTTATTTCCACTGGTGATTGCACAGGCAGTTTTGAACCTGCTTTTGGACAACAGAGGATAGGGAAGAGGCTTGGAGGCCTATTTGACATTATAGGGGATGAGCCTAAAACTCTATTGGGCATTGCTGCTGCTGGGAATAATGGTTTCTGGTCATCAGAAGCCAGTGGGACCCAGTGGTATTGGTATTCATCACCCACAAAAAGAGCCTGTCACTTGTTAATACTCTGGGTCTGGGCTGGGCAATTTCAGAGTTGTTCCTCTCTATCTCCTGTGACACAGAACTACAAAACTATCCATATTTGGAAATGTTATTAAATCATCTAACTTAGAGTGAGGGTTAGTTATGAAGCACTGGGACCATCAGTCATCTTCCTTTTTCACCATGTCTAACCATCATTTTATATTTGCATCCAGTAGCTGGCCTTATAAATCTTAATTAAAGGCTTTCTCAGATCCTGAATTTAAGCTGTCACCCATTATAGCTTCGTTGAAATGTCCATGTCCATTAAAACCTTATCAAAATGCAGCATCTATTACCTTTGAAGCTCATGTTGTATTCATCTCTGCAAGCTTTGTTAATGCAGGGAAGGTGCATATATGCTGGCAACATAACGTTCCCTGACAGGTGCTGTTAAGCAGCAACGGCTGGCTTTACTCTCTCCACAGCCTTTGTTGACTCTTATAAAATCCTGGAACTATGGTTTGCTACATACAGAATGTGTAGAAGGATAGGGCAAACAAAATTAAACCGTTGATTCTTATTCCATGTCATGAAAGGGTAAAATAATCATGTTTTTTTCTCAGATCATTGGCATTTTAAAGCAGGCTAAAATAATGTCAACCTGTTTGCATGATCCAATCAAGAAAAATGCATACCTAAATTCATGAACAAAAAAATGTGTTGATTCTAAATTGTGATTCTGGTATTTCCTTGGAGAAGCGGATGTAACTTAAAACCAATATGCCTATCTTGGCTTTACTGAATGGTGCTTTAGGCATTTGCTTTCTATAACTGGATTGACTAGGAAATGAACTTGAGAAGGTGAGAATTTTAGATGAAGATCTAAAAGTATGACTAAGTGAGAGATTTAAAAGTAGAGAGCTGAAAATTATGTAAAATAAACCTTCATAATGTCACAGCATCACATATTATCACCGTAGTGACACCAATAAAAAATATCCTCAAGTTCTTTAGTCATGGGGAATAAAAGAGTGAAATAGTGTAGCATGCTACAGCACTACAATTTGATACTATTAAGATTTCACAGTTGCCGTCAGCCAGGTCACAGTAAGGGTTAAAACACTTATCAGTTGTGACACTCTGTCTTGATAACCTTATTAATCCTTCAGAGGCACTAGAGGAAACAGCTAACAACTAAGAACAAGTTATAACGAATACGGATCTGTTACATCCACTCATAATCCCTTCTCAATTATTCAAAGTTCTGTTTCCACTAAAATCTTTCAGATCCTCTTGTGTATCATTCATCTGTAAGAATGTTGGCGGTATTTCTGTATATTCCAAGGGGACAGCTGGTTAATATGAATCTCTTCTTTTTTTCCTTTCCCCAACTAGAATCAGAAGGCCTTTCAGGTCAGGACTTTCTCGTTCACTTGTTCAACCTACATTACTACCAGCTGGCAATGTACTCTGTATAGACGAATTGGAAAATGCATTTAATAATAAGGGTGGAAATATTTCTGAGGACACATTTTCTAAGTGAGGGAACGAATAAGACTTTTTTTTGCTCTCACTCTTTGGAAAGACTATGATCATGAGGCTAAAATATGCATTACCTAATCTAATATGTCTATCTCTTAGCAATGTTTTTTAACAGAAAGCCACCATATATCTCTGTAATTATGTTGTTAGAGTACGTAGAAAAGACCCAAATTATATTATTTCTTTTAAATCTTAGAGATATTATTACATATTAATCATTTTTTCTTTATGGTCTCCAAGACATTTTTTAGGGGGGTCTACATAATGTTAGGTGAGAAGTTTTATACAGGGGCAGTAAACACAATGTATCACACCATCTTTAAGAGTGAAGCTACATGAGGTTTTTTCCAAAAGTAAAGACCGCCATTTGTTTGTTTGCTCATTTATTCAGCAAGCATTCATTTTCGACTCTGGAATGTAGCAGTGAATAAAAGTACTTCTGCAAAATAAAATACATACAATGTAAATTTTGTTAATTTCTGGGGAGAAATATAAAGCCAGGTAAGGGATATAGGAAGCTTCATATAGAGGGGCTGTAATTTTAAACAGGGTGAGCAAAGAAGGCTTTACTGAGAAGGTGACATTTTATTCAAGACCTGAAGAGCTTAGGATTCAGTCCTCTGGCGGGGATGAGCATCCCATGCAGTAAAACAGCAAGTAATCAGAGGTAGGAATTAGTCAACAACCAGCCAAGAGGCCAGTGTAGCTGGAGCTGAGCAAGACAGGGGAGAGCAGACCAAGGAGAGGTTAAAGAGGAGGCCCATTGTATAAAGGAGGCCCATTGTATAAAGCTGTCCTGGCCATTTCAAGAACTTTTTGATTTTTTTTCTCCAAATGAGGTGGAAAGCCCCAGAAGGATTTTGAACATTGGTTATATAGGCTGAATGAACTTAGACTAACTAAACACTGTTGCTTACATAGAATTTAGAATAACTAAACACAGTGGCTTATTAAATAAATCATGGTTAGTAAAGAAAGAATGTATGTTTAGACTAATATTCTAAATTCTTTGAAGTGATGCTTTATAATAAACTTCTTGGCATTACTGTCAGAAATAGATTATATAAAATCTCATATTTTATGCAAACCTTAGGTGCAATAAAATTTTAAAAGATTATCATATTCAGATAATTTTATAATATTGATGTTTCTTTTAACAGTCATGGTGTAGATCAAAATATAGAGGATCCTAATGGAATGAGACAGGCTGTATCTCTGATGCAAGTGATCCTTACAGTCTCAGGTAGAGGCACATTTTCTTTCCTGGGTGGCTACATGCATAGTGGCACCAACAGCCCCCTGTAGAAAGGATCACTCATGATTTGATAAGCACAGCTGAAAAGTGTCAGCAGTCACCAAACAAGAAGTTTTCCCTTTTGGAGGAAAGATATTTGGAATCATAGGAATCTCTGGTTTTCTTACTCACTGATTCTGTGACAATGCAGTTTCAGTAACATAATGTAAGTGATGCTTTCTACACAGTGCTGATGCTATTAACCATACAGTAGATTTCAGTGTATTTTTTCTCATTCCGACCACTTTACCTTTAGCTTTAATATTCTGTTAGAGCATCATAATATTTATGTCTAGAAGGAACCATAAAGGTCTTCTACTCTAACAGTTCATCTGCAGCTTACCTACCAGCTAAGTACAAATTGTAGCTTTGTCAGATTTGAACAACCAGAGAGTGAGATCTTAACTATTGTCATGATGTTGTCAATATCACTTTTGGAAAACTGAGACAGTATACTATAGCATTAACTTTTCATTACTTAGGCCAAAGTCCATTCTGGGGCCAGTTAGGAAAAAATAATAATATCTTTTAGACATAACAGCCTTACAAATGTTGAAGACATCTCAGATGTTTGCTGACTTTTCTGGCAATCATCTTCTGCTCCTTTAGCTAATCTTTGTATAACATGACTTTGATTCTCTTCATCTTTTTGGTGACTCTCCTTTGAATGTACTCCAGTTTACCTCTCTTCTTGAAGTGTGTGGCTTAGATGTGGTTTGATATAGAGGCATAATTGAATGGAATTATTATTTCCCTTGATCTGGACAAAATATTCTATTAATGTAGCCAAGAATTGCATTAGCTTTTTTGGCAACCACTGTTCAGTGCTGATTTATATCAAGCTCCCTGTCAATTAATCCTCCAGGGACTTTTTTATTTATTCTCTTGCTAGGCTATGCCTTTGACATCTATATAAGTTTAGTTGCTGTTTGGAATAAAAAGACTACTTTTTTTTTTCCTAATTAAATTTCATCTTGCAAGTCCAGTGTTCCACTCATTGGGATATTTTGGGATCCTGATTTTATCCTCTATCAGGAATTAATAGCTTTAAGACTGAACTCAGATAGGCCAGTAATTTTCTAAAAAGGACTATTCTTTTGAAGATTGCCTTCTGAAAATATCAAGGAAATCTAAGAGACGTTTCATAATACAGGTTAAAAGAACAGATCTGGGCAGCAGCCACACCTCATTTCCAGCCCTAGCTCTGTCACTTTCCAGGTGAACTTATTCATTTGGTTGACAAACTGAACTCCTACTATGAAACACATTATCCTAGGCACTTAGGACTCATCAGTGAATGAGACAGACAAAAATACTTATCCTGGAGGAGCTTATACTCTAGCAGGAAAAGAAACCTTTGAAAAGAAATATATGCTCTACAATCCATAATTTTCTTAACTGGAAAAATAGGAATAAATGTATTACTTTATAATATATAGTTTGTTTATCAGGGTTCTCCAGAGAACAAAGAGAATGCATATGTTATAATAAATATATTTTTTATAAGGAATGAACTCATATCATTATAAAGGCTAAGTCCCAAGATCTGCAGGGTAGGTTGGCAAGCCAGAGACCCAGGAGAGCCAATGAAGTAATTCTAGCCTGGAAAATAGCAAGCTCAAGACGCAGCAAGAGCCAATGCTGTTTGAGTCCTAAGTCAGGAAAAAACCGATGTTCACATTTGAAGGTGGTCAAGCAGGAAGAATTCTCTATTACTCTGGGGGAGGGTAAGTCTTTTCGTTCTATTCAGATCTTCAAGGGATAGATGGGATTCACTCCCCTTATGGAGGGCCATCTGCTTTATGCAGTCAACTCATTCAACTTTGATACATAAAATTAACCATCACAAATAGTAATGAGGATGTTAGGAGTTACTGTACATAAAGGGCTTAGCATAGTGAGCTCTTAAGAAAAGATAGCTATTATTTGCATAAAGTATTTTTCAAACCCCTCTTCAGTATTAGGAATAGAATCAGAGCTCTCCAATACTGACACAGTAGTTTTGGCCCTTTCCTGGTGTGACACTCTGTCTGATATTTTGTCTTGGGAAGCAGTCGTACTTACATAGTGCATGATCAGCTAAGTTATTTCTCTGCTAATGCCTATTTCAAGGCTCTGTGAAAATATGCTCTCTGCCTCACATGTATGAGACAGAGGAATTACCTACAAGACACCATGCTACCATCTGGAGCAGCCTCTACTGATGAAATACTTGTGAAGGGTCTTTTATTATTTTTTGGCAGTGTTTCCTTTTTAAAGAAAACATTACAAAAACTGGAAAGGTTTTAGAAAAACTGAAAGGCAGATTTTTTTTATACCTCTCCTTTGAACTCACTGCAGGAGTAGTTCACTTTACTTACAGTGAGCTCAATAAGTAACTATCATTTCAGGGTATGCCTGACTCATAATACTGTCAAATAATTCATACGTGTAGAAATGACCGTTGTCTCATTTACTTGTTATGCCAACACTTGTCAACCTCAGCAACAGCTTTCAGCCCTGTTAAATGTGGTTTAAATGTGAGGGATCTAAAATGAAATTGAAGCACCCTGCATTTGATAGTAAATCAAATACTAATTTGATGTTGTACTCAAAGACAGCATATTTAGTAAGTCTTGAAAGTAAAAATGGCAGATTTTATGATTTGACTGTAGTGAGGGTTTTATTGGGATTCTGATTATCTTTTAAAGGTTGAGATCTAATGATTTTTAAAAATTACATTTGAGAAAAATATTTTGGAGTAAATTATATTGAACTGAATTAATGAATGATAAAAATAGTTTAAAGAAAATTACTTTCTAAAGAGAAGACAAATATTATCAAATCATGAACATTATATTTTGTTTTACTTTTTATTATAAAAAATTTCAACCACACTAAGGGTAGAAAAAATAACATTATACCCATATATCCATCACTTATATTAAAATGTATTATTATTTTATAATATTTGCCTCATCTCTTTTGAACTTCAATTTTAAACTCACTCTCCGTCAGTATTTTTAAAGTATTATTTTAATTTTTTTTTTTTTTGAGACAGAGTCTCACTCTCACTCTGTCGCCCAGACTGGCACCTGCCAGTGCAGTGGCACGATCTCAGCTCACTGCAACCTCTGCCTCCTGGGTACAAGTGATTCTCCTGCCTCAGGCTCCTGACTAGCTGGGATTACAGGTGCTTGCCACCAGGTCCAGCTAATTTTTGTATTTTTAGTGGAGACGGGGTTTCACCAAGTTAGGCTGTCTCAAAATCCTGACTTCAGGTAATTCATCTGCCTCGGACTCCCAAAGTGCTGGGATTACAGGGGTGAGCTTCTGTGCCCGGCCGAGGCATCATTTTAACTAGATATAAAATAAATCTTAACTTTTCCAAGTATAACGCTATAAGTGTGGAACATTTAAAAGTAGAAGAGATTTTACATTTTTTTTTTCTAGCATGTGGGAAAATTGATAGCTTCTTTCTGTATGTTTTAATGATGAGTGAAGAACTAGACTGCTTCTATGGTTTTCCCTGGAATTTTTAAAAATCACCTACCCATAAACTGACATTCTTTCTAAACACATGAATGTGATGAGTCTCAATAAGCAAAAGCAAAATGTACTGCTATTCTAGAAAGCATTTGGCAAAGAGACTCCAGGACAACTCTTTGTACAAAAGGGAAATGAGGACTGGCTGGCCGTGTAGTAAGTGGATATATGGCCTCTGGTGGGAGGCAATGTGGCAGTGTTAGGGCCACATGAATGAGGCATGAATTGTAGGTCTGATTTTTAGTAGTCACATGCCTATGGTCAAATCACAGCTGTTCTAAACCTTCAGTGTTTCCACATCTGTAACATGAATGCAATAATGCCTGCATTGCAAGCGTGTTGTGAAGATTAGCTACATAGGTAAAGCTTTGTTGTACGTACTCAATATTGGCATCTGGTTGTTGTTTTTTGAAACAATGTACTAGAAAGATTGTTCATGGTGTTTGAAATTATATGTAGGTGGTATAACAATCCTTCCTGCTCACCTACTTGCTGTGTGTCCCTGGGCATGTCCCGTAGTCTCACAGAACCTCAGTGTCTTTAGCTGGGAAATGAGTCTAATACTATTTATTCCATGATGGTTAGTTTAATGTGTCAATCTGACTAAGGGATGCTCACGTAACTGGTATACATTCCTCCTAGGTGTATCTTTGAGAGCATTTCTGAAAAGGATTAACATTGAATCAATAGGCTAAGTAAAGAAGATTGCTCTCATTAATGTGGTTCAATGTTAGTCAATCTGCTTAAATAGAACAAAAGTGCAGAAGGAGAGCGAAGTCTATCTTCTTGAGCTGAGACATCCAGATTCTCCCGCCCTTGGATAAGAGGTTCTTGTTATGGGGTCGTCGGACTCTGGGACTTATACCATTCCCTCCAACATGTAAGCCAATTCCCATGTATATATTTATGTATGTGTATATATGTATGTATGTGTGTATATATATATATATGTATGTGTATATGTATACACACATACACACACACACACATATGTATATATATATACTTATTGGTTCTGTTTCTCTGGAGAACCCTGACTAACCCATACTCCCACAGCATTGTTTTGGGGGGCAAGTAATAACGTTCGTGTCATGTAGTAGACTCATTATTGAAAATCTGTTTCTAGGAGTCTTGTTTTCTTGACCAATTTCGAGCTTTCAAGTTACTTTTGCAGTTTAATAATATATGGTTTAGTCTTCTTGATGTTTTTGCCAGTATTTGGATGAAGATGTAAAGGTCGAACATATCAAACTTGGCGATAGCTAAATTAGGTTCAGAAGTTCTCAGTAGGCTAGAACTACAGGTAAAAATGAACCAAACAATTTATATGGAAAAAAAATTGAACAATGTAGTAGTTTTATAAGTTCCTTGTGTGCCAATACTGTGAATGGCTATTCAATTTTTTAAGTTCTATTTTAGGCTAATTAATTCAGGTGCAAAGCGTAGATTCAGCAATATAAAGGTTGTTCTGTATTCAAATTGGTCAAGATGACAGCTAGAATGATGTGTCCTTTTTTTAAGCTAAATTCCACACTTTACAAAGGACATTGAAAAGCTAGGTAGGGGTCAGGTGCGGTGGCTCATGCCTACAATTCCAGCACTTTGGGATGCCCAGGAGAAAGGATTGCTTGAGCACAGGAGGCTGAACTGCAGTGAGCCATGATTGTGAAGTCTAGTCTGGGTGACAGAGCAACACCCTGTCTCAAAAAAAAAAAAAAAGCTAGGTAGGGTTTCTCAAGCTATGGAACATTTTGATCAGATAATTCTGTGTTGAGGGTGGCATGGGCAGTCTCCTGTGCATTTTTGGCACATTGCTGGCCTTTATCCATTAGATGCCACTAGAACTTCCATTTTCCCACCCAGAAAGCCACACATCCAGACATTGCCACACATCTCCTGGAAGGCAAAATTGCTCTGGTTGAGAACCCCTGTGCTGCAGGGTATACAAAGGAAAGTAAAAGGAAAGTAAAAGGCTGGGAAGGATAATCATGAAGAATAATAAGGGTAGGTGTGTCTCATTCCTAGAACTGTCCCAACTCAATAATTTTATTTTGTATTAAGTTTCTCTGTCTTCATCTGCCTTCCCATTAAATTAATCTTTTTGCAGTCAGGGATTGTGTTTCATTCTTTTTGTTTTTAGTGTGCAGAATAACTCCTAGTGTACTGTAGACTCTCAATGTTTTTATAAGATAAAGTAAACTAAACTGAAGAAAAAAACGACCTGATGTGGGCAGCTACTAAGCAGACATTTTCTGATTGTACTTGAAGAGCTGCCAAAGGAAGATTGTATTGGATTACTCAATGAAAGAAAGAATGCTTCTTCAGAGGGCAGAGCTAATAGTAATGAATAAAAGTTATGGAGGCATAGATTTCACCTTATTTTAAGGTCAAATTTTAATATGATATTTATACTTATTTAGCACCAATAATTCTTGAAATCAACTTGATTAGCATTGAAATGAGTGTATTTTATAATAGAATTGTAAATAAAATAGTCTCTTTAACAAAATGGGGATTAGGGGTACTGATCCTCTACACTGTCGAAAATCCACATAGAACTTTTGACTCCCCACAAACTTTACTAATAGACCATGTTGCCCAAAAGCCTTACCAATTACACAAAAAAATCAATTAACACATATTTTGCAATTTATATGTATTATATAGTATATTCTTACCATAAAGAAAGCTAGAGAAAAGAAAATGTTATGGAGAAAATCATAAGAGGAAATATATTGTAGTACTGTGTTGTATTTATTGATACCACAAGTTTAGTCATTTGTTTACAAGATGAATCTCTGAAATGGCGGGTAACTGCAGCTGCAAACCTCAGTCTATGGTGCATATCAAGCAATTCAGCTTTTTTGGCAATGCCATGACTTCTCTGCTTCTCGGAAGCACTTCCAGCATCACTAGTGGCACTTCATACGTGTTCCATGTTGTTATGCAAGGTTGAAAGTATTGCACTAAACAAAATGAAAAATACATGAGAAACACAAGCGATCACTTTTTACTGCAATTTATTAGAGGAATGAACTGCTCGTGCAGAAATGATTAGTGTCACAAAGTATTTTAAATGGATACTTGCAACACTTGAGCTCACTGCAAGAACAACAGGAAGTGGCTATGAATTGATTACTGTTGTACAGTATGTACTACAGTTAATTTTATGCAGTCATGATTTAATACTGCATCTTTACATTTGTTTACATTTCTCTCCACTGTGAATGGTGCCATGTACAGTTTGTGTTTGGGTGCATGTTTCAGTAAATTTTAACTTTGTATAGTGGATTTGTGGGTATTTTATGATAGTAGATGATAAAACAGAGTAATATCTACATAGATTTTGTGCATTAATGCATACTTACCTTTTTCTTTTTTGATATTCCTAGGCTAGGTGTTTTGTGTGCAACATTTTTCAAATTGTTGTAAATCTCCAAAAAATTTATATATTTTTATATTATATAAAATGTATTATATATCATATGAAATATATTTATATTTATATATATTAAATTTATATATATATTTATTGAAAAAAACTCATGTGCAAGTGGACCCACATAGTTCAAAATCAAGTTGCTCAAGAATCAATTGTACAATACTATCAGAATTCTGAGGTATATTACATACATTTGTAGGATATAAAAATATTGATCAAATACAAAATTATTGATTTTCCCTACTTAAAAATCTATATTTATACTCATGCAACTATTAAATAATTGACAATATGGCAAGTACTCAGAGGCATAAGAAAGAAATAAACTAAAAAGAGAAAGGACAGAAAAGAATATCTCCTATATATATATATTTGGTAACTTATTAAAAATGAGTAGTGAAAATGATACTGATGGAAAATATTTATCAAGTGCTTATTGTATTGTAGTCATTGTGTTGTGCTTTAAATATAGCCTCATTTAATCCCTACAACACCTCAATGAAATAAGTGCTTTTATTTTCTCCATTTACATTATGAAGAAAAAAATTTGCAATTACAAAGAGATAAGCATTTCAAAAGAAACTAATAGAACTTATAAATAAACTGTGTATTGCTTTCAGAATTGTACCTTCAGAAGGAATATACTGAATTTTATATTTCTTTTAATATTTCAATAATATCAGTCTTGTGAACATTTTTGGATTGCATTCAGGGTCATTTTTTCAGTTCAATATTTGCTCTGTGCACCTGAATACGTAACTAACCAAACTATTAGGCATGTGACTCATCGATAGAGAATTTCATCCTTTGGTTCCTATATGGTTCATAGAAACACATTTCCGCTCTCTTTTATCTGACAAGGACTTCCATTTTATTGTCAGTATGAGGACAAATTCGAAATACACATGAAGTTTCCCAAAACATCTTAAAAATAGTACAGAGACTTGTATCTATGAGATTATTTTCAAATTATATTCAACATTCAGTTAAAATTTTCCTTAACATTCTTACCTGTGGCCAGACCTTAAAACTAAAGTATCTTGAGGTGTGGGGAGTATCTCTGTACTGAGGAGTCCGCTCTGTGAGAGTGCTGGGAGACACTCCCTGGAGCAAACACTAATGCAATGGAGGCTTTTTGTTTGTTTGTTTTACTTGGAGAAGAGTAGCCTGAGAAAGACAATAGTGTTCCAGCCTGGAAAGCCATATATTAATTAGTGATATTTCCCATTAAATTAAGGAAAGGACAAGAGGGTTAAATTCAAGCAGGATGGTTTAGGTTGCAATTTTGAAGATGATAGGGCATCTTCACTGTAAAGCCTAGGAGAGGTTAGAATATGTTACCGAGGGAATTTGAGTGTGACAAAGTTACTTTTCTTTCATATGACAATCTATTGGCATTTATTTCTAATTACCATTGTCTCTTTGCTACTGAAGTTATTTTTGAATGAAAAGAATTCATTCATGCCATATCTCTTCCACATAGAATTTTTAGATATAAAAATTAATTAAAAATTTATAGCATTTAACCAGGGGTGAATGAAACTCAATTCTGCAATATTTATTCATATAAAGACCAAGTTCCTAATTATCTAGGGAAGTCAGAGAAAGCCTAAAGAGACCCACATGGGTATTATAGATTTATTTTAGGAACTTAGGTGTCTGCCTTTTCTCTCCATGTTTTAAGTAGGGTTGTCAGATTTAGTAAATATAAATACAGGATGCCCAGTTAAATATGAATTTCAGATAAGCAATGAATAATATTTTAGTATAAATCTGTCCCCAAGACTATATTCTTATGATAAAAATGTTATTTATCGTTTACCTAAAATTCAAATTAACTGGGAATCCTGTATTTTATCTGGCAACATTAGTTATAAGGGGAGCATATAAGTGGATTAATCCTGAAGCTAATGAAGCTTAAGTTTTCAGGGGTCTTCACTGGCAGGCTTTTGTTTAAATCTAATGTTGTCTTTGTAATTTTCCAGCCTTTTCTTTAGAGCCTTCTTCCCAATTATATAAACCTGAGGCTCCACGAAATTTAGATATGACCCTGCAGGGGAAGTAATATAAGGAGACAGTTGACAAGGTGACAGAAGAAGTAAATTTAGCAGGCTCGAGGAGATTGTTGATGCCCTTGTCACATTCAGAAATTATTTTCCAGGAGATAATTAAATAATCACTGGGCCTTGAGGCATCTTTGTAGTTGAAACTTGACTGTCACCGTATAGGGAAGAGACAGGAATAAGTTTTCCACTTTGTTGCTATAGCCTAAGAGTGAAAAATTCAATGCTCTGAGAAAGGCAGTAAAATTTCTTTTTCCATGGATACAATCAGCAAATGAAGACTCAATAATTTTGTTTCTACTTACCAAATTCAACTCTTCAGATCTCATAGACTTTAAATGCCTAAAGGAAGTTATAAAATAAAAGATGAGAATGGCAAAGAAGTGTCCTCCAGAAAAGCAGATCTGGCTTTATTCTAAGGCTCATTCACAAAAAGGCAAAGCTAAATGTTTGTCTCCCTCCTTGATGCAGTGCCCTGCTTTGTGTACTAAACCACAGAACTGACTCAGCTCCCATGCATTTAATAAAGACTATTAAGGGTGATAATCCTCTTTTTAATCACTCAAGACGCTGCCTGATTCTTAGAGCCCGCAGTTTTGGGAGTGCTATTGATGGGAGTGCTATTGAAGTGCTATTGATTAGGTTTTCAGGTTAAATCTTTTGTGGCTTCAAGAAGCACAAAAACGGTGTAAAGAAGTTCCACCTAAGTGCCTGATATGGATTAAGGGAACTTTTCTTCATTCAAGAAATTAATTCAGCAAATATTTGCTGTGTGTTTCCTAAGTGCCAGACACTGTGCTGGGAATGGGATTGCTTTGGGTTTTCAGTACTTAACTGGGAATTAATTGATGGAAGGAGCAAATGCTTTTTTTTTTTTCTTTTTTTTTTATTATACTTTAAGTTTTAGGGTCATGTGCATGTGCACAACGTGCAGGTTTGTTACATATATATACATGTGCCACGTTGGTGTGCTGCACCCATTAACTCGTCATTTAACATTAGGTATATCTCCTAATGCTATCCCTCCCCCCTCTCCCCACCCCAGAACAAGCCCCGGTGTGTGATGTTCCCCTTCCTGTGTCCATGTGTTCTCATTGTTCAATTCCCACCTGTGAGTGAGAACATGCGGTGTTTGGTTTTTTGTCCTTGCGATAGTTTGCTGAGAATGATGGTTTCCAGCTTCATCCATGTCCCTACAAAGGATATGAACTCATCATTTTTTATGACTGCATAGTATTCCATGGTGTATATGTGCCACATTTTCTTAATCCAGTCTATCGTTGTTGGACATTTGGGTTGGTTCCAAGTCTTTGCTATGGTGAATAGTGCTGCAATGAACATACATGTGCATATGTCTTTATAGCAGCGTGATTTATAATCCTTTGTGTATATACCCAGTAATGGGATGGCTGGGTCAAATGGTATTTCTAGTTCTAGATCCCTGAGGAATCGCCACACCAACTTCCACAATGGTTGAACTAGTTTACAGTCCCACCAACAGTGTAAAAGTGTTCGTATTTCTCCACATCCTCTCCAGCACCTGTTGTTTCCTGACTTTTTAATGATTGCCATTCTAACTGGTGTGAGATGGTATCTCATTGTGGTTTTGATTTGTATTTCTCTGATGGCCAGTGACGATGAGCATTTTTTCATGTGTCTTTTGGCTGCATAAATGTCTTCTTTTGAGAAGTGTCTGTTCATATCCTTTGCCCACTTTTTGATGGGGTTGTTTTTTTCTTGTAAATTTGTTGGAGTTCATTGTAGATTCTGGATATTAGCCCTTTGTCAGATGAGTAGATTGCCAAAATTTTCTCCAATTCTGTAGGTTACCTGTTCACTCTGATGGTAGTTTCTTTTGCTGTGCAGAAGCTCTTTAGTTTAATTAGATCCCATTTGTCAATTTTGGCTTTTGTTGCCATTGCTTTTGGTGTTTTAGACATGAAGTCCTTGCCCGTGCCTGTGTCCTGAATGGTAATGCCTAGGTTTTCTTCTAGGGTTTTTATGGTTTTAGGTCTAACATTTAAGTCTTTAATCCATCTTGAATTAATTTTAGTATAAGGTGTAAGGAAAGGATCCAGTTTCAGCTTTCTACATATGGCTAGCCAGTTTTCCCAGCATCATTTATTAAATAGGGAATCCTTTCCCCATTTCTTGTTTTTGTCAGGTTTGTCAAAGATCAGATAGGTGTAGATATGTGGCATTATTTCTGATTCATTGATTTTTTGAAGGGTTTTTTGTGTCTCTATTTCCTTCAGTTCTGCTCTGATCTTAGTTATTTCTTGCCTTCTGCTAGCTTTTGAATGTGTTTGCTCTTGTTTTTCTAGTTCTTTTAATTGTGATGTTAGGGTGTCAATTTTAGATCTTTCCTGCTTTCTCTTGTGGGCATTTAGTGCTATAAATTTCCCTCTACACACTGCCTTGAATGTGTCCTAGAGATTCTGGTATGTTGTGCCTTTGTTCTCATTGGTTTCAAAGAACATCTTTATTTCTGCCTTTATTTCGTTCTGTACCCAGTAGTCATTCAGGAGCAGGTTGTTCAGTTTCCATGTAGTTGATCCGTTTTGAGTGAGTTTCTTAATCCTGAGTTCTAGTTTGATTGCACTGTGGTCTGAGAGACAATTTGTTATAATTTCTGTTGTTTTACATTTGCTGAGGAGTGCTTTACTTCCAACTGTGTCGTCAATTTTGGAATAGGTGTGGTGTGGTGCTGACAGGAATGTATATTCTGTTGATTTGGGGTGGAGAGTTCTGTAGATGTCTATTAGGTCTGCTTGGTGCAGAGCTGAGTTCAATTCCTGGATATCCTTGTTAACTTTCTGTCTCATTGATCTGTCTAATGTTGACAGTGGGGTGTTAAAGTCTCCCATTATTATTGTATGGGAGTCTAAGTCTCTTTGTAGGTCTCTAAGGACTTGCTTTATGAATCTGGGTGGGAGCAAATGCTTTTAAAGCGCAGAGCTGTTTAGACTCCAGAAATGAGCAATACATATTTGGCATAATACAGCCTGCCATATGCTATACATAGTATGATACTGGATAATTGTTCTGAATTTTTTACACCTTTGTACCATTGACAAGCCTTCCACTAGTGTATATGAAATATACGCCCCTGCCCAATGGATGTTAGGCTTGATCACATGACTTCTCTTGGCCCCTGGAATGTCAGTGTGCATGATGTAGAAGAGGTTCAAAATGTGTTTGTGTGGTTTGGCTTATCTTCTAGTACTACTGTGACCCACCATGGAAAGAACATGCACCTGATAGTCACCGGTCATAAATGACAAACACAGTAAAAGGAAAAAAATCAGTGGTTGTGGTTGTAAGCCATTAATATTTGGGTTTTTTTTTCATGCAGCATTATGATGGTAATAGCAGATTAACATAGACAGTAAGATAATCATACAAATAAATGTAAGTTAAGATAAATTGAGATGTGTTTATGGATGCAAAATGCAATATGATTTTCAGTGGTGGGAAAGCATACATTTGATATGGGGAAATATTTGGGAAAAGCCAAGTTTGAGGTAAGCATTGAACAACTGCAACAGGCAGAAAATGTCATGGGAATTAATGAATACTTCAAGTAATCTGAAGCTTTGTAGGTGGTGCAGAATTGGTTCATCTTTCAGAAGCCTTTCTATGTTGGGAAACTGAATATGGTATTGACTTCCAAAGGGGGCATTAAAGTGTACCTGAGTGTGTTGACTCAGTCCAGTGCCCTCTGGACTTTCTGAAACCATCCCAGAGTCTTTCTAAAATCTTCTTCCCATCCGTGGAAGGGGACTGGTGGTAGATACCCTATGACCTGACGCCACTTGCTGATACTCTCCAGCATTCTGTAGTTAACCAATATAGCAGCCAAAGGCTTTCATCTGCTTCACCTGGAGAATCTTAGATTTTAGATTCTTTTAGATCCCTTTTAGATTTAACAATTATTTATTCCAAGCTTCTTATATGCAGTTTATTTTCTGTATATTTTCTCTCTTAATCTGCACAGAAACCTTCTGACATAGTGTTACCATCCCCATTTTACTTACAATAGATCTGAGGACCAGAGAGGTTAAAAGAAATGTTCAGGTCACACAACTACCTACTAAATGCCAAGGCCAGGACCCTGACTTGAACATTGGGCACCTGATCTACAATAGGAACCTGGTCTTATTAAAAATCTTTATGGGACTTTTCTAGAAGCAACTCCAAAGTATACAGGATGTTGTTGAGCACCTTTATATATAAAGTAATATTATGAAATCTAGGTTTATTTGGTAAACCTAACTTTTCTAGAGGAGGCTCCAGAAAGTTGCAGAGTAAGACTATCCAGAGCTAATCTGTGTTCACTGGCTTTACTTCAAGTTATTCTAGCCCACACACAGCTCTCAATTCACCTATGAAGTTATTGAAACTTGGCTTGAGATTTGAAACTTGGCTTTGAGATTCTCAAAGCATTTTTACAATTGGAGAGTAGAGAAAATTATTCAATGATTGACCTGATGAATCATTTTCTTCCCGGGGTTTTCAGTCTTCTCTTCTAGGAGTTTTATTCATTATATTCAAAAAGCTTTCACTCTTCTTTGCATCACAAATAATATCTTTCCCTATGCAGACTGTTATAAGCGTTATCTGTTAAAGCATACCTGGTAGAAACCTAAAACTGGAATTCAGTGCCTGGAAGCAGGGGGTCCTTTATAGATAGCTGAGGACTTTGAAATTAGTTTTTCCTTGTGATTCAACAGGTCTTAAATGTTGTCACCTTGATTTAATATTTATTGAGCTTCCACAAGGTGCTAAGCCTTCAAGATACTGAACAAATCCCATTTTTTTGATTAAGTTTTTACCTGATTTAATTTGTCTTATTTATATTTATTAAAGTCCCAGCAATGTTGTTACAGATGTACTCACAGATCTGTTTCACATGCAGCATGGTCAAATAACGAGGGAAAAAGGAAAACAAACACAGACTCAAAACAAATTATGAATGTTTTGTAGAAACAATAACTCATTCATTGATTTCATGAAACCTATGGCTTACCTTTTTCCTTGCACTGGTGAAATTATAGAGACTGACAATGCTTTGGTTTCCAATTTTTTTTAGAAGGTTAATAATGATATTTGAGACTATACCATCTTATTATTATGCTAATCAACAAAGCCACTCCAAGTCGTTTTTGAAAATAAACCTTCTTCATTACAAAAAATTAATAATAGTCTCAATTTTCCCATTCAGAATTTATCATCTTAATGTTGAATCATAACAACTTTTAATCTGAGGACAAATTACACAGTGATTTATAAACAGCAGTTATTGTCTTCTTAAAGGTCTTTCTCTTTATAGATAAGTTATAGCTAACTGCCATCAGTGGCTCTTCTGTGGAAATGTCTTGGGGGTCCCAGGCCTGCATTTGATGTCAGAGGAACAACAGGCAGTATTCAAAGTCAATAGAACTGAACATCCCCTGTTCAACAATGTGGAACTGAAGATCATTAACGGATTGAAAAATTACAAAACAAAGTTTCTAAAGATATTTGGAACACTGAGCATTCTGCATAATAATCCATGATAGGACTAGCAGTCAGTGTTCCATAGAATACCTGCTTTAAAATTAACTGGTGGCACTTTATTTTTAGAACCTGATTCTTTATTCAGTGTAGTTTGGGACAGGCCAGATGTTAGTTCAATGTCTAGTTCTTTCTCATTAAAGCTGTAGATGCCATAAAAAGAGAACTCCTTAGCCTGAAAAAAAAAAAAAAAAGAACTTATTGAAATGGTGCTATGTACCTTAGAAAATATAAAGAAAGTAGAAGCATTAATAGGAAAAGGATAAAAGTTAAAGTTCTATTATTTTTCTCCAGTGTTATAATTCTTCTCAGTATCCCAGTACATCATCTTGAAAACCCCTTACATAAATATATCCTATTTTAGAGGCCACTGCTTTAAATCTACTAGCTTGGTTTAGTAGTTTAGATAATCTGGAGAGATACCAAAACTTGTATTTGATATCACTGTATGGCTAAGCTCAGGTGTGTAATCATTCCTTTTGTTCCTAGAAGATGACTGTTACAGAAACTTAAATGTGACTACTTACATCCAAAAAGAAAATAAGTAACTGTCTCTTCCTGGGGTACAATTATTGTTAATTTTGCCAAAATTGTTGGCTTTGACTTTATTCCCATGATCAGGATTACTGTGATGCATTGATAATAGATGTTTCCAAAATTGAGCAAAAGACTTGAAACCATCTTGGACCATTAAAAAGTGCTGAAGGCAAACTAGATTTTACTTTATCTTTACTTTCTTTACCTTCTAGTTGCACCATGTTTTACATGAATAGTCAGCCACAGAGACAGAGAGCCAAGGGTGCAGTAGACCTGAAAGTGGGAATTTATGGACACATGATTTCTTTCCAGTCTGACTGGGTTGTCAGTTTCACTGGAGAAGATATTTGGGAAAGGCCCAGCTACTACGTAACTACCAAAGGAGATCATGCATTGGGGAATGGGAATGAAGTTTTTCTTGAGCTCTGCAGTCTTGCATCATGGCTCTCCAGATATGATTTTGATGAAATATTTTCCTCTTTAAGAACACTACATTAAGAGGAATATTTCCTTATTAATATGCCTTTAGTTACAAGTAATATTAATAGGTGTTAAGTGAGCAAGTATTTGTATGGCCACATGCATTTGGAAAAGAACTTGTTAGTCAAAGTTAACAGTCCTTCATAGGCTACTCTACACATTGCTCTCTGATAGAGGAATGTGCATGCATTTATCTTACAAAGTCAGCTAGTCAGCTCTTACTGGGTTTCAGAGTTGCTATCTGCTTAGATCTTACCAGAATAATGTTCCATGAAACATACTTTGAGAAATGCTGGTCCATAAGGATCACATTTCCAGTACAAGCCTCTTGAGGATGAGGGTCTAACAGAACTATTCCCAGTTTTGGTATTTCAGTTTTATGCAGCAGTTAGAAGGCATATTAAAACAAAACAATACAACAACTGAGCTGAGATCAGGCACTTAACACCCACAGATTTTATTTATTCATCAAGCATTTACTTAGTGCTCACTTGGTTTGTTTATCTCTATCTCACAGGATTCAAAGATGAGTGAAGCATAGCATCTTTCCTGCATAAACATTAAAAAAAGAACAGGAGAAAGTGAGAGAGAGGAGTCTTCTATCCACTTCTAAATAGAACAAAATGATATCTCAGTGCCCTTAACTTTGAAACTGAAACAGAGCTTGTAGATCATCTCATGATTTTGCAGCTTTAGAGAAAGCAAGCTGTGGGACTCATGGCATAGTGAGAAGCATTTTTGCCATGAGCGTCTGCATTAGGAAAATCTGGAGACTGCCCTCTCAAAGGGCTCCTTGGGCCATGGATCACTGCTCAGGGGATGGGAGGAGGCAAGTCTAGGAGGGCCTGCCTGTGAGCTCAGGTGAGATGCCCTTGAGGCCACTAGGGAGAAGGTGGGCCAGAGTCATTGATGGGATTTGAATAGTGAAGGGGTTAATAAGCCAATGAAATCTGGATTGCTCAACTTAATATAAGCACATAAGTACTGTGTGAGGAAAAACAAACTGTGGAGAAAATAGATTTTCCTCTGCTCTCATCCCACAACAATGAACACAGAAGACTTCTGTGACCAAATGTGGGTCCTCCCCTGCACCCCACACACCAAGCAAGCAATCAGTTCTGTGGTGGACACCAGCATTCGGTATCCTCCACTTCAATCCTGACACCATCTACCTGGAGATAGCATCAGATACCGCAGGTTATCTCGAAGTCGAGACTGCCCTCGACTTCGGATGCCAATCACAAGCCCCAGGTTGTTTTATCTGTGCTTCTGACTGACTGGCTGCAAATAGAAGTTCCCAAAATTCCCTTCCCCCGTTCGATTAGTTTGCTAGAGTGGCTCACAGAACTTGTTACAGGTAGTTAGACAGGCATGAGTGGGGCAGGAGAGGGTCCTCCCCCACCTACTAGGAATGTTGGGTGATGGTTTGACAATTATCACATTGCCTCTCTAAAAGTGATAAATTGCCAGCCGGTGCCAGGGAAAGGCCATTTCCTCATGGTCTACACCTGTTTCACTAAAGTGTTAATTGAATGCAGATGCCAGTGGGGAGCAAATTTCTGGGCATGCACATTAAGAGACAAAATGGCTGAGTATGATCTTCCAGGCACACTCCACTAGAAAAGGGAAGAAAAGCCTCAGATGGGCATGTGTACAACTTCCTAAACACACTGCATGTGCTCACTTCCCAAGCATAAGGAGGGCACTGTGCATGCAGGCCGCCACCCTAAGGTAGAATCATGGGAAAGGGGCCAGCCTATAAAGTCCTAGGATCCAGGTTAAAGACCACACTTGTTCTTCAAGTCACATGCTTGGGTCTCTTCCAAGCATACTTTCCTTTCTTTTCTGTTCTAAAGCTTTTTAAAATAAGCTTCCACTCCTGCTCTGAAACTTGCCTAGGTCTCTTTTTCTGCCTTTGCCCCTCAGTTGAATTCTTTTTTCTGAGGAGGCAAGAATTGAGGTTGTTATAGACCTGCATGGAGTCACTGCTGGCAACTCGGATACCTTCCACGGGTAACAAACTCAGGGAAACACTTAGGTTTACAGGTTTATTGCAAAGAACATAACAAAGGATGTAGATAAAGACATGGGGCGGGCAAGGTATAGGGGAAGGTGCATGGAGCTTCCATGCCCTCTCTGGGCATGCCACCTTTCAGGAACCTCCATGTGTTCAGCTGTCCAGAAGCTCTGTGAACCCTGTCCCTTTGGGTTGTTATGGAGGTTTCATTACACAAGAATGATTAATCAAACCATTGGCCGCTGGTGATCAACTCAACCTTTAGCCCTTCTCCATTCCCTGGAGGTTGAGGGGAGGAAAAGTCCCAACCCTCTAATCCTGCCTTAGTCTTTCCAGTGACCAGGCCTCATACTGAAGCTACTTAGGAGCTGCCAGCCATCAGTCAATTGATTAGCATACAAAAAGATATCACTTTGGGTATTCTAAGGATTTTAGGAGTTGTATGTGAGAAAATGGGGGAGAAGACCAAATAATTATTTTACAATATCACA
Organism: Pongo abelii; assembly: GCF_028885655.2. NCBI lineage: Eukaryota > Metazoa > Chordata > Mammalia > Primates > Hominidae > Pongo > Pongo abelii. The sequence goes on from NC_071999.2 coordinate 66,209,403, forward strand.
AGTACTCACAGTCTGGTGAGATATGGGAAACCCAGATCTCTTAGACCAATAATCTCAAGAAAAGATTATAACGTGTCCTTATATTTAAAAAAAAATTTAAAAATTGGGGGGAGGAGAATGTAAGAAAAAATTTCTGAATTTCACAGAGAGGCTTAGCCTTGACACATGCTGGCCATGTTACTGAGCATGCTACATTAAGGTCTCTATGTATAAATGCTTTTTTTCATTTATTACAAAGGTCTAAGACTTATCCTCATATGTATTGTGGAGATTAAATGAGATACTTCACATAAAATTAACAAACACATAGTAGATATTTGGTAACCATTGGTTTCCTTCTTCAGACATGAAATAGTCTGAAGCTATGATTAAAGTGATCATAGCTGACTGATTTCTTGATGTGAGAGAAATGGTAGGCTTTCTTTCGAAGATGGGAGAAACTTTAGAAGGATCAGCTGGTATGTAGCAAGGAGCTACACTAAGGTTGGAGGAGAATTACAAGGGCAGGGGAGGTGGGATGAGGTTGTGAATTATACCCAACCACCAATGGTCAAAGCACACTTATTTATTTCTTAGGAATTTGTAATCAGAACCAAGAGAGATCATTCTCTGACATAGTAGCAGAAAATATAATATCTAAACTTAGAACTATTGGGATCACTTTCTGTACCTGGGTGACTGGAGAAGCAGAGGAGGCGACTCTAAAGAAAGAGAGGGAAGAATTAGCCACGCCCCCCACCAAAAAAAAAAAAAAAAAAGAGTCCAGATATGAAAGCCAGCCTAAGTCCCTGCTTCTATTTGTTTCTAGGGATCAGATGTGTTCTCTCCTTAGCTTGTGTAATCAAATCCCATACCATTACACCAAATTTCTACATTTAAGCGTAAACTATTTTGAATGGACCTCTAGTACTTCTTACCCAAAGACCACAGAGCAGGAAATTAAGCAGCTTCCACAATTTATAGCACTTTGAAGATTGTAGCAGGTAATTCACACTCTGGACCCTCACCTTGTGAAGAGGGTGATATGGTTTGGATGTGTTTCTCTTCCAAATCTCGTGTTAAAATGTGATCCCCAATGTTGGAAATGGGGCCTGGTGAGAGATGCTTGGGTCATGGGGGCAGATCCCTCATGGCTCAGTACTGTCTTCGAAATAATGAGTGGGTTCTTGCTCTGAGTTCATGTGAGATCTGGTTGTTCAAAACACTGTGGCGCCTCCCCGGCCCTTGCTCCCTCTGTCTTGCTCCCACTCTCACTGAGTGACAGGCCTGCTCCCCCTTCACATTCTTCCATGATTGGAAGCTTCCTGAGGCCCCCACCAGGAGCAGATGCCAGGGCCATGCTTCCTGTATGGCCTACAGAACCACGAGCCAAATAAACCACTTTTCTTTATAACATATGTTATAAGGTATTTCATTATAGCAATGCAAAAACAGGCTAACAGAGGGGAGAATTTTAACAAGGGCAGAATTTTAACAAGATGCATAATGGACTTCCCAGAGCAGTCAATAATTTTAGTTCTTAAGTTCTGTGAGTAAAGAATTGGTTATACCTTCATGTATGAACGATTCTTTAGATTCCTGCTGCCAACGGAGAAGATTCAGTTTAATCAAAGATTTTCTGGACTCAAAATCATCGGAGCATAATTGTAATTGTCATAATAGCTCTATTATTCCTTCTGTTGAAAAACCTTAAGGCATTCTTCCTCACCAAAACACAGTGGCCTTCCTTAATAAAATACTCTGCTTACTTCCTTTTCCATCTGGCAGTAGTTGTTTTGGGGACGGGACTCAACAGGCCCAGTGAGAATGCACAGCAGCTTTTGCTTAGTCCTAATTTACTTGATTGGATCTAAAATGTAGAATAAAAGTTTGTACAATCAATATTTTCAGTTGACTCTTAACCTTTATTCACTTCTACGTTTTCTTGAAACTTCCATTTCAAAGGAAGGGAAATGCAAACCTTTAATGGTCACAGTGGTCAGGCCTCTCCTCTTCCCACCGCCCCGCACTGCAAGTGGCCAGTTCACCCTGGGCATTTTGGGCAAAGGCAGTTTAGAGAGGTCCTCTAAGCCCCACCTGCTGCTCTGTGCATTAGGGTCAAACCTGGTGTCATGGCACTTTCACTGCCTAGCCAACTCAGGGCGGAAGTCACCTGGTATCTGGTCTAGATGCTCCTCATGCCCCCAGATTGCCCTGTCCAAGCACTAGCTTTAACCTTTTAGAGAAATAAAATCAGTCATCGAACAGTGTCATCAGAGAATGAGAGAAAAAGTGAAATCAGAGCAAAACCAAAAGGATTTCAGAAAGGGGGAAAAAAAATAATTTCCCTGGCTAAGCCATTTTCAACTGATTGCACAAAGATAGCTTAAATGTTCTTACTTATCTGATTTAAAAGAATTGAAGGAGAAGGCAAGGGGCACTTCTTGATATTTCCTGATGAGGAGTGAGCCCACCTCTTAGTTCAGGGTCTTCCCTTAAATTGCCTGTGGCAGTTTTTTTTCAGAAATATGGTTACTACAAGATGATTGTGTCAGAGGTCATATGTTTCGGTTTTGTGATTTCTTCTCTAAGCCTTCAAATCATTCTGGAATTAACAGAATGGACTAAGCAAAAGCTGCTGTGCCTTCTCACTGGGCCTGTTGAGTCCCGTCCCCAAAACAACTACTGCCAGATGGAAAAGGAAGTAAGCAGGGTATTTTATTAAGGAAGGCCACCTCCAATGTCACTGTGTTTTGTTTCTCTGAGCTACTTTAGGGAATAATCTTAATGTTTTCTATATTTTGTTTTGGGGATACATGTTTAAAAATTCATTTATTAAGTTCGTATCTTGTGAGAGGCACTTTTCTAGATTCTGGGGATAAAACAGTGAACAAAGATGGGCGATATCTTTGTTCTCAAATGCTTACATTCTAGAAGAGGCAAACAAGCATATAATAAAAAAGTAGGTGTTAAATGTTTTTTCACAGAATTATGATTAATCAATGTGATAAAGTGACCTCATGGCTGAATTAGGTTATCACCCTTCTCAGAATAGGTGACATAAATCAAGATCTAAAAGAAGAGTTGGAAGCAGCCACACAAAGACCTTGAATCAAGTCATTCCAGGCACAGGGAGCAGCTAGTGCAAGGCACTAAAACAGGAATAAACTGGCCGTGTCCAAGAAACAGCAAGAAGATGGAGCACAGTGGGTGAGAGAGAAGCATGAGCAAGATGAGACAGACTGGTAGGCAGGGAGCAGGGTTGTATAGGGCTTACCAACCAGATTAAGAAATTGGGATTTTATTCAGGTGCAATGGGAATGTCTTAGAGTGTTTTAAATAGAATAATGATATTAATTTGAATTATGTTATTTTATTTTAAAAATAACTCTGCTTCTTTGGTGGGTGGATTATAGGAAAGTAAGCAGGGAAACATAGAAACCAGCTGGGAGGTCTTTTAATGGTTCGCCCTATAGGTAATAACAGCCTGAACAATGATGTTTATGGGAAATGTGGAGTATATATATAGGCTGTGGATATGCGTTTGAGGCTGAATTGATAACATTTGTCCATGTATTACATGGCGTGTGTGTGTGTGTGTGTGTGTTTGTGTGTGTGTATGTCCGTGCATATGTGAGAATACATACACTTTGGGAAGGATAGAGTCAAGAGATGAACAAAGATAATTTCTGGACATCTTGCTTGAACACTTGGGAGACTTTTGGCATTAATTACTCAAATGGAAAAGTTGAGGGGGAAATAAGCTTGGTGGACACAGATGGTAAGAAATCAAGATTTTGCTTCTGAGACATGCCTATTACATATCTAATTTAGAATAAAATAAGTATGGAATTATAGGAGAGAAAAATGTGAGACTCATTAGAATCAAGATGGAGTTCCAAACCATGAGACTAAAAAAGAAAACAGAAATAATGGGTCTAGGAAAGAGTATCGGGAACCAACATTCATTCATTCATTCATTCATTTATTTTCTTGAAACCAAAGGTTTCCAATCAGGTTGCCTGACTGGTCTTTATTTATATATAAATATATAGATTTCTTTTTTCCTCATTTGTACAAATTTGAGGACAAGTGCAGTTGTGTTACATGCATCTATTGCATGGTGGTGAAGCCTGGGCTTTCAGTGTATTTGTCACTCAAATGTGTATGTACATTGCACTCTTTAGGTAATTTCTCATTACTCATCCCCCTCCCATCCACCCACCCTCCTAAGTCTCTGATGTCTGTTATTCCATACTTGATGTCTGTGTGTTTACACTATTTAGCTCCCACTTATTAGTGAAAATATGCATATTTAACTTTCTGAGTTATTTCACCTAGGGTAATAGCTCCTAGTTCCATCCAAGTAGCTGCAAAAGACACGAGTTCATTCTTTTTTATTGCCAAGTAGTATTTCATGGTATATAAACATGCCACATTTTGTTTATTCAATCATCCATTGATGGACACTTGAACACTTAGCTTGATTCCATATCTTTGTGATTGTGAATAGGGCACTGACATTTAGAAGTCAATTAGAAGTGAATTGAGACTCAGCCAAGGAGACAGAAAAGGTGTAGTCAGTGATGTTAGCAGAAAGCCAGGAGAGACCAGCCTTACACAATCCAAAAAAAATATATATATATACCATAAAAGGAAGTCAAATATATCCAAATCCATAAAGGTCAAGAAACTACAAAGAAAAGCTAGTATTGGCTATATACTATACAGTCCATTGCCGGATCATCTGGTAGTTCTATTTTTAGTGTTCTGAGGAAACTCCATGCTGTTTTCCATAATGGCTATACTACTTTACATTCCTATCAGCTGTGCCTGAATGTTTCCCATTCTCCACATCCTCACCATCATTTGTTATTTTTGTTCTTCTGATTAGAGCTATTCTAATTGGGGTGAGATGATATCTTATTGTGGTTTTGATTTGTATTTCCCTGATGATTAGTGATCAATTGCATATTTGAATGTGAGATGCAAACAGAGGCTACCACTGGGTATATTAAAATTTACCCCCAAAACACCCCCAAAAACAAAAGACAAAACAGGAAATAATGGCAAAACATCAACTAAAACAAAAATAGTAGGTACTGAGTCAATGGAGATGAAAATAGAGTTCTGGGTTAGTGGGGCTGCCATTTTCAAAACCAAGGAGGGAGGGTAGTGGAGCCAAACATGAGTCATTCAAGGCTTGGTGAGTGTCTCTGGAGAGGGATCAACTCATGAAGACCTCACTTTTATCTTTTTAAAAAATATTCAGAGAGGGTTCTTGATTCCAGTACAGTAGCTAATGTGAAGACTTCCCCCTGCCTTTCTTGCTGATTATATCAAATTCATTAAGATGCCTTGATTGTAGGACAAAACACTCAATTTATCAGCTAATAAGAAAGAGTGATACATGCTAATTAAACAATGACACAGTGTTTTATTTTCAAAGCTATAATTATGTCGTATACTCATTGAAAGTGTTTTTTTAGACCAATTTGCTCATGGTATTAAAAAAAAAATCACTCTTGTGTATACCTAAAACTAACAATTACATATAAAGAGAATTGGTTAAATATTTTTAAAACTTCTTTACATTTGGAGTCTAACTCTTTCATATTACTTTTCAACTCAGCAAAGTCATCCATACTTTTGCACATGATATTATAACCTATGCCATTAAGAGCATTATAGCATTTCTTAAAAGCATTTTGAACTTTTCTTCCAAGTTACTAACTTATGAATTTTGAAGCTGCTGTTTTTATATTTGACTAATTTATAGCTTCATTTAACCTTACGGAATCATGCATCACTGAATATTAAACAGCTTCTGTTCAAAATCAGCATTAAATTTCTGACAAACTGATATTTTCTGTCTTAATGATAGTTTTACATGATTAATAGATATATCAGTCAGCCTCTTGTCGTGAAATTTCTTTCATTGACTTTGAGGAATTTTTCACTTTCTCTTGCCTTCAGGTGCATTGCTTGGCATGCAGTACCAAACAGTGCATAATTCATTTGAATTCATGACGATGAATACTGCTATGACCAAGTTTGCATATGCATGCACAGGCAATGGCAATTTATAATGACTTACATCTGGCCCACAACAATTATAAACTCCATTGGTTTCAAAAACGTTAAAATGTGAAAAAATGTACATTTTAAAATTAATATAACATGAATTTACTTCTTATATTCTGGGTCCTTTTGCATATGAGAGTTACACAGGAAATAACATATTAATTGTTTTATAATGGCATTTTTGCCTTATTTATCAATCATGTATTAGCTAATTTATGTAACAGAGACCCATATAGTCACTTCTTTTTTTTTTTTTTTTTCTTTTATTGTAATTATTATTATTATTATTATTATTATACTTTAGGTTTTATGGTACATGTGCCCAATGTGCAGTAAGTTACATATGTATACATGTGCCATGCTGGTGCACTGCACCCACCAACTCGTCATCTAGCATTAGGTATATCTCCCAATGTTATCCCTCCCCCCTCCCCCCAACCCACAACAGTCCCTGAAGTGTGATGTTCCCCTTCCTGTGTCCATGTGTTCTCATTGTTCAATTCCCACCTATGAGTGAGAATATGCGGTGTTTGGTTTTTTGTTCTTGCGATAGTTTACTGAGAATGATGATTTCCAATTTCATCCATGTCCCTACAAAGGACATGAACTCATCATTTCTTATGGCTGCATAGTATTCCATGGTGTAGATGTGCCACATTTTCTTAATCCAGTCTATCATTGTTGGACATTTGGGTTGGTTCCAAGTCTTTGCTATTGTGAATAATGCGGCAATAAACATACGTGTGCATGTGTCTTTATAGCAGCATGATTTATAGTCCTTTGGGTATATACCCAGTAATGGGATGGCTGGGTCGAATGGAATTTCTAGTTCTAGATCCCTGAGGAATCGCCACACTGACTTCCACAAGGGTTGAACTAGTTTACAGTCCCACCAACAGTGTAAAAGTGTTCCTATTTCTCCACATCCTCTCCAGCACCTGTTGTTTCCTGACTTTTTAATGATCGCCATTCTAACTGGTGTGAGATGGTATCTCATTGTGGTTTTGATTTGCATTTCTCTGATGGCCAGTGATGGTGAGCATTTTTTCATGTGTCTTTTGGCTGCATAAATGTCTTCTTTTGAGAAGTGTCTGTTCATGTCCTTCGCCCACTTTTTGATGGGGTTGTTTGTTTTTTTCTTGTAAATTTGTTGGAGTTCATTGTAGATTCTGGATATTAGCCCTTTGTCAGATGAGTAGGTTGCGAAAATTTTCTCCCATTTTGTAGGTTGCCTGTTCACTCTGATGGTAGTTTCCTTTGCTGTGCAGAAGCTCTTTAGTTTAATTAGATCCCATTTGTCAATTTTGGCTTTTGTTGCCATTGCTTTTGGTGTTTTAGACATGAAGTCCTTGCCCATGCCTATGTCCTGAATGGTATTGCCTAGGTTTTCTTCTAGGGTTTTTATGGTTTTAGGTCTAACATTTAAGTCTTTAATCCATCTTGAATTGATTTTTGTATAAGGTGTAAGGAAGGGATCCAGTTTCAGCTTTCTACATATGGCTAGCCAGTTTTCCCAGCACCATTTATTAAATAGGGAATCCTTTCCCCATTTCTTGTTTTTCTCAGGTTTGTCAAAGATCAGATGGTTGTAGATATGTGGCATTATTTCTGATGGCTCTGTTCTGTTCCATTGATCTATATCTCTGTTTTGGTACCAGTACCATGCTGTTTTGGTTACTGTAGCCTTGTAGTATAGTTTGAAGTCAGGTAGCGTGATGCCTCCAGCTTTGTTCTTTTGGCTTAGGATTGACTTGGCGATGCGGGCTCTTTTTTGGTTCCATATGAACTTTAAAGTAGTTTTTTCCAATTCTGTGAAGAAAGTCATTGGTAGCTTGATGGGGATGGCATTGAATCTGTAAATTACCTTGGGCAGTATGGCCATTTTCATGATATTGATTCTTCCTACCCATGAGCATGGAATGTTCTTCCATTTGTTTGTATCCTCTTTTATTTCCTTGAGCAGTGGTTTGTAGTTCTCCTTGAAGAGGTCTTTCACATCCCTTGTAAGTTGGATTCCTAGGTATTTTATTCTCTTTGAAGCAATTGTGAATGGGAGTTCACTCATGATTTGGCTCTCTGTTTGTCTGTTATTGATGTATAAGAATGCTTGTGATTTTTGCACATTGATTTTGTATCCTGAGACTTTGCTGAAGTTGCTTATCAGCTTAAGGAGATTTTGGGCTGAGACAATGGGGTTTTCTAGATATACTATCATGTCATCTGCAAACAGGGACAATTTGACTTCCTCTTTTCCTAATTGAATACCCTTGATTTCCTTCTCCTGCCTAATTGCCCTGGCCAGAACTTCCAACACTATGTTGAATAGAAGTGGCGAGAGAGGGCATCCCTGTCTTGTGCCAGTTTTCAAAGGGAATGCTTTCAGTTTTTGCCCATTCAGTATGATATTGGCTGTGAGTTTGTCATAAATAGCTCTTATTATTTTGAGATACGTCCCATCAATACCTAATTTATTGAGAGTTTTTAGCATGAAGGGTTGTTGAATTTTGTCAAAGGCCTTTTCTGCATCTATTGAGATAATCATGTGGTTTTTGTCTTTGGTTCTGTTTATATGCTGGATTACATTTATTGATTTGCATATATTGAACCAGCCTTGCATCCCAGGGATGAAGCCCACTTGATCATGGTGGATAAGCTTTTTGATGTGCTGCTGGATTCTGTTTGCCAGTATTTTATTGAGGATTTTTGCATCAATGTTCATCAAGGATATTGGTCTAAAATTCTCTTTTTTTGTTGTGTCTCTGCCAGGCTTTGGTATCAGGATGATGCTGGCCTCATAAAATGAGTTAGGGAGGATTCCCTCTTTTTCTATTGATTGGAATAGTTTCAGAAGGAATGGTACCAGCTCCTCCTTGTACCTCTGGTAGAATTCGGCTGTGAACCCATCTGGTCCTGGACTTTTTTTGGTTGGTAAGCTATTGATTATTGCCATAATTTCAGCTCCTGTTATTGGTCTATTCAAAGATTGAACTTCTTCTTGGTTTAGTCTTGGGAGGGTGTATGTGTTGAGGAATTTATCCATTTCTTCTAGATTTTCTAGTTTATTTGCATAGAGGTGTTTGTAATATTCTCTGATGGTAGTTTGTATTTCTGTGGGATCGGTGGTGATATCTCCTTTATCATTTTTTATTGCATCTATTTGATTCTTCTCTCTTTTTTTCTTTATTAATCTTGCTAGCAGTCTATCAATTTTGTTGATCCTTTCAAAAAACCAGCTCCTGGATTCATTTATTTTTTGAAGGGTTTTTTGTGTCTCTATTTCCTTCAGTTCTGCTCTGATTTTAGTTATTTCTTGCCTTCTGCTAGCTTTTGAATGTGTTTGCTCTTGCTTTTCTAGTTCTTTTAATTGTGATATTAGGGTGTCAATTTTGGATCTTTCCTGCTTTCTCTTGTGGGCATTTAGTGCTATAAATTTCCCTCTACACACTGCTTTGAATGCATCCCAGAGATTCTAGTATGTTGTGTCTTGGTTCTCGTTGGTTTCAAAGAACATCTTTATTTCTGCCTTCATTTCGTTATGTACCCAGTAGTCATTCAGGAGCAGGTTGTTCAGTTTCCACGTAGTTGAGCGGTTTTGAGTGAGATTCTTAATCCTGAGTTCTAGCTTGATTGCACTGTGATCTGAGAGACAGTTTGTTACAATTTCTGTTCTTTTACATTTATTGAGGAGAGCTTTACTTCCAAGGATATGGTCAATTTTGGAATAGGTGTGGTGTGGTGCTGAAAAAAATGTATATTCTGTTGATTTGGGGTGGAGAGTTCTGTAGATGTCTATTAGGTCTGCTTGGTGCAGAGCTGAGTTCAATTCCTGGGTATCCTTGTTGATTTTCTGTTTCATTGATCTGTCTAATGTTGACAGTGGGGTGTTAAAGTCTCCCATTATTAATGTGTGGGAGTCTTATTTATCAATCATGTATTAGCTAATTTATGTAACAGAGACCCATATAGTCACTTCTTAAAAACTAAATCAAAAAGAAAAAAAGAAACACACATAGCAAATCAGAATGTACTGAATTTCTAGATTATCTTATAGCTAAGAAGTGGCTATATGACAGTTCTGTCCATTGATATGTAAATTGATTTCTCCTGGATTTCTTGGCTAAGTTTTTACATTCCAAAGGGACATATGAGCTGATACAACCACCCATACCACTAATCTGACTTTGAACACAGACATGTTGTCTGGAGATGTAGTGCCATCTTGCAACCATTGGGTAACACCCGTGGAATGGGAGCCAATATAAGATGGCAGAACAGAATGATAACACAATAGGTTAGGAGTAGTTTCATTGGGAGGGAAATGAATCATCAGGAGTTCAAGACCAGCCTGGCCAACATGGTGAAGATGTTTAGTAGAGATGGGGATCTCTACTAGAAAAAAAAAATTATATATATATATGCATATGCTATAAGCTGGGTGTGGTTACATGCACCTATAATTCCAGCTACTTGAGAGGCTGAGGCAGGAGAATTGCTTGAACTCAGGAGGCGGAGGCTGCAGTGAGCAGAGTAGTTTCCATGAACAGATAAAGTATTTCCAGCAACTGCCTGTCTCTAGACTTTTTGTATGAGGAAAAGAAACTCTTATTTGTTTAAGCCTCTATTAGTTGGAATATATGTGCTTTGCAGCCAAACATTTTGCTAATACAACTTATATTGGCATACTCAAAAGTTTAGGTTTCTGCATTGGGTTTTCACTCTTAAATATAACCAAGTACTCTGATTATTTCCTTTTTTTTTCCGGAAACTGTTCTGAGTTACTAATTGGTTCTCATTTTTGGGGAGGTTTTCCTATACCAACTTGCTGTTCTCAGATTCTCCAGGTTTTGTCTGCGCCTTTCATCCAATTCTTAAGAATTGGCTACCAATTCAATTTTCTGTCATACTGATTGACACACCTGATTGAAAGCAGTAAAGTTAATCATTTCCAGAGCTGTTTTTTTAAATATACCTCTTAAATTCATTGCATATTGCTTGCTCACTTACAAGGAATAATCTCCCATAAAGGTGACCTCAATCTGAATACCAGTTTATATAAGAATATGGCTGAAACCTTTTTGCCTTTTCTGGAATACTGAGTGCTATGGTTTGAATGTGTCCTCCAAATTTCATGTGTTAGAAATAGAATCCTAAAATTCATATGTTGATTGGAGATGAGGCCTTTAAGAGATAATTAAGATCAGGTAAGGCTCTCACCAGATGCTGGTCCCATGCTCTTGGACTTCTCAGCCTCTAGAACAGTGAGCTAAATAAACCTCTATTCCTTATATTAATAAATTACCCAGTCTGTGGTATTCACTTACAGCAATAGAAAATGAGCTAGGACACTGAATGACCAAAATGTCTCCAAACGTGATTTTAATGGTGAGTCTGAGATTCAATACAGAAAAGAACTATTTCAGATAGAGTTAAGATGAGAATCCACAAAGTAGAACAAGTGGGTTACTATTTTCAAGTGAAGAATCATGAAGTAGAGTTCAAGGTTCTGCTGATAAGCAAAATAAATGTCATTACCTTTAGGTTAGAGCAAATCAATGTTCATGGAAGCTTTCATTGCTGGTCTATAACCCAGGAACAAATTATTGGTGTGTAACTCTTCTAACTATAGTTCTCAAGAAATAGATAAAGGCATAATGATAACTGCTTAAATCTGTTGACTAAAATTAGAACTTTGCAGGTTTCCATTCATTTTCACATAACTTTTGTCAAAATATTTATTTGGGTCTATAGTGGAAAGAACTCTTCTCAATCTTATTTAGTAGAAATAAATGAAAGTTAGTACTGATAGAAAGAGCAGTGAAAAAAAAAAGTTACTAAAAATATAGTAGATTAGCCAATAGGCTCCTTCCTGAGGAAGGAAGAGTCCTTGCGAAGCTTGAAAAGATCCACTTGAATTTGGGCAAGAAATCAAAACATGGTTCAAATTAAGGGCATTATAGCTCTATTTCTACATTGCCTGATGAATTGTTAACAGCTTTTAACCTTTTATTGCAATAAAGTATATTTCTAAGAGAGTGTTTCTCTCTCTTTAAAAATATTTCTATTATATATATTTTTATATCTTAATAATATTGGTCAATAATTTATTAACTTTTTTGTTTTTAAAAGGAGAAAAAGAATCCCTAGTTTAGGAAAGACAGTCCAGTTAAGAGCTTGCCTTTTAAAATACCTTCTGCCGCCTGAAGAGATCCTTTTAGCCTTTGAAGCACATCACCTCTGACAGTATTAAATTTCTCCAAGAGAAGGATTAAAAAGGGATTGTATGGAAAAGTAAATACAAAAATTCCTCAACTTACTGGCTGAGGTTACTGACGTATTATTAAAAAAGAATTGAGTTTTAAGAACTAAATGCTTCATTTTCCAAGGGTTTATACATTTTCCCTATTTAGTTTTCCAGCAAAACAATTTTGATAAAGGCAAAGATAGAATAACCTCATTAATACATTAATATCAGAAGCTGAACTTCTGATCTCCCTGAAATGCATGATAATTTTTTTTCTGTTAATACTTATCTTGTTGTCAATGTAAACTACATCTCTCTTTCTTCCTCCCTCTCTCTCTCTCTCTCAGAAAGGTTAATTTTGGGCTGGGTGCGGTGGCTTAAGCCTGTAATTCCAGCACTTTGGGAGGCCCAGGTGGGTGGATTACCTAAGGTCAGGAGTTCGAGACCAGCCTGACCAACGTGGTGAAACCCCGTCTCTACTAAAAATATAAAAATTAGCCAGGCATGGCGGTGGGCGCCTGTAATTCCAGCTACTCAGCAGCCTGAGGCAGGAGAATCGCTTGAACTCAGGAGGCGTAGGTTGCAGTGAGCCGAGGTCGTGCCATTGCACTCCAGCCTGGGCAACAAGAGCAAAACTCCGTCTCAAAAAAAAAAAAAAAAAAAAAAGGGTTAATTTTGGTCCTTAAACCCTATGGCACCTGTGAAGGTGGTTTCACAGCATTCATCAGTTCTTGTTCTAGTAGCGAACTTAATAGCTAACAATAATTTAAGGAAGTTGAATTTTCGTAATGTACTTTTTACAAAGTACATTAGTAACTTTGAGCTCAAAACATTATTTCCATATGGATTATTTCTCTGGATCACTAAACTAAAAGAAAAAAATGTATACTCTCAACCTACTAGTGTGAAATAAAAGATACAAGTTAAGCCAAGGGAAAATACTCTTAAATAGCCTACTGGAACATCATAAGATAAATATTTTAGACCAGGTGGAAAGAGTCCATTTCACTCTTCAATTTAATTTGCAACTCAGTGTTAATTTGCTAGAGTTTGATCATACATGCAGTTGAGAAAATGAAATTACATGAATATAAAGTTTAAAATTGGAGCAAATATCTCTTCAGTTCTGTGACTTCATGATGTGTACATTTTATTCACATATTTTGTAAAATGTTCTAGTAGAGTATTAAGAGATTTGCTTTTACCTCTTCTCCACTTAAAGGGACTGGAAAGCTAGATATCCTATCTCTTGTTTTTGTAAAGATGATCAGAAAAGTAAAGTACTGTGAAATTATTTAGACACTCCTCCACCCTCCTCCTTTTTTTTTTTTAAAGCAGGAATTCTAATAAATCCATTGAAAGGTTGTAGAATCAGTGATCACAATGATGAATAAAGATGTAAAGACATTGTTTCTACTGTGCAGATAGTACAACAGATATCAAATTGGTCTATATTGATTACTGGCAAGTTGCTTCCTCATCTTTGTAAGTCTTTAACAATTTTCCTAAATTTTGTACATATTAAGATTTTTCCATCCTACTTTTTGTAATGCTGTAATGCTGTCTTTATTAAACTCTTGAAAAGTCATGCCAGACTTCAAAATGCTGTGCAGTCTTAATATTGACGTGAGAAGTGAGCACAAATACTTGCAAACTCTCATAGTTAATTCCACAAGAGTTTCTTTAGATGAGCTCTAGGCAACAGTTATCACATATTTTTAAATGGAAAATCTGTTTCTCCAAATTTCAACTTAATACTTTTTGAGTCAATTATTCTCAAACTTTCTTTGTGCAACTCTTGTAAGATGTTGACAAACTGTATATTCGCACATACAATATTAAACTTTCATTTAAGATGTAACTTTTATCATGTTGCATACATTTATGTTTTAAAACAAAACCATCAAATTAGCTTTTAAAAAGTTTTCAATGGAAATAAATGCCAGAGCAATTTGATACTCATCATCAGCTGTTGCAAAAAACACATGAATATTCTTCAACAGTTAAAAATTTTTACTTCATTTTTCCCTGTGATCTTATATTTATTCCTCTTACTCAACAGAATTTTACATTAATGTAAAATATATTTTTGCTTGATAGATCAGAGTAATATATTTTATTCAACAAAACTATGTATATAAATTAAAATGTTATTTCTTGTGATCAATAATGTTCTAAGTGGTTAACATCTTCATTGAGTTGTCATTATAATTATTATCAGTTCAAAATGACCATAAGAACAGAAACCTAAAATTTTTGATAATTAAATAATCAAAATTTTTATTTATATGATTTTAAAAATTAATTGATGTATTGATGTGAGAATGAGATAATTCAGCACTAGTTTTATGCTATTTTTCTTTTTTATTAAGTGCTGAAAAACACATAGAAATAGATACAAATAAATAAGTTACTTTGAACTCCTACCTTATTTGTTAAAAATCACAGACTGAACTGTCATCAAAAATTATGTTTGATCTCTACCGGTGAATAGCTTTAGGCCATTTTTGTTTTTCAATTTTGTCTTAAGCAAATAATTGGTAATTACCTGTCTTGGAAATAGATTTGTTTCCCAGTTACTAATGCCTTTTGCCTTTTCAGCATCCTCTATTGAAATTACCCTTTGCTGCTTTGGTGGTTTTCAGAGCTTGGGGCAATTCACCACAACAAGTTTCTGGATGTAGGAAATGTGTGTCTTTTTTTTTTTTTTTTTTTTTTTTTTTTGTCAAGTGGGAGAAGGGCAACTGGGACAGGAGAACCAGCATCATAAGTTCTTTGGTTTATCAAGTGTTCGAAAAAAAAATACAAAAGACGCTTGATACTCTGGAAATTGATACTCGTAACTTTTTTGTATTACACACCCCTTCAAAAGTTTCCAGCTATAGACAAAGAACCCCCATTCCATATTCATTGCTTTGGACACTCTCAAAGCTCTATGTCTTCTTTGTTAATGTATTTAAGAATTAGTTTTTTATTCTACTACAATGCAAAAGGAGCAAGTTGACTTTCTCATCCCATCAAGACTATTGGTTTAAGCAGGGAAAGGATGATGGTAGGGAAAGAGATAGGAAGGAAAAAATGTGAAATAACAAAGAAAACCTCATTCTACTTTGGTGTCAAGGCACTTAGGTCTAATTTCCTTAGAAAAAATGGGTACATCATTTCATTTAGCCAGAACTCTTTGCCAGGAGATTTTAAGCCAAAATTATTTTGAGATCATGTAAATATACACTTCCTCACCAAACTTTTACCTATTAACTTTGAAAGCCATAGGCGATTTTCTTATTTCTGCAATCCTTCTATGTTTATTAGTTAGCATTTTACTGTAAATAAGTATCTTTCTGTCTATTTAAATCTCTATGGACTTGCAGATTCTTATTTTATTCCATGAATTAAAAACCATTACATCATTCTCTCTCTTTTTGCTGAAATTTTCCTGGATTTGTCCTATATTTGAAAAATAATTCAGAGTGTAGAGATAGATAACAGAGTGCTTATGGCAATTTAAAAAGATTCATCATGATGAGAATGCAAAAAGGAATATGGAGATTAAATATGAGAAAAGCAATCAAAATGAATGAAAATAAATATAACTTAAAATGATTAGAGATAAAATGATATCTAGGGAGACAGACAAAGGAGATCTAACATACACTTATTGGAAATTCCTATATAATAGATGAGAATAAATACTTGAAATATGATTGAAGAAAATATTAACTTTGAAATGGCATGTCAGGTCTTAGGAAAAATTAACATGTTATGATCAACACGGAGACATATCCTAATACAACTGCTGAAATTTGAAGATATCCTAATACAACTGCTGAGATTTGAAGATAAAGAAAGAATCCTTTGGACAATCAGGCAAAAGCAATGATTCATCTCTAGAGAGTAAAAACAAAACAGGCTGACATCAGACTTCTCGACAGTAGTATTTAATTCTAGAGGACAGTGGAGAAATGTCTCTAAAATTTTCAAGAAAAGAAAGTATGACCCAAGTATCTTATCCAAATTTTTATTCAAATATAAAAGCAGTAAATAATTTTTAATGTTCATTAACTCTGAAAATACTAGGAAAATACTTGCAATTCATATCACAATGTGCCAACTTTTATGTATCTATAAAGAACAGATATATAAGATTTTTAAATATGAAGAATCTTATATAAAAAACTCTAGATAGACCAGATAAATGAGCAAAGATTGTGACCAGTTTACATGAAAGGAAATATAAATGGCTCTAAAATGTATATGGAAAGGTATAAATCTCATTCATAATGAGAAATACAAATGAAAGTTACATAGAAATATCATGATTGACCCATTAAATTGGAAAAGATCACAAAGCTTGGTAACACTGAGCATTAGTGAGTGTGTGTGAAAGAGGCATTTAAAAAAAATCTATGTAGGGTAATTTAGCAACATTTATCAAAGTTACAAACACACATACTCTTAAAATTAATAACTCTACCTCTGGGAATTTATCTTAGAGATTACTTACCTATGTACAAAATGACATGTATAATACAAGTCATTGCAGCATTATTTGAAATAGCAAAACACTGAAAACGAACTAAATGTCTATCAACATAGAGCTGGTCAAATAAATTATGATAAATCCATTCAATAGAATACCATCTACTGAAAAGAGAAAGTAAATTTATTGCTGTTAGGGGATAAGTTCCAAGGTATAGTTTAGTGGAAAAAAAATAAGCTCCCAGGTAAGTAGAATATTATTTGTGTAAAAGGAAGGAACAACTATATGAATATATTTGCTCATATATGCATTGAGCATTGTATATGATATTGTTATTAGTTGCCTCTGAGGAGGAGAACTAGGAGGCAAGATAGGAGTTAAAGAAAACTTATTATTCTATTCTCTGCACTTTTGGAATTTTGAGGCATGTGAATGCACTACATTTTAATCAGTCAATAAGCAAGCAAAAAAAGTGTCATAGTTAAAGAGGTGGACTTTTTTATAATACTAGAATTTCTAATTTTTCCTAAGTCTAAAAACAGTGGTTAAGAACACTTGATCATCTAAGGCAAAGTCAATGCAGGCTCATCCTTGTTTAGACCTCGGTATCTCATATATATATATTCACAGTCATTATGACTTAAGTCAACACTTAAGACATTTTCTTTTACACATTTTTCTTCACCAAAATATTCTGAGTTCCTTTATGCTATTCTACTTCCAATTGCTGTGTGCAAGGTTGTTGTCCTGGACTGTACTTCCTAAACTGTCTACTGGTATGATAAATTACTCCAGTTGTGATTAACGAGGTCCTTTAATTATTCCTTTACCAGTTTTCCCACTGTGGTTACTGGTGCATCCCTGTTTTCGACCATACACTCATGGTACAGGCAGGTCCTGTCTAAAGAAATGCATTATTAGGGCTACTGGATGGGTCATATTTTAGGGTCTCAGTCATCATTACCAATTTTTAAGAGAATTATTAATACAACTTGCCAACAGAATAAGAATAGATGAATCTATAACCATCCAAGCTGATATGCCCATTAAAGATAATTTTGAATGATTCTTGTTTGAACTTTATAGATTCTGATCTGAAACTATTTTGACTAAATGTAATAAAATTTCAGAAAAGTCAGTGTTTGCAATCAGAGGACAGTTTGTAATCAAGAACATTTATTTAAGAAATGGAATCCTTTGGTGACTGTGAATTTTGTAACCATTTTGCCTAGCTCAGGGCCTGGTGCTCACTAATTATTCACCAAAGAGAAAAATAAAAGAATTAGCCCTACATTTGAGCAGCTTTTAGCTTTGTCACTGTAAAGAAAAATGATTACTGTGTTAAAGATATTATGCTGAGTTTTAAAGAGTGCACTAAGGAAAATAAATTAAGAAGCACATAATAAATTATCAGTTTTAGCAATAGAAAAGGATAAAACTTTCATTTGACATAAAGTTTTGTAATAACGGCACAAGTAGCTACTTTTCAGTTTTGCACATTAAAATTGTTTTAATTTATTTTTATTTTTTGGTAATTTGGGGAGGAAACAGGTTTAACAATATGTAACAAGATTTTTGTCTTTGGAAATTGTAATCTTTGCTTAAAAGTAACATAACGAAAAGATTTGTTGCAGGTTGGGCAAAACACCACACAGTTACTGAAGTTTTAATATTTAAATTGCATTAATATATTTATTTTCAATGCTTATCAATAAAATTGAGGAAATCAGTTATTACTTTCAATTATATAATTTATTGATATTTTGGTGAATTCACTAGTATTTAATAAAACCAGAATATTATATTTGCCTTGTAAATAAATACAATGTTAATAAAGAAGATATATAGAATATGCTATTTTATTACATGACTGCCATGGTCTGAATGTGTCCTTCCAAAATTGGTATGTTGAAACCTGATCGCCGACGTGATAGTGTTAGTGGTGGAATATTGGGAGGCAATTAGATCATGAGAGTGGAACCCTCATTAGTGGGATCCATGCTCTGTAAAAGAGGCCCCAGAGAGCTGCCTTTTTCCTTTCACCTTGTCAAGACACAGCTAGAATTAGGACCTCACAAGGTACTGAACCTGCCAGTGCCTGAATTTTGGACTTCCCAACTTCCAGAAGAGTGAGAAATAAATTTATGTTGCTTATAAGCTACCCAGTCTAAGGTATTTGGTTATAGCAGCCCAAATGAACTAAAACAATGACATTAAAAATTTTTTTGGTGTTTTTTATGACCAAATTGTTAAGTTTGGATTTCTGACTTATTTACATAGTACAACTTTGTGATAAAATGGATGGATGGTTTACAGAGAACAAAATTCCCTTCACCTTTACTCCATCTCACTTCTGTATAAATAGAATAACAGCATTAAAACTAAAAAAGTAACAATGTTTTAGGCATTTTTTCAATAAATAAACATTTTTTGAAAGCCTCCCAAGAGTTAGCCAACTTTGTCATATTTTAATTCTGTGCCAATCTTGTTTGTCTCATGTGTACTATAGGATATTACTACAGGAAATTAAATTTTAGTATTGTAATCCTTCAACCCCACCTCAAGGGTGCAGTGCAATCTGCGACTTACTGGAAGGTAGACTGTAATTGTTTGAGACCCTATCTTTTTGTATTCTGATATATTACCTTCTCACTTCAGACAGGTAATTAAGGTTTGAAGATAAACCATTTTTTTTCTTTGCTTAACCATCCTCTGCATTTATGGCTTCCCTGATGTTATGGTTAATAGTAAGTGTCAACCTGATTGGATTGAAGGATGCAAAGCATTGTTCCTGGGTGTGTCTGTGAGGATGTTGCAAAAGGAGATTAACATTTGAGTCAGTAGACTAAAAGAGGCAGACCCACCCTTAATCTGGGTGGGCACCATCCACTCTGCTGCTAGGGCTAGGGCTAGAAAAAGCAGACAGAAGAAGGTGGCATCAGCAGACTTGCTGAGTCTTTCAGCCTTCAACTTTGTCCTGTGATGGATGCTTCCTGCTGTTGAACATCAGACTCTGAGTACTTCGTCTTCGGACTCTTGGACTTATACCAGTGGTTTGCCAGGGACTCTCAGGCCTTCGGCCACAGACTGAAAGTTGCACTCTCGACTTCTGTACTTTTGAGGTTTGGGGACTTGGACCGATTCACTACTGGCTTCCTTGCTCCTCAATTTGCAGACAGCCCATCATGGGACTTTACCTTGTACTTATGTGAGGCAATTCTCCTTAATAAACTCCTCTTCATATATACATATATCCTATTAGTTCTGTCCCTCTAGAGAACCCTGACTAGTACACCTGATTTTTACCATGTTCAGAGCATATAGCAAGAGTCAAGCATATGCATTCATTGATGGGCCACTCCACCAAGTTCTCTGGAAAATTCCATGCCCATAGCAATACTGGAGAACAAGGGAGGAAGAATTAATAGAAGTGAACAAACATGTATACAACAATTGCAACTGTACAGAGATTATGTTCCTGAATCCAAATGGTTTTTGAGTGTTTAGAATAGATGAACTTGAAGCTTGTTAGAATATGTTAAGAAAAGTTTCATAAAAGGGTAAATAAAAACTTTAATCAAGTTGTGAATAAAAGAAACCAAGAATAGTAATGGATGAACTCAGCACATAAATTAATACTCATTGTTAAATAAATTAATGACACAGGTTTACCTGATACTAGTAAAGACTACAAAACTATATAAACACAAGTAAGAGTAGTGTAACTTGGGGAGAGTAAAACATAGGTAAATGATGATTGAAAGTAAAATGAATTACTGTGACGGGGAATGATCATATCAAGAGCACTTAGAGAAAATGACTTTTGTTATTGTTGTATTTATGTATAGATGGCAGTTCTTTTGGATACGTCAGGGACTGTGGAGTTGGACAGACCTTGGTCCAAATCCCAGCTAAGCCACTTAATAGCTAAAGAATTTGGGAAGGGGGCCCGTGAGAAGGGGCGACAAATTCTATGTGTTTTAGTATCTTAATTAAATAGAAGATAATGTGTACTTTTTAGGGTGAGGTTGGAATTTGAAACAGTTTGATCCTATCCAAATCATAACTATTTTATGATTAAAAAGCAGGTCAGCTTATGATTCACTTTTGTAGCTTCCAAAATGATAGAAAACATAAAGATTTGAAAAGGTAATGAAGAGGGAAAGTGGCCAAAAAATATGTATGACACATGTGTCATCCTGTGTAAATGGAGTAACCCTGTAACAGTAAGCATATTGGGCAAGTGAAAACAAAGGTTTTGATGATAAAACAATGGTTTAAGTTTCATAGACTATGGTTTGTAGATACCAGGACATATGATATGGGAGATATATAGATTCAGAAATCATTTAATTAATATATGAAATGAAACATAGTTGGTCCTAGAAGCTCCAAGGGCAAGAATATGTATGGTGAAATCATTGAGGGATAGGGAATGAATTGGTCCTCCATTATGTTAGGACATCTTAAAATCTCTTTCAAGTGTTCCAAGAGTCTCTATTCAAGTTACTGTGTTAATTTATCCATTTTGCATTTATTTAATATTTAAAATACATTAAGTCTCTGAGTTTTAAATGATTTGTATAATTTTTAACAAGGGTTCCTTGATGTATCTGAAGCTATTGCAATCAACTAGAGACTTTTTCCTATATAAAGCAAATTAAAAATTTGAAACATCAGTTAGCAAGAAGTTCATGACTTCTAAAATCACCCGTAGTAAAATTCACAATTTCAGATCTAGAAGAGACTATCAACATGTCAAAGTCAAGTCTTCATGAAAAACGTCAAGACATCAAGGCTTAAAATGCTCATCATAAATATTCTATGAAAAGCATATAGTAGTGAGAGTTTTTAGAATTGACACATAATAATTGTACATGTTTATGTGGTACAGTGTGATATTTCCATATATGTATACGTTGTGTAAAGATCAAATCAGGATATTTAGCATATCCATCACCTTATGCATTTAATATCTCTTTGTAGTGATAAAATTCAAAACCTCTGATATGGGTTGGCTATGTCCCCACCCAAATCTCATCTTGAATTGTTGTTCCCATAATCCCCATGTATCATGGGAGGGACCTGGTGGGAGGTAATTGAATCATGGGGGTGGTTTTCCCCATGTTGTTCTCATGATGGTAAGTTCTCATGAAATCTGATGGTTTTATAAGGGGCTCCCCACTTTGTTCAGTTCTCATTCTGTCTCCTGCCACTATGTGAAGAAGGACGTGTTTGCTTCCCCTTCCACCATGACTGTAAGTTTCCTGAGGCCTCCCCAGCCCTGCTAAACTGTGAGTCAGTTAAAGCTCTTTCCTTAATAAATTATCCAGTCTTGGGTATGTCTTTATTAGCAGTGTGAGAACGAACTAATACAATCTATTTTCTAGCTATTTTAAAATATATAATATAGGATCGTTAATCATAGTGACCCTGTTCTGCAATAGAAAACCAGCATTTTTTCTTCCTAACTGTAACTTTGTACTCATTTACTAATCTCTCCCTATCACCTTTCCTTCCTTCCCTCCCCTTCTCTGGTAACTACTATTCTACTATCTACTGTGAAATCAACTCTTTTAGATTCCATATTTGAGTGAGATCATTATCTTTCTGTGCCTGGCTCATTTTACTTAACATAATGTCCTCCAGGCTCATGCATGTTGTTATAAGTGACAGGATTGCATTCTTTTTTAAAGACTGAATAGTACTCCATTGTCAATACAGGCTACATTTTCTGTATTTGTTCATCTGTTGATGGACACTTAGGTAGATTCATATCTTGGTTATTATGAATACAGCTGCAATAAATGTGGGAGTACAGATATCTCTTTGACATACTGATTTTATATCCTTTGCATATATACCCAGTAGTGGGATTACTGGATCATATGATAGTTTTATTTTTAAAATTTTTTGAGGAATCTCCTACTGTTTTCCATGACAGCTGTACCAATGTGTCCTCCCATCAATGAAATACAAAGTTCCCTTTTTCTCCACACTCTCACTAGTACTTACTATCTCTGTCTTTTTGATAATCAGCATCCTAACAAATGTGAGGTGATATCTCATTGTGGTTTCAATTTGCATTTCCCTGACGGTTAGTGATGTTGAGCATTTTTCCATATACCTGTTGGCCATTGGTATGTCTCCTTTTGAGAAATGTCTATTAAGGTCTTTTGCCCATTTTAAGTCAGTTGATGATGATGATGATTTGCTATTAAGTTGTTTGAGTTCTTTATGTGTTCTGAATAATAAACCTGTATCAGATGCATAGTTTACAAATCCTTTCTTCCATTCTGTAGGTTGTTTCTTCACTATATTGATTGTGTCCTTTGTTGTGCTGAGCTTTGTAGTTTGAGGTAGCCCCATTTATCTGTTTTTGCTTTTTTTGCCTGTACTTTTGAGGTCATATCAAAAAAATCCTTGCCCATACCAATGCCAGGAAACATTTCCCTTATGTTTTCTTCTACTAGTTTTATCCTTTCAAGTGTTACATGTAAGTCTTTAATCCATTTTTGGTTGATTTTTGTATAGTAAGAGATAAGGGTATAGCTTGAATTTTCTGCCTGTGTGTATCTAGTTGTCTCAGTACCATGTATTAAAGAGGCTGTCTTTTCCTTAATTTGTGTTCTTATCACCTTTGTCAGAAATCAGTTGAATGTAAGTGCATGGACTTTTTTCTGGGTTCTCTATTCTGTTCTATTGGTCTATGTGTCTGTTTTTATGACAGTATTGTGCTATTTTGGTTACCCTATCTTTGTAGTTTATTTTGAAGTCAGGTAATATGTTGGCTCTTTGGGATATTTTTTGTTTCTTATGCATTTAGAATTATTTTTTCTATTTCTGTGAAGAAAGTCACTGGTATTTTAATAAGGGTTACAATTAACCTGTAGATTGCTTTGGGTAGTAGGAACATTTTAAGAATGTTAATTCCTCCAATTCATGAACACTGGATATCTTTCCATTTTTGTGTGTGTCTTCAATTTCTTTCATTAACATTTTATAGTTTTCATTGCAGATATCTTTTATTTCCTTGCTTAAATTTATTCCTAGGACTCTTAATTTTTGTAGCTATTGTAAATGGGGTTCATTTCTTAATTTCTTTTTTAGATTGTTCACTATTGGTGTAAAGAAACACTACTAATTTTTGTATGTTGATTTTGTACCCTACACCTTTATTGAATTTGTTTATTAGTTCTAACAATTCTTTTGGTAGAGTCTTTAGAGTTTTCTAGCTATAAGATCATATTTTCTGCAAAGAGGGATAATTTGACTTCTCCTCTTCCTATTTGGATGTCCTTTATTTCTTTCTCTTGTTTAATTGCTCTGGCAAAGACTTCTAGTACCATGTTGAATAGAAGTTGTAAGTGTGGAAATCCTTGTCTCATTCCAGTTCTTAGAGAAAAGCTTTCAACTGTTTGCCATTCAATATGATGTTAGCTGTGGGTTTATCATATATGACCTTTACTGTGTTGATGTATGTTTCTTCTATAGCTAGTTTGTTGAGAGTTGTTATCATGAAGGCATGTTGAAATTTATCAAATGTTTTTTCTGTGCCTATTGACGTGATCCTTTTTTTTTGGTCCTTGATCCTGTTAAGGTGATATATCACATTTCTTGATTTGATAATGTTGAAACATATTTTCATCTCTGGTATGAATTCCACTTGAATATGGTAAACAATCTTTTTAATTTGTTGTTAACTTTGATTTGTTAGTATTTTGTTGAGCAATTTTGCATTGATGTTTATCACGAAGATTGGCCTATAATCTCTTTTTTGTTGGTGTTGTGTAACTGTCTCGTTTTGGTATCAGGGTAATGCTAAATTTCCTGCATTCAGACAATGCACACTATGCATATACAAATGCAGACTATGGTCCACAGATACAAGGAAATATAAGATAAAAGATATGTAGATTCAGAAGTCATTTAATTAATATATATAAAACTGAAACACAGTTGGTTATAGAGGCCTCCAAGGGCAAGAGAATGTGAAATCATTGAAAATGTATAGGCCCGTGATTACATGCATCTCCAAAACTCGTTCAAATGTTCAAAGAGTCTTCATGTAAGTTTCCATGTTAATTTTTTCATTTTGCATTTATTTAACATTTAAGATATATTAGATGTGTAAGTTATGAATGACTTGTATAATTAACTTGGGTTTTGTTTTATGCATTTCTCACAAGTGAATATTTTCCTGAATTCTCTTGCCAAAATGAATTTTTGTTTAGGTTGCAGGTGTGCTGTTTTGCTTGCTCAACGGATTTCTTTATCTCTTCTGCTCAAGCTAAAAATCAGTACCAATAGAAATCATTGAACATTTTCAACATTTTAAAATTAAGCTAGAAACCAGGGAAGTACTTATTGAATAACAAACAGTGACTAATGGGATTAGATATCTAATTCACCAACAATAGGTACTTAATTCCCACACTGGCAGGAATAATAAACGTGTGATTGGACATCACAAACTTTGTGAAATTTTCAAAATTAAAATATAGCAAAACGCATAATTAGTTAAACATTTAAAAGCTTTTTTAGAAAAATAAATGAGCAAAAATACAAGACTTTCCTAAAGGAGGAATAATGAAAGGGGATTTATTTTATTTTATTATTGTTTTGAGATGGAGTTTCATTCTTGTTGCCCAGGCTGGAGTGCAATGGTGCAATCTTGGCTCACTGCAACCTCTGTCTTCCGGGTTCAAGTGATTCTCTCACTGCAGCCTCCCGAGTAGCTGGGATTACAGGCGCCCGCCACCATGCCCAGCTAATTTTTGTATTTTTTGTAGAGACAGGGTTTCACCATGTTGGCCAGGCTGGTCTTGAACTCCTGACCTCAGGTGATCCGCCCACCTCGGCCTCCCAAAGTGCTGGGATTACAGGCGTAAGCCACCAAGCCTGGCCAAGGATTTATTTTATTTTGTATTAACATAAACTTTTTTTAAAGATAAAACAAATACAGTACTACAATGTTGGCCTGAGACCAAATAGATTAATAGGACATAATACAAAATTTATATACAGGTTCCACAGGTAAATACTAATGAAAAGTAATATTCTGAAAGGTAAATTTTAATCATATAAGGTCCATTTTCATATGTTAATTAGACATTATATTTTTTTCTGTGCATTGCTTATATTTCATTAGATTGTTTTTAATCTAACTCGTCTCCCTTTTTCTCTCCCTCTCCCACTTTACCTACCTGTCTCTCTTCTCCTCTCTCTCATTCTCTTTCCCTCTCTCTTCAACATGTTTAGAAATGTTACTTGAAAGGAATGATTCAAGTAAGATGAAGAGTGAAAATAATTTATAGTGTATGCTTCCTGTGTTTTAGACTTTGAACAAAAATAGGACATAGTTAAGCTGTATGAACTTAATATAGAGCTTTGGTTACTGAGACATATAAAAATCTACATTTTATCACTTCTGTAAAAATCATTGTCAATAGAGTGACTTTCTGAAAAACAGGATTGCTCTTTTAAGTATTATATATAGCATTTGATCATCTGAATAGACACTGGAAAATGAATTTGATAAAAGCCAACATCTATTCCTGATGAAAAACTCTAAGCCAATTAAGAATAGAAGGGTGTTTCTAATGTGATAAAGGGCATCTATGAAAGATCTACAACTGAAATCATATCTAATGATGAAAGACTGAATACTTTTCCCATAAGATCGGGAATAAAATAAGGATATCCACTTATATCACTTGTATTCGACATTACACTGGAGTTTCTAGGCAGTGAATAGGCAAGAAAAAGAAAAACATTCACCTTGAAAAGGAAGAAATTATATGGTCTTTATTTACTGATGACATGATCACATGTATCAAAAAACCTAAGGAAATTTACAAGAAAAGCTGCTAGAGCTAATACATAATTTTAGCAAGATTTTAGAGTACAAGATCAATGTAGAAAAGTTAATTATATTTCCATATACTACTAATGAACAATTGGAAATTATAATTAAATAAATAATATGTTTTCCCACAACATCAAAGTTACAAAGTACTTTGAGATAAATCTGACAAAAGATGTGCAAGACATGTACATGGAAAACTATAAAACATTGCTATGAGAAAATACAGTAGATCTGAATTAATATAGCAACATCCATTGTAGTTGACTGAGGAAGGACTGTTGCAGGGAGGGCCATCAGTAATCTTCTGGGGGTGATTGACATGTTCATTATTTGATTGTGAGGACAGTTTCATGGGTTTTATATATACGTCTAAACATCAAATTATACATTTAAATATATGTAGTTTATCTTGTGACAGTTATACTTTAATAACATTTTTATTAGTAGTATATTTTTAAAATTTCAACCAGATTTCATTTTTGAAAGACTTGCCTTTAAGCACTAGAACCCAGTCTTCAAAACGCTGTTAATATCCACTCTTCACTACCAACTTCTGAGACATTACTGAGACTCTTTTGAAGCAGTATTTTCTTTTGGTGTTGTGAGTGGTAAACTCAATTGGGCATGATCGACATCTTATTCTGGAGACCATTTTGAAGATTAATCTTTTATCTGTTATGTAAGTCGCAAATATTTTCTCCTAGAGCAGGGGTTAGCAAATATTTCAGAGTTTGCTGGCCATATGGAGTCTGTCACAATAGTCCAGCCTTCCCCAGGGTATAAAAGCAACCACAGACAATATGTAAATGATTGGGTATGAGTCTGCACCAATAAAACTTTATTCACAAAAACTAGCAGCCAGTCTATGGGCCACCATTTTCAACCTGATCTAGAATATTACTTGTCTTTTAACTTTATTAATGGTCCATTTTATTATACAGTTGTTTAAAATTTGGAGTAGAATCTGTCCAATTGTTTGGTTATTCTTAGGCTTCATATCTTTCCTTCTATAATGTTATACAAATATTTTTCCATAAGTTTTCCAGTATTTTGTATAATTTTACATTGGAAATTTTGATTCAGCTATGATTTACATGAGTGCATGATGTGAGGTAAAGCTCTAATTTAATTTTTCCCATATGGATTTCCAAATGATCCAACACTGTTTATTAAAAACTCCATTTTCTCATATTGACTTGAAATCTCACCTTTGTTGTATACTATATTTGTTACAGTAGGTAGCTACTCAGGTATGAGCAGGGCAGGAGAGAGCTCCTTCCCCCCACCCACACACCAGGAGAGTCCAGCAACCATCAAGTGATGGTCAGGTGGTTGTTAACTGTCTCTAAAGTAACTGGTCACAGCCAGCGCCAGCAAAAGGCAGTCTTCTAATAAACACATTGGAAAAAACTGAAACTGGTGTTCAGCAGCTCCCCAATAAGATCTCAGGAGTTGGGAGAAGTGATGCAAGACCCCAGAAGTATGCCACTGTATGAAACCCCAAGTCAAAAGGTCACACTGTGTACTTGATCTCTGAAGTTGCCTGCTTGGCCCTCTTCCAAGTGTATTTTTATTTTTCTTCCTTTCATTACTGCTCTAAAGCTTTTTAATAAACTTGCTCTAAAACTTCCCTTGGTCTTTCCTTCTGCCTTATGTCCCTCAGTCGATTTTTTTCCTCTGAGGAGGCAAGAATTGAGGTTGCCGCAGACCTGTTTGGATTTGCCGCCGCTAACATATTCTCCTATATACATGATTTATTCTAGAATCTCTATTTTATTTCATTTATCTATTTATTCATTCTGAGCTAACACAATCCTCCTTTATTTACCGGACTTTTATGATATATTTTTCTTCTAGGCAAAAAGGACTCAAATCTGTATTACTATTTTCTCTTTTCTTGAAAATATTATTTTTCATTATTTGTGGGTTTTTATTGCTGTTGTGAATTTTTTTTCTCATTACATGCATTTTGTGTGTGTGTGTACAGAAAACTATTAAAGGTTTCCTGTCATTTTTGTGTCTTGCTAATATTCTAACAGTTGTAATAGTTTTTCAGATGATTGTCTTGGATTTCACAGCAAAACAATCATAACACATGCAAACAGTGAAATATTTGATTCTTTATTTCCAATGTTTATTTCTCACTTTTTTTCCTTATCTTCCTGCCATGGCTAGGAAGGACAGTGGAATGTTGGATAGTAGTAGATTACAGGCATTTTTTTTTCTTGTTGATGTTTAAGATTTGCTTTTAGTAATTTGAAATACAGAAGCCAACATCAGTTTTCTGTTTCAAAAATATTCTGTTGATTCTGATACATGTATATGTAAACATATATATGTATATATATATATGTGTGTATATATGTATAATAAGTTTTAGTTTTGTTTAATGAAGTACTTTTAAAATTCTCTGTAAGTTATTTTGATGAGGATTATAATCCTTAAAATATTGTATACTTACATTCAGGAATAATGCACCTTTATCTGTTATTTTTCGTATCTTGCTAAGTAAAGTTTTCTTTCATATTTCTTATTAAAGTTATTTTATATTTCTTATTAAAAGTATTGCAAACAAACAATTTTATATGTGAAGTCATTATGACATTATTATTTTGTGATTAATTTTATATATTTCAATCAGCTATTTGAAGTTTATGGAAGAGCTGATTTCTATATATTCTATCAAAATTTAAACATAGAAAACATAAGTTTGATTATTCAATCATTTTGGGGTGATAATCATTTTTAGGTTGATAATAGTATCTTCTACAGGTAATGAAAGTTTTGCCTTCTTTTCAGATAGTTATATCTTCTATTACACCTCCCTCTTTTTATTTATTGCTTTGGCTAGAAAAATTTTAATAACAGTGTTACTGCTTGGCGATCTTGCCTTATTCCATTTATTATAATTTCTTTAACAATTCTTTGTAAAGACTACTATTGGATTTTGGCCAGATATATATCATAATCATTCTAAGAAAACTTCCTTCTCTGTCTATTTTATTAAGAATTTAAAATCAGGGCTGATATTAAACTTTCACGATTTATTTATTTATTAACATTTATTAAGATAATTGTGTGTTTTTGGAAATTTTTAACCTATTGATAACCTGTGTTTTCTGAATTGATTTCTTAATTTTGAGGCATCTGTCTATCTTTTCAAACCACGTATTTGTTCTGGTATGTTATCTATTTAATAAACTGCCAGATTTGATTTGCATGATATTTTATTTGGCACTTGAATCTGTATTTACTAATGAATTTGCTTCAGTTTTTTTTTTTTCTTGTACAGTATTTGCCAAGTTTGGATATCAAAGCCATGCTAGCTTTATAACATCATTTGGGAAGTTTTCCATTTTTTATTATTGAGCAAAATAACTTTTGTACATTCTGAGATTCTGCCTCTGGGTGACATGTATATATCAAAGACAGTTTTTATTTTTTTTTTTACCCCTGAGGCTAAAGGTGAATTATTTAGACACTGGAATAAAAGTCTATTTGACTTGGAGAATTCTCAAAGGGTTAACATTTTACTTAGAATTTTGTTTTCTATTTTTTTCTACTATAATTTTTGGCCATGAGAAACAACTGCCATATTTCTTAAAAATTTTAGTGTTTAAACCTCAGGTGAAATGTTGAATATTTGTTGAAATATTTGTCTACCACTAGTCTATTGGAATCCATAGTTGAAATGAAATGCTTACACAGGTGTTGGTTGAGTTTGGCTTTGTCATTTTACCTAAACCACTTTAAAATGTTGCTATTTCGACTCAATTTAGAAATAAAACGTCTTATGTTCTGTTTGAGATTGGTATTACCTATTTTGTTGGAAGGTCTGAATGTACCCATACATATTATATATGTGTTAATCTTTTGATCTATGGGGTTAAGTTGTGTTTTGGGATGTACAAAAACAAAAACACAGAATTTAAAAAGCCATAAAACTTCTATTTCAGAACTCCAAATCTGTTAGTCTCATCTCATAGGAAAAAAATCAAACTGTGAGATAAGATTGTTCTGAGATGTGAGAAATAAATTAATAAAATTAAAATTATAACATACATATATAAAATAAATATTACATGAACACAATACAAAGGAATCTATGTCAATTTTCCCTGTCATAAATTTCTACACATAAAAGAAATAATAATGACTTCCTTATCGGAGGACAAACTTCGAATATCTTCATACTTTTAAAACAAACTTTATTTATTATCTTACAGGTTCACGTATCAGTATTTGCAAAATAAATAAAATATTGCTTGAAATGAAAAATGGTTTCAAAGGTAAGTATCTTAGTATATTTCTGTAGCTTATTTTACTTTCTTGTGGTTCCTGAAAAGAAAGCAGCAGGAATTGACCCAGGTCTTCGATTTTTAGACCTGAATGTTATCACAGAGTTTCTGGCTTCCAATAGTTATTGTTGGGTTGTGCTGCTCAATGAAAAATTTCAGAATAAAATAGCTTTCTCCTGAAGTAGCTGAGAGTTCCGTTTTGGTGCCAATTTCCAGTCCTTATCTCCAATGTTTGCCAAAGTATAAATAGCTCCAAAACATCAGCATTTGTTGCTAAACAGTTTGCTACGCAATAACTATCATCACTTCACAATAACAATTGACAAATGATTCATTACTGTCAGAGAGAAGGTTTGTAAATCACTTCTTAACAACATTTATTAAGGATTTTGAAGGTAATCAGTGGAGATATATTTTTTCTAGTGTGTTTATTCTTCATCTGCATTCTTTAGGGATGTGCCAATTATAATTTATCTACTATCCGTTGTGGAACCTGGATAACAAGATACTTGATATAACTAATTAACAAGGTTTGTACACTACAGAAAGATATTATATTTCCTGACATGTTTAAACTAACAGAGTGAAATTGTGTTGATAATATTTTATTTCTGTTTCATCCCTGAGGACAATAAGTATTTTTTTCTCAGTCCTATTTAGATAAGGATAAAGTTTACAGGTATATTATACCAGGCATTTAGATAGAAAAATACTACAAATCAAATGGATCTTAGTTTGGGCTAGTTCTCTAAAAATCAGTAGTTTAGGCAACAGGCAGAGGCTGGAACAGTTTGGAGAGCTCAGAGGAAGATTGGAAAATGTGGCAAAGTTTGGAACTTGCTAGAGACTTGTTGAATGGCTTTGACCAAAATGCTGATAGTGATACGGACAATAAAGTCCAGGCTGAGTTGGTCTCAGATGGAGATGAGGAACTTGTTGGGAACTGGTGTAAAGGTCACTCTTGCTATGCAAAAAGACTGGTAGCATTTTGCCCCTGCCCTAGAGATTTGTGGAACTTTGAATGTGAGAGAGATTATTTAGGTATTTGGCATAATAAATTTTTAAGTGGCAAAGTGTCCAAAAGGAAGCAGAGCATAAAAATTTGAAAAATTTGCAGCCTGATTATGGAGTAGAAAAGAAAAACCCATTTTCTGAGGAGAAATACAAGCCAGCTGCAGAAATTTGCATAAGTAACGAGGAGCCAAATGTGAATCTCCAAGACAATGGGGAAAATGTCTCCAAGTCAT
Organism: Pongo abelii; assembly: GCF_028885655.2. Lineage (NCBI taxonomy): Eukaryota > Metazoa > Chordata > Mammalia > Primates > Hominidae > Pongo > Pongo abelii. Next base: position 66,241,600 of record NC_071999.2, read on the forward strand.
GTAAGAGACATTCGTGGGAGCCCTTCCCATCCCAAGCCCAAAGGCCTAGGAAGGAAAAATGGTTTCCTGGGCCAGATCTGAGGCACCCCCTGCTGTGTGCAGCCTCGGGACTTGGTGCCCTGTGTCCTAGCTGCTCTAGCTGTGGCTAAAACCAGGCCAAGGTACAGCTTGGGCCATAGTTTCTAAGGGTGCGAGTCCCAAGCTTTGGCAGTTTCCATGTGGTTGAGCATGCAGGTGCACAGATGTCAAGAACTGAGGCTCAGAAACCTCTGTATGTCTAGGCTCGGAAACACCTGTATGTCTAGGCAGAAGTTTGCTTTAGGGGTGGGGCCCTCATGAAGAACCTGTGCTAGGGCAGTGCAGAAGGGAAATGTGGGGTTGAAGCCCTCACACAGAGTCCCTACTGGGCACTGACTAGTGGAGCTGTGAGAAGAGGGCCACCATCCTCCTGACACCAGAATGGTAGATCCACAGACAGCTTGCACCACACACCTGGAAAAGCTACAGGTATTCAACACCAGACCATGAAAGCAGCTGGGAGAGGGGCTGTACCCTGCAAAGCCACAGGAGCAGAGCTGCCCAAGGTTGTGGGAGCCTACCCTTTGCATCAGCGTGACCTGAATGTGAGACATAGAATCAAAGGAGATCAGCTTTAAGTTTTGACTGCCCTGTTGGATTTTGGACTTGCATGGGGCCTGTAGCCCCTTTATTTTGGCCAATTTCTTTCCAAATTTTTGGAAAGGCATGATTGCATGTTGAAATGTGAGGACATGAGATTTGGGAGGGACCAGGGATGGAATGATATGGCTGTGTTCCCACCTAAATCTCATCTTGAATTGTAGTTCCCATAATCCCCATATGTCCTGGGAGGGACCCAGTGAGAGGTAATTGAATCATGGGGGTGGTTACCCCACCCTTCTGTTCTCATGATAGTGAGTGAGTTCTCACAAGATCTGATGGTTTCATAAGGGGTTTTCCCCCTTTTACTTGGAACTTCTCTCTTGCCTGCCACCATGTAAGACATTCCTGTGCTCTTCCTTCATCTTCTGCCATGATTGTGAGGCCTCCCCAGCCATGTGGAACTGTGAGTTCATTAAACCTTTTTCCTTTATGAATTACCTAGTCTTGGGTAAGTCTTTATTAGCAGTGTGAAAGCTGACTAATACAACTCTCTCTCTCTATGTGTATATATACATATATATTTTACTTAAATTACACAAGTATCCCTCCATTCAGATTTCACATGAGTTTGCAAGGTCAATATTTTAACCTCAGTAACTTTTTGTATCTTATTGACTATTTTAAAGTTAATATGGCTGCCTTTTACTTTCAGGGCAGAGAAAATTAGTGATACTTAGACTTACTGGTAATATATCATTTGAATGAATTCAATGTATGCTTTCAAAAAAAAAAAAAGTCACCCTGCAAACAATTTCTCTATAAATAGAATTAATGCTGTTTTCTAGATTTTCAAAAGCTTCATATTAAAAAGCTGACTCAATCCTCAATTGCCACTGAGTTGTGAACTTGATGCAGTAGCTTCTTTATAACTTGACAAAAGTCTAGAGAGATTTAGCTGAGTTTTACAAATTCATACTGCATGAATTTGTTGATTTATTAGCTTATTTGACAGAGATGAAACATGTGAACAAAAATCCTAGTTTTCTTGGTTTGAACATAAAAAAGAAACAGTCTCTCAGGTGACAATGAGGCATTAATTTATATGTTTGGTAAGCCCAAACCCACTTAAAAAAAATTTGTCCATAATATAAGGAGTCATTCCTTTCTTGATTTAATTAATATTAATATGTTAATAGCATAAACTGTCAAAAATTCACTACGATTAATTTCTTTTTACCAACATTTTTTTTCTTCCAAAGGTAAATTGGTATATACACACACATATGTCTGTACCCATGCATGCAAACACACACATACCCAAGCTTGTTATATTATTATTTTCATATTACTATTGTAAGTTAATGATCTCATATTTCAGTTAATTGCTATACTTGGTAATGCCTCTGTTCTAGAACTTTGAAAAATAATCAACATTTGAATGGAATGAAAATCTTGAAATCTCAACATAGTAAGACATGTTGAGGTAGAGAATAAAATGCATATCACTCAAAAGAATTTGGTAATGTCAGTATTTTCATTCTTTTATAGTCATTACTTGAGGCAGAGATCATAATAGCAACTGACCAAGAGAGCCTTGTTGTTTCTCTCAGCTGCATCAAACTTTAGACAGGCCCCTGGCCTTTTCTTAGAGCATTTACCCTAGAAAAAAGTGTAATTACAAATTCTTTCTCTATCTCTTTGAGATACAGTTGAGCCTTGAACAATGCAGGAGATAGAAGTGCTGACCCTTGTGCAGTAAAAAAAATCTATATATAACATTTGACTACCTCAAAACTTAACTACTGATAGTCTACATTAACCAGAAGGCTTACTGATGACATAAATAGCCAATTAACACATATGATACATGTATTATATACTGTGTTTTTACAATGAGGTTAGCTAGAGAAAAGAAATGTTATTAAAAAATCATAAGGAAGAGAAAATCCATTTACAGTATTGTGCGGTATTTATCAACACTGTAAATTTACATCATCTGTTTACGAAATAAATTGTCCATCTGAAATGATGGGCAACTGCTGCTGCAGATCTCAATCTATGGTACATATTAAGCAGTTCAACTTTTTATTGTAATGCCGCGGCTTTTCTCTGCTTCTTAGGAGCACTTCCAACATCACTAGCGGCACTTTCTTGGCTCCCATGGTGTTATTTATGGCTTACAGTATTACACTTAGCATGATGAAAAGATGCGAGAACCGAGAGATATTACTCTTTGTGGTACACAATTTACTGGAGAGATGAACTGCTTACATGGAGATGATAAGTGTCACACAAGATTTTAAGCAGATACTCACAAAACTTCAGCTTACTGCAATAGCAACAGGAGGTGGCTATGAAATTATTGCAGTGGTACAGTATGCACTACAGTTAATTTTATGCATTTGTGATTCAACACTGCACCTTTACATTTGCTTATATTTCTCTCCACTGTGAATGGCACCAAGTACAATCTGTGTGTGTAAGTTTTGATAAATTTTAACTTATTATAAGGGATTCATGTATGTTTTATGGTATTAAATAATAAAAATAGACTAGTATCTATGTATATTTTATGCATTTATGACAAATCTAACTTTTTTTGATATTTCTAGGCTACATGGTTAATCCGTGAGTTTCAAATTGTTGCAAATCTCAAAAAATATCTCTGATATATTTATTGAAAAAAAAAAATCTGTGTATAAGTGGACCCATGCAGTTTGAACCTGTGTTGTTCAAGGGTCAACTGCATATGTACAATTTTAAAAAGCCTCTTGCTAGTTTTCCAACCCAGGAATGTCTTTCTCAAGGACCTGGGAGCCATCTCTTTGAAATGTAATCATTAAGGAAGAAAGCACTCTTACCTCCAGGGCTCTGTTCAGTTGGAGTCCATTAGCAAACACAGATGGCCTAATCACAGAGAAAAACATTTGTAAACTCAGGAAAAGCTTCATGTGCTCAACACATCCCATTGATCAACTTCCACACTAAAGTCTTCCAGTACTTTTTTTACTAGCTACTGGACTAGCACTTAAAAACCCTTCCACCTTTTGTTTGTTATCAGAGTTAACCACAGCCTGACTTCTGGCTTCTCTCCTCTATTGCAGTAGCTTGAAATAAAGTCTTCTTTATCAATTTAACTTTGTCCAGTAAATTTTTGCTTTGAGTGAGTCAACCAATGGGCAGGAGAGAGGATTTTGTGGATGAAAATAATTCTTCACATTCTGCTCTTGGTGTTGTTACCGACCACAGGTTCTTAGGTTCCCATGCAATATAAACTGACAGGAGGCCAGGAAAACTTTTCCCAGCTAGGGTTTATTAAGACTTATGCCTGGACAGATTGGGCAAAATGGAGACAGCCCAGAGGATGTGTTCTGCAGCTGGTTCCCTGGCAAAGGTTCTTGTGGTGTTTTCAGGAGGGTGACATGAAAAACTCATGAGGTAAGAAGAATCATTGCATGTGTGAGGTGGAGTGCTGATGCACAGGCATAGTAAGAGATCATGCAAAAACATACATCCCATAATCAGAAAATGGCAGATACCCCTTTCCTGGGCATGGATTTTCGTATTGAAATGAGGCAAGGTGTAAAGATTGGTCATCCTCCTGGTCTTGTGTGCATGCAGGTGATAGAATTAACTCCCTTGAGTCAGATTTAAAGTGTGATGCTTCTTATTTTAGTTTCTTCAAGGCCCTGAAATCTGCAGGTATGGCGTCCTTCCTATTTCTACTCTGTCCCATCTCTACTCTATCTCAGCGTCACATTGGGATGGGAGTAGGCAAAGGAAAGGAATTCATTGTGTTTCTCTGAGGTATTTTCTATAGGTAGGGCAAGTCTTAAGTAAAGTTACAAAGAAAAAAATTCCCTTTGTTCCCTTCCATCTCTCTTCTATAGTTCTACTCTTCTCATGTATTTACTCCAGAAGGAAGGAGGTAAGAAATCAAGGAAGGCTTTCTGAAAGTAGTGATATTTGATTGTAATAACAGTGAGAGAGCTGGCTGTCTCAGATGGGTAGCAGCTGGTGGGTAAGAAACAGCTAATGTAAGGCAGATGGGTGAATGAATTATGATAACGACAATAACAAATAGTTACAACATTTATTTAATGTCAGTGATGTGCCAGCCTCTGTTCTAAATTCCTAATGTTTATTAATACATTTAAACATCATAGCAACTCTATGACACAGATACTATAATTATCACCATTTTAGACACAGAGAAATTAAGGCACAAAAAGGTTGACACACTCACTTGAGTTCTCAAAGTCAGTGAATGACAGAGCTGGGATCCAAATCCAGGCAACGTTGTCCCAGCACCCATGCTTTTAACCTCAAAATAGCACTGTCAGTGAATATTTGTCATCTCTCTGGGGATATATATATGTATAACTGGGTAATGGCTTCACTTAGTGGGATTTTGACCGTGAGTTCAAGCTGAAAAGCAAAATTGTTTGTTTTTGACAGGAGTGGGGTGGTTTGGAGCACTCTTCCAAAAACACCTCTCAAATATAGAATGCTGTTACTACCTGTTACTTTTGAAAGTAAGACCATTGCTGATGACAGAGTTTATATTACAGTTATATAGAGTTTTATAGGCCACAAAAATGCTCTCATCTATGCATTTTCTTAAGATTTTATCAATGGCTATATAGTAAGGTTAAGAACCTTACCATGACTTTTGAATAAGTTGTGTAACTTTCCAAAGATATACAGCTAATTAGGAAGCTATTCAAGATTCAAACATAGTATATCTGATGCCTCAATTCTTAAACTTTTCACTAATTTCAACAGAGACTGAATACAAGTTTGATTTGAAAACTGAGATGTGAAAGTTAGAAGAAAATGGTTAAAGCTACACAAATCTAAATACCTAACACCTTGAAAACAAAATACTATTACTCAACAGTATAAGAAGTAATAGTGTAACAATATTATACAGCTGTACAAAATTAGACAAGCAATAGAATAACAATAGTGAAACAAGATAATTGTTACTTCAGTCAACAAATCTATGTATGCCAACTGAATAGAAAAACACGAGTATAATTGCTAATCAATGGATACTCCAGGGAAAGGCTCAACCACTTGTAATTTAATTAGGGACAGTCAGCATGAAATCAAAGTAAAGAGATCATAGCCAACATTTGAAGAAAGCACATTCAAGAAGTAAGAAAACCATGATGAACTGACTCTCACATTTTGAAAGCCCCGTAGAGACTGCTAGCTGAACTGTTCTCCCTTGATACTGATAAAAGTCTTTCTTTTCTAGCTAAAACTCTTCCTTTCTCTGAAAATTTAGAGATTAGAAATACCTCAATTGAAACTTTCGGTTATAGGAAGCAATTATAATGGGTGTCCTTTTTGATTGCAGAACTAAATATTCACCTAGTGCGAGACTCCAGTTTAGTAGTTGAGAAATGCAAAGCCAAAGAAATTTTCTTTCTTCCGCTTTGCTTAGTAAAGACCTGAAGGAAAGAATGTACTGTTTATTGATAAAGTGGTTAGGGCAAGATGGTTAAACTCACTGTAGACAGCATCAAAGCAGTTTTGAAACATATATGGCTAGGCTATTTGGGTCTTGAAAAGATGATATACAAAATATAGATTATGACAGAAAGAATATATAGGTGTTAAGAAAGCACATTTTGGGGAAAATGTATAAATGTTTAAGAGAAGGCAAACACAACACACTCAAAGATTCTGGAGTCTTTTAGTATTCTAAAATACTGGATCCCAATTCTGATCCTATGAGACCATAGAATATGAAAATAACTGAACATACAGAAAAATACACAGCAAGTCAATTTCTCTTTCTCTCCTTTCCCCTCTAATTCCCTTCCTTGCTTTCCCATTTGATTCTCCCTCTTTCTCACTCTTTCTGTGTTTATCAGAGTGAAGAGAATCTCAGGTAATTCTTTTCTAAACCAGAACTAATGAAGAAGTCTTTGGTCTGTTTATTGTCAGGGACAGATGACAGATGTTGAGAGAATGATACAATCCAGAGTTCAGTTTTTGTGTTCACCAGCAAAGGTGCCAAGAAAGCCTTTTGGGTTTTGGGGCAATCACCTGCCCCACCACTAACAACCATTCCAAATAAAATATAAGTACAGAATATTCTTGCTGAAAAATTGCAGCTTCCAGATAAATCTCCAGACTACCTTTCAACCAGAATAGCCATCTCTAAGACATTTCCAGTAGAAGAATTCTGACTTTCACTGGGGGGGGTGTGTGTATCTAAAGGAAAAGTATCTATATATATCTATGTCTAGCTGTATAGTTTCTTATAGAGCAGTGGTTATCAATCTAGGCTGTACCTGAATTAACAAGAGACCTTATAAGATTGCCAGTCCAAGCTCCAAGCCAGTTCTATCAGAATCTGTAGGGGCAACTACCAGGCATCCCATGATTATGAGAAGCACCTAACACTGAGAAAACACTCCTCTCAAGTAAACGTACCAAGTCATCCTCCACCCCTTTCCCCTTTAAGAATTTACCTGGGAGAGTATGAGAGGGCTAGAGGAGAATCCAATTTCCTTCTCAATAGGATTTAGCCCTCTAATAAATAGTAGTAAAGATCCTTGCATTTATTCTTCTCAGTGACTGTTGGAAATCTATTATCTCTCCTCTAGAAAACTCTTCAGTGACAACAACCGTGTGTGTGTGTGTGTGTGTGTATACATACATATGTACATATGTGTGCATACATACGTATATATGTATGTGTGCAGACATACGTATATATGTATGTGTGCAGACATACGTATATATGTATGTGTGCAGACATACGTATGATGTATGCGTGCAGACATACGTATGTATAGATGATAATGTATGTGTGCAGACGTATGTATAGATGATGATGTATGTGTGCAGACATACGTATGTATAGATGATGTATGTGTGCAGACATACGTATGTATAGATGATGTATGTGTGCAGACATACGTATGTATAGATGATGTATGTGTGCAGACATACGTATGTATAGATGATGATGTATGTGTGCAGACATACGTATGTATAGATGATGATGTATGTGTGCAGACATACGTATGTATAGATGATGTATGTGTGCAGACATACGTATGTATAGATGATGTATGTGTGCAGACATACGTATGTATAGATGATGATGTATGTGTGCAGACATACGTATGTATAGATGATGATGTATGTGTGCATACATACGTATGTATAGATGATGATGTATGTGTGCATACATACGTATGTATAGATGATGATGTATGTGTGCATACATACGTATGTATAGATGATGATGTGTGTATACATACGTATGTATAGATGATGATGTATGTGTGTATACATACGTATGTATAGATGTATGTGTGTATACATACGTATGTATAGATGTATGTGTGTATACATATATCTGTGAAATGAGACAGGCACAGAATTAAACACCGCATCTTCTCACACATGTGGAAGCCAAAAAATGTTGATCTCATGAAAATAAAAAGTAGAAAAGAGAATATTACATGTTGAAAAGGGCAGGGGAAGAGAGGCATAGGAAGAGATTTGTTAAAGAATGCAAAACTATAGCTTGGTAAGAGGAATAAGCTGTAGGGATACATACCAGTTCAAGATGACTGTGGTCAAGACTATTATTTAATGTAGTTTCAAATAGCTAGAAGGAAGACATTGAATACTCCCAACACTAAGAAATCATAAATTCTTGACATGATGGATATGTTGATTACCCTGATCAGATCACCATACATTGAATATATTGAAACTTCACTATGTACCCCATAAATATGTACAATTATTATTTGTTAATCAAAAGGATAAAATAAAATGAAAATAAATATATTTAGAAAGGATAGGTATTTATGCATTTAAGTCATAATTCATGTATACAAGCGTTAATGGATTCAAAGTTATCAAAGGCAAGAATAGGACTTTATGATGTTACAAATAGTATAACTACATTGATTTAAATTATAAAATAGACTATTTCTTTAAAACGTGGATTGCATATACATAAGTTTTCTACTGGCTGTTGACCACTCAGGCCATAAAATGAATGTCATTAAACTTAAAAAGATTGAAATAATACAAAATATGTCCTCTAACTACATTGGAATAAAATAAAAAAGTCAATAACAGAAGGAAATTTGGCAAATTCAGAAATATATGGAAATTAAGCAACATATTCTTACATAACAATTTCTTGTTCAAAGAAGAAATCACCAGGGAAATTAAAAAGCACCTTAAGATAAAAGAAACTAACACAATAAACAAAAACTCATGGGATGCACAAAAGCAGTAATCAGACGGAAATTTATTGCTGTAAACGTCTATGTTAAAAAAAAGAATTTCAAATCAATAACCTAACATTCCACATTAAAAAACAAACAAGAAAGACCAAGCCTAACACAGAAAAATGGAAGGAAAAAATAATAAATATTTATTAGAGGAAAAATAAATCAATAGTGAATAGAAAAATAACAGAGAAAATCAACAAAATCAAAGTTGATTACCTGAAAAGACCAACAGTATTGAAAACTATTATCATTGGTCAATTTAGAGCCACAAAATTAAGAGATTCAAATAACTAAAATCAGGAATAAAAGATGATATATCTACTGGCCCATCAAAAAACAAAATGTATTCTAAGGGAAAGTGATGAATAAAAAATTAAAACCCCAGTGAAATACCACCTTACCTCCACTAGGATAACTATAAGCAAAGACAGACTGTTAGAAGTAGGTGAATGGCAACAACTTCATATCACAAAGTCAGTAACCCTTGTAGAAAATGTAAAAAATACAAGGGAATGAATTCTTACAAAAAAACTTGTCTTGATGAGATATACTTTATTCCAGCAGACACTGATAGTTTTTATTAATAAAATATTAATAAGCTGAAATCTTCACACATTGCAGGTGGGGATGTAAAATGGTACAGTGGTTTGGAAAACAGATTGGCAATTTCTCAAAAGGTTAAGCATAAGGTTTAATTTATGACAATGCTTCTCTTATGTATATACCAAGCTAAATTAAAACATATATCCATATAAAATTTGCATCTGAGTGTTAATAATAGCATCATTTATCATAAGCAAAATATCAGAACAACTCAAATGTTCATTGTGTTGGTCTGTTTTCACGCTGCTGATAAAGACATACCCACTACTGTGTATTTTATAAAGAAAAAGAGGTTTAATGGACTCACAGTTCCACGTGGCTGGGTAGGCCTCACAATCATGGCAAAAGGCAAAAAGCATGTCTTACATGGTGGCATGCAAGAGACAATCAGCATCAAGTGAAAGGGGAAACCCCTTCTAAAAACATCAGATCTCGTGAGACTTATTCACTATTATGAGAATAGTATGGGAGAAACCACCCCTATTATTCAATTATCTCCCACTGGGTCCCTCCCACAACATGTGGGAATTATGGGAGCTACAATTCAAGATGAGATTTGGGCAGGGACACAGCCAAACCATATCATTCTGCCCTGGCCCCTCCCAAATCTCATGTCCTCACATTTCAAAACCAATCATGTCTTCCCAACAGTCCCCCAAAGTGTTAACTCATTTCAGCATTAACTCAAAAGTCCATAGTCCAAAGCCTCATCTGAGACAAGGCAAGTCCATTCTATGAGCCTGTAAAATCAGAAGGAAGTTAGCTACTTCCTAGATATGATGGGGATACAGGTATTGGTTAAATACACCCATTCCGAATGGCAGAAATTGGCCAAAATGAAAGGGGCTAAATGTCCCATGCAAGTCTGAAATCTTCAAGCTCCAAAATGACCTCCTTTGACTCCACGTCTCACATCCAGGTCACACTGATGCAAGAGGTGTATTCACACAGTCTTGGGCAGCTCTGGCCCTGTGACTTTGCAGGATACAGTCTCCCTCCAGGCTGCTTTCATGGGCTGGCATCAAGTGTCTGCATCTTTTTCAGGCACACAGTGCAGGCTGTTATTGGATATACCATTCTAGGATCTAGAGGAGGGTGGCCTTCTTCTCACAGCTCCACTAGGCAGTGCCCAAGTGGGGACTCTGTGTAGGGGCTTCAATGCCACATTTCCCTTCTGTACTGCCCTAGCAGAAGTTCTCCATGAGAGCCTTGCCCTTGCAGTAAAGTTCTACCTGGACATCCAGGTGTTTCCATCCATCCTCTGAAATCTAGGCAAAGGTTTCCAAACCTCAATTCTTGACTTCTGTGTACTCACAGGATCAATAGCATGTGGAATCTGTCAAGGCTTGGGGCTTGCACCTTCTGAAGCTGTGGCCCAAGCTGTACCTTGGCCCCTTTTTGCCATGGCTAGAGCAGCTGGGACTCAGGGCACCAAGTCCCTAGGCTGCACATAGCAGTGGGGCACTGGACCCAGCCCACAAAACTGTATTTTCCTCCTAGGCCTCGGGGTCTGTGATGGGAAGTGCTGCCAGAAAGTTCTCTGAAATACCCTAGAGACATTTTTCCAATTGTCTTGGTGATTACCATTTGGCTCCTCATTACTTATGCAAATTTTTGCTTGAATTCCTCCTCAGAAAACAGGTTTTTCTTTTCTATTGCATTATCAGGCTGCAAATGCTCTGTTTCCCTTCTAAAACTGAAAGCTTTTAACAGCACCCAGGCCATCTCTTGAATACTTTGCTGCTTAGAAGTTTCTTCTGCTAGATATCCTAAATCATCTCCCTCAAGTTCAAAGTTCCACAGATATCTAGGGCAGGGGCAAAATGCTGCCAGCCTCTTTGCTAAAACAGTAAGAATCACCTTTACTCCAGTTCCCAACAAGTTCCTTATCTCCATCTGAGACCACCTCAGCCTGGATTTCATTGTCCATATCACTATCAGCATTTTGGTCAAAGCCACTCAACAAGTCTTTAGGAAGTTCAAAACTTTTCCACATTTTCCTGTCTTCTTCTGAACCCTCCAAACTGTTCCAACTTCTGCCTTTTACCCAGTTCCAAAGTCGCTTCCACATTTTCAGGTATCTTTTCAGCAATGCCCCACTCTATTGATACCAATTTACTGTATTAGTCCATTTTCATGTTGTTGATAAAGACACACCTGAGACTGGATAATTTAAAAAGAAAAAGATTTAATGGACTCACTGTTCCACAGGGTTGAGGAGGCCTCACAATCATGGTAGTAGGTGAAAAGCATATCTTACATGGTGGCATGTAAGACAGAATCAGAGCCAAGCAAAAGGGGAAACCCCTTATACAAACATCAGATTGAATGAGACTTATTCACTACTGTGAGAACAGTATGGGGGAAACTGCCCCAATGATTCAATTATCTCCCATCGGGTCCCTCCCACAACGTGTGGGAATTATGGGAGCTACAACTGAAGATGAGATTAGGGTGGGGTTAAAGCCAAACCATATCATCTATCAACTGATGAATGGATAAACAAATTGTGCTATACTCACACAAAGAATATTATTCAGCAATTAAAGGAATTAATTATTAAAGTATGCTACAAAATGAATGAACCCTGAAAACATTACACTAAGTGAAAGAAGCCAATTATGAAAAACCATACATTATATGATTCCATTTACATGAAATGTTCAGAGCAGGCAAATTCATAGATAGAAAATAGATAATGGTGCCTAGGGCTGGAGAGGGTATTAGGACTGTCTGTAATTGGTGCATGGTTTTTGTAGGAGTGATTGATCTATGTTTTAAACTTAGATTGTTGGGTGGTTGCATAATTCTGTTAATATACTAAAATCATTTAATAGTATATTTTAAATAGGTGAATTTTATGGTACGTGAATTATATCTCAGTAAGTATGCTAAAATGTCCCTACTTTATACACTCCTCAATATTTAAGTTTTCATTTCTCTTAATCCCAAGACAATGCTATTTTTAAAATAATTTTTTAAAAATGATTTTACTATGGGCAAAATTTAAAGGTAGTATTCTTGCATACTCATCTTGCAAAGTGTAACTACTTTGGATTATATATTTCTCTCTAAACATCTTTATGTCTGAGGATTTTTTTTTTTTACTTTTTGCTAGTTCAGTAGGAGGAATTTGGCAATGTAAATATATCATGGGTGAGAGTTATGGAAATGACTATTTTGAAACATAGTAAAAAATGTATACTTTTGCATGATGCTATTCAGACCCAAAATCATTTTCATGCATAAATGTCTTCCTGATAGCTGCCATAAATAGCTTTTTAAAAAATTTTCAAACCAGGATATTTGAATCAAATAATCTGTATACATTTGTTTAAAACATGATTTTTGTTTTAGGTATTTATTTAAAACATTTATTTAAAAACGTGATTTTTGACAATATATAATGAAAGCTCTATTTATATGCCATAAATTAATAGAATTATGTCAGCCTTGTAGTTCTATTAAAGCATGGGGATGAAAGTATTTTTTCCATTTTCTTAACTATTAATCACTTGAACAAATGAGTATGGTGAAAAAAGAATGGAGATTGACAAAAAGACGTCTAGGACGTTTTATGATGAAAGTGTCAAGTTAAAAGTTTAATTCCTCATTCACAGAAATGACTGCAAGTGAAGGTGAAAATGAAAATTAATTTTTGCATCTTGGGAAAATGCTTAACAATTACATGGCTAAACATAACAGTAAATTGCCAATTGAAAGAATGTGGGCCAAGGAAGGGATTAGTAAAAGTATTGAAGGTTGATATAGAAATATAACTAGAAGTTTAATTTGTACATATAAAGGATGGTAAGATTTAAGGATAGATTTCACTCAATTTTGAAAAATGTTATTAATGAAATTAACATTTAAATTAACATTTAAAAATGTGTGTGTCAGATGCCTTAGCAGAACATCCACAATCCTCTTCAACTTTATCTCCTCTTTTTTCCTATGTTAACAGCAGCAACCATGATGACAGCTTCAACCATGACAACTTCTTGCAGTTGTGTGGTATTTTCCACATGCCAAAAGCAGTGTAAAACTCTATAAAATGACATATGTTATTCAATCCTTACCTAAAAATCTGAGGTGAATACCATTGCTATCCTCATTTTCAAAATGAGTAAAATAGAAGTGTTTGAAGATTAAGTGACCTGACCAAAATTACCAAGGCAGTAAATGTTGGAGCTGTATTCAAATCCAGCTTTTCTGATACCAAAGTCTGCAGCTTCTAAGGCTTTCCAAGTATATGGACCTATTTATAATTCTTTGGACAAGTTTCATTATTTCATATCTTGCACAAACTTTCATTCTGCCTGTAATGTTCTTTCTTACTGTTCCCTTGATAGACTAAAACTTATATTGTGCAAGAACAAATCTCCTGTGTGTTCTCCTCTGTTAAGCTTTCTCTGACTCAACCAAGCAGAATTGATGACACTCTCCTTTGTACTCCCATTGGTTCTGGTCCAAACTGCTCATCTTCCCTTAACCTGCGATAGTACAATTACTTATATTCACATCCGTCCAGAACATAATGAGCATACAGCATATGCTGTTAAATGAATGAAGGGATGAACAAATGAGTGCCCTGCAACCATAAAACATCATGCTGTTGTGACTGGAAATATGAAATTACAACAACACTCAATGAAAGTTGCTAATTTTAACTAAACTATCAGGTTTTAGGGCACATTGTGATTACTCGACAGAAGTGATTACAGAAAAGGGTCATGGAAATAATTTATTCACATTAGTGGGGCTGACTTATTAGCATATTTTTTCTTTGTGTTTTGTTACACGTATTCTCTCTGTCACCTTGTCAGATTTCTTCCCTCCTTTCAATTTAGGGTTAATTATTGATTAGGAACATAGAGTAAAGACAAAAACATTTTTAAATGGAGGAAACAAAAGAATATAACAACTTTTTATGTATTTGTGCATAGTAAAAAAGTTCTTAGTTTGAGACTAACCTTTGCCCATTTAAGATTAATACATGTGTGAGTCTGACTAGAAGAATGCATGAGTTGGTCAAAATGGAGCCTTCTTGAAAAATATCACCCAATGGGAAGAAAGGGTGAGACTTTGACACGTGACAGTTCCTCCAACTGCATCTTGAGTATTCACAAGAGAAGGGCAACCATAATAGCAACACTGGTACTCCAATTGGTCCTAATAAACCCGTTCGTGGTCTTATATGTGAATCCTAGGGAGAGTGAAGATAGATAGTAAATACAACCTGAAAAGGCTATTTCACTAAAATACTCTCATCGGTACTTAAAATATATTGCAGACATTTTTTAAGAGCCAAGCCATGCAGTAACATAAAGGCAAGGAAGAGAATAAGCTTCCTTCCTCTTTGGTAGAAAGTATACAGGGCTTTGATTTTTTATTTTAAATGCTCTTAGTGTGATCACACTATGTTGAAACAGCCAATATATTATTACAAGGATACAGCAAACCTTCAGCAGAGGAGGTAATAGCAGTCTTAGTGGATTTGATTGGACTTAGTGGACTTCAAGGACGTAGTGGGAGTCAAGGTTTCATTATTTGTGAGAGTTAAAGCCAGTAGAGTGCATGTAATTCTAGGCTTTGTGTGGAAGAGATGACCAAGGTCCTGGGTCTTTGACGATGGTGGGAATCATAGAATTCAAACAGGAAAGGGGAAAATGATGTGTTTTTACCATCCCCATTTTGACAGTGTTTCTCAAAAAAGCCTAAGGAAAATAAGGTGCTACATGGAAGCAGGGTGAATCTGTTTATGTGGGCAAGTGTAATTGTGTGAGGGATGGTGGGGAGATGAAAGCCACAGTGTCAATAATTTAGTGATTCTTACCAGAGGCAGATAACTATTAATGATACCATTAATTGTGATAACATTAAAGTGGACTGAAGAAACACCATTGATACATTGCCCTTCTCCGTATTCTGCGTGCATTATTTTTTAACTTCAGAAAGAGGTTGTATACCTGGGTATTTTCATGCAATCTGTAAAATGAAAGAGCACCACAGATTTACTGATGTAATAATAAGACTTTGCCATGATTTACATCTATTTTACTATTTATTATATCACTGGCTTTCTTTTAAAAATGAATTTTTTTTGAAGTCCTCCTCCCACCCATGTTTCCTCGCTCCATGCATTCCTTTTCTGCAATGGAATGAAGTGAAATGCTAAGATTATGGTGTGAAAAGTTATTGTAATAGCTTTATGAGGTAGCCAACCACTTCACCATTTCATTCCAGTGTTCAAGTTCTCTGACGGTACATTAAGCTCCAAAGGAAGCATTATTATCTTTTTAGGCTTCAGGATCCTAACCTTGCTAAATTTATTGTTTACTTGAGGGTAATGATACAAGTCAAGTAATAAATATAGATGAGAAGAGAGAAGCATCTCAAATTATTTTTGTCTTATCATTTTAGACAATCAGATATACAATAAATAGTAAAACTTGGGTAAAAATAAATAAATAAATGGCACATCATGTTCGTAAGAGGTTCTATTGAAGATCCAGGGCTTTCAAGTTACTAAAGCCTAATGAGTCATTCAGTGGTTTGTTCTGACTTGAAAGCATCTAAGATCTGTAAGTACTGCATTCACATCTTGGATTATCTGTTCCCTTTGGAAGAGGCTAACCTATTTTCATTAGGCATTTTTCCTTTTCCTTTTTTTTTTTTTTTTTGATGGGTACTCTAAAACAGGAATAAGGATAATGTTAGGTGGGAAAGAATTTCTGCATCTTCAATTTGTAAAATTTGCCAAAGATAAGAATGTCATGGGAAAATTAAGATAAATGGTGTAATTACTTATTAATAGCTATGTTCAGTATCTTAGTTGTAAAATGATTAAAACAAGCAAATTTTAACATCACTATAACACTGTGCAGTCAACACTCTTCTTTCAGTATAGAAAAAATAGTTAAAATAATTTATAAGGGATGATAACTATTCAACTTCTCATATTTTCATTTGACAAGGACTTTCAAAATGTAAATAACACCTTGTAACCTTCCAGTATGATCTGCCACCCTCAAGACAGGAAAGAAATGAACAGGGAATGTGATTAGTTTACAAAGTCCTTAGAATGAAATTTATGGGTGTCACAGTTTGATCATTATTAACAAGGTAGCCCCTTTGCCTGGTGGGGTGTTTGTTTTTCCTGACAAGTCTATTAGTTAAATATTATTTGATATTTGCTGGGTATAATATATCTTGGGACCCAGCCTGGGTTGGGGGTTGTATTACTTTGCATTTTGTTTGTTTGGTTGTCATTTTACTTTAGAAACAGGATTGCATATCTGACAAGACATTTGTTTATGTACTCAGTTATTAATTCTCTATAATTGCAAAAGGCAAAGGGTATAATCTCAACTCAGCATGAGAAGCTCTGTGCACAAGAGCATTTAGAACCAGAAAGAACCAAAGTATTTTGCCTTGAGATAAGAGCAACTATGTCTCAATATTTTTAATTGGTTATGTTTTCATCAGATAAGGAAAACACATATTTAACACGTTTTGTTATAAAATTTTAGGGTAAAAGGTAATTGAAAGGATGCAATCATCTTACAGACAAACTATTTCAGCCAGTGTTAACTTGATGTTACATAAGGAAGATGTCAAACTTTGTTTGAAACTTCTGCTAGCACTTAGATGAAAAATAAGCATTTTTATATTTGTCGAATTTTAACCAGTTTATATTATTAAGTATATGATTGATGATCAAAAATAGTGCTTGCTTTACATATATGTCTTAAAGTCCCAATGTATACTAGGCACTGTTATAATTCCTAGGTTATATAAACAAGTGAAGTGTAATATCTGACCCTAAATATGTCATAAATTCTGAAATCTGATAAAAGCCTTCACTTCAAATTCTGGTTTAGCCACTTTTGAGCCATATATTTTTTAATTATTCTGATTCTTAGTTTCTTATAAAATGGAGATACTAATAATATTTACTTTATGGGATTGTCATGAGAACTAAAAGAGATAATTCATGTTAAGCACTTTCCAAACTGCTTGAACTATAATAGGAACTCAATAGATACCAGGTTTTGATTTGCCTTTTCCTAATGATTAATGAATGATAAGAGCACATTTTCGTGTATCTTTTGACCATTTCTATGTCTGCTTTGGAAAACTATTTGGGTCCTTTGCCTATTTTAAAATCAGGTGATTTGTTTTTTGGTCATTGAGTTGTGTGAGTTCCTTATCTTTTGGATATTGGCCCCTTTTTAGAAATATGTTCTGCAAATATTTTTTCCCAATCCAGAGGTTTTGCTGTTTCCTTTGCTATGCAGTTTTTTAGTTTGATACAGGCCAGCTTGTTTATTTTTGCTTTTGTTTCTGACCTTTTGGTGTCATATCCAAAAAGACATTGCCATGGCTAATGTAAAGGAGCTTTTCACCTATATTTTTTTCTAGGAGTTTTATAAGTTTTGGGTCTTACACTTAAGTCTTTAATTCATTTTGAGTTGATATTTGTGTATGGTGAAATATAAGGGTCTAATTTCATTCTTTTGCACAGTGATATCTAGTTTCCCCAGCACCACTTGCTTAAGAAACTGTCCTTTCTCCAATGTGTATTCTTGTCACACTTGTGAAAATTAGTTGACCATATACGCTTGAGTTTATTTGTAAACTCTCTTGTGTTCCATTGGTCTATGTGTCTGTTTCTATACTAGCACCGTACTGTTTTGAATACTATAGCTTTGAAATCAGAAACTTTATTCTTCTTTCTCAAGATTGCTTTGACTATTTGGGGTTTTTTAAGCTTCCATATAAATTTTAGAATTGTTTTCTTCTATTTCTGTAAAAAATTCATTGTAATTTTGATAGGAATTGTGTTGAATCTGTAAATCACTTTGGGTAGTGTGGACATGTTAATAATACTCATTCTTCCAGTCTCTGAACATGGGTTGTTATTCCATTTATTTGTGTCTTCATCAATTTTTTCATTAATATTTTATAGTTTTCAAGTGTACAGATTTTTCACTTCTTTTGTTAAATCTATTTCTAAGTATTTTATTCTTTTTGATGCTATCTTAAATGTAATTATTCTCTTGATTTTCTTTTTAGCTAAATCATTATTAGTATAAAGAAACGCTACTGTCTGGTGCAACGGGTCATGCCTGTAATCCCAGTGCATTATGAGGTGGAGGCGGGTAGATCATTTGAGCCCAGGAGTTCAAGACCAGCCTGGGAAACATGTTGAACCTCTGTCTCAACAAAAAAAATACAAAAATTAGCTGGCATGATGGCACATACCTATAAAACTACTCTGGAGGCTGAAGTGGGAGGATTGATTGAACCCTAGAAGTCAAGGCTGCAGTGAGCTGTGATTTCACTATTTCCCTCCAGCCTGGGTGAAGACTGAGAATCTATCTCACACAAAGAAAATGCTACTAATTTTTATATGTTGATTTTGTATCTGGCAATGTTACTAAATTTATTAGTTGTAAGATTTTTTTTGGTGAAATCTTTAGGGTTTTCTAGATATACAATTATGTCATCTTCATAGAAAGAAAATTTTACTTCTTTCTTTCAAATTTGGATGCCTTTTGTTTCTTTCTCTTGTCTGATTGTTCTGGCTAGGACTTTCAGTATTATGTTGAATAGAAGTGGTGAGAATGAGCATCCTTGTCTTGTTCTGATCTTAGAGAAAAAGCTTTCAACTCCTCACCATTATGTATGATGTTACCTGTGCGATTTTCATAAATGGACTTTGTTGTGTTGAGGAAATTTTCTTCTATACCTATTTTATTGAGTTTTATCATGAATAGATGTTGAACTTTGTCAAATGCTTTTATTGCCCCAGTTTGTAAAGAAAACAGAAGCAGGCTCAGAGAAAACAAGACCTACTGAATGTGTGTAGGAGTTGGGGCAGGAACTCAAGGTTTTCTAGAGGTTCCTTGGGCCCCCCTCTTGAGGCCAGGTCTCTTACCTAGAGCATTTGTAGTTCCCAGCCCGGAGAAGGGTTCTCAGAAGTGAAAATTCCGCTGAATACAGGTTAAGTGGAAGAGGCATCTTTGAACAGCTGTAGGACTGAGTGCTGGGCTGGGTGGAATGACAGCAGATTCAGGTCCTTCCAAGTCCATTAGAGGCACTCAAGTCATGGCTCCACCGGGTCCCATCCTGGAGATCACAGTTGTCTGCAGCCAAGACCCCAGCAAGATCAGCCCTGCCTGACTGACTCAGGTGCTGTGTCACTCCAGCCCTCTCCTACCGCAGCTGCAGCCCTAGCCCCAAGCACAGGTGTGTCCTGGCCCAGGCCCCAGGGTCTGCTGTTCAAGAGAAAGGGCAGGAAAGGGAGGCAGACAGTTGAGAATAGCCTCAAGACCCTAATTGAGGTATCACTATCCTGCTCTAGAAATGAAGAAACTTGAGCTTGAAGACATAAAAAAGGAATATGTTCAAAGTCTCGAATGCTGCAGTGAGGGCTCCAATAATAGAATCTAGATGGTTCTGGCTTCAAGGCTGGGACTTCAACTGCAGCCCTTGAAAGAACCCCTCTTCTTCCTGTGTGGTGGGGCCTCTTCCTTTGGGGAGCAGGACTGAAGGCTGTTGACTGGCTCTTCTCAAGCCTAAAGCTCCTGGGATAGAGCTATAGCCCCCACACTCCCACCTCTAATAGACACCTGGGCAGTGTGGGTTCCCTCAGAAATTCAGAGACAGGCTATGCCTCCTCAGGCTGGGTCACTGAGTAGGGGTATTTAACAGCTTCCTATCCATGCACACACTCACCCCCTTCTCCCCTGTGGACCAAAGGCTGGGGAGGGCAGGAGAGTGGAGAATGCAGACCAGAAAACTGGCATGGCATTGAGTGGCATGTGTCTAATGGTGAAGATTTCTTGCTCGGCACTGCCTACATCTATCCCCTCTCCATCACAGGGAGTTAATGCTGGAGGAGCCACACACTGTCCATGGGAAACATGGGCAACCTGAGGAGGGGTCCTAGGCCAGAAAAGGGGAGAGCCCTAAGATTTGTAGAAGTGCTGGACCCAAAATGTCAGTTTGCTGTTTCTACCGTCTTAGTCTATTGTATCATAGTTCTAACCTAGTCCCAGTCAAGTACCTCACATTGATAGAGCTGCCTTAAATCAAACTTTCAATTCTCAGTAAATTCTAGCCTTGCCATCTTCTCTCTGAGACATGGTCATAGTGCAGCAGAGATGGTGTTCTCTCCTATGCTGGTAAATAATAAACTCAACAATCTACCAGGTTCTATTGGTGATACTTGGTAAGCCAGCATTTGGCAGTCTAAAGAAAATCTGTGTGTTGAATAAATAGGTAAGCCAATAGCAAGAAGAGAAAAGAGAATATATCAGGATTTTATCATTTGAGAACAGAATAGCCTTAAGCCAAAAAAAGACATCTATTACTACAGATACAATTCTGAAAGAAGCATGATTAAAATTTAATCAACAAAGAAGATTATAGAGTAGGAAGATAATGTGGGATAAGGAAAAATAAAGGATATAAATAAAAGAAAGGCATACTGGAGACACTCAAAATCTTAGAATACGTTGGCTAATCTAAAATTCTGAATAAAGTAAGATCTGAATGATGTTTACAAATTTCTTTGTCTCCTAGAGCTTTTTTTTTGTGTGCCATCCTCTGTCTTTGGATTATGTTTCTTTAGCTATTCACCTTTATGGCCTACTTAAAATGTCAAACTTCTTCTTCAGAAGGAAAGCTTTCCTGCACCTGCAAAATTGGTTTAGATGTCTCTTCTGTATGCTCCCATGATCCAGAAGATTTACACTTTGGGAATTTTAAAATAAAATTATAAATACCCCTATTCTTCATTGCCCAGTGTAGAAAATAAGAGAAACAATATGGAAGATGCTAAATTGAAGGATATGGCCTAGTGTAAGAGCCAAATGGACCTGCTAACTGGACCCCACAATTAACCAGACTTATTCAGGTCTCTGAACTTGTATGCTGTCTTACAGGATGGAGGAGCAGAGGAAATCTTGGTGTCTTCCAATTGGTAAAAAGTAGATGAAGCTGAGCTGAACATGTCATCTGTTCTTAAATTTATCAATTAGGTTAAGTCACTCCACCTTTCTGGAAGCAAAGGGAAATGGGGCCAAAAGTGTGAGTAATTGAGCTCCTTCCACCTGGATGGAAACAATGGGAATGAGGAAAATCATTCCCTTATAGTAGACCCAATCATGGCACTATCTATTATGCAACTTTCTATTTTCTTGTCTCTCTATCCTATTATATTATAAACTCCCTGAAAGATACCTCGTTCTCCATTAATCTGAGCACAAATCATAGTTCTTAGTACATAAAAGTTGCTTAGTAAATGTCTGAATAAATCCCAGACACTATATTACTCAAAATTACCATTTTACTCTTTTTCTATTTCCCACTACTCATAATAATTAAATATTTTAGAAAACCTCAAAATATATACGTCTCTTAAGGATATGAAAATACAAGCAAAAGTAGGAGCCTGCATTTTGTTTCTCAATGGTTGAAAAAAAAAGGAAAGAAACAGAAACAGAGTTGATCAGAAAACCTGTTTACTTCAGAGGTTCTCAGTGAATGTTTATTGAGGTGAAGTGAGCTCTAGAAAAAAGCAACAGTGAGTAGCAATGAAACATGATAGGAAAAAAGGCCATTTTTTTCTGCATCTCTCAGAAAAAAAAAGAGGTGGTTGAAAATTATTTGTCTTCCCTAAAGTGTTATATTGACAGAAATACCTAACCCTTCTTTTGACTCCAGAAACCTGGGTCCTACCCCATTCTTTGCTGAATGTCATGTTAGCAGGTTTAGCTCTACAGAGCTACTCTCAATATAAGATAGACAGGCATTGTGGTGATGGGAATATTCTGCCTCAAAGCCACAACATACTCTATATATTAAGAGTTTAAAAAGGTTTTAGTAAGCTGCCTTAGAAAACTATTTCTGAAGGGCAAGTGTATTCAATTTTAAACATTTACCTTACAATTATACTTTTAGAGCTTAATTCTTTTATTAATTAAGGACTGCTGTATCTTGATTTTTAATTGCTAGCTGGTTTTACTCAATTATTTTCTTCTTGTTCCCACTTCTATTATAGAAAATATTTTACAGTTTTAAAATATTTAAAAAATAACTTGCTCTAAAAACCTTAAAGGCTTTCTGAATATTACCTTCTGCTTTCCATAAAATGCAGATACATACTTATAATTCAAGGACAATAATTTTTAAGGGAGAAAATAATTCCCCTTCAGTGTCCATTTTTCCTTTTGTACAATGAAGGATAGAACTTCTATCCAAACGTCTTCTCTACACTTTGAGTATTCTTAAAACAATTATACATCCTCCATAGTCATTCCTTCTTTTGGTAGAGAGTTTCCAATATGGAGAAGACACAGCATTTATTGGGTCATATTTATTAGGAGGTGGATGTTATGACTTAAAGACTGAGGTCCATGCTTTCCACTTCCTTTTTCCCTTCCTGTGCACAGAAATGGGACTCCCTTTTACTCCCTTTCTCCATGTGGTAGCACATGTTGGTGTCTTAGATTCCCAAGAAACAGACCCTACGGCATATATTGTTGAACAGAAGATATATTGGGAACAGCAAATTGGAAAGCAGGTTGAGGAGAGAGATATTTGAAACTGATGTATAGGCAAAGAAACCTCCATGATCCTATGGCAGTGCTAGAGTGGAAATGGACCAGAGATGTCCATAATCAAAGCAAGGTTTCTGAGTCTTTGGACTTTTTTTTTTTTAAACATGATATATAAAAATGGTCTATATTTATGGTTGCAACATGATGTTTTGATCTATATATACAACGTGGAATGGATAAATCAATCTACTAAATGTATCCATTACTTCATTCTTATTATTCTTTGTGATGAAAACACATCTATTCTCTTAACCATTTTCAAGTATACAATGTACTGCCATTAGCTATAGTCACCATGATGTACAGTAGATCTCTTGAACTTCTTCCTATCTAACTGAAATTTTGTATCCTTTGCCCAACATTTCCCCCTACATATCTTCCATCCCAGCCTCTGGTAAACCACATTTTTTCTCCTGATTTCTGTGAGTTTGAGTTTTTTAGATTCTACATGTAAGTGAAATCCGGCAGAATTTGTCTTACTGTTCCTGGCTTATTTCACTTAACATAATGTCTTCCTAGGTTCATCTATGATGTCATGAATGACAGAATTTCCTTCTCGTTTAAGGCTGAAGGATAGTCATATATATATCAATATATATCACATTTTCTCTGTTCATTCACTGATGGACACTTAGATTGATTCCTTATTGTTGCTATTGTGAATAAGCTGCAATGAATGTGGAGGTGCAGATATCTCTTTGATGTACTGAATATTCATATCCTTTGTATATTATGTTAGGGTTCTCTAGAGGGACAGAACTAATGAAATATATATGTATATATGTTATATATATAAACTCATATAAAAAACTTGTAGTCCGATGTTCAAGGGCAGGAAGCATCCAGCACAGGAGAAAGATGTAAGCTGGGAGGCTAAGCCAGTCTCTCTTTTCACATTTTTCTACCTGCTTTATATTCTAAGCGTGATGGCAGCTGATTAGATTGTGCCCACCCAGATTAAGGGTGGGTCTGCCTTTCCCAGCCCACTGACTCAAATGTTAATCTCCTTTGGCAACACCTTCACAGACACACCCAGGATCAATACTTTGTATCCTTCAATACAATCAGGTTGACACTCAGTATTAATCATCACATATATATACATATATATATGCATATGTGTATATATGTATATATGTACATGTATATATATTTGTGTGTGTGTATATATATACACACACACACACACACACTGAGATTGTTGGATCATATGGTAGTTCTATTTTTAACATTTTGAGAAACTTTCATACTGTTTTCTACAATGGCTATACTAATTTGCATTCCCATAAACAGTATTTAAAGATGTTCTTTGTTCCACAACCTTGTCAAGACATATTATTTTTTGTGATAGGATATCTCACCGTGGTTTTAATTTGCATTTCCCTAATTTATGATATTGAGCATTTTTTATATACCTGTTGTCCATTTATATGTTTTCTTTTGAGAAATGTCTATTCAGGTCTTTTGCCCCTTTTTAATTAATTTTTTATTTTAATTAATTAATTTATAGTTAAGCTGTTTGAGTTCCTGTATATTTTAGATAATAACCCCTTATCAGATGTATGGTTTGCAAATATATTACCTCATTCTGTAGTTTATGTCTTCACTCTGTTGATTGTGTCCTTCACTGTAGAGAAGCTTTTTAGTTTGATGAAATCTCATGTGTCTATTTTTGCTTATGTTGTCTGTACTTTTGGGGTCATATCGACAAAATTATTGCCAGGCCTTTGTACCAGTCAGTCATTGGATACAGCTGCTTGGAAGAAGGCATACTCTTGGGCAAGACAGTTCTCTCTGGTGGAGAACAATCTCCAGAGGAGGACTCAGCCGTGGACTGTACGCCACAGACACTACTAACAGCGCTGAGAGTGAGAGGAATAAGGGTCTTAGTTCTGTAGGGGGAATCCCAGCAATACATCACATCATCTGCTACATTCACTCTGTTGGAGCCTGACTGGTCATCCTGTCTCCTTGCTTTAGTTTGGCTGGACAAGTACATCAGGCTTGCCATCTTTTCTAATTTCTTTAGTTGAAGAGGTGGATTCTGATCCTGCTCTGTAAATCTAGTGGTCTCTCAGTGTGTAGGCAAACCTAAGCATGAACAGGTAAAAATTTACTTAGGGTAGGAAATATGATAGCTTACTTTAAATCTAAGTCACTTTCTTCAATTTACACTGTCCCAGAAAGCCTTGCACTAAGGATTACAGGGTACTTTCCAGGAAAAATATAGTCAATGATCTATTTCACATGTAAATAGTGATACTTGTCCAGACTCTATGCTTTATTGGAGAGACCACTGACTTTTAATATCATTTTCATACAGTAATATGCAATTATAGTAATATTTTCATCAATGTTCTAATACTTTTAGAAAAGCATAGTGTTCAAAAATCATAATTTGTGGAGTCATAGTGTCTGAATTTTTACCTTAGTCTCTCTACTTAAAAGCAGTATTAACTTTGAATTTAGTTTATTATTAATAAATGTGCATAAAACAATGTTTATTTCTTAGGATGGTTTAGGGCAAAATGAGATCATCCATGTAAAATTGTTCCTGAAACACAGTTCCTGCTACATTGTGGTTCAACAGAATAGATATTGGTTATTATTTTTATTATCTTTTGAATCTATTTGCTGTTGCTATAATATAGTGACAAAACAACAAACAAGTCTCAGTGGCATGTAACTCTAGTCATTTATTTAGCTTGTACAGCCATCAGCTGGCTAGAGGTCAGCTCATCTAGGCTGGGCTTGGTTGAGTGGCTCTACTACTTGTGGAAAGGTCTTCTCAAGAATTTGTGAATTGCTTCTGCTCCATGTGCTTTTTCATCTTCCTCCAGAAATCAGAGAGCTTGCCTGTACATGACCTTCTCATGACAGCAGAAGTGTACGGGAGCAAGCCCAACTGCCTAAGTGATTTTCAGGCCTTTGGTGACATTACATTTGCCAATATTTCATTGGTCAAGGCAAGTTAAATAGGTAAAACCAAAATCAAGAATGGTGAAATAGACTCTGCCACTTTAATGGAGGAAACTGACAATCCACACAATGAAGAGATTGGGTACAAAGAATGTTAAAGAATTAGGGCAGTTAACACACTCACTTTTGTTGATCTTTTCAAAAAACTAGCTCCTGGATTCATTGAATTTTTGAAGGGTTTTTTGTGTCTCTATTTCATTCAGTTCTGCTCTGATCTTACTTATTTCTTGCCTTCTGCTAGCTTTTGAATGTGTTTGCTCTTGCTTCTCTAGTTCTTTTAATTGTGATGTTAGGATGTCAATTTTAGATCTTTCCTGCTTTCTCTTGTGGGCATTTAGTGCTATAAATTTCCCTCTACACATTGCTTTGAATGTGTCCCAGAGATTCTGGTATGTTGTGTCTTGGTTCTCGTTGGTTTCAAAGAACATCTTTATTTCTGCCTTCATTTTGTTATGTACCCAGTAGTCATTCAGGAGCAGGTTGTTCAGTTTCCATGTAGTTGAGTGGTTTTGAGTGAGTTTCTTAATCCTGAGTTCTAGTTTGATTGCACTGTGGTCTGAGAGGCAGTTTGTTATAATTTCTGTTGTTTTACATTTGCTGAGGAGTGCTTTACTTCCAACTATGTGGTCAATTTTGAAATAGGTGTGGTGTGGTGCTGAAAAAAATGTATATTCTGTTGATTTGGGGTGGAGAGTTCTGTAGATGTCTCTTAGGTCCACTTGGTGCAGAGCTGAGTTCAATTCCTGGCTATGCTTGTTAACTTCTGTCTCATTGATCTGTCTAATGTTGACAGTGGGGTGTTAAAGTCTCCCATTATTATTGTGTGGGAGTCTAAGCCTCTTTTTAGGTCTCTAAGGACTTGCTTAATGAATCTGGGTGCTCCTGTATTGGGTGCATGTATATTTAGGATAGTTAGCTCTTCTTGTTGAATTGATCCCTTTACCATTATGTAATGGCCTTCTTTGTCTCTTTTGATCTTTGTTGGTTTAAAGTCTGTTTTATCAGAGACTAGGATTGCAACCCCAAAATTGATAGACCACTAGAAAGACTAATAAAGAAGAAAAGAGAGAAGAATCAAATAGATTCAATAAAAAATGATAAAGGGGATATCACCACCCATCCCACAGAAATACAAACCACCATCAGAGAATACTATAAATACCACTATGCAAATAAACCAGAAAATCTAGTTTATTTGAAATGGATAAATTCCTCAACACATACACCCTCCCAAGACTAAATCAGGAAGAAGTTGAATCTCTGAATAGACCAATAACAGGCTCTGAAATTGAGGCAATAATTAATAGCTTACCAACCAAAAAAAGTCCAGGATGAGGTGGATTCAGAGCCGAATTCTACCAGAGGTACAAGGAGGAGCTGGTACCATTCCTTCTGAAACTATTCCAATCAATAGAAAAAGAGGGAGTCCTCCCTAACTCATTTTATGAGGCCAGCGTCATCCTGATACCTAAGCCTGGCAGAGACACAACAAAAAAAGAGAACTTTAGACCAATATCCCTGATGAACATCGATGCAAAACTCCTCAATAAAATACTGGCAAACCGAATCCAGCAGCACATCAAAAAGCTTATCCACCATGACCAAGTGGTCTTCATCCCTGGGATGCAAGGCTGGTTCAATATATGCAAATCAATAAATGTAATCCAGCATATAAACAGATCCAACGACAAAAACCACATGATTATCCCAATAGATGCAGAAAAGTCCTTTGAGAAAATTCAACAACCTTTCATGCTAAAAACGCTCAATAAATTAGGTATTGATGGGATGGATCTGAAAATAATAAGAGCTATCTATGACAAACCACAGCCAATATCATACTGAATGGGCAAAAACTGGAAGCATTCCCTTTGAAAACTGGCACAAGAGAGGGATGCCCTCTCTCACCACTCCTATTCGACATAGTGTTGGAAGTTCTGGCCAGGGCAATTAGGCAGGAGAAGGAAATAAACGGTATTCAATTAGGAAAAGAGGAAGTCAAATTATCCCAGTTTGCAGATGACATGATTTTATATCTAGAAAACCCCATCGTCTCAGCCCAAAATCTCCTTAAGCTGTGAAGCAACTTCAGCAAAGTCTCAGGATACAAAATCAATGTACAAAAATCACAAGCATTCCTATACACCAATAACAGACAAACAGAGAGCCAAATCATGAGTGAACTCCCATTCACAATTGCTTCAAAGAGAATAAAATACCTAGGAATCCAACTTACAAGGGATGTGAAGGACCTCTTCAAGGAGAACTACAAACCACTGCTCAATGAAATAAAAGAGGATGCAAACAAATGGAAGAGCATTCCATGCTCATGGGTAGGAAGAATCAATATCATGAAAATGGCCATACTGCCCAAGGTAATTTACAGATTCAATGCCATCCCCATCAAGCTACCAATGACTTTCTTCACAGAATTGGAAAAAACTACTTTAAAGTTCATATGGAACCAAAAAAGAGACCGCATTGCCAAGTCAATCCTAAGCCAAAAGAACAAACCTGGAGGCATCATGCTACCTGACTTCAAACTATACTACAAGGCTACAGTAACCAAAACAGCATGGTACTGGTACCAAAACAGAGATATAGACCAAGGGAACAGAACAGAGCCCTCAGAAATAATGCCACACGTCTACAACTATCTGATCTTTGAGAAGCCTGACAAAAACAAGAAATGGGGAAAGGATTCCCTATTTAATAAATGGTGCTGGGAAAACTGGCTAGCCATATGTAGAAAGCTGAAACTGGATCCCTTCCTTACACCTTATACTAAAATTAATTCAAGATGGATTAAAGACTTAAATGTTAGCCCTAAAACCACAAAAACCCTAGAAGAAAACCTAGGCAATACCATTCAGGACATAGGCATGGGCAAGGACTTCATGTCTAAAACACCAAAAGCAATGGCAATGAAAGGCAAAACTGACAAATGGGATCTAATTAAACTAAAGAGCTTCTGCACAGCAAAAAAGAAACTACCATCAGAGTGAACAGGCAACCTCCAGAATGGGAGAAAATTTTTGCAATCTACTCATCTGACAAAGGGCTAATATCCAGAATCTACAATGAACTCCAACAAATTTTCAAGAAAAAAACAAACAACCCCATCAAAAAGTGGGCGAAGGATAAGAACAGACACTTCTGAAAAGAAGACGTTTATGTAACCAACAGACATATGAAAAAATGCTCATCATCACTGGCCATCAGAGAAATGCAAATCAAAACCACAATGAGATACCATCTCACACCAGTTAGAATGGCAATCATTAAAAAGTCAGGAAACAAAAGGTGCTGGAGAGGATGTGGAGAAATAGGAACACCTTTACACTGTTGGTGGGACTGTAAACTAGTTCAACCATTGTGGAAGTTGGTGTGGCGATTCCTCAGGGATCTAGAACTAGAAATACCATTTGACCCAGCCATCCCATTACTGGGTATATACCCAAAGGATTATAAATCATGCTGCTATAAAGACACATGCACATGTATGTTTATTGTGGCACTATTCACAATAGGAAAGACTTGGAACCAAGCCAAATGTCCAACAATGATAGACTGGATTAAGCAAATGTGGCACATATACACCATGGAATACTATGCAGCCATAAAAAACGATGAGTTCATGTCCTTTGTAGGGACATGGATGAAGCTGGAAACCATCATTCTCAGCAAACTATTGCAAAGACAAAAAACCAAACACTGCATGTTCTCACTCATAGGTGGGAATTGAACAATGAGAACACATGGACACAGGAAGGGGAACATCACACACCGGGGCTTGTTGTGGGGTGGGGAGAGGGGGGAGGGATAGTATTAGGAGATATACCTAATGTTAAATGACGAGTTAATGGGTGCAGCACACCAACATGGCACATGTATACAAATGTAACAAACCTGCACGTTGTGCACATGTACCCCAAAAACTTAAAGTATAATTAAAAAAAAAAAGACACTCACATCCCTCCAGTAGCAACAACCTAAAACACTTTGGTGCTGTCTCCTCCCCTAACTTCATTCCTATTCAGTGGAGTCTGTCCTTTGTCCATATCCACTCTTGTGCATGCCTCTGTAACCCCCTTACTCAATGCTATGTGGACCATCTCCTTGTATTAACAGTTATTTACAGCTTTCAACCAGTTCCTTTGACATGATTTCCTTTAACTGAAACTTGGTTTTTCTCTTAATGGTGCAAATACTTTATAACTGTTTTAGGTTCTTCCTTTGAACTCATTTGATAGCAATTCAAAGCATCATAGTACAGTCTTTGTACTCTTCCTATGTCTTTTCAAGATAATTTTTCTCTGGCTATGGCTCAATAGTTTTCTTATGAGTGGACATTTTCCACTTCTGCTTATCTCTTTTCAACTCAGGATCTCTAATTCACCTTTTTTGTCACCAACATCAGAGTTCTAAATCTACTCCCTTACATTATGGCCCTTTTAGTCTTCCAGTTTCTTAGAACTTCTTTCTAGATTTCTATCATTGGATATTTTTCTATTTTCTTCCTACTTCTTAGGTTCCTTCTTTGCCTTATGTACTGAAATTTTTCTTTCTCTCAGTCCCTAAATATAAGTATTCTTTAAAATTTTGTCCTTAGCATTCGACTCATATTTCTCTTGGTAATCTCATTTGTTCCCACAGGTTAAATTATCACTCTAAGGGGAGGAATCTCAACTTTATGTTTCCCACATTGGCTTGCCTCCCAAGATACAGTACTGAACTTTCAACAGCTTGCTGGACTTCTTTTTACTGTCCACACTAAACTGCATCTATTTGGATGACCTATAGACTTTTCATTGGTACCTTAATCCTCTCAAGACCCAGGATCAAAATTTCATATATTTAATTAGATCAATCTATTTTCATATGTCTAGTTCTTTCTATTCTAATCTACTTAAA
This sequence comes from Pongo abelii, assembly GCF_028885655.2. Classification (NCBI taxonomy): domain Eukaryota; kingdom Metazoa; phylum Chordata; class Mammalia; order Primates; family Hominidae; genus Pongo; species Pongo abelii. Next base: position 66,272,627 of record NC_071999.2, read on the forward strand.
CCTTTCCATACTCCTGTGTGTGGCAGGAAACTCAAGCCAATCTAATAAGCATGTATTAAGTGCATACTCTATGACAATATTGCAAAGCACAGTAGATATAAATGTAAGATATGGTTTCAGCCTTCAAGGAACTCTATTGGTGGAGGCAGAAAAGAACCATTTTGCTATAAAATAGAGAATCAAGGGCCATCCTAGTGGTATAAACAAAATGTTGTGGTAACACTAAAAAGCAAGCAATTAATGCTGATATGAGGATCTGTCAAAGTCACCTTCACAGAGGAGGTGGCATTTGAGGTAGGATGAGTTGGGCAGTGGAATTACTTGCTCTGAAAGACAAGTCAGACATACAACATCCTTTGCATTTAAAGGCTTACAGTCTACAAAATGTCTGAACACTGTGTCAATGTCTGTAATAGATGCCAGCCTGCCCATGGGAACATCAATGACACTCTATATAAGGCTCCTTCCCCAGCGCAACAGAGTCTCAGGAAAATGTGCCTGGTTCCACCTTCTAAGTCTATCTCTTATTTGTTCTCAGTCTTTACATCAACTTTCTGTCTTCCCTCATACGCCCATTGTTATGAAATTATCAGTTCCCTCTTACTTCATGTCCTAAAGTCACTGAGAATTAACTCTTGGAAATCCAGCCACTTTCAGAATCTAAGACTCTTGTTCACCCTGGTTAAGTATTCAGATAATTCTCTGAGTAGGATAAATAGGTAAATAACTATAATGCAAAACAATATGATAGATGTCATTAAAGTGTTTCACAGTGTTATGGGGATTTAAAAAGAGAATTCTTCACAAGTATATCAACTTCTCCTTAGATAACTCTGGAATGTTGCATCCTGATTTGTTACTTTTTGTGTGTGTATAAACATCATATATTTTTGCTTCTCTGAGTGTCCCAGAAGAAATTTATGTGAGTGTGTGAATAAGACTGTCTACATGTTTATCTATAAAAATTGGCAATTCTGTTCTTTATTTTAATCTGTGTGTCTTTTGAAAGTGCGTGACCAGAGGTAATGGTAGCTTACCTCAAATTTCCAGGACATTGGAACACTGAGCATGAGTCAGTCCCTGTTGCTATTAGCCATAGCACTATGCATACATCTATGTGAGTCAACACCTCAAGGGTATGTGAGTGCATGAAGAATGCTCACACTTCTATGACTGGACCGAATGGGTTAATCTGAATCTGGGCTTTTTTCTGTCTCTTAGTGGATCTGACTAGATGCAAAAAGAAAGAGAATAATGACTACTTCAGATCTCAGTAGATTGTAATTGAAAATAAAACAAAATCAAACCAGAGCCAGTCTTAAAAAACAATAGTGCATGTTGGTGAAATAGTTAGCCTAGAATGGTTTCAATCAAGTTCAAGGGAGGATGGATTGGACAATGGAATTCCTTGCTCAAGAGCCAGTTGAATTACAGCTAGGTGGGGTTAGAAATGGGGAATTATTTTTTCTGTTACAAGTTTTTTATGGACTAGGTACTAAAACAAGTGATTAGATGATTTTATTTGATCTCCAAAGAATTACTTTGAATTAAATTTGTTAACATAACTATTGTTTCTATAAATGTATTTTCCATTGATATTTTGCAGTAAAACTACATTTGAATAGTTTACCATTTTGTATTTTATTCAGAAATTGCAATGGTAAGTGTCTAGTTAAAATACATATTAAAAACTTGTGGGTCAATCAAGTCGGCTTCATCCCTAGGATGCAAGGCTGGTTCAACATATGCAAATCAAAAAATGTAATCCATTAAATAAACAGAACCAACGACAAAAACCACATGATTATCTCAATAGATGCAGAAAAGGCCTTCGACAAAATTCAACGGCCTTTCATGCTAAAAATTTTCAATAAACTAGGTATTGATGAAACATATCTCAAAATAATAAGAGCTATTTATGACAAACCCACAGCCAATGTCACACTGAATGGGCGAAAGCTGGAAGCATTCCCTTTGAAAACCATCACAAGACAAGGATGTCCTCTGTCACCGCTCCTATTCAACATAGTATTGGAAGTTCTGGCCAGGGCAATCAGGCAAGAGAAAGAAATAAAGGGTATTCAATTAGGAAAAGAGGAAGTCAAATTGTCTCTGTTTACAGATGACATGATTATATATCTAGAAAACCCCATACTCTCAGCCCAAAATCTCCTTAAGCTGATAAGCAACCTCAGCAAAATCTCAGGATACAAAATCCATGTGCAAAAAATCACAAGCATTCCTATAAACCAAGAATAGACAGAGAGCCAAATCATGAGTGAACTCCCACTCACAATTACTACAAAGAGAACAAAATACCTAGGAATGCAACTTACAAGGGATGTGAAGGACCTCTTCAAGGAGAACTACAAACCACTGCTCAACAAAGTAAGAGAGGATACAGACAAATGGAAGAACATTCCATGCTCATGTATAGGAAGAATCAATATGGTGAAAATGGCCACATTGCTCAAGGTAATTTACAGATTCAGTGCTATCCCCATCAAGCTACCACTGACTTTCTTCACAGAATTAGAAAAAACTACTTTAAATTTCATATGGAACCAAAAAAGAGCAGCATAGCCAAGACAATCCTAAGCAAAAAGAACAAAGCTGAAGGCATCACACTACCTGACTTCAAACTATACTACAAGGCTACAGTAACCAAAACAGTATGGTAGTGGTACTGGTACCAAAACAGATATATAGACCAATAGAACAGAACACAGTCCTCAGAAATATCACCACACATCTAAAACCATCTGATCTTTGACAAATCTGACAAAAATAAGCAATAGGGAACGATTCCCTATTTAATAAATGGTACTGGGGAAACTGGCTAGCCATATGTAGAAAGCTGAAACTGGATCCCTTCCTTACATCTTATACAAAAATTAACCCAAGATGGATTAAAGACTCAAATGTTAGACCTAAAACCATAAAAACCCTAGAAGAAAACCTAGGCAATACTATTCAGGACATAGGCATGGGCAAAGACTTCATGACTAAAACACAAAAAGCAATGGCAACAAAAGCCAAAATTGACAAATGGGATCTAATTAAACTAAAGAGCTTCTGCACAGCAAAAGAAACTATCAGCAGAGTGAACAGGTAACCTACAGAATGGGAGAACATTTTTGCCATGTATCCATCTGACAAAGGGCTAATATCCAGAATCTACAAAGAACTTCAACAAATTTACAAGAAAAAAACAACCTATCAAAAAGTGGGCAAAGGATATGAACAGACACTTCTCAAAAGAAGACATTTATGCAGCCAACAGACTTGTGAAAAAATGCTCATCATCACTGATCATCAGAGAAATGCAAATAATATGTGTATATACATATACTTTATATATTTATACTTTATATATATAGTTTAAGTTTATATATATGCTTTATATATATTAAGTTTAAAGTATATATATTTTATATATAGACACTTTAAGTTTAAAGTATATATACTTTCTATATAGATACTTTAAGTTTAAAGTATATATACTTTCTATATAGATACTTTAAGTTTAAAGTATATATACTTTATATATAGATACTTTAAGTTTAAAGTATGGTATATACTTTATATATAGATACTTTAAAGTATATATATCTAGAGTATATATACTTTATATATAGATACTTTAAGTTTAAAGTATCTATATATAAGTTTAAATTATCTATATATGCTTTATATATAGATACTTTAAGTTCTAGGGTAAATGTGCATAACATGCAGGTTGTGTATATATATATTTTTATATATATATATACTTAAAGTATATATATAAAAAAGTATATACTTAAAGTATATATATAAAAAAGTATATACTTAAAGTATATATATAAAAAGTATATATAATATATATTATATATGTGTATATATACATATGTGTATATATAATATATAATGTGTATATATAATATATAATGTATATATACATATAATGTATATATTATATATAATGTATATATACATATAATGTATATATTATATATATATGTATATACTTTAAGTTCTATGTGCACAACATGCAGGTTTGTTATATAAGTATACATGTGCCATGTTGGTTTGCTGCAACCATCAACTCATCATTTACATTAGGTATTTCTCCCAATGCTTTCCCTCCCCCAGTCCCTCACCCCACAACAGGCCGCTGTGTGTGATGTTCCCCTCCCTATGTCCATGTGTTCTCATTGTTCAACTCCCATTTATGAGTGAGAACATGCAGTGTTTGGTTTTCTGCCTTGTGATATTTTGCTGAGAATGATGGTTTCCATCTTCAACCATGTCCCTGCAAAGGACATGAACCCATCCTTTTCATGACTGCATAGTATTCCATGGTGTATATGTGACACATTTCTTTATCCAGTCTATCACTGATGGACATTTGGGTTGGTTCCAAGTCCTTGCTATTGTGAATAGTGCCACAATAAACATACGTGTGCATGTGTCTTTATAGTAGAATGATTTATAATCCTTTGGATATATACCCAGTAATGGGATTGCTGGGTCAAATTGTATTTCTAGTTCTAGATCCTTGAGGAATTGCCACACCATCTTCCACAATGGTTGAACCAATTCACACTCCCACCAATGGTGTAAAAGCATTCCTATTTCTCCACATCCTCTCCAGCATCTGTTGTTTCCAGACTTTTTAATAATCACAATTCTAACTGGCCTGAGATGGTATCTAATTGTGGTTTTGATTTGCATTTCTCTGATGATCAGTGATGATGAGCATTTTCTTCATACGTCTGTTGGCTGCATAAATATCTTCTTTTGAGAAGTGTCTGTTCATATCCTTTGCCCACTTTTTGATAGGGTTGTTTTTTTCTTGTAAATTTGTTGAAGATCGTTGTAGATTCTGGATATTAGCCCTTTGTCAGATGGATAGATTGCAAAAATGTTCTCCCATTCTGTAGGTTGCCTGTTCACTCTGCTGATAGTTTCTTTTGCTGTGCAGAAGCTCTTTAGTTTAATTAGATCCCATTATATATAATGTGTATATATAGTGTATATATATAATGTATATATATATATAAAAACTTCAGGATTCAAATATAATATGGAAATATAAAAAGAACTGAGCTAGTTTACAAAGAAGATAGAAAACAATCTATGACTGTGAGGGCTTTATAAGTAATAAGAAGAAGATGGCAAACACAAATGTCATCACTTTAATTAAAAATATGAAACATTTATAATACAGATAAACTTCAGCTGTTTGTGATACCATAATAGTAAGAATTACCAGATCCAAGTCTGTTATTTTTGTTGAAAGTGGTCCTGACATAATCTTTCAAGCTTTGAATGTACATCTCAATCTCAACATTCTTGCAAATTTAAAAGAGCAGCAGAGTCACAAGAAGCTATACTTCAAGGGGTAATTTTCTCTATTTAATTCTTAAAATAACTGTGAGCTATTTTGAGGGAGAAGCATTTCTGGAATATAATTAGTAGGGCAATATTGAGAAGGAGGATGTGGCAAAGCACAGAATTTACATATGTCAAAATATATAAGAAAATGTAGTTCTCTGTAATAAAGACCATTTCCTACAGTAATGGAATTATTTAACAAAAGAAATTTTAATTGAATTCATTACCATAACTCTTCATATTTATTAGAGAAATCAAAATATTAAAGTTCTATTCCACAAATAAAATTAACATTTTCTCCTATTCCTCAGTGTATTTTAAGAAACTGGAAGGGTAGTTAAAAATTGTAAAGCCTATATAAATGGTTGAACAGCTTGTAGAAGAAGAGTGACTGTCTTCTAGTATGTATATTTATTCAATGCTAGCCAGGCTTTTCTAAGAGTACGGACTTGGTTTTACCTTCTTGGAGGCAAAATATTGTAATTGAACATGAGCGACTTTGGAATTGAGTATAACTTAGTTTGAGCTGTGAGTCTTTGGCAAGGTATAAAACCTTCTCAAGTATCCATTTTTGTACTTACAAAATGAGGAAACTAATATCTAATATTTGGCATCTTGGAGTTTTACATGTGATATCAACGATTAAATGCCTGGTACAAAAGGTGTTCATTAAACCTTTTGTTCCAACTATTTTCTCCTATAAATAAAGCAAAGAATGTTTAGTGGTAACATACTACCACTTCTAATATTATTGTTAGTAATGATTTCTGTTTATTGAACATCTATTATATAGTCAGTATTGGAACGGCTGCTTTACATGCACTTATTGAGCATCTACTATGCACCTGATTTTTGAGTTAACTACTTTATTTAAAAATTTTTTTAATTATTTATTTTTGTGGCTACATAGTAGGTGTATATATTTATGGGGTACATGACATATTTTGATACAGGCAAGTAAAGCTTAATAATCACATCAGGGTAAATGAGGCATCCATCACCTCAAGCATGTATCCAATGTGTTACAAGTATTCATGCTATCAAATACTCACTCTTAGTTATTCCTTCTAACTACTTTTGGACCCATTAGCCATATCCACCTCTCCCCTAACCCACTCCACTACCCTTCCCAGCCTATGGTGACCATCCTTGTGCTCTCTGTGTCCATGAGTTCGATTGTTTTAATTTTTAGCTCCCACAAATAAGTGAGAACATGCAAAGTTTGTCTTTCTGTGCCTAGCTTATTTTACTTAGAATAATAACCTCAATTTCTATCAATGTTGTTGCAAATAATAGAATCTCATTCTTTTTCATGGCTGAACAGTATACCAATGTGTATATATATCACATTTTCTGTATACATTCATCTGTTGATAGACACTTAGGTTGCTTCCAAATGTTGGCTATTGTGAACACTGCCGTAATAAAGATGAGAGTGTAGATATCTCATTAATATACTGATTTTCTTTCTTTTAATTATACTTAGCAGTGGGATTGATGAATTGCATGGCAGCTCTATCTTTAGTTTTTTGGGGAACCTCCAAACCGTTCTCCATAGTGGTTGTACTAATTTACATTGCAACTAACACTTTACAAGGGTTCCCTTTTCTCTACATCCTGGTTGGCATTTGTTATTGCCTGTCTTTTGAATACAAGCCATTTTAACTGAGGTGAGATGATATCTCACTGTAGTGAGATATCATTTATTTATTTATAATCATTTTATTAATATTTTCTATTGTTTTCTTCATTTTAATTTATTTCTGCTCTGATCTTTGTTATTTCTTTTCTTTTATTTTGGGTTTGGTTTGTTCTTGCTTTTCTAGTTTTTAAAGATGCCTCATAAGTTTGTTTATTTGAAGTTTTTCTACTTTTTTTAATGTAGGCACTTATAGCCATAAGCTTCCCTCTTGACACTGCTTTCACTGTATCTCATAGGTTTCAGTATATTATGTTTCTGTTATTGCCTGTTTCAAGAAATTTTTTCATTCCTTCTTAATTTTTTCATTGATCCATTGGTCTTTCAGGAGCATATTGTTTAATTTCCATGTGTTTATGTAGTTTCCAAAATCCTTGATATTAATTTCTAATTTTATTTCCTTGTAGTCAGGGATGATACTTGATGTTATTTCAACTTTTTTGAGTGTTTCAAGACTTGTTTTTTGACCTAATATATGGTCTATCCTTGAGAATAATCCATGTGCTGAGGAAAAATATTTGTATTCTGCAGCCATTGGATAAAATGTTTTGTAAATATGTGTTATATCCATTTGGTCTGTAGTGCAGATTAAGTCTGATGTTTCTTTGTTGATTTTTCTATCTGAGAGATCTATCTAATGGTGAAAACGGGGTGTTGCAGTCTCTATCTATTATTGTATCGTGGTCTATCTCTTTCTTTAGCTCTAATAATGTTTGATTTATATATCTGGGTGCTCCAGTGTTGGGTGCATGTATATTTATAATTGTTAACTCCTCTGACTGAATTGAGCCCTTTATAATTACGTAATGGCCTTCTTTGTCTCCTTGTAGTTTTTGTCATGAAGTACATTTTGGCTGATATAAGTATAGCCACAGCTGCTCTATTTCGGTTTCCATTCACATGAAATATGTTTTTTCCATCCCTTTGTTTTCAGATAATGTGTGTTTTTATAGGTGAAGTGTGTTATTTGAGGGCAACAGATCTTTGCTTCTTGTTTTTCTTTTTTTAAAATCTCTGAAACCACTGTATGTCTTTTTATTGAAGAGTTTAGTCCATTCACATTCAAGGTTATTATCATTATTATTATTATTATTTGAGATGGAGTTTTGCTCTTGTTGCCCAGGCTGGAGTGCATTGGTGCAATTTCAGCTAACTGCAACTTCCACCTCCTGGGTTCAAGCGATTCTCCTGCCTCAGCCTCCCGAGTAGCTAGGATTACATGTGCCTGCCACCATCCCCAGCTAATTTTTTGTATTTTTTTAGTAAAGATGGGGTTTTGCCATGTTGGCCCGGCCAGTTTTGGACTTCTGACCTCAGGTGATCCACCTGTCTCGGCCTTCCAAAGTGCTGGGATTACAGGTGTGAGCCACCATGGCTGGCTGGTTATTATTAATAAGTAAAGATTTACTTCTGCCATTTTGTTATTTATTTTCTGGTTGTTTTGTGGTATTCTCCCCCATCTGCCCTTTCTTCCTCTCTTCCTTTTAGTGAAGGTGATTTTCTTTGATGGTATGATTTAATTTATTGCTTTTTACTTTTTGTGTATTCATTACATTTTTTAAAGTTAACATGAGTCTTGTAAGTAATATCTTTTAACCCATTATTCTAAACTGATAACAACTTAATATTGATGGCATAAACAACAAGAAACTAACATACAAGCAAAATGAAAACTAATAAAAACTCTACACCTTAACTTTATCCACCTACTTTTTTAGTTATTGCTGTTTCTACCCATATCTTATTGTACTGTTCATGTCTTGAAAAGTAGTTGTTATAATAATATTTTTGATTGATCTTTGTCTTTCTACTTAAGAGTAATTTACACAGCATAAGTACAATATTATCATATTCTGTGTTTTTCTGTGTATTTATATTGCCAGTGAGTTTTGTACCTTCAGATGATTCCTTATTACTCATTAGCATTCTTTTTTTCCTGATTGAAGAACTCCTTTTAGTATTTCTTGTAGGACAGGTCTGGTGTTGATGAAATGCCTTAGCTTTTGTTTGCCAGGGAAAGTCTTTATTTCTCTTTCATGTTTGAAGGACATTTTCCCTGAATATACTACTCTAGGATAAAAGGTTTTTTCCTTCAGCACTTTGAGTATGTCATGCCACTCTCTGCTGGCCTGTAAAGTTTCCACTGAAAAGTCTACTACCAGGCATATTTCAGTTTCTTTGTATGTTATTTTTTTCTTTTCTCTTGCTAATTTGAGAATCCTTTCTTTATCCTTAACCTTTGGGAGCTTGATTACCTTGAGGCAATCTTCTTTGGGTTAAATCTACTTGGGTTCTACAACCACCTTGTACTTGAATATTGATATCTTTCCTTAGGTTTGGTAAGTTCTCTGTTATTATCCCTTTGAATAAACTTTCCACCCTTATCTCTTTTTCTACCTTCTCTTTAAGGCCAGTGACTCTTAGATTTGCCCTTGTGAGGCTATTTTCTAGATCTTTTAGGCATGCTTTATCTTTTTGTGTTACTTTTTTCTTTTGTCTCCTCTGACTGTATATTTTCAAACAGCCTGTCTTCAAGCTCAGTAATTATTTTTTTTGCTTGATCCATTCTGCTATTAAAACACTTTGATGAATTGCATTTCCAATTTCTGCCTGATTCTTTTAAATTGCTTTACTCTCTCTGTTAAATGTATCTGATAGAATTCTGAGTTCCTTCTCTGTGTTATCTTGAATTTCTTTGAATTTCCTCAACACAGCTACTTGAATTCTCTGTCTGAAAAGTCACATATCTCTGTTTCTCCAGAACTGGTCCTTGGTGCCTTATTTAGTTTTTTTTTTTGTGAGGTCATGTTTTCCTGGATGGTCTTGATGCTTTTAGCTGTTCATCAGTGTCTGGGCATTGAAGAGTTATAAGTTTATTGTAGTCTTTGTGGTCTGGATTTGTTTGAACGTGTCTTTCTTGGTAAGGTTTTCCAGGTATTTGAAGGAACTTAGGTGTTGCGATCTAAGCCTTGTCTGCATTGGAGGTCAACAAAAGCCCAGTAATGCTGTAGCTCTTGCAGACTCATAGAGATACTGCCTTGGTTGTCTTGGATAAGATACAGAAGAATTCTCTGAATTACCAGACAGAGACTCTTGTTCTCTTCCCTCACTTTCTCCCAAACAAATGAAGTCTCTCTGTGCTGAGCTGCCTGGAGCTGTGTGTTGGGTGACACAAGCCCCCTCCTGTGGCCACTACCAGTGAGACTTTGCTGAGTCAGACCTGAAGTTAGCTTAGGCCTGGGTCTCACTCAGGGCCCTCTGTAACTTCTACTTGGCTACTGCCTATGTTCACCCAAGGCTCTAGGGTTCTACAATCAGTAGATGGTGAAGTCAGGTGTACTTGTGTCCTTTCCTTCAGGTTGGCAAGATTCCCCAGTCTCCAGGTGAGTCCATAGATGGCATCTAGGAGCTGGGGACTGTAGTCAAAAACCTTAGATGCACTATTCTACTGTGGCTAAGCTGGAACTCAAACCATGAGATGCAGTCCTTCCCACTCTTCCCTCCCCTTTTCACAGGCAGAGGAATCTCTCCTTGTGGCCACCACCACCATAGGCCCACATAAATTACTGCCAGGTTACTTCCAATGTTTACTTAAGACCCAAGGGCTCTTCAGTCAACTTTGGTGAATGCTGCCTGGCCCGGTTCTCACCATGTGTTCCCCTCTGATCCAGGTCAAATCCAGAAATACCATCCAAGAGCCAAGGCCTGGAATAGGGTACTCTAAGCACTCACTTGGTGCTCTACACCACTGTAGCTGAGCTGGTACCTAAGGTGCAAGACTAAGTCTCCATTAGTTTTCCTCTGCTTTTCTCAAGCAGAAGGTGTCTCTCATTATAGCCACCCCAGCTGAGAATGTTCTGGGTCTCAGTTCAAGCATGAGCATCTCAGAGTCTCACACAAGGCCCATGGCATACTCTCTGGGGATGATTTTCATGGCCCAACAGCTCTTTAGTCATCAGTTGATAAATCCTGCAAGGACTGGGTTCTTCCCTTCTAGGTATAGCTTCCCTTCTGGCCCAGGGTGTGTCTAGAAATGTCATCCAGGAGTTGGGGTCTAGAATGGGAGCCTCATAACTCTGCCTGATGCTCTATTCTACTGTGGCTGAGCTGGTATCCAAGATGCAAGACAAAGTCCTCTTTACTTTTCCTTCTCCTCAAGCAGAAGGAAAAACTCACTGTCATTGCTGCAAGCTGAACTGCCTGGGGTTGGGAAAGGGTGATGCAAACACTACCTTAGCTTCCTCAACTGGTGTCTCCCTAGGTCATATGCCATGCAAGTCCACTGGCCATGAGCCCAGCATAGCACTAGGACTTGCCTTGGAGTTGCAGTCTTGTTGGCCTAGACTGTCTTTCAAGTTTATTTAGAACCCCAGAGCACTTTAGCCTGCAGTTCCAAGGTTTGGTGGAACTCAGCTTCTGGCTGCTGGGATGGGTGATTCCCCTCCCATTTGGGCTGTACTAAATGCTCTGTACATGAGCTGGTGTCAGCTGAGTTCAGCCCAGTTTTGCTTTCTGCTGTGACAGGACAGCAATTAGTTTAATGCAAAGTCTCCCAATTGCTACACTTTTCCTCCCCCAAGCACACAGATTCTCTCTCTGTACCATGCAGGTGCTGCTGGGTGATAGGAGAGTGGTGGCATCAGCAGTTGAAGACTGTCTTTCTTATTGTCTTCATTGCTTCTTTCAGCAATATGAAGTTAAAACCAGGTACTGTGATTGCTCATCTGGTTTTGATTTTTATAAAGGTGTATGTGTGTGTGTGTGTGTGTAGATAGTTCTTAAATTTTTTGTGTTCCTGTGGGGGTAGGGGTGGGGTATGATAGTCTGTGGAGACTTCAGCCATCTTGCTCAGCCCCTCTGAATTAGTTACTTTATATTTTGTTCCATAGATAAAATTTAAAAACAACTTTATAAGGAAGAAATTTTAATACAATTATGCAGATGAAAAACACATGTTTGGTTGGAATAATGCTGCAGTTTCTATGCTGGAAGATTACAAGTGTTATAAGACCTTAGAAACTTTGCTACTTCCACTGTCTCACTTGAAATCACATCTCTTTATAATAACTAACAGAAATTTTAGTAGCCCCAAGTGACAGTTGAGAAAATAAGGTTCAGTTAGGTTGTCACTGTCCAGGTTCTCTTAGCAGCTATTGAATCTGTGAATAAATTCAACTTTTTTTTTTAACCTTTACCTCCAGTTTACTTTTTATTATATTGTCTCTCTGTGTTGGTGATAACTTAGATATATTAGTTACTATACAAATGGTAATGATGATTTTGTTTCTGTTTTTCTGGAGATCAGGAAAAGGGGGTATGCATATAAAGTAGTAGAGAAGGATTTTAGAATTTGGGATAAAAATGTTTGTTTTTCAATACTTGTGAAACATCATAATGGGATGATTGAGGGTTATTTTCTGAAGATTTAAAAACATGGATATATATATAACTATAATTGGAGGAAGATGTGATGAGCATAGGCTGAATGATTCATCCAAGACATTTTTCAGGCTTAAAATTATGAGATTCTCCATCAGGCATGTTAACTAGCTCCCCATAAACTTTTCTCTATACTTATAAAAAGATTTTGTTTGTCATTCTTCCTCTATGTGTACATCACCAAACCCATGCCATGGTACCAAATACCACATGTGCACACACACACACATGCATACACACACAACTTTTATTAACGTACAATAGTAAACTATAGCAGCTTTCTGATAGCTGGTCCTGGGTTGGTGAATGAGATGGTTTGGAAATTTGTCCCCTCCGAATCTCAAGTTGAAATATGATTCCCAGTGTTGAAGGTGGGGCCTTACGGGAGTTGTTTGGGCCATGGGGGAAGGTCTCTCATGAATGGCTTGCTGCCCTTTCCGTGGGTATTAGTGAGTTCTTCCTCTGTTAGGTCACACGAGAGCTGGTTGTATAAAAGAACCTGGCATCTCCTCTCTCCATCTCTCTTTCTCTCTATCTAGCTTCCTCTTTCACCACATGACACAACAGATTCCCCTTAGCCTTCCCCCACGATTTAAGCTTCCTTAGTACTAACCAGAAGCCAAGCAGATGCTGGTTCCATGCCTGTAGAGCCTGCTGAGCTGTGAGCCTCAGTTATTTGTGAGTATACGAACACAAATGAACTTTATAACAACACGAACTATTACAGAAAATTGGTACCTAGGAGTGGGACATTGCTATAAAGGTACCTGAAAATATGAGAGTGGCTTTGGAACTGGATAATAGACAGGGGTTTGAAGAGTTTGAAGGGCTCAGCAGAAGACTATAAAATGAAGAAAGTTTGGAACTTTTCACAGACTAGGTAAGTAGTTGTGACCAAACTGCTTACTGAAATATAGAAAGTGAAGGCCAGGCCGAGGAGGTCTCAGATGGAAATAAGGAACTTATTGGGAACTGGAGCAAAAGTCACCCTTGTTATGCCTTAGCAAAGAACTTGGCTGCACTGTGTCTATGTCCTAGTACTCTGGAAGACTGAATTTAAGAGTGATTCTGTAGGGTATGTGGCAGAAGAAAGTTTTAAGCAGTAAAGCATTCAAGAGGTGGTCTGGCTGTTTCTAACTTCCTAGATCAGATATGGAAGCAAAAAGATGACAAATCTGGAAAATACTTAAAAGGGAAACAGAATGTACAAATTTGAAAAATTTGCAGATTGGGAATGTAGTAGAGACAGAAGGAGACTTTTAAGGAGAGGAATACAAGGAAGCTGTGGAGCAACCATTTGGTGGAGAGATTTGCCTGACTAAAAGATAGCTGAGTGCTAACAGGCAAGACAATGGGAAAAAGGCCTTAAAGGCATTTCAGAAACATTTCAGGCTCCCTTTCCCATCACAGGTCCAGAGGCCTAGGAGGAAAGAATGATTTAGTGGACCAGGCTCAGGGCCCTGTTGCCTTGAGTGGCTTCAGGACACTGCTCCCTGTATCCCTGCTGCTTTAGCCCTGGCTCAAAGAGCCCCAAGCATAGCTTGCACCACTGCTTCAGAAGGCACAAGCCATAAGCCTTGATGAATATAATGTGGTGTTAAGTCTGTGTGTCTCAGAATGCAATAGTGAAGAAGCCTGGCATCTTCTGTAGATTTCAGAAAATGTATGATTATATGGTTTGGCTCTGTCCCCACCCAAATCTCATCTTGAATTATCATATGTTATGGTAGGAACCCCATGGGAGGTAACTGAATCACGGGAGCAGGTCTTTTCTGTGCTGTTCTTATGATTGTGAATAAGTCTCATGAGACCTGATGGTTTTAAAAAGGAGAGTTTTCCTGCACAAACTCTCTTCTCTTGTCTGCCACCATTTGAGATGTGCCTTTCACCTTCTGCCATGATTGTGAGGCCTCCCAGCCACATGGAACTATAAGTCCATTAAACTTCTTATTTTGTGAGTTGCCCAGTCTCAGTATGTCTTTATAAGCAGTGTGACAACAAACTAATAGAGTAAATTGGTATCAGAAGTGGGTGCTGCTGAAAAGATACCCAAAAATGTGGAAGTGACTTTGTAACTGGGTAACAGGCAGAGGTTGGATCCATTAGGAGGGCTCAGAAGAAAACTGGAAGATGTGGGAAAGTTTGGAACTTCCTAGAGACTTGTTGAATGGCTTTAACCAAAATACTGATAATGATATGGATGATGAAATCCAGGCTGAGGTGGCCTCAGATGGAGATGAGGAACTTGTTGGAAACTGGAGTAAAGATGACTCTTGTTATGTTTTGGTGGAGAGACTGGCGGCATTTTGCCCCTGCCCTAGAAATCTGTGGAAGTTTGAACTTGAGAGAGATCATTTAGGGTATCTGGCAGAAGATATTTCTAAGCAGCAAAGAATTCAAGAGGTGTCTGTTCATGTCCTACACCCACTTTTTGATGGGGTTGTTTGTTTTTTTCTTGTAAATTTGTTGGAGTTCATTGTAGATTCTGGATATTAGCCCTTTGTCAGATGAGTAGGTTGCAAAAATTTTCTCCCATTTTGTAGGCTGCCTGTTCACTCTGATGGTAGTTTCCTTTGCTGTGCAGAAGCTCTTTAGTTTAATCAGATCCCATTTGTCAATTTTGGCTTTTGTTGCCATTGCTTTTGGTGTTTTAGACATGAAGTCCTTGCCCATGCCTATGTCCTGAATGGTATTGCCTAGGTTTTCTTCTAGGGTTTTTATGGTTTTAGGTCTAACATTTAAGTCTTTAGTCCATCTTGAATTGATTTTTGTATAAGGTGTAAGGAAGGGATCCAGTTTCAGCTTTCTACATATGGCTAGCCAGTTTTCCCAGCACCATTTGTTAAATAGGGAATCCTTTCTCCATTTCTTG
This sequence comes from Pongo abelii, assembly GCF_028885655.2. Lineage (NCBI taxonomy): Eukaryota > Metazoa > Chordata > Mammalia > Primates > Hominidae > Pongo > Pongo abelii. The sequence continues at coordinate 66,288,016 of NC_071999.2, forward strand.
TTTTTGTCAGGTTTGTCAAAGATCAGATAGTTGTAGACATGTGGCATTATTTCTGACGGCTCTGTTCTGTTCCATTGATCTATATCTCTGTTTTGGTACCAGTACCATGCTGTTTTGGTTACTGTAGCCTTGTAGTATAGTTTGAAGTCAGGTAGCGTGATGCCTCCAGCTTTGTTCTTTTGGCTTAGGATTGACTTGGTGATGCGGGCTCTTTTTTGGTTCCATATGAACTTTAAAGTAGTTTTTTCCAATTCTGTGAAGAAAGTCATTGGTAACTTGATGGGGATGGCATTGAATCTGTAAATTACCTTGGGAAGGATGGCCATTTTCATGATATTGATTCTTCCTACTCATGAGCATGGAATGTTCTTCCATTTGTTTGTATCCTCTTTTATTTCCTTGAGCAGTGGTTTGTAGTTCTCCTTGAAGAGGTCCTTCACATCCCTTGTAAGTTGGATTCCTAGGTATTTTATTCTCTTTGAAGCAATTGTGAATGGGAGTTCACTCATGATTTGGCTCTCTGTTTGTCTGTTATTGATGTATAAGAATGCTTGTGATTTTTGTTCATTGATTTTGTATCCTGAGACTTTGCTGAAGTTGCTTATCAGTTTAAGGAGATTTTGAACTGACACTTCTCAAAAGAAGACATTTATGCAGCCAAAAAACACATGAAAAAATGCTCACCATCACTGGCCATCAGAGAAATGCAAATCAAAACCACAATGAGATACCATCTCACACCAGTTAGAATGGCAATCATTAAAAAGTCAGGAAACAACAGGTGCTGGAGAGGATGTGGAGAAATAGGAACACTTTTACACTGTTGGTGGGACTGTAAACTAGTTCAACCCTTGTGGAAGTCAGTGTGGCGATTCCTCAGGGATCTAGAACTAGAAATTCCATTTGACCCAGCCATCCCATTACTAGGTATATACCCAAAGGACTATAAATCATGCTGCTATAAAGACACATGCACATGTATGTTTATTGCTGCATTATTCACAATAGCAAAGACTTGGAACCAACCCAAATGTCCAACAATGATAGACTGGATTAAGAAAATGTGGCACATATACACCATGGAATACTATGCAGCCATAAAAAATGATGAGTTCATGTCCTTTGTAGGGACATGGATGAAATTGCAAATCATCATTCTCAGTAAACTATCGCAAGAACAAAAAACCAAACACCGCATCTTCTCACTCATAGGTGGGAATTGAACAATGAGAACACATGGACACAGGAAGGGGAACATCACACTTCGGGGACTGTTGTGGGGTGGGGGGAGGGGGGAGGGATAGCATTGGGAGATATACCTAATGCTAGATGACGAGTTGGTGGGTGCAGCGCACCAGCATGGCACATGTATACATATGTAACTTACCTGCACGTTGCGCACATGTACCATAGAGCCTAAAGTATAATAATAATAATAATAATAATAATAATAAAAAGAAAAAAAATTAAAAAAAAAAAGAATTCAAGAGGTGACTTGGGTGCTGCTAAAGGCATTCAGTTTTAAAAGAGAAACACAGCATAAAAGTTTGGAAAGTTTTGCAGCCTGACAGTGCGATAGAAAGAAAATCCCATTTTCTGAGGAGAAAGTCAAGCCGGCTGCAGAAATTTGCATAAGCAACAAGGAGACGAATGTGAATCACCAAGACAATCCAGAAAATGTCTCCAGGGCATGTCAGAGACCTTTGTGGCAGACCTCCTGTCACAAGCCCAGAGGTTGAGGAGGAAAAAATGGTTTCCTGGGCCAGGCCCAGGGTTCCTCTGCTGTGTGCAGTCTAGGGACTTGTTGCCTTGCATCCCAGCTTCTCTAGCCATAACTAAAAGGGACCAAGGTAGAGCTCAGGCTGTTGCTTCAGAGGGTGGAAGCCCCAAGCCTTGGCAGCTTCCACGTGGTGTTGAGCCTGCAGGTGTACAGAAGTCAAGAATTGAGGTTCAGGAACTTCTGCCTAGATTTTAGAGACTGGATGGAGACACTTTGATGATCAGGCAGAAGTTTGCTGCAAGGGTGGGGCCCTCATGGAGAACCTCTGCTCAGGCAGTGCAGAAGGGAAATGTGGGGTTGGAGCTTCCACACAGAGTCCCTACTGGGGCACTGCCTAGAGGAGTTGTGAGAAGGGGGCCACTATTTTCCATCCTCCAGACCCCAGAATGGTAGATCCACCAACAGCTTGCACCATGTGCCTGGAAAAGCTGCAGACACTCAATGCCAGCTTGTGAGAACAGCCAGGAGAGGGGCTGTATCCTGCAAAGCCACAGGGGTGGAGCTGTCCAAAGCATGGGAGCCCACCTCTTGCATCAGCATGACCTGGATGTGAGATGTGGTGTCAATGGGGATCATTTTGGAACTTTAAGATATGACTGCTCAGCTGGATTTCAGACTTTCATGGGGCCAATTTCTTCCATTTGGAATGGCTGTATTTACCCAATGCCTGTACCCCCATCATATCTAGGAAGTAATTAAATTGCTTTTGATTTTACAGGCTCATAGGTGGAAGGGAGTTGCCTTGTCTTGGATGAGATTTTGGACTGTAGACTTTTGAGTTAATGCAGAAATAAGACTTTGGGGGACCGTTGGGAAGGTATTATTGGTTTTGAAATGTGAGGACATGAGATTTGGGAGGGGCCAGGGGCAGAATGATATGGTTTGGCTGTGTTCCCACCCAAATCTCATTTTCAATTCTCATGTGTTCTGGGAGGGACTCTGTGGGAGGTAATTGAATCACAGGGGCAGTTCTTTTCCATGCTGTGCTCATGATTGTGAATAAGTTTCATGAGATCTGATGGTTTTAAATAGGGAAGTCTCCCCACACAAGCTCTCTTCTCTTGTCTGACACCATTTGACATGTGCCTTTAACCTTTTGCCATGATCGTGAGGCCTTCCAGCCATGTGGAACTGTAAGTCCATTAAACCTCTTTTGTTTGTAAATTGCCCAGTTTCAGGTATGACTTTATCAGCAGTGTGAAAATGGACTAATACATATGGGAAAGCCTAGGTTTCCAGGAAGAAGCCTGCAAGAGGGGTAGAATTCTCACAGACAGACTCTACTAGGGAAGTGCCAAAGGGAAATGTAGGACTGGAGCTTCCACACAGAGTCCCCAATGTGGGCTAGTGGAGCTGAGGGAATGGAGTCACTCTCCTCCAGATTCCTGAATGGCAGAGTCACTGGGAGCTTGCACCCTGAGCCTGGAAAATTCACAAGTGCTCAACTCCAACCCATAAGAGCTACCACATAGGCTGTGCCCAGGGAAGCTACAGGGGGAGGGTTACCCAAGGTTTTGGGAGCCCACTCCTTGCACCAATGTGCCCAGGATGCATGACATGGAGTCAAAGATTATTTTTTAGCTTTAAGATTTAATATATTTTAATTACTTTTTTAGCTTTAAGATTTAATGTCTTTCCTGGTTGGTTTTGGACATGCGTGGGGCCTTTGGACATGTGTGGGGTCATGTGTTGCCCTTTTGGCCAATTTCTCTCTTTTAGAAGAGGAGTGTTTACCCACTTCCCGTACCATCATTGTATCTTGGAAGTAAATAACTTGGTTTTGATTTTGCAGGCTCAAAGATAAAAGGAAGGTGCCTTGAGTCTCGATGGGACTTTGGAATTTTGAGTTAATGCTAGAATGGAATGAGTTAAAACTTTGAGAAACTATTGGGAAGAAATGATTGTACTTTGCAATGTGGGAAGCTCAGGAGATTTGAGAGATCAGGGGTAAAACAGTATAGTTTGGATATTTGTCCCTTCCAAATCTCATATTGGAATGTGATCCCCAATGTTGGAGGTAGGACCTGGTAGGGATTGTTTGAGCATGGGGGATCCCTCATGAATAGTTTTGTGTCTTCCCCTCTGTTATAAGTATGTCCTTGCTCTGTTAGTTCATGTGAGAGGTAGTTGTTTAAAAGAGCCTAGCACCTCCTCCTCTCTCTCCCCCTCTCCCTCTCCCTCTCTCACTATGTAATACAGTGGCTACCCCTTTATGTCTCATCATGAGTGTAAGTTTCCTGAGGCTTCACTAGAAGCTGAGCAGATGCTGATGCTGTGCCCGTACAGCCTGCAGAACCATATGCCAAATAACACACTTTTCTTTATAAATTACCCAGCCTCAGGTATTCCTTTATATCAATGCAAATGGGTGAACCCAGTGACATTTGGCCGTTACTCAGAATAGTGCTATCTGATGAAAAGATGGTGAAACAGATGGGCAAAGTGGGAAGAAACAAATTGGAATTCTCAGCTACTTAGAGAATAAACTTAGGAAGCTTAATAGTTTTGGTGTGATTCTTCAGACTATACTTTCAGCTGAAGCAGAAGCTGGCCACTTTGCTTTTCCCTTCAATCCAACAAGATAGAGATTTTAACTTCTTGGCACACACATACTACATAATTGGACCACTTGAGACTGTCACAGTTGAAATGGAATGGAAGCTTCTATCAATGTCATCCTTAGGTTATCCTTTTCTCTGTGTTTTGTGAACTGAAGCCAATAATTTTCTAAAAGAGATGCCAGTAGAGCTATCACTTTCTCAATAACCTATTTGATCTCTGGAATCAGTTTTCAACATGTTACCTGCCTTAAGTATGATCATTAAGTATTTCTTATACTGATCAATTTATTTGGAAGATACTATATTGGAGTTTAGAAAGAGCTGAGGGCATTTTAAGAGGTGACATTTGATTACCTACACAAATTTTCACCTACTGACATAATAGCATATTTATAATAAATGGAAGCTATAAAATGTTAACATGAGTAATTATTTTGGCAATATCGTTTGTTAAATGCTATAGTCTATTCAGATAGTCATTAATAATAACCCAGGGTTGTGATATTCTCAACACTTATAGAATCTGCCTGGACTCTCTATTGAGTAGAAATTTATGGTATTTAACTACTGTATTCCAAAAAGAGCATTTGTAATAATAAGAACTGAAAATCTTTTGTTTCCTGGTTGTGTCAGCTCCTGAGCTGTGACATTTCCTTGGAGGGATGTTTGCCTTAACTTTAGTCAAACCTGTATTTGAAGATTTACTTATTCAGGACATAATGCTTCTGGCAGTGATGACACACAGAGTTTCTAGGAGCTTAATATGATTTTTTAAATGTTCCGTCTTACTCTTAGTATGAAGTATTTACCAGATAGCTCATCTCTCCTTGTCAAACCTGATACAAGCCCTATCTGATAGAGAACATCTGCATAACTATGATCTCAATAGACATCAAAAAATAGAAATATCTTTCTTATTAATTTTTTCCTGGTAATATCTGCTCTTTATGGTTTAAACTCAACGAGTTTCTTCTGATTATTGTGTTCTATTGAGCTAAATATATACACATACCACTTTTCTCTCTCTTGCTCTCTCTGTGTGTGTGTGGGGGGGGTGGTGTGTTTTGCTATATTTTGTTTTCATGGCATTTTGTTTGCTGAACATTTAATACAATTCAGGTCAACATGACCTGTTTATTTTCTGTAATTTTGAGCTTGGTAGAGTCTATACTTATTTAAGGCAACTCAATCTATTAAAAGCTATTGAGGGATTTTAATTTACCAAGAGAAGACTTATTAGATGACTTTAACTAACTAGACTCTCAGCTAGCATAAATGACATCAATTCAAGCCATGCTTAATTCACCCAGTCAGTATTTCACTCAAGACATAGTTGGGTTCTACAGGATTTTTTAGGAGGAGTCTGTTACATTTTAATTTTTTTAAAAAATAAACATCTTTACATTAGACACCATTATTTAAAAAATTACAATATGCATTTCCAAAGAACATCATCATTCAGAAATTATTACCAGAATCATATGTCTGTGTCATATAGGTAACCTGGCATAAAAATGGCAGCACTGCAGTACTTACTGTGTGTACGTATGTGGAGTGAACATAACCAAGAAATATGCACTCTAAGTGATGTGGTCAAATGCAGAACTGAGAAATATTACCCTGTAAGCTTGTCAGTAGTGTGCAGGATGCAGTCTCATTTTTCTAATTTATACTGCTGCTTACACGGGAATTATGTATATTTGAGACAATAGTACATAAAACAGTATGCCCTTTCTCTTTACAGTAGCACTTTTAACTCTGGCTTTTTAGGTGGCATTAATCATGAAAAGTCAAAGATCTGAGCAATGCCAGGACAATGGTGCAAATGGTCAAAATGTGAAGAACTGTGAAGAACCAGATTTTAACTTACTTGTAAGCAAACAGATTCTTGGATGTTGGCAGAAGACCTGAGTCTTCTTGGACAGGGTTTTGTATTACTCATAGTAATAGCAGTAGCCAGGGTAACAGTGTTTTTTGTGCCAGATCCTTGAACCCCAGTTTCCACAAGGAGAATGTTTGCTACACAAACATCCTTGAAGAATGTCTAAGAACAGGGCAGTCAGTGCCTCTACTTTTAAGACATAGAAATGCAACATACCTATGGAGAATACTTTCAAAGATAAGAGCCAGAGTCCTTGTCGAGAAGAGTATCTACTTCTTACCTAGGTTAATTTTATAGTTCCAATATATTGTCTCAGAAAAAATACCTTTTGCTCTAAACATCTGATAAAAGAAGTCACTGTCATGTCTCCATTTTTAGCTTACCCCTTAACCCATTTTTGTCTGGCTTATATGCAACCACTCCCTGGAACTGATTCTACAGACATTAGATATTTCTTACTTTAGGGTGGACATATTTAGTCCTCATTTTTCTTGGTAGCTCAACAGCAATTGATAATACAAATTACTTCTCTTTTTTGGAAACAATTTTTTCTTGGTTTCTCTAAAACTACTTCTCATTGCCTCTGTGGTTATCTCTTGTCTTAAAAACATTCATGTTCTTTAGTCTTCTTTTTTTTCTCTTTTGCTTTACACACTCTCCCTTGTGATATCACATATTTGATAAGTGCTGATTGCTCTCGAATTTATATCTCGAGCCTAGACTCTTTTGAACTCCAGACCCATATAACTGCTTGATTTTTGGATATCTTTATTTAGAAGTCTTGTAGGCATCCTCATTCAACAACTTTAAAATACAGCCTACCTGTCTTGGACCCCTAAACCTACATCTCCTCTTGTGTTACTTTCTCATTAATTGATCTCACCATTCTTCCAGTTTCCAATTCATATGGGTAACAACATTGACTCTACTCCCCTTTATATTCTGTGTGCATATTTTCCCATGCTCTGCTGACTTGGCCATCTAGTTGCCTTTCCAAAGACTTCTAGTTTTCTTGCTATAACTACTCAAGCTCAAGTCACCTTCATTTACTGACACTAAATAAATATGTTAAGACTCTTCACACCAGATCTCTTTCACTCCAGGGTCAGCTTCTTCAAATTTATTCCCTTCTTGCATCACCAATCTGATCTTGTCATTCACCTGATTAGAATACTTCCTTTAGTCCAGTAGCCCTTGAGATAAAATTCACACACCATATCAAGGGATAATTTTTAATTTGACCCCCGCTGATGTGTTGTGCCTCGTTTCTGATCACTTTTTAATGCTGCCTTCCTACATTCTCTCTCTGTTCCTTAAAAATATCACTCTCTTTGTTCTAGCTTAGGGCTTTCGCATGTGCTTCTCCCTTTGCTGGAACCTAACCCATCTGCCTGTTAAACCGGATATCCAGTGCATAGGGAAGTCATTCCAGACTCATCCTAACCCACCTAGGTGTTGCCATGGTGCCCTTCACTTCCTCCCTTTGAGCACTTACCCTCATGAATAGCAGTGCTGATTTAATTTCTGACTATCTCTGCACTGTTAGCTCCATGAAAGTGGAGACTGTTTTTGATCTTGTATATTGTATTCTCTAGGAACACATGCTGCTCTGGGCTGATCAAAGGCTCTCTGTAAATTGTTTTGAATAAATGAATGAATGAATGAATGAATGATCTGGTTCTCTTCACAATGAATTATATCGTTATGTTGACAGACCCAGATATGTCTATTTCTAATGTTAGAATAATGCTTGCATTTATATAATAGGAACTATATAAATATAATACAGGTGGGCATTGTCTCACAGGGGTTTATATGTGAGTACATGCATGTGTTTTACCCAGAGCTGAACAATATCAGTAATAGATTCTGACATTCTGGCACATGGAAGACTCTCAATAAATGTTATAATTTTTAATGAATGAATGAAAATGAGAACTAGCTGTTGTTACTGTGAATTATGTCTGTTTCATGACAGGCCCAATTGTATCTATTTTTTAACATAATGCAATAATGACAGCATTTCTATAATAGGAATTACACTCATAAGAATGGGAACCATTTTCTCACAGTGTTTTGTATGTATGTGCCCCTGCTTTCCCCAGAGGTGTACAATGCCCAGGAATTAGGAATGATGTAAGTGGCAAAATGGATACTACCCATTGTATTCAGTGTTGCAAACTGTAACCATTTCTTCTTGGAGGTTATTGATGTATGTACTCAATGGCAAGTCCTCTTTTTGGAATATGGTTCTGCTAAGGTGCATTTAGGTGCATTCCTAAATAGAAGCCACAGTTTCCTCTTTGAATATTTCCTCAGTTCCTTGCAGAGAGGAGTGTAAGTCAGCACAGTTAGGAATCTTATTTTATTGCTGCTGCTTCGTTCTCCCTCTGATGACACTGTTGCTCTTGCAACCCTCTTCTGAGTAGAGGAGAGGAGATTGTGAGGCCTTGGTTGAAACTTATTAATATCTCTTTTTCTTCCTCAGTGGTAGAGAGCAGCTATTGCTAGGTAGCACAATGGAGGAGAGGCAGTGGGGAAGCAAAACCTGTGGTGGGGGAATGAGGCGTGCCTCTGAGAGGCAGCTCTTGTGCTCATAAGAAATTGCCCTGTCCTAAAAGCAGTACTGATATAATAGGTAATCATTGCATCCATATGTGCTCTGGAGGAGAAGCCCTTTGAAATGACACCAATTAAGTGAGCTTTTAACCAGCCTTGGTGATCAGAATACAGATGATCTGTTTGTCGTATTTTCTTGTTTATGTCGTATATCTGAATGTTGTGTATTAATATTTCTTGGGAAGAGTTCTTTGTTTTCAGAGGATTTGTTTATTTGTTTGATGCTTCTCCACAGCACATGCTGTGCTTCCCTTTCAGGGACAGTAGCAGTGTTTTTTGTTTTATTATTATTTCTTTGTTAATATGCTTGCTTCAAGCTCTCTTCTCTCTCTCTCTCTCTATATATATACACATATATATGTGTATATATACACGTATACGTGTATATATATACATATATGTGTATATATACACGTATACGTGTATATATACATATATACGTATACGTGTATATATATACATATATATGTATATATATACATATACGTGTATATATACATATATGTATATATACATATACGTGTATATATACATATATGTATATATACATATACGTGTATATATATAATATATATGTATATATATACATATACGTGTATATGTATGTGTATATATATACATATATATGCTATTATTGCCTACCAACTTTATTTTTTAGCTTCTTAGCAATAGGCCTGCATCTTGTCTAATGCTGCCTTTCAGTGCACAGGCTTATATAATGGTAAAAGAGAAATAAAGCCAAAAAGCTCCTCATAATATTATGGAAGGAATATACCTCCATCTGTATCAACTCCTATTTAAAAGGCAAACATGTCTTTTGATAATGTATGTACAGGAAAATCTATTGATTATCTGAGGGAACTGTCCACAATTAAGGTGTTCAGTATCATTAAACACATTTGTAGACATCACACAAGTAAAAATACTTTCATTTCTAGAAATGTTCTTTCTCCATTTATTATAAAAAAGTAAGCATTTTATCAAAATTGTTCTCTATTCATTTTATTTTACTTTTTTTGGTATCTAAAGTTATCTTTTCCTGTGCTTAGAGTTAACTTTTTTATAACTTGACATTACTTGCTACTGTCCCTCTAGATTAGAGATTGTGTATTTTGACTTTATAACTTGGATTAGATTAGTGCAAAGGGCTGATTTTGTCTTTCCATGCTCGAGTGTGTGATCACTTCCATAGATTTATTTTATGTATTTTTTTGTGTGCGAGAAGATATTGATTTAAATTTTTATTTATTGTAGAGTACAGGGGGTAGTAAAATTTATTAAGAAGTTTATTTCTCATTTTTTTGCGTTTTATTGAACTTTACAATTTGTAAAGTGCTTTCCTCTAGAACTCTGGTTTATAATTATATGCAGCATGATATCCTCCAAAGTTGTAGAGAGTGGTCAGACAGCTGTTTCTAATGGTAAGTGAGGCAAAGGGTAAAGAAATGTCAAACAAGGGGGAAGGAGAAATGCGGAGCTACTAATCAATGGGCATTATAAGTCAAGCAAGGTAATAAGCTTTGGGGATCTGCTGTAGAACAGTGTGCATGTAGTCAATAATAATGTACACAAACAATTTGTTGAGAGAAAAATCTCATGTTAAGTGCTCTTACCACAATGAGAGAAAAGAAACAGCAAAAAGTAGTAATATTAATAATAATGATATGTATGTAATATTCCCTGAGTTATATATATTATCTCAAACTTAAAAACACAGATTTTTTTCCATTTTGCAGAAAAGACACTAGGGCTCAGTGAAGCTGAATAACTTGCATGAATTCACAGAGCTAGTGAGTGGCATTTTGGGGAATGGTAAACAGAATAACTAAAATATTACACTCCTCAGTGAAGCATGAGAGCCTGTCACAGATTAATAATAGTCTAGTTTCTTCCTAAGAAGCAGAAATTACATAGTATTTGTTTTAGAAAAAACCCAATACGTAATAGCAAAACTTTTAGTTGCTTAGTTAATAGTGATAAATGTGACTCCTCATACTTAGTACAGAATTTAGCAAAATATCTTTAAATAATAGTGACACAACTAAGGCATGAAGCAATCTTTTGGGGACAATCATTCGGGTCTTATGGAAGTTCAAAATTTTAATGTGGCACATTGGCATTCCTATATAAAGCTCAAAGCATCTTTCAGTTTGCCTTAAGCTCTCAGATCTGAGTTCACACATTTAGCAATCACATGTGTGCTTTCAGCTGATACTACCACACTACTGTCTATTCATTCTTAGTTTATCCATCACCCTGATGCCTCCATTCATCTTTTTTATTTTATTTTATTTATTTTTTTGAGACAGAATCTCACTCTGTCACCCAGACTGGAGTGCAGTGGCACAATCTCGATTCACTGCAACTCCGCCTGCCAGGTTCAAGCCATTCTCCTGCCTCAACCTCCTCATGTAGCTGGGATTACAGGTGCGTGCCACCACACCCAGCTTTTTTTTTTTTTTTTTTTTTTTTTTTTTTTTTTTTAAGTAGAGACAGGGTTTTACCACGTTGGCCAGGCCGATCTTGAACTCCTGACCTTAAGTTATCCAATTGCCTTGGCCTCCCAAAGTGCTGGGATTATGAGTATGAGCCACGACACCCAGCCTCCATTCATCTTTATTTTTCACCATTCATTCCATTTTAGTTTTTCTTTCATTTATTTCAGTAACAAAAGGCCTAGTTTCCAAGTCATTGCCTGATATCCCAGCACTAACATGTATCTCTTTCCTTCATGAATCATGGAATTCCTTTGATTTTGGGGAAGCACACACACACACAAAGACTACTTAGATACCTTTTTAATTGCTGTTACAGTAGTGCTTGTCTTATGAATTAGAAGCATCTTTACTAACCAAATGAAGTTGTTGAGAATACCCTCACAAGTTTTGGTTTTTTAAAAAGCTGCAAAAAATACCAATTATAAAGGAAGATTGTTATTACAATGGGAAATAATATAGTAGCTCTCAGCATAATTTGGGAAGTCAATTTTGATAGTAATTAGAGTGACAATGTGTGTTTAAAAAATGATATGAGTGGCCAGGAGTGGTGGCTCATACCTGTAATCCTAGCACTTTGGGAGGCAGAGGCTGGCAGATCACCTGAGGTCAGGAGTTTGAAACCAGCCTGGCCAACATGGTGAAACTCCATCTCTACTAAAAATACAAAAAAGTTAGCCAGGCTAACTTTTTTGTGGTGGCAGGCATCTGTAATTCCAGCTACTTGGGAGACTGAGGCAGGAGAATCGCTTGAACCTGGCAGGCGGAGGTTGCAGTGAGCCGAGAACGCCTCACTGCGCTCCAGCCAGGGCGACAGAGTGAGACTCCGTCTCAAAAAGAAAAAAATATATATATGAGTAATTGTAGTCAGTTGTTCAAATAGACTAATTTGGGGAAGATATTTTTATATAGCTGCAGAAAACAATTTTTAAAATCTAATTTTATCATATCTTACATAGTATTTTAGTCACACATGCATGCATTTTATCTCCTTAAGTGGATCATAACCTGTTTGAAGACAGAGATAATATCTCAGTGTTTACACAGTTGACCCTTGAGCAACCTGAGGTTAGGGACACAGGCCTCTTGTGTAGTTGAAAATTCTTGTTTAACTTTTGACTCCCCCAAAACTTAACTATTAATAGCCTACTGTTGACCAGATGCCTTACTAATAACAGGAATGGCCAATTCACACATATTTTTCTGTTATGTGTATTTCATATTATATTATTACAATAATGTAAGCTGCAGAAAAGGTTATTAAATAATCAGGAAGATAAAATATATTTACTATTCATTAAGTGGAGATGGATCATCATAAAGGTCTTCATTCTCATTGTCTTCACATTGAGTAAGCTGAGGGGCAGGAAGAAGCGGAGGAATTGATCTTGCTGTCTCAGGGGTGGCAGAGGTGGAAGAAAATCTGTGTACAAGTGGACCTGATTAGTTCAAACCCATGTTGTTCAAGGGTCAACTGTACAGGTCTTTCAAAGTTCTCCCAATAAATGTATACTGAATAAGTGAATTCATGAATCTAGCCAGAACACCTTCTTAAACTTCAAAACTGTTTTGATAGGAGTAGTCCTAAATTAATCCTAAATAATTCTGTTTAAAAAGATTTCCCAAGTATCTAACAAACACTAGGCATGTTATAAGATACAAATCAAGCAGGCTTTTCCATGATCTACTTTGATTGTCATAATAATACTATAACAAAAGCATTATTATTACAATTTTATATACAGGAATATTGAGCTTAGGTAGGTTACATAGTATTCACAGAACCTACAGTTGAAAGGTGAAGAGCTGAAATATGTTCACATGCCTTCAATTCTAAAGTTTTGTTTTTTTCAGTTACACTATAGTTGAGTGAAAAGAGGATACCATGAACAATCTGGAATGCTAAAGCCCATTAGAGCAATTGTTTTTGGTGTGTGGGTATACCTAATAAATGCCAATGATAAATTCACTTTGGCAGGTCAACAAAATCTAATTTGGTAGAGTCAATCCAGTAGTATTCACATTTGCTAAGTAACAAAGCTTTTGCTTTTTAGACAGCAAAGCCAAACCAGTGACTAGAAAGTTATTAGTCTAGAGTAGACCAGGACATGGCTGTCAACAGCCTCTACTTTACTTTGAACATAAAGGACAATTACTGTGAATTTGTCCATATCTAATTAACAAAGTTTTAGAAAATCAGCCCTCACTACTGAAACATCAACCATCACTTCACTAAGGAATAAATGTATTTCAAGCACATTTTTAAAATTCTGAGTAGGAAAACCGATCTTTAACTTTATGCTTTAGGTATTCTTTCATTGTTAGGTATTCATTCATTCACTCATGGATTTATTCAGCGGATATTTATAATGCACTTACAAAATACGCATTCAGTGTTACTCATTTCTTCAGAGGGTTGATGAGATAGAAAAAGAAAGCAAATAAGGTACAGTAGTGAGGCAGATATCGTAAAAACTTGCTTCTCTAGAAAGGATGAAAATATTTTAATGAGGATTCAAACCTCTACAATATAGCTTGAGAAGACTGAGCAAGCATCAATATTTTTATGATTTTAACTTGTTCCATATGATCTCATTCCTATTTGCCAAAAAGCATGCACACATGTGACATACACGTGTGCACACACATTCCTATGCTTATAATATCAAACTTTGATTCTGACTATTTCTATAGTCATCCTACTTTTCATCCCTTTCCCTCTCCTTCTTTTATCCTTCTGTTCTTTTTTCCTTTCCCATGTATTACTAATATTTATTGAGTGCTGCTATGTACTAGGCATTATGGTAAGCACTGGGGCTATATGAAGACTTGTTATTAAGGAGTTCAAAATTTTCTTAGGGAGATTGACAGGTGAACAAGTAATTACAGTCTAATGTAAAAAAAATAATAGTTACATGAAAAAAATAAATAGTTTTTGATGGGAGAACAGGGGAGGGGACACATATTCTACTTTAGGGAGATGGAAACCAGAGGAGTGATGCTTATGATGGATCTTGAAGCTCAGTGATAATTCTTTAGGAAAGATGATAATATCAATCTGCATAACAAGAAATATGTGCCATTAGGAAACAAGTCTATCATTCAGAGGCTTGTTTTGTCATTATTATTAGTAATTGCAGTGATTCTTTGAAGAGAGGTTTGAAAATTATATTCCTAGGTCAACTTATTCCCAGGAGCACATCACAAATAAAGGGTGATAACAAGAAATGACACCTCATCCACCGTAGAAAATTTTTCACAGGTCAAATTAAATGAGTTTTCCAGTTTTCATAGATAATAACATGCTTGTGGAAGCTGTTGAATAAAGAGACAACAGAGTGCTTTCACTGATGTGTGTTTATGAGAGAACAAATGCATTAACTTAAATCTTACCCCAACAGCATAAAAACTTCAAGTCTAAGAAGTAACACCCAGATTTCAAAATAAAACAGGAAATTCTGAATCGAAATATTTAAGAACCTTTGAAAACTGATGAAAAATGTACCAAAATTTTTTAAAAATTTGCATCAATAACCTATTCTCACAGGTTACTGTATTGTAAATTTTTATAATTTCATGTATTCCTGATTCCTCAATATCCCCACAAACAGGCTGTGAGCGCTCTGTCAGACAGCTAGGTACATCTGTTGATAAGGAATTTGTGGCAGGGACCAACCTTATCTTGACCTCCCCTATCACCTATTGTCATTCAAACACAAAAATAAAATCCCCTCCTGCTTTTTGCTTGTACTTCATCCCAACACTCAATAAAGGCACTCGCCTCAGGTCCTCACTGACTCTCTAGGCTCTCCAACTGCTTCCTGCTTGGTTGATCCTGCTCCCTTGGAGCTCCTCCCATATAGCTGCTAGTGTGGTGTGCCTTGCCTCTGTCTCTAGGACTTACAAATATAATAAATCTTTTAATTTCCTATGCCTCCCTGAGTATAATTTCTGCGGCTGGGTTGGAATGATCCTTAAAATCCCCATAAGTGGAATTTATTCCCCCATTTACAGTAGTTACTGATTGCCAGTCTTAAAAGGAAGGTTTATAGGCTGGAGAACATAAAAAAGGAAAAAAGAGCAACAAAACAACACATCATCATCAACAACACACACAAAGAGAGAAAAAGCAAACAGCAAAATCAGTCCATGACCTATGCACAATTTGCCTTATGAAATGAAATAGCACACCCAGTTATAAAGTTGATAGGAAGATGTTCTAGCCATCTGCCTTTTCCCCTAGTTTATCTGAACCAAGTGGAAGACAAGCAATGTCAATATCACTTACTCATCGCTAACATGACTTTCTTGAGGCAAGCTTTTGGGTGTGTTAGTTCTCCCAGCCCTTACTCCCACCACCAGTCCTTGGATGTTTTTCACACTTCACTCATTCCCAAAATAAAACCATATCTAGGTTCTGGAAATACAGTGATGATCAAAGAAGGCATCATGATTTCTATCTTTACAGAGCATAGTGGGTGAGACATAATAAGCAAGTGAATGAGCTAAGAAATATGTAATTACTAACAGCAAGACATACACTGAAGTAAAAACATTTGGTGTGAGAAAATGAGAGTGACTATTTTTTATCTCAATAAGGAGTTGGTGAATAACACTTGTGAAATAGTTCCAGAAATAATCACTAGAAATTATAGAAGTCATATTTTATGACTAGAATGAAATAAACTAAAGATTAACAAAAGTTAAATTGAAAATATCTACATTGCAAATATTAAAAAATACACTCAAAGTATTGGATCAGATATAAAATATTGACATGAAAAAAACAAGTATATCTTGTATTTTGATTTTCAAACCAAAGATTTAGAAAAGAAACAACCCCAGAAGGTTCAAGGGAAACAGGCAGGATGAAACTATGAAATTACAGTTGAAATGAAAGAATTAGAAAATAGAAGAAAAGAATGGGTTGAGTAAACATATCTTAGACAAGGTTCTCTGGAGGATCAATAAAATAGATATTATATTACTAATAGAAAATGAAAAATCATTTCTCATTGGGAATAATCAAAATAATTTGAATTCATGAAGTGAGATACCACATTCACTTATCAAATCAGTGACATATAATCAAGGAAATGCATAAAATTGATGATGCTTTGGTAGATGGGTGACTTTTGTTTCTTCTCATTGAGAATACATGATGGTACACACCCTTTCTTAACACAGGTTTACAATACATATCAAAAAGCTTACAAAGGCAAAGATGTTTAGTCTGTTGATTTAATTCCACACTATTCATTAATACTAAAGATAAATCAAAAAGGACTGTTATATTCAAGATGTTCACTGCAATTTTATTCACACTAGAAAACTTGTAAACTAGATGTTCAAAAACAATGAAAGAACTAAGTAAAATATTGTATAATAATGAAATGTGATAGTGGCATTGCCAATATTTTTACAAGTAAATTTAGTAATCTAAAAATAAAGGCCAGGCGCGGTGGCTCACGCTTGTAATCCCAGCACTTTGGGAGGCCGAGGCGGGCGGATCACGAGGTCAGGAGATCTAGACCAGGGTGAAACCCCGTCTCTACTAAAAATACAAAAATTAGTCGGGCGTGGTGGCGGGCGCCTGTAGTCCCAGCTACTCGGAGAGGCTGAGGCAGGAGAATGGCGTGAACCCGGGAGGCGGAGCTTTCAGTGAGCCGCGATCGCGCCACTGCACTCCAGCCTGGGCGACAGAGCGAGACTCCGTCTCAAAAAAAATAAATGAATAAAATAAAAAATAAATAAATAAATAAAAATAAATTACATTTATAATGAAAAATATAGAAATAGAGTGTGATTTCAAGTATATTGATTAGACTAAAAAAGCCATATGAAATAATTTCTTATTGGCAGAACCAATAATAATGACTTTTAAAATTCTTTTTACTTTTCAGTATTTTCTAGAAATTTTTGAGAATTATTGACAACTTTGTTTCTTGTGAGAAAGTAATATTCAATTCAGTCTGTATCCCCTTCAAATTTTTCTATATTTCAGAGAGGACCCAAAGTTTAACTCCATCTGGATGAGAACCTAGCAAATGTCATGCATGAGGTGTTTAACATATCAGATCCAGTGATGGTGAGGTCAGAAGTGGTCCAGCTGAACTTCAGAGTGATCAGACCATGATGTGCATCACAGGGCCTTGTCCACAGAAAAGCTGGGACAGGCTTGCTTGAAATCCACTAGATACCAACAAGTCTTCTAGAAAAGTAGGACAAGTAGTTTCAAAATAATGGGGCAAAAAGTATGTTAGACTAGAATACCCTATCCGCCACTCTGATCTTTGTCCTGAACAGGATAACTTAGTCTTACAATGAATAAGTCTACAATTAAAATAAGAATACAGTTGCAATTAATCAAGAATGCTATTACTGTTGTAGACTTCATTATACAATTAAAATAAGAATAATTAAACAAATTTTTATTTTCTCTTTACTCTCTGCAAGATAGGAAAACCAAGACTGAGGAGAATGGTTTCAGTGACAACATTGGCTGTAGAATTTGCGGTGGTGACAGCAATATTGGCTAATGAATGAGGGTCATTGTTCCATTTCAGTCAGTTCTCTTAACACTCTGCTCTACTGCCTCATAGTTGTTTTTACTCTTTGCCAGAAATAGGAATTTAGATCAAATCTTTCCCTGATAAGGAAATAGAAATGTAAATAGAATCTTTCCTTGCAATTGAGATAGAAAAACTATGGTATTCTGTATTTTGCTGTTTTAATAATAATATTTAAAATAATGCTCAGATCCAGTGGTTTAATTTGTGATTAAACATCCCATAGCTTTCTAGAATTCAGTGGTTAATTTGTGACTAAGCATTCCATAGATCTGAGGGCTTCAATGGATGGTTTTGTTGTTGTTTATTAACCTAGCAACTAAAATATTGCCATTAGTGAGAAGATGGCCTGATTACTTATTTTTCTTAAGTTGTTTTTCCATAGAAGATAATTGAATGTGTGTTGTTCATAAGTATTAAATATCAATTTTTCAAAGTTCAGGAATGGTAACATTTAACTTCTATAAATGTCAATCCTTCTTTCTTATCTTTTGGAAATTCATGGTCCTAATGTTCTAGAAGCAGTGTTGCACGCTTTGGAGATGGATTGCCTGGGTTTAAATCCTGATGCTACAAATTGTTCGCTGCAGACCTTGTAGACTTTGAACAAACCACATATTCTCTCTGTCCCTCAGCCCTCATCTGTTTAATGAGGATTTAGTACACTTAAATTTTAGAATTGTTATAAGGATTAAATGTCTGAATGTATAGAGAGCATCTAGAAGACTGACATACAGTACAAATTTCACTATTATCATCGTTATTATTGTTATTATACAGTGAAATAAATTGATTAAATAGTTATTCTGCTGCTAAGCTAATTTTTAAATTTATACCATCTGAACTCAGGTGATTTTTCCTAAACATTATATACTCTCTGCTTTCCGGATGAATGTGTTTGAAATGCATGTGCTCTTTCTGCTCCACTTATACCTGTGAAATTGGCAAAATTGTAAGAGTATCAGATGGATGTGAATATTCATTCACAAGAGCTTTGGCCTTGCCATGAATTAAAGTAGCTTTTATATATTGATCTACTAACTTGGCTGTCCCTGATCAAACAATGTATTTTCCAGTGGAGCTACTTATTTATGTGTGGTCTAATTCTCCAGCTGTCAAAGCTTCCTGTAATGCACGTAGCTTGTGCCTGCTGGTAAGTACATACTCACGTGAGACCACATGCCTCTATAATCGTAGTGTCGATGCTAGTAATGATGCTTCAATTAACAAGGAATAACTCAAAAGTCAAGTGTCTGGAGTGGGAGTAGAAGTTTAAGAGGGAGAGAGAAAGATTCTACAAAAATCTCTTGGTTATAAGATTTCTGGTTATTTACTAAATAACAGTTCATATGTGAGAAAAATTCTGCATTGAGCTTATGTAATACTTTTTATTTACATAAGAAGTAAATTTGTTTATTTACTGTAACTTGGGGGTTTGTTTACTATATCCACTGGCATTCTTCTAAGCTATGACCAGCAGTATTTAGAGCCATGGGGTTTGAAGTTTGGAGTGAGTAAAGATACAGAAGAACAGAGGTCTGATGGCTGAGTCTCAAGATGCCAGTATTGAGAATATGGAAAAGGTAGAGGATAGAATAAAGGAGGCCAGAAATTTCTGCCCGTGTCTGGAAATCAGAGTCTGTAGTAATATGGAAGCCACGTGAAGACAGTGTTTCGAGGGTGAGGAAATGGTCACCTGTATTAAACTCTGCTCTGCAGCCAAATAGGAAGAGGACCACGAAGTATCCATTAGGTTTGTCCATTAGGTTTGGCCACTGGGAACATGGACAAGAGAAGTGATGGGGATGAAAGCCCCACGGAGTGATCTAAAGAGAAGAGAATTAAGTAGGAAAAAGTGAGCGGACAAATGGGGTGATCGCTGGAAGGATGGGAGAGCAAGGGAATCCTTTTTATATTCATAGTATAATTTTATTCTGTTAATATGCTGATGGGAATACAGAGAGAAAAACTGATGCTGGAGAAAGCTCCCAAAATACTCCTCATGTAGCTGAGGCTACAGTGTGAAATCATATGCTTCTTTTTGATAGTAAAAGCATTTGATGACATGTATTAATATTCTCACCTCAGTTTAACTAAAGAAAAATATATCCACGTGTAGTACTATGTTTTTCTAATCATCTTCTCTAATTTAAAACAAAAGCATATCAAGTAAAAAAAATTAAGTCTATCTGGCCACTACAGACATCCAATCCCATTTGTCAAAGATAGCTGCTGTTGACAATTTATTGTGTATTCTTCCTTGTTTTTTGCTATGCACGTTTGTAGACATGTATTTTATATACATATGCATACATATACTTCCACAGAATTAAAAAAACATGGATTCTCTTATACATTGTGTTCTATAGCTTCCTTTTCACTTATTCTGTCTATATCTTTCCTAATTTGTGCATATAGGTTTGATATTTTTATTGGTTAATAGTACATATTATGCACATTCTGTGTTTATTTAATCATTCACCTACTGACAGATTATTGATATATTTGAGCCAGTCTATTCTATCAATTTAAGTATAGTTTTCCACGTTTTTCATGACAACACTATTTTTCTCAAGTCAAAAACCAGGTAATTACAAGCTGCAGACAGGAGTGGGTTTTTTAGCAGTTCTGAATTTTGAAGGTTTTTTTTTCTTCTTCTGCCATTAGAAATAATTGAATGGTATGATAGTGTGGTAAATCCTCTAGTTCATTATTTTCTATGTAATAAGATACTTCACTTTCTTTACCATCTTTACCCAAGTTATCTCTTTCGTAGTCTACTTTCCTACCGTTATATCATCGTGAACCTCAGGTTGAATTTTCTGACACAGGTAAGTGAACTATAGTAAACAGCGACCTTCTCGCTGGAAGAAGTTAGAGTTATGGGAGACAGAACAAGGCGGTGCCCTCAGGGAGAGGGAAAATGAAGATGAGGAATCAGGAAAGGTGCAGCAGAGGATTAGCAGCTGCTGTGTTGTCCTTACGTGGGGTACTTTTTTCCTAGTTACCTCCAAGGAGAGAGGTACCAGAAATGTGAGGATAAGTGTTTTCAGGTGCCAATATTATGTTTCTTTGCCTGATTAGTACCAAAGCAGGGAGGTGGAACTGTCCTGGTCAGATCACAGAGAGGAGGAGTCTTTTAGTCCTAGTGTTGATACATGTTGGCCAGGGAGAACAGTGCACAAATTGAATAAACATTTTAAAGGGTTTACATAATAATATTAATAATAAAAGTTTGTGTTGGTGAAAGTTCAAAAAGATACACCTCACCTCAGACTAGATTAAGATCGTAAAGCGACTTGGACTTAGTCATTTATATCTTAGAATCACAAAAGTGATTTAGTCGTTTGCCTTATTCACTATTTTATTAATTTCCATGATCCTGAGGCATGCACCTGTGAATAAGAGGACCTTCTGCCGAGGAGATACGGCTGTTTTCCCCACAGCTCTCACTGATGTTGCTAACATGGCCCTCTCCATTTGGGCCATGTCTTCTTAAGAATCACAAGGATGAAGAAGAGGACTGAGGGCTTTCTCTGCCTCTCACCATGTTTCAGAGGAAACTCTTCCATCAGTTAATCAACACAGTTGACAGTTGAGAACCTGTCACGTGCAAGAGGCTGTTTCAATCAGGCAAACTGAAACAGTACAAGATATACTCTGTTCCTAACCTAAGTGGTTTGTAGGACCGTGAGCTACAAACATGAAGGAATAGGGTGTGCAGGCTGCAAGCAGTAATGAGAAAGTCTAAATGAGTTTAGAAATATGTGCTTCAGGGTTCTAAGAGTGTCAAGATTCCTGTCAGCTGAGCAAAGTATGCATAGCTTTCAGAGGAGGTGCAATTGGTATTGGACTTGAAGCTTCCTTAGGTGGAGACTGTGTTTCTGGAACAGCTTTTATTTAAGCCTCTATTTTGGCATCTGCACACTTTGAAACTTGCAAAGAAATGCATGCACATTAAAAATTAAATAATACAAAAGTTTATATAGTAAAAAGGGAAAATTGCTTTTACCCTACACTTTGCTAAAGAAACCACTATGAACAGGTGAGGTGCAGCCTTCCAAAAATTTGTTATGTACAAGGAGATGAAGTCCCTCCTGGTGCACTCACACATGCACGCACACACACACACACACACGACTTCTAGTAACCATATGTCTGAGGTTAAGAGAGGGCCCTTTACACCCCTCCATCCTCTACTCTAATTCTGTCTGATAACTTAAGAAGGCAAATTAGGAGCACAGCTTTTCTTTAGAAGCCTTGCTCCTTCTCAAAAACAGGTCTCTCAGGGCTTTCAACTTTCTACCTAAACCATATTTACCCAACCAGGCTCGACCACTTTTTTGCTCAGGAGAGATTCTGCTCCGAAGGCTTAAGGGGATTAGGCATAAAACTAGAGCAAGTGTGCTCTCTGAGCCAGGCACATCACATCGAGAGAACAAAGGGCTTTTCAGGTCCAATTAACAACTGATCCCACTAGCAGGCAATGAGATCCAGTGACTAGAAGTCTCCTCCCTCTCTCACCAAACACCTTTCCTGGAGAAGTGTGACAGGAACAGAGGAGAGAGAACGGAGTAAGTGTTCACTCCCATATTGCTCCCTTGAGGTTCCCCATCCTCCAGACAGGATGTAGGATGAAGATATAGAATGAGTGAGATCCCTCATCACCCTGCTGGGGAGGAGTCAT
Organism: Pongo abelii; assembly: GCF_028885655.2. Taxonomy (NCBI): domain Eukaryota; kingdom Metazoa; phylum Chordata; class Mammalia; order Primates; family Hominidae; genus Pongo; species Pongo abelii. The sequence continues at coordinate 66,310,609 of NC_071999.2, forward strand.
CAATGCAGCTGGCCTGTGAACCACTCACTGCCTTCTCTGCTGAGGGTGAGGTCTTGTGGGGAAGAGAAAGAAAGCAGGTGGTGTGGCCTAACCTATCTGTCAACTCAATCTCTAGATAAACAAACTGATGATATTTGCTAGGAGGAAGAGACCTTCTCTCACCTGAATGCCATCAACAGGATGCCCCTGGCTGAAGGATTTCTCATAGTTAATAAAGTCAGAATATTTAGGTTTATGAGACATAGCTCGCTGGAGAATATCATGTGTGCTACATAACTTTCTATGGAATAAAATGGAGATGTCACATAAATTAAATGCTCTAAATAGAGTGGGAGGTAATAACCTGCGGATGCCTACTTAGAGGACTCATCTATTATTCTGGTCCAGAGATCATGCATCAGATGTGGTGAGGAAGGACTAGGGGAGTCATGTGGCATGTCTTAGCCCTTAATATACTTTGTTCATCTGTGTATTTTTTAAATTACTAGTAAAGTTTGACTCTGGGAATTATCTCTGATTTCTGTGAGGTCTGATTTGACTATCTGATCTTGTGTGTTACGTCTCTTGCACATGTACTTCTGCGACTTTCATCTTTTGCGGAACAGTGGATAGTCTTCCAACTTGAATGTGTGGAAGCATATTATGGATCTTGATGGAAAGTTCTTAGATATGCAGATCTGAGACCTACAGAACCATAATCTGAATTTTAACAAGAGTCCCAGGTGATTTGTATGAAAAAATATAATAAAGTATGAGAAGCACTGGCATAGTGACTCTCACCCTCCTGCTATAATCCCATTTTTCAGTGGCAGAACCTCTTGACAGAGTTACCCGCACTACCTGCATGTAACTGCCTTCTTATCTTCTGTGTCCTTTCCAGCACAATACACTCTGGCTTTTGTTGCTTCTTGTCAAAGTAATCTAGCTCAATTTTTTAGCAGAATTTGATCCAACTGATTGCCCTTCCTTTTTGAATCATATTCTTCTCTTACTTTCTGTGACATTTCATTTGCTTGCTTTTTCTCTACACTCCTGTCTCTCCTTTCTCTCACCTTTTTATCCGTGAGGTATGTAAATGTTGCAGTGCCTCTGGGATTAGGCTTGGATATTCTTCTCTATTTCTCCCTCTCTGTCTTTCTGAATAACTTTATTTTGTGATACAGCTTTATAAAACACTTAAATATTGATTTTTCCAAATATAAATCTCTAGCGGGAAGAGCCAAGATGGCCGAATAGGAACAGCTCCGGTCTACAGCTCCCAGCGCGAGCCATGCAGAAGACGGGTGATTTCTGCATTTCCATCTGAGCTTTGAGGAGAGCAGTGGTTCTCCCAGCATGCAACTGGAGATCTGAGAACGGGCTGACTGCCTCCTCAAGTGGGTCCCTGACCCCTGACCCCCGAGCAGCCTAACTGGGAGGCACCCCCCAGCAGGGGCAGACTGATACCTCACACGGCCGGCCAGGTACTCCAACAGACCTGCAGCTGAGGGTCCTGTCTGTTAGAAGGAAAACTAACAGAAAGGACATCCACACCAAAAACCCATCTGTACATCACCATCATCAAAGACCAAAAGTAGATAAAACCACAAAGATGGGGAAAAAACAGAGCAGAAAAACTGGAAACTCTAAAAAGCAAAGTACCTCTCCTCCTCCAAAGGAACGCAGTTCCTCACCAGCAACGGAACAAAGCTGGACAGAAAATGACTTTGACGAGCTGAGAGAAGAAGGCTTCAGACGATCAAATTACTCCGAGCTACGGGAGGATATTCAAACCAAAGGCAAAGAAGTTGAAAACTTTGAAAAAAATTTAGAAGAATGTATAACTAGAATAACCAATACAGAGAAGTGCTTAAAGGAGCTGATGGAGCTGAAAACCAAGGCTCGAGAACTACGTGAAGAATGCAGAAGCCTAAGGAGCCGATGCGATCAAATGGAAGAAAGGGTATCAGCCCTGGAAGATGAAATGAATGAAATGAAGCGAGAAGGGAAGTTTAGAGAAAAAAGAATAAAAAGAAACGAGCAAAGCCTCCAAGAAATGTGGGACTATGTGAAAAGACCAAATCTACGTCTGATTGGTGTACCTGAAAGTGATGGGGAGAATGGAAACAAGTTGGAAAACACTCTGCAGGATATTATCCAGGAGAACTTCCCCAATCTAGCAAGGCAGGCCAACATTCAGATTCAGGAAATACAGAGAACGCCACAAAGATACTCCTCGAGAAGAGCAACTCCAAGACACATAATTGTCAGATTCACCAAAGTTGAAATGAAGGAAAAAATGTTAAGGGCAGCCAGAGAGAAAGGTCGGGTTACCATCAAAGGGAAGCCCATCAGACTAACAGCAGATCTCTCAGCAGAAACCCTACAAGCCAGAAGAGAGTGGGGGCCAATATTCAACATTTCTAAAGAAAAGAATTTTCAACCCAGAATTTCATATCCTGCCAAACTAAGCTTCATAAGTGAAGGAGAAATAAAATACTTTACAGACAAGCAAATGCTGAGAGATTTTGTCACCACCAGGCCTGCCCTAAAAGAGCTCCTGAAGGAAGCGCTAAACATGGAAAGGCACAACCGGTACCAGCCACTGCAAAATCATACCGAAATGTAAAGACCGTCGAGACTAGGAAGAGACTGCATCAACTAACGAGCAAAATAACCAGCTAACATCATAATGACAGGATCAGATTCACACATAACAATATTAACTTTAAATGTAAATGGACTAAATCCTCCAATTAAAAGACACAGACTGGCAAATTGGATAAAGACTCAAGACCCATCAGTGTGCTGTATTCAGGAAACCCATCTCACGTGCAGAGACACACATAGGCTCCAAATAAAAGGATGGAGGAAGATCTACCAAGCAAATGGAAAACAAAAAAAGGCAGGGGTTGCAATCCTAGTCTCTGATAAAACACACTTTAAACCAACAAAGATCAAAAGAGACAAAGAAGGCCATTACATAATGGTAAAGGGATTAATTCAACAAGAAGAGCTAACTATCCTAAATATATATGCACCCAATACAGGAGCACCCAGATTCATAAAGCAAGTCCTGAGTGACCTACAAAGAGACTTAGACTCCCACACATTAATAATGGGAGACTTTAACACCCCACTGTCAACATTAGACAGATCAACGAAACAGAAAATCAACAAGGATACCCAGGAATTGAACTCAGCTCTGCACCAAGCAGACCTAATAGACATCTACAGAACTCTCCACCCCAAATCAACAGAATATACATTTTTTTCAGCACCACACAACACCTATTCCAAAATTGACCATATACTTGGAAGTAAAGCTCTCCTTAATAAATGTAAAAGAACAGAAATTATAACAAACTATCTCTCAGATCACAGTGCAATCAAGCTAGAACTCAGGATTAAGAATCTCACTCAAAACCGCTCAACTACATGGAAACTGAACAACCTGCTCCTGAATGACCACTGGGTACATAACGAAATGAAGGCAGAAATAAAGATGTTCTTTGAAACCAACGAGAACCAAGACACAACATACCAGAATCTCTGGGATGCATTCAAAACAGTGTGTAGAGGGAAATTTATAGCACTAAATGCCCACAAGAGAAAGCAGAAAAGATCCAAAATTGACACCCTAACATCACAATTAAAAGAACTAGAAAAGCAAATGCAAACACATTCAAAAGCTAGCAGAAGGCAAGAAATAACTAAAATCAGAGCAGAACTGAAGGAAATAGAGACACAAAAAACCCTTCAAAAAATAAATGAATCCAGGAGCTGGTTTTTTGAAAGGATAAACAAAATTGATAGACCGCTAGCAAGATTAATAAAGAAAAAAAGAAGAATCAAATAGATGCAATAAAAAATGATAAAGGGGATATCACCACCCATCCCACAGAAATACAAACTACCATCAGAGAATATTACAAACACCTCTATGCAAATAAACTAGAAAATCTAGAAGAAATGGATAAATTCCTGGACACACACCCGCCCAAGACTAAACCAGGAAGAAGTTGAATCTCTGAATAGACCAATAACAGGAGCTGAAATTGTGGCAATAATCAATAGCTTACCAACCAAAAAAAGTCCAGGACCAGATGGGTTCACAGCCGAATTCTACCAGAGGTACAAGGAGGAGCTGGTACCATTCCTTCTGAAACTATTCCAATCAATAGAAAAAGAGGAAATCCTCCCTAACTCATTTTATGAGGCCAGCATCATCCTGATACCAAAGCCTGGCAGAGACACAACAAAAAAAGAGAATTTTAGACCAATATCCTTGATGAACATTGATGCAAAAATCCTCAATAAAATACTGGCAAACAGAATCCAGCAGCACATCAAAAAGCTTATCCACCATGATCAAGTGGGCTTCATTCCTGGGATGCAAGGCTGGTTCAATATAGGCAAATCAATAAATGTAATCCAGCATATAAATAGAAACAAAGTCAAAAACCACATGATTATCTCAATAGATGCAGAAAAGGCCTTTGACAAAATTCAACAACGCTTCATGCTAAAAACTCTCAATAAATTAGGTATTGATGGGTCGTATCTCAAAATAATAAGAGCTATTTATGACAAACCCACAGCCAATATCATACTGAATGGGCAAAAACTGGAAGCATTCCCTTTGAAAACTGGCACAAGACAGAGATGCCCTCTCTCACCACTTCTATTCAACATAGTGTTGGAAGTTCTGGCCAGGGCAATTAGGCAAGAGAAGGAAATCAAGGGTATTCAATTAGGAAAAGAGGAAGTCAAATTGTCCCTGTTTGCAGATGACATGATAGTATATCTAGAAAACCCCATTGTCTCAGCCCAAAATCTCCTTAAGCTGATAAGCAACTTCAGCAAAGTCTCAGGATACAAAATCAATGTGCAAAAATCACAAGCATTCTTATACATCAATAACAGACAAACAGAGAGCCAAATCATGAGTGAACTCCCATTCACAATTGCTTCAAAGAGAATAAAATACCTAGGAATCCAACTTACAAGGGATGTGAAGGACCTCTTCAAGGAGAACTACAAACCACTGCTCAAGGAAATAAAAGAGGATACAAACAAATGGAAGAACATTCCATGCTCATGGGTAGGAAGAATCAATATCATGAAAATGGCCATCCTTCCCAAGGTAATTTACAGATTCAATGCCATCCCCATCAAGTTACCAATGACTTTCTTCACAGAATTGGAAAAAACTACTTTAAAGTTCATATGGAACCAAAAAAGAGCCCACATCGCCAAGTCAATCCTAAGCCAAAAGAACAAAGCTGGAGGCATCACACTACCTGACTTCAAACTATACTACAAGGCTACAGTAACCAAAACAGCATGGTACTGGTACCAAAACAGAGATATAGATCAATGGAACAGAACAGAGCCGTCAGAAATAATGCCACATATCTACAACTATCTGATCTTTGACAAACCTGACAAAAACAAGAAATGGGGAAAGGATTCCCTATTTAATAAATGGTGCTGGGAAAACTGGCTAGCCATATGTAGAAAGCTGAAAGTGGATCCCTTCCTTACACCTTATACAAAAATGAATTCAAGATGGATTAAAGACTTAAATGTTAGACCTAAAACCATAAAAACCCTAGAAGAAAACCTAGGCAATACCATTCAGGACATAGGCATGGGCAAGGACTTCATGTCTAAAACTCCAAAAGCAATGGCAACAAAAGCCAAAATTGACAAATGGGATCTAATTAAACTAAAGAGCTTCTGTACAGCAAAGGAAACTACCATCAGAGTGAACAGGCAGCCTACAAAATGGGAGAAAATTTTCGCAACCTACTCATCTGACAAAGGGCTAATATCCAGAATCTACAATGAACTCCAACAAATTTACAAGAAAAAAACAAACAACCCCATCAAAAAGTGGGCAAAGGACATGAACAGACACTTCTCAAAAGAAGACATTTATGCAGCCAAAAAACACATGAAAAAATGCTCACCATCACTGGCCATCAGAGAAATGCAAATCAAAACCACAATGAGATACCATCTCACACCAGTTAGAATGGCAATCATTAAAAAGTCAGGAAACAACAGGTGCTGGAGAGGATGTGGAGAAATAGGAACACTTTTACACTGTTGGTGGGACTGTAAACTAGTTCAACCCTTGTGGAAGTCAGTGTGGCGATTCCTCAGGGATCTAGAACTAGAAATTCCATTTGACCCAGCCATCCCATTACTGGGTATATACCCAAAGGACTATAAATCATGCTGCTATAAAGACACATGCACACGTATGTTTATTGCGGCATTATTCACAATAGCAAAGAGTTGGAACCAACCCAAATGTCCAACAATGATAGACTGGATTAAGAAAATGTGGCACATATACACCATGGAGTACTATGCAGCCATAAAAAATGATGAGTTCACGTCCTTTGTAGGGACATGGATGAAATTGGAAATCATCATTCTCAGTAAACTATCACAAGAACAAAAAACCAAACACCACATATTCTCACTCATAGGTGGGAATTGAACAATGAGAACACATGGACACAGGAAGGGGAACATCACACTTTGCGGACTGTTGTGGGGTGGGGGGAGGGGGGAGGGATAGCATTGGGAGATATACCTAATGCTAGATGACGAGTTGGTGGGTGTAGCGCACCAGCATGGCACATGTATACATATGTAACTTACCTGCACATTGCACACATGTACCATAGAGCCTAAAGTATAATAATAATAATAATAATAGTGAAAAAAAATTTAAAAAAAATATACATCTCTAGCCCAGACCTCTCCTCTGAACTGTAGATATTTTTTTCAATTGTCAAACTTGACATATCCACTTGGATTTCTGATTGGCATTTCAATCTAGTGAGCTTAAAATGAATCTCTACATTTCACCTCTCATCACCCCCCATCTAACATTCTTTTAGCCCAATATTCATTATCACAGTTGGTGGCAACAGCATCATCCACACAGTTGCTCATTCTACCATTGAAAGCCTTCTTTCCCTGACACTCCCATATTCATTTCAATCACATGTCTAGTCAGTTACACTTCCAAAATACATCTCAAATCTGTCTACTTTTCTCCATTACCTCAGCCAACATCCAAATAAGGCCACCGCAGCTCTCACCTGAACAATCACAGAAGCTTCCTAAGCAGCTTCTCTGATTCAAGAATAATAGTTTACTACTATTAACCAGTAGCCATGACAATATTCTAAAAAGGTAAATTGGATATGCCACCCTCCTAATTATTCATCAGACCAGAGGTTTCTCTTTGAACAAATCCAAACTCATTTCATGCCTTTCAATATTCTCTATGACTTGGCTCCCACCTACCTCTCAGAACCCATGTTTACTAATTTGCCTGGATTAATAACCTCCAGCTTCCCAGATCCCTTTCTGTTCTTAAGGAACACCAAACTTTCTCCTACCCCAAGGCCTTTGAGTTTCTCTTTCCTTCCTGCATATAAAGATCCCTGCATCCTATATCTACCACACAAACAATCACAGACAAACACAGACACACACACACATGCAGGTACACAGACACACACATATACAGATACATAGAGACACATACATACACCGACACACAGACAAATACTGAAATGTACACAGACTTTGTATAGACACACACACACACACACACACACACACACACACACATCCCTAGTCTTTGTAGAATCAGCTTCTTATTCTTTAGGTCTTATTTCCAGTGTCAAATCCTCAGAGTTGACACTGGAAATAATAATCCTAGTTCTAACAATTTTTTAGTTGATTTGCTTAGACTGTCTAAAGAGAAAATGATTTAGCAACAATAAGGGAAATGTAAAGTCAGGTAATGTGATACCTCCAGCTTTGTTCTTTTTGCTTAGGAATGCTTTGGTTACTTGGGCTCTTTTCTGGTTTCATATGAATTTTGGAATTTTTTTTTCTAATTCTGTGAAAAATGAAATTAGTATCAAAGAGCATATACTCTTTGATAGAGATTGCATTGAGTCTGTGGATTGCTTTGGGCAGTATGGTCATTTTAATAATATTCTTTCAATCCATAAACATGAGATATTTTTCCATTTGTTTGTGTCATCTACAGGTTCTTTCATCAATGTTTTGTACTTTTCCTTATACAGAGCTTTCACCTCCTTGGTTAAATATATTTCTAAGTATTTTATTTTTTGTAGCTATTGTAAATTGAATTGCACTCTTGATTTGGTTCTCTGCTTAACCGCTATTGGTGCATAGAAATGCTACTAATTTTTATATGTTGATTTTGTATCCTGAAACTTTACTGAATTCATTTATGAAGTGTAAGAGTTTTTTGTTAGAGTCTTTAGTGTTTTCTGGATATAAGAGATTAAATAGAATAAATAGAGTTAATCTGACTTCCTGTCTTCTAATAGGGATGTTTTTTATTTCTCTTACCTGATTGCTCTGCCAAAGACTTCTGGTACTATGCTGACTAAATAGGAATGGTGAAAGTGGACATTATTTGTCTTGTTTGAACAGCATGATACTGGTGTAAAAATAGATGTATAGATTAATGGGACAGAATGGAGAACACGGAAATAAAGCCACGTATCTACAGCCAACTGATCTTTGACAAAGTAAACAAAAAACACTCTGGGGAAAGGACACCCTATTCAATAATAAATGATGCTGGGAAATAGGATTTCCATATGCAGAAGAATGAAACTGAACCCCTGTATCTCACTATATACAACAATCAACTCAAGATAAATTAAGGCCTTAAATGTAAGACCTGAAACTATAAAAATATTAGAATACAACTTAAGGAAAACTCTTCTGGACACTGGTCTAAATGAAGAATTCATGACTAAGACCTCAAAACCACAAGAAACAAAACCAAAAATAGACAAATGGGACTTAATTAAATTAAAAAGTTTCTGCACAGCAAAAGAAATAATCAACTGAGTGAACAGTCAGTCTATAGAATGGGCAAAAATACTGGCCAACTGTACAATCAACAGGGGACTAATTTCCAGAATTCACATGAATCTCAAGTCAACAACAACAACAACAACAACAATAACAACAACAGTAGCAGCAGGAAATCAAATAACCCTATTAAAAAGTGGGCAGAGGACATGAATAGACATTTTTCGAAAGTAGACATACAAATGGCCAATAAGCATAAAAAATGTTCACCATCTATCACCAGAAAAATGCAAATTAAAACCACAATGAGATATCATCTTATACCAATCAGAATGGCAATTATTGGAAAGTCAAAAGTTAAAAGATTCTGGTAAAGACGTGGAGAAAATGGAATGCTTATATACTGTTGGTGAAAATGTAAATTAGTACAACCTATACAGAAAACAGTGTGGAGATTTCTCAAAAAACTAAACATAGAACTACCATTCAATTCAGCACTCCCACTACTGAGTATCTACCCAAAGGAAAATATATCAAAAAGATGCCTACACTTGTATGTTTATTACAACACAATTCACAATAGCAAAGATGAGATATCCATCAACAGATGGTGCGTTCAAGAACACTTGGTGTATGTACACAATGGAATACCATTGAGCCATAAAGAAGAAGAATCATGTCTTTTGCAATAACATAGATGGAACTAGAGGCCATTATTTTAAGTAAAACAACTCAAACAGAAAGTTAAATACAGCATGTTCTTATTTATAAGTGGGAGCTGAATAGTATGTAGACATACACACAGAATGTGGAAAGCTAGAAATTGGAAACTCAGAATGGAGGGAGGGTGACAGGGCAGTGGGTGATAAGAAAATACTTAATGGGTATGGTGGATTTTGGTGATGGAAACACTAAAAGCCCAGACTTCACCACTACAGAATAAATCCATGTAACAAAATTGCAATTGTATCTTTTAAATTTTTACAAAAACATAAGGAAAATGTAGTATCTTTCTTTTAATATTCACATCACATTTCATTTCTATTCGTCTAAATTCTCCAGCAGAACTTTGCAGAAAAATATTGAATACTGGTAGAGATAATATACCTCTAATTTAAAAAAAATCACTACTAATTTTGAAAAACATGATATTTTACTGTTTTTTCTTTGACAGATACACTCTCACAAGTCCAAAAGTCTTTTTTTAATGTTATCTTGTTAACAGTTTTATGTGGAATAAAAATTGAATTTTATTAAATGTTTTCTGGACATTTCTGAAGGTTATTATAAGGTCTTTCCTCTTTATTGTATTTTCTAATTTCAGAACATCATTATATTCTTAGAGTACATTCTATTTAGTCAGGAATATGTTTTTAATTCATTTCTGGAATCTGTTTGGCAATACTCTCTTTAGGATTTTAATGATCTATATTCATTCATAAGATTGGATTTCATTGCTATTACTACTACTATTGCTGCTGGTGCTACTACTAATATTATTTTTAATCTTTTGTTGCTGAGGTTCTGATAATTTTGTGGAATTACGGGAGTATCTCACCAACTTTTACCATATATCAAAGCAGTGTAATTCTTATATTTCTTGAGATTTTCTAGAATCCATGTGGGATGTGGGGTGATGGGTTTTAAATACCTTTAAAATTTCTTCTGTTGTTCTCAGTCTGTTGAAATCTTTCATTTTTTCTTGTATCAATATTGATAACTGTTCCTGAGGATTATTTACTATATTGATATTTCCACATTTATTGAAATAAAATTATATAGAGCATTTTTTCAAAATATGTTATGCTCTGTTATATTTATGATTATGTTCCCATTTTCATCCCTATTGTCACTTGTTTTTTCATTAATTTTTCTTTTTGTCAGAGTTGCTAGAATGGTGCCTTTTTATTGTTCTTTCTAAAAAAACCTTGTTTTGGTTTTCTTTATTCAGTCACTTGGTTCTGTTTTTCTCTATTTTATTAATTGCTACGTTTATCTCACTAACTTCTTCATCAATTTGCTTCCTTTATATTTATTCTATTGTTCTTTTAACTTTTATGAGTTGAATTCTCTCTTCATTTGAAATGTTTTGTTATCTAAAAAACATAACATTATAACATTTACGTATGGCACTCTTTTTGGCTAAATTCTTTAAGTTTGGTTTTAAAGTATTCTTACTCCTGTGTCTAAATGAACTATAATTAAATTTGTGATAAGGAGACAATTTGGTATTGCTACAACATTACGTTTATTAAGTGAATTGCTTATTCTACAAGTTAGTATTTGCCAATTGACTGAAAGCCCCAATATATTGCCCACTTCTCTTATATAAATTTCTTTACTATGGCCTGCGGAGAAGAAACATCAGCCAGCCACTGAGTGACGTTAGCTTGTGCAAGACATCTCCCATGAGTTACTGATATGGTTTGTTGTGTCCCCACCCAAAACTCATCTTGAATTGGAGTTCCCATAATCCCCATATGTTTTGGGAGGGACCCGGTAGGAAGTAATTGAATCATGGGGGTAGTTATCCTCATGCTGTTCTCATGATAGTGAGAGACTTCTCACAAGATCTGATGGTTTTATTGAGGGGCTTTTCCCCACTTCGCTGCATTTCTCCTTGCTGCCACCATGTGAAGAAGGATGTGTTGGCTTCCCCTTCCACCATAATTGTAAGGTTCCCGAGGCTTCCTCAGCCATGATGAACTGTGAGTCAACTAAACTTCTTTCCTTTATAAATTACCCAGTCTCGGTTACGTCTTTGTTAGCAGTGTGAGAACAGACTAATACAGTTACCTATGACTTGCTCGCCTCTCATTTCTGCTGTCAGATTTTGCTGACTCTGATTCCTCACCCTCCTCCATTGTCTATTGGAGAAGTTGGTACTCATTTAATCACCCATATTGGGTTGTGGAATTTTTAAATCTACTTTATTTCACTGTGTGCTTTAGGTGTTTTAGAAATGTGGTCATGTTTCTGTTATGCTCACTTCTCCATTCCCAGTTTATCAAAATTGTTTTTTTTTTGGTCTTCTGTTTACTCTTTCTCCCAGTCCTCTTTCTCTCTTTCAGCCAAACAGTACCTCTTCTTCTGCATTTTTTCCTGGGTGTGTTTTATTTTCAAATATAGAAAAATTTAAAAAGTAAAAATTATCTGTAAGTACTACTATCTGTTCCATTTCTGCAAGCCAATGTTTTTTAAATAATCACCACTAATATATTGGTGCGTATCTTTTCCAAGTTTTCCCTATTTATGTTGTTTTATACACATACACACACACACGCACATAAACAGTTGTTTTCTTTCTTTCAAAAAATTATGCCAGCTATTCTACACACATTAACTTTGTACCTCACTCTTTTCACTTAGTAAATCACCAACACCATGATTTTACTTTTAATTTTCTCTTTCTTTTGTCACTTGTAATTTAGGCTATGAGCATAAGTGCAACCACAAGATCACTAATTGCCTTGAACCAGAAACTGTCTTCTTCTCTTCCCCCTAAGTTGTTTGTGTTTACTTATTACCATTAATATATCTTCCAAGATATTCCAGAAGTTGCAAAGTACACTCACATAAATCTACAACCACAAAAAAATTATACATCTGAAAGTTACAGTATTACTTGTATGTGACTGGGATTAGAGAGCCAAAGGCTTAGGACATTTTATCATCCCTCAGCTCCAAAGATGGAAGATTGCATTCCACCTGCCTGAGACTTCTCAAAAGTGAGAATTCAGGAACTGACACACACCCTTGTTAGATACGAGTTCTAAATTTCTTTTCAAAGAATCAATATGTCAGTATGTTCAATTCTTTGCCTTCTACTTTTAAACTTAACTTTCTCATAAAGCAACTTTTTCGATTACCTGATCCACCCTGACTCATTTCAATTACCTGCTCTACCCTGACTCATTCCGATTACCTGCTATGTCATAACCATTTTTCCCACCAAACCACTCACTCCCTAGCTCTCTTTAAATTAGCCATTCAGAATTAGTTTAGCCTGCGCAGTCTAACTCTAGCCAACAGGGGAACAGCACAGCAGCAGGGGCCGTGCGCGTCAGGGATAAGAACCTCTTCCCTTCCCTTGTCCAAGTGTGCACTCACAATTGCTCCATCTGTAACGGCGCACCCTTCTATAGAAGTACCTTGCCTTGCTGAGAATTAAAAAGAAAATTTTATATTCAAGTGCTATTTCTTTTGTGGCACCTAAACTTTATATTTAACACCCTGATCCTTTTATCTTGTGATGAACCTGTGCTTATAGAAACCTGTTGGACTCTCCGAATGAAAGATTAATTTAGGATTTTTATACCTAATGACATATGTGAGATTAACTCATACATTTTTCTTTTGTCATGCTTTTGTCTTGAATTAGGAATCAGAGTTAAAATGACCCACAACATGAGTTGAAGTGTTTCTTTATCTTTCTAGTTTTTAGAACACTTTGTGAAATTTAAGCATTCCTTTTTACTCTAGGAAATTAAACGTCAACTATAAAACTGTCTGGCCTCAGCATTTTTGTTGGGGCTGGGGATTTCTGACTTGGATGTCCATTAAATGGTCATTTGTCTATCTAGGTATTTCTAAACAGACAGTGCTTGGAACTATTCAGTGTTCCTTTCATTTACATTTTAAAAATTTCATCATATAATTATTTAAAGTATTTAAGAATTTAAAAGATCTCCACAGTGTCTAGAGTCTATGCTTTTGTTGTTGCTAATATTGTTTATCCTTGACTTCTCTCTTAATCTGTCTTGCCTAAAGCTTGTTATACTTTATTAATCTTTTCAGAGAAACAGTTTTCAATTTTGGTTGAACATCATTGTTTTTTAGTTTTTTTTATACTTCAGAAATGTTTTTATTTCCTCATTAATCTTTATTTCCTTTTAGTTTCTTGCTATTTTTCCAGCTGTTTGAACCAATATATGTTTGCATATATTATTTTAAATATTTTAAAAATCTTATTTGGGCTATATGTTTTTCATTAGCTATAGTTTTTATTTTAATGCATAGTATTTTTATTGCTATTATTGATCAGACCTATTTTTGTAATTTTCATTATTAATCTCTCTTTAGCCCATGAGTAATTTAAAAGTATATTTTCACTTCAAAATACAATTTTCTTTTACCTGTATTTTTGTTATTGATTTTTAGCTACATTTTTATTATTGATATTTCTTACTGTAATTTTATTAACAATTACATTTGTTACATTTTGATCAGAAAATGAGAAATTTGTTTGTGATCTAATTAACATGGGGATCATTTTTATAAATATCTTCATATGCATTTCAAAGTAATGTGTTCTTTTTATTGATTACAAGTTTTACTACTTAGCTATTAGATTGACCTCATGTTTTTAAAAAATATATATCAATTTTTAGTCTTTATGATCTATAAATTAAAACGTCTTTTAGAATGATAACCAATTTCTCCCTCTTTTTGTTTTAATTTTCTATATGTAATATGATGATACAACTTAAGCGTTGACTAGACACAAAAGAGAGTTGCTAAATTTTACATCTCCATTACATTACAAGGATTATGAAAGACAGAGTTTGAGAACTATTCTAGGACTTCTGGACCTCCTCAATCACTTCCACAATCTAAGAGGGCTGAAAAAGTGGAGGAGAAGGGATTTTATGAGTAAATCTCTTTGGAGAAAGCTTAGCGTCTTCTCCTATCTCTGATGTTGCTGATGGGGGCATAGGTGGAGTTTTCTGTCCTCTTATCTCAAGTCTGGTGGTGACCTTCCATGGTCCCACCCAGTAATTTTGAAACTTATTCTGAGCTGTTGAGAATGAAGACTGGTGCCTGAGAAAGCTCAAGTGGACTGTGCTGAGATCTGTCTCCTTTCCAGAAAATCTAGAGGGTGACACAGTGGTATCAGAAAGGAAAGACTTCTTTCCTCATTTACCACTAACTTCATGGCTGAGGCACCCATAACAAAAGACAGAGTCACAAGAGAAGAGCATACAAATTGATTTCATGTAAGTTCTATGTGACATGGGAGCTTTCAGAAATGAAGAACAAACAACAGGGAAAATTGTAATTTTTATGCTTAGGTTTGATAGAGAGTGGACAATCATACAGAAGTGTAATTGGACAAAGAGTATATTCTATGGTAATAAACTGAAGGGAACTTAGCAAGGCCTGTTCATTTAGATTCTTCCTTGTTTTCCTATGTCTTTGGAGAAAAGAACATTCTTTTCTTCCTGGAATAGAGAGGACCCCTCTGGAATGAGGGTCTTATGACTTACTTTAGAGAAAGTTCAGAGAGACTTTCTTTCTTCTGCTGTTGCCTCAAATTCCAAGATGCTATATTTCGAGGATAGTGTGCTCTGACCTCCATTCGTGGAATCTAGCTGCACTGGGGGCAAGGCCAGGAGAGTGACTGGCCCAGGAGGTGCCAGGAAGGCTTATTGAGAACCAATGTGGCAAAGTGAAAAAGATCCCGAGTTAGGTGAGAGGGTGTCTCTATCAGGTCCAATAGATCCCATGGAGGTGAGCTAAAGTGCTAGATACCTAAGGGCTGGGAGTTTCAAGCATCAAAAGAACTTTGCCATACTCTTAACTCACTTCCCTTCTTAGACCTCTAGACTGTAGTTTTTATTGGAAGCTACGGTAGTTGCTATAAGAAAAAGAATTGAATAAAAGCAGTGATGAGTGGCAACAAACAACAGATTAGGCAGAGTTAAAACAGCTATTTGCCAAGTCATGCAGCAGGGAGAATAGTAAGAATCTGAAGAAACTTCAATAGTAAGAGAGGAAGGTCAATATGAAGCAGAGAGGAGGAGGAACAAGAGCTAATATTTATTCAAACTTAAGCATGTTATACATACCAAATGTTGTTGCACTTGTGTTCTTTCATTTAATTTCAGTTTTACTATCCTCATTATCATAGATGGCAAACTGAGACTTACAAATTTTGGAAATGTTGGAAATTTGTCTAATGCTAGCCACAACAATTTATTGTACAATAACCTACAGGTGTGCATGGTAGAAAAGAGCTAAGGAAAAATATATGCAGGGGATTGAAGGAAATTTACAAATAGTTATGTCTGAAAGGGGCTGTGCTGGATGGGAAGTACTCTATTTTTATTTTTATATGTATTTTAGTAGAAGTATAGAATTAACCACATACCTCAATAATGACATTCTAGTAACTCACCTTGTCATATATAATCTATTTTATATATTTTTGTTTTATTTCTCCTTTTGGCTCTCTTGCCCCCACTGTCTTCTCTCCCCACCCGTGTCCCATGCCATAGGCATCCTTGTTCAGTTTTAGGTTAGTCTTTCTAATTCTTCGTACAGTCTTTTTCATTTGTGTCAATCTATGTAAAATATATAGTATTAAGTGTGATTTTAAAATAAGTTAATGGCATTATGGTATAAATCTCATTCTGTTTCTTGCTATTTTGGAACTCTATCCATGTTGTTCCAGGAATATCCTCAGTCCTCTGACTGTTGCTTAGTATTTTACACCTCCATCACATCTTTGTCTCCATTTGAAAAACGATAGGCTACTAGGGTGCTTTGTCTCCACTAACCCATTCATTGATGGTCTCTGAATATGCCTTCTAGTGCATCTGTGCTTTTTCTTCTCTTTATGTTATTTTACTTTCCCCAGGATTTTCTCAGAAAAATGTCTGCTCCCAGTGCTACAGCCCTAACATGTCAGTTTTAATCCTCCCTTCTGTCTTTTGCTGATGCACTTTAACTAGCATCTCCCAAAGCAGTTTTTAGTTTATTTTCCTAAACATACTCAGATACACTTCCATCTGGCATTGCTGCTGCCTGTGAAGTATGTGGTTTCCTGGTTCCCTGTGGGTACCCACAGCCACTCTATTTCCAGTCTGGCTGCTTTGACGGCATGGGGTTTGCAGCTGGATTTCCAGGTCACTTCTGTAGAGGCCTTGACACGTGGTTTGCTCTCCTTCCATTTAGATGATTTGGAAAAATTAAAGATATAGCTTCTCATTCTTTTAATGCTTTAGGTGGGGTGGGGCAACTAAGTCCCAAATTCCAATGTGAAAATGTGATCTTTTCATGATGCATCTTGCTTTGCTTTTTGTTTTATATCCTATACTTTACATCTTAATACTCCATGAAATGTGCATGGCGAATAAAAATTCTTAAAAATAGAAATAACTTTATTTCTAATTGACAAAAATTGTAGAAATTATATTTTTAACGACTTATATATTAGTATTATGATGAACTGTAAGAAATTGCTGTTTTGGGGGTCATACATGATCAAATATAAGCAATTTCATTCCATGTGATTTTACCTAATATGTAAATTAAAATGCATTATATTTAAATACGTGGGGTTTAGATGGCTTGAATGGCTTACTGTGTCCATGTAGTAAGTGGTGGCAAGCACTTGCTTGACACCAAGTTTCTAATTCTAGTGCAGAATTGGAGTACTCCAGCACAACTCTAATTATAATTAACTAGTAGAATTATTTAAAACTGCTTAAACTTAGTTTATAACCACAAGCATTGGATTTTGAGTTGCTTAGCTGTACATAATTGTTAATTTATGCTATTTTAAAATAAATAATATATGATATATTGAAAGGGAGAGAAAAGGGAGAGAGATTTTTCTGCTATTTTTTATGACACAGGAGAAAATACAACTAACTCTTTAATTTAGGATTTATATTTAAATTATACTCTTCTTTTGAACAACCTTTCTCATAAAGATAACTGAGTTTAATTACTCTTTGTAAAAAGTCCATATCAATGCCTGTAATTCTAGATATAAGACAGCACAATTGGAGGATTAATTCCAAGTTAATGAGCTAATTTTCTTTTCCTGACTTGCAAAAAAGAGCAGTAAATAACAGCTCTATAATAGAAATGAGGAAACTGTGTTGTCCACCGAATTTTAGAATTGCAAGAGAGCTTCAAATATTGTCTAGGTCAGTTCTTCCTTTTCTCAGAAGAGAAAAACTGAGGATTAATTAATTGTTAAGGCTAGTGTAGTAGGAGCAGATCTGGCACAACTAGACAGGTTACCCATTTTCCCAGTGTTCTTATTATGAATGAGAATAAAGTTCTCATTACATACTGTATTCTTTAGACGGTTCATCTCTGAATGAGAAACATAGTCTAGAAGCAGGTGTCTCCCCAACTCTTTATATCAGTTCCTCATCATTTTCCTCCTCATTAGTTACAATAGCATTCTGTCTAGTACCCTAACTTGCAATCTTGACCCACTTCAATTCATTTTACACATTACCAAAAGAATAAGATTATTAAGACATGTATTTCATACACCATTTCTCTGTTTAAACATCTTCAATATTTCTAAAGAGAAAACACAGACTCCTTAGTGTGATACCAGAGGTTTTTTCTGAGCTGATTCCTGCCTTCCCCCTCTAGCATCTCATTGCTGTTTGGTGCTTTCACTTCGAATGCCATACAGATCCAAGTACTGACAGTTCACAAATGTACCAATCTCTTCTGTACATGTATGCCTTCCCAAGGACTTCTCTGATACACTGCCCCTACCTCATTTTGCCAACCATCATGCTGTCTCCTCCCCACTCAGGGCCACTCTCCTGTTTAGCAGAAGACTTAATTAAACTTCAGCACTCAGTCACAGTGGGACCTCTTCCACGATGCCTTCCCGGAGTGGTCTTTCAACTTCCTAGTGCTTCCGCAACACCCAGGCCTTATCTTGATCCCACCTTTTGTAATATTTATTCTAATTCTGCTTCTCTGACCACCTCCTTTGGAGCTGGGACAATGTCTTTTGTGACTGATTCTAGTAGGTTATAAAATATATTGTAGTTTCACAGAGCACCATTTACCATCAACCTTATTAGACTTAATTTCAGGTTCCCTCATTTGAAAAGACTCTTTTCAAGGCCCTGGGAGGAACCCTAGACATGTCTTCATATGGTCACACATTATAGTAAAACTCAAAAAAAGAAAGCTACTTTTTTTTTATTTTTAAGGAACGTCTTATGCCCAGTTTTGTAGACTTCAGGCCACACAATACCTGAACTTTCCAGGAAAAGAGACCCAATAAATGTCTGTGGAATGTGTTAATGAATACATTTTCATGTATTATTATATATGATAATGATAATAGTTTTAATGCACATATTATCTGTACATTCATCAAGTGCATAGCTTTAACCTAGTATACTTTTTAGATCTGTTGCCTTATCTGTTAAAATAAGAGCATGTTATTTAGTCTCTGTCCTATTGCAGGCCAGTTGTGATAATAAAATTAAACCCTTGAGTACAAGAGCAGAATAAGTGTAGTGCCGAGACCCATCTTGTCTGGAGAGTTGTGGATTGGAGTCACAGTTTAACAAGTGATTGCCAGTGAAATGTGGTTTTAGGACACTTTCCTTAGAGTCACTATGGCTAGCCCCTTAGCATTATAAGGAACTGTAACACAGGCAGAGAACAGGCTGAATTGCATGCTTCCATTTGCTCATTTATTTTATATATCTATTTAGCACGTAATATGTGCCAATTACTAGGAAGTGAAGTACACTCAATAGTGAACAACAGAGTCAATGTTTCTGCACTTGGAGCCTGAAAGTGCTCTGCACTGAAAGAGGGGGACAAAAAATAATTAAATAAGTGGTCTCAGATTGAGGTGTCTGATAAGGTAGGAGAAATAAGTAGAAATGAGATCATTCAGGACATTGAAGATCATCATTTGGAGAATGTTTTTATTCAAGTTATAATTAGAAAGCCCTTGGAGGATTTCAGTCAGGGGTCTGGTAAGTTCTGATTTATTTTTGAAAAAGTAAACCTGCCTACCCTGATGAAAATGCTTTCATTGTGGACAAGAATAGAGTATAGAAGATTCATTACCTGCAAGTATGGGTCTCCCCATGAGCTTGAGCTACGGTGGTGGTAATGGAGATGAAGAAATACATTTTTATTTTATATTCTTTAGAGTAGAACTGACAGACTTTGGTAATAGATCAGATATAAGGGCTGATGTAAAAGCAGAAATCAATGGTGACTTTTAGTTTTTTGATTTGAGGAATGAGAATGCCATTTACTGAGATGAAGAAGCAACAAATGGGAAAAATATCAAGACTGTTGTGAGAGTGAAGCAGGCAATGCCTTATCACAAGTCTGGCTCAAGGTCAAAGTGTTTTCAAAGTGTTTTATAAAGCCAACAATCACAATAGCTCTTCCAATTTCATTTCAATTGGGCCCTCTGGACATATACCATATGAAATATCCAGAAAGGTGGCTTTGGATTATTTTCTCTCTCTCTTCACCACTTCAATGTCTTTTTGAAATTTAGTGGCATACCCTGCTACAATTCACCTGCAGTGCTTAGCCATCCCATGATCTCTTGCATCTTCTCCCTTTCCATAATTTAATTCCAACATGGTGTCTTGCTGATTACAAGTTGCCTATAATTTATGCATAAGTAAAATTGGATTCCTATAACAGGTCAGAAATACTATTGATAGGGAAACTGCAGATGTATTCTAAGGCAATTAGCTGAGTACAAAGGAAAACCATTATGTAAAAAAGCCAAGATATTTATCTTTGGGTTACAGCTAACTCTTCATACTAAATATTAGTCAACATATGGAGAATTTGAAAGCTTGCAGTCTCTCGCTTTGAGTATGGCATTTTCTAGTACAACACATTTATAAATACTCTTATCAGCTTTCCAGTCATGCCTTTCGGTTCTCATTCAGAAGAGTGCAATACTCCTCTGATACTCAAATATTGTACAGGTACTAGAGTCTATATATACTACAAAACTATACAATTACTGTACATTGTAAAGTGCTATGATATTAACACTCATAAAGGCACCATGATATCATAATAAAGAGATTGCTGCTGCTAATTCAACAAAAAGTGTGATTTCACTAATTACAATTTGTGACTAAATCTTTAGCATTCTTTGAAAACCTCCTATGTTGCCAATACCATTAATGCTGACAGAGAGAAGACAAGCAAAGGTGAAAGAGGCGATAGGAACAAAAAAAAAAAAAAAGAAAAAAGAAAAAAGGGACACAAAGGGTTAATTTGATGTGTTTTCAGCACTGAAATACAGTATGATAGATTAGGGCTTCAGAAACACGTCAGGTTGTTCTTCCACTTCTTGACGTTCCATTTATTCCTTCAGAAGATTCTATCTTTCCATACATGTTCCTCATAGGTCTTTAAGTCATCCAAATTTATTTATCCAGTATGTTACAAAAGAGGCTTAGGTTGAACACAAAATCACAATAGAATGTCAATTACATATCAATATTGCCTGCTAGCCTCACTACTTGGATTTGAATCTGACCATGAGTGTATCTTGATTGCAAAGCTCCAGCCTTTTGTTCTGTCTTTTTTATCAATCTAGCACCCTGTTGTCTCTTAGCAATTATTTTGGGGTATTAGTCAAACAAGCAAGTTAATGGTTTCCTTGGAAAGGGTTCTACAATTTTCACCCATGCATTTTTAAGGTTCAATATAAAACCATATGAAGCTGTGCTTCCCAGAACTTTACATTCTACTTTATTTGGATACTGGAGCAACAGAAGTACGGGTAATACAGTCATCTTTAGCCAACTTGCAGCTTTTATCTTTTATCAAACTCACTACAACTATTTGCTTATCTACTTATATCATACTTATTTTTGGAAGAATTTAGAAGTTCAGGCATAAAGTTGGTATGTTGAACTAGAATTATGCTTTTGGTTTTTAACTTATTTTAAATATAAGGAAATAACCTCAATCCTATACATTGTGACATTTCAATTTTCTACATTTCTCCTCTAGTGTATAAAGGCTACATTTTAAAAATGTACAGCAGACTTAGAAAGCATACCCTCATTTAGCTTCTTTACCTTTCTCTTCTGATATCTGGTATCTGCCATTTTTCCTCCACTTTCTCTCAGGATATGATACTGATGTCAGACTGTGCCTTGCTAGACGGGAGTCAGAACTGAAACCAAAGAAACCAGATTCTGTTGTTCTTGCATTTGTACATATCTTCTGTGCCTTAAAGGTAAAGGTATTAACTTCTGACTCACTCTTTCTTAGCAATCCACCTTTTAACAGTGTCCTTATCAAATGAAGCAGATGCAATTTTGGTGGTGACGGCCAGAAAGCTCTTGAGAGAGTAAAAATAGATCATGTCCTTTTCCCAAGGGAAGTAGTTGTATAATTTATAGAACCATGTTTCTATTTGTGAAATTTAATTCTAAAGAATACTTTTCAACTACATATTTAAATAGGATATTTTCTTTAATGCTATGATTATATATGCATATATATTCTATATATTTTCATTTCTATGTTTATATACATATAAATGGAAAGAAATAGATCAGTATTTCTGAAGCTGTCTACTTTTTCGTAGCTATACTGTTTCAGTTTCGCTGGGAATGTGTGGTGTCTGCAAAGTGCTTAAAGCTAATGTAAGAAACAATCTATCATCAGTGAGAAAACCAACAACTGACTTCAGAAACTTCCCAAATCAGCCAAGTAGTGCAGCAGGCTTGCAGAAGGTGATTAAACAGTAAAATGCTACTTCTTTTTAAAATCTTCCAAATCTTAACTCATTCTTTGGCATTTCTGCTTAAGAAACAAGAGATCTCTTCAAAACCATTTGACTTTACATTGTTTAGAGATACTGTAGGAACAAGTTTTAAAGCCTCATTTATTCTTTTTACAGTTCATAATTTTGGTATTTGAATGCCAATGATCTCCTTATTCCTTACTCTCTTACTGGCCAAAAATTTCTGCAAGGTTCACATAGAAGAGGCCAAGGAATTCACTTAGCTCAGTAACTACCCACCATGACATACTTATTAAAGGAATACACTTTTTTTTTTTTTAAAGAGAAAAAGTCAAGACAGACCAAATCAGAGAGCTTCATATGTAAAAGAGAAGTCTACCAACAGCATTGACTACTATGCAGGACAGGCTGTTGGGTACAAGAAAGACTGTGTTGCTTTTTTCAGTCTCAGTTTACCCTAGTAAGCCATGGGCTTAATGTTAGCCCTGAACATGGAGAAGAGGCGTGATTGCATACAGGTTCAAGGTTTTTGTTCCCAGCTGAAAAATTCTTGTTGTTTTTAATAGTCTTAAGACTAGTAGTCGCTGGGCATTCATTCTAGCATTGCCTTCTCTCCCTCCTAGCACCCACCACACTGGAGAATTACAAGATGGATGACTAAGGATGGACTTAAATAAGCCAAAGTAAAACTGATCATCCGGATTAGGAAAAAGCTGGTCCAATTCTGTAGTGCTTGGTAAATACAGAACCAAGAGCCAGAGGGAGACTCTTTAGCTGGTGACTCTTCAGCCCCTAAGGCTTTCTGCTATGATTTGTGACCCAGTGAGCATGAAAAGAGGTCTATTTAATGCCTTGGATGGCTAAGTCTTTCTTTAATAGAAAGTGCCCCTGTGTTGATCAAGAGGAAAATAAATGTAATAGATTCAGGGTTGTATCAGAGAGTAGATTTGCCTTCATGATATGCATGTAGTAATCATCTGTCATAAGCATTTCATGGCTGATTTATAGGTGGTCAAGTTTGAGATCATTTTATGAGGCCCAGCTCTGTGGAAAGTTAGCCTCACATTTGGGCTTGAATTTGAAGTTCTAGAATTTATGAGAAACTTCTGTTACTCCAAGAAGTACTTTCTTATCCTGCTGGGAAATCTCAAATAGTATCTATATCTGAAATTATGAGAAAATAATTATTTTATATTATATACTGTCATATAGTATATAAAATACTGTATGTCTTTGCATACAGCATATAAAATACTGTATGTCTTTGCATACAGCATATAAAATACTGTATGTCTTTGCATACAGCATATAAAATACTGTATGTCTTTGCATACAGCATATAAAATACTGTATGTCTTTGCATACAGCATATAAAATACTGTATGTCTGCATACAGCATATAAAATACTGTATGTCTTTGCATACAGCATATAAAATACTGTATGTCTTTGCATACAGCATATAAAATACTGTATTATTTGTGTTATTATCTCTTAAACTGTTATATCTAGATATTCTTTATGACTTTTCTGTTAACTATTGCAAATTCTAGGTTAAAAAGGTAGTTACTGTTCTGATGGGGAAAATATGGCATAGGGAAGTCAACACTGACTTGCTTCTGGTTATAGAGACCAATGCCTCATTTGGTTTTGAGAACAGTCTGGATACTGTTCTAATTCCATAATCGTAACTCTTTAAGACCTCAAAGGCAGGCAGTCATCATTTATTATTCATTGTTTGGTAATCTTCTGACTAATGTGTTGACTTGCATATTTTTTCAAAAACTGGGAGAAGATGGTTTTCATTCTTTCTTTCCCTTTTAAAGAATCTTCTCTACCTAGTGATTTGTGGTCTTGACTAAATCTTCAGCTGTTACACCTTAAAGAACAGTGTGTCTTTGTTGTCTGGGGTAGAGGGGCAATTGGTCAGTGTTGTATAGGAATTAGAGTCTTAGTGTGAATACAGTGGCAGCCAGTAATGACAGATAAGGATGTTATCAGCACAACAAAACAAAACAAACCACAGTAAAACCAAACTCTCCTTTTCAGTCAAGGTCTTTAAATTATCATAAAAAGAAATAGGAATTTCTTTGAAAATGTGTAAGTACAAACATATTCCTTAATGATGGACAGGGACTGTGATATATTCTTATTTCATCAAAAAGAAAGATTGGCTACTTGCCAGTTTTGACTTTCCATGGAAATCATTTTTTGAACTGTTTGTTGAGAGAAGTATCACCAACAGCCTCTGTACAAGGCAATGTTCAGTTTATTTAGTGTCAAGAGCATTAAAATGTGATAGCTGAAAATTGTGATAAAAGAGAGGTGATGTTGGGAGCCAATGGGAGCTTTGTGCTTTTCTTTTTCAATTCAGTTTTTGGTTATATTTGGCAAAAATTTGTTTCCACTTTTAGACTTCACATTGGTTGGGATTCATTGGAGAACAGGTTTTCAGGCTTCTCATTGATAATGATTTCTCATACAATTGATGTTCTAGTGATGGGTCAATGAAGCTATTGTTTTAAGAAATGAATCATGTTGCTCATGTTTGTTAGAAATTACCCTGTTCGTCGGTTTCTAAAAAAACTATCAGTACCTTCAAAGTTTGAAAGTTTATATTTTAAACTTTATTTAGAGTTGCCAAATTTCAAAAGTTATTATTTTCTGTTACTTCACTACAAATTACAGATTTATTTTAGTGTTTGTTTGAAAAACAATGATTATTTCAGTTCTCTTTTTAGAAGTAATAAAGCTCAGAAAGATTGTCTCCTCAAAGTTAGATAACCAGTTGATAATAGAGCCAGACCTAGAACTTAGCCTATCCAGTTATACAAGCATTGCTTTCTCGACCACATTGTTTAGAGAGTGATATCTTTTTATATACGCAAAAGGGAGAGTTATTTCTCATTATTATCTGAATTTCTTCAGGTCAAGGATTGTGTCTTGTTAAATTCAGCACACTGAATACTCAAGCTTGTGCTGCCACATAAGAGATGATTACTTAATGTTTATTAAATGAATGAACAAATGTTGAATATACATTTATTTCCTTTTGACACTTTTTAACATTATTAACTTAAATTTTTTTTAACATTGGTAGTTTTTATAAGTTTAATATATACCTACCTTATGATTTAGCAATTCCTGTCTTAGGTATTTATGAAAGAAAAATGAAAAAGTTTAAAAGGTTAACAAAAGACTTATACATGACTGTTTATCATAACTTTAATCATGATGGCCCCAAACTGAAAACAACCCAAATGTTTATCAACAAATGAATGAACAAATTGTACATCCACATATTCTGTATCTTGATTGAGGAAGTAGTTTCACAGTTGTAGACATTTGTTAAAACCCATTGAACTATACATTTAAAAAATGGGGCATTTTATTGTATGTATGTTGTTTCTCAATAAAGTTGATTTTAAAAGTAAAAAGTGTAATTTTTATATCTGTTTTTGACAAGTTGAAAATTAAGGGAGTAATTGACATCTATTAGTACTTTAATCCGTAGTTTGGTGTATACAATCTGTTAACTCAAACCAACGAAGAAAAAGTTTTTGAAAATATTCTTTCCAATAAGCTTAGTTACACTTGATAAGCACATCAGCTGATACATATAAATGAAATATCAGTGTAATTTTTATGTTAAAATATTACTCATTAAATCAAATGCATGGCATTCCCTCTAGTATGTTCTTGCTTTGATGATATGCTTAGCTGCTAAATTCAGGTAAAGATAGTCAGTCTCTCCTTATTGAGATTATTATCTGAAAACTTCAAAGCTTCCTGTTCCTATTTTTTTCATTACAGGCTCATTATATATTCTATCCGAATTTCCCTTCATAGTGAATACAACAGTTTTTACTTTGATAATATTAATGCTTCAGGTTTGGAAGACAGACAAGGAACAAACTAATCATATATATTTTCTTCTTTTCTAAACTCTATGAGAGATTGTCAGTTACTAAAAGCAAAATTTAAAATGCATTTACTAGTTATATTTAACAGAGCACAAAAGTTAGAAATTGACCACCTGGGAAAGAACAAATGACTCATTTAGAGAAGCATTGACAACAAATTCTGTATGAGAAAGACAAATCATGAGAAGACACAGTTTTTGTTTTTGTTTTTAATGTGACTTTTAAAGGTTAACTACACCTAGTTCATCTTGGTAAAAATTCAAGACTCTATTAGTCATAAATACAACCAACCTAAAAAAATAAAATCCATTCTTTTCCTGTTTCTATAATCATTTCTTCTTAATAATGAGCTTTAAAACTTGATCACCTGCTGTGTACATTAATGCTTTATCTTGTTTTTTTTAAAAAATCTACTCATTTTGGATTTAAATCTAGCTTTCTCCAAAGAATATGAAATTACCATGAAGCATTTTGTTTGTTCTGAAAGGGCAATGAAGTTTTAATATGTGGATTATATTTATGAATTGAGAAGAAGCAGCAGCAGCAAGCCCTGAATCATTCTAGAACTCAGCAGGTTGGCAGGAACTGACAGCAGATTTGAGACATTATCTGTAATATATAGAGGAGATTAAGTAGTTTTTCTCAATAATAGGTGGCTTCACCCCGTGTGTCAATGTGTTTGTTGTTGAAGCAAAGCCAGTTGAAATCATAAAGTCAACAGAGTTCATCACTTCGGTTCCCTCCACTTTGAATTCTTGTGACATGCCCAGCACTAAGAGAGTCCCCAGGAGACAACAGTGAACAAGATAGGATTTCTACTCTCAAGGTCTCTGAAGAACTCACAACCTGTGTTGGCAAAAAGATATCACAACCATCAGTGTGATAAAAAAAAAACCTGATACTGTCATAATCAGAGTTAGGAACACAGAGGTGGAAACATTTCATTTGAGGAAGGGTTCATAGAGCCTTCATAAGATGAGAAGGTAGTCATCTGGCCAGTTCAGTTCATATACTTAGTCATTCAACAAATAGCACTGAACCCATACTCGGTGATGGCTCCTGTATTTGGCACTGGACTGGCAATGATGACCAAAGGCAAGCATCACAGTGAAGTAAGGCAGGCTTAGAAAGAAAAATACTGCATGATCTTACTTATATGTGGGATTTTTTCTAAAAGGTTGAATATGTAGAGGTAGAGAATGAAATGGTTACCAGGGGCAGGGGTAGGGAATAAGGAGACATAAGACAAAGGATACGAAGTCGCAGATGTGTAGGATAAATAAGTACAAAATAAGTGAACTTAATAACATAGTATGGGACTCTGGGTTTTTGCTAAAAGAGTAGATTGTGGGTGCTCTTACCCCCACCCCCCACACACATACACATATCCACACACACAAAGTGTTAACTATATGAAATGATGGATATGTTAATTGCTTGACTATAACAACCATTCAACTATGTGTAAACATATCAAAACATTGTAATCTTTAAATACATATAAAAATAAATTAATTTAAAAAGATGAGCATCGTTTATTTTGTATGCTTGTCAACATCATACAATCATACAAATAACTACATTTGCATACTGCAGAATGAGCTATGTATAAAAGATTCAGAGTATAGTGAGAGTATATAAAAAATCTAATAATTTTTGGAGGAGGTGGCTGTGGGGAGCAGGTCAGGGAAGACTTTCTGAAGAAGCAACTTTGGGGCTGAGATAAAAAAAAGACTGGATTTAATTTAGGCAATGGCAGGGAAGAGTGCACCAGGCACAGGGAGCAGCAGTGCAAGGCTGTCACAGGAGAGTGTGGGATGTATTTTTGCACCTGAAACAATTCAGTGTGGCTGGAGCACAGAATGGCAGGCAGAGCAGCGTGGGGGAGGCCAGAGACACCATAGTGGGGTAGATCATCCAGGGCCCTGTGAGCCAAGTTAGAGATGTTGAATCTTTCCTTGAGAGATTTAAGCAGTGAAAATACCTGGTCAGATTGCTTTTAAAAAATGCTTTTGCTGAAGTTTGTATAATAAATTTTAAGAAGCCCCAGTCGGGAAGCTATAGCATTACGTCTACATGAAAAAAATGCTTTTGCTGAAGTTTGGAAAATAAATTTCAAGAAGCCTCAGTCAGGAACCTATGGCATTGCATCTACATGAGAGTCTGTAGTAATTTGAATTAGATAAAGGCAGACAGAAATGAGGAATGGATAGTTTTAAATTTATATGATAGAGTCAACAGAACTTAGTGATATATTGGGTACAGAGCTCGAGGGAGAGAGTCAAGAATGATGCTTAGGCTTCTGGCTTGAATAATTGGATGGATAAGACTCCCTCACTGAGAGAGAGAGCATGAGAAGAGGACAGGATTGGGGAGAAGCTCAGGAATTTGGCTTTGAACTGGCTGCTTAAGGTGTCTCAGGAACACATAAGTGAAGGCAATGTGAGTTGGATATACAGCATCCTGATGTTATGAGGTGTGAACTAGAAGTATACATAAAAGTCAAAGAAATATGACTGAGAACTGAAGACCACAGGATACATGAAACTGCACATAGAGAGCATAGAGTGAAAAGAGGAAAGGACTGAAAACTGTTTTGAGGACATTCAGCATTTAAGGACTGTGTAGAAGCAGCTGGGCTAACAAAGGAGAAAAAGAGGAAGCAGGCAAAAAGAAAAAAAGTGAACATCCCAGGAGAATGTGATATCATAGAAGTAAGCAAGGAGAGTGTTTAAATGATGATGGAGTGGAAAAATGTGTTGAATATTGTTGAAACTCAGGCAAGATCAGGACTAAAGATGCCCATTAATTTAAATCACTTAGAAGTCACAGGTGACCTGATATAGAATTATCATAGTATGACAATGGGGTTGCAAGCTAGAGCAGAGTGAGTTAAGTAGTAAATGAAGACTGGGGAAATTGATAAAGTGAGTGTAAACTAATACCTAAAATAATTTAGGTAGGGAGGGATTAGTGTAAATAGGGAGAACAGGATAACTTTTTGTAAATTGACGAGATGAATTTGGGAAATTTAACTGACCAATAATACCCAACAATAGCTAAAATTTTATGGTTCTTTATGATTTACTACATAGATTTATATATTGCTTCTACTCTTATAATCTGCCCAACTTCAACTTCTTTCTGGCATTTTAGGACCTTTTCTTATTCCTCTCAATTTTCCTCCTTCTTATTTTTTTTACGGTACTTGGTTTTAGTACTTGTCTGTGTCTTGTACCTGGGTATATTCGATCTCAGTTTGACCTACTTTTGGCCTTGAGTTGAAGGAACCCATCAGTCATGCTCATGCACAGTGACCTCCCAGTTTTCCTGGATCATCTGAGCCATGGCACAGAAGCCATAAACTGAGATACATAAATGCATGACTACATTGTCGCTAAAGACATTCAATAGTTAAGTGTTTAATAAGTCTAGGTAAGGAATTATTCCCTTTCAAAAATTCAAATATCTCTACAAGTGGTAACTTTTTTTTTTTTCAGAGACAGGGTCCTACTCTCTCACTCAGGATTGGGGTGCAGTGGCCTGATCATAGCTCACTGCAGCCTCAAACTCCTGGGCTCAAACCACCTTCCTGCCTCAGCCTGCAGAGTAGCTAGGACTACAGGTGCACCACTAGGCCCAGCTGATTTCTTTATTTTTTGTAGAGATGATGTCTTGCTATGTTGCCCAGGCTGGTCTTGAACTCCTGGCTTCAAGTGCTGATTCTCCTGTCTCGGCTTCCCAAAGTGCTGGGATTACAGGTGAGAAGCAACACGCCTAGCCATCTACAAGCGTTAACATAGTCTATCTAGAGGCTCTCCTTAATACAACCTCGTTTCCTCTTCTCACATAAAAGCTGGCTGAATTATATATTTTGTTCAGGATTTCTGCAGAACTGAAATTTATATTCAGGGTGAAGCTGGAGAGGCTCTGAGATTTGACTTTGTCTCTTTTCTGATACTTCAATATCCTGACTGGTATAATTAAGAAAATATTCCATATAGTTTTAAGAAGATTAATTGAAATAAAATATGTTTAAGGGATTTTTAGCCACAAATACAAACTGTAACTGATAGTATTATCTGAAAGTTAAATGGAATTGAATCATTTTGGTTGGGTATGGTGTTTCAAGTCTTACGGGTATTAGGTTTTCTTTGCTTCAAAACCTTGTAAATGGACATTGTAGTCTACTTTGTTTATAATTTATTTGCCAGTCAGTGCATCTTACCATGTTATGTCATAGAGGTATCTAAATAAATGAAAGTAGCAACCTTCTTACTTTTCCTGAAAATCTCAGGTCATGTGATGAATTTTCCTGGTAAGTAAAATAGAAAGAGACTTTCCTTTTCCTGGCCAGGCACAGTGGCTCACGCCTGTAATCTCAGCACTTTGGGAGGCTGAGGCAGGCAGATCACAAGGTCAGGAGATTGAGACCATCGTGATCAACATGGTGAAACCCCATCTCTATTAAAAATACAAAAATTAGCTGGGTGTCGTGGCATATGCCTGCAGTCCCAACTACTTGGGAGGCTGAGGAAAGAGAATTGCTTGAACCCAGGAGGCAGAGATTGCAGTGAGCTGAGATTGCGCCACTGCACTCCAGCCTGGTGACAGAGCGAGACTCCGTTTCAAAAAAAAAAAAGAGACTTTCCTTTTCCTTAACATCGTGTAGTATTGTCCTGACTGTAAAACAACCCATGAAAATAATAGCTTATTTTGCATAGCAAGTTACTTAATATGAAATATGTGTGTTACATACATTATAACATCTTATCCTCAAAATGACTCTTTGAAATTAATAAAATTGTATAAATGTGTAAGTAAAGACTTGGTTTGATTGTATAATTTGCCTGAAATCGCAGAAGTGGCAAAATGAGAAACAAACCCAAGACCAGACCAGAGTGTTACACTGCCAAAACACCATCATGGCAGTCTTTCAAATTCTTATAAAGTTTAATTTTCTTAAAG
Organism: Pongo abelii; assembly: GCF_028885655.2. Lineage (NCBI taxonomy): Eukaryota > Metazoa > Chordata > Mammalia > Primates > Hominidae > Pongo > Pongo abelii. Next base: position 66,341,898 of record NC_071999.2, read on the forward strand.
AAGTTATTTCTTACTTACAAAAGTTTAGATATGTTATTAATTTTCCAAGTTTTGGTTTTTTCTCAATATTTTCCATAACCTTTTGGCTCTAACTAAACCTTATCTGTTAATAAATGTTAATGCATAGAAAAAAGCAAACAAGAAACAAGCATTTATATTAACAATTTAGGAACAGTTGATTAGTTCTAATACTGCCCTTTTTCCCTTTGATGGATAAGATTGCTTGTGGTTGTGATTATTTATTGCATGTTAATAACAGTTAAATTTCCTGTTGGGGAAATTGCTCCTTGTTCTTATTAAAATATTTTATAATCTCATAGTGTTCTTTAAAGGATATAATGGACCATGAAAGGTAACATTATTTCAGGAACTTCACCATCTGCAGACTTGCATCATGGTATTTATGCATAAAACTAGAATAACCCTATAACATTTGCAAATATCTTAGGGTATTTAGTAGTTTTATAACTGATGTTTAATGTCTTAGAGAAACAATTTAAATTGCCTTTATTACTTATTGCTGCTGCATAACCCATCATCCTGAAATATGAACGCATAAAAGAAAAGCCATTTTATTATCATAAGGAGTTAAAGGGATTTGAGGGATGATCAAGAAAAAAGACTTGACCATGAGGTAGCAGTAACCCATACATGCTTTAACAGTCTTGGATGTGGGATAGTTTCTTGAAGCAGGAGTCTGTCCAGAAGCTCCTACTACTCAAAAAAAGGAGGAGGGCACGAGAACTTCTATGGGAAGAGGAAAATGGGAGAGGGGGCTTTTGTGTCTAGAATGCCTAGGTAATATTGAGCAACATAGTGGGAGTCTCAGGGTCAGAAAACTGGAGAGCAGCAGTACTTTGAAGTCTTTTAAGCACAAGGCTTATCTTATCTATGGCTGGCAGATACTGGGTGAGGTTTCTCAGAGGATGCAAAGCAGACAGGGTCTAAATAGCTAAAAATACCTGTTCGAACTATTTTTATAATAATAGTATATATTAAAATTTGAGTCTGGCACTAGTGGGCTTTTGAGCTAACAGGTCTCATCTTGTAGTGAAGAATAAACATGCTAGCACCCAATACACAGAGGTCATCTTTTGGGCTCATTTATATAGCGATTGTGCTTCCAATTCTGTAGGTCAAGATTCCATCAGAATATAGTGAGAATGACCTGCATCTGCTCCTTGTTGTCTGGTTCACATCTGGGCTAACTGGGGCTCATTATGGTTGGGGATGCTTAAATGGCTCAACTAGAGTCACGTATCTGGAGCCTCAGTTCTGGCTGTCAGCCTGATTCCTCGGGTCTTCCCACATGAAATGTCCTGGGACTAGAATGTCTGAGAAGGCTTATTTTACTCACATGTCTGGTGCTTGCAATGGGACAGCCTAAATAACTGGGGGCTAGCCAAGGTCTCCTTTTCCATGTAACTGTCTTGCGTTCCTTCACACCATGGCAGCTTCAAGGTAGTAGGACTTCTTACAAGGTGGCCGGCTTCCCCTAGAGCTAGCATTTCAAGGCACATAGATATAAGCACAGACTTCTTTTGAGTTAACCTTGAAAATAACAAAGATGCTTATTCTGCCTTCAACGGGTCAGAAGCAAGTCACATGTCAACCCACATTCAAGTAGACTAGGATCTGTAAGGGAGTGAATACTGGGAATTGCAGTTCATTGAGGGATGAGAGAGTAAGGTGGGCAGATTTGGAGACCACTACCATTAAAATAAATTTCTCTCTGTTACAACTAACATACTTTCTTAAATTTAATAACAGTCATTTGTTTTAATACTTTGTTTTTTCCCATTTAAAATTAGTTGGTTAGTATATGATTTTCTAACTCTAATAGTAATTTTTTTTTATTATTTGCTATTAAGACACACAGTTTAACATGAGCAAAATTGCAAGTTTAGTTTGATCTGAAATTGAATCAAGTGTATACATTACTGGCAGCATAACTGTATGGCTAAGAAAAATATCTGAATATTCAAATAGCTAGGTAATATAATTATTTTGTTTTCTTAATTTTCAGTTCTATATTGTATAATGACCATAATTACCTTTAAAGATAAAATATACTGTACTGGTAACCACTATATCACAAAGGTATCCCTATGTATATTAAAACTTGTATAGTTAAGTAAAAACCAAAGGGATTAGAGATATCTTTATAAATTTCATAGGATAGAAATTATTTGGAATTAAATGTTGATTATTTAAATTGTATTTGGTATCACTAATTCATTTTAAATCTGTTTCCAATTATTTTCTCCTTGAGTTTTCTTATTTTTGAACAGATTTTATTAACTGCAAAACTATTAAAATACCAATATCAAGATTTTTAAAAATTCCTTTTTTTAACCTTTATATGCATGAAAATGTTTACTAAAAGCATAAAGAGAAATAATAAGCCTGCATGAATTAGAAGTAAATCCAAAAGAGTTACAGAAAGTAAGTTGAAAATTTTTGTGACTATTATGTTTAAGTAAACAAACTCTAACTAGCCTTCTAGATATTCATACAGTTTACCATATGTTGTATTTATACCATGAAAAATACACTAGGTAGACAGTTTCTAAACTAAAAAAGCAACATTCAAAATAAAACAAGGATGCAATAGGGTGTGTTCACGCATATATATAGAGAGATGTTGCACAGCAGTTATGTATTTGAAAAGCAGAATTATTTAAAAATTAATTTTACCTTGCATAATGATCAATAACATTTTCTTCCTAAGAATTTTTTTTCTAGTTTAGGCAAGGGTGATGAACAATAATCTGTATAAGAAGAAGTTAGTGCTGACTCTCAGAATAATGAGAAAACCAAAGAAGACCCAATTCTTTATATTTAGCTGCCTGAAACCAAAGACCCAATTCCTTTATATTTACCATGTGCAGGTGCCATCAGAATCTGAAAAATTCCACTTATGTGAATGTGTTTATTTAACAACACTTGACCTGTGACCTGGATTTCAGCCATGATTACCCAGAAGTGTGTGTGTATGTGTGTGTATACTGCCACAAAACATAAGGAACAAAATAAGTTGAAAGAATCAAAATTAAATGACATGAAAAGAAGTTGTGATATAGGAGAAACTTAGAGTGAGAGCTGTAGGTTTGAGTGTACCACTTGCTGCCGTGTGTTCTCCGCTATGTTATAGAATTCCTCCAACTTTGAGTTTCTCTGTCTGTCTAATGGGAATAACAATCCATAACAGAGTTGTGATGAGGTTTCAATGAGTAGGAAAAAAAATCTTTAGAAACTCTGAAGCACTAATAAAAATTTATGGTACAAAATTCAATTTAAACTTTTGTCCACCATATAGAACAGTGTCAATGTTTATAGCAGAAACTGCTAAGAAATTGAGTTTGCATTAATATATTACGCACAGGAAACATCAATATATCAGCCAATTTTGTTCTGTTACTGAAGAGCTTGTAACGTTGGTTTCTATTAGGAGAATACCATTTTAAGGCTGAGGGAAATGCCTTTCTTTTCCATATGTATATAGCTGTTATCTTAATAAAGCTGTTATTGCATTGGGATATTTGCATTGATTCAGGTTGCCTAGAATTTCCATTATGTAAATTTAGTTCCAACACAAAATACCTTGTTTGGCAATTGGTTTTCAATGTAAAAGTTTGTCTCATTTTAATACCCCTCCCCAAACTTTCATTTTTTTTCTTTTATTAACTTTACTACTTTGCAGTTTGTTACTTAAACAACAGCTGGGATTAGAATCACATGTGAGTGACTCAGATATGCTTTTGATCTGGACAGAGATGTTTCACTCAATTTCTCTAGCAATGTAGCAAATTTTTTAAAGTTTATCTTATGAAGTTATTTAGCTAAGATGTTTCTGAAAAAAGGCAATCAAGTAAGTTAACGTTGAACTCAAAGTCTGGATTTTTTTTTCCTGTTACCAAAGAGAAAGGAAAATCATGATGTAAATCGTTTTTCTCAAGTGCAAGGAAACATACCTCACCTTCTAAACCTGTTTCCAATGAATCTCTAAATTTTTTTTCTTATTGAATATGGATTTGTAAAATCTGTACTCATTCCTACACAAAGAAAGGTAAAATGAAAGAGTCACAAAATGTATAGCCAGACAAAGATTTTAGCAATCCAGTGTTTTCTGACTTATTTTGGACCCCAGAAACACTTTTCTCCATTGAAATCTTGTATTAAAGCGATGGAAACAAAGGTGCTCAATCAGGGCTTCTTGAGCTTTAATGAAATCACCTGACGATCTTGTTAAAATGAAGATTGTGGTCTGGGATGGGGCTCAAGATTCTGCATTTCTAACCAGCTCCCGGTGGCGGCTGCTCCTGCTGGTCCACGGACCACACCTGAACAGCAAGACTTCGGTTAATCGGCTCTAAACTTAGCTGGACATTGAAACCATCAAGGAATATTAAAATATATTAATGCCTGGTTCCTCCCTGCACCTACCATGATTCCAACTTAATTGGTATGGATACGTCCTGGGTATTGGGATTTTAAAAGCTCCCCAGGAGCTTTTCTAATATGCAGCCAAGTTTGATAACAACTACTCTAGTGAAAGTGTATGTGTGTTTGTGCATGCGTGTGTATTGAAAGAACAGATGTTGTAGATGTCATTTCTCTTTCCTGATATCTCTCTCCTACACTATGACAAAAATGCACTTAAAACCAGATTGTTACTACAATTATTGTATGGTAAACTTTTATTGAACATAATATAATATAAATGCATTTAAAAGATTGTGAGTATAATTTTTGGTCTGTTCTTCATTTAGCAATACACCATGGGTTAACAAATACAAGATAGCACCATCATTTTTAATGATTGTGAAATATGAATGTTCCTTGCTTTATTTTTCTAATCCTATATTAAGCATTTAACATGGTTATTTTCTTTTAATATTAAAATGTATATGGTGATAAATAATATTCACCAAATACTTTACATTTCTGTTCTTATTTCCTTACAACAGTGGAATCTCAAGGTTAAGCAGTAGAGACTGTCCATCCTGGTGAGGAGGGACATTTAAATTGCAGATTTTGTTTAAAATTGCCTGTGCATGGTGAGAATAAAAAGCAAACTGACTTTTAGCCAGCTTTATTATTGTTGTAAATTCTCCACATACAATGCATTTCCTTACTGCCTATACCCTGGACATATCGTTTCCACCACCCTGACTTTGGAATGAAATCCAAACCTCCATCTCACAGTGAATTTTCACAATCTCTGGGTGCAAAGATGTGAGCTTTCCTGGGCCTTGAGATATATATCACCATATTTTATACAGAAGGCTATATTGCTCACATCTCCAACAACAAAATATAAAAATATGTATAAAAAGCTTATTTCAAATGATGGGTGTTAGTACTTTTAATACCTAACAATTTGGCAAGTTTCCATATCCTTTTCCATTAGAAAGACTGAATATTTGTTATGTCTGTTAGCCATTTGTATTCTTTTGTGATTGCCTTTTTATGTTTGCCTGTTTTTCAAATGGTGTTTGCATTTTCTTTTTTTTCCTTTTCTATTTATTTATTTATTTATTTATTTATTTATTTTGAGACAGGGTCTCACTCTGTCACTGTGGCTGGAGTGTGGTGGTACAAACATGGCTCACTGCAGCCTCCACCTCGCAAGCTCAAGTGATCCACCTGCTTCAGACTCCCATGGAGCTGAAACCGCAGGTGCACACCATCATGCCTGCCTTTTTTTTTTTTTTTTTTTAATAGAGATGGGGTCTCACTTTGTTGCCCAGGCTGTTCTCCAGCTCTTGGCTCAAGCCATCCCCCTGCCTTGGTCTCCCAAAATTCTGGGATTGCAGATGTGAGCCACCGTGCCTGACCTGTATTTTCATTTTTAAAAAATAAATTTTATTGTATATATTTATGGTATAAAACATGATGTTATAAGGTAGATATATATAGTAAATGTTTACTATAGTGGAACAACTTAACATATCCATCATCTCACATGCTTACTCATTCACCACCCCACCCCATAGCAGGAGCAGGTACAATATACTGATTTAGCAAATATCCTGATTACAATATACTGCTATTAAATAGTCCTCATATATATCAGAACTTCAGACTTTTTCATTCTGCATATTTACTACGTTGTATCTTGTGACCCACATCTTCCCATTTGCTTCATTTCACTGCAAACATGGTAACTGCAGTTTTATTCTCTATATATTTGACCATTTTTAAAATTGCACATATAAGTGAGATTATACAATGTTTTTCTTTCTGTGTCTGTTTCATTCACTTATCATAATGTCCTCCATGTCCAGCCATGTTGTGGCAAATGGCAGGATTTCATCCTTTTTTACGGCTGAATAATCTTCCATTATATATATATATATATATATGTTTTCTTTATCCACTGATCCATTGATGGACATTTTGGTTGTTTCCATATCTTGGCTATTATAAATATACTGCAAAGAACATGGGAGTGCAGATATTTTTAATATCTTTATGAGGTGGTGATTTTATTTCCTTTGAGTATATACGAAGAAGAGGGATTGCTGAGTCACATGATAGTTCTATTTTTAATTTCTTTAGGGACCTCCATACTGTTTTCCATATGTCTGCACTGATCTGCATTCCCACTAACAATGTACAAGTGTTCCTCTTTCTCTGCAACTTTGCCAACACTTATCCCTTGTCTTTTTGATAACAGCTATCCTAAGAAGTGAGAGTTGATATTTCATAGTGGTTTTGATTTGCATTTCCCTGAACATTAGTGATGCTGAGCACCTTTTCATGTACTTGCCCATTTTTATGTTATCTTCGTAGAAATACCTATTCAACTTCTTTACCCTTTTTAAAAAATTGGCTTATATGTTCTCTTGCTATTGAGTTATATAACTTCTTTATAAATCTTGAATATTAACCCTTATGTGATATGTGGTTTGCATTTTTCCCCAATCTGTAGGTTGCTTTATCATTTTCTTGATCGTTTCTTTGCTGCGCAGAAGTTTTTTAGTTTGATGGAGTCCCATTTATTTATTTTTATTGTTGTAGTGTGAGTTTTTGGTGTGATATGTAAGAAATTATTGCCAAGCCCAATATCAAGGAGCTTTTCCCCTATGTTTCATTCTAGGAGTTTTATGGTTTCAGGCCTTATTTATTCATTTTGAGTTAACTTTTGTATATGGTATAAGAGTTGAAATTAATTCTTTTGTATGTAGAAATCCAGTTATCCCAGAACAATTTGTTAAAGAGATCATCATTTCTTCTACTGTATCTTTTTGGTATTCTTGCCAAAAATTAGTTGACCATATCTGTTGGGATTTATTTCTGGGCTCTTTATTCTGTATCACTGATCTATGTGTCTGTTTTTATACCAGTACATACTGTTTTGATTACTATAGCTTTATAATATAATTTTAAATCCAGAATTATGACACTTTCAATTTTTTTCCTTAGAATTGTTTTGGTTATTTTGGGTCTTTTGTGGTTCATATTGACTTCAGGGTTGTTTTTCTATTTCTGTGCAGAATGCTATTGGAATTTCGATAGGTATTGCATTGAATCCATATATTGCTTTAGCTAGTTGGAACATTTTAACAGTACTAATTTTTCTAATGATTAATGCCCATGGAATATCTTTTCATTTATTTGTGTCCTCTTTAATTTCTTTCATCAATGTTTTATAGTTTTCAGTGTACAATTATTTAACCTTCTTGGTTAAATTTATTCCTAAGTATTATATTTTCTTGTTGATATGGAAAAACATAAACGAATAAAGCTATCATTTGTTTTCTGCCAAGTATATTTAAAGTACAGTAAGTCTTCATTTAAAATTGTTGATAGGTTCTTGAAAACTGCAACTTTAGGTGAAACAACATACAGCAGGTCCTTGAATAATGTTTCATTAAGCATTGTTTTCTTCTAGCTTTAATGATCAAAAATTGGTTTTGTTATACATTGTTTCACTTAAAGTCCCAATCTCCAAGGACCTATAGGTGATGGTAAGTGAGGATTTACTATAATTTCTCCCCATTTGTTTTTACCATTTAAGTTTGTTATGGGATGATTTTTTTAACCTTAGTAGTTTAAATATTTATGTAGTTTGATCCATCAATCTTTTCCTTATGCTTACTTCCGGAGATGTTAAGTCCCCTCTGACCCTAGTATCATATATATAACTAGCCACCTAAGAGTTTATCCAAAAATTTTACATTTTACTTTGTCTTTAGTTCTTTAATTTACTGAAAATAATTTTGTTGCATGGCATTACGTGAGGAAGTAATTTATTATCTTGTTCTCAAATGTTTAGTAGACAAAATAACCATTTATTGTTTGTCCATTCATTACCTAGTTATTTAGTATCACAGTTTATTACATAATACATTAAAACATATTTGGAGATGTCCCTAAATTATCCATTCTGTTCTTTATTTTCATCAATTTTCTATTTCAATATGGAAAGCTTTAATTATTTTAGCTTTAGAGTACTCTCTGATATTAAGCAACAAACATTCCTCTTTTTCAGATAATTTCTGATCATTTTTTAGTGATTGGTCTTTTAGAAAAACAGAGTGCTATTTCAGTTTAAATAATATTGTTTTGTTATTTTTACTTATAATCACTGAATTTAAAATTCAGTATATGCAAGTACTGGCATCTATACCCCTAGAAGTGTTTCCATCTAAAAATATTGTATGCATATTTATTTACTTAAGAATTTTTTTCCTGATATTCAAGAGAATTAGCTTTATTTGTATTCACTCACATTTATTTTAATGTATTTAATTATATATGTGTAACATTGTATGTATATAAGTAAATCTAATATTGTGTCTGTGTGTGTGTGCTGTGTTTGTGTGCGTCAGATGTTGCTATATGGGCTATGCTAGCCTTCTAAACAAGAAATTGGGAAAATTCTTTAATTTTTTTTTCATCTCCTTGTAGCTACTCTAATAGCTGAATACCGAATTCTACATAAGGCATTAAGAAATAAACATCAAATGAATTTAAGAACAAAATATATGCATGACATAGACATTACCAAATCAAGATTTAGGAAGGTTGTCTTAATTTAAATAATAACTTCAGTAAGTATCAAAAGTCCCAAAACTAAGAAAATAATCACAGTCAAGGGACTGAGTCATATTAACTTGAAAGAAGCTATAATCAGAATTTATAATCTAGTTGAAGACATAGAATGCCAGCAAATGAAAGAGTCAGGCAAAAACCTAAGACAGTGTATGGTGAAAGATATACATATATAATGAGAATGTAGAATCATTGAACTTATATATATCAATATAAGAGTTAGCATTTACTAAATAAATGTGTTTGTCCAGAGTTTATGAAAATATTAAGACAGAACCATGAGAATGTGCTTGGTTAGTTCAGTGTGGCAACAGGCAGCCTAAAAGGAGTGAAACAGAACAGTCTCGTAGCACAGCTTAAAGCACTCTATATTATTCAGCTATGTTTAGAATACAAATAAAAACCCAAAACTGATCTCCTGGAAACTCTTCCAGCTCAGCAGTCTGAACAACACCAAATAACCTTGAAACAAGTATTCAATGACTTTGTATTGAAGAGAAGTAATTTCACATAATGTTTTACTATATATTTTCTAATATTTATTTCTCTGTGTGTTTTCAGACACACACAAATCACTGTCATTACCACCACCACATACACTCTCACAAATCACACAAATCCAGGGTTATCCAGTATTGAATTTTTTAAATTTTCAGTGTTCATGCTTTTGTCTTGCTTTAGATGTCTTTATACCGTACTTTGTTCATAGTTTTTTTCTTTATTTTCATACTTTATTCTTTAGAGAATATTTTAAAAATTGTATTAAGTTCTGTTTTTTTCTTATCATTGTTAGTCATTTGAAATTTTTTTTTTAGTACTTGTAATAACTATATTCAGGTATAAAAAAGTTTTTATCATAATAAAATAAAAAGAGATTGTCAGCTCCACATGCTATGCAGGAAGCATGGCTGGGAGGCCTCAGGAAATTTACAGTTATGGCAGAAGGCGAAGGGGAAGGAGGCGCAGTCTTCAATGGTGGCAGGAGAGAGAGAGAGTGAAGGGGAAAGTGCTACACACTTTCAAACAACCAGATCTCGTGAGAACGAGACAGTAATAGGGAGATGAGGCTAAGCCATTAGAAACCACCCCCATGATCCAATTATCTCCCACCAGGTCCCTCACCAACACTAGGGATTACAATTCAACATGAGACTTGGGTGGGGACACAGAGCCAAATCTTATCAGATCCACATTTTTCCTCCACCAAAATCAATAAGAAAAGTGGAAAAAATGTCTAAAACAACTGGTTTTGAAAATTAGACCAAAAGCAACATAGGACTGTCATCCCGGAGAGAAGGGAAACAGATGATGTGAGTCCCACCCACAGTCTCACTGGGAAAGGGAACTCAAAGAGAGCCAAGTGGTCTGGATAAGTTGAGGGAATCAATATCAAAGTCTCCAGAGGCCAAGGTGACTAAACTTTGTGAGGCAGAATATTTGAAAGGACAGAGGTACACAGAGGAAGAGCTCCAGAAATCTGCATAGGGCTTTCTTGTATCTTTGGCTATATACCTATCTACATATACATAGGTGAAACTTCATGTAGCTGGGGGAAAAATTAAGGGGAGGGAACAATTATCAGGGAACTCTAACAGGAAAAACTTCCAGAGCTCACTCAGGGATAGTTGCTTGAGTTTGTGTGAGTTAGAGTGAAAAGATGTCATTGAAAACATGAGACATGTAACTCAAGATTCCAGAAGTATCATCCTTTAACGGTGGAGCTAAAATAGCAATATAGAAAAGGCTATTGAAGACTTACCCTTTAACAGCTAAAAATCAAGATCTAAAAGTATTAAACTGATTTGTAAGTAACTTAATTTCCTGCCAGAACAAACTCCAATACTCATGAACAATACACTAATATTTGCTAAAAAATGTAAAATTTACATGTGAGATTCATTAAAAAATAGTTTGTGAAGAAAAATTGTGATCTATAACCAGATATAAAATGAACCAATAGAAACATAAATGGCAGAGATGACAGAATTAGCAGAAGAAAACATTAAAAGAGCCATTAAAATATGTTCAATATGCTCAGGGTTTTAGAAAAATAAGAACCAAGAGGAATTTCTAAAGTTAAAAAATTATTTTTAAATGAAAATTTCACTTCATTGGCTTAAAGCAGATTAAACAATCTTAAAGAATAAAATATCAGTGAACTTGAAGAAATACCAAAAGAATTCTATAAAATGAAGCACAGAGAATAATAAAGACCCAGTCATCTGTGGGAGTATATGAAGCAGTTAACATACGAATGCTTGAAGTCCCGGAAAAAGAGCAGAATTTGAAAAATAGATGTTAAAAGTTTTGCAAATTTGAGAAAATTACAAGCCCACAGAAGCAAGAGGTTTAATGAACCCCAAGCAGGATAAATACAAGGTAGATTACACCAAATAAACCACGATCAAATTTCCAAAAATCTGTGAGAAATGGAAAAAATCTTAAGCCAGATTTTAAAAAGGGATAATACCTACATAGATACCAAGATAATTGCCATAGACTTCTTGTTATAAACTGAAAGCCAGAAGACAAAAGAAGGACAACTTTAAAATGCTGAATAAGAAAGAAAACCTGTCAATTCAGAATTCTACATCAAAATTATCTTTCATATATTACAGTAAAAATAAATACTTTTTCTCATACAGAAATGATGAGAAAAGAAAAATAATTTTAGAGCTATGCTAAAAAATTAAGAGTCTTGGAAGTAGTAAATATGTAAATAATTACTAAGAAAACATTTTTTCTAATTCTTTAATTTTGTTTAAAGGCATTAGATCATTTAGAACAAAGTAACAACAATATTTTGTGGGGCTTATAACATATGCCAAAACAAAGTCGTAAAAGATAGAAGGAGGGATATGAAAGCATAATATTATAAGGTCCTTATACAAGAAGGAAATTGGTATGATAGAATTGAAGGTAGAATATGATAATTAAAGATGGAATTACAAACTCTAGAGAAATCAATAAGAAATAAAAAACAAGCTGGGTGTGGTAGCTCACACCTTTAGTCTTAGCACTTTGGGAGGCTGAGGCAGGAGAATTGCTTGAGGCCAGGAGTTCTAGACCAGCCTGGGCAATATAGTCAGCCCCAATCTCTAAAAATTAAACAAAAATTAGTTGAGCATAGTAGTGTACCAGCTGGTATAGTCCCAGCTACTTAAGAGACTAAGGTGGAAGGATAGCCCAGGAATTTGAGGCTACGGTGGGCTATGATCACAAAACGCTCTCTAGCCTGGGCAACAGAAAGAGACCTTGACTCTTAAAAAAAAGGAATAAAAACAAAGAAGTGTAGCTAATAAGTCAAGAATATATATAATATGAAGTTATAAAAACTATACAATTTAAAATATTTCCAGGAAGAGGAAGAAGTAATAAAAACCTAATGAAACCATCAGGAAGCAAAAACAAATGGTAGATTTAAATCAATCACATCAGTAACCACACTGAATGTAAATGGTCTGAAGACTCAATTAAAAAATGAAGATTATCAGATTGAATTTTAAAAAACTCAACTATGCCTGCCACAAACAAGAGCAAAATACAAATAAAGACACATGTAGCTAAAAGAAAAGGGTGGGAAAACATATTTCATACAAATATGTATTTTATGAAAGCTGGCATAGCTAAGTTAATATCAAAGCAGACTTTAGAACAAGGAATACTACCAGGAATGAAGACAGTCATTTTTTACTGGCAAAGGGGTCAGCTTATCAGGAAGACATAGCAGTTCAAAATATGTATGCATTTCATAGCAGAGCTTCAAAATACATTAAGTAAAAATTGACCTAACTGAAAAGGAGAAATCAAGAAATTCACAATTATAGTTGGAGATGTCAACATTCCTCTTTTGATATTCATATAATAAGAAATGGAAAATTAATAGGGATACAAAAAATTAAACAGTACATTCAATTTATTTGAACACTCCTTTAAACAACTTGTAAGTAAAAGAAGAAATGGAAAAGTAGCAAATATTTAGAATTCAATTAAAATTAAAATATAACGTATGAAATATGTAAAGTGCTGCTAAAACAATAATTTGATGAAAATTTTTACCTTTATATAAGTGTATCCAAAAAGACAAAAGGCTACAAACCAAAGACATTAGTTTTTATTTTACAAAGCTAAAACAAAGGAGTAAATTAAAGACAAAGTAAATAGAAGCAAAGAAACAAAGTAAGGTAATCAATGAATCATAAAGTGCTTTACAAAATCAGTATAGAAATATCTGCTCATTGAAGACACCTGAGGTTGTATATCCCCTGGAATACTAGAAACTTACAGAGGCCAAAGATCTTAATCAAGAAAATGGTTTCAGGCAAAGAACCATGTTATCTCTATCTTTAAGTCTCCCACAACACCTGGAATTGTGCTATGTACATAACGGCAGCTCAGTGATGTCTGTTGGATTGAATTGTATTGAGTCATTATGCATATCTTAATAATGCTATTACTGAATCTACCAATTTTGAAACACACTCATTATGTAACTTCTGTTACTTTAAGAATTTAAAAAGAAAATAGGTGATAGTGTGTTATCAACACCAGTAAGCTTTCATGCATAAAACTTCAGGTATTCGAATCAGTTTCTAGAAATGTTCCATTGGCTAAACGCATGTTAAAATGATTTAATATATACACAGACAAGTATCAACTGTGTGACCATAACGGCTCAACATTTAAGCTACCACAACTAATTCTCATCTTTATGTGGAAAAAAAAAGCATCAGAGAAGGATATTAATCAATAGCTTCTTACCCATAAACTGGAATGAGTTAGCTATTTGAAATAAACTGGGTTCCTCTATTTTCTGGTTGCACCTACTCCAGAGATAAGCAATGAGTCATTTTGAGGATTCCCCAAGTCCAAGTTCATGTAGCTTTGTCTGTTGGGAAGCATAGGGCAGTTAGACAGGGAGAAGGAGAAGCTTCAATTTCAGATCTTTCCTTCTGGTGATTATCTTTTTGGGTAGATGATGTTTTCCTGAGTGGGTGGAAAACTCCCTTTTGGTTTGTCAGCTTAAGTATCATTTACTGAAGTAAAACCTCTAATTTCCACACTAGTTTTGCTCCTGTATCATGATTACATAGATCTCTGTTCTTTTCCTTAAAAAAATTGGACCTCTAATAGTTTTTCAAAGTCTACTTATTTATTTTTGCTAGATTCTAAATTACATGAAGGCAGAAAACCTGTTTTGATGTTTGCAACATAGTATGTGGTCAACAGATATTAAATGAATAAACGAGTGAATAGGATTAAGCAATAATGCTAGGAGATTTCTTAGGTAGGCTCTATCTTGAAGTTATTTTCATCTTTATATCTTGCATTGGCCTTTGTGAGTCTGTCTTTACAATTTTAGATTTTTAAATGCATTCTGAAGGCTCAGAGATGGGAGTAGCAGTGATTCAGTTACGTTGTTTAAATTTCAGGCATAACGCAAATCTCTTTCTTAAAAAATATACCTTATAATAATCACAATCAAGCAATTATAATAATTGAATCGAATTTATAATTCAGATAATTTTTACATTAAATTTTGTCTGTACTGTACGTAATACCTTCAAAGCTAGTATTCCAGCAGTTTAAACATCTTCCTCATGTTCACTATAATTATACTGATAGAAAAATAACAATTTATAAGGCAACTCTTCAGCCAATTATAATATATTAAGCTTTTAATATTAGTAAGTCCATTTGTAAATTATTTAAAAGAGGACTTTAAAACAAATTTGGAAACCTTTGATCATATCAAAGAAAAAGTAACTTTTTAATTAATCCTGAAGAGATTAGCTTTAAAAAGCCTTAATTGTTTTGGAGTTTCTGCAACATTTTCCTATTTATCTTAACACTCCCACAGTAACACCTTGCATAAATTTACACTGGACTCTTTTCAGAGTAGAAAGGCATTGGGAATAGAAGATATTCTGTGCTTGAGGAATGTGAAGGAGTTTCAATGTTGGCTCTTCGATACATCTTATTTCTTGAGTAATTAATAGCCCTTTTACAGATGAAATGCTTAAGGTCTCTCTGTTGCCAGAGTGTATAGATTATCTTTCTAGTCCTTGTATCCTACTTCTAAAGAGGGCAATGCAGGTGTTTGCACAGTATATAAAATAAATTCCATTGCTTGGGGGACACATGGCATCATCTAGAAGATTTTTGCAGATGATATTACAAATCCAACTCATGAGCTGTATCATACACTGAAGAAAAGATAGAGCAGGTACCAGATTTAATATGTTTAATTGCAGATCAAATATTAGGTAGTTTAGAGTAGACCTTGGCTTTTGAGTGAGATAGATAGATGATAGATAGATAAATAGATAGATAGATAGATAGATAGATAGATAGATAATTTTTTCTATTTTTTTGAGATGGAGTCTTGCTCTGTCACCCAGGCTGGAGTGCAATAGCGTGATCTTGGCTCACTGCAACTTTCACCTCCCAGGTTCAAGTGATTCTCCTGCCTCAGCCTTCCGAGTAGCTGGGATTACAGGTACCCACCACCACACCTGGCTGATTTTTGTATTTTTAGTAGAAACAGGTTTTCACCACGTTGGCTAGGCTGGTCTTGAACTCCTGACCAGTGATCCACCCACCTCAGCCTCCCAAGTGCTGGGATTACAGGCATAAGTCACCCCGTCTGGCCAAGATAGATATGTATCTATCATTTTTAAAAGCCAAAAAATATGTATTGCCTCACTGTTGTTTGAGGTAATATCGTTAGAAGATTCTCTCTTACAACTATGGGTGGGATGTGCAGAATATCTTGTAGAAACTCACAGAAGTATAGTCTTATTCGGTTCAACACAGCCTTAACTTCAGGAAAGAAAAATATTTCCTCTTTGCTTTTTTTTTTCCTCCTTTGTTTTTCTGTCATCCTGGACTAGCTATAATACAACTAAAGACTCTGAAGTCAGACCTCAAAAAATGCTACAGAGGGATAGAGCTGGAAGCAAGACATTTGTTTATGTGTTCTGAGGCAAGTGCTGGACATACTCTTCTACTTGATGGTTTCTATTATGTGTGAAAGCACAGAAAATGGTAAATTCAGCCTAGTGATTTTCCCCAGCAATTTCAGTGTTTTCCACTTTAATTAATGCATGCCATCAGAGGCTCTAGATGATCTGGAATTTTATTTTAAAACCCAGCAACAAAATGTTCATGTCACTATGAAGAAAAAAAAAATAATTTTAAGACAAGGCACTGTATTAGATATGCTCAAATTAGAAGTTCCTTCTAATGCAACTGTACAATATAGGTGTGAAAGTCCTTTTTTCAGAATAAGATAAGGCTTAGAGAAGTTTGTAATGTTCCTATACAATTAAAAATCTCAGAAAAGTAGTCAACCCTCTTTTATGCTAAAATGTGACATTTTCCTTATACCACCCTGTTGCTCAGGGATTATGCAGAAGAGGTTGACAAGCTATTGCATGGTTTTACCAAAAAGGATCATAAACTACTACATTAAAGATCTAGAGAATTTCTAAGCCTTTTAAATACTAGCTACTAAAAATGGTTTTGGAGTCTCATCTCTCAGTATGTTTGTAAGTGAAGTGAAATGTACTGTTCTTTATGTTCTCACTGCCTAATAAAAGGAAGACATGAACTTACAGGATTTTTTAAAGTAATGCTAGTATGTTTTCTCACCCATATTCATCTTATTGGCTTCATATCACAAAAGGAATTCATTTGTGAAATGGCTGTTTGGTCTAGATGTATAGATTAAAATTATAAGACAATTTCTCTCTGAACGAAGCAAATGTAGCGCGATCACCCTCACAGTGTCGTCTTCACTAGAAGCATACAAAATCTACCTGAGACCAGGATTATTCTTATTCTTAGATATTAAAACTTTATTTCACCTTTTTAATACATTTCTATATTCCAATTTTGAAGTAACTGAAATCACAATTAGTTACTGCGAGAGGCACCATTTAATTTGAGTCCAGCTCATTTCTTAACAGGGACTTCGCAGCTGGTGAGCTTTTCAATAAACACATTGAAATTAAATGTCCCATTGGGCTATATTTCATGAGTTATTTAGTGTTTGTATTCTCACCGTAGGTGTCTGTATTTCATTGTTGTGTTTGTTTTTATGACTAAATTGCATGTTTCTATCTCATCCTTTACTTGGTTAATTTAAATCAAGCCTTACAGGATTCAAAAACTGCTTCTTATATACTTATGCAATTAAATTTTAATAGAACACAGTGGTGCTTCTCTAGATAAGACTACACTAATTTATCAAATTATTTAAAATGGGAACTTCATTAGAATAAGACTGATGGTTATCAACTCTCCAGCTCAAAATGAGCTATTGAACTTTCTAGTTGGCTGTGTCTTCACCCCAGTAAAGAATGTGTCTTTAAAGCTAAGGGTAGCATTAAATTCAGAATTGAAGCCACACAGTATAAGGGATTGATTTGCAGCAAATCTGATAACTCTCCATTTTCAAATGAAACGTGGACAGAAAGAAGGCAAGCATTCTTACCTTACATTCACTATATATTCATTAGTAAAACTTTGGATTGTGATCTTGCAAATGAGAAATTAATGATATAAAAATAATCATTAAATTAGAATTGAATTGTGTTCAAACTTTATTTTGTTGATCAGAAAGTTTAAAATAGTTTATTGTTAGGAAACCTAGAGAGGCTACCTAAATGAGGATACTTTTAGAGGATACCTAAATAAAGATAAATAACTATTTTTTTAAAAAAATGGTGGCTACTAGCCTCAAATGCTCATTTAATATGGAATTAGGCATGACTTTTTACTTAAGATTACTAGTACACATGTTTACAGTATCCTCTGACCTAGAGGTACTTATCCTACTATTTGCTATAATTATTTGAGCCAACGAATAACTGTTTAATGCAGTATCTTTAGTTCTTCATTTTAAATCACAGGTAAAGGAAAACAGTTCCCTTTAGGTAGTGTGACAAATCTATGACAGAAACTCTTTGATATATCAGCCCACTCTTTTTGGTGTTTACTTTGAAAGTAACCATTGAGAATTAGTTTGCTAAGGCTTCTGAAACAGCCCTTGGAATCAAGAATTGTGGTGCAATAAGAGATGGTGAGCACGGATTTCAAATCTGATTCCTTTCTATGTCCATTGATTACACACATCTAATCTGCATTCAGGCAGGATACGCAAAGATTTAAACTCTCAGAGAGTCTGCTTTAAATTACTTTATTAGTATGCTAGCACTTTGGTAAGTTGTACAGTATTCCAAAACAATATTTACTGCATTGTTATAATTCATGAGGTATATATAGACTTATCTACCGTTAAGTTGCCAGAAGTTGGAGCAGATGGGTTCTTTACACATTCATCTATTCATTCATGTATCCATGTATTTATTCATCCAAAATTATTAAGAACAATTATTGAATGACCTTAGTAACTGGAATATATTAATATCAAAGTACTGTAGGGAAGTGAACAAACAAAGGAGCT
Organism: Pongo abelii; assembly: GCF_028885655.2. Lineage (NCBI taxonomy): Eukaryota > Metazoa > Chordata > Mammalia > Primates > Hominidae > Pongo > Pongo abelii. The sequence goes on from NC_071999.2 coordinate 66,360,430, forward strand.
TAGGGAAGTTGGGGTTGTTGCAATCTTATATAGAGTGACAATTGATTAAAAGTGATTGAAGGAGGAGAGAGAGCTGGGTATAAATCTGAAAGAAGAGTGTTTTAGACAGTGTGGAACAACCAGTGCAAAACTCCAAAATAAGAATGTGTCTGGTGTTGTCAAGAAACAGCAAAGAGGCCAGCATAGCTGAAAGAGAAAGAATGAGGAGAAGATGGAATAAAAAAGTAATGGAGTACAAGTACAAAATCCAATGGGGTCTTCTAAGCTATTTCATGGACTATGGGTATTACCCTAAGTGCCTCTGAGGTGGACAAAACTGAGACAAATTATTTGCAACAAAAACTTTTGTTGAATTCAGTGACAAAAGAGAGATCAGTGACAGAGATGAAGGGATTGGGAAATTCAGAAAGAAAACACATTCCTGCACCATCAGAGTGGAAAGGAACAAGGAGATCTGGCATGAGACTTGTCTTCCAAAAAAATCTCAAGATTTACTTATGTGCACATGTTTTTAATTATTTTTGTCCTCCTTTCATTTATGCGCCTTCCTTTGGTAATTTCATTTGTTTCCATGTCTATGATTAACATTTTAATGCTGATGACTTCTCTTTAATTTGCAATTCTGGTCCAATGGTCTCTTTTGAGGGCAAAACCCAATATGGGTCTAATGATTACTTGGCATACTTCACTAGAAACTTGACATGGATGTATTTCACTGAAGTGTTTGCCAATAATTTTTCAAGTTTCACTTAAATCTCGTTTCTTTCTTTTAGCCTTTGACTTCCCTTGTACTTTACTCTGACAGCCCTCAATATACTTACAGTTACTTGATTAATGTTGTCCTTTTCACAAAATTAGAGGTTCTATGAGGGTAAGAACTACTCTTGTCTCACTTATTGCATTGCTAGTGCTCAATAAATATTTTTTGACAAACTGATTGTCTTACTTTTCTATGGAGTTGTTACTCTACATATTTATCCATTCAATAGATGCTGATATTTTTAAGGTAAGAGTAACTCAAAATATGAGAATTTATTAAGGATTTCAAATTTTATTTAAGTGCTCAGATCAGTCCACATCCAGATTGCATTATTCCAACTGCATTACAGTTTTAGCATATGTATAAGCCTGACTTGGAAACTACCATCATTGAAAAAGAGAGAGACCAAAAATGACAACCCGGAGTTGTATTAGGAGCACATCTTACTTTCATTTATTTTCACTTCCCTATAAACTTATTATGGGTAGTCCTGTGATGCTTTAAAATATTTTAAAAATAAACAGCTTAAACGTGGATTTTCTGTTTGACCTAAGGTTTTTATTTTTTATTTTTTAGACAGAATCTTACTGTCACCCAGGCTGGAGTGCAGTTGCATGATCATAGGTCAAACTCCCAGGCTCAAGCAATCCTCCCACCTCAGCCCCCCAGGTAGCTGGAACTATAGGCATGTGCCACCATGGTTGGCTAATTGTTTTGTATTTTTTTTTTGTAGAGATGGGGTTTCAGCGTATTGCCCAGGCTGTGACCTAAGTTCTAGTGATTGACCTTCTCAGAGAGAAAGAGTGATGAGCTTAGAGATTTTCTCCCCTCATTTTGTAGGGTGTTGGGAGTTAGATCTGAGATACATTATAGATAATTCATGATTGAAACTCTTGTGAGTTAAGATGAAAAATGTAGCAACTAAATAGTCACATAATGACTTGCAGGTTTCAGTTCAATGAAAAAAAAAAAGAAAAATTTATCTTGGACATTTCTGGGTATATTAGATGATATAGATTGGAGAGGGAAACAGAGATTGAAGGGAACCAGGATAATATGGTTTGGTCTGTGTCCCCACCCAAATCTCAGGTTGAATTGCAATCCCCACTGTTGGAGGTGGGGCCTGGTGGGAGGTATTTGGATCATGGGGGTGGATTTCCCCATTAGTACTGTTCTGGTGCTAGTGAGTGAGTTCTCATGAGAGCTGGTCACTTAAAAGTGTGTGGCATCTCCCTCACTTCCTCCTGCTTCCACCATGTGAGATGCTTCACTCCCCCGTTGCCTTCCACCATGGTTGAAAGTTTGCTGAGGCCCCCCCCAGAAGCAGATGCTACCATGCTTCCTGTGCAGCCCGTGGAACTGTGGGCCACTTAAACCTCTTTTCTTTATATATTATCCAGTCTCAGGTATTTCTTTATAGTAGTGTGAGAATAGACTAATACAGAGAGTTGGTACCACAGAGTAAGGCATTGCTATAAAGATACCTAAAAATGTGGAAGTGGCTTCATAAACTGGATAATGGGGAGAGGTTGGAAGAGTTTGGAAGGCTCAGAGGAAGACAGAAAGATGAGGGAAAATTTGGAACTTCCCAGAGACTTGTTAAATTGTTGTGACCAAAATGCTGATAGTGATATGGACAGAGATGGCCAGGCTGAGGAGGCTGCCCATGGAAATGAGGAACTTATTGGGAACTGGAGCAATGGTCACTTTTGTTATGCCTTAACAAAGAGGTTGGAGGCATTGTGCTCCCCTGCTCTAGGGATCTGTGGAACTTTGAACTTGAGGGTAATGATTTAGGGTATCTGGCAGAGGAAATTTCTAAGTATCAAAGCATTCAGGATGTGGCCTGGCTGCTTCTAACAACAAATGCTCATATGCATAGGCAGAGATATGACATAAAACTGGAATTTATATTTAAAGGGGAAGCAGAATATAAAAGTTTGAAAAATTTGCAGCCCACCTATGTGGTAGAACAGAAAAGCCCATTTTCAGGGGAAGAATTCAATTAGGCTGCAGAAATTGGCATAAGTAAAAAGAAGCCAAGTGATAATATCAAAGACAATGGGCAAAAGGTCTTGAAGCCACTTCAGAGACCTTCACAGCAGCCCCTTCCGTCATAGTCCCAGAGGCCAAGGGGGGAAGAACGGTTTCATGGGCTGGACCAAGGGCCCTGCTACCCTGTGCAACCTCAGGAAAGTGCTCCTCCATCCTGGTTGCTCCAGCTCCAGCCATGGCTCAAAGGGACCAAAGTACAGCCCTGGCCACTGCTTCAGAGGATGCAAGCCATAATTCTTGGCAGCTTCAATGTGGTGTTATTCCTGTAGATGTACAAAGTGTGAGAGTTGAGGCTTGGGAGCCTCTGCCTAGATTTCAGAGGACGTATGGAAAAGACTGGATGTCCAGTCAGAAGCCTGCTGAAGGGGCAGAGCCCTCCTGGAGAACCTGTACTAGGGAATGTAGAGGGGAAATGTAGGGTTGGAGCCCCCACACAGAATTCCCATGGGGACACTGCCTGGTGGAGCTGTGAGAAAGAGGCCACTGTCATACAGACTCCAGAATGGTAGATTCACTGGCAGCTTGCATCTGTCACCTGGAAAAGCTCCAGGCACTCAACGCCAGCCCATGAGAGCAGCCGTGGCCACTGTACCCTGCAAAGCCACAGGGGCAGAGCTGCCAAAGGTTATGGGAACCCACTGCTTGCCCACGTGTGCTCTGGATGTGAGACATAGAGTCAAAAGAGATTATTTTGGAGCTTTAAGATCTAATAACTGCCCTGCTGGGTTTCAGACTGGCATGGGGCGTGTAGCCCCTTTATTTTGGCTGATTTCTCCCTTTTGGAATGGGAGTATTTACCCAATGCCTATACCCCATTGCATCTTGGAAGTAACTAACTTGCTTTTCATTTTACAGGCTTATAGGTGGAAGGGACTTGGCTTGTTTCAGATGAGACTTGGGACTTTGGACTTTTGAGTTAATGCTGAAATGGGTTAAGACTTTGGGGCACTCTTGAGAAGGCATGATTAGACTTTGCAATATGAGAAGGACATGAGGTTTGGGAGAGGCCAGGGACAAAATGACATTGTTTCGATCTGTGTCCCCGCCCAAATCTCATGTCAAATTGTAACCCCCAATATTGGAAATGGGTCCTGGTAGTAGGTGATTGGACCATGGGGGTGGATTTCCCTGTTGGTGCTGTTCTCATGATGGTTAGTTCTAGTGATCTGGTCATTTAAAAGTGTGTGGCACCCCACTCCTTCCTCCTGCTCCCTCCATGTGAGATGCCTCGCTCCCCCTTTGCCTTCTGCCATGATTGAAAGTTTCCTGAGGCTTCCCAGAAGCAGATGCTGCCATGTTTCCTGTACAGCCTATGGAAACATGAGCCAATTAAACCTATTTTCCTTATAAATTACCTAGTCTCAGGTATTTCTTTATAGTAGTGTAAGAACAGACTAATACACAGGGATTGGAATCAGTGTGGTAAAGTTGGAAGTTATATATGTACATAGGCAGTAGAGGAGTGGTGTTTTAACTCTATACATGAAAAATTGAGCAGGGAAAGATAGAAAACATAGGAAGAATATAGTGTTCAAACTCACTGTCGCTGTCTGATGCTGTTACTTTTTTCTCTGTCTTAGGTGGAGCTAGTCCAGAATAGAGCCTGTTACTGTTCACTTATGCCTTGAATTTCCTCTGATCTTCTCCTGCTACAATTAGTGACCTATTATGGAGTCATTAAGATAATTAGCAGATATTCACTACAGTTGTAGCTGAACATAGTCTATGGATTCAGTCATGTTTGCTTCTCCTAAATATGAATATACACAAAAGCTGCCATTGAATATTAAAATTACATGAGGAAATTTAATCAGCAGGTGTCATATTTTAGCCCATTATCTTCTGATTAAGTAGTAGTTGTCTGTGTTATGACATGAAGTTTATGACATTTTTAGCAAAGTTGGAAACATATCAAATGGTTTGATATGTTGATAATTAAAATTCGGTGAGTTGAAGGTGATGAGTAACTTCTCAGACAGGCTTATTCAAATACTCAAATATCTTTTAGAATGAGAAACACTCCTCCCTAGGAGAAATAATACATTTTAATGGTCTAAAATTTGGTGGCTTGCAGATTAACAGTCCAAAATTTTTTAGCCTAGAGTTAAGTGATATGCATTTGGTGTGACCTATAATTAATTCATTCATTCATTCTTACCCTTCTTTTGCCTTTTGCCACTATCTGAAGGGAAGGGACATGTCATTATGTTCTCATTAGCTCCAATTCTGACTTTATGCCATATTTTATTGAGCTAGCAAAGACTCTTGCAGCATAAAATGGTACTTTAATTTCAAAAATGTATTGACCTTAGTTGGTATGTGCACAAGATTATTAGAAACATACAAAAGTATATTCAGTAACATCTAAAAAAAATCAAATTAATTTACCTTCATTTATACCCTTTGGTTAATAGTATAATGGTTGATACTGAGCAAGGTAGCCTAAACAAGTTTCTCTCAGCTTGACTAAATTTTAGATAGGGTTCTTTCTGATTCCTGATCTCCCTCCACCTTTTTTTTTTTTTTTTTTAAAGAGTATTTACTTTAGAAAACTTGTAATTGTAAATTATTTCTCTGCCCTTTTGAGATGTAGATTTTCTGCAACCTAGGAATATCTTTCTTGAGAACTTGGAAGCCATCACTATCATCAAGAAAGATAGTTCCCCATTTCCCAGTCTCTGTGGGAAAGTAGGAGCATAACTTCAATAAGAGACAATCAGAAAACATGGCTAGCCTGATCATGTTGACCAACCTCCTCCAGCATCTTCCTGTACTTCTCTACTAGCTCATCCCAGTGTTTATAAACTTTTCTGTCGTTCATGTTAATGGAATTGAGTTCCATCTTTCTCCTCTATTGCAATAGTCTGTCTTTACCATTGCAATAATTTTGAATAAAGTATTTCTTTTTTAGCCTGTCTGATGTAATTTTTATTTTGCAATACATATCCAGAAGCACTTAGGAAGTGTCTGACATATTTCTAAGTGCTTTTGAATATTAATTTGTTTAATTTCATGAAAATCCTGTGAGACACACTGTAAATTGAAAATAAATCGAAGTTCCCCAACCAACTGAATTAGACCCCTCCTCTTGGCCAATGAGACTTTAAAGTAAACTTGAACAACTAGTTTAGGCCATGGTGAGAAGGGGTTGGGGGTGGTCAGACATGCCTCATTATGCTTCTTCCTCCCTTTGGAATTCAGGCACAACTGACCAGCACTAACATTAAAACAGATTTTAAACAGATAAAACCAACACTTTCCAGCAATAAGATACCAAATTCCAACCTGACTCTAGTATAGCATCATGTGACAGATAGTAAGGCCTGAAAGAAATTGAAGTATTTCATCTCAAAATATATTTCTTTGACATATCTTAAAATCGTCCTCCAAAATTGTCTTTTATGGGGAAAATCTACATTTTGTAGAGAACCTCCTACCCTTTCCAGGTCTTTTCCTGATCCAGAAAAGATTTAACTGAGAGTCTGGCACCTTTTAAGTTCTGGTAAGAGACATTTACCATCTATTCTTTCTGAGGCTTGTCACCTGGAGGTTTCATCTACGTGATAAGAAACTTGATCTCCACAATCCCTTATCTTAACACAGCCACTTCTTTATATTGATTCCAGGTCTTTAGATAATAACTTAACTCTTTCAATCAATTGCAAATCAGAAAATCTTTGAATCCACCCATAACCTGCTTCAAGTTGTCCTAACTTTCCGGACTGAAACGATGTGCACCTTACATATATTGGCTGATGTCTGCCTATAACTTATGTCCCCCTAAAATATATAAAATCAAGCTGTAACCCAACCACCTCGGGTTCATGTTCTCAGGACCTCTTGAAACTGTGACTTAGGCTTTGGTCACTCATATTTGGCTCAAAATAAACTTCTTTAAACATTTTACCAAATTTGACTCTTTTTGATGACAATGCTGTTATTCCCATTTTACCATATTACGTAGAGATGGTCACTTTCTCCGGAGAGTAAGAAGGAAACAAAGACTTATTCTGCCTCTCATTACTCTTGACTCCCATAAACACCCACTTCTAACATTCCTGTCACTCTTTTCTTTTCCAACTAAAGCTGATCATTAATTTTTACGGATTGTATTATTTATTTACTTGGTTAATATTACACATATTGACTCCTACTGTGTGTCAGGGGTTGGTGATAAAATAGCAGACAAGACAGATATGATTCCTTATGACATAACATTTATAGTCAGTGAGGAAATGGACAAGAAACAGGCAACTTTGTTGAAGTGGTAAATGATACTCTGAAGCACATAAACTGGGTTTCTAACACATGTCTGGTGATACTGGGAGAGCCTCTTATGAGAAGGGACCACTAACCCGAGAACAAATCAAAGAAGAAAGAGATGCAGGTAAATGTTTTAGGCTTGGAAAATGTCACATTCAAAGCCTAGAGACTGCCAAGAATATAAATGAAATAACAACAATAATACATGACTAAAACAAAGATTGTGTGCAAAGAGCTGGGGATGGTGGAGAAGGATCGAGTGAAGGTATGGGGTGACAGTAGTTTTATGGCAGAAAATATAAGTCAAGTCCATCATTTTTGGCTTGATCATCCAGGCAATGAGGAGCTATTTGAAGAATTTTTTGCAAAAGGGTCAATACCGTATTTGCAGCTTTTGAAAACTCTCTGGCGGAGAAGTGAAGTGGATTGAAAAGGGCAACAATGAAGGCAGGAGACCATTTTAGGTGACTGTTGCAATAATGATGGCCTTAAACAGAAAAATAGTGAGATAAAGAAAAATCAACAGATTTTAGGAGCACCTCTAAAACTTTTAGATTTGGTTGGGTGGGTGATGGAGAGAAAGGTGTCAAAAATGCCACCCAGATTTCCAAATTGAGTAACTTCAGTAACTCAGATGAAAATGGAAAATTTGTTGAGAAGATGGAGAGATCGTTTCTGAAATTGTTGTTCTGCCTACAGTAGGCCTTTGCTACTTGATTCTACACAAGTGCCCGTGTTCAGGACGTGGACTGGTGTAGTTTTTACTAAGTTATTCATGAAGGAGCAGAGATTATTCCAGTTTGACTTGTGATGAGAATGACATGTGTTAAAGTTTTTGATCCAGAATTAAAACCCAGAATTCTTGATATCTCATCTGTTCTTGCTGCCTGGCAACCCCAAATTTCTAACATAATTCTAAATGTAGGATTGGAGGATATTTTTTACTTAATCTCTTAGAAGTCTTTTGATAGAGTCATGATAGATTATTAGGGAAATTTTGTAACTGCATAAAAGTAATCCTGTTAGGAAGTATTCATGACAAAGTTGTAGTAATTTTTGTGTGTGTGTGGTGCTCTCTAAAAGTTGTAGGTAGACAAAAGTTCTAACACAGGTGTTTTTTTTCTGTCTCTTGGGTATGTGTATGTGTAAGTATAAATAAATGAATATATGTTAATTATATATGTATAATAAAATTTAGATAAAGATTACATAATAGCTAAATCTATTTAAGAAAAGAACTGTTAAATAGAAAATACCTATCTTAAATGAATCTCCAAAAGTTTTATTTTACATTTTAGCCGCTCCACTGCAAAGAATATTTGGATTTAGACTATAACTGTGTCCTGTTAAATAATGTCCAGAAAAATGTGCATTAGCTGGTGGCTCAAATCTTCCCTAGTATGTGCACTTGCTTGTTAACATTTTGCAATTGAGGTAGTTAATGCTACAGTTAGCTCCAAGCAGGTGTGTACATTGTTACAGTACTCTTTGAAAACAAGGGCCTTTGGCAAACTAAATGATCTGCTCATGTTAAATTAGGCCATAAAGTGAAATTGGGCTGTTTCACATTTTGAGATAATTTCCCACTTAGTTGTGGTTATCTTGCATAAGCACTATTCAATGTTTGTTCATAGACATGATGTACTTGTTTTGAATCTAGTCAATTTAAATAAGCTCTTTATCAAAAAATGTCTCAAAACATCTTTAACATTTTAAATGGTTATATTTGGCTACATTCCAGATAGAACTGAATAGAAAATAGAAGGGGTTGAAGTTTTAGTATTTTAAAAATTGTATTTTATTAGATTATTTTTTGCTTAATCTTTTCTATGCTAGTATTTAGTTGACGTAAATGAAATCGGCTGAGTGACACTGTTGAACAAAAGGGATGGGAATAAAAACTCCAATGCCAAATCAATGATAATACTTTTAATCAGAGTTAATTGATGCCAGCTGTGTGGTCTGCGTGTTATTTTGCATTTGTGGGTGAAGAAAGGTGTGGTTGCTGTTATTTCAATTTAGAAGCTGGAACTGGTTGCCAGTCATTAAGAATGTATGGATAGGGGCATGCTTGGTGTTAATTGTACAGAGAAAACACTAAGTGGCTTAAGGGGTACAGTGTAATTTCGACTATTAGTGTGAGATGTTTTAGTTCTTTTGTAATCACAGAGGTGCAAATCATAGACCTGCTATTTAGTTTTTAGTCTGACTTTAAGAAAACATTATAGGTCTCCTTGATGATGCTGTTAATTAATTTATTACAGTATTAGATCTAAATTATTATTAAAAGTTAATCACTACCTCTTCCTTAAACCTTATTTCTGAAAATAAACTATTAAAATTTTAAATTATTATAATTTAAATTAACATTAACTACACTAACCACAAAACAGTTCCTTAAAACACACACTCATATAAAAGTTATTTTGATGATCTATTTGGACAAGTAGATTTCTAATTTGTTGACTTTGTTTTATTGTGGAGAAATGACAGCACTAAATTTTTTTACTGGCTTTCACTTGGGTTTATTACTAACAGCCTGTTAATACATAGTTAATCTATTCGTTTCTTTAAGGAAGAAAATGAATAACAAAGATATCAGAAAATTATTATTTTCATTGCCTTGAGATGACGTTTATATGCTAATTCCAAACATGAAATTATTTCTAATTATCCAATATAGACTAATTGATGCAATGATAATGGATCCATGGTTTAGTTGAGCACTTACTTGAAACCTTTTGAAAAGTGATCATGTTCAAAGATAAAACATTCATCTTTAGGTAATCCTGATCATTGGAATGTCTTTTTTTTTTTTTATCTTGAGCCTTAATTCTATGTATTTGTGGCCTTTAAATTCTGCAACTCCTTTCATTTTCCTGCTTATAAACAAAAATGAAATTGGTTGTGAGCACCAGATAAATGGGTGAAAAAAAAGAATAATCCTAAGAGATTTGGTTTCCGATTAGAAACAGAAGACTAGATTTCAGATATGAAGGGATCTGACCTATTCTCTTCTACATCCAATTTAGAATGTAAGTATGAGAAAAAATGGAAGATGTTATGTGAGTATATAAAGCATACTGATTATTTGAACTTATCTTTCCACTGGTTTTTAACCTTATGGCCAATTTCTTGTAAGTAGTTTTTAAATAGTGAAAGATGTTATTTAATAATCAAAATTATCTGTGTGGTATAACACAAAGAGAGACTCTAGTGTAAATTATGAACATTATTTAATAACATATCAATATTGGGTCATTAATTATATACTACATTGATTCAAAATGTTAATAATAGGAGTAACTGTGTGTGTTTGTTGGAACAATGAGAGTTGATACATATAGAGGCTCTGTACTTTCTGCCAAATTTTGCTGTAAAACTAAATAAAGTTGCTCTAAAAATAAAGTCTACTAATTTAAAAAAGTTCTGTTAGAAGTTACTAAAAATAAAGATTATTTTCTTTTCCTTGTTAACAAAAGACAAATTAGATCCATGGAGGCAAAAGAACTTTGTTTTCTAAAAGAATCTATAGACGGGGAAGATAGAGCCTCCAGTGTAAAACACAAGTGTGGTCCAAAGAGGACTGGGAGAGTAGAAGATTGTATTAGCCCATTCCTGCTTTGCTATAAAGAAATATCTGAGACTGAGTAATTTATAAAGAGTAGAGGTTTAAATGACTCATGCTTCTGCAGGCTGTACAGGAAGCATGATGCTGGCATCTGTTCAGCTTCTGGGGAAGCCTCAGGAAACTTTTACACATGGAAGAAGGCAGAGCAGGAGCAGGTGTCCTCATATGGCCAGAGTAGAAGGAAGAGTGGGGGAGGTGCCACACAATCTTACACAACCAGATTTTGTGAGAATTCCATCAGAACAGCACCAGAGGGGAACATGGCCCCATGATCCAATCACCTGTCACTACGCCCCACCTCCAACATTGGGGATTATTATTTGGCATGAGATTTGGGCAGGGACACAAATGCAAACCATGTCAGAAATTATGAAGGCAAAAATTGCAGGGCAGGGGAAGAACATCGGGGGAATGTGGATCACAGTGTTGATTGGATGACCTGTAAGCCCCAAATCACCAGTCTGTCTTAATTGTCTGGTTCCAGGAAGCTGGTTGATTGGTGCCAGGTGGTCTGTTGGTGGTCAGCTGGGGAATTTCCAGCTGTATTTCTTTTCAGGAACTGTTTATGAAAACAGATTCTGCAATACTTTTTAAGGACACAGCATGACTGCTCCCTTACTCTGCCATGGCCTCTTGGTTCTGCTTTTAACTTTTGAGTCACAGGGAGTCCATCTTGCCTGCCATCTGGGAGCATCATTTGACACTTTAGTTCTCCCACTACCCCCACCAAAAACCCTATCTTCTTGGTAACTGATAACTATTTATTTTCAGAGGGACTTATATTAACTACTAATAATTGTTAAAGTCTGAACATGTTTGCAGTTACAAATGTTGGTTTCTCAAATGCCCATTTAATGCACCCAAACTCAGAATAACATTTTGATTTCTCTATTCTAAACTCTTAACAAATCTAGAATATTCCCTTTTTAAGATTCATGTCTCTCTCTTACATGATTATTTCATTAAAAATGATTATTCTTTAAGAAAAATCTTATCAAGTGTATCATTTTTAAAACTGAAAATGTTAAAGTGTAGCAACTTCCACTATAGTATCACATGACCCTTTTTCAGGTACACAATTTTAAGATTATTGGTAGCATGAAATATGAGTTTTTGTATACAGGATTTGTGAGGACATTTTAATTTTTCTTTCTTATTCATTAGTAGAACAAATGAAACATTAGTCATCAAGCTCACTCTTCCAACCATCCAACTTTTCTCTCTTCTAAACATTTTCAATGTAAAGATAATTGAGATATTTTCCAATATGAATCATTCCACCTGTAAATCTTCAACATAATGCAGAAGAGAAAATGTTACTCAGCTTTTCATAGCATAAGGTTTTGCCTGTCAGTTTGCATTAAAACATCTTTCAGGACTATTATTTGTAGGATGAATTTGCTTTAAAAATGTTGATTGTGGTTATTTTTATACTCTTTGTTACTTCTATTGAAATGCAAAATACAAACAGTTTGTTTCAAATGCTAAGTATTACAGAGATTCATCTCCTTTTCAAGGTAACCATAAAAGGAAAAGAGTGAGAGAGAGAGAATGTCGAAACTCTGCATGATTACCCTTTCAGTTATATGATCTTCATAAATAAACTCATGATTTCACTAAATTTTCCCCCTTGTATTATTAGAATTACTTCATGTACACATATACATACAGCAAGCCTGAGGCAAAAAAGACCTTCCTCTCTTCTGATTTATTTTTAGGGTCTTGTTAAAGAAAAAAAAAGTATTCTGACATCTGAAGGCTGTTGTGATAGGTATCAAGACTACAATAGGAGAGAGAGATTGAGTTCAACTCCAAATACAGAAAAGAACAAGTGGGGATTTTTAGTCAAGGAGTAGGTTAGGGGAGAGGGGAGGTGGTGGAAAATACCAGGAGAAATTGTCAAGGGTAGGGAAGATTCTTGCCAAACTTACTTACCAGGATTCTTGATGAAGGCAGGTCAGGGTGATCAGATCGAGGTGGCAGATTGTCTCAAAATTGACTTAGCATGGTTCTTGCTAAAACTGGGACATTTATGTCTGTCAATGATTTGGGGAGGCAAGGTAGAGGGGCCTAGAAGAGGATTTGGAGGAACCTGATTTAAGTTTGCTTAAGAAGAGTATCATTTTAGTCTTTCGATGTGATAATGTTGCTCATCAAATTAAAAACTCTCTAGTGAAATATGAATATTTTGCTTCTCTCCATAGCTAATTTTGGGGCTCAGAAAATGATATCCCAAAATGAAGGCCTCAGAAGCAAGTTCTTCTCTGACCTCACCCTGCTTTCCTGTCTCTCACTCTCATTCTCCCCTGAGGCTAGCCAGAGGAACTAGCATCCCTCTTCCCTAAGTCAGGTCACAGAAACCAGAAACTCTTTTCCCCAAAGCCAGCCATCAAACTTAAAAATACTACTGTAACTCATACCCTGTGCCTTTCTATGTAGGTCATAAGACCCCCATTCCAGAGAGCATCCTGCCTCATACCCACAAGGAAGGAATGTGCACAGAGGAGAGGAAGAATCTAGACCAGGCCATGCTGGGTTTCTCACTCAGTCTGTTAGGTTAGCATTAGATCATGCCCTTTTAGTCCAATTGTATTTCCACATGGCTGTCAATACTTTGTTGACCCTAGGCATAAAAATGGACAATTTCCCCTGTATCTTTGTGTTTTGATTCTAAAGGCTCTTCTGTCACATAAAACTATGATCAAATAAATTTTATATGCCTTTTCTCCCATTAATCTACCTTTTGTCAGTGATTACCAGCAAACCTTCAGAGGGTAGATAGAAAGCTTTTCCTTGGCCCCTACACTAAAGATAAACAACAACAAAAACTTTTCAGAAAAATTATATTGGCTTTTTGCTATATCTCTTAATTGAAAAAAGAAGATATCTTTATTTTGTTCTGTTGGTGAAGAAACATTGTTAGATTAAAGCTTTGAGTTTCTTACATACTGATATATAAAAGGAAAACAATTAGTTGAATGTATTTAAATTTTATTTTTTGCAAAAGCCTTAAAAAATGGTCCAACTGGAAAATCAAGCACATTCTATAATATGCCAGATCACTCTGGATTTGAAAAGAACTTCTGATTGTTAACCTCTGACAAATACCAGTTGATCACACCTTCATTTCCACTTTCACTACTATCTCTGCAGAAAGTTAAAATGTTTTTTAAGTTTATTGTTTAACAAAAATCTACTCAGAATCCAAGTTAATATATATTAAATTGAACATTCTTAGGTGAAATTTGCTGTGAAACTGATGTGAGTATAAATCAAGCATAATGTGAATGCATACCTTATTCAAATTTATATGATGTGTAAGATACATACATATGGATAGATAGATGATAGATTAGATACAAATATAAATATAGATAGATACAGAGACATATCTCTGGAGTGAAGTAAAAACATTTTTTAAAGATGTAACATATTTTATAAGAATAAATTTATTTTAATCAACACCTATTTTAGAAGTATGTGATAATAATAGAAAATATTAGTTGAACTACAGTTGACCCTTGAAAACATGATTTGAACTGTGAAAGTCCTCTTACACATGGATTTTCCTCTACTGCCTCTGAGACAAGACCAATTCCTATTTTTCCTCCTCCTTCTCAGCCTACTTAACATGAAGACAACTAGGACAAAGACTTTAAATTAATCTACTTCCACTTAATGAATAGTAAATATATTTTCCTCATGCTTTTCTTAATAACATTCCCTTTTCTAGCTTAATTTATTGTTAAAGCACAGTATATAATACAGATAATACACAACTATGTGTTAATCAACTGATTATGTTATTGGTAAGGCTTTTGGTCATCAGTAGGCTACTAGCGTTACAGTAGGTAGCTAGCCAAACATGAGCAGGGCAGGAGACAGCTCACCTCCCAAGACACACACACCAGGAATGTCAGGTCACCATCAGGTGATGATCAGGCAGCTGTTAAAAGTTTCTCTAAAATAATAACTAGTCGCAGCTGGCACCAGGGAAAGGCATTCTCCCAGTAGATAGAAAAAAACACGAAACTAGTGATCAGCAGCTTTGAGAAAAGATCTCAGGAGTTGGATGAATGGGCTCAAGCATGCACATAAGAGGCAAAATGTTAGAGTTTAACTGGTATATGACCTTCTAGGAACATTTGGCTGGTAAGGGAAGAACGCTTCAAGTGAGCATGCATACAAAACTCCAGAAAACACACTGCACTGGAGTTGTGCTGGTCTCCCAAGTGCTAGCAGCCCACTGTGCATGCAGACAGCCCACACCAAGGAAGGAATCAGGGGAGAAGGGATGCAACACCCTGGAAGTATGCCAACATGTAAAACCCTAAGTCAAAGGTCAAGCAGTGCACTTGTCTTTCAAGTCACCCACTTGGCCCTCTTCCAACTGTACTTCCTTTTGTTCCTGCCCTAAAACTTTCTAATAAACTTTCACTCCTGCAAAAATCTTGGCTTGGTCTCTCCTTCTGCCTTATGCCCCTTAGTCAAATGATTTCTTCTGAGGAGGCAAGAATTGAGGTTGCCGCAGACCCTTATGAATTCACTACCGGCAACATTAGTGTCAGGCCTCTGAGCCCAAGCTAACCCATCATATCCCCTGTGACCTGCACGTACACATCCAGATGGCTGGTTCCTGCCTTAACTGATGACATTCCACCACAAAAGAAGTGAAAATGGCCTGTTCATGCCTTAACTGATGACATTGTCTTGTGAAATTCCTTCTCCTGGCTCATCCTGGCTCAAAAGCTCCCCTACTGAGCACCTTGTGACCCCCACTCTGCCCGCCAGAGAACAACCCCCCTTTGACTGTAATTTTCCTTTATCTACCCAAATCCTATAAAACAGCCCCACCCTTATCTCCCTTCACTGACTCTTTTCAGACTCAGCCCGCCTGCACCCAGGTGAAATAAGCAGCCTTGTTGCTCACACAAAGCCTGTTTGGTGGTCTCTTCACATGGACACGCATGAAATTTGGTGCCGTGACTCAGATTGGGGGACCTCCCTTGGGAGATCAATCCCCTGTCCTCCTGCTCTTTGCTCTGTGAGAAAGATCCACCTATGACCTCAGGTCCTCAGACTCACCAGCCCAAGAAACATCTCACCAATTTCAAATCCGGTAAGCGGCCTCTTTTTACTCTCTTCTCCAACCTCCCCCACTATCCCTCAACCTCTTTCTCCTTTCAATCTTGGGGCCACACTTCAATCTCTCCCTTCTCTTAATTTCAATTCCTTTCATTTTCTGGTAGAGACAAAGGAGACGCGTTTTATCCGTGGACCTAAAACTCCGGCGCCGGCCACGGACTGGGAAGGCAGCCTTCCCTTAGTGTTTAATCGTTACAGGGACGCCTCTCTGATTGTTCACCCACATTTCAGAGGTGTCAGACCATGCAGGGACACCCACCTTGGTCCTTCACCCTTAGTGGCAAGTCCCGCTTTTCTAGGGGGAAAGAACCCCCAATCCCTTACTTCTACACCCTAACCTCTTATCTCTGCACCCCAATCCCTTATTTCTGCACCCCAATCCCTTATTTCTGCACCCCGACCTCTTATCTCTGCACCCTGATCCCTTATTTCCACACCCCAATCTCTTATCTCTGTGCCCTGATCCCTTATTTCCATGCCCCAACCTCTTATCTCTGTGCCCCAACCCCTTATTTCTGTGCCCCGACCCCTTCCCCACTTTTCTGGAGGGTAAGAACCCTCAGACCCCTTCCCTCCATGTCTCTACTCTCTTTTCTCTGGGCTTGCCTCCTTCACTATGGGCAATCTTCCACCCTCCAGTCCTCCATCTCCCTTAGCCTGTGCTCTCAAGAACTTAAAACCTCTTCAACTCACACCTGACCTAAAACCTAAATGCCTTATTTTCTTCTGCAATGCCCCCATACAAACTCAACAGTGGTTCCAAATAACCAGAAAACGGCACTTTCAATTTTTCCATCCTGCAAGATCTAAATAATTCTTGTCGTAAAATGGGCAAACGGTCTGAGGTGCCTGACGTCCAGGCATTCTTTTACACATCGGTCCCTCCCTAGTCTCTGTGCCCAATGCAGCTCGTCCCAAATCTTCCTTCTTTCCCTCCCACCTGTCCCCTCAGTCCCAACCCCAAGCGTCGCTGAGTCTTTCTAATCTTCCTTTTCTACAGACCCATCTGACCTCTCCCCTCCTCACCAGGCTGCTCCTCTCCAGGCCGAGCTAGGTCCCAATTCTTCCTCAGCCTCCGCTCCTCCACCCTATAATCCTTTTATCACCTCCCCTCCTCACACCCCAGCTGGCTTACAGTTTCATTCCGTGACTAGCCTTCCCCGACCTGCCCAGCAATTTACTCTTAAAAAGGTGGCTGGAGCTAAAGGCATAGTCAAGGTTAATGCTCCTTTTTCTTTATCCGACCTCTCCCAAATCAGTTAGCATTTAGGTTCTTTCATCAAATATGAAAAACCCAGCCCAGTTCATGGCTCCTTCGGCAGCAACCCTGAGACGCTTTACAGCCCTAGACCCTAAAAGGTCAAAAAGGCTGTCTTATTCTTAATATACATTTTATTACCCAACCCTGACATTAAATAAAACTCCTGACATTAAACAAAACTCCAAAAATTAAATTCCAGCCCTCAAACCCCACAACAGGACTTAATTAACCTCACCTTCAAGGTGTACAATAATAGAGTAGAGGCAGCCAAGTAGCAACATATTTCTGAGTTGCAATTCCTTGCCTCCACTGTGAGACAAACCCCAGCCACATCTCCAGCACACAAGAACTTCCAAACACCTAAACCGCAGTGGCCAGGCGTTCCTCCAGAACTGCCTCCCCCAGGAGCTTACTACAAGTGCCAGAAGTCTGGCCACCAGGCCAAGGAATGCCCGTAGCCCAGGATTCCTCCTAAGCTGTGTCCCATCTGTGCAAGACCCCACTGGAAATCAGATAGAAATCGGACTGTTCAACTCACCTGGCAGACACTCCTCCAGAGCCCGTGGAACTCTGGCCCAAGGCTCTCTGACTCCTTCCCAGATCTTCTCGGCTTAGCAGCTGAAGACTGACGCTGTGGGATCACCTCAGAAGCCCCGTAGACCATCAGAGACGCCGAGCTTTAAGTAACTCTCACAGTAGAAGGTAAGTCCTTCCCCTTCTTAATCAATACGGAGGCTACCCACTCCACATTACCTTCTTTTCAAAGGCCTGTTTCCCATGCCTCCATAACTGCTGTAGGTATTGACGGCCAGGCTTCTAAACCTCTTAAACTCCCCAACTCTGGTGCCAACTTAGACAATACTCTTTTAAGCACTCCTTTTTAGTTATCACCACCTGCCCAGTTCCCTTATTAGGCTGAGACACTTTAACTAAATTATCTGCTTCCCTGACTATTCCCGGACTACAGCTACATCTCATTGCTGCCCTTCTTCCCAATCCAAAGTCTCGTTTGCGTCCTCCTCTTGTATTCCCCCACCTTAACCCACAAGTATAAGATACCTCTACTCCCTCCTTGGTGACCGATCATGCATCTCTTACCATCTCATTAAAACCTAATTACCCTTACCCCGCTCAATGCCAATATCCCATCCCACACCATGCTTTGAAAGGATTAAAGCCTATTATCACTCGCCTGCTACAGCATGGCCTTTTAAAGCCTATAAACTCTCCTTACAATTCCCCCATTTTACCTGTCCTAAAACCAGACAAGCCTTACAAGTTAGTTCAAGATCTATGCCTTATCAACCAAATTGTTTTGCCTATCCACCCTGCAGTGTCCAACTCGTACACTCTTTTGTCCTCAATACCTTCCTCCACAACTCACTATTCCATTCTTGATCTTAAAGATGCTTTTTTCACTATTCCCCTGCCCCCCTCGTCCCAGCCTCTCTTTGCTTTCACCTGGACTGACCCTGACACCCATCAGTCCCAGCAGCTTACCTGGGCTGTACTGCTGCAAGGTTTCAGGGATAGCCCTCATTACTTCAGTCAAGCTCTTTCTCATGATTTACTTTCTTTCCACCCCTCCGCTTCTCACCTTATTCAGTATATTGATGACCTTCTTTGCAGCCCCTCCTTTGAATCTTCTCAACAAGACACACTTCTGCTCCTTCAGCATTTATTCTCCAAAAGATATCAGGTATCCCCCTCCAAAGCTCAAATTTCTTCTCCATCCGTTACCTACCTTGGCATAATTCTTTATAAAAACATACGTGCTCTCCCTGCCGATCATGACCGACTAATCTCTCAAACCCCAACCCCTTCTACAAAACAACAATTCCTTTCCTTCCTGGGCATGGTTAAATATTTTTGCCTTTAGATACCTAGTTTTGCCATCCTGACAAAACCATTATATAAACTCACAAAAAGAAACCTAGTTGATCCCATAGATGTTAAATCCTTTCCCCACTCCTCTTTCCATTCCTTGAAGACAGCTTTAGAGAGTGCCCCCACCCTAGCTCTCCCTGACTCACCCAACCCATCTCATTACACACAGCTGAAGTGCAGGGCTGTGCAGTCAGAATTCTTACACAAGGACCAGGATTGCATCCTATAGCCTTTTTGTCCAAACAACTTGACCTTACTTTTTTAGGCTGGCCATCATGTCTACATGCAGCCGCTGCTGCTGCCTTAATACTTTCAAAGGCCCTAAAAATCACAAACTATGCTCAACTCACTCTCTACATTTCTCATAACTTCCAAAATCTATTTTCTTCCTCACACCTGATGCATATACTTTCTGCTCCCTGGCTCCTTCAGCTGTACTCACTCTTTGCTGAGTCTCCCACAATTACCATTGTTCCTGGCCCAGACTTCAATCCGGCCTCCCACATTATTCCAGATACCACACCTGACCCTAATGACTGCATCTCTCTGATCCACCTGACGTTCACCCCATTTCCCCACATTTCCTTCTTCCCTGTTTCTCACCCTGATCACACTTAGTTTATGGATAGCAGTTCCACCAGGCCTAATCACCACACACCAGCAAAGGCAGGCTATGCTATAGTACAAGCCACTAGCCCACCTCTTAAAACCTCTAATTTCCTTTCCATCGTGGAAATCTATCCTCAAGGAAATAACTTTTCAGTGTTCCATCTGCTAGTCTACTACTTCTAGAGGATTATTCAGGCCCCCTCCCTTCCCTACACATCAAGCTCCAGGATTTGCCCCCACGCAGGACTGGCAAATTAGCTTTACTCAACATGCCCCGAGTCATATAACTAAAATACCTCTTAGTCTAGGTAGACACTTTCACTGGATAGGTAGAGTCCTTTCCTACAGGGTCTGAGAAGGCCACCGCAGTCATTTATTCCCTTCTGTCAGACATAATTCCTCAGTTTAGCCTTTCCGCCTCTATACAGTCTGATAATGGACCAGCCTTTATTAATCAAATCAGCCAAGCATTTTTTCAGACTCTTAGTATTCAGTGAAACCTTTACATCCCTTACAGTCCTCAGTCTTCAGGAAAGGTAGAACAGACTAATAGTCTTCTAAAAACACACCTCACCAAGCTCAGCCACCAACTTAAAAAGGCTGGACAATACTTTTACCACTTTCCCTTCTCAGAATTCAGGCCTGTCCTCGGTATGCTACAAGGTACAGCCCATTTGAGCTCCTGTATAGATGCTTCTTTTTATTAGGCCCCAGTCTCATTCCAGACACCAGATCAACTTGGACTGTGCCCCAAAAAACTTGTCATCCCTACTGTCTTCTGTCCAGTCATACTCCTATTCACCATTTTCAACTAGTTATACATGCCCTGCTCTTGTTTACACTGCCAGTTTACACTGTTTCTCCAAGCCATCAAAGCTGATATCTCCTGGTGCTATCCGCAAACCGCCATCTTAACTCTTAAAGTAAATAAATAATCTTTGCTGGCAAGCCTATGCTGAACCTCCTTAGGCACTGTCTAATTAGATGTCCTAGGTCCTCCCAATTCTTAGTCCTTTAATACCTGTTTTTCTCCTTCTCTTATTCCGTTTAGTTTTTCAATTCATACAAAACTGTATCCAGGCCATCACCAATAATTCTAAATGACAAATGTTTCTTCTTACAAACCCACAATATCACCCCTTACCACAAAATCTTCCTTCAGTTTAATCTCTCCCACTCTAGGTTCCCACACCGCCCCTAATCCCACTCGAAGCAGCCCTGAGAAACATTGCCCATTATCTCTCCATACCACCCCCAAAAAATTTTCACCTTCCTAACACTTTACCACTATTTTGTTTTATTTTTCTTATTAATATGAGAAGACAGGAATGTCAGGCCTCTGAGCCCAAGCTAAGCCATCATATCCCCTGTGACCTGCACATTCACATCCAGACGGCCTGTTCCTGCCTTAACTGATGACATTCCACCACAAAAGTGAAAATGGCCTGTTCCTGCCTTAACTGATGACATTATCTTGTGAAATTCCTTCTCCTGGCTTATCCTGGCTCAAAAGCTCCCCTACTGAGCACCTTGTGACCCCCTACTCTGCCCGCCAGAGAACAACCCCCCTTTGACTGTAATTTTCCTTTATCTACCCAAATCCCATAAAACGGCCCCACCCTTATCTCCCTTCACTGACTCTCATTTCAGACTCAGCCCACCTGCACGCAGGTGAAATAAACAGCCTTGTTATTCACACAAAGCCTGTTTGGTGGTCTCTTCACACGGACATGCATGAAAATTAGTACTTAGATTTTTGGGGAGTCAACAGTTGTGCATGAATTATTATTGACTGCATGGGGAGTAGGTGCCCACACTGTTCAAGGGTCAACTGTATATACTAAGCCTTGTGTCAAATGTTTTACATCTTCTATCAACAATGCTCTGAGCTGCACACGATTGTTTTGCATTTTATACATTTTACATAAAGTCAATAAGTGACTTGCCCAAAGATCACATGTATATAGTTAAGTGGCAGAAGTAGTATCCCTTCCTTCTCTTTCAGTCAGGGTCAACCATAGAAGTAGAGCCAAGAGTTGGCAGGAGTTTCTTCTTCCCTTGAGAAAACCTTAGTTCTGCTTTTAAGGACTTCCAGCTGATTATCCAGGATAAGCCCCTTACCTTAGTCAACTTACTAGGACTTAATTAATCTGTAAGATATCCCCAGAGCAACACCTAGATCAGCGCTTTTTTGAATTAATTGGAACTGCCGCCTAGTCATGTTGACGGTTTAGAAAAGACTAACTGAGAGTCTTACATCTTTAAAGGTCTGAAAGAAACATTTACCATCTATTCTCTTTGAGGTCTGCTACCTGTGATGTTTCATTTACATAACAAGACCTCCTTTCCCAGATAGGCCTCCTCTTCTCTCCCTCCCATAACCTGTTTTGCCACCATAACCTGATTTACCACCATAACCTGTTTTGGGCCATGCTCCCAGCTCCCATTCTTTCTGTAACTTCAAGATGGTATAAAAACTTCTGTAAACCATTGAGAGTTGAGGGTAATCACTCTCTGGTCCCACTTCTATGTGACATTAATTAATTTTTATGCTTTTTTCCTGCAATTAATCTCCTTTTGTGAATTGATTTTTCAGCAAACCTTCAGCAGTTTTTTCTTTGTTCCCTCTAAGTCTCTGGTTAATGGGGGAACTTTTCCAGATGTAGATGGTTTGGAACAACTTATTTTGAAATGCATGACCTAAATCATTCAGTGAGAGAATGGCATTAGGGTTTGTGGCAGAGGTCAGTGGCTCCGAGGACAGAGGAAATGTTCTATATACCTCAATGTGGTAGTACATGGTTCTCATAAATGTAAGAGAAAAATGTGGCCATATTGCATTAAATACAATAGTATAGTTAGTGTTTCATGTTAGCATTTTCTAACTTACTTCCATGAAATCAACTAGGAAATTTGAAGGAATATTTTCTAGCCTTTTAAAATATTTAGCCTTTTGGGGCTCAGAAAATAATATCCCGAAATATGGCTTTTTGGCATACAGAGTACTTTGAACTAAAGGACATTACAGAGGCTCAGAAGCAGCCTCAGAACCAGCCTCTTTCAGCTTCTCCTGCCCTCCTGTCTCTTGTCCATCATTTTCCCTAAAGCAAGTCATAGAAATCAAAATTCCTCTTCCCGATTGTGGGAAAGAGTTTTATAGAAACTACAAACTCCTTTTCCCAAACCCAGCGGTAAAAACTAGAATTATTACTCTAATATTCCTCTACCTTTCTGTCTAAAAACTGGCCATAAAGAAATTCTCTGACATACCTTGTCTGAAAGTAGACTATAAGATCCTCATTACACAAGGGGTCCTGCCCTGCACCTAGGAAAAAAGGATTGCCACACAGAGAGGCCAAGACAAATCTTGACAGGCCTTGCTGGGTTTTCTCACTCAGTCTATTACTAATACATCATTCACTTATTGTCCAACTACATTTCTACATGGCTGTTCACCCTTCATTTAGTCTAAGCATAAAAATGGACAGTTTTCTCTTAGGTATTTGGGCCTTTATTTCTGAAGATTCTCATATCACATAAAACTTTGATTAAATGTAATCTCATACTTTTCTCTTGTTAACTGATCTATTGTTGCTGGAGTGTCAGTTATATCCCTTATGATGGGTCAGGAAACATGTCACATCTCTCCACCCCTACAAACCCATTCTATCCATTGATAAGCCCATTCCACCCACAGTCACAAACTTGCAGGAGAGAAAAGATGGGAATATTTAGAATAATATATCCATACAATTTATATCCCTGTTTACTTTTAATATTTTTGGAGCCCAATTCTCCTGATGTGCTCAAATCAGCCTATGTAGACTCAGATGTTTTGAAAAGTATTTTGATTGCTAACGTCTGTGATTTAGAGAAGGACATAGTCTCTTATAAGAGTACAATGACATGTAAAACCAACAAAACAAAGCCATTTTTCCTTGTAATCACAAAATTCCCCTCCATGAAAACCCAAACTAAATATGACATTTAATTTACACTACTGGTGGTTGATTCAGTGACATCTGTACTCCTCAACTGTTCTTAGGCTCATCATGATACACTTTTTTTTCTTTAGAAATTAGAGTGGGGAATAGTCAACTCGGGGAACACTCACTATAATTACTGAGGCCAGAATCTTTGCAACAAAGCACATGTCATAATTTTGAGAGTTTCTATACAGTCAGATGTTCATTTTTATCTAAGGATATTTTCATTGGCTTGTTTTTTTAAATACTTTTTTAGCCTGAATGAAAATACACATATTCTCCCATTTTTAGTTGTTCACTGTTACTTTCCAACATGATTTATTTTTTTAGTTGCTTGATTAGTTGTCATGTAATTCTCTGATATTTATACAAATGAATATAATTGATTGTTACATTTTCCACAGCAGTGATCAGATAAATTATTTTTGGAATCTAAATCAATCTTAACTCATGGAGGAGGAAGAAGATTTGACAATTCTCTTGCATTTCTTTTTCTCTTTCTTTTCTATCTTTCTTCTTTTCTTCATCTGCTGAATGTCATAGCCACCTCATTAGTTCTGGATAATCTCTTTTCTTTCAACAACGAAAGACCTGTAAGCGCTAAATTTGTCTTGAAATGTCTGTTGCACTGCGGGTTCATTTACTGTGAACCATTTGAAAGGAACATACACCAAATGTTCCAATCAATGTGTACAGATAGGGTCAGGCTAATACAGAAGTGTATTAAAATGGCTGGATGCCAATTTAGTTCATCTTTTGTGAAATCCTGAGTTATTTTCTTGCTACAAACATCAAGATGAAGCCTTTGGAGCTTATTTCTTTCCTTTCTACTACTTTCTTCTATACTTTTATAAAGAATACTCTTAAACTTTTTAAAAATCTACCAGGCCAAATAGTCCATATATACTTTATTAGAGAAAATAGCTTTAAGCCAACTGTAGAATGCTGGACATTTAATTGTTGGTAGCCAAGACAAGTAAATTGCTAATCAATAGGTTTAGGGGAGAATATTAGCTAAAGCTTCAGGCAGTTTCTTATTTACTATAAGCACAATAACCATAATTAATCATCCAGTAAAAAATAATTCTATTTGATCTGCAAGAGAAATGGGAGTTTCATTTCAAGATGTAATTTAGCAAATGTAAGAACTTAAATAGTAGCTTTACCATGGTCAATTAAACAATGCCTTAGATTAGAAGCTGAACCGTTATTTTATTTGTAGTCCAAGAATTAATACTTATATTAAGTTTAGTTGCAAAACTTAAATGACATTTACTGAGAAACCACATGTAGGCTGACATTCCTTTTTCTTTCATAATTAAGTTAGAATAGATTTGAAGCATGGCAAGGTGTTGCATGTAAATAAACAATATAGGTAAATCTTTAAGGAAACAATACTTTAATCTTCCACATAAGACATTTAGAGTAAGAGTCATGATGTGAAAAAGAACATGACACTAGTTCGATTTTTTTAAATCCAATTTACTGGTATCAGAGTTTGTATAAACTCCTCCCAGATTCTGGTGTTGAGGCTCAGAACATGATATTCTAAAGTGTGACACTTTGGCGTGCTGAATACTTTGAAGTAAAAGACATTGGAACCACCTCAGAAGCAGTCTTTCTGACTTTCTTCCACCCTCCTGTTTTCCATCCCTCTTTCTCCCCCAGTGCAAGTCATAGAAGCCAGAATTCTTATTCCTCAAGATGAGTCATAAAAATTAGAACTCCTCTCCCCCAGAGTAAGACACAAAACCTAGAAAGAGCATTTTATCCATTTTCCCTTCTCACTTGAAGACCCTCATTTCAGAAGCTTCTTGCCCTATACACTGGAAGAAGGAATATGACAAAGACAGGCCAAGAAGAATCTGAACAGACAGGACTTGCTGGGCTTCCCCCTCAGTCTGTTACCATTAGGTCATACCTGACATGGTTTGGCTGTGTCCCCACCCAAATCTCATCTTGAATTCCCACGTGTTGTGGGGGATATCTGGTGGGAAGTAATTGAATCATGGGGGCGGGTATTTCCTGTGCTGTTCTCATGATAGTGAGTAAGTCTCAGGAGATTTGATGGTTATTATAAGCAGAAGTTTTCCTGCATAAGTCCCTTCTCTTGTCTGCCACCATGCGAGACGTGCCTTTAACCTTCTCCCATGATTGTGAGGCTTCCCCAGCCATGTGGAACTGTAAGTTCTCCATTAAACCTCTTTCCCTTTTAAACTGCCCAGTCTTGGGTATATCTTTTTGTTGTTGTTGTTGTTGTTTGAGATGGAGTCTCACTCTGTCACTCAGGCTGGAGTGCAGTGGCGTGATCTCGCCTCACTGCAACCTCCACCTCCCAGGTTCAAGTGAATCTCCTGCCTCAGCCTTCCAATTAGCTGGGATTACAGGCACCTGCCACCATGCCCGGCTAATTTTGGTATCTTTAGTAGAGACAGGGTTTCACCATGTTGCCCAGGCTGGTCTCAAACTCCTCACCTCAGGTGATCTGCCCGTCTCAGCCTCTCAAAGTGCTGGGATTACAGGCACAAGCCACCGAGCCTGGCCCCTGTATCTTTATCAGCAGCATGAAAATGAACTAATACAGTAAATTGGTACCACTAGAGTGGGGCACTGCTGAAAAGATACCTGAAAATGTGGAAGCGACTTTGGAACTGGGTAACGGGCAGAGGTTGGAACAGTTTAGAGGGCTCAGAAGAAGACAAGAAGATGTGGGAAAGTTTGGACCTTCCTAGCGACTTGTTGAATGGCTTAGACTAAAAGCCTGATAGCAATATGAACAATAAGGTCTGGGCTGAGGTGGTCTCAGATGGAGATGAGGAACTTGTTGGGAACTGGAGCAAACGTAACTCCTGTTATGTTTTAGCGAACAGACTGGCAGCATTTTGACCCTGCCCTAGAGATTTGTGGAACTTTGAACTTGAGAGAGATGATTTAGGGTGTCTGGCGGAAGAAATTTCTAAGCAGAAAAGCATTCCAGAGGTTACTTTGGTGCTGTTAAAGGCATTCAGCTTTATAAGAGAAGCAGAGCAAAAAATTTGGAAAATTTGTAGCCTGACAATGTGGTAGAAAAGAAAAACCCATTTTCTGAGGAGAAATTCAAGCCAGCTGCAGAAATTTGCATAAGTAACAAGGAGCCGAATGTTAGTCATCAAGAAAATGGGGAAAATGTCTCCAGAGCATGTCAGAGGTCTTCATGGCAGCTCCCATCATCACTGGCCCAGAGGCCTAGGAGAAAATGGTTTTGTGGGCTGGTCCCAGGGTCCGGACCCGTGCTGCGTGCAGTCTAGGGACTTGGTGCCCTGTGTCCCAGCCACTCTAGCCATGACTGAAAAGGGGCAAAGTACAACTCAAGCTACTGCTTCACAGGGTGGAAACCCCAAGCCTTGGCAGCTTCCATGTGGTGTTGAGCCTGAGGGTGCACAGAAGTCAAGAACTGAGGTTTGGGAATCTCTGCCTAGATTTCAGAGGCTATATGGAAACTCCTGGATGCCCAGGCAGAAATTTGTAGCAGGGGCAGGGATCTCGTGGAGAACCTCTGCTAGAGCAGTACAGAAGGGAAATGTGGGGTTGAAGTCCAACAGAGAGTCCCTACTGGGGCACCGCCTAGTGGAGCTGTGAGCAGAAGGTCACAGTCCTCCAGACCGTAAACTGGTAGATCTACTGGCAGCTTGCACTGTGCAACTGGAAAAGCCACAGACCCTCAATACCAGTCTGTGAAAGCAGCCAGGAGGGAGGCTGTATCCTGCAAAGCCACAGGGGCAGAGCTGCCCAAGACCATGGGAACCCACCTCGTGCATTAGCATGGCCTGGATGTGAGACATGGAGTCAAAGGACATCATTTTGGAGCTCTAAGATTTGACTGCCTTGCTGGATTTTGGACTTGCATGAGGCCTGTAACCCCTTTGTTTTGACCAATTTCCCCCATTTGGAATGGCTGTATTTGTCCAATGCCTGTACCCCAGTTGTGTCTAGGAAGTAACTAACTTCCTTTTGATTCTACAGTCTCAAAGGTAGAAGGGACTTGCCTTGTCTCAGATGAGACTTTGGACTGTGGACTTTTGAATTAATGCTGAAAGGAGTTAAGACTTTGGGGGACTGTTGGGAAGGCATGATTGGTTTTAAAATGTGAGGACATAAGATTTGGGAGGAGCCAGGGGCAGAATGATATAGTTTGGCTGTGTCCCCACCCAAATCTCATCTTGAATTCTCATGTGTCATGGGAGGGGCCGGATGGGAGGTAATTGAATTATGGGGGCAGGTCTTTCCCGTGCAGTTCTCATGATAGTAAGTCTCATGAGATCTGATGGTTATTTTAAAGGGGAGTTTTCCTGCACAAGCCCCCTTCTCCCGTCTGCTGCCATGTGAGACATGCCTTTCACCTTCTGCCATGATTGTGATGCTTTCCTAGCCACATGTAACTGTAGGTTCTCCGTTAAACCATTTTCCCTTGTAAACTGCCCAGTCTCGGGTATGTCTTTATCAGCAGCATGAAAATGGACTAATACAATACCCTTTTGTCCACTCACATTTCTCCACAGCTGTCCATTCTTCTAACCTAAGCATATAATTATTATAAAAAATAATTGAAAAATTATTCAGTTTTTTGCTGAATCTTTGAGTTTTCATTTCTGAAGGCTCCTGTGCCATGTAAAACTTTGATTAAATAAATATGTTATGCTTTTCTCTTGTTAATCTGTCTTTTGTTATAGGTGTGTGGACGGTGATACATATGATAGGTGAGAAAAGAAAGATATCACACTTTTCCACCTGCATACTGCATATGATCAACTTACTCATATTTCTGTGTGTCACTGGATGTGTTGAT
The DNA here is from genome assembly GCF_028885655.2 of Pongo abelii. Lineage (NCBI taxonomy): Eukaryota > Metazoa > Chordata > Mammalia > Primates > Hominidae > Pongo > Pongo abelii. The sequence continues at coordinate 66,388,852 of NC_071999.2, forward strand.
TTTTATATTTCCAAATGGCTATTTTAATGAAATGTTGGAGGAGAATAAAGACAGAGAACTTAAGAAAGATAGAGGTAGTGTGAAATGAAGTCGATTGCACATTATACACATGATCACACTGAAGAAATTCCAGTGAAATTCCTCCTTGTGTATTTTTTATGAAGAGCTAAACATGTATAATTAGTTTAGATACTGGAAACATTTCTGGCATGCATTTCCAGATTTAAATAATATGGAAAATTTACTTATTCCCTTCTTTAAGGACTATAAATTCCCATATTAGAGATAAGGAAAATTTAAAAGTTATAAATATACAGTTTAAAATGTTGATTCTGATAAATGAGGCTATAAATGACTTCAAAAGAAAAACCTGTATGTCTAATTCACTCTATATATGTAGAAATTTTATAAAAGTGGTTAGCTTTCAGAAATCCATCCCTCGATTCTACTGTGGATGCAAAGCTTCTCCTATCGTCTGCCTATGAGTATTTTGCAATTTTGAAATGTTTCAGGATAGCCCAAACTGCACAATTGACATTTTAGAAATTTTGTTTTCTCTTATTCATCTTTAAATATCAGTACCTACAGGGCATATGCTTAACTTATTAGAACAGTAATTTTTATGGATTTTTGGCCCTTTTGTGCTCCAAAGATACCTAAGAGTGGGTCTAGCTGTAATTTTGTAGGTCAGTATGATATTCTTGTGGAATAAAACAAAAGCTAAATTTTTTTGCAGCTACCATTATACATGGACAATTTTTAAAAACATAATCCTTTTTTTCAAGAACTTTAAATTCAACATTAACATATTCTCTCTGTTTAAGGAATAAACTAAATATACACTGTACTATTAAACTATGTACTTTGCCAGAGCAGTAGATAATAATTGTTCAAAAAGTGTAAAATAGACCTACATGTCTTTAAGTCAATGCTGTACAGATTATAACATTCTAAAATTGACGTAAATTTGTTGTATGACAATGATGTTTTAAAGTGTTACCTATCATGATGTTAAGTGGTAGACCAAACATCATTTTAAAAAACTCAACTATCAGTCAAGCATCTAGATATAATTTTAATGAATATAAATAGTATTCAATAATATTTTCTCTATTTTTTTCAACAATAGTATAGTCCATATTAAAGAAATATTTTCTAACTATTTTTCTTTATCGCAGTGACAAGAACATTATCAGGGAAAAACTAGGTTTTAATGAGAGGATTTATACAATTTGAGGTTCTTTTTAACAAACTAATGTAAAATTATAAATGCACAATTAAGTACACAAGTGAGCATTTATCTAAAATGAGAAAATAAATATAAACTAACATTGCATTTTAAAATGCTAGTGGAAACCGCTAACATCAGAGAAATCCAGAAAATTTGTATGGTATTTACTAAATTACAATGCCCCCTTATAACCACTCCAACACCTGCCTCATATTTGGCTGCATGCTCTTTGATCAACTCTTCATATTACAATGGTTTTATCATATCTTTCTATAAAAGAGAAGAAAAAAATGTTTTTCTCTAGTATATTTGATCAAAATATATTTTTATAACTTATTAGCATTCCTTTTAGTATTATAACTTATTACTGAAACTATCATGCAATTTCTAGAATTGTTTTCCAAAATTGGGAAAGACTTTAAGGGTTTTTTTTCAATATATGAGTATGATTTAGGTGAATTTTACACACATTCTGGTTCCTAACATTTTACAAACAGATTCCATTCCCCAACTCACAGGCTGGGGTGTCGTAGGACCTGCTCATATCATAATGGGATTTTATTCCTGCAGCACTTTAGGTCAGTGGGTAGAAGAGTATTTCTAGAAGTCATTCCTATACTGAAACAGGTAGCAGTTATCTAGTTATGCACAAAAGTGACTGAATCTCATCAATATTTCCCACTAAACTCAAACTAAACGTACTCCAACTTAACTTCTTAGCTATATCCCCAAAGGCCCAAAGGTATGCTGTGCCATCTAACAAGAGGAGGAGGTGAATAGCAAAAAAGACAGTGTTCTTAGCCAACTGCAGTTAAAATATCTTTTGCAAACTTTTAAAAAGTCACATGACTGTGAACACATTGGGCCCTTTTCTGGGCCTTGGAAGGAACCTATGCAAGTGAATTTCATTCGCTTCAAGATGAACCCGGCTCTGAACATGATGTGAAAATTAGATTAAAAGATTATTTTACAGCCAGGGGCAGTGGTTCATGCCTGTAATCCCAGCACTTTGAGAGGCCACGATGGGCGGATCACCTGAGGTTAGGAGTTCGAGACCAGCCTGGCCAACATGGTAAAACTCCGTCTCTACTAAAAATATGAAAAAAAAAATTGGCTGGGCGTGGTGGCACACACCTGTGGTCCCATCTACTTGGAAGGGTAAGTCAGGGGAATCACTTGAACCCATGAGGCAGAGGTTGCAGTGAGCTGAGATTGTGCCACTGCACTCCAACATGGGCGACAGAGTGAGACTCCGTCTCAAAATATATATATAGATAGCTTAATATGTGGATCTGAGTTCTTTACATTTGGAAAAGAAATGTATTTATATCCTCTAAAACATCTGAAATTTAATTTTCATAAAGTTTCCTCCTCTGAGTGAAATAATATGATACTGTCCTTGCATCTGTTCTCACTCTTCCCGGTCTCTTTGGATGACTTCAGCCAAATTCTATCACTTATATAATGCTGCTTTTCTGAGATATTTGTCTCTACCTTTCTCTTGAGATTCAGGTCTGAGTATCCTACTTTATCTGTTGGTCACTAATATCTTGATATTTCAAAAGCACAGTCCATCAGATACTATGCCAAAGACGTTTTCTACCTTTATTTTACACCTGTAACCTCAACATCAATGAATTCTTATGTCTACTTATGTCAGTCAGAGGCCTCTTAATCACCTCTCTACATGCAATATTTTACTCCTATTTCCTTCTAAGTCTGTCACCACTACAACTACCTTACTTTGGGTTCAACTTTCTCATGTAGGTTATTGCAAGAGCATATTCATCTGTGTCCTTATCTGATGCCTGAATGTCTTGTCAAAGCACATACTGCAAGATTATTCATGTCAAGATTCTAGTTAGATAAATATACAAATTTCTTTAAAATTATTCTGTGGTTTCTAGATTTCAGGATAATTTTCAAATGTCTTTACTGAACAAATCAAATCTCTTGACTCTTTTTCTTGGCTCTGTGTTCTGCTGTCCCATATGCAATCTCTACTTAAGCCATTCTAATTAATATCCAGTTTTTGGGGTCCTGATGTTAACTTAATGCTTCGTCCTTCTACCTGCTATGTTTCCTTAAGGGAATATTCTGACCCCTCTTCTCTGCTGAAGAATCTTCTTCACAGACTTTGGGACTCACCTCAAAAGTAATCAACCTCTTCTGAGAAAATTTCCCAGGTCTGATAGACTAATTCAAAAGTCAGTTGTTTCCTTTGCTTTCACAGCACTTGGGCATACATTTATGAGATGGTTAACAAACCACATTGCAATCACTGGTTTTTACTTTTCCCCCCATAGACTATGGGTTCAATGTGATTAAGGACTATGTTGTTTATTTCTGCACCCTGAGCACAAGAAATATAGCGTCTGATACATAGGAGATGATCTCAAGTATTTTGAATGAATGATTAAATGACAGAAAAGTTCTGAGGTGTGGTTTAGCAACTAACCCGTTAAAAGCTCAATGAACAGGTAGTTGTGAGTATAGGGTTATCATAAGATCACATAATTCAAGGCAGGACAACATGCACCTATCTCTTTTAGTCTGTTGACAACTTGACAATAGTAATGCTACTACTTCTTTTCTCTCCTTTCTATATCTTAGTGAATCTTAAAATATTTAAGTATATAAATGAAATGAAGTAACTAACAATATGATAAATCTAAAAGTAGAGAAATAAGCTCAATAAAAGAGTAACTCACAAACAGGAAACTCAGTGTTATAAAAATTGATACAGTATCTAGGAGTATCTAAAATATAAAGGCTTGGATAAAGTATTTATATTTTGGGAGCTCCTGACTTGATAAAATTTCATTATTGATGATAATGGTTATTGAAAAATAGACCATAGTCAGAAAGTTTAAAATGTTTATTAAAATCAATACTTATAATTGATAGATTTACCTGTTTGTTTACCTCACAAAAATGTCTTTCTCCCTCTTTTGCTATCTCCTTTTTTGCTAATATGTATGCATATATATAAATCTTTTAAAAATTGGTTTTATGTGTATTTATAAAAAGATGGAGCATCTCTTTGAATTGATATTCTGAAGGTAAGTATTCCCCTCTCTTTCCATTACTGAGTGCTTTATTTCTTGCCTAAGTTTCTATTGGTTGACTCCTGAATGTCTTCATTGACATTGTCCATCACCTTACATTCCTCAGTGTTGACACCTAACTTTATGACATGCCAGTCTCATAATGTGACTAACTAAAAGTCATCTGGATAGTTCGTCTTTATATTTAATATAGCATATGGAAATACTTACAGGTTATTATAGTAATTAAGAATAATGCCATATTTCATTAGCTATGCCTCAGTAATTAGGAATATATAATGATTTGAATAGGAATGATGCTAAAATTTACTTTTATGCTAAAAGAAAAAATCCTGCTAAAAAAATTTATAGTGTACATATAATTTTAAGAGGATTAACTGAAAATGTTTCAAGTCCTTAGCAGTGTCACTTTGCATGGTAGTCATCAATAGATAGCTAAAGTTATTTTACTTTATATATTTTATTTTGCTTTACTTAAGTCACTTTACCTAGAACTAATCTGTCCATGAGGTTTAAAATTAGTAGCCAGGCACAATGGCTGATGCCTATAATCCCAGCTACTCGGGAGGCTGAGGTGAGACGATCACCTGAGACCAGGAATTAGAGACCTATCTGGACAACATAGTGAGACCCTGTCTCTACAAAAAATAAAACAATTAGCAAGGCAAAGTGGTACATGCCTGTAGTCCTAGGAACTTGGGAACCTGAGGTAGTAATATTATTTGAGCTTAGGAGTTCAAAGCTATGGGGAGCTGTGTTCGTGCCACTGCATCATTCCAGGCAACAGAGTGAGACCCTGACTCTTAAAAAAATTATTTATGATTATGTGTTAGATATGATCTTATTAATAAACTGAATTTTAAATATTGTTTATTTAGAAATTTTCACATATTCAAAGTGTTTTTCTCGATTTCAAGTTACTGAGATTTTTTTTTCTATATAACTTGAATAGTGTAGGTGTCAAGAATTGGATATTGTGTCAAGATAAACTGATATTTAAATATTTCAATTAAAACTTATTCCATTCTAGTTATTTATCATGTAGCAAAATAGATAATTCAAAGTTGATTCATTTTTTCAAAGTACTGAACACATGATAAGAAAGTCAATATGCGGATGTCCTAAAATTATTTATTACAATAAATTATGATAATTCAAATCAACTGCTACGAATATATTTATTTGTACTTCCTTTTCTGATACCAAAATATATTTGCAATGTTAACATGTTTGATACTAATCAGTCCAAGTTCAAACTCTAACTCTGTCATTTGTGAGCTCTGTGATATTGATCAAGTTACTTCATTTCTCTAAACTCTAGTTTGTTCCTTCATAAAAGGTGAAAAGCAGTAGCTATTTTATAAGTTTTTCATAAGGATTAAATGGGATTATGTAAAATGTTCTCAACATGATCTCTGACATATGGTACTCAATGAAGAGTATGTCAATTAAATTAATTTTAATGTAATGAAATAAAAACATTCTATACTAGTGCATATAACCAATCATCTTCAGTTTCAATTACAATTAATAAATAAGGCAAATTTTTATGACCCCTAAAAACACCCATTTACAGAATATTATTTGTAAAAGGTGAGTTACTTGCATTGGCTCATGTATTGTATATAATTAAACATTATTTTTAAATTGCTGAAAACCTTTGCAGGCTATACCTCCAGGATTAGGAGGTAGTATTGGCTATTAACGCACAAACTGCATTTAATTTTATTGACCCATTTTATTCAGCCTATTTAATTAACTTCCTTGGCAATACGCTCAATAATGGAGCCCTTTTCAAATTCTTATCCCTTAAATGCTGGCTTTACTCTTGAAATCTGTCCTCGGTTCTCTTCTCTTCTCACCTATCACTCCTCAGATGATCTCATTCACCCCAGGAACTTCGGTTACTATCTATTTGCTAATAAGTTCTACATTTATTTCTCCAGCACATAGCTCTTTATATCATAAAATCCATGCTCTATTGGGCATCTCCATCTTAATTCCCACAGGAATTATAAGTGCATACAAACTGAATTCAACATAATCTGCTGGTAAACTATTCTGTCTCTTATTGTATTTATTGAAATACAATATGCTGCAATCAACCCAGTTGTAAGAATTGAAAATCTGGATATCCTCTTCAGTTTATCACTCCATCTCAGCCTTCACAGTAATCAAACATCAAATTCTACCATATCATCTCCATTTTTACTATCACAACTCTGGATTAGGCCATATCCACTCTCTTAAAATATTTTGACAGATAATTAAATGTTATGCTTTTACTAGTCTTTTTTGCCTCCATTTCAGTCTCTGCGACATAGCCAGGGTAATCCTTCTAAAGCACAAATGTAATTATCAGACCCATTTCTAAAATCAGTGAGGCTCAGGCAAGAGCATAAATGGAAGTGCATGGCTTCTGTGATAGATAATTTTAGGTGTCAAATTGACCAGATTAAGGAATACCTAGAGAACTGCTAAAGCATTATATCTGTGTGTGTCTGTGAGAATGTTTCTAGAAGAGATTGGTGTGTGAGTCAGTGTATTGAGTCGGGGAGATCTACCCTCATTGTGGGCAGGAACCATCCAATTGACTGGAGTACCAGACAAAGCAGAAAAAAAAAAAAAAAGAAAAGAAAAAGAGCTGGTAAACCCTTCTTCCCCCACCCTTGGACATCAGAACTCCAGGCTCTTTGATCTTTCTTTGGATTCCATGATGTACCACCCATCCCCACAAGATTCTCAGTCCTGTGGCCTTGGACTGAGAATATCACATTCAGCTTCTCTGGTTCTGAGGAGTTTGTACTTGGACTGAACCATGCCACCAGCACCCCCAGAGTCTCCAGCTTACAGATGGCCTGTCATGGAACTTCTCAGTATTCATAATCGCATGAGCCAATTCCTCTTATAACCCCCTCTCATCTATCTATCTATCTATCTATCTATCTATCTATCTATCTATCTATCATCTATATGTCATCTATCTTATTGGTTCTGTCTCTCTGGAGAATCCTGACTAATATAGCATCTCTACCCTCAAGCTCCATTCATTGCTCCCAGGGGCCTCAGGCACGTATATAGAGACACTTCAACATGTATGTCCAATTATTGCCCATGATCATCCTTCCCAAAACAGCTGTTCAGGGCCCCTTACTCCAGCCTATTGGTGAGCCCACAGTTGAGATCTGCCCTTAAAGGGACAGACCCAGGGAAGAGGCTACACATACCATGGGAGCAGTTTGGGATTATCTAGGTATGGTGTCCTGGGTGACTATATACACAGAGAGTGCTATAGAAGGGTGGAAATGGGCTCCAGGTGGCCCTGTGCCCTTGGCCCTTTGGACTTCTTGCCCTATGAAGAGAGTCATAGTTAGAAGAAGCCATGAACCAGGGCCCATTTTTCTGGGTCTAAGTGTGATACTGCTAATATTATTAATTCCCTTTTGAAAATAATAACTCTATTTTCTTCAAGATCAAGTCCCAATTCCGTACAGAGTAGAAGGCCTTTAAAGGTCTGACTTTTATATATTTCTCTATTTTATTTCTCAACATACTATATTTCACATTCTACAATTCTATATTCATATTCTATAATTCTGGTAAATCAGAAGTCATTTCTGTTCTTTAAATATGGAATATTTTCTCTTCTACCTGGACTTTACATAAATTTTTTTTTTTTTTTTGAGATGGAGTCTTTTGCTCTGTCACCCAGGTGGGAGTGCAGTGGCGCGATCTCTGCTCACTGCAGGTACCGCCTCCAGGGTTCAAGCGATTCTCCTCCTCAGCCTCCCAAGTAGCTAGGATTACAGGTACCTGCCACTATGCCCAGCTAATTTTTGTATTTTTAGTAGAGACAGGGTTTCACCATGTTGGTCAGGCTGGTCTTGAACTCTTGACCCCAAGTGATCCACCTGCCTCAGCCTCCCGAAGTGCTGGGATTATAGGCGTGAGACACTGTGCCCGGCCAGCAGAAACCATTTTCTTTGGAGTGTGCCAGCACTCTCCACATATCCTCCACCTGGGTATTTCCTTTTCATATTTCAGGTCTCAACTAGATGATACTTTATTCAAGGAAATTTTTCTTACACTTATTCATAATAGGGCTCTGTGTCTTTTTACCACTAAAAATTTATGCATTCTATGTGTCATGTCCTTACTGTTTTATTTAAACAAATGCTAAACACTTACCTATAAATCTGACTGGAGTCTCATGCAGAGATTATGATAAATCCTATCTGCTTTTGGAACATAATCCACGTTCATTGCCGTAGTCTATAGGGTAGTTTTTCTATGGTCCTTTGCCCCCATCTCCTGCTGTTTTGCTTCTGCTCCTATTCTGTTCCAAGATTTAGGCCTCTCCACTGATTTACACACAGAGCATTTCTACCAAATTTGTGAAATAATTTTGTTGAGGTTAATTCTATTGAAGACTGCAGGGGTCATCAGAGGGAGTTCACAATCATATGCCACAACATTTCAATAGAAAAATTCTTATACCTGTTTCTTCTTTGATGTTTCTCCTTGCCTTCCCCCTCAATAGGGTTGTTAGTCTTCTTTATTCTTACATCACCTAAAGTCGAGACTCAAAGACATTTTGATTCTGAATTTCTTCCAGAGAAATCTCAATAGTGACCCCCACCTTAATTTGGGAGATTTGTCATCTCTGTCATAGTTTCTATTTTTCAGAAATCTTATTGAAGAATAATCTAAATAAAGCCAATATATTTATCCAAAAATATTTTTATACAAGCTGCTCAAAAGAAAAAGAAAGTGTATATTTATATTATGGTCAGGATGTGCTCAAGAGTTGGGTCCAATTGCGACTGTACACTGCTTCAGATCTATCAGGAAGCTGAGGTGGAACAATTACTGCAACACTTACATCTGACCTGAATAAATCCTGAGTGTTATGTATTAATCACATTAAAGAAGCCTGAACTTCAGTAACAAAAAATGGGGGTTAACCTAATAAGCTTCTGACCCATAAAAAACGAGTGCAAATTATGCATTAATGTGTAACTGATCACCATTAGCAACATTCTCCCATGAAACAGATGTCTATCTGCTCCCCACAGCATTGTATCTGTGAAGTTTGCCATCTCCAGAAATGAATCCTTGATTTATTATTGCCCCAGGCTAATTAAAGAAAATGTTAAGTCTCAGCTTTGTGATTCATGCTTATTGACTATGTGGTCAGTGAAGGAGAAAGAAACCAGAGATTTTATGGAACAAAGGCCATCTGTGTCTTATTTTGAAACCAATTTTTAAAAAATATATTGCATCTGTGGCAAAATGACAGCAATTCTAGACTTCTGTATGTGAATATTAAAAGGAAACACATTTAGAAGTTGATAATTAACTAATAATTATTTTCCAGGTGGTATTATACCTCAACTTAATTTCTGCAGACATACTTGTATCATGGCCACAGTGTTAGATAAAGACAATATTGAAAGACAAAGGCACTTTTGATTATCTCTACAATTGAAAACCTTATACAAATGCTCATCTTTAGGCTGAAACTATTATTAAATGATACAAATTCACTTTAATACAATGCAATAGTGTAAGTGCCAAATCAGGTGTTATATTGAACTTATTATATGCAGCAGATACTGCTTTTTATTAGTGAGTTAGCCATAGAAAAGCAAACTTAATTTTGGATATTTTAAATTATATGTAATAAGTCTATTTCTTTCAAAGTTAAGGTAAAGAAGATGACAGAAGAGGAAGCTTCTGGACTCTGTCTCCCCACCTAGGCAATAATTGCACTGGCAGAATCTGTCTGATGTAACTATTTTGGAAATCTGGAGTCTACTAAAGGCTTAAAACTTCCAGAGAAAGGCTTGGATGGTAAATTGTAGTTAATTTTAGTCAATTTCAGCTCCCAGAACAGTAGCTGACACCCATTTTCCACTGCAGATTCACAGCAGGCAGCTGTGTATGTGTTCCTGGAGCAACCTACACACAGCTTACAGATGCCAAGGTGGGCACAAAAGGACCCTGTCTTCCAAATATTGGGGATCTGTGCTCTAATTGCTGATCACAGAGGTGCAGACAAAGAGGTGGGAAGCCATTGCTTTGCTCCTCCTCCCATTATTACAAGTCCATACCGCCTACCTTCCCGCCATTGGTTGTTGTGACTTTCAGGTGACTTAAAGGGCTGGTATCTTTTTCCTCCCTTCATTTTTCTCTTTGTCCACTTTTAGAAGCCAGACATAAACGAGTAAAACATTAAAAAACAATTGCATATGTGGGAAAAATTAGGAAGTGACCATGTATTCTCAGGGAATGGTGCAGGCTCCGAAAGGACCTACCAGGACCTTAAGTTTATTCTCAGGCTGATCACTGGCAGAGACAGGCTACAACAGTTACGATATAAAAACAATAATGATAACAAAAACAGCAAACCCTGCGGAAGTGGGAGACTCTGATTTCCAGAGTTACCGTGTTATTAGCTTCAAATGTCAAGTTTTTTTTAAAAAATTACAAGACATAAAAAAAAAACCCAGAAAAGTGTAACCCATTCAATGGAAAAATAAAACTAAATCAATAGACACTATTTTTTAAAAAGACCTCATGCATGTCTACTAGACAGTGATTTCAAACTATCTTAAAGATGTTTGAAGAACTAAAAAAAGATGTGAAGAAAGTTAAAAAAAGATGCATAAACAAAGTAGAAATACTGATAAATAGAAAACCTAAAAAAAATGAATAGTTCATCCCTTGTTTAGCATATAATTATGAAGTAACAATAAATATCCTTGGTTAAGCAGCTCAAGCCACCGCTCTGCCAATGAAGTAGCCATTCTTTTATTACTTACTTTCTTAATAAACTTGCTATCACTTTATGAACTTGCCCTAAATTCTTTTTTGTATACAATCCAGAAACCTTCTCTTGGGGTCTGGATTGGGACCCTTTTCCAGTAACATCTTTCTGGTGAACCCAGAAGGGACTGTACTGAAGAGACCCCTGACCCAAGGAAATAGACTGCAGCACCAATTGGCTAACTTTGGGAAAGTGGTGGGGTACCCAAGTAATGAATGGGATTGGGTTAGAGGCCCAACTTAGGGGAGTGAGAGTCTCTCCTAAGAAAGAGTAGGTTAAAGGACCCTCTTAACAAAAAGGCTAGGATGCTTGAGCGAACTTGGGTTTGAAGTCCAATTTAGGAAGGTTAGAGTCCTTCCTAAGATTTAGAGGGGTTGGAGTACCCTCTCAGTAAACGTCCTCTTGGCTAAGAACGGATTTGGCATTATGGCATGTTAACCACTATTCTCTTTGGATTAATCTGCCTTGTACTCTTTGCTGATGGCTGTAGGTGACAGGAGTAGGCATGTACAGGATCACTGTGATAGCAGCAGTGGCTCTTCTGGAGCAGCCACTGCGGGGACAGCAGCTGCAGTGGGGGAGGTAAGGTCAGGGCTGTGGGCTCTGCAGAGCCAGGGGGTGGCCGGGAACAGGCAGGGGCCCTGCCCCCTACTGAGTTGGTGGGTGGGACCCTCATGCTCCCAGGCACAGCTGCAGCCACCTAGCCATGGCTCTGGACCCAGGCATCTCTGTGCTCTTGGGGACCCAGGAAGCCCCTGCCCCCTCAGGCTTAAAAGTGCCTGCTCCCACTCCCTGGCCTCTCCCAGTTCCTGGCACCCACTCTGGGGCAGAGCAAAGTTGTGGCCGAGCCTGGCCACTGTTGTGATCCAGCTGGGTGTGTGTGCACTCAGGATGGTGCTGACATGCCAGCCCCCTGCTGCCTTGGTCTTCTCTGGACTTTGGATCCTGACAAACATGGGAGGAAGGCTGAGGAGGGGCTGAGGGCAGCTCAGTGCAGACCTGAAGGTGGTCCTCCACATGAACAGCTTGGGCACCATGGATAGCATGTTGATGATGGCAGGAGGCAGACAGGCTCCTGGGTTGAAATAGGGAGGTCCCTGGTGAAACCCCACCTTCAAGCCAGGGATGACCTGAAGCCTGGGTGCTGGGATGCCAGTTCCAGGTGGAGTCTCTGGCCTGGAGTGAGAACTTGTGCTTCTTCCAGGCCCTCCCATGGCTGCCCATGGACCAGTCAGCATGCACTTCCTCCCTTCTGAGCCCATAAAAACCGCGGACCCAGCCAGACTTGAACAGATTTTGGGACTACCAGCTGCAGGAAGGAGGTATCCACTTTGGGTCTCCTTGACTGTTCAGGACAACCTTCCTGCAGAAAAGAGCTTATAAAAACTTCTTTCCATCTGTACACTCCTGTTAAGCCATAACTTTACTTAAGGCTTATTGGTTTTACCTGTGAGGCTGCTTTTGGTAGTGTTCGAAAGCTAGAAATATCAGCCATTCAGCCTGGCTAAAGTCAAGTAATAAGAGATTAAAAAGGATTTTTTTTTTTTTTTTAGGAGTGCTAGGGTTAGAAGTCAGCTTAATTAAATGTGGATATTCAAGTTCTACCAACCTGGGATTCCTTGGGAAAAACAGAGGAGATGCTACAGACCCCATTTTGGGAAAACCTCTGTTTTCCTCATGAAACCCCAGGAGTTAGAAATGGATAGATCCATCTCAAAATCGAAGGCTCTTTTCTGTTTTGCATTGCATTATCTGATTTTTGACTTTTGGTGGTATCAGAAATTACTTTGCATTATGAGAGAGTTTTGCTGTGTAATAACTGTAGAAAATATACTTTGGGCATAGCTAATTGTAGTTATGGGAGGATACTCAGCTGTTTGCACATTTAGATCAGAGAAGCATGCTCTTGGCCACCTGGAAAGTATGGGAATGTCATGTCCCCTCCACTGAGAAATAAAAATCCCATAGGGGATGGGCTAATCACAGAATGGGCTGATTGGCTTTGGGTTGCTTTGCAATAAAATGCATGATAAAATCATTGCACTGTCTTGTTCCATAGTATTTATTTTGGGGGAATCCAGGATTTGGTATAAAAAAGGGACCCTTACATTTTGGGGATCTGTTTTGCCTTCTAGCTGTGCCTGCTCGGCTGTAGAAACTGTATGCTTCCCTGACCCTGTTCCTCCAGGGGCTCCACCCTAAGGCCAGTAATCATATTAAGAAACTGGCAAATGAAAAATTTTACAACTATTGGATCTTCTGTCTCTGTATATATGTTGTGTGTGTGATGTTATATGAAAGCTTTAAAATAATAAAAGCTAAATCAAATATTTTATCAGAAAGGTAAAAGGTGTAATGCCTGTGAGTTCATGTGACTTTAGTAATCTTTGGGAAATAAAAACAGTTTTATTGGTAAAATAAAAATGTCTTCAAAATTTAGACATTTGGTCTAAATTATGCAGGTTTGCATTAGAGGGTTAAAGGATTGTTTTAAGTTAGATATGATAAAGCTGAAGGTTTGAACAAGTTTTGGAAGGTTTGTGAAAAATTAATCTTGTAAAAGAAATTCTGTGTGTGAACATACTGGATAAAGTTAAAGGGGTATTATTCAGTTTTTCTGTAAACTGAATATTAAAATAAAAGCACAAAAGGTTTTTCTTAGAGCACTGATCTACTTTTTGACAAAATTTTGTAAAACATTTTAAAAGGTTAATAAAAATCTTACCTTATGGTCAGACATTAAAATTGGATAAATTTGTCTATAAGTTGTATTAAGAATTGGGTTTGACATCAATAATGCACAAATGCAGTGGTGAAATTTGGCTTATTTGGTATAAAAACCAGCAGAAAACATTGTCAAATATAAAACGGCGTTAGGCTTTCTTTGGGCTCTATTTATATAAATATGTTATCGGTATGTTTTCCAAAACCATGGGAAACTCCTGTAATTTTAATATGACTTAGTGTATGTTATTAATAATTATAATTGTTATATAAAATTGTTGTAGGCCACAGAAGTAACCAAATTTTCTTGCCAATTGTGGCTTTAGTAGTGACTGTCCTAACTAAGACTTTTTATCACCTACAGATAATTGTCTTGTTTTGGTCCTCTTTAGAAGATGGGTTATAGTCAGCTATTGGACTTTGACAGATGCCCTTAAATGCAGGTTTCTGATAACTTTGGAGATTGTGACATTAGAAGAGAGGAAAAACTTTCAGGACCTATGGAAAGCTAAAATGTTAATGAATATCAAGCAGGACAGGAGCTAACTGCATGGACCAAACTAAGAGAAGACTGAAGTAAGCTTTTTTAAATTTTTGCTTAAAATGTTGCTGATCCTTTGTTTTTCAGAGCCAAGCAAACTTTTCTTTTGCACTAATCACAGCTTTTAACAATTGAATAAAGTATACTCCTGTCAACAAAATTTGGGGCACGTTTGTTTCTCTCTACTTGATTTCTCCAACATTTGTACACTATTTGTAAATATCTTAACTTACGGCAATATTTTTTTCAGAAGTGCAATAAGAATCTGTTTTCATTTGTAACAGGACATAATTGGAGAAACTGGTTATTTTACCAAGGCTTTGACTGAAATGATGTTTTCTTGTAAGAAATCAAACTTGACTTATAGAACCAATAAAAGTTCCTTGAGAAAACTGGCCTCACATAGTCCTATGTAGACTATGTCTACATAGTCCCTGTACAGGGTTCCAGACCTGTGGTAAGTAAAGAATGTCACTTTATGACAGGCCCAGGAACCCCAAGTTAACTTGGGACTTTAAGAGGAGAGGAATTTACTCAACTCCTAGGTATTTGAGGGTAGAAACCCATGGCTGGGCTTGGCTTTAAAAAAGTCTTATCTGAGACATCTTCTATGGCATGGAGCTCCATCAAAGCCAATTTTAAAAGTGCTATCTGAAAAAACATTTTTTCTTGCTGTACTTTATACAAATAATCTGGCCAAGTATAATAAAGCAAATCAGTCTTACCATGATTTGTCTTTAGTAAAAATGGGAAACTGGAGAGAAAAAAAATTATGTTTCAAGAACTATGATGCACCTGTTATAAAACTCTAGTCTCATCAGTTGTTTTTCAGGGTTTTTCTGCAATTTAGGCTGACCTTGCTTATTCCTGTGAGCCAATCAGTGATCTCTGACTGCAGCTCAGAAGGAACAAGAGGGATGGGGAATGTAAAAATCCAGATCAATATTCTAATTCTAGACACATTGGAATCAGCTAGCAACCCTTTATCAGCTTAGTTCCATCAGTTGCCCAGTTCATGAGAAGCCTTCTTATATAGTTTACTTGGGATAATTTTACTTATTTCGCTTTAATGTTGTGGAATTATATTGCTATTGTACTCTTTATATAGGAGTGCTGGATAAGCTTACTCAATGTTTTCTTTTTTTCTTTTTTTTTTTTATTTTTTTTTCATGGAGTCTCATTCTGTCGCCCAGGCTGGAGTACAGTGCACAATCTTGGCTCACTGCAAGCTCCACCTCCCGGGTTCACACCATCCTCCTGCTTCAGCCTCCTGAGTAGCTGGGACTACAGACACCCGCCACCATGCCCGGCTAATTTTTTGTGTTTTTAGCAGGGACGGGGTTTCACCATGTTAGCCAGGATGGTCTCGATCTCCTGACCTTGTGATCCGCCCACCTCAGCCTCCCAAAGTGCTGGGATTACAGGCATGAGACACTGTGCCTGACCTCAATGTTTCCTTAAATTGAACAGTTATTAATCTTCCAGATTCATAACTCCATTCATAACAGTTGGAGTTATGAATGGCCCTTATCATACTACTGATACTTTCCTTCTTTTTTTATTTTTTTTGATACATAGTCTTGCTGTTGTCCAGGCTGGAGTGTAGTGGCACAATCTCAGCTCACTGCAACCTCTGCATCCCCAATTCAAGCAATTCTCCCACCTCAGCCTCCCAAGTAGCTGGGACCACAGGTATGCACCACCATGCCTGGCTAATTTTTGTATTTTTAGTAGAGATGAAGTTTTGCCATATCGGCCAGTGTGGTTCCAAGCTCCTGCCTCAAGTGATCCACCCACCTTGGCCTCCCAAAGTGCTGGGATTGTAGGTGTGAACCACCATGCCCAGCTGCCACACTGATGCTCTCTGATTGAGCTCCTCTTTACCCTGACTACAACAGGAGACCCCAATAGTTAGGCAGGAATATCAATGCCCCTGTTCAGCACGAATAAGTTACAGCAGATGAATCTTCATTCCTCTGCAACCCTTAGGATTAAGGGTTCTCTTTTAAAACTGAGGGGGGAAATGTCAGATGTATTTGACAACTCCATCTTGAATAGGGGCTGGGAAAAATAAGCCTGAGAGCTAGTGGGCTGCATTCCCAGGAGGTTAAGGCATTCTTAGTCACAGGATGAGACAGGAGGTCAGCATAAGATACAGGTCATAAAGACCTTGCTGATAAAACACTCTGTGGTAAAGAAGCCAGCCCAAACCCACCAAAACCAAGATGGCAACAAGAGTGACCTCTGGTCTTCCTCACTGCTTATTATATGCTAATTGTAATGTATTATATGCTAATTATATGCATTATATGCTAATTATATACATTAGCATACTAAGAGACACTCCCACCAGTGCCATGACAGTTTACAAATACCATGGCAACATCAGGAAGTTATCCTATATGGTCTAAAAAAGGAGAAGCCCCCAGTTCTGGTAACTGCTCCTTTCTTTCCCAGAAAAACTCATGAATAACTCACCCCTTATTTAGCATATAATCAAGAAATAACCACAAAAATGGGCAACCAGTGACCCGTGCTGCTGTTCTGCCTATGGAGTAGCCACTTTTTTTATTCCTTTATTTTCTTTTTTTTTTTTTAAAAAAGACCCTATCCAGTTTGTTCTCTCTCAATTTTAGAAAAACATCTTTCACACTTTCCCTCAAATATTGAGCCATATAAAATCATTGTTCAATTTAACTTTAAATTGACTTTAACAATGACAACTTAAGGTACTATGTTAGATGCAGTAAACCAAACAGAGTCTTAAAATCTAAACATTCTTGACAATCAAGTATGAATGACACACTTTTTTTTTCATTTAACATTTCAAACTAACCGTGGAGATGTAGAGGATTTATGTCCTTTCCCTTTTGATTTTGTGTATGTTCTGCAATTGCTTTGATCATCAGAAAACTATAGAAGTGACACTGTACCTGTTTCTGTGCCTACAGCTTATGAAACTGACAGCTTCCACTACCTGTTTCTTAGAACAATCGCTCTTGAAAACCAGCCACCATGCTGTGAGGAAGACCAAGCAATCCCGTGGAGAAGCCCACATAGAGAAGAACTGGCGGTCCCAGACTGAAGTCCTGTTGAGTTCCCAGACAACATTCAGTACAAATTTGCCTTTTAAGAGAGTGAGCTATCATGTAAATGACTTCTCTGGATCCAGAAGAGCCTAGTTCTTGACCTACAAAATCATGAGCAAAATAAAATTCCTCTTTTAAGACATTATCTTTTGGGGTATATTCACAGGCAACAGGCACCCACTATAAAAAGCTGTCACCTCATATGAGATAACATCCTCAAGACATTTTGAGTAGTTTAGTCCAGCTCACTAGAAACCCCCTTTTATTTTCTCTTCAAGCACACACATATTTCCTGCCTTTGAGCAATGTATGCTCTGAATGGGGAAAAAGGCACTGAGATACAAAAGCACATTATAAGATAGAAAACTCTATGTGCCATTTCCTATCATTTACCTTGATGTGAGCAACCAACTTCAGAAGGAGGACGAGTTGCCATTGCTTTATATCTCCCTCTCATCTTTCTTCTACTTCTCCCTTTGTAGTCTTGTGCATATTGTTGTGGCCTTCTCACCTATTCCCACCTTTTCTCTATTTTTTAAAAAATTATACTTTAAGTTATGGGATACTTAAAGTATCCCATACTTATGGGATATGTGCAGAATGTGCAGGTTTGTTACATAGGTATACATGTGCCATGTAGTTTGCTGCATCTATCAACCCCTCATCTACATTAGGTATTTCTCCTAATGCTATCCCTCCCCTAGCCTGTCACCCCCCGACAGGCCCCAGCATGTGGTGTTCCCCTCCCTGTGCCCATATGTTCTCATTGTTCAACTCCTACTTAAGAGTGAGAACATACGGTGTTTGGTTTTCTGTTTCTGTGTTAGTTAGCTGAGAATGACAGTTTCCAGCTTCATCCATGTCCATGCAAAGGACATGAACTCATTCTTTTTTATGGCTACATACTATTCCATCATGTATATGTGCCACATTTTCTTTATTGAGTCTAACATTGATGGGCATTTGGGTTGGTTCCAAGTCTTTGCTATTGTGAATAGTGCACAATAAACATATGTGTACATACATAGCCATATAATATACAGAAAGAAAATGAGGAAAGATCGTAAACCTTTCACAATAAAAAATAAACACAAATGAAAAGAGTAATGGAGAAAATAAGGATTAAAAAAGCTGTAATGCATATAGAAAACAAGTATCAATATGACAGAAGTAAATTGCTCTTATCAGTAATTACTTCAAATGTAAATACATAAGCCCTCAATCAATCAAAACACAGAGAGTGGCAAAATGGATTAAAAAACCTGATTCAATTATATACTGCCTATAGGAAACTCACTTTACATATAAAGATACAAATAGACTAAAAGTGAAAGGATAAAGAAATCATTCCATGCAAATAGTAACAAAAAGAGAGCAGGGGTGGCTATATGAATAGCAGAGAAAATAGGTTTTAAATTAAAAATTAATAACAGACAAAAAAAGGACAATATATCTTAACCAATGGTTCAATAGAGCAAGAAAATATAACAATTATAAACATTTACAAGCCTAATATCAGGTCATCAAAATATGTAAAGGAAAAATTTACAAAATTGAAGAGAGAAATGGATAATTCTACAATAATAGTTGGGGGAGACATCAATACCCCACTTTCACTAATAAATACAACAACTGGACAGAAGAGTGGTAAGAAAAAAGAAGACAACACAATAAACCAATTAGATCTAACAGACATTTACAAAACACTACCCAATAACAATAGCATACACATTCTTCTTAAGGGTACGTGAGTGAGCCATTTTTCAAGATAAATGATATGTTAGGCCAGAAATTAAGTCTCAATAGATTTAAAAAATATATATACTATACCATGTATCTTCTCTGACCACAATGGGATGAAGTTAAAAATCAATAACAGAAGTAAACTGAAAAATTTGCAAAATTGTGGAAATCACACATTTAACCTACCAATGGATCAAAGAAAAACTCCTGAAGGAAATTATAAAATACTTAGAGATGAATAAAAGTGAAAACATACCAAAACTTTTGTAACACAACAAAAGCACTGCTAAAGGGGAAATTTATTTCTAAAAATGCTTACGTTAAAAGAAAGAAATTTCAAATAACAACCTAGCTTTACAATGTAAGGAACTAAAAAACAAACAACAAACTAAACCCAGTGCTAGCAGGAGGGAGGAAATAAAAAAGATTAGACAGAAACAAAGAAATAGAGAATCAAAAAAGGAGAAAATCTATAAAACCAAAAGTTGGTTCTTTGAAAAGTTTAAGAACTCTGAAAAACCTTTAGCAGTATAGAGTAAGAAAAAAGAGAGAAGACTGAAATTACAAAAAAAAAAAGGGAAGAAACTGGGGATAGTATTAATGATTCTACACAAATAAAAAAAGGTTTAAATGAGTACTATAAACAATGTACAGCAACAAGTTGGATAACCTAGATGAAATGAATAAATTCCTAGAAGCACAAAACCAAACAAGACTAAATCATGAAGAAATAGGAAATCTAAATAAATAGATCTATAACTAATAAGGAGTTTGAATCAGAAAAAAATCTCCCAATAAATAAAAGCCCTGGACTTGCTGACTTTATTTGTGAATCCTGTCAAACATTTAAAGAAGAAGTAATGTCAATTATTCTCAAACTTTTCCAAAAATTTGGAAAGGCAGAAATATTCAAAAGCATATTAAAAGGATTATACACCATGACTAAGTGGGATTTATTCCTGGAATACAAGAATAGTTTACCATATAGAAATTAATCAATGTAATATACCACATTAACAAAATGAAGTAAAAAAAATACATGATCTTTTAAATCAGTGAAGAAAAAGAATTTGACAAAATTTAACATTCTTTCATGATTAAAAAAACACTCAACAAATTAGGAATGAAGGAAAAGTATCTTCACATAATAAAAGCTCACAATAAAAAAACCCACAGTGAACCTCATACTTAATGATGAAGGAATACAAACTTTTCCTATAAGATAGGGAACAAGCAGGAATGCTTGCATTTGCCCCTTATTTTCAACATAATTCTGGAAGTCTCAGCCAGAGAAATTAGGCAAGAGAAAGAAAAGGCATACAAATTGGAAAGAAAGAAGAAAAATTATCTCTGTTCTCAGATGATGTAAGTGTCTATGTAGAAAACCCTAAATGCTCCACTAAAAAGCTGTTATTGTTAATAAATGAATTTAGCAAGAAGCAGGATACCAGGTCAACACACAAAAATCAGTTGCATTTCTAGACACTAACAATGGACAATCTGAAAAGAAAATTAAAAAACAATTTTACTTAAAATAACATTGAAATAAATATTTAGAAATTAACTGAGGAGGTGAAAGCTTTGTGCAGTGAAAACTACAAAACCATGCTGAAAGAAATCAAAAAACACACAAATAAATGGAAACACATTCCATGTTCATAGATTGTAGACTTAATATTATCAATATTACCCAATGTAATTTACAAATTTGATGCAATCTGTACTAAAATCTGTGACATTTTCTGCAGAAATAAAAAAAATGCATTCTAAAATTTATATGCAATGGCAGGGGACACTGAACAGCCAAAACAATCATGAAAAAAAGAACAAAGCTCTAGGACTCACACTTCCTGATTTCAAAACTTACTATAAAGCTACCATATTCAAAACATTGCGGTACTAGCATAAGAACAGGCATATAAACCAATGGAATAGAATAGAGAGCCCCCAAATGAATAAATTATCATCTATATGGTCCAATGATTTCTGACAAGGGTGCCACAACTATTTAAGGGGGGAAAGAACAGACTTTTCAACAAATGGTGCTGGGAAAACTGGATATCCATATGCAAAAGAATGAATTTGGACTTTTACCTAATGCCATATGCAAAAATAAACCAAAAATAGATCAAAGAACTAAATATAAACATAAAAGTATAAAACTCTTACAAGAAAACAGAGGCCAAAAGCTCTATGACATTTGATTTGTCAACATTTTCTTGAATATGACACTGAAGGTACAGGCAACAACAACAAAAATACAAATTGGACTTCATAAATTTTTTTTAAATTGTACATTATAAGAAAATATCAACAGAATGAAAAAGCAACCCACAGAATGGGAGAACAAATTTGCAAATAATATATCTGATAAGAGATTAATATCCAGAATATATTGAGAACTCCTGAAACTCAACCAAAATCACAAACAATCCAATGCAAAAATGGGCAAAGGACTTTTTGAAATAGACATTTATCCAAAGAAGATACACAAACGATGTATCTCCAAAGAATATGATATATTCCTCAAAAAGGTATATTCTCCAAATGAGATATACAAATGGCCAATAAGTACATGAAAAGATGCTCAGCATCACAAATCATTAGGGAAATGAAACTGAAAACCACAATGAGATGCCATCTCACACATTAGGATGGCTAATATCAAGAAAACAGAAAATGAGTGTTGGGGAAAATGTGGAAAGACTGGAACCGTTGAGCAGTATTGGTGTGAATGTGAAAAGGCACAGCTGCTGCGGAAAATAGTGTAGTTCCTAAAACAGTTGAAAACAGAATTACCATATGACCCAGAAATTCTGCTTCTGGATATATAGCCAAAAGGAATGGAAAGCAGAGTCTGGAAGAGATATTTGTACACCTATGTTCGTAGCATTATTCACAATAGCTAAAAAGTCTAAGCAGCTCAAATGTCCACTAACACAGGAGTCCCCAACCCCTGCACCACAGACCAATACTGGTCAGTGGCCTGTTATGAACCAGGCCACACGGCAGGAGGTGAGCAGCCGGCAAACAAGCTTTACCACATGAGCTCTGCCTTCTGTCACATCAGCAGCAGCATTAGTTTCTCATAGGAGCGCAAACCTTATGGTGAACTGCACATGTAAGTCAGCTAGGTTGCATGCTCCTTATAAGAATCTAATTCATGCCTGATTAATACCTGATAATTTGATGATCTGAGGTGGAACAATTTCATCCTGAAACCATCCCCTCCGTCCATGAAAAAATTGTCTTCCACAAAGCTGGTTTCTGGTGCCAAAAAGATTGGGGACCACTGCACTAACAGATGAATGGATAAATAAAATGTGGTATATACAATCAAAGGAAAATTAATGAGCTTTGAAAATAAATGAAATCCTGACATATGACAACATGGATAAATCTGGAGGGCATTAGACTAAGCAAAATAAGTCAGGCACAAAAGAGTAAATACTGTATGATTCCACATATATAAGACACTTAAAGTAGGTCAAATTCATAGAGACAGAAAGGAAAATGATGGTTGCCAGGGACTGGGGTAAAGGGGAATAAGGAATTATTGTTGAATGGGTATAAAGTTTCATTTTTTTCAAGATGAAATTATATAAATTATGGTAAATTCATAAAAATATGAATATATTTAATACTACCAAACTATAAACTTTAAAAATGGTTAAGATCATAAATTTTGTTTTGTGTATTTTACCACACTTTAAGAAATCAGGGACAATTTTTTTTTTTTTTTTTGAGACAGGGTGTATTAGTTTGTTTTCATGCTGCTGATAAATACATACCTGGGACTGGGAAGAAAAAGAAGTTTAATTGGACTTACAGTTCCACATGGCTGGGGAGAACTCAGAACCATGGCAGGAGGTGAAAAGCACTTCTTACATGGTGGCAGCAAGAGACAATGAGGAGGAAGCAAAAGCAGAAACCCCTGATAAACCTATCAGATCTCATGAGACTTACTCACTATCATGAGAATAGCATGGGAAAGACTGGACCCCATAATTCAATTACCTCTCCCTGGGTCCCACCCACAACATGTAGGAATTCTCTGAGATACAATTCAAGTTGAGATTCGAATGGGGACACAGCCAAACCGTATCATTCTGCCCCAGTCCCTCCAAATCCTATGTCCTCATACTTCAAAACCAGTCATGCCTTCCCAATAGTCACCCAAAATCTTAACTCATTTCAGCATTAACCAAAGTCCATAGTCCAAAGTCTCATCTGAGACAAGGCAATGCCCTTCCACCTATGAGCCTGTAAAATCAAAAGCAAGCTAGTTACTTCCTAGATACAGTGAGGGTACAGGTATTTGGTAAATACAGCCATTCCAAATGGGAGAAATTGGCCAAAATGAAGGGGCTAAAGGCTCCATGCAAGTCTGAAATCCAGCGGGGCAGTAAATTTTAAAGCTCCAAAATGATCTTTGACTCCATGTCTCACATCCAGGTCACGCTGATGCAAGAGGTGGGTTCCCATGGTCTTGGGCAGCTCTGCCCCTATGACTTCGCAGGGTACAGCCTCCCTCCTGGCTGCTTTCATGGGCTGGCGTTGAGTGTCTGTGGCTTTTCCAGTTGCACGGCACAAGCTGTCAGTGGGTCTACCATTCTGGGGTCTGGAGGACTGTGACCCACTGCCCACAGCTCCACTAGGTGGTGCTGTGGTGGTGCCCCAGTAGGGACTCCCACATTTCCCTTCTGCACTGCCCTAGCAGAGGTTTGCCATGAAGGCCCCACCCCTGCAGCAAACTTCTGCCTGGGCATCCAGGAGTTTCCAAACTCCCTCTGCAATCTAGGTGGAGGCTCCCAAACCTCAATTCTTGAGTTCTGTGCGCCCACAGGCTCAACACCATATGGAAGTTGCCAAGGCTTGGGGCTTCTATCCTCTGAAGCCACAGCCTGAGCTGTACATTAGCCCCTTTCAGCCATGGCTGGAGCAGCTGGGATACAGGGCACCAAGTTCCTAGGCTGCACACAGCATGGAGACCCTGGGCCCTGCCCATGAAACCACTTTTTCCTCCACGGCCTCCAGGCCTGTGATGGGAGGGTCTGAAGTGAAGGTCTCTGATATGGCCTTGAGACAGTTTCCTCATGGTCTTGAGGATTAACATTAGGCTTCTTGCTACTTATGCAAATTTCTGGAGCTGGCTTTAATTTCTCCCCAGAAAATGGGCTTTTCTTTTCTATCACATTGTCAGGCTGCAAATTATCCAAACTTTCATGCTCTGCTTCCCTTATAAAACTGAATGCCTTTATTAACAACACCCAAGTCACCTTTTGAATGCTTTGCTCCTTAGAAATTTCTTCTACTAGACACCCTAAATCATCTCTCTGAAGTTCAAAGTTCCACAAATCTCCAGGGCAGGGGCAAAATACCACCAGTCTCTTTGCTAAAGCATAACAAGAGTCACCTTTGCTCCTGTTCCCAACAAGTTCCTCATCTCTGTCAGAGACCACCTCAGCCTGGACCTTATTGTTCATATCACTATCAGCATTTTTGTCAAAGCTGTTCAACAAGTCTCTGGAAGGTTCCAAACTTTCCCACATTTTCCTGTCTTCTTCTGAACCTTCCAAACTGTTCTACCCTCTGCCTGTTACCCAGTTCCAAAGCTGCTTCCACATTTTTTGCTTATCTTTTCAGAAACGCCCCACTCTACTGATACCAATTTACTGTATTAGTTTGTTTTCACACTGCTGATAAAGACATACCTGAGACTGGGGGAAAAAAAGAGGTTTAATTGGACTTACAGTTCCACATGGCTGCAGAGGCCTCAGAATCATGGCAGGAGGCAAAAGAACTTCTTAAATGGCAGCAGCAAGAGAAAATGAGGAGGAAGCAAAAGCAGAAACCCCTGATAAACCCATCAGGTTTAGTGAGACATTCACTATCAGGAGAATAGCACGGGAAAGACCTGCCCCCATGATTCAACTGTTTCCCCCTAAGTCCCTCCC
This sequence comes from Pongo abelii, assembly GCF_028885655.2. Lineage (NCBI taxonomy): Eukaryota > Metazoa > Chordata > Mammalia > Primates > Hominidae > Pongo > Pongo abelii. Next base: position 66,414,034 of record NC_071999.2, read on the forward strand.
ACAACACGTGGGAATTCTAAGAGGTGCAATTAAAGTTGAAATTTGAATGGGGACATAGCCAAACCATATCACAGGGGCTTGCTCTGTTACCCAGGCTGGAGTACAATGGCACAGAGCTCACTGCAGCCTCAACATCCTGGGCTCAAGTGATCCTCCCTGCTCAGCCTTCTTAGTGGCTGGGACTACAGGCACACACCATCATGCCTGTATTTTGAAATTTTTTTGTAGAGATGGGATTCCATCAAGTTTCTGAGGCTGGTTTCTAACTTCTACACTCAAGTGATTTTCCTGCCCTGGCTTCCCAAAGTGCTGGGATTACAGGCGTGAGCCACCATGCCTGGCCAAATAAGGGAAAATACTTTTTAAAAATTAAGGTAGATTGATCAATTTGAAAATCAGTCAAAATGTGAAAAATATCAGCAGAAATCTTTTTCTCCTTGGTTTGATTGTTGCTACATAAGTATGATATAACATCTCACGTGAAATACAACTTCTTAGATTATTGTCCTATTTGGGGATATATATATATATATATATATATGGCAAGGAAAATGTAACATGAAACAAATGATCTTGGCAGCTAACTCATTCAACCCTCATCTTTGACCAAAAAGCTACCACACTAAAGATTCCACACACAGCCTATTAAGGCATTTATAAGAATGTGATTGGAAGAGTAATAACTAAAGTAACTTCTATGGAATATTATTTGACTTTCAAAAATTTAGGGCTAGAAAAGACCTTAGAAACTATGTAGCCCAAATCTCTCATTGTGCAGATATAGACTTGGAAACCCAGAGAAGTAAAGAACTTGCTCACGGTTGTATAGAGAACTGGTTACAGAGCTAGAATGTCCTCACTCCTACTTTTTTTATCACATCAAATAATAATAATAGGTAACAATTAGTGTGAGGAACAGTTCTAAGTACTTTACACATCATTTAATATACATTCATTTAATATATACGTGCATCCACTTAGTCTTTAAAACAACACTATGAGGTAGTTACTACCATTATCTCCATTTTTTATAGATTATTCAACTGAAGTCCAAGCAGGTGAAAGTACTTATTCAAACAGAGAAACTGGGATGCAAATGCAGACAATTTGGCTCTAGAGTCTGTGACTTTAACCATTACATTACATTGTTCTCTTTACCTGATTATTTACATCTACAACTGAGTAGTTCAGCATAGCTATTGTTTAAAAGTTCTTTTAATAGGTGGTTTAACTAAGTTGATGTTTATATATAAATGAACATTGTTCACAAAATAAGTATCGTTTATCGTGGTGTGTGTATTTTATTCTTAGCCCCGTTTTTTTAAATATCTCAAATCCCTAGGAAACAGAAAGTCAGGCACATTTCCCACTCTTGTTCATGTAAGTACCTAGTTGCAAAGTTTACATTTAAGAGGACCCAGATATGCTCTTTTTTTTTTTTTTTTTTTTTTTTGGCAAACATAGAGAAGGTAAGAAGCATGAATAGATATTGAGATTGCTGTTTGTCTTTCCATATTTGAGCTCCTAATTGCGCACAATCATCTTTAATCCTTGAAAAATGTGCATCTCTTGAATTAGTCTAATATATAAAAATTAAGGTAGATTGGCAAAGAGAAAACCACAAGAAGCCAAGAAAAATTGAACTACATAAATTTCTATAATTAGATAATATCATTTTGGAGGGATGAGATTGATACTTTTGAAACATCTGAAATGTCAGAATATGGCTGTATTTATACAGGCTCTCAACTTATTCCTGAATCACATTTCTTTGAGGAGTTTTTATTTGTGCCATGTTAGCCCTCTTTTAGATTTCATTGAGCTTTATCTTTCATTCAATGGTCATTTTTCACAAAGAAGTACAGATTTTTGTACTTTACTATATTTTCTGCAAAGATAATTATAAGGCAATCACAAAAGCACATTGAAATGCAGATACTGGGCAGCCTGATAAACCTAATTGCTAGTTAAATATCATGTGTACTCAACCATCCTTGAAGTTATTCAGATGTGTGTCTTGGCAAATGTACAAACTACTAAACAATGAGTCTTTGGTATTCTTGGTGAAAGAGCACAATGCTGTGAATGCTAAATGCCTACATTTAATGGAAAGCAGCTTAGGATATATTTTAATTAAGATAGTACTAAATTCATGTTTTATAAGATTTAAGGTTCTTTTGGATGGCAGAACACAACACTTGGATGCATTTGGAAGGAAGAATTCTTCATTACAACTCTAAATGAGAGGTGGCAGCCAGGCAGGGTCACCCAGGGAATTGTACACAGAATTAAGCTGGAACTGCAGGATGCATCTTATATAGACAAGCAGGGTGAGTTTAGCTAGGTTTCCTGGACTCCTTGAGGATTGGCTAATGTGGATAATTCTGTGGGCTCTGGAGGCATTTGGGCTGTTCCTAGTTGTCCGGTTGTTAACCCCAAGGCAATTAGGTGAAGTGCTTAGTTGCTTGGACTGTGAGAGTCTGGTAAGTGAAGCAACTGGGGTGTGGACTTAATTCAGCTGCTCATAAAGGTGAACTGACCAGTCTTTAGCCACAGCCAAAAAACTGGGTCAAGATAGCATTGAGTAAACAAACATCTAAACTAAACTGTGTTATGATATGCTATGAATTGTACTTCAAAATTTTAGACTTAATTTATTTTGGGATCATGTCAAAATGCATATGATTCTGGTAGATGGGGAGCTTTATAGTTTGAAATTTGCAGACTCATGCTATGGCCATCTTACTATACTTCCATCGTCAGAACCTTGGGGTCCTGCTCTATATTCTCTGGATTCTGTTGGCAAATGGCAGAGGACAGTGTAAAGACAGTGCACTTGCTCTTAACCAAAGAGCATATCTTTTGCTCACATTTCATTGGCTAGAAGTAGTCATCTTGACTACTTGATAGAGAAGGGTTGAAAGGCTAGTAAATGTAGGCCCTGGCTAGGCAGCTACCTCCCAGCAAAACTCTTTCTATGGGAAAAGAGCATAATTATTTTTTGGACATACAGCTATTTTTGTTTAGTTGAGTTTTAGAATATATGTCTTCATATACACACACACGTACACACACATATATACACACATATACACATATACACACATATAGTATGCATGCATATATGTATAAAAATATAGGTTTTAGAATAAGGGATCATTGTTATATTAAAAATCTTTAGGTAAAGATGAATTTACCTCACTGCAGAAGATTTCAACTTTGATATATGTGTTGACTCCTAATGGGCCATTGTGATTCTTGGTTTCCTCTAGTAGTTTTTTTTCCCCCTTAACTTGAAATGTATAAATATCATTTAGAAGGATTAAATGCTGATTTCCAATTACTTGATATAAATGGAAATCTATAAGCATACAATTACACACGCAAAGCCAGATACAAAAGAGTATGTATTTCTATCTTGTTCAACACTGTGTTCCTGAGATTTGTTCACATTGTCACACATTGTTGTAGTAGGTCTATTCTCATTGCTGTGTAGTATTCACTGGAGAGAATGTACCACAGTTTATTTATCCATTGCACTGTTGATAGATATTTAAATAGTTTCCTGTTTGGAGCTGTGATAAACAGTGCTACCAATATTTTAGAATGTGCCTTTTGGTGAGTCCGTGTATACATTTATGTTGCATATATGCCTAGAAGTGAAATTTCTGGCCTAGAGAGTATGAGTATGTTCAGTTTACATACTGGCAAATTTCTAGTCTTCTTTTACTGCCTATTATAAATTGATCATCAGTAACTTAAGCCACTTTTTCTATACTCTCCCTATTTTATTTTGTTGCACAGAACTTTTTGTTAATAATTACAAAATACATAAAATAAAATTATGGGAAGGCCCTATTAATTCCACTAATATACAGCCTGTTTTTCTTTTTTTTCGATCATATCAATCTTAATTAATTATAATACAGACTTTGAATTAAGTTTTTGACATTATTGTATGAATATTTGTACATATTTATGTGCTTTTTATCATTATGAATTTTTATGACCGCAGTGAATTTATCTACCAGAAATTGCAATTTCCTATTATAGACTTCTTAAGGTATTTTCAATTTTTACTAATTCTTTTAAAAACAATTTACATTTTAAAACTGTAGTATATCTTTTTTACTCAGTATTTTGGGTTTGGTATGTGCTTAGGATAAGAAAACAACACATTTTCTGTCTCTGACCCCTAGCAAGCTTAGAGAGAAAAGTACAACTTTTCATGACAGTAAACGAACATACTCACCTTAACATTAACTTACACTTACTCTGCCTCAAGCCTGAGTGACATTACATTTCTTTTTAGAAGGTTAAATTGGTAAAATCTCAGCAACAAAATTTTGGTTGAAAACTGAACATTTGGATCTGCCATGATTTCTTACTTCTTTGTCATAAAACAGGACATGTTTGATACAGAAGTAAGCTTTTTTTCTCTTTACTCCCAAGCTCTGCAAGTTCCACTGTGCATCTTAGTGTTTACCCCTACTTTACCCCCACACTAACTCACATCCCTGGAGATTTTTAAAACATTATTTAAATTTTAAAAATATTTTTGAGATGGGGTCTCACTGTGTTGCCCCAGCTGGAGTACAGTGGTGCTATTACAGCTCACTGCAGCCTCTACCTCCCAAGGCTCAGCCCCCTGAGTAGCTGGGACTATAGGCATATGCCACCATGCTCGCCAATTTTTTTTTTTTAATTTTTTGTGGCAATGAGATCTCCCTATGTTGCTCAGGTTGATCTCAAATTCCTGAGCTCAAGCAATCCTCCTGTCTTGGCCTCCCAAAGTGCTGGGATTACAGGTGGGAGCCACCATTCCCAGCCACATCCCTGGAGCTTTTCCATTTCACAATAAATGTAATTTCATTATACTTAAGCAAATAATATCTTCAGTGGAGAAATATCACAAGCAAAATTAAAGAATTATTGCGTAAATGCTTCCTTAATTTTGGACCTAATGCTGTGGCCAGGAATTTCATCAATCCATTCATTTTTGTTTTGATTCTCAAATATGTGTATCAAAGAAAGGTTTTTGTTTAAATCTCAGACTCAATTAACCACTCTCATTGGCCATATAAATTCAAACAGGAACTGTGTTTTTTTAATGACAGATCTAAATGCAGAATATGGATGGACATGACTCCAGTTAGTAATCCCAGCGAGAAGAAGACATCAAAGCAAAATAATGAAAGATGAGGCACAAAAAAGATAAACTCAATCAGTGTTTACAGACAATTACATTTTGGCAGAGTGTCACTACTATTTCTAAAAACCATTTGATTTGCATCTAAGTGATCAAGACGAAAAGTTACAAGGTAATTGGGATAGCATAATTTCATGTCTTTTTTTCTGAATAGCTTATTTAAAAATTGTCAAGAAAGATAAATTTTTTAAAAAGTGACAAGAAAAGTTTGAAAATTTTAAAAGATTGAAAATCACCTTTTCCAGAAGAATGAATATCTTTGACAGTCAAATAATAATTTTCTGTTCATTTTCAAACTAACTAGCTCTATGTAGCTAATGCTTTGAGCTCAATACTTTCACATAGGTAGTCTACTTTGTAAAATCATATTAGTATTTTAACTATATAATTTTTAGCAGACCTCAGAAAATAAGAAACGTCTTCTCTTAGTTACAAGTACAATAGCATTCTTTAAGAGCTTAATGAAATTCTGGAAAGAAGACTTTTAATAAGCTTTGAAATTTAAATATTTCATGATTTCTATGCTTGCATGTAAGTCTTGTGCAATTTTATCCTCTGCCACTAGAATGACCAATTTCAGCTTAATTACAGAAATTTATGGAGCAGAGCAAATTTATCAATGTAATAATATCTTCTTAATTTCTATTCAATGATAAAAACTATAAAATATACAGTATTACTTCCCAGATGTAAAAATATTTTTTTTCCTAGAGTTCTGCTGAAAACAGATAAGTCTATATTCTCAAGGATAATCAGTTAAACGTGAATATCATTTAACATGCAGGACAGTTCCTCCCGATCTCACTAAAGAAGGGAAATAAAAGTTTGCTGCACAATACAGTCAAAGGTTACCACATTAAAGACATACTAGTATTCTCTATTAATATAAGGTATATTATCACTGATTATTAAGGTTTTGTCTCAGTGCATGAATAGCCAGTTATTGACATGGACAATCCTTTTTACTTTACCTGCATGAGATTACAATAAAAAAGTGAATAGCAGAGATGTCTAAAATGTCCTTGAAAGGAAAAGAGAAAATGGCTCAGACCCTATTTCCAAAGTGAATATATATACTTCTCATCACAAAAAACAATGAAATAACTTTTTATTCATTATATCTTTGAAATAATCAAGGATAATAAATTGCCAAGACCTGCTTAGATAAAACCTTAATCTTACATAGATTATTTTCTACCATTCATTTACTTGTCATGCTTTTATTTTTCTTTTTCCGCTCCCATTTGAGATGATGCTACCAATTACTTTCTGGAAATGAAAAAGGTAATAATAGACTTTTGAATTTCTGAAGAACCTATCATAATATTATTTCATATTAGCATTAATTATGTCAACCTATGTTGATTAAGGAGTATAGACATGTGGGAAAATCACTCTTTTATAAGTATTTCTTAAACTGAGATACTCATTCTCAAAACATTTCGGATTCTTATAATTAATATGTCAAATTTGCCAGCTTAATTTGAGAAAGCCAGCTTAATTTGGGCTGGCAAATATGGAATATTACTTACAATAATCTGAAATATCTATAGGTGTCAACTCTGTAATAATCATGTTATATATACCTGATTTAAACTTCATAAATAAAACCAAAAACAAAAATTAGAAAAAAATCATATATCAACTTTTGGGGTGAGTGCTATCATCTACCATTGCCGGTGAGGAAACTTGCTAAGAAGTTACATGTTCTCAAACTCTCATAGCAGTAAGGGGCAGAGTCAGGATTTACATACAATTCTCTGTACCTGTAACACACACATGCACACACACACACACACATTCTCTTTCTCTCTTTGTGTCTCTCTTTCTCTCCTTCATGTATTACATTGCATCGTCATCCAAAGTATTACAATGTCCCTTTTTTGTGGGTAAGGTTTCAATAGTGCTGAACTTAGGGATGAAAAGAGAATGCCTAGAGATGCATTTTTCTCAGTCTTTTGAAATTTGTAACTGCATATCATTATTGAGAACTGCAGGTGGGATATACCTGAAAAGTATATTATCTTTTAATTCTTTATGCCCATGCATTCTCTTCTGCATACATAATTATGTGTGGACACTAGTGATTTCATTAGCACCTGGTAGGATTATGAAACAATGTAATTTTATAACCTACATCTTTTTTGATAGTGTTTAAACAAAAGCGGAAGGCTATATTTTACTTTTCCGACATAGCATTACTTTCGTATTTTATCACATGATATATATAAGGTTTTTTTTTCCCAAAGGGGTTGATAATATAAATAACATCTTTGAAAATATATTCATCCCCTAGTGTTTTGTGGTTAGATTTTTTTTTGAAATTTTGTTTCCTAAATGGATGTTTATTTTTCTATGAAACTTTTTGCAGACGATCTTTTAAAACTAGTTATTAAAGGAGTTATAGTGTTTTTAGCTGTTTTAAACCAGTGAAAGATGATTATTACTGAGGAAAGATGGGATAGGTGAGCTGAGGGAAGGAGACGTGATTCCAGAAGCCACCTTTGGACAGGAATGAGGATCAAATGACAAATCTTGAGTACAAAATGAGCTGATTCTTGTCCCTGATGGCATACTCCAGGGGACAAAGAAAGGGCTCTGGACTTTAATGTGTGGAGGGGTTGGAATCAAGAATGCTGATTGGGTAAGTGAGACCTCTGGGCACTATGAGTTGCCCATATTACAATAGTTGGGCCATCTAGGCATTTATTCTTTCATTCAGTACATATTTACCAATCTCAACTTTGTACAAGTCAGTTAACTAAACCTAGGGGATTTAATAATGACTGAATTAAACATGGCCCCAAATATCATGAGCTTTTAGTTCATTAGAGGCTAAAAATGAATAAAACACCAACGTTAACATAGATAAATATCAGTGTGATAAGTATGATGACACGGATTTGATTGGATGGGATATTATGAGATTTTCAGTTTCTAATGGCTGAGGGCCCTCTGAAGTTCTAGATGAAGTTTCTCTCTGGAAATGGGCTGGGTAGCTCACAGTAGAAACTTGATATTTGTATCAAGTGAGAAGGTGAGAAGATTTGGGCCCGTAAGAGGAGTTTTGGAAAATAGGATTCTCATAGGCCATAGATGCCAGGATAGAAAAACTAAAAACTATCCAACACTGAGTGGAATGGTACTGAGGAAGTGCATTGGGTGAAAAGTGAGGGGTGTACTCTGAAAGAACATTCTGGATACAGTGTAGTGGATGGAGTAGAAGAAAGTAGAAGAGAGGCAGAAGAACCAGATGAAAATTAATAAAAATGTTGCCTCTCATTGCTTACTAGGTATATCAGTGTGTGTTTATTTGCACAAGACACTACCTCTAAGGTGTTGGTTATAGGAATAGGGTTTGCATTAATGTCAGAGGAGGTGGGAGAGCAAAGGTCTGAAACAGTGAAGCAGAAATGGTTACGAATAACTTCTTAAAGCAGGCAGAAAAGACAGAGTTTGTGGAGAATTCCAAAAAGTCATCACTGACTTCTGCAGTCATACATTGAAATTTCATGGAAAGGTTGGTGTAGCTGCTGAGGATGACCTATGTGGCCTCCCGAGAATAATGGTTTCTAGTTTACTTCACCTTCTAAACTTTGCTTGTATTTTGTGCATTTGCAAACTGTAACCCAGAACATCAAAGCAAATGGTTGTGGGTATTAAGGTGACAACAGGCACTCTAACACAGTAAATAAAATACAGATTCCTGGGCCTAAACACCCAAGACTCATGAGTATCAAACTCCAATCCATATTTCCATCTTTATTTGCTTCTGGTGGATGCCTGCCTTCACTCTCCAAAACCTATACTTCTAACAAACATTACTCTTCCCTCTGCTTTGTTCAATTTCCTTCCCCTCTTCGTTTCTGAGCTTCTACACTTCTTTCAAGGCCCTGCCACAGTTTTCATATCAGAAATCACTTACTATTCCAAGCAGAATTAGCTTACTCTTCTCTATTGCATCACTTAGGATGGAATTCGGCTGTGTGTAATAGGACACTCTGCAACAGTGGATTAAACAAGTGAAAGGTCTTTATATCTTATACAACAAGAGCTTCAAGGGTAGTAAAGTATTGACATGAGAAATCAACACATGTTCTGCATTCTTGGCATGTGGCCTTTATCCTTCCAGCCGCAACTCAAATGACCCAAAGTCAGACATCACATCCACATTTCAGGTAGGAGGAAGGAGGAAAGGGAAGAGGCAGCTACAGCAGATGTCTGCATATATTTCATTGATAAGAATTTATTCACGAAGCATTCTCTGAGTGCAGTGGGTCCAATAAATCAGTTTTTGGCTTATAAATCTGTACAGAAGAAATTAGGGGAAAAGGATCAAGTTGTGGGGTAAGTTTACATACAGCACTTACCACACTGTATTTCTCAAAGCACTTTGAATATAAAACTTTCCACATTAGATCATACTTATTTATGTTCTTGTTGGTCTCGCTGAGTAAGATGCCAGAATCATAGAGGCAGTGCTGATGTCTCACTTATCTTTCCACCCCAAGCATCTAGAATGTTGTAGAATAAATAAATGAACACCTTGTTGGAATATGTTAATATTTTAATAAAATAGAACAGAGTACTGTTGAGTAAGTAGACTTAAGCAGCAGATAAAAACCTCAGTCCCCAAAGGATACAATGTTATAATGTTAAGTGATCAAAATAGTTATATGTATACCTGGCAGTACAGAGGTACACAGTTATGCAAAGTAGAAATAAGTATTATAACAGCCACTGACTAGTGAAGCTAGGAACATATAAATTAAAATTCCAAGTCAGAAAGTTTTTTCATAGTTTATCAGTAATCCTGTCATTTTGATTCAGAGCATAAGTGATGACATTAACACTGTATGCTTTTTAAAATGCCATATTTCTCCATCTATTCTAGGACTGTTAAGCTTATTTATCAGAGATATTAAATAAGCTAAAACCATATCCTGTATTTTCATCATTCGCTAATTTTGAATTCTGGATCATATCACACTGCGTTATTTATTTCTATGAATCTTTATGAGAATAAGTTTTTTTTTCTGAATAGGAATTAATTTGATAATCCAGACATACCATTTTATTTACAAAAAAAGGAAAACAGTGGACTTTATTAATGAGTAGCTTTTATGAATGGCTGAATATTTGAAACTATGACAGATGTAGGGACTTTTTAATCAATTCTTTTAAGTTTACCTAATAATATATATAATTTGTAGTTTGCATGCAGCATTTGATATTTCTACAAAAATCAAATTTTAAGAAGCCCTCAGAGAAAATCATATCAATTCATGATTTTGTTTTTTAAAAAATTGTGTTCTCCCCTGGCACTGTCTGCAATTCTTGCCTACTTCCTCATCCCTACGAGCACTGTGTAAAATATATAATATATGATGTGGTATGTCTTTTGTAACTGTTGTTGGGCAGGATAAATATGTTTGTGTTTTTGCTGGTTCTAAGCAAAAAACAAAACAAGGTAAAAAGTCAAAACAAAGAATAAGTTTACTGCAATTGTTACATGATTATTTATTTTCCTCAAGGAAAGAGAAACAGTAGTTTTTAACTGATTACCCTTTGGAATTAGATAATCAAATTAGCCTTAAAAATATTACAGTAAATATTTTAATGATGTATTTTTGTATAAAAAAGGATGGAGTTACACATTATTATGTAGGAAGTTTTCTTAATGTTTACTGGTATGTAGGGTCAGTATAGAATTGTAGGCACTAATTTGTACTTTAGACATTTTCATTTTAAAGATGCAAAAACACATAATTTATATTCTCTCTTTAATATAGGATGTTACTCAGATATGGCTCTTTTCAAATTAACTAAGGCTTCCTTGTGTTAATCAGTTGTCAGTTAGACCTGACATAGTAAAAAGAAGCAGAGAGAGAAAAAAAGAGAAAAAAAGGAAAAAAAATAAGTATTCTTATTGTCACTATGTCACTACTAAAGTATCTAAACAATTTGCTATTACTGATTAGTTGTAAAGGTTAAAATACTCTCATTTAATTTGGGGCATTGAAGAGTGTATTTTAGTGTCTGTCGCCATTTGAAATAAACACGAGATGCAAATGACTGCATTTGTCAGGAGATGACATTTTGTGAGGACTATTTGGAAATGAAAGAGTATATGCTATTAGAATCCAACAGATAAATCCTTAACAGAACATATCCTTAATGTATTGTTTGTTTTTGCTTAGGTATAATATTTATGAATGCGTATCTCTCTCTCCACTCATCCACCTTTCTTCCATTCCTGTGTCTATTAGATAGCATTTCTACTCCGTGTAGATAGCTGAATTTGTAATGAAAGGAGCACTGCACTGGTTATCAGGATAGTCTACATTTAAATCTGGACTTTATTCTGGTTTTAGAACTATGTAAAAGTCATCTGGACTTTTGATTTCTCAGTTTCTTAGTAAAATAAAAAGATTGTGCTAATCATTCTATTTCTAAAACTAGAACGTCAGCCACACTATGGTAAAAAAGTTAATCTGGTATATTTACTGCTTTATCCCAATACTCAAAACAGTGCTTTGTATAGAGAAGATCCTCAATAAACATGTTCAATTAGTCAATAAATTCTAGTTGCTCAAATTCAAATCTTAATTTTTATTAAAATATGTAAATCAGTACTTTTAATATATGTGAATGGAGACATAAAGAATATATAATATTAATGCAAGCCCTTCTCCTCTCACTATACAATACAAGCAAGAGAGTATGGCCAAGTTATTAGAATTCTACTGTGTGCTTTTTCCTTATTCCAGTTCCTCTTTTTTCCTCATTAGAATCATTCATTCTTTTGATTTTGTGTCTTCTATTTATTTTCAGTCCTCCTTCAGTGTTTTATCACATGTGAATGTAAAACTTAATAATTTTAATCATGTAATTGGAATAATGACATATTTTCTTTCATGATTTAACTGATGCTTAACTATATTTTTTTTTAAACTTGTATTTTAAGTTCAAGGTACAAGTGCAGGTTTGTTTCACAGGTAAATTTGTGTCATGGGAGTTTGTCATACAAATTATTTCCTTGCCCAGGTATTAAGTCTAGTATCCATTATTTTTCCTGATCCACTATCTCCGCCCACCTTCCACTCCCTGAAAGGCCCCAGTGTGTGTTGTTCCCCTCTATGTGTCCATGTGTTCTCACCATTTATCTCCCACTTGTAAGTGAGAACATGTGGTCTAAAGATAGAAATGCCATTCTACCTAGCAATCCCATTACTGGGTATATACCCAAAGCAAAATAAATTATTTTATTATAAAGATACATGCAAATGTATGTTCATTGCAGCACTATTCACAGTAGCAAAGACATGGAATCAACCCAAATGCCCACCAACGATAGACTATAAAGAAAATGTGGTACATATACACCATGGCATACTATGCAGCCATAAAAAATAATGAGATCATGTCCTTTGCAGGGAGATGGATGGAGCTGGAGGCCATTATCCTTGGCAAAGTAACACAGAAAGAGAAAATCAACATTACCTTTGTCAAATTCATCCATATTGATGTATTGAGCTTCATTTTGTAATTTTACTATAGCCTGAATTTTTTGTTTTGTGAGTCTATTTCTGCAGTCTTGTACTTAAACACACCATTATAATACATTTTAATATGTTTTTAACAGATCTCAATAAGTGATATGGCAAATCTCTTCCCCTTGTTCTTTTCCAGCTGTGTTTTGGCCCTTCTTGGATGGTGCCTCATACAAGCCATATTAGATTCTACTTACTCAAGTTCTAAAATATTTCTGCTTGTAAATGTTTTGGCATTCCACTAAAACTATAAGTTATTTGGGGAAATTGGATATTTTATCATTCTTTCTATTCATGAATATGTAGTATCACCCTTTCATATTTTAAAATATTGCTACTTTATTCTTTATAAATGTATTTAGTTTTTTTACCTTTTTGCATTTCATGCTTAGAATGTGAATAATTTTTATAGATTAATCTATAATTTCTCTAATTGTATCCTTAGCTATTTCTAATCTGCGCTTTAATCCATTCATAAAATTAATTTCAATTTTTAGTTGAAATATCACTATAGAAGTTATATTTGCTGCTTTTTCAAATTTTTTTGGCTATTTAAAAATATTTCATTCCTTGATTATATTTTCAAGTCTGTTCATTTATTTAAACATGTTAATTAATATGTATACAATAATTGTATATATTTTTATTTACTTATTTATTTATTTTGAGACAGAGTCTCACTCCATCACCCAGGCTGGAATGCAGTGGCGCAGGCTCACTGCAACCTCTGCCTCCGGGGCTCAAGTGATTGTTATGCCTCAGCCTCCTGAGTAGCTGGAATAACAGGCACGCAGCACCATGCTCAGCTAATTTTTTGTATTTTTAGTAGAGATGGGGTTTCACCATGTTGGCCAGGCTGGTCTCGAATTCCTGACCTCCAGTGATCAACCTGGCTCAGCTTCCCAAAGTGCTGGGATTACAGGTATAAGCCACCACACCCAGCCTGTTAATATATTTATTATATATTCAATTTCAGATCAGTTTAATATCTAAAAGCCTTATATGTCCAATTTTTTTGTCATTTCTTTAAATTTTACAGTGCATTATTTGTATAGCTTATAATTTTGTGCTACAATTTATGTGTTCACAGACATTTTTTTCAGTAATGATTCTTAAGTTGAACCAGAAAGGATTTGTGTTTTCTTCTGCCAGGTACCTTGAAGTGCCACTAACCGATAGTCACTTTGTATTAAGGATTTTCTTTGAGGATTTTTGAACCATGCAAATGGTATGATTTGGAGGCACAAATGTGAATGAGGGCTAAAATATGGTTAGAAATGTGGGGAGATAATATTTTTTCTTCCCTACCCAGTAATGAGGTAGAAAACAAAAGGAAAAGTCCCTTTCCTTGCTGCCCTTCCCTCCTCTGTAGTAGATTTATTCAAGTGCACCCTTACATTCAACGTGTACTGCTTTGAGTTTCCAGCATCATGCAGTGGGCTCGTAGCAGACTCAAACCTGGGTTAACCCTTGGCTTCATGTCTGACACACTGTACACTCTGCAGATGTTAAAAAGGAAGCTCAAAATCACCAGGTTTCTCTGTTGGCTTTGCTTTTGGGCTTTTTGTATTTCCGATTATTTTGCCAATCTAGTAATGGATTTAAAATTATGCTTTTTATATTTTATCCAGCATATTGAATTATTTTCAGTGAGTTATTGAAAAAATATAATCCACCATAATGCTGAAAGTAAAAATCTCCATCTCAAGATTTTTTTAAGAACAATGAAAACCTAACAAAAATGACAGCAAATTCACAATCATTTTTTCCCAATACTTACTGAGTGCATCATATGTGTCATGTACTATTCATGGCTCACAATTTCCAGCCATGGAGGTTCTTAGTGACAGATAATGTAACAACTACGAGATCCAGTTCATTTTAGTAGGTAAGTATTCTATGGGAAGTTAAAGGGTGGATTATTTTTAGTCAGTCTTGGGAATCTGAGGAGAGCTATACAGAAGAGGAGGCAGATGAACTGGTTTTTGGTGGCTTACCATACAATTGTCTGGCAAAAAAGGAGGTTTAGGGAGGTATTTTAGGATGAAGAAATAATAAGAGCAGATTTGGAGATTCTGTAAAGACCAGATAGTGTCCTGGATGGTGGCGAATGAAATGTGGCAGGGATTCAGGGCATGGATTTTCGGGGTGGTGATAATAGTGAAAAGGTAGATTGCAAATTGACTGCTAGTTTAAGCACTTGAAAGAAGATCTGTGGTACTGAAGATGTCCAGCAAGCTTGGAATTTAATATCACAAAATGAATAAACATATTAGATGTGAGTGAAACACTTGTTATTTGAAAAAAATTGCAAGACAACTGAATAGCTTTCTACTTTAATAGAGATTGTTTATTTTACTTTATCACAAGTTAAAGTTAATGATGGAAGCAATTTTGACTTTCTTCAAAATTAATGATGTTTTATAGAAAGTTTAAATATAGTGTATGCGTATGTATGTGTGTGTATATATGTGTGTATATATATACACACACATACATATACACACACATACTCTTTTCTGCCAATTTTCTCTGAGCCATCAAGAACTAGTATGTACACACACTCACATCCTCAAAATTCAAAACCTAAACACTCAAAAAATGTCATCATAGTTTTCTCACACCAGGCTCTTTAGAGAGGATTTTCTTTTAGGACCTGAGACAGTATTTTCTTTATCACACAGGAATAATGAGAAGAACTGCATGCAATCATACAACAAAAGAAGAGAAAATGCATATGAAGCCTTAGAAGATGAAATGTCTGATTAAGGTATTTGCTGAATCACTGTGTGGCTGAAAAGAGAGAACATTTGTCACAACAGGTGAATTTGCCAAAGCAGTGTGAGAACAGGTGACTCAGGGGAACATAATGAGACTTGCCAAGCGAATCAACTGCAACACATTTGTAGCAGCTGCTGGGCTCCAAGGAACCTTAGGGAATCCATTCAAGATGCTGAGCCAATTTATCTACTAGCATCATTGTCAGTGATGTGTTAGGAACTTGAGAAGCCAGGCTTGTACAGCAAGAACAACATAAAATTTTATAGAAGTCACTGTGGAGAATAAGAGAGCCCCATGTTTTAAACAGGAAGACAAAATCTGAAGTAAGTTTCCAATGGTATTTGCTCCTTCCCTAAATAAGCCTTTTGATTATCTGCAGAGGACAGAGTACAGAATAATGTACTGACATGGAAAAGAAGGAAAAATTATAATCGCTATGATATGGTTTGGCTGTGTCTCTGCCCAAATCTCATCTTGAATTGTAGCTCTCATAATCCCCACATGTCATGTGAGGAACCCAGTGGGAGGTAATTTAATCATGGGAATGGGTTTTGCCTGTGCTGTTCTTGTGATACTGAATAAGTCTCATGAGATCTGATGGTTTTATAAAAGACAGTTCCCCTGCACATGTTCTCTTGCCTGCTACCATGTAAGACGTTCCTTTGCTCTTCCTTCACCTTCTGCCATGATTGTGAAGCCTTCCCAGCCATATGGAACTGTGAGTCCATTAAACCTCTTTCCTTTATAAATTACCCAGTCTCAGGTATGTCCTTATAGCAGTGTGAGAACAGACTAATACACCCCACCTTTAGGAACTTATCTGGAGAACCTGACACAAGCAGATATAATATGCTCATGATACTGTGAAAAGAGACAGAAAAGTGCCAAAATAAGTATGAAAAACAAGTGCTATCTAAGTTGTTAACATAGATTGATGATAGTGAGGTATAACAGGTGGACAAGGTTTTATGGAAAAGTTATACTTGAATAGAGTTTTGAAAGTTGAGTATATTTGGACCAGGAAGACAGAGATTTTGCATGAGGGAGTCACTTTCGTTTCCTTCATCCATAAGAAACATTACAAATTAGTCTTGTTCCCACAGAACCCAAAGCAGTATTAATCATTCTCATTATAGTACTGCAAGACCCTACCTTTCATTACAGATGTCACTAGAGTTGATATCTGTTTACCATCCCTGATTTGCATAGAAAAATTAAGGAAAGGGCATTCCAGGCCTAGGATAGAACATGTGTAAAAGATTGACCTTGAAATTTCCATTCTAGGGATAGTAAGAAGCTGGGATTTACATTAAGCACAGAGGAAGGGAGATTGCATAGTTACAATGTGCTTTAATAATGGAAGATCATAAATGCCACTTTAGAATATCAGTGTTGCTCAGTTACTGAGAACCAGTTGATTTTTGAAAGCAAGGTCTTGACAAGATAATGTAAGCAATATTGAATTTTTATGTAAGATTGAGAGGAGAGGCAACTTACTTAAATTTTCTTTTCATTATTTTAGAGCTCAGCATCTAAGACACTTTCTAATAATTTTAGAATTTTGCAGCTTATGTAGCAGAGCTCAATTCTCACTATGGAATATAAAAAGACTCATTGTTCCAGTGTTCTCTGCAGTGAGAGAATGTGCACATGTCCTAGCAAGGGTACCATGAAAAAGAATACTCTGCACTCAGTCTGGAGATGGGCAGCATCAGCAGCAGCAACAGCAGTGGCTACAACTTGTTTCTAGAGAAAGCAGAGGTAGAGAAATGCCAGGATCAGGTTTGGTGGACTTGGCCAGGCAAGGAGCAGTGTTGTGCCTAACAGAGGCAAGAATGTCAGCAATTCTGCAACACTATGCTTCAGCTTTTGGCTTCAAACACAGTTTGGGACTATCCCAGTGATATTTTGAGCTACCCTTTCAACAAATGCCATTTTTGTGTAAGCTAATAAGACTTGGCTTCTATTGCTTGCAGATCTGATGCAAGGGCATTCTAGTGAGGAGAATCTTAAAATAATTTAGCCATGTGGAGGTGAACTCTTGAGCAAGGATGATAGAACAATTTTCAAGGATGAATGGAAATTGTGGTGTCTGATTATCTGTAGGAATAAAGGGTGGAAGAGTTTTTAAGCACTGGGGTGAGTTAGTGGACAAGTACTGCAGGATGGTAGGGGTTGAGATTGATCAATGGGATATGTTGAGCACACTGAGTTATTCTGGAGTTTGCAAATGTTTTCCCCTGTGATTCGGCCATCTGTACTTGCTAAGTGGCACCCAATAGTTAGGCTAGTATCATTGATTGCAGTGGCAACCCATCTGGAGTGGCTGCTGCAAAGACACAGGTTGCAGTTGGGGAGGTGCAGCTGGGGCTGTGCACTGCATGGAGCCAGTGGGAGCCAGGAACAGGAGGGAGTCCCGTACTTTTCTGAGTTGGTCAAAAGGAAACCCTATGCTCCCAGGCACAGCTACAGCTGCCCAGCTGTGGCTGTGGACCCAGCCATCCTTGTGCTCTCAGGGGCCCAGGAAGCTCCCTTGCCTCGGCAGGCTCAGAAGTGCCTGCTCCCACTGCCTGGCCTCTCCCCATTCCCAGTGCCCACTTTGATTTCAGAGCAAAGTTGTGGCTGAGCTCGGGTGCCGTCATGACTTGGCTGGGTGTGCATACTCAGGGTAGTACTGACATGCCAGCCTCCTGCTGCCTCAGGCCCCTCCAGACTTTGGCCACTGACAGGCATGGGAGGGAGGCTGAGGGGGTGCTGAGGGCAGCTTGGTGTAGGACTTCAGGCACCCCTCAGCATGAGCAGCCTGGGCCCCATGAATGCCATCAGGAGACATATAGGCTCCTGGGAAGAAAGAGGTGGGTCCCTGGTGAAATCTCACCTTCAAGCCAGGGATGGCCTGAAGGCTGGGGGCCAGGCTGTCACTTCAGTGGATCAGAGTGAGAACTTATGGTGCTTTTTCTAGCCTGCCCATGGCCACCCATGGACTAATCAGCATGCACTTCCTTCCATCTGAAGCCCATAAAAACCTCAGACTCAGCCAGACTTGGGCAGACAATGGGATGACCTACCTGTGGAGAGAACTACCCACTATGGGTCTCCTCTCTATTAATAGCTGTACATTCATTGGGATGACCTGCATGAGAATAGGAGCTACCCACTCTGGGTCCCCTCTCCACTGATGGCTGCACGGATTACAGGACAACCTGCCTGCAGAGAGGAGCTACCCATTTCGGGTCTCCTGAGAGCTGTTGCTCAATAAATTTAGCACTTCACCTTGCTCACCCTCCAGTTGTCTGCATACTTCATTCTTCCTGGACGTGGGACAAGAACTCAGGACCCACCAAATGGCAGGACTTAAAGGGCTGTAACACAAACAAGGCTGAAACACAACCTCCTTGCTCACCATGTTGTGAGCATGAGAAGAATAGAAGAGAAAAGAAGAGAAGAGCTGCAGCCTTTTGTGGGGCCCAGACCTAGGAGATTCTTAAGCCAGGGCTGTGACACCCTCCTTGGGGCTCTGTGGTTTCTGGCATCTCCAAGCTTCCAGACACCACCATGTTACCTGGTGCCTACAGTGGAAGCTGCTTGCAATATGCCTGGTCTAGCCACAGCCTCACAGGGAGCCGGCACCCACACCTGCACCTGGAGCTGCCTGCCCCACTGCAGCCAGCGTGCCTTGTTGTGCGCAGTGACTGGAACCCATGCTTGCTCATCCCTCACCACTCTGCACATGGCTCAGCCTTGGCAGGCATGGAATCTGGGCTAGTAGCATGAGCCGAACACAGCCTGCAAGGTTGAGTGGGTGGAACAAGCCCAGCAGGCCCAAGCAAAACTCAGGCAAAGGTACCACTGGCCACAGAGGTTTCCAGCTGCTAAAGTGGCAACCCAAGCATCTCACGACATCATCTCACAGAGATCGGAAGACAGAGGTGCTATCTTCATTAATTTAAAAAGGATGGCTCCCAGGACCTTGAGAAAGACATTCCTGGTTTGTAAAATTGGCAAGAGGCTTTAAAAAATGTACATCTCAAAGGGGCAGAGAAAGAAGTTACAATTAGAGAGTTTTCCAAAGTAAATTCTCTAAGAAAAGAGAGGCCAGGAAGAATTCTTTCTAAAGTTTAGTCAAACAGAGGAGATTTTTATGAGAGTCTTGATCACCCCTAGACTTCCTGAGCAGTTTCCTGCTCAACCCTAGAAGAAGGAAGAAAAAACACCAGGAAATGCTGGTTATTTTTATTTCCTGCCAGATTGATGGAATGGATTCACAAAGTCAATTAATATAATTACACAAAATATAGAATGCTTGGCTTCTTGCACACCTGGTCTGGTAACTGTGATTTATTAATATACATCAGATGATTAATCATTTTTTCTCCTTTAAATACACCTCAGAAACCTTTTTAAAGACTTGCTATTTACAGCTCCCCCAAACCAACGACATCCAGAATCACAAACTAATAATCACTAATAACTAACACCAGAGTTTTACCAGTATTTAAAATTAAAATCTAGTCATATGTGGTAAAACAAACAGGAAATGAGCATCTGTCATGTTCAAGGCACGAGCATATATTTAGGAAAACTGGTAAATAGAACAGTGAGTGACCGTAAACTCAATTATGAACTTTTTAAAAGACAATAATGTAATAATTATGAACAAGTATAAGAAAGAATGCAAAATCTACATTTTAAATTTTTTAAATAAACGATGTTTTAAATTAATGTGAGTATATTGTATAAGATGGTTAATGTTGGAATATACCTTTATATGCCTATATATTGAATATACATTTAGGAGTATTAGAATGTAAGTACTAAAAAAGATTCAAGAAATCACAAAATGACAGATGGATAAAATATACGAATACATTCCAATGGAATTGCTCCTAAATTATATTTATATTTATTTCATATTTCCTGAACAATTTTCTAATTATTACCAGTTAGTAAGTTTCCCAAGCTAATATTTCAGTCTATTACTTTCAGTAGAAGTTGCAGTCATTTAAATTATGAGGTTAAATTTCTATTAAATAACAGAAGGAAAAATAAACTGATTAGATTTATTCTAAGATGTATTCTAACATACTGAAAGTTGACTTCTATTGGACAAATTTTTTTCCACTCTAATTCCTCTTTGCATTAGCCCTTTCATCTAAGGTGTGTCGTCTGTTTCACAGAGACAACTGTCAGTCTCTTAAAAACCAATAAATAATATAATATGCTTAGATAAATCTAAAGGAGCTGTTCATGGTATATATTCACTGATGTTCAATTTAAGTAGGCACATTTCTATTTTTGTATTTGATTTGAGTATGGCCTACAGTCTTGTCCTTTTCCCTCCTCTTATTCTCTTATTGAATTATAGATAACATTAAAAAGTGCCATAAAAACTCTTTTTTCTATTTTCCTTTTTCTTTTTCTTTAGTGGACCTGTTCTGGAAAAAGAGGAAAAAAGTTACATGATTTTCTTTTCATGCCAAATTTTCTTGGTTAGTGTATTGATGACTAAAGAGTTTTTATATGCCAGTGTAGCTTTAGTTATGCAGTAAGTGGCTATTGACAGTATATGTAAATTGAATTTTTAAGACATTAAATCACGTATAAAATAATTGTGGAAGGGGCTGTGTATAAGTTGCTGCCCAGTCTCCAAGAATATTTCTACCTGGCCCTGGTCACTTGTACTTTGGTCAAGAGGCAAAGTTATATTTTGCTCTCTCACTCCCTTACTCTCAGTTTAAGCATTTACAGCAGACTTTGTATGGAAAAAAGAAAGAGAACTGGTTCTGTGTAAATAATCCCCACTTATTTGAAGGATTTACTGAGGTCTTTGTTTCTACTTACTGTGGGCATCTATACAAGAACTGCAAACAAATGGCCTGTGCTGTTGAGAATTCACTTACTGTTTTAGAAATGGGGTGTAAATTTTGTAGAATAAATGGGAAAATATGAGAGGGAAATCAACATTAAATGAGTGCTTCATCTAATTACCTCATCTAATAATACTAATTTGTCTGCAGGACAATGTTGTAAATGATTGGACTAAAGCTCACATTTCAGATAAAGAAACTGATATCTAGAGAAATCTGGAATTTGGCTAAAGCATAGAGTAGAGGTCTAATTTCTAAATCTGTAGATTTTACTGCACAACACGGTGCCTCCTATAATGATAATGGCTCACTTTTATCAAGCACTCACCATGTGCCAGAAATTCTTCTAAGTGTTTTAAAGCTGTTGGTGCTTTGCAACCAAAGACCACCAGGCTGCGGTTGAATAATTTGGGACTGTGACTCATTGTAATGAGGAAGAACTCACATCATCAGGAACTACGGGGCATCTCAGTGCGAAACTATTGAAAGGACTTATTATAGGATTTAGGTTTATCATCCTGATTTGGATGGCTTTAGAAAAGATTTCTGAAAGTAGGTCTTTGCTGTGGCTTGGATGCTGTCAGGAAGTGGGAGTAATTCTATGATGAGTTATGCTAATCTTATCTAGAAGGGCAGGCTAGAATGAGGTCAAAGCTGTAACTGGTTGAGAAAACAGTCACACTCATATTAGGCAGGACAGGGGAATATTGAGGTCATTTTTGTGGGCTGCACAATGATCACGTTTTTGTCTCTATGTAAGCGTGATTATCAAATGGCCTTGTTTTGCTCTTGATCCATCATGGTCACGTGTCACCTGTGGCCTTTTCTGATGTTGATATTCTATAACATTGTTTATGTTCAACAGGAGAAAACCAAGACTTAGTTTATAGTACCAGACTAGTTCCCAAATGTCAGGGGCCACTTTTATCTTTCTTAATCTCTTCTTTTGTCCACAGGCAGATAACATTAGGCCACAGCACATTAATCCATGACATCTGAAATTTCATCATTGTTGAGATTTTGCTGATCAGGGGTTCCTTTAGAGAATGTAGTCTTTACTTAGACTAGAGTTAGTCTCTCCTGCTCCTTTTGTTGTAGGATGAATTGTTGAATTTTCTGAAGGAACAATGGCTGTGCAACTGCATTTAATTAAGTCCCTGACAGGATACATTGGCTAACGTAACACAAGCAATGATCAGAAACACAATGACTATTAGTTCTTGAAACAAGTTTTGAAGCCTGGATCCTAGATTATAAAACCCAGATAATACATCCAGCTGGGTCTGAAAAAGATCCACCATAACCTTATTTATTAAATTAAAATATTGAGGAGGAGATATCCTTAATATATATAAATAGTCATTAAATAAATTACAGTGCATTAATAAAAGGAACAATTTTCATCCAGTTAAAAATGATGTTGTAGATAAATATCCATTGGTATTGGGAGATGTTTATGAAGTATAGTTAAGTGAAAAATTCAGGTTGTTAAGCAGAATATTGGCATTTAATCTATATGCATAGAAAAATGTGTGGAGATAAATTTATGAATGAGTTAACTGTAGTTGTCTCTAAGAGGTGTGCTTATGAGAGATTTTAAATTCGTTTTGTCTTTTGGCTTATCTGCAGATTCTCATTTTTCATCATCAACATATATTCTCTTTTAATAAAAAATAAATGTTTCTTCATATAATGGAATTATGGTTGATTTCTATTTCTATTTCCACTTTTTATACATTTTGTGATTTTTGAAAATATCCTAAATAATCAATATTATTAACTAAAAATAAGAAAACAAAATAGTATCTAAAAGCACCAGTTTATATTAAAATATAAAACGAGAAAGGTTGAGGGTGATTGACAATTCAAATACAAAGTAGTGTATACATTGTAGGGTCATTGATTATTTTGTTTTAGCTATATTTTAAGTTTTAGTACCTGGCTTGATATGGATCCTGATCATCCTTCATTTTCAATCACTTTAGGGAGGTAAGAAAGCTCTTTATTTAATTTCTGGTTCAAAATCTATTATAATGGTATTTTAAATTTTGATTGAAATCTAAATGAATAATTTTTGCTTCCTTTATTATGTAATAATATTATCTAAATATAATACAAAAATTTCCTTCTACTTTTCAATACATAAGGCTCATCTTTGGTTATTGCTTTAAAAGCCTTAATAATTTTGAATAATAGAAGTTTGCATTATAATCTTTATCTTATCTATGACCTCAATGGAAATGTTCCAACAATTTTCTCTTTAGTTGTTTAGTCATTTACTAATTAACATATATTGTAATGTTAGGGTGCAGGTATCTATCTTAAGTCATATTTTTAAAGTGTTATATATTTTATAATATTTTAAATAATTCCAAATTTTGTAAATATTTTTGGATTGGTATGAATACACCAAATATAATTGTACTCTAGTTGTAGCATTATATTTCCAGAATACATATGACTTAAATATAACATGTTATTTAATAATAGGAATTAAATTGATCTGAGTTCTGTATGCTGATTTTTATTTGGGGTTTATGCACCTTTATACATAAATTTGTAGATATTTTCTTTGCACAGTTTCATTGTCTGATTTACGTATTAGGTTTATTCAAGGAATTGAGATGTTTTCCATGTTGTTTCTTCAAGAACTGCAAAGATTCCAAGATTTTTACCTTCCCTGCAAGCTAAACAAGTTAGCTTGACATGGTTTGAGAGATACTGGGACAAGACAGGAGACCTTTGAGTTGGAGACAAAAAGACAATGTGTTACCAGCAACAATAGGACTAGCCAGAGTAACAATGTTGTGCTGCTTCCTTGAGCCCCACTTTCCACAGGGCAACAAGAGAACTCCCATGCAATATACACCCTAGTGGTGTGTGTGACGAGAGAAAAACCCTAAGTTTAGAAAACCTGATCTTGTATAGGAGGCTGCTAGCAAACAGTATATGCACATCTCTTCTACAGAGAGGTATTTTTCATTATAATGGACAGTGAATAAATCTGCTTCAATGGTAAACAGTGTTTCTATTTTCTGAACTTGCTTGCTATCTTTGAAAATACAGTATCAAGCAAGTTAGATGTTAAGAATTTTCACAATTCTGTATGCCTCAAAAGGTGAGGCATACAAGATTGTGTAAGACTTATTGAGAATTGTTTCCAACATTTTGTATATTGGAGAAGTTCAAATATATCAGGAATTAATTATTTTCTGAATGTTTGATATAAAATATGAGTAAATACAAAAAAACTACAGTTTTGTTCAGAAAGTATTTTTTTGATATTGCTTATAGATCTCTATTGATTATTCTTTTTATTAAGTTTCTTGGCTGCTTGTATTCTCCCAGAAAATAACTTTCATAAAGATTTTTTCACATATATTAGCATGAAGTAGACTAATCTATTATTCTATAAGATTTTTTAATCTCCTTCCATATTACAGCCATATAATTTCTGACTCCTATTACTTTTGTTGTTTTTTTTTTTATCATCAGTTTCCAAGTCAGGATGTATCATAACAAGAAGTGCTGAGGGAGTGGTGTGTCCTGTATTTTTTTAAATTAAATGTATTAGAAAGTGCATTTTTTCTTTTTAATTCCATTAGTGTTTGCCTCTATGCTTTTCAAAAGCATTTTAACTACATTTCTTAAATTTACAGTCAAGAGAAATAATATCTTATGAGTTTTTGAAATAATCTGCAATTTTAGGAATATATATCTCTATGTTATACACACATACATAAGAAGTCCTCATTTTGACAGTTATGACATGCATAAATTTCATTTCCCACAGTTAGTTAAATAACACCAATTATCAAACCATATGGCTTAAATTTCAGTTACTATGTTATGCTAACTGTGAGTAATTGCATAAAGTGCAAACTTCACTACTAGCCTTTCAATCCATAGACAACTATCCAAATAATAGATGCGTATCATGATCAGTGACCAATCATATCATTCCAAAGTCTATTAATTACTGTTTGCTACGGTTTTAATGTGTTTCCAAGGTTTATGTGTTGAAAACTTGATCCGCAATGTGACAGTGTTGGGACATGGGGTCTAATGGAAGGTGTTTGTGTTATGGGGACACCACCCTAATGAATGGATTAATGCTGTTATCACAGGAATGTGTTTGTAATCATGAGAGTGTGTTCCTTATACAAGGACTAGCTTGGCCCCCTCTTGTTCATTCTCTCTCACATACTCAGTCTTTGTCCATCTGCCTTCTGCCATGGAATGATGCAGTAAGAAGGCCCCTGCCAAGACTGGTTCCTCAGTCTTGAGCTTCCCAGCCTCCAGAACTATGAGCCATTAAATTTCTATTCATTATAAGTTGCATAGTCTGTGGTATTCCGTAATGGCAGCATAAAATGAACTAAGACATTGCTCATCTGTTATTTAGTTTATTCTCACACAGCAAAGCATGCATTTGTGTTGCTTCCTTATCCATATGATACATGCATTCTACATTTTACCAAAGTGAGTAATTTGAAGGGGGAATTGGGTAACAAAAATGAAAGTAAGCAAAACAAAACAAAACAAAACAAAAAACAAAAAACCCCAAAATGATAATGCTAAAAGTGAAGCTGGATGTGATTGGATGATTTTAAAATGGCAACAGGAAAGCTAATAATAGAGCAAGACCTAGGCTTGCATAAAGCTATCTATGAATCCTACTGAAAATGTCCAATGGATATAAAAAACAGGGTAAAGTTGCTTCAACATTTTTTAGTTGAAATTGCACAAAAAGGGACATTGCTATGGCAAAATGGGGCATTTATTTCTATTTGGTTTGCAAACTATATTTAAACAAAGATCACAAACAAAGATTATACTATACAAACTAGTTTGTCTAGTGTTCAGGCCAAAGTGAGGAAGTTATATACTGCATGACAGAAAATAGTAATTATTTACTGCCAGTTAATGCTCATTTCATTGTTTCAAAGGTGGGCATAAATTAATGATTAGTGTTAAACTATCTGATGAAACTCCTAGCATAACTAAGATGACTGCTGTAAAATTTGTCCCCAGATTCCAAGGATTACTTAATGCAGATAGTTATGATGATCATCAAATATTTATGATTGATGAGAAATATCTTTTGCGGAAGGCAAGCTCATCAAGAGCTTATGCAACAAAAGACACAGGATTATAAAGCGGCCATAAAGGAGAGACTCGAGCTATGCAGCCAGAAGAACTTAATGGAGGTAAACTTTTTGACATAAATGAGGAAAGTGGTTGTGATGAAAAGGAAGATGTTTCAGATGAAGTGATCCTGGAAAGATATTTCACATTAAAGAAACTTTGGTGATGTTTCACATCATCAAAACACAAGGGATAAAATGTTGGAAGGTGATTATGGTTGGCAGAATAATGGCCTTCCAAAAGATGTTCATGTCCTAATACCTGAATCCGATGAATATATTCAGTTGCATGGAAAAAGGGAATTAAGGTTGCAGATGGAATTAACTTTGCTAATCTGCTGACTTTAAACAAATTAACCTGGATTATTCAGGTGGGCCCAATGTAATTATAAGGGTCATTAGAAAATGGAAGAGAAAGGCAGAAGATAGGAGTGAGAGGGAGATGTAATTATAGAAGAATGGTCAGAGAAATGCAACGTTGTTGTCTTAGAAGATGGAGGAAGGGGACTGTGAGCCAAGAAATGGCTTCTGGAAGCTGTAAAATGCAAGGAAATGGATTGTCCTGCAGAGCCCCCAGAAAGGAAAACAGTCCCACTGATACTCTTATTTACGCCTAGTGAGACCTATGTCAGACTTCTGACATACATAACTGTAAGATAAGTTTGTATTGATTTAAGCCATTACACTTGTGATAATTTGTTACTGCAGTAATAGAAAACTAATACACTGATCCAAAAGTAGAACTATGACAACTCACTAAGGCATACAAAAGATGGTTCCTGCATGACAAGAAAGCAAAAGCTGTTCAAACTACCTGTGATAAATTTTTACAAAGAAATAAAATACTTTAATTCTAAGGATTCCAATATTTTAACTTACAGTATATTAAGTAAATCTTAGTTTTACTATGTTTTATTTTCCTATGTATTTATAACTTATAGTATGTGTTTTAAATGTTTTGACAAAAATATTATAAGGTCCCAGAACAATTTCATTTTCCCATTGAATATAAACATTTCTTTGCATGGTTCCAGCCTAAGTGATCATTGATCTTTTTTATGGTCTTCTACCACTATGCAAAGTGTGGACTGAATAAACACACACACACACACACACACGCAAATCTAAGAATTTGAATTGTTTTATACTATAATTCAAAATCAATGTGTATTTTTATTATAGATGATTTTAGTGTTTACTAATAGTTGTTTATGTTATACTTTCTCATTCTTAAGCTCATACATTTGCTTCATCTTATATTTACATGTGGTACAAAATTTGAAGTCAAAATTGTATTGATAGCCAGCATATTCTTTTCTCTGTCCTTGAATGATTTCAAATAATTTTCTTTTATTTATTTTATGTGATAAACTTGATGGAGTATAGAATTTTGTGATATTGACTTTACCCCTTATAACTGTCAATAGACACTCCCTTTGTTGTACCAGGAGTTTGGAACACACTTTGTTTTTAACAGCTTTCATAGAATCTGAAATAATGAAATTCTGTGGCCCTCAAAGGAATATGCTATTACCATTGATGACACATGATAGTGTCCCAAGCACTAAGTCTGAAGGATAAATATAGCAATATAACACTATTCATCTTTTTTTTGGGGGGGGGTGGGGGCAAGGTCTTGCTCTGTCACCCAGGCTAGAGTACAGCGGTGTGATCATGGCTCACTGCAGCCTCAACCTTCCCGGCTCAGTGATTCTCCCACCTCAGCCTCCTGAGTAGCTGAGACTACATATACCGGCCATAATATTCAGCTAATTTTTGTATTTTTTTTTTTTTAAAGATGGGGTTTTGACATGTTGCCCAGGCTGGTCTCAAACTCCTGGGCTCAAGTGGTCCACCTGGCCACTATTCATTTTTCTTAAGAGTTAATTTTACACAAAAGTTTTTCTTGGGTGGGAGGAGAAACATTGTGTTTAATACTAAAATGTTCATGCATATATTATGGATCAGAAAAGAAAAACTTCAACAAATCTTAACATAAAACAAAAAAATTTTGAAAATTTCTAGATGTGAAAGGAAATTTAGATTTTTCCCTTTCTATTGCCATTAATGATACTCTGTTAAAAATACATGAGAGTCATGAAGATAATATTTACATTCCAGTTACCTGATTTCTTTCTACTCCTGTGTCTTTATTAACATCTGGAATTACATGTCTCAGAATTCATGGTATCACAACTAGTCTTCCTGGTACTGCCAAGCTGTCTTATGCTAAAATAGAGTTTGGGGCAAGAAAGGTTGACAGGATTACTATACTAAACACAACAGAACAGTGTCTGAATTGAAGGAATGTCTCATTAATTTGCTTTTCAAAGGGACTGGTGATTTGGGAGGTATACAAAATTTTTCTAACTTTTCCTATATATCTATGTATGCATATGTTGGGATGTATATTCACATATATTCATAAACATAACTGGGATAATATCAAATGTGTCTAGCATTGTTCTGAGCACTAAACTTATTTATTCATTTATATCCCAGTATATATACAAATTTGTCCTTCATTTTTATCATAAATATATTTTTGGTATTTCATCTATCATTAAATACATATCTACATTATTGTTTGAATCTGCATCATATTCTATATGTCAGAATATTTCTTAAATAATTTTCCTGTTCTTGCACTTTTAAGTTATTTCTAGCTTTTAATTATTGTAAATATCATCTGGCTGCAAAATCTTGCATCTCAACTCTGCCTTTTTTCTTTCTTTTTTTTTTTTTTTTTTTGAGTCAGAGTCTTGCTCTCTAGTCAGGCTGGAGTGCAGTGGCTCGATCTTGGCTCACTGCAACCTCTGCCTCCTGGGTTCAAGTGATACTCCTGCCTCAGCCTCCCAAGTAGCTGGGACTACAGGCGCATGCCACCACGCCCAGCTAATTTTTGTATCTTTAGTAGAGACAGGGTTTCACCATGTTGTCCAGGATGGTCTCTATCTCTTGACCTCGTGATCCGCCTGCCTTGGCCTCCCAAAGTGCTGGGATTACAGGTGTAAGCCATTGCTCCTGGCCTGCCTTTTTTCTTAATGCAAATTATTAGAAGTGAATTACTGGGTCAATGTGTATGATTATTTTTAGTGCTAATGAATGCATTCTTTTTTTCCAGAAAATTCAAAGCTGAAAAGATTTCATTAGAATTGTTGCTTCTGTAGACCCTCAGTAACTGCATTTTAGTCTTATAAAAGCTAATATACTATAGTTGCCAGTTTCAAAAGCTAATATACTAAAGTTAATAGGCAATTCCAAACCCTTTTCCTCAGAGGAGCCAATTGGTTCCTCTTTCCAAGTTGAAAGAGGAAGTACTATTTGTCACAATGTTATGCAACTCTAGATATGGCTGAAGGGGGTGGGGGAACCAGGCACTGACTCAACACAAGCTGTTCCAATCAGATTTTCTTCCAGAAATTAAAATTGAGACACAAAAACGGATATTAACTGGAAATATCTAAGTCAGACAATCATTAAAGATCAAAAACTAATGTCATAATTTTAGGAAAGCCACAGCTGGCCATGTGTAATTGGATATATAAGTAGAGAAGTTGAGTTTACAGAAAAACTATGAAGTAGATAACACTTAGAAAAAAGAGGAAAAAGGAATGTGAAGACTCAGGAGTATAAAGAAAGACAAAGGGAGTGGCACACTAGAGCATTCCTACTTCTGTGGATTCTGAATATTCTTCCTAATATTAGATTCCATGAAATTATTCTGAATCCTTCAGATTGAGCTTATGAACAACCTGTTTTTAACCTTTGCCATACTGGTATTCTTGAAGACATATTTATTATAATACAAAGTAGGAAGGCAGTCAGAGCTTTTTGTCCCTCAATTTCTGAAGCAGTATTAGCAGCAATCATTTTACCTATGTGAGCCAATGCAACTAGATTTCCGAGGTTCTAGATGGACATATAGGAGTTACTACAACCACTATTCCAGAAAGTCAAAAGAATTTGCATGGAGTCTATTGCAGTGAAGTGATGTAGCTGAAATGCTGCTGATGGAGTGGTAGAGAGAAAGGTTAGGGTCATGCTGTTTAGATATTTTAAAGAGAGAGAATGGAAAGATGAACTAGCTAATATCGGTTAGAAAATCTCTTGGTTAGAAATAGAAATGTAGGTTGTATCGAGCCTATCAGTGGAACAATCTCTGGAGATAATGATAGTGATAAAATAACTTTTGATACAATGTGCCTACTCCTTTTCACACATTGTTGCTCACTGGAAAAAACGTAAGATATCAGGAAGCCTAGGTTCTGGTATTTTGTTTCTATATATCTGTATGCATTTTGGTAAATCAATCAACTTCCTTATAAATTATTTTCTATTTTTAATTAGAAAAATGTCTTATCTCCCTGTCTTAACCATTCGTTGACTGAAAGAAAGAAAATGAGTAATAAAAAATGTTCTAAAAAACTAAAGCTCTATTATAATTGATTAATCATATTGCTATATGGGAGAGACCATCTTGTTAAAATTTGACCACTGTTACTAGATGGTCAGGTTAACCTTGAAGTTCACAGTAAGTCCTATGCAATTCAGTCTTAAAAGGTTAGCAGAATACTGATGAGTGCCTATTGTTGAGTGTAACAGTTAATAGCACACTAAAACCTACTATTAACACTCCAGAAACTGCAAAAATGTGTACTTGGCAATAGGTTTTGGCCAGTTGACATTGTTATTTTACACGGGCTGAACATCGCTAAATTTTTAATTTAGTATTTTTTTGGAAGATGAAAAGCTTTTTGAATGTTTTAAATCAAGATCATGGTTAGACTTTCATTCTAACTAGTCTAATTAGCTAATTAAGCATGCTCTAATGATGGGCTGTATGATCAGTTAATGAAATAACAAGAGGGTAAAAATGTATTTTCTAGGAATTATTCCATCAAATATTTCAGTCTTCACCAAGTACTTTCAGACATTCATGTCTAAATGACTGTTTTAGATTAACAAGTACTTCCTTTTATATGTCTTCATGTTAAATGGACTGTATTTTTAAAGGTAATCTTCATTATGTCTAGATAAGGCAACTAGTTCAAGGTATATTGGCATTATTCTAATCTTATAATTTCCATAAAATATAATTTAAGATTATGATCCTGTATTGAATTACTACATATTTGTGAATCATTAAAGAATTTCAAATACAATTATGGAAGGTGAAAAGTTTAATTCTTCAAGGATTTTATTATTTATAAATGCTAATGAACATGGGTTTTAGCCAAATTCTTGATATAAGATCAGTATAGCAACATTAAATCATCGTTAGAAACTTCAAATATTGTTTGTGATGATAAGCACATTAGTGTTAAACATTTCAAATGTCATTCTAATAATAAAAATCATGTATTTATCAGTGTAAAGATCCCTTTTTTAACATAGATAGTTTCAAATGCTATTTTATAGCCTCCCACTAAATATTACTCTTGTTATACTCATTTTGAAATAATTTTAAAATCTTTTCTAGAAGCACAATTAATTCTGCATGAGAATTCCTAGATTCTTTTCTTTAGACTCTTATGAATGTAGTTCTATTATTTATAATTAATATCAAAATTATAGTTATTCCCTATTATCATTTCAGTCAACATTTTCATGATAGAAGAGGTGAAAGATCTAATTTTGCAGTTAAAATGCTAAATTTAGTTGGAAGGTTACATCTTGCCATGACCTTAAACAGATGTGGGATAAGATAATGAGCATAAAATTAATTACGGACAATAGTGAAAATATTTTATTTTGAAAATTTCATAATTCTATGTGGATTTAAGTGCTTTCCTCCTTCCCACACATACCTTGCAAAAATTCAGAAAATGAATCCTGACAATGAAATCATTAGAGAACTGCATTCCATTCTCAATGACTTAATAAAATTCTGAATAATATTTGCATTTTAGCTGTTATAATATTACTTTTTATTTGTAAATGTTTATGTCAAATACATAAAAATTAAACATTGACTGGACAATTATAAGATCTTGGGGAAATCATTATGTGTATTAGGGTTTAGAATGCAATGGTAGTGCCATTGAAAATTTCTCTTTAGGGGAATTTCTTTCTAAGGTTATGATGCTATAAGATGTTTCTAACCAGTGTTGAGAAAGATAGTTTGGTTCAGGAAGATTTTGCAGTCAAGGAAACACATTAGTTGGCATTAGTAATCCAAGCAAAAATGTCAAAGCTTAAATTTGGTAAGATGGTGATAAGGTGATGATGGAAATTGATAGTAAAGAGAGTATAAAAAATGCAATAGGACTTGGCCACCAATTGGTTTATAAGTGAGAATAGTGAAATATATTTTTCTCCCACGATACTATAAGAATAGTGAAACTGAGATATATAAAGGAGGACATAACTATTTAATAGAATTGGAGAGAGTTTTCACTTGTAAAATAGTAAATAAAATTATTTGAAATCATGTAATGCCATACACTGGAGACTTGAAAGAGAGAAGAGCTAAAACTATGCAGAGTTAGGATAAAATATATAACATAGTTGGAAATACTGAGGGAAAGAGTGGAAAAAAAATGCTGAGGATTACAGTGCTTTCGGAGACAGAGAAAAAAGGGTGAAAAAAATGAGGAAAGATCATATGATTTGTTTAGAGTTAAACAGAACTTAAACTAATTTTAGTGGGTGTTTGAGAGTTTAATGAGCAAATGTTAAATTGTCAAAGTGTAGAAGAGAATAAGAGTAAGAAAATAGGAGTAGAGGCAATAGATTTCTTCCCTTAAGAGTTTGGGAAAAAAAGAGAAAAAGTAGAAGCCATTTAGGATTTACTGCGTTTTTGCTTATTCATTCTTTCTGGTTGGAGGTTAGCATATATTTTGGCAGAAAGAACAAAACCTATCAGGAGGTGGCAATGACAATCTGGAGAGTGAGGAATGGAAAGTTTAGAGAAGCATACGACCTTGAATGTGTAGTATTCAGAGCACAAGGGTAATTCAAGAGGGGCTTAAATAGCAAAGGTTTTGTCAGAGTTTGGTATCATTTCAAATATGTTAAAGATGAGTCACAAACTATAGAGGAGAAGCTGTCCTGAAGGTCTTCTTTCTGTACCTTCAAATCCACTGTTCCCATACTGGGTGCTTCCCTGTTGGGAAAAGTGTGGGGTGTATTATTGATATGGACTTCCCCTGTGGGCCAATTAGAGGCACCAGGGATAGATGCTTGGAGAGTGGAAGAAGTGAGATAGGATGTTTATTCCCTGGCACCCTGCTTGCTAGGTTGTAACCAGTGGGCTGAATCCACCTAAAGCCACAGGTGTGGTCTGGCTACCTTCCCCAACGCATTTAACTCTCTGGGTTGTGGCAACAGCCCTCTGTCTTTGCATCATAAGGTTTAAGAGTCGTAAAAGTTCAGCACAGTTAAGGGCTACAGCATAGAAACTAATCATCCTGTTCATATTTCTTTAGAAAACAGTGTCCTATTAATCATTCTCCAAGTTTTCCAGTTTTAAATGTGTCATCTGTTTAATGCCAATGTTGTAAATGATAAGATGTTCAAGACTATAAGAACCTAAAGGATTAATCAACAGATCTGCAAAAACAATAGAGGAGAGAGAGAAAAAGAGAGAGAGAGTCTTTCTGGATGAAAGGAATAATTATAAAAAGGTGGACAGTTCAGAGACCAGTCTTTTTCACTATTTATCTAGGCTTTTCATCATCAGAATTCTGTCTTCTTACAACCTTTACGTATATTCACATAGTTTCTTGACTTGGAACTTGGTTTTTGAGCCTTATATGATAATTTGTTTGTTTGTTTTTTTAATACCCTCTCCTGCTGTGCATAATCCTGACAAAGAGAAATTATAAAATTTAAATAAAATAAAACAATTGTGTTCTAGCCTGGAAACCACCTCCTCTTGCCATAAAAATTTTTAATCTGATGTGAGTTTTGACCAAATTATCATAAGTTACATCACCTTTGAGTCAAATTGTAATATTCAGTCATTAAGCAAATATTTATCAAGTGATATTGTGGCATTAGGGATCATAGAAAATGTCCATGTACCTGCCAACCTTTTAGCCTACTGAGAGAGGCAAAAGACAAATAGAAAAAGAGATAAAGAAGATAATTTTGGCTAGTGTTGAATTCTATGAAGAAAAGAATCTGGGCAATATGGTGGTTAAGAAAGATTTCTTTTATATTAGAGATGAGGCCTATAGGAAAATAAAGGGTGAATCAGCAAAGATCCTGTGCTCCAAGGAAAGGGAAGAGATAGTGCAAAGTCCTATGGCAAGAAGATCTTGGTGTGCTAGAGGGGCAAGAAGGTCCGTGTAGCTGGAGCACTAAGCCCTAGAAGATGGGGCCAGAGAGACAGTCTGGAGTCAGATCACCATGCCTTTTAAGGTCTTGGCAAGGGGTTTGGCATTTATTCTACGTGCACAGAAGGTTCCTGGAGAGTTTGAGCACACTGGTGACATGATTTGTTTTAATTTTTAAAATGTTACACCTGCTGCTGTGGGAAGCCTAGATTAGAGGCAGGCAAGAGCAAAATTGAAGATTTATCAATAATAATGTTATTTGAATGTTTACTGTTGCAAAGCATGGCAGTATCTCATTCAACCTCAAAACACCCTATGCTTTAGGTAACTTTATTAGTTATGACATTAGGAATTAAGCAAGTTGCCCTGGGTCATGCAGTTAGCTTGTGCTAGAGACCAAGATCAAAACCAGGCCATCTGACACCATAATCTTCACACGACACTGTGCTCATCACTCTGGGAACTCATATTCATTAGAGTTGGCTATAATCCAACAGGCAATATTGAAGTCCTCAAAAACAATCTTTTTATCATATGACCACCAGTGTCAGTGGAAAATGCTGGAGACGGAAAACACCAGCAACACTTAGCAGCAATGAAAGATAAAATGAAACAGTGAATTGTCAGACCTTATAATTTTCAGGACAAGGTGTTCTTTTACAAAAGCTTTCCCTTGTCTTATTTAAGCCAGCGTTTATATATCTCACCTCTATTTTCCTTGCAAACATTTATTTTAAGCCATTTTTGGATTCAGAATGCTAGATTATTTGGAAAATTTCTTAATATGGAAACGTTAGTGATCTCATCTGAACAGCTTAGAGAGTTCAATGGAGAAGTTCTCCACATATAAAGATTAAAATATATCCTCACTCCAGTGACTCTTAACCAAGCATTTTTCTTTTTAAAGCACATCCAAAAATAAAACAGAATTTGGATGAGGCTTACAAAGCATACTTGTTCTGGTAACATAAATGGCAAGTGAGAAAAGGGGTGGTGAATGACTAACACAAGTTCACTAAAGATGACAATATGTGATTTAGTCACCTCTGGCCAGGAAATATGACTCCATGCAAAATGAGAAGCTCACACAAATAGCACAGAGCTCTGGAGCCTGTGGATACATCTATACAAGGTAACAAAATGACCAAAACTCTGTTCATTCCTCTGACCCTTCTAAGCCTGATAATGTGGATCTGTGCACAAGTGATTTGAACATGGTGAGTAATAGCAATTGTGGAAATGACTGAGTTTGGTCCTAATCCTCCAGCCCCTCTTTTTCTACCTAGGAAATAGATGCTAATGAATTACTCTGAAGAATCATCTAAAGATATTTACTAAGTTTCCTCCTACAACATAAATAAAAGAAGAAAAAAAAGGACATTCACATTTTAAACATAAATATGTCCCAAAATTGGAGAAAAGACCAACTTCAATGTAGAGAAAAAGTGAAGCCTCTTTGTATCCCTTATACATAAGTATTCACTTAAAATGGTAGTAATATAAGACTTTCTCACAAATATTGATTTTTTTTTACAAGCATAAAGTAATGTGTGATTTGATACAATATCTGGGCCTATTTTATTTACCAAGCCCTAGAACTTTGTATTGGCCTTTAACAAACAAAATGACTTCTAGCAATTCTTCATACCTTTTGACAGATAGTTCCCATTTTCCTCTATTATGTCTCCACTCCAGAAGCCACAGATAATCATAAAATGTCATCAAGATTGAAGAGCAAGATATATTCTTTTACTCTGTTTGAAAGGTCTGCTACTCGTATGACCAGAAATTTCAGGGGTTTTCAGGTTGGGAACATAGAAAATCTTATGTTGAATTATTCTTAAAAAGCAAGGCATTTCAATAATTGGCCAGTAAAGTTAAGTGATAATTAAGGCTATTGCTTAATTTTATAAAATGTCATTTAAATATTGGTATTCAAAACAAGTTTTAAAATGTTTAAAGAAATAGAAAAATAATAGCAGTGAAACTTATGTGTTATTTGAAAATGCATTATTTTTCTTAAATACAACACCTACTAATACCAGAGAGATCAAGTTTTAAAAAATAGCATTATTGATGTTTTTCTCCTGATGAGATGAATACACGTCTGTGATTTTTTTAAGCAGAGGAAAGTGAAACAGTCTTTATCAAAACTAGTTGTAAAATTCTGTGTTCACTTAACGTTATAAAATAGGAAAAAACTGGACTCTAAAAAGAGCTCTCTAAATATGGAGGAAATGCTGTTAAAACAAAGTACAAGTCAAAATATTTAAATCTTATATTTTACATTAAAGAATGTTCCATAGCTTCAATTTAGAAAAGACCAGAAAACTCAGTGAACATTTTTAGAGGATTTAAGAAAACAAAATTAATTTGATTTTAAAAGATAATAAACCATCCAATCCAAAGTAGTGACAAGTTTAATTCTGATATGCAGTTACAAATCTTCTTTTAAAATATCTCTGTTTTGTTTATCTTCATTTTTTTTTTTTTACAATTACGATTTTCTGTCACTTAGGACTCAGCAGCAAAACTCCAGACAAGATTTGTAAGGTAGATCATATGGGAATAAATAAAACTATTTTTGAATGACTTGTCTCCTGTAAAAAAATTTATATTTTATTGTAAAACTCAATCTAAAATTACAATAAAATTCACAACTTCTTGAGGCATGTACTAAATTGCCATTTTAGGTGTTCAGTGTCAATTAGTGATGGAAGACCAGACCACATAAGATTGTGGCAGGAAAAACAAGACTTTTGGAATCATACCTATGTTTTAATGCTGGGGCAAAACTAACAACTGCCAAACTAGAAGAAAAGCAAATTTAAATTAATATATTGCCATTTTTTGATAAGTTATATAAATTCTGATTCCTCCAGACCAAATTCTGCCTTTTAATCAGAAAGTACTGATTTTACTTGCAACATGAAGTCATAATTTGATGTGTAGTTTAAGAAATGATATTGAGGAACAGTTTAGAAACAGAAAAAAGAGAGAAAATTGCATTCTTCTCTAAATTACAAAGAACATAATTCCAGAGCTCTATTATATTCGTTCTACAACGCACAAATTCAGGCAATATCTAAGTCCCAGGGCTCATCTTAGGGAATAAAATGCTGGGTTTTTTTTTTGTTTTGTTTTGTTTTCTGTTGTCCTTTCTTTGGCATTTTTTGAGACAAGGTCTCTGTTTCCCAGGCTGGAGTGATGTGGTCCCAATCATGGCTCACTGCAGCAATCTTCCTGTTTCAGGCTCCTCAGTAGCTAGCTAGGATGACAGATGTGTGCCACCATGCCCAGTTAATTTTTTTTTTTTTTTTTTTTGTAGAGACAGGGTCTTGCTATGTTGCCCATGCTGGTCTTGAACTCCTGGCCTCAAGCAATCCTCCTGCCTTGGCCTCTCAAAGTGCTGGGATTACTGACATGAGCCATTGTACTTAGCCATAAAGTGCTGTTGAAGTGATAAACGTGTCTCTATATAAGAAATGTGGAAGAGATAACTTGTTGTGAACTCTAGTACATAAAATATTTTATCATATTTTATTCTTTCATTTCTTCATTATTCCCTTTATTCATTTGCTCATTTAATAAATAAGTATTTGATGTTCAATGTGATCTAGATTCTCCACTAGAATCTGAAGCATCTAGCAGCATCTTGTTGGGAGTTTACATTTCAGCAGATAGGTAAGAAATTACATGACAAGGATTTTAGCAGAAAAAATATTACTGGGGAAGACCATTTAGACACATTTGTTTTAAACTATTCAGTTGCTTATTCATTCATTCATTCACAACATATTTATTCAGCATTTAGTATATGTCAAGCACAGTGCTAGAAACTTGAGTCCAAGTCTTTGTCTTTTACCATCACATCTATGGCTTTTTGCCTCACTTATTGTGGCTCAAATATACTTTATTTTGAGCTAAAATTCTCGTAGGAATTTTGATAACAGAAAGAGGTCTACTCTGTCCTTTTTGCCCAACACTATATATATATACATATATATATATGTTATATATGTTATTTATATATATATATATAATGTTTTCAAAATTTCTGTTGTCAAAATTTTAAATATATATAGGGATATATATGTAAAATATGCCCAGCACCTCAATGTTTTTGATGCCTTGCCTTGTTATTTATAGGATCCCCTCAAAGGAATTCAGCTTCTCAAACTCAACGCTGTGGCTAGAGGGTCTCACAACATAAAGACAGATTTCCATCATGCCTGCCTGTGTTTACAAATTGTCTGTTCTAAAATTCTTTTTTGACAGTCCCAGAAGAAAAAAAATATAAATGGCCAATATACTTAGGCAGAATGTTCTACATCTCCCTAAATCAGTTAAATGCAATTAAGATGAAATAATATTTTTTGCCCATCAAATGGGCAAAGTGAAGAACAATACTACCTAGAATTTGTGAGATTTCATTGGCACTGATGGTAAAATAACCAATGGTAGTAATTTGGCAAGACATTCTAGATTGACAGGTTTTTCTTGTCATTTCTTTTTCAATTTGGGGCTTTTAAGATGTTGCTTCCCTTTCTTGTCTGTGTAGCTTTTTCTTCTCTGGTACTCTGCCCTGAGAGCTCTAGCCCCTTGGTGTCCACACATTCTCAGTTCCGTCACCTCAATTCAGGAAGTACACTGAGCTCCACTAGGACTCCATCTCTCTTTGCTATTACCTGAAAACTCTCAAAGCAGTAAGCTCTGGTAACCCTATGGCAACTCGTAATACTCATAACAGCTCCTGCAAGTTAGGGTGCATAAAGCTGAACTTCCTTAGTTTCTCATTCATCCTACTCTGAGAATGGTTTGCAAGACGTGGAAAGGATATGTGGATTTTTGGAGACGCCTAGGGAAAGCAAATAATCTCTGTATGTATCTATCAATTTATCATCTCCTTACCTACCTATCTACCTATATGTACAGTATATACATAGATATATGGAGTAAAACATAAATAATTATGACAGCAAAAGTCATATGGATCATAAAAATTC
Organism: Pongo abelii; assembly: GCF_028885655.2. Taxonomy (NCBI): domain Eukaryota; kingdom Metazoa; phylum Chordata; class Mammalia; order Primates; family Hominidae; genus Pongo; species Pongo abelii. The sequence continues at coordinate 66,453,879 of NC_071999.2, forward strand.
AGAGTATTAAAAGCTTGATTTTAGAATTAAAGTATTTTGAACATGTCTTACATATATAAGGATTAAATTAATAACGACTAAATTATATTTCAATGAGACTATATTTCAGAACAAAAGAAATCAAAGCAGACACACACTGAATTGCAGCAATCAGATTTTTCTGTATTACGACATATTGAATCTAGAGTCTAAAGGGAAAATTTGGCAAATAATTTTGAATATTTTTTCTGAAACTGATAAAATCACTATGGATTGATGACATGTATACAGATTACTGGAAATGGGAAAAGACTTTAGGGAGAGCCATCTCTTATGGGGAATCTTCGTGCATCTCAAAGAGGATCAGTCATTTTAATTTTTTTGGAGCTTCTGTTTAACCTCTTTTCCTAAATTCTACAATCAAATTTTGTGTGATTGCATTTAGCAGGAAAATAATCATAGCCACCAGGTTGAAAGTATGTGTGGGAGTGTGCAGGTGTTTGTGTGGATATTTGAGATGCAAATACCTATGTCTATGCTATTGATAGTTTTTATGAGTTTCTCATATTGCATTTTTAAAGTTGATTTTATTAAAGTATAATTTACATTTAATAAAATGCTCCTATTTTCAGTAGAATGTTATATGAGTTTTGATAAATTGATGCACCAGGGTAAGCACAACCCCTGTCAAGGTGTAGAAATTTTCATCACTGAAAAGTTTCCCCATGATTTTTGCAGGCAACCCCCTACACTTGGGCCTAATCAAATGTTAATTTATTTCTGTAACTATAAGTTAATTTAAACTTTTAAAAATTTTCCACATACAAAATCACACTATTTGTGTTTGAGAAGTACAGTCTTCATTTTTTTAAAAATGATCTATGTTCATTTTAAACAAACTCAAACAGGATAAAGCAGGAGAAATTAGTATCCCAATGTATCATTCTAAACCACACCACCAGACTTATCCATGTTAACATTTAGTGATTATGATTTATTTCTTGATTCACTGGATTTCTATCATTTAAAATTATTTTAATGTTTACTTACTGAGTTAGCTCATGTTTTCAGTATTAGCCTATTGACATCCAATTTGAAGGAAAATTTGTCAAAGCATGATATTGAGTCAAAATGTCTTTCCTAAAAAAAAGTAGAATGCACTCTTTTTTTAGCACTGATTATTGCTGTAAATAGTAGCAAGGGTATTTATTGCTTTAAATAATCAATGCTAAAATTGATAATTGCCAGATCTCAGTCTAGATTTATTTATTCTTCTCTCATGTAGGTGATTTTTTTTTTTGTACTTGGAAGTCAAAATTCTTCTTTATCTTTATAGTTCAATAGGTTAACCATGATTTATCTTCATGCTGCTTGTTTTCATCAGTGTTTCCCATGAGATTTTATCTTTTCAATCTGCAGTCATATCTTCCTACATTTCATATGCATTTTCCTATATTTCCAAATATTTTATGCATGATATATTATTTTTATCTCAGAGACAACAAACATCTTTATATTGGTTCATTTTCATCTGTTCTATATACTTTTCACCTTATCACTAGTTTCTATTGTTGCCTTTTTTTCTTTTTGTTTACCCATTATAATTATGTCCATTTTTTCTTCTTATCCATATCTTTTTATTATTTGTTAAGCAACATATCTTTAATGGTATTATTTGTTTCTATACTTGTTTTAAATTTACCGTGTTTCTTAGTCTCATTCTGATTTGTTAATTACCTCAGTTTTGAGTTCTTTTTATATTATGTTAATTTTTGTATTCTTCTGTAGTTCTTTTGTACTGCTGCTTTGATTTCTTACATGATATTCTCTTCCATTTTAAGAACTTTGTCTCCTTTCTGCGTATCTCATTTGTTGTTTTTTCTTCCTTTGTTCATTCTTTCCTTCACATGTGTTTATAGTATGTTTGCAAAATTGCCATGCCATTACTTTTCATTTATTTCTCAGGTACAGACATCTTTGCTCTGATAGAATGTGAGAGAGATCTCTTGTTACTCTTCTTATCTGGTACTATTTTGCCTTTCTCTCCCTATGACCAGTTAGTTCTATCTATTAATTATCTTGAGACCTAGGACTTCTGGGGGATAGGAGAGCTGGGATGAGGCTGGGCTCATCTGAAGTCTCTGATCTCTCTTCTAAGACCTGATTACATTTCTGATAGCAGAACCCACTTTATCCAGACAGCAGAATAAGCCCAGTTGGGAAGGGTGCTTAATCTTTAGTCCTCTGACTTAACTGTAAGACATTTTCCCTAAACAGACCTGACCTATTTTTCTACTACCTTTGAAAATAAGACCAGCTGAAATGAATGTTACAGGGTGTTTTGGGCCATGAAAGTAGGTATGCATAGCTAAGCCACTCTCCTCTTGAAAACCAAGGTACCTGTATAAAGCATGGACTCTGGTCTGCTCCTTGATTCCATTAACTTTTACAAAGGTATGACTTCACATGGGGAGGTATGCAGATTTCCAACCCTGGTTGTTAAGACATGGGTAGGTCAGTTTAATTCTATGATTTTTTATCAGGAAGCCCACTTTCTTGCAGGTATATGCTATATTCTCTTACATGGTTTTACTAGTAGTAAGGGCAGTTTTTAAAATCTCTATATGCTAATTCTTTTGTTGTATTTTTTGACAGGTTTGGGAACCAATTAAATAAGAGGAGTTTTTATTGGCCCTTTTATAGCCTCCAACATCCCCATCCCAGGTAGCACAATGTCCTGGAGAGTAGGAAGTCCTCTATACGATTTTTATCTCTGCTGAAGTTCTCAGAGTGATATGTCACAGCTACCACTCACAAAATCTTGCCCCTTGACCTTTCCTATTACTGACCATTTATCCCCCCAATTCAGAAAACTGGAAGATAATAATGAAGATGCCATTTTATTACCTTCTTTCTTGATTGTATTTAAGCAGAGATGTGAGAAGTAGAAGGAATTGAACTCTAGGCAAATTCAAAACCTTCCATTTCTTATTTGGCTGTTATATTCCACAGTTTAAAGTGTAAGATTGTACCTCTTTCCCTTTTAAACTGTTGCTGGTATTTTTTTTTTTTACTGAATCTTTATTATATTTTGTGCATTTTATTAACTAGTGGATTCAGGAGATTCTAACAGTTTAATCTAGTCTTCCAACTTTTTCCAGATATTATAAAGACTATAGAGGCTTAAAGTAGACAGATGTTCATAAATGGAGTTTGGATATAATTTCCTAAGCCTCGTGAACCTTATCCTGTTATGAACTTCAGTGAATGAATACATGCCACAGAAATAGAGATGGATATTTAATGTTTTAAATCATTCAAGCAAGATAATCTTGGCTTTTCCTTCCTTTACTCCCCTAGAAACATACTTGTTTCCAGAAGGTATAAGAGCTAATCGCAAAAAGATGTCTCAACTGTACATTAATATTCTTAGATGTTGAAATAAGCTGGTGATCAAAAACTATGTTAAATAATTGGCAAGTAATAGCTAGAGAATAATAACACTCTAATTAGACTCTCCTGGAAGGCTTAATCTATGCCAGTCTCACCTAGGAATCCTGTTACCCAAAAGGTAACTTATTAACATAAATTATGATTTATTTTTACCTAACAGCAGGGGCTCCAATAACAATAGAGCAAAATCGAGCAAATAGGACAAGGGAAGGGTGGCATAACACACAAAGATTTGCAGTCACCTTTGTTTGACCTTCTGAATTTGTTCTTGTCCTTTTAGGGTCCCAGTTTTATCATTAGTATGGGAAATACAATCCTGTTAATTTTCTAAGGTAAATTAGAACCAGAAGCATATGAAGGTATTACAGGGCTCTAAATTTCTATATATAATACAGAATATTTAGCTGGAAACACATCACCAAAAATTTTACTGTGTATTTCCAGGGTATTAGGATAAAGAAAATGAAGACAACATGGATAATTTAATCACAGTGACTACTAAGCAAGCTAGTTAGCAATCAAGGCAATGTAAAAACCTATATGGGGAAAAATAATTGCTTTTTGTATTCAACTTTTGTTGTTTGAAGTGTGAATGAGTCCTGGTGGGTGGATAAATGGCTGAATATTAATCATCCTTGCCTGCCTGGCAAGCTTCCTGGCTTTCTTGGCTGCCACTGGTACACTGGTTAGCTTGTTTTCTAGACTGGCAGCTGCCCATCCTGAAGAAGCACCCATGCATCTCTTTCCCTGCCTAGGGGAAAGTTCTACTTTTCCAAGTTCATCTCATACACTACAGCAGTGAAAGCAAAGCCCACTGACTGATGCCTTGTGTTTCCATCTCATTCATCAGGCTTCAGCCTGACATCCTGGGCTGCCTCAGTGTAGTTTATTATTTCCAGTCTTGGCCTGAGTTGCCTCAAGCTAAATCTAGCCAAAAGCTTAATAACACTTCCAGCTAGCTTCTCATGATTCCACTGTTTATTTTATAATATTGATTATGCCTATTGCTACAGCATAATGCCTTCTACATAGTAGGCACTCCTAACTTTATTTAATTTTTAGTGAGTGGTAAGAGATTAGTATAGATATTTTAAGGTTTTTTTTAAATATAAAATAATATAAAGAATGAAAACAATTTTTCTTTCATGGCATCCTGAGGAACAAAGTAAATTTGAGAGTCAGAAAGGATCTTTATTTGAACTTAACATTAATAAGAAAATTATGTTGGGAGTAGTGGCTCACACCTGTAATCCCATCACTTTGGGAGGCCAAGACAGGAGGATCGCTTGAGGCCAGGAGTTTAAAACCAGCCTGGGCAATATAGTGAGAACCTATCTCTAAAAAAATGAAAATAAAAGTAAATAGCCAGGCGTGCTGGTATGCTCCTGTACTCCTAGCTACTTGGGAGGCTGAGGTAGGACGATCACTTTAGCCCGGGAGTGTGAGGCTGCAGGGAGCTATGATTGCACCGCTGCACTCCAGCTTGGGTGATAGAACCAGACCCCATCTCTTAAAGAAGAGAAATACTCCTTAAGAAAAATAAAAGCATACCTTGATTTGATAATATTTCTAAAGGTGGTAGGACTTATGAGTCTTTTTAATCATCACTTTTATTATCTGGTCTCACTTCAGCTTATGTTTTGCACTGTGGATTTTTCTAATGAAATAAACTGAAATAAATCAAGTCAATGTGAAGAAACTACATTTAGTTCAATAGCCACAGACACCATTTAGAAGTTTCTATATTTAAACAGTAATACTGAAATCAAATTTATTTTACCAAAATGATTTAACAACTTGGGAGTATTTTCAAAATCCAAACAACTATGACAAAATAATTTAAGGGTTTTTTTTATTTCAAAGAGTAATGATTATTTATTAGAAGCAGTCAATAAAAAAAAAAACTTTGATTTTATTCCCCAATCAAACAGAGGAACAAAGGCGATATTAGGAGGAAAGGCATCCAGTCAAAGTGAAAACAATGCTCCTGCAACTCCAAGAGCAGAATATGGCTTTTTCAAGCACTATCCAAGAAAAAGTGCAAAAGAGTATGAATGATTAAGGATAATGTGAATAAATTTCTTAACAATAGCAGCATTGGTTTCCTCATCACCAACAGAAAGTACTTACAGAGTACCTGTAGTTTCTATTAATTGAAAACATTGATTCTATATTTAATACACTATAAAAAAGAATATATGCATGCATAGAAACACACATGCATGCAAACATACATATTTGGTTGCAGAAGAAAACACAAATGTACATAAAAGATTATATTCAGTTAATCACCAAGGTAAAGTACTTAGTTAGATAACCTTTTATGAACTTCTAAAATGTCTTGGTTGTTTTGAGCTCTGGGTGTTCCTTGATAGACTCTCCATTTCGCTCATACAACAAACCTAAAGGGAAGGTCTTTCCTGATTTTTATCACCTTAAAGAGATATTATATGGCTCTGTTGATCCTGGAATACACTAGACCTAGAATTAAAAACCAATGTAATGCTGATATTTTCAGATTAAAATATTCTATTTCCAACCTACCATAGCCTAGGAAATTCAACTTCCTCGTTTTACAGAGTGTTAAGTCAAATTAACTTCTGGAGGACATAAATATTTATTAATGCAAATACTTTTTTTTCCAGAAATATCTGACAAATTATATATTTTTATTTTAGCTGGGAATATGGGTAATATATTAATTTTCTATTGCTGCTGCAACAAGTTACTACAAGCTTAGAGGCTTAACCCAAATTAAATTTCTTTTGGTTCTGAGTGTCATTTCCAACATGGGTTAATTGGGCTAAAACTACATGGCAGTCAGTTGGTGTTTCTTCTGGAGGCTCTAGTAACTTGATAGTGAACAAATCTAGCAGATTCCCTATTGATCAAGTGATCAAATTATCATTAGTAGTGAGGCATTTATTTATTATTTTCTAATACTTTGAGAAAGGCACAACATCATTTTTGTGGTATTTCGACCAAAAAAGAATAACTTCAACATAATCGTGAGAAAACAGCAGACAAACTAATATTAAGAGGTATTCTATAAAACAGCTAACAAATGCTCTTCAAATGTGTTAAGTTCACAAAAAACAAAGTCTAAGGAATTGTTACAAGGTGGATATTGAGAAGACATGACAGCTGAATGCAATGTAGGATCCTGATTGCATCCTGGACCAGAAAAAGCACAGTAGGGAAAAATCTAATGAAATAAAATAACATCTTCAGTTTAATTGATAGTATTGTATCAACATTAATTATTGATTCCATTATTTCTAATTATATGAAATGAAAACATTAAGGCAGCCTAGGTGAAGCTGGAAACTCTCTTGCACTATTTTTGCAACTTTTCTGTAAGTTAAAAATTATTTCAAAATAAATTTTGTTATTTACAATTTAAATACCTACTTTAACTCTCTCAAGACACCAAAGCTGCTTCTGTTAACAAGCTTCTCCAGATATATCTCATTTTCTATGGTTATTACATGGATGTGGGTAATGTCTTTTTGATGAATCTCACACCACAGTCTTTGCAAGCATACCTTCTTTCATCATATTTCATTTTACTGTGCTTGGCAAATATTGTGTTTTTCATAAATTGAAGGTTTGTGGCAACTCTGCATAGATCAAACTTATTGGCACCATCCTTCCAACAGCATATGCTTACTTTGCATTTCTATGTCATAGTTTGGTAATTCTCACACTATTTTTATCTTTTTCACTATTATATTTGTTATGATAACCTGTGATCAGTGGTCTTTGATGTTACTATTGTGATTGTTTTGGGATGGCACAACCTGTGCCCACATAAGATGGTAAACTTAACCAATAAATGTGTTTGTTCTGACTGCTCCACCTACTGGCTTTTTCCCATCTCTCTTTCTCTTCTGGCTTTCCTATTCCCTGAGACACAACCTAAAATTAAGCCATTTAATAATCCTACAATGGACTCTAAGTGTTTAAGTGAAAGGAAGAGCCAGAAATCTCTCACTTTAAGTCAAAAGCTAGAAATGACTAAGCTTAATGGGGAAGGCATGTTGAAAGGTGAGACAGGGGCAATGCTAGACCTCTTGAAACAAACAGCCAATTTGTATATGAAAGGGGAAAGTTCTTGAAGGACATTAAAATGCTACCCCAATTTACACACAAATAATATGAAGTGAAACAGCCTTATTGCTGATAAGAAGAAAGCTTAGGTGGTCTGGATAAAAGATCAAACCAGCTACAACATTCCCTTAAGCCAAAACCTAATCAAGAGAAAGACCCCAACTCTCTTTAGTTCCTTGAGGGCTAAGAGAAATGAGGAAGGTGCAGAAGAAAAGTTTGAAGGAAGTAGAGGTCACTTCATAGGGTTTAAGGAAAGAATCTGTCTCTATAACATAAAAGTGCAAGATGAAGCAGCAAGTGCTGATATAGAAGCTGCAGCAAGTTATGCAGAAAGATATGCAGAATATTTAACTAAGATAATTGATGAAGGTGACTGCACTTAACAACAGATTTCAATGTAGATAAAACAGCCTTCTATTGAAAGATGAGGCCATCTAAAATGTTTATTGCTAGAGGGGAGAAGTCAATGACTGACTTCAAAGCTTCAAAGGACAGGTGGACTACCTTGTTAAAGAGTGACTTTAACTTGAAGTCAATGCTTATTAACCCTTCTGAAAATCTTAGGATCCTTAAGAATTATGCTAAATCTTCTCTGCCTGTTCTCTGCAAATGTAACAACAAAGCCTGGATGACAGCATATCTGTTTGCAGCCTGGTTAGTGAATATTTTAAGCCAATTGTTGAGGCCTACTGCACAGAAAAATTAAAAAAAAAAGATTCCTTTTGAAATATTACTGCTCATTGACAACACACCTGGTCACCCAAGAACTCATGCCTGCTCACACCATATTCATTTTGCAGCTCATGGCTCAAGGAGTAACTTCTGCTTTCAAGTCGTATTACATAAAAAGTATATTTTGTAAGACTATAGCTGTCACATACTGTGATTCTTATGATGGATATGGTAACCAAATTGAGAATTTTCTGGAAAGAATTCACCATTCTAGATGCCATTAAGAACATTCATGATTCATGGGAGAAGGTTAAAATATCAAAATTAACAGGAATTTGGAAGAAGTTTATTCCAACTTCATGGATGATTTTGAGTCGTTCAAAAATTAAGTAGAGGAAGTAATTGCAGATGTGGTGGAAATGGTAAGACAGCTAGAATTAGAAATAGAGCTTAACGATGTGACTGAATTGCTGCAACCTCATGATAAAACTTGAACTGGTGAAGAGTTGCGCCTTATGGATGAGTAAAGAAAGTGATCTCTTGAGCTGGATCTGCACTGGCAAAGATGCTGTGAATATTGTTGAAATGCCAACAAAGGATTTAGAATATTACATAAATTTAGTTGATAAAGCAGCTTCAGGGTTTGAGAGGATTGTCTCCAATATTGAAAGAAGTTCTGTGGGGGAAATGCCATCAAATAGTATGACATGTTACAGAGGAATCTTTTGTGAAAGGAAAGGTCAATTTATGCAGCAAACTTTATTGTTGCTTATTTTAAGAAATTGCCATATCCACCCCAATCTTCAGCAACTTGTCAGCAGCCATCAACCCTGACGAAAGATGCAAAATGTTTATGACTCACTGCAGGCTCAGATGATCATTAGCATTTTTTAGTAACGAAGTGTTTTTAAATTAAGGTATGTATGTTTCTTTGTTTTAGAAAAATGCTGTCACACACTTAGACTATGGTATAGTGTTCAAAGAACTTTGACATGCACTGGGAAACCAAAAAATTTGTGTAATTCACATTCATGTGATATTCACTTTATTGCAGTGGTCTAGAACGGAACTTCAATTCCTCTGAGGTATGCCTATACTTACTGCCACTTTGTGACCTGATGAAAGGTCAACATGTTGGGAGCTATTTCATTTCTCCTTCATACTTGCTCAACTATTAAATTAACTTGCAAAATGACAACATGATTACTGCCTTGTAGTCTAAACCAACAGGTTACCCAAAAATGTGGTTTCATGCTGAGACTAAAACATCACTAAAAATTAATAATTTTTTATATTACAACTTATAATAAATATTAATAAACTGGTAACTATTAATACCAGCATTAATTTAAACACCCCATCAGATCAAGAGGTGGGGTTTAAACATCAGCTATCCTTTGGTTATTCAACTTTTTTACTTTTTATTTAATTAATTTATTTTTTATATTTTGTAGGGATGGAGTCTCACTATACTGCTCAAGGTGGTCTCAAACTCCTTGGCTTAAGTGATCCGTCTGCCTCAGCTTCCTAAGCGCTGGCATTACAGTTGTAAGCCACCACATCCAGTCCTCAACTTTGTTTAGTCATAGCATTGCCTATATCTATTTTGAATATTACTCTTCTAGAATCTACCATGTCTGCGACTCTTGGATATGGTAAAATAAACTATTGTGAATTAATCTCCTATACTGGAAATTTATGTGGCATAGTCATAAACTATTCTGTTTTCTTTGTTTTCCTGTCCATTTTGCTTAGCCTATTAAAGAAATAACTTGGTTTTCCTTATTTGGTATTCCTATCAGCTAATAGATATCTTGTATTTTTCTCCTAACTTATTTGTTCTTCTTATTAGAAAAATGAAAAAATAATTCGGCTTTTTTTCTAATCATCAAGTTTTTGATACATAGGTCTTTTTGAAACTACAGCTTTGGTCACTAGGAATATTTATAGGCAAGGTTTAGGTATTAAAATTTTTTCTGTTCCTTCTCTTAATAATAAGGTTAGCTGGCTTTTAGCTTAGAGTCAAACCATATTCTGATTCAAGCTACTGTCAGTTGTAATTTAAACTCATTTAGGACATAGCTTTTAAACCACATTTAAGCTGAGAATAGCTAGTTTTAAAATAAAGATGTAAAGTGATTTTCTTCAGCAGTCCTGAAAAATCATTGAAATTTCCTGGGCTTTTAATTCTATCCTTTAAAAGGTAGCTAGTAATACTCTCAGTTAATTACCTTAGTTCTGAGAAGAGCAAATAAATAGTCATTTGCAGGAAATGTGTGTAAGAATATTATCGCTGAATAGTGAGGAATAACCAGGCTCCTCAGATTAAGTGCCTTGAAATTTAAGTCGCTTAAGATAAATTCATGGTTCTTCTACTATATCTCCTAATATGCCTAAAAATAAGGAAATTTTGGGGGATGAATTTAAATTCAGTGGCTTTTAAACATGTCCTCAAGAAGCAGAACAGGTCTAGGGTACAGTACTCTGCAAAGAGTCTTGAGATTATTCAACCAGTATGTCTAGGTGTCATATTTATTTTAATTTCCACACCATTTTACCTCTCGTAGGGTGCTAACTTGCTCTGTAAGGTATTTTAGTGATTTGGATTCCTCTTTGTAGATTGCAAACTTTTTTTTGGAGGGAAATTGTCTTCATTTTTAAAACTAATTTAATGAATAGTACACTGCTGTAAATATAAGTGCTTAGTAAATATTGGTTAAAATAAATGAATATAACTTAACAATTTATGTTTTAGAAAAAATCATTTGCAAAAATCTAAAAGGAAAGTGTATATTGTTGTGTATATCTGAAGAAGACAAGCCAGGAAGAGAAAACAATTTGTGTGAAGACTCTGTGAGGAGACTGTGCCAAGTGATATACTAGGTAGCACTGTTTAGGGCAGTGGTTCTCAACTGGGAGCAATTTAGCTCCCCCAAGGGGACATTTAGCAATGCCTGGGGTCATTTTTCCTTGTCATTACCTGGGAGATAGAGACATTGCTACTGGCATATAGAGTTGGCTCCTTGTATCTGTTAGTTCCACCTATGCAGATTCCACCAACTGTAAAAAAAACCATATATATATATATATAAAACAATACAAAAATACAGCAGCTAAAACTAATACAAATAAAATATACAGTGTAAAACTATTACATAGAATTCACATTGTATTAGGTATTATAAGTAATCTAGAGATTATTTAAGGCTTACAGAAAGATGTGCAGAGGTTGTATGCAAACACCATGCCATTTTATATAAGAAATTTGAGCATCTGTCAATTTTGGTATCCATGAGGGTCCTGGAAGCAATCCCCTACAGATACAGAGGGACCAGTGTAATGGGTAGAGACCAGGCTTGCTGCTAAATATTCTAGAATGCACAAGACAAAGAATTATCTGGCTCAAAATATCAACAGTGACAAGGCTGAGAAACCCTCGTATAGATTAAACCAAGTTGGAGTCAGCATGCTAGCAAGGAGTGTCATGGTGTCTTCTCCCTTCTCCAAATAATGTAAAATAATTTTTATTATGTACCATGTTCTTTTCTTAAACTTTTTTTTTTACTTATTCCCCTATTCCATACAATTGTATTATAATAGAAATAAAAGATCTTTGCCTTTAAAGTTAGAGTAGAAGCAGGACCTGGCATAAGCTTCTACCAAAGCCTTTCTTTTTTTGGCAATCTAAATTTTTCCCTTTCTCTATGCATGATCTTCTGAGACAGTCTACACAGATGTCTTATGTGGCCTTACACCTTAGATGAATGAAAAATTCTTCCTTTTGGGTAGGCAAATTTGCTTCTATAACTTTTTCTCCTCTGCTTTTGTGAGTATGAGAGAGTTTCTCTACTACAAGACTATAGAATAAAAGTTGGTATAACAAAAGTAAAGATTGAAAAGATAAAATGATAACCAAAAAACAATGACAAAATTGGAATTCAGGAATAATGTTCACTTTGGCAATGTGGCTAAATATAACTTGGGTTAGGGATCTCTTGGGTTAGGAATCTTTTTGTGTGATATATTATTTTGAATTTATAGAGCATTGGTTTTAACAGATTTAAAAGGTGACTAGGGCAATAGAATTACCTCTGATATCAGAGAGCTGGCAATCACGTAACCCTGAAAGTCATGGCACAATATGGCAGAAGAAGCACGTCTGGGGCCTGGGAGTCCTGAGGTACTCTAGTAATTGTGGTTTTCCTCATACTCTCTGGATTGGGGGTGACCCAGAACACAGTCATGATTCTTGAACTGTTTGCAAGTGCAAACCTTGAGATTTTCCCAAGCCAGTCACCTGATCAATAATCAGCTCAAGATCATCCCTATACCCTGAGTAGAATTAGTTGTCAATATTTAGGGCACAAAACTCATTTTGGTGAGATGCCCTAGACCATTGACACTAGTCATATAATAATCTAATGTGTTTGCTGCAATGACACATTGCAGCCCTATGTCCTCTGAGTTCTGACTCTAATGTGATATTTCTTTATACTAGCTTTCTCAATAATATGAACAACCTGCCTATGAGCTGAAATGTGAAGTATGATACTCACTATTATATATCTACACTTACTGCCAGCCCAATTAATGGTTATCAATATGAACAACTTACCTCCTTCTTGCTTTCAGCTCCTGAATTTTTATTGTCTGTACTTTTCCTGTAGTGAAGTAGTTTCATAGCTCAGCAAAGCCTCAGAATTTTTTATAAACAGTCTCTAAAAGGCAGCTAGATCTAGCTCTAAGACATCAAGCAAATGACCCAGGACTTGTTATTTTTCTTGTTGGTTTCTGCGTAGCTAAGGCAAAGGCTTTTTCTTGGCCTCCACTCAACAATATGCAAAAAGCTGAAGCTTTTAAAGTGGGAGAAGAAACAGAAGGAACAGAGGAGGTAAGCATTTGTTTCACAAAGAAATTCCAGCAAGTTACCTAGGGATACATTATTAATCAACTTCACCTGTTGATAGTATAGGTTGGTTTATTGATATTCATTATGCTTGTTGGTAAAAATAAAGGGGGAGGGGGAAGGGGACTGAATAACGTCAGTTGTCTTACAATCGTTCTCTGTTTCTACTTTTTGCTTGGAAACTTTAGTACAGTACATGGCTGTTTCAGTAATTGTGGTACGAAAAACATCTGTGGAGGACAGTTTAACATGTTTGTCTCTGCAAAGCCCCATAACAAATAACATGTACATCATCAACTCTCTAATAACTCTTACAGGAGGCCTCTAACTACTGAGCACACATCAGGGGAATGATGTATAATTTAATACCTTGAAATAGAAAAACAAAAAAAGGAAGAAATTCGACCTGCTGGGAGTTTCTCATTAAATATCCAGAGCGCCAGTGACTGCTGTTTCCTACTTTAGTCAGGAATGTCTTTGTTAACCATGTGCTTTGAGTCTTTAACATTCTGTTCTGCCAGTGATACCCAAAAAACCCACACTGCAATCTAATTTCCCATATCTTGTCACTTATTTCCAAAATGTGGACAGAGACTCTTGGTGATCAGATCTACTCTTTATTACCAAAAGTCTCAATTATATTAAATTGCCTCTCTGAAGATTTTAGGATCTGGGACAGGACTAGGTACATAATTTGCCAGGCACAGTGACAAATGACAATAAGGAATCCTTATTCAAAGCTTTCAGATGTTTTGAGATGGCAACAGTAGAGCATTAAACCAAGTATGGAATCCTCCGTGACTGCACAGGTTGCAAACCTGCAAAGCGTGTCTAGGAAGCTGGCATACCCACAACAGACAACACATATCCAGGAAGGCCACTTGGAAATCACGAAAGCCATTCTGCACAAGGAAAACCCTGTAAATATAATATTATAGTATTCTTTATAGTTATGAAACTTCTGATGGTATTTCTCTTTGTGTGTTCAAAAATGCTTGAGAAGACTAATTTCTACCATTTTTTGTAATTCTATGAAGGCATACTTAAACTAAATTGTACATATTTAAAGCATAAAACTTGGCAATTTTTGACATATGCACATGCCCCCACCCCCCACCACCCACAAATAAGACATCACCACAACACATATTTCTGTCATCCCAAAAGGTTTCTTCATGCCCTTTTGCAGTCCATTCTCTAAGCTCTCTCCACCTTGTCTCCAGGTAACAACTAATAGGCTTTCCTCAGTTTGAATTTTCTAAAAGAATAGAATATTTACATTTGCCTGGCTTTTCTCACTCAGCATGGCTTTGAAGTTCATTCATATTGCCACGTTTATCAAAAGTTCATCTCTTTTTGCTGCTAATCAGCATTCCCTTGGATAAACTGTTTATCCATCACATGTTCATGGACAGTCAGGTTGTTTCCAGTGTTTGGCTGTTACATGTAAAGCTATTAGAAATACCCATTCTTGGCTGGGCATGGTGGCTCACGCCTGTAATCCCAGCACTTTGGGAGGCCGAGGTGGGCAGATCACGAGGTCAGGAGATCGAAACCATCCTGTCTAACACCGTGAAACCCCGTCTCTACTAAAATACAAAAAATTAGCTGGGCGCGGTGGTGGGCACCTGTAGTCCCAGCTACTCGAAAGGCTGAGGCAGGAGAATGGCATGAACCTGGGAGGCGGAGCTTGCAGTGAGCGGAGATCGTGCCACTGCACTCCAGCCTAGGTGACAGAGAGAGGATCCGTCTCAAAAAAAAAAAAAAAAAAGAAAAAGAAAAAAGAAATACCCATTCTTGTGTGAAGTACGTTTCTTTTTAAATTTTCTTAGGTAAATACCTAGGAGTGGAATGGCTGGGTTATCTAGTAATTATATGTTAAAATTTTGAAAAGAGTCCCTAATTGTATGTCAAATTGATTATTGCATTTTACATTCTTACCAGCACTGTCTGAAGGTGCTAGGTAGTTCCATATACTCAGAAACACTTGTCTGGTCAGAAAAGATGAACTCATGCAATATTTAATTATCTTCTAATATTATCTTGAATTTATTTGGAGAAAATTTCCACTTTTACTTCCAAAATATTATTATGAACATTTTCAGACACAAAAGTTGAAAAATTGTACCATGAACCCCCATATATATATGGGTCTAGTCATCACTAAATTTTAAAGGATAAAGGTTATACACACACACACACACACACACACACAGACATACAACAAAGAATAACATAGATCTCAGGTACAAATTGTCACCCCATAACAATTATTTTCTTCTAGGAATTTTCACTTACATCTGATTTTTTATTAGATTAATCAAATTAAATCTAGAAAGGAATTTATATATCATATAGTTCTCAACATCCTCATTTTCTTTATTATACACATAAGGAAACTGTGGCCAAATTAAAATGATTCGCTCAAGGCATCAGAAGATTAAGAAGTAGATTTTGTGATTTCTAGATCAAATTTCTGTGCACAAATCTACATTTCCTCATATAATTAACAATGATTTATATTTTAAATGAACATTACACATTCTTACTACTGAATTATAAAATTACTTTGCAGTTTTTTTACGTGCCTACAATTCTGTATTATATACAAAATCATGCACTTTTAATATTGGAAAGAACCTTACTATCATATAAATTCTAGTTCAACCCTGGGGTCCATTTAAAATCTGTCTCTAAAGTGAGTAAATCAGTGCTTTGAAATAACGTTTAATGTAATTCAGTTATTTGGATTTTATGTATTTGGAGGGAAACATCGAGTTTGTAATCCTGTTTTTTGCTCTCCTTTTGTCTCCTTGGGCCCATTTTGGGGACACATCTTCATGTCACAAACTCCATCAGGGAAATTTTCAGGTGAAGAAACAGGAAGTGGAACTCAGAAGTCCAATTTTATTTGTTAATAAGTAGGAGGTTGAAAGCAATGGTTAAAATTGGATTTTTAAACTATCAGTAGATGTAATTTATTCCATCCTGCTGGTTCCCTATTTGCCTTCTCTTTATTGCAGGTAATTGAGAATTAGTCACATTTGTTATTTTTAGCACTCCCTGATTTTGTCTGGAAATGGAAGTGAAACTATAAAAACAGGTAAAGAAAAACTATTTAAAGTCTAAAAAATATTTTAAAAATCAGAATTCTTGGTTCAGTTAGCTACAAAATACTCGGAGACTTGGAAAAAGATTGTTTTAAGATACAAATTAAGTGAGATTTTTGGAGTTGATTATTCTGGTTCATTTAGATAACTAAAATTGGGCTGACTCACTGAAAAGAGCTACTTGCCACACATCCTAAATTAAGTGTATTGTTATTAAGAAGAGACTTGGGGACACTCATTTCATTTATTTTACCACCAATGCTTGCTTCTGAGGATGAAACTTTTGAAGCTTTGGGATACTTATTTTTCCCCCTTAACCCTGAAATTTTACCCATTAACACAAACTATGTTTTTCAGGATAAGTGCATTTAAAAATGTATTCAGTAGGCTTTTAAAGTTTAGGGTTTTTTTTGTTTTTTTTTGTTTTTTTTTTTAAAGACGGAGCTTTATATTCATAGGTATCCTCAAAATGAAAAAGTAGAGCTTCTGAAGCTATTTCTTTGTAAGGATTTAAATTCATGCACAGGCTGTTAATTTGAAGGGTATTTGAAGTTTAAATTATAATGCATCAGTCATCCTTGAAAACCCAGGCAATTAATATACACAAATACAGAATTCTGTAAACAATATTTTTGTCCACAGTTCATTTATACATGCTTATGGAAATTACTCATGCTAAAATGCAATTTATCAAATCGCTGGTAGCAAAACAAATCACCCTGGCATATTATACTTAAAATGTCAATGTTTAATACTAACTTCTTTCTACATAAAGATATGACATTTGATTGCAGGTACTTAGTGATACCAGGCATAGTGAGAAGGAAAAGTGTTTCATCTTAAGAATCACTATGCCAGTTAACAAATATACATATAATAAATTACTATTTCCTGCATTAAAATGATCTTACAACATGCTGAGAAATTTAACACATCTACCAAGCGGAAGTTGTTCATATATCACCATAGAGATCAGAATCATCACTTTTAAGTACACATACTTAAAATAATCGCAAAGCCGTATGCCCCCATTATAGATCTCTTTCACTTTTTACACAAATGCATTAACCATGGGGCAATCCTCTATCACTGAAAATAGGGAGGAAGCACTTCTGAATAAATTACTTAAGAATAATGTGTATTACACACAGGCATTCATAGGAATTTACAAATGATTTGGCAATGTATTTCAGGGAACTAAATGCTAAAATTTTGTCCATTCTGTTAAATTTTTATTTTAAGATTAGTTTTGTTTCTATTTTCCATTATCTTTTTATCATAAAGTTATTCAGATCCTTCAGAGCACACAGAAAATTTTCATAATTCAAATGGAAAAGTTATTCCTTTGGATGCAAAACATGAAAAATAATCTGATTACCTTAATAACTTAGAATGTTTAATAACTGATAATTGTAAAAAGGTAATGTTTATAATTAATGCAATATTCTTGGGGGTTATAAATGTCTGAGGAATAAAATTTGGAGGAGGTAGGGGTATATTTTACGAATGAATCACAATGGAGCAGAGAATCAATTTTAAGTTTAAAGAGTCTTCACTTGCCTTTTAAAATATCAACAGATAGTCAACTGCTTTACCTTATTCTTTCGTTTGTATTCCTACCTAGTTCCACAGCCTCAGCTTTTTCTAGCACTTCAATGTGAGACTCCCTCATATTCCCAAATGAGTATAGAAGGATAGAGCATATTTAGAGAGGCATGGAGTTTTCATGAAGTAGGAGCTGTTTATAACTTTCTTCCTAAAAATAAAAAGTGGGTTCTCACTCATGAATATTAGACTCCCTTTTATAGAAAAAGTTTTGCAAACTTATTCAGGACAGATGTTCGGACAGACACCAGTTTGCTTCTGAAGAAAATAGGGCAGTTTAAAGTGGGTATGTTCTTCAAAATTGCAAGACAATCACGATCCTCTTATGTGCAATTCTTCCTAACCCCAATTCCCATAACTCCTGAACCTACAAATGTTTTCATTATTTCTTTGATCGCAATCATTTCTTTCTCTTTGATTTTTACATCCTCTGAACTGTCATTGGATAGTTGATTACCATTTATTTTTACTTTGAAATTTTAAATTTTCCACAGTGCTTCAACCATTTGAGTGCAAACATCCACTTTTCATTTGAAAAATCACAGGACTTATGGCTCTTTGAAGAATCACTAAGTCATAAAAAAACTTCATATTTCTAGGATATATGTAAAATTATGACAATAGCTGACATGGTAATAAAAAGACTCTGTGGCATCTTCTGGTTTCTTCTTACTTTTCTCTTTCTTATGATTGATTCTAGGAAGAAACATTGTGCATTGAACTTCAAAGCAGAGATATGAGACTCCAGCTTACTTCTAAGAAATGCTTGATTTCATACAAAACAGTAGTTATTTCTTTTCTTGGAATCTTTAAGATTTTCTCCTCATTCAGGCTTGGTATAGAATCACTTCTTCAGTGAGCCTTCTTCAACCCCAATCCAATCAACTCCCAGACCCTGTCTTTCATTTTGTCCTTATTGCTATCATTACCTTTTGTTTTATTACTCACTATTTGTTAATTTGTTTTTTTATCTTTTTTGTCCATTGGAACGCAAGATTTATAACCAGAGGCATCATTTCTCTCTTGTTCATTACTGCAAAGAACAAAACCCACACAAAGAAGACTCTCAGGAAATGTTGGCTGAATGACAGAATGAACATTGATAAATGAAGACTTCTTCAAATAACTGATGCTAGACATCTCTAAATGTAAAACAATATTAATTAAAATATTATCTTAATTCCATTTAATTGAAAACATGGAATGACATATATGTTAAGTCATTTTAGAAAGAAATGTTAGAATGTTAAGTGTTAAAAATGTCAATTCTGACAATAGTCTAGATATAGCTAATTTGTTCTAGAATATTCTTAGTAATTATGTAGTTGATTTTGAATTTTTATTTCTGAATGTCTTCAGTATACCTACATGCTGCTGAAAATGAAGACATTCCTTTGTGCTTTTATAGTATTTGTAATTTAAACATACATTAATTCTTTAATGACCTTGGAGATAACTTTTGCAATCATTGTGGCTAGTCATTGTGCCTGAAGGTTTTATTTTTCTCTTTCTGCTGCTGAAACTAGAATGCGCCCTTGATTTCACGCTCTTGCTGAACTGATACTTTTGTTCCTGTCCAGATATCAGAAATAACATGTGACCATGACATCATACATCATTTTTCCATCAAAACATTTGAAAATAACTTGGATTCATTTATTAGAGCTTTATTTTCCCACATCTTGCAGTACCCTAGAGTTCTACAGTAATTAACCTTATGCTGAATGGCAGAGGACATGCACTAAGCTCTTATTTAAAATCTATTCATGATGCATTTTAAATATTCAGTAGAGACTTCTTAAACATGCTGCCGTAGTCTATTGAAAATGGATTTCCCAAAGCCAGGAGATTGGATATTAATATCTGGCATTTGTATAAAGACAGGTTTTTGTTAACCTATTATAAAAAGGACTGATGATGTGAATATATATTGTTTACTAGCTCACTTATATTTCTCTGTGCTAATAATTACTGTAACCCATTTGTTTAGTTTTTTTTACTTTATTTTCATTAGGCATTGTTTTTAACAATTTTTTTATCTTAGCTTATGTTTATGTTTTTGATTGAATAAAGGTTGTTAATATAGTATCTGCTGTCATTTTGGTTTTATCTTTCCAAAGTAAAATTTATATAAAATGTATTAAAAAAGAAATTCTGAAACTCCTGAAATGAGATGTTTGAGGGCATTAGTACCTTTGCGCCTGTGGTATCATAGCCATTCTTAACATTTTGTGAAAATGTTGGCACCCAGGAGATATTTGGCAATGTCTGAAGACATTTTGGTTATCACAACTGTAGAGTGTGAATGCATCTAGTGAGTAGAAGCCAGAGACATATTAAATATCTTATAACACAGAACACCCCTCTACAACAAAGAATTATTCTGCCTAAAATGTAAATAGTGCTGAGATTAAGAAACACAAGTTTAGACAAATTAAATTTTAAAAATTTAGTGTACTCTTAAAATCATAGATAAAAGAATGCTTACTTAATGTATTGAAAGTTTTTCAAAAAGAGTAAAGTATTTAAAAATGTCTTCTTGGCCAGGCACAGTGGCTCACGACTGTAATCCCAGCACTTTGGGAGGCCGAAGCAAGAGGATCATTTGAGGTCAGGAGTTCAAGACTGGCCTGGCCAACATGGTGAAACCCCATTTCTACTAAAAATACAAAAATTATTTGAGTGTGGTGGTGCATGCCTGTAATCTCAGCTATTTGGGAGGCCAAGGCAGGAGAACTGCTTGAGCCTGAGAGACAGAGGTTGCTGTGAGCCAAAACTGAGCCACTTCACTCCAGCCTGGGTGACAGAGTGAGACTCTGTTCCACACCCTCCCCATCCCACCAAAAAAAAAAGTCTTCTCCTCAGAGGAAACCATGAGCAGTAGTATTAATAAGAAATGAAGTCATGAGTAATTGGAGAAGAGATTGCATAAGCCTTTGTAAAACATTCTTAAAAAATGGCTCTTACATTGAATGAAGTGAGATATCATTATATACTATAGAGCAGAGGAAAAGCATAGTCTAGTTTATATTGTAACAAGATCCTTTGGCTACTGTGGCTGGCAGAATTCCAAAGATGGTTTCCGAGATTCTCTTCCCTTGGTTAGTCAATAAAACATGAATCTAGGTACTGCTCTGAAGGGACTTTGGAAAAGTAACAGGCCTTGAGATAATGAGATCATGGATTATCTAGATAGATCCATTGTAATCACTTCAGCCCTTAACAGTAGAGACATTTCTCTTCCTGGGATCAAAGAGATGTGGCAGAAGAAGGAGGCAGAGGAAGGATAAAAAGTGTGAGAAAAATAGTACCCTCCCTTGCTGGCTTTGATTAGCAAAGAAGGAGGGATAAGCCAAGTAAGGTGGGAAACTTTTAGACATATCCAACTGAAAGCCAGCAAGAAGACTGGGAACCTCAGACTTCTACTGCATAGAACTGAATTCTGCCATCAACCTGGATGACCTTGGAAGCATATTTTCCCCTAGAGTCTCCAAAAGCAATACAATTCTGCTGACACTTTGATTTTGATCTAAACAGAGAACCAGCTGAGCCATATTGTCTGGACTTTTGACTTATGAAAACTGTGAAATCATAAGTAGTTACTGTCTTAAGCCACAGATTTTATGATCGTGATTTCATCTGCAATAGGAAACTGATACAGTTGCCGTGTTGAGAATTATAGACTCTGGAAAAGTAGGGATAGAAATAGGAAAAGTAGCCGGGAAGTTCATTAATAAACTGGACCCAAGATGATGGTGGCTTTGAACAATGTGTTGGTGATGGGAATAATAAGCATTGAGTGATTTCTGGATATATTTTGAAGGTAGAGTAAACAGGATGTGCTAAGGGATTGGAAGGGTGATGGAAAGGAAACAGGGAACACCAAGGAAGTGCTGAAGGCTCTGTCTGAGCACTTGGAAGGACAGAGGTGCCATGATTAAACGGGGTAAAACTGAGCATATTTTGAGGGAAAGATGAAGATACTGGTTATGGACATGTTCAGTTCTTGTTAGTCATTCAGTTGGAGATATTGAGTAGGTAGTTGAAAACTGGGGTTCAGGAGGAAGTTCTTGACTGAAGACATGTTCTTGGCAGTATATAATTGGTATGTCAAGCCAACATATAACCTAGGAAGTAGTTATAAATAAATATAAAGAGATCTAAGGAATGAACTCCAAAATTTAGAGGTCAAGGAGGTGACAAAGAACCAGACGATACCACTGTGCTAAGACAAATAAGAGAATATAGCTCGTGAAGATAGTTTTATGATAATTAGAGAAACATTTGTAACTAGTTTAAATTTTTGCTATAAAAATTTTTATATAGGTTTGAAACAAATAGAAACACATTCAAGAATATCTAGTGAGAGTCATCTATTTTCAGGTAGAAAAATAATGCAAAAATATGTCTTTTTAGGCCGGGTGCGGTGGCTCATGCCTGTAATCCCAGCACTTTGGAAGGCCGAGACAGGCGGATCACGAGGTCAGGAGTTGGAGACCATCCTGGCTAACACGGTGAAACCCCATCTCTACTAAAAATACAAAAAATTAGCCGGGCGTGGTGGCGGGTGCCTGTAGTCCCAGCTGCTCAGGAGACTGAGGCAGGAGAATGGCGTGAACCCGGGAGGCGGAGCTGGCAGTGAGCCGAGATTGTGCCACTGCAGTCCAGCCTGGGCGACAGAGCGAGACTGTCTCAAAAAAAAAAATATATATATATATACATATATATATAAATATATAGAGATATATAAAAATATATATCTTTTTATAGCTTGAATAAATTTTTGTGAGTTTTTTCTTATTTCTTGTCATTTGAACTTGTAATCATTTGAAGTATTACTTAGACTGCCAAAAATTTAAAAACAAACAGGTTCAAAAATCTAATGAGTTTCAAACAATCATCTAATTAATTTCTTTTTTCTTCCAATTATCCAATATGTTAAGTCCTGTTTTGTCTCCATTAATATGATATCCTGACATCCTGCCAAGTCAGAACAAAGCTACCAGATATTAGCAAAATAAGCCATTAGGTCTTGGGACAAATGCTAGTCTTTTCTAAAAAAAAAAAAAGAAGAGTTATTCATTCTTTGACTGCCTATTTCTGTTAACTTTTTTTTTTTACCATGTTAAAAGTGATTATTGTTTTTCTTGGTGAAATGGGAATCAAATATTTAACACGTTCCACCTTAACCCTTTCCACTGTCATGATCATGAGTTGTTTTATACTTTTCAGCTGATTTGGGGCATAATATTGAAATCTTTCTTAGCACAGTATTCTGGGCAGCTACCAAAGACAGGTACCATGATTCAAAATGAAACCACTTGCCATTTCTGTTGTTTTTGTCTCTCTTGAATCACCATCAAGGATGTGAAACATAAATACTTCTTCCCCATATATTGCTTAATAATTTGACAATACTGTCATGCCACTGCATTTATCATAGAAATTTGTATATCTAAATGGTAGCGATCTTCAGTGATTATCAATACTTTTTTATCAATTATCAATAATTTTTTGTACTACATACTTCATCCCCTTTCATGTTTCTCTAGTCAAAAATATGTATTTCTTTTTACTTTGTTTTTTTTGATACTTTAAGGAGAGTTATATGCCAAGTTTCAGAGAGCATTATTAAATCACCCTTTTCATAGTTATGCAGGCATATATGTTCATTTTTGTTTATATTGCTGTGAAGGTGCAGAGCACTGGCTTTGAGGCTTCATGAAGATGAACACTCATGTGTTTTTATTCCTAAAATAAACATGCAAGTTAGAGTTAGTGAGATGAGCTCAAGAGATATTTTTGGCGAATCATCAGGCTAAGAAATGTTCAGGGAGGGTGGGTTCTCCAGTCTTATCAATCAAATCATAGGGGAAGTAATTGGTTTGGTAGCAATGATGCTTTGGTTGGGGTAAATTGTGAATAAGTGAGTCGTAGCCATATAGTTCTGAAACTATTACTTTTTGTGGTTGAAAAGCTGCACTTACCAAGCCACATCTTCTGGACCTAATATTATCTACTTACCTGGTAGTTTCCTTACCTATGTCACTTAGCACCACTGTGCACATGTTCTATATTTAACGAGCAATGCTCAGTCATATTGCAACTGGGCAGTGATAACCAATCTGTAGGCATGCACTTTTGGTTATTTCCAAGACAAAGAAGGCACAGAGTCTGGAAGACCTGGCCAGGACCACCACAGTATTCTATTGGTAGTACAATAGTAACTCGCTCATTGTCCAGTGGTGACTAGCATACCTGTACACACACACACACACACACACACATATACCTCTACTTATGTCCACACATGCCATTTGGTTTTTCTCCCTGGCATCCCCTTGCCCTGGATTCTCTTGAAATATCCTGCCTTATTTCTCATATTGTATCATCCAAATGAAAAAAAAAAAAGCCACCAAAAAATCTCCACTCTATAGGAATAAGGGGCTATCAGGACTTTTTTTCCTTTGTGAATTTGAGTTAGACTAGTTCTTCTCTAGAAGAACCGACTGTCCTACTCATCTTCTCAGAAAAGCCTTTTATTCTCTCCCAGCCCATGAGAGTCAGAGGATCTTCTGAGCTTTCACCGCAGTCTGTTCATGCCTTTATGAACTTTTCAGTGATCTGTGTTGTTTTGGCTGCTTTGGCATGTAGAGATTAAGGTCTTGAATGAAGAGAAATATGAAATAATATCTAGCTAATGGTGCTTAATAAATATTTCTGGAATGAATCAGGCAATTAATTAACATTTTTTTATTAGGATAGATAATGGCAAAGAGTTAAAGACCCACTAATTTTATCTCAACTGAAGCCCCAAATTCTTTGGAACATGGGTTGATTTCTGCTGGATCTGAGTCCAATGAATATATAAGGAAACTTTAAAGCTAATATAACCAATAACTTCCAGAAAACTAGCAGACTTGGGAAATAAAAGAAATTCTGTCTTTCATAGGAATTTTATGAAGGATATTTTGCAATAAAAATTATCCTTTTGGCTATTATAAAGACCAAGTAATCACTTATAAATCAAGGTATGCAAAAGCTTATTTAATTTGGTATGCTTGGAAGTTAACCAAATTAATTTATAAGTGTCACTCATCCTTTTGTTAATCCATTTTACTGACAAGTTTTGAAAAGAATGTAAAGACATTTCATCACTGGGTCACCTGTGGGCCATACTTCACACTAATTGGAAAGATGGCTCACCATGAGTGAGATATTAAAACATGAAAAAGAACCTCTTATTTCAAGATATTCTTACTTATTTATTCTTAGTCATGCCATGCTAACAGGTCATTATATATCCTTTAATACCACCATTTTTCTACTCAGTGTAGAAGGTAATAGCAATCAAAACATCCACTGCAAAGTAAACAGCAATCCCAGTTTCACATGGGTTTCCTTTTATCATTTCAGAGGAAAGGAATGTAGATAACTACAGTGATAAGACCCAAAATGGGAGAGAGATTACTATAGATAGAAAAGCCCATTGCTTAGAAGTTGTGGACAGCTTTATGATGACTATTTTTTAGTTTGAGGATAATGAAAGTTTTCCTTGACCAACGACTGAATAATTTTAGAGTCTATGCACAAGCCTTTAATAAACTTCATTAGTGGCTGTGGGATATATTTGACCACTGACTCTTCTAGTCATGATTCAGTTTACTGGTTTATTTGGCTGAAATCAAAGTGTGTCTGGAGAGAATCTCCCTGGTAACAATGTTTTTGCAAAATATTCATTGCTTTAAACAAAACAACTATATGTTTCTGGGGTCCATTTGCAAAAAGAACTGTATAAGTACTCACAGCTGTCAAGACAGTTGCCTTGATTCATTCACTCATTCAAATATATTTATTGCATGCCTACTATGTGCTAGTTTTCTAAGCAGGGGGTCCACAGAAAATACAGAAAACCGTATCCTCTTAGATTGTGCATACATTTAGACTGTAAATTATGGCAAAATTAATGAAAAGGGAAAGGTAAATTTGTAGAATGTCAAATGGCAATAAGTACTACAGAGAAAAAGCAGAAAATGAGACAAGGAGTATTAGAAGACATGCTTTTAAAATAAAATAGTCAGGAAATGTTTCACCGAAAATGTTATATTTTAGTAAACAGTTTGCAGTTTGCAATGGAGTGTGGCATGTTGACACTGGGTGAAGAGCATGACAGAGTGCAAAGCCTTCATCTGGAGTATATGTAGTGGGTTGGGTATGAATAAGGAGGGAGGGGAGGGGCTGGAGCAAAGCAAGCAGTGGTAGGATAGAAGGAAGTGAAGTCAAAGGGGAAATGAGGTCTCAGTCTTATCAAGCCTTGTAAATCAGGGTAATGACTGGACTTTACTCAGGGTAAGCTGGGAGGCTATTTGGGAGTTTTGAGCCAGAGGAATGACATAACCTGTCTTTATTTTAACAGGATTGCAGGATGATGTTTTGAGACATAGACATAAATGGGGCTTCAATAGAAGCAGAAAGCCCTGTCTTGCATCCATCTTATCATTCACTCATTTGTACAACAAATACATATTCACATCTATAGTGATTCTACCTAGAAAAAGGAAAGGACTTTTCTATAGCTTTTACAAAAATGACTTGAATTTCATAAGTGAACCAAGTCCTAGAAAAGATACTTTTTTCCCTATTACATGGAGAATTTCCTTTCCAAATGAAGGGTGACACATTAAGTTCTGGTGAATCTGATTGACTGATCTGAAGAAAACAAAACAAAATTCACAAACAACTAGTGCTTCAATCGGTGGTTTTATAAGAAGTGATTCTTTCTGAAGAGGAGCACTGGAATTACTTACCATATGTTTCATTTTTATAGATACACTTATGATAAGATTGACGTGTAATTTTTATATATTTTCTTAGAATTTTGAACATATGGATAGCAATTGCTGCAATACCTGTCCAAAAGAACAGGTAATGAGTGTGTTCGGGAGGCAACAAATGGGTTCATTGGGCAGGTTAGTGGAAAATACTCCAAAGATACTCCTATGACTTTCAAAGTTTGTCATCAATGAAAAATCTATTTATGCACTTTATGGGGTACATATTTTCTGTTGCACAGACCCATTTCTGTGCCCTAATTAGTCTGCCTTTTAAAGACATTGGAATTGATTATGTGTTTTTACATGTCCTCACTGTTTTCACTGAGCATTAATCTTTTGCTTCATCAAATAAAATATGTAAAAATCTTTGTACATAATTTTCACTTTTGTTAAAATTTTAAGGTTTCAAATGCCACATGTCACTTTGAAGATTCTGTTTTATGAGCTGCTCCATATTTTTGACAATTTCTCAACTCAATTTTACTAGTAACTACTACCTTCTCTCTAACATCCTGCTTTGTGAAGACATAAAGACATTACTAAAAGCACTATTGGGAGCAATTTGCCAAAACCCTTACAGGCAAAACCCCTACAGAGTTTTGCTAATAGGTATTTTTCATAGCTATATTTTATAATTACTAGATCCAAATAAGTTGTATTCTTTTTCCCAGAAATGGACATTCATATATGAAGTACAGCAATTATATTAAAACTAGTTTAGCAAACATTAATGAAATAACTTACTGCCATAATATGGGGACCTGGAACTTGTGGGGAAATTTACCTCATGATATCTATTGAGGTGAGTTTCTGCAGTAGCAATATTTCTGATAATTTGCACTGCTCTCAAAAAGCACTATAGAAAGGTGATGCAGTTTATGATTTTTTCCCCTAATGCTTATTGAAATATTCATTATTCACAGTGGGTGAGCTCACTCTCAGTTTTTGCAATCGCTTCTCTTCTCCAATTCCTAATTTTCACCTCAGTCTTTTACATCTTAGGAAATGATACTGCCTTCTCCCTACTGCTGAAACAATAAATGTGCAAGTCATCTGTGTTTTATCTATCTGTACTTCCCTCAAATCAATTCATCAGTAAAGTGTTCAAATTTTGTAATATAAATCTTTTTTCCTCTGTCCATTTTCAATACTATCACCATTTCTTGAATTCTATCCTCTCTTATTCGGACTAAATCATGAAAGTGTTAGCTATGACTGTCTAATTGGTATTACCAAACCTCTGTCCACTCCTCAACCAAAATGAAACAAAAAATTTTTTTAACTCACAATTTTTTTTTTCGTACATATTGATTTGGGGGTAGGGAGATAACCTAAATAAGATAACTTTATGTCCTTCTTACAGCTATTTGGCATGTTCCCATTTGGGGCTTTTAAACTTTTTATTTAGGGCTTCTTTTCAGTGCTCTTAATATAAGACTTCCTGCAGTCCTAAACCTCATGCACAGTAAGTACTAATTATAATTCATAATATTAATTTCAGACTGAAGGTTAAAAAGGCTCTAGTCAGCGTGAGGCATAAATGAGATGGTGCCCGGTGATCACATAGGTCTCTGGAAAGAAAGAAGTTCCATTTTGACATTCAGAAGTAGATTCACTTGTTTCCATAGCTTGATTTTTAGATGGTGTTCTTCAGGCCCCTTCTTGCTACATTATTCAAGCACACAGGGTCGTTTAGTTAGTTAATTTCCTCAGCGGTGTGGAGGTGTTGACGGAAGAAAGCCGACTGGAGAAAGAATGCACTGTGAGTGAAAGTAAAGCCCATGTAGGTACACAAGTCGGAGAGAACCTGTGTACCTGGGGCCCATAATCATCGTGTATGGCTGAGACAATGGCTTTGTTCAGGGTGGGAGGAACTGAGTGTTACTGAGTCCCTATAAAGGGAGGGCTTTCTCACCATAGGAAGGAGTTGGGATTTTGTCTTGAAGGCTGTGGGGAGGCACTGAAGAATTTTATTAGGTCTACTGTTGATTTTCAATGTCTGGTGGGTTCAATTTTTCTTCAGCGTTTGAAAACAAAACTCTCTAAAGCCCTTCTTGAAAATACAAATCAAATCCAATAGCTCTAAATCAGTGGAGATGAAACATGCCTTCAAACTTGAGGAAACTGAAGGAGAATGAAGTTTGGTCAGAACACCACTTCCTGAAATTGCCTCTCCCACAACTTCAAAGTAATCATGGAATTTCAGGCTGTGGTGAATATGAAGTAAACATATTTAGTGATTTTTAATCTAATGGTTAGAAAGAAGAAGGATATGCTCAGAAACAGATAACTGTACTACCAGTTAAAATTCTTCACCAGCAATTCATTAACTTATAAATCTAATATGATGTGGAAAATAATGTATGGAAAAGGATATATTTTTACCAAACTTACAACATAGATTTCTCCTTATCTCTATGTAGGCAACTTCTAAATAGTAAAGACATTAGTGAAATTAGATATATTTAAAACTAGGCATTATTTTTAAAATGTAAGTGAAAGATTTATAATTAGAGCCATCTATTGCATTTACTATATTTTGTACATATTTCAGGAGCATCAAAATAACAATCCCAAAACATTGTGAATGGCAGAAGCGTATTAAATGAATAATTAGAAAATGCACACCAGATATCAGACTCCTCTCTGAAATGATATATCCCTCAACATTTAATATACAACCCAGAACTTTTCTTTAAACTGTAAGAAGAAAATTTAAAAAGTAGCTAATAGTCATCTTTAAAAGCTCTTTGAATTTTTCCTCACGTTTTAAAAGACATTTTGAAAAAATATATTATGAATAATATAAAAATATCTTTGAATATTTGAAATTATTACATTAAAACTTTTGATTAGAGAAAACCAAGGAGAAGAATTAGGATACTGAGGAACCAGATGTGTTTGACCCCAAGGGGATACAAAGCAATTAAGCCCTAACTTTCTTTCCCTGAGAGCAAACACATCATCCTCGGTCTCTTCTGATCTGCATTTGTGAGTATCACATGGGAAATAGGATAAGTAGCTAACAATCATAGCCAGAATTATAAGAAACAACATAATTACAACTTTGCATTGACCAAGTAGCTGGAGTCAAGAAGAAATAAACAGAGGGAGAGAAATGGTGTTTCAGCTGCGGGAGATCTTAAAGATTTACACACATGGGAAATACTGGGAAGCTACATATGGAAATGAGAGCAACCCATATTCATTCATTACAAAAAATATGCAAATTATTAGGCATAAGGTGAATGGAGTTTGTAGCCTGAGCTGGTATAGTTTACTGAAAAAAAAGACAGGCTTGGATTTTAATCCTAACTCAACTTTTAGTTATTTTCCATAGTGTAATTACGTAATTTTTATGTTGCTCCCTATGTTTATCTGTAAGATTGGAATATTAGTACCTCCCTTGGTGGGAGTGGTTGTAAAGTTTAAATGAGATAACATATATATTAGTATAGTACTAGAAACATACTTGGTGCCAAACAATAAAGGGTAGTCATTTTTATTATTATTATTATTATACTTTAAGTTTCAGGGTACATGTGCACAATGTGCAGGTTAGTTACATATGTATACATGTGCCATGCTGGTGTGCTGCACCCATTAACTCGTTATTTAGCATTAGGTATATCTCCTAATGCTATCCCTCCCCACCCCCCACCCCACAACAGTCCCCAGAGTGTGATGTTCCCCTTCCTGTGTCCATGTGTTCTCATTGTTCAATTCCCACCTATGAGTGAGAACATGCGGTGTTTGGTTTTTTGTCCTTGCGATAGTTTACTGAGAATGATGATTTCCAATTTCATCCATGTCCCTACAAAGGACATGGACTCATCATTTTTTATGGCTGCATAGTATTCCATGGTGTATATATGCCACATTTTCTTAATCCAGTCTATCATTGTTGGACATTTGGGTTGGTTCCAAGTCTTTGCTATTGTGGATAGTGCCGCAATAAACATACGTGTGCATGTGTCTTTATAGCAGCATGATTTATAGTCCTTTGGGTATATACCCAGTAATGGGATTTGACTGCAGATCAAGGGTAGTCATTTTATTTTTTATTGACTTTGTATAGTGTATCCATTTAAAACTCAATATTCGTGTGTATGTGTGTGTGTGGGTATATATCTATATATATATATCTCCTGAATTTCCATTGTTTCTAGGAGATCTTGAAAAGTGGAGTAGCAGGTCTGATGAGTGGTAACTTGCCATTCAGAATTATTTTATAAAACTTATCAGTGAAAGTACTAAATGTTATATTATTGTATTGCATTGCTCTAGAAACATACAAGTATCTGTTCGAAATTGAATTGGATAGAAAACAAAACCGATGTGTATTAAAAGATCATTTAAAAATGCATGACTAAATTCTCAATCCTCCATCAACCAACTTTATAAAAGAAAAAGCACATAAGTTATTTGAGCCATGGATTTTATCTGCACTATGTGAATGGTTTATGAGAGGAATTTCCAACTCTTTTCTCTGGCCATACATAATTTTTTCCTTGCTTTATTTGATTCTTTTTATTTTTTATTATCTAAACTCTGGATTTATAAGTCTTTTTCCTTTAATATAAAACTCTCTTGTTCAAAAAGGTACTTTTAATTTTAAAATAAATATTTGCTAAATTTTCAATCTCTTTTTGATATTAAATGAAGTAAATATCTTAAAATATATAAAACTAAGGTCAATATATGACTAAGGTCAATGAAGGAAATATATTAGTAAAGTAGATACAAATATATTAGCATTAAGACTGATGTAATCTATACTCACACAGCATATATTATGCATTATGAGTTTAACTTTATGCATTAAAAGGTTAATTTTAAAAAATGTTGTCTTTACTAGTCATGAGCATATGTATCACTGACGCCAATTTACGTCAACCTAAGGAAGGTCAATGGAAGCAGCACTGGATCCAAAGGCTAAATTGAATTATACTTTTGCTAGTAACTTTAGATGAAGTATTTCTCACCCCTATCTTCCAAATTAATTATCAAACAGTGTTAATAATACATATCCTTGCTATCGCTGCAATTTAATGGGACTCAAGTTAACAAATCTATGTGAATGAGTGTTGAAGAGTTGAAAGTGTAACTATTATTCACCTTGTTAAAAAAAAAAAAAAAAAAAAACATGGGTTATAGAGCCAAATAAAACTAGCTTGGAATTTTCCTCCTCTTCTTCATAGATCCAAATCCCTTGACAAGTTACTTAGCATCTCTGAACCTCAGTGCAATCAGCAAAGTTGAGGTAGTAATGCATAGCCTGGAGGTTGAACATAAAGTTACGTTGAAACAAGACATACCAAAATAACTAGTATACTGTCTGGCCCTTAAAAATTTACTGAATAAATGATGATTTTCCTTTCTACTGTATCTTACATCATGAATTTATTTAACATAATTAGTGCTGGCAACCTTACAAAAGGAAAAGACAAATCACAGATTATATTTTCAACAGGTTTTTACAAAATCAAAATATATAATAAACTCTACCAAAGCAATAAGCAAATTAAGAATAAACAACTCTGTAGAAAACAAGCAATTTAAGGAATCAGAAACTGAAATGGCCAATAAACACAGGGAATTATTTTCACAGTTTTCTCATTTGAACAGCTAATAAATAACACTGGTATACCATTTCATATCCATAGTGGCAAACATTTTCAATTTGCATAATTACTTTTATTATAACTGAGGATAAACAGAAATTCTTATAATTTATTGCCTAATAAAGTTGTATGTGTGTATCCCTGAATTCAGCAATTTCACCAGAAAGCATATATTTGAGAAACTCTAATAAATGGACCAAAAAAATTCCAAAACTGTACCAACCTATCTCAGTAGAAGAATGGATAAATAAGCCTTGTTTTTATTATAAATTGAATATTAAAAAGCAATAAAAATTAATCAGATCTACATTTATCTTCATTTAAAACCTCAAAAACACAATGCTAAGTCTAAAAATTAAATCATAAAATTATATATAGAGTAGTTTAAATTTACAAAGCAATTTCATATATATTAAATTATATTAATTTATTTTTAAAATGCAAAAGCATGATAGGAAAGATTTACACCAACCTGAGAATCATGGATCTTTCTGGGAAGACAGTCCAGGAAATAGCATGGGGTACATCTAAATTCTATCAATTATATTTTTATATATATACCAGGAAGAATGATTACTTCTGCATCCTAGTGTGGGTATTGTCAATGTACATACCAATTCTTCTTAAGGCTGTTAAACCCACCATTCTCACTACCAAAATATTATTATTCATTTTGTTTTGAATAAGTTCAATAATCTATGTTGTGCTATTATTATTGTTGTTGTTGTTTAATGAGCAAACCAAGTTTATGAATGTGTGAACAGTGAATGGATTCCATTTTGAGAGACATTGATTTATCACAATGAAATATAGACCAATTATAAGCCACAATTTCTTCAGGTGTGATTTTTAAAATATCTTATTTTACTCGAATAAAAATTCTTTTAGAAATTTAGTCGAATTTTTATTGTGCCCTCTGATAAATTACCTCCTACTTAATGTTGTCTGTATTGTCAGTAAAAAGTTTACCTAATATTTACGTGTATTTGCTGGGACATATCTGAGTTGAATTCCTCATTATGACTCTCACAGTTTATATGACCTAAAACAATTTCTGTTTCATCAGTTGTAAAATTGGTATGAAGAATTACAAGGTTTTGTGAGGATTAATGTGGGATGACATATGTAAAAACACAGGACTATGCTTGGCACACAGTACCATAAGACTTTGTACTATGTGCCAAGCATAGTCCTATGTTTTTACATATGTTAGTAGCATAAGTCATAGTACAAAGTATTACTAGCAACCTTATCAACACTGTTACTATTACCATCAGGCCATTCAATGATTTAGAAATAATTAGCATTTTATGGTTGTTAGCTCTTTACGTCAATACTTTGCATGGTTTTGAAAGTCCTCCTTAATTTCACCACACTTTCCCACATGTTAAGCTGATCTCTTTACCACATTGTATCTTAAATCAGCATGCTCTTACCAGACCTACGGCTTTTGATCTTTCATCAGCCTCACCGACAATGTCCTTTTCTTTGCATTTGTCTATTCTATCTATCTTCCAAAGCTTGCCTCAAATCTCATCTTGTCTACAGTTTCATTGAATTGACTTAAATCTTCTCAACCAATATTTATATTGTCTGTATCAGGTAATTTAGTGGTTAATTATGTTCTACCTTATATTCTTCACTGATGTTTTATATTCACATCGTCACCACAAAGTAAACTGTTTGAAGCTATGGGCTGCATCTGTGATTTCTTTCATTACTCTGATAGAGCTACTCATGAGTGAGTAGCAGATATTTGATACATTTTGACTGTAATAAAAAATAACCCATTATATTTTTCCTAGTATCCGATTGTGTCTATCACTCATCAGTTCAAGGAAAGTCTCTCTGCCATAAATGGTGATTTCCAATAAAATTTATTTCACTTAATTCATGTTGCACTCAGTTTATCTCTTGTCTAAGGTAAACTATCCAAGAAGAAAACCTTTAACAACTTTTCAATGCCATGATAAATACCTTTTGGATTTTTATAAAAAATTTTTACTAACATAATTAAGTGTGACCAAGTAGGATAATAGAATAAGAATGGTTATTCCTAAAGGTATGAAAAAGTGGGAGCATCAGCAAAATAGGGCTGCTATTTCTTATGGTTTTTTTTTTTTTGGTTTAATTAGGCCCGCTAATCTGAGAAATAACCTGAGACTATAAAAGAAATAAATAATCAAATACTTCTCCTAACAGTAGACCAAGTTAAAATACGGTGCCTCAGTCACAGTAGAGCCCCAATTCTTAAAGGACAGGAGCACTGCACACTGTAGCACTGAAATTATAATAAGCCACTGTGGGAATTAGACATCCTATAAGGCAATTTCAAAAATATTACAGATTATTCTGGTTAAAGCCTCCATCACTCATAGGATGATCATTTAGTTTAGAGCCAAAAAAATGCATATCAGATTATAATTTATAACACTGCTTAAAATATGAAGTCTTATAGCTATTTTAAGTTTAAAACATGTTTTAATAATTATCCTTCTGAACTTCTAGGAGCTATCATATATTACTAAAACTTTTGCTCTGCTTGAGGTTTTAGAAAATCATAGTTAACTTATGAAAAATTAAAATATTCTTTTTATCAATGCTCAGTGATGGAATCATGGTTCTAAAAATATATTAAATTTGTAATAGATATATTTTTATACATTTCTCAATCTTCTTTATACATGCAAATATTTTTAGTCTTTTATAATGTTCATCAGCAATTCCTCTAAAGCTTTGTCAGGAAGGTGATTCAGAATATCCCAGGCACTTTATTTCATTACAGTGTTGGAAACCAAATGATGAACTAACATAGACCCCGTATTCAAAAGAATAACTTTTCTGACATGGCTTATAGAGTAGAGATAAATGAAAAGCAAAACCTATTAAGGTGTTTCCAAGCATGTAGTCCATAAAACGCCATGTTCTAAAAATCATTGTTAATAATCATAATACACTTATGATCATTATAAACTTTTTTGTGATCATAATAAATTTTTGATCAATACACTCCTCTGTGTTCTAATTTTGAAGCTTAAAGTTTAGATAATATTTCTGCCTTCTAGGTTATAACAATCTGTATTCATTATTTGTTTTTTATCAACTAAAAAATGGTTATCATTCATCAATCATTTTTAATGAATGAAATTAGACAGTAGAGCACAAAAATAATTAACATGTCTCGTTTGCCTTTAAGAGCTTCATAGCTCATCAGAGAGAGACAGAGAAAGAGTGAGAGAGTGAGAGAATTATAATTGTACCATTTGTATATTAAACCCCGATTCCACCAGGAAGGAAAAACATAAACATAATTATAATTGTAGCATTTATATATTAAACCCTGATTCCATCAGGAAGGAAAAACATCATTTTGTGATGTTTTCTGTTTTCCTGGGGTTGTGATTAAATCCCAGGAGCGTGTGTATCCAAGGCTATAAGTGTGTTGGGGCAGGAGAAGATCTGTTTTCTGAAGGTATTCATTGAGACATATGAGCTGTCAGTAGCACCCTATTGCAGAGCCCAAGCATTCACCCAGCTGTTTCCCTGAGTCTCTAGCTCAGCAGGTAAAGTACAGATGCCTTTGTTCTCAGTCTCCACATCTCTAATATGTCCCCAGGTATCCAACCAGTGGAGCATCACACAGCATTCCACAAATCCCATCTCCACCCTTACTCTCTTCTTACTCATCACGGTTTTCCCTCAAAGACAAATTCCCTGCCCCAAAGTTGTTTGCCTCAGATATAACTCGCATAATCTCCTTAATAGCTAGAAAATTTTGGAAATGTAAGTCCAGAGGCTAACAAAGGATTTCTGTTTTCTGCCTTGTAATCCCTTGCTCTTCTTGAGAGAAGGAAACTCAAAGTACTATCTCCTTTCTGGAGGATGAGGGAGGGGTGGACTGCTCATAGAAAAAGGGAGATTTTTAAAAATATTATGACATGACAATTTAACAAGATCAGCAGAAGAAATAATGCTGGAGGACTATCAAAATGCAATACTAAAAAGACAAGAAGGCTCACAAAAAGACTGTACATTTCCTGGCATTTGAAGGAAAAGTATTTGTACCCACTGGAGAAATGGAAGAAAATATCATTCAAGGGCAATGATGTATGAGGATCATAAAGGAGAAAGGCAGTGCCTTCCCTTTTCCTAAGTAAGAGGATATAATGACAATCAATGGCATAAAATGGAATTCTGACATGCTGATTAAATGTGAAGAGGAGGGATCAGAGCAGGAGGAGGAAGCAGTGCCTAGTAGTGGGTGATATGGACTCAGTGGTGAATGTCAAGAAGGCAAAAATGGAATGGAGTAATGCTTATACAGAAAAATGTGGACTGACATCATGGATTTCACGTAGAAATTCCTTTAAAAAAAATGAACAAGAGGATGTGGCACTAACCCTGAAGTCATGTGCCAAATGACCAGAGCTTGTTGCTTAAGAGTGCCAGATATCCTGAAAATCTCTTAAAATTCTGAAAATCTCCTGAAAAATCAAAGAATGTCTCACTTCCTCCATTCAATGAGGAAGCCCCAGAAATACATGAAGGTGTGAGCCAGAGGATCAGTCACTTAATTAACCAAAGAAGAGTTTCTATAAAGCACAAATTATTTTAGAGAAATGCTGATAGAAAATTAAGCTCCACTACTTCTTTGAGTTTCATGATCTCTGAGCTTGCTGTTACCTGAACTGGGCCTTAATAATTTCCACTTCTCTTTCTCTTTCATTTCTAAGAAATATGGGTTGGTATAGTATTATTTTTCTTTAAAACATCCAAACACTGTTGTGGCATTTTAGGTTTCCTCAGATCCATAATATAAACTTTATTGATTTCTCATGAAATTGAAGGTTTAAACTTATTGTCTTCTAAAATTTCCTGTAAAATTTTAATGGTTCATGGAGAAAATACATTTATAAACCAATGCCTTAATTGATGACTACTAGAAGAGAGATTCAGGGAATTAAGAATTCATTATAAGCCTGTCACTTTCATATTATTAGATCAGGTAGACATTACTATGAAATAATGTCAAAAAAAGTATACATTCTATAGAAGAGAAAAATAGGTTGCATTCTACCTATTTGAAGATTCAGAACTGGAGGATTTGGTAGTGTTAAAATAATAAGTTTTTCTGAATGACTTTTCCTTTTCACTTTTTTACCACAAAGATATTTTTTATTTTTAAAGCTTTCCAATTACTGAGGATACTTTTATATTTCATATAAAGGCAATATCATATTTGAGATTGTCAGCTTTCATAATCAGTAATGTGTGGATACTCTAAATCGTATTACATGAGTTTAGCGTAATAATATGGAGGTACAATTTTTGCAATTGCTGATAGTAGAAAAAAAGACTACATGCTAACTAGTTGAAGTCCCTGCACCAAAGTGATGGAAGGCACTACCTTATGTTATGCTTTGCTGGAGGAATCTTGGCTTTACCTCTTAGTTTTGCCCAAAGTTTTTAATGTCCCAGTTCCTACATATGTGGAAAATAAATGACATAATGCATTCAGAAAGCTTACTCAGCATCTGGCAAATAGTTCGGGGATGATAACTCAAAGTGTGGGATTCATAAAATCAATATTTTCAGTATTTTACAAATAAGAATAGTTAGCTTTCAAGTACGGTGATTCTGTTTTCATTTTTTCTAGATTTTTTTTTGTTCTTTTGTTACAAACTTCATGGTATGGATAATGCTGATCAGGGACAACAAAGAAGGGAGTGAATGAAGAGTCTTTGGTTATTGTTTTGCAAAAGCCATCATTCATGCCTTTATTCCCCCTTCCACACATAAATTTCAGCATGGTTTATTTTCATGCTGATATCATTTGATGTTGATCAATTTGGACAGATAAGCACTACGGATGTGGAAATACTTACACATTAATTGTATTCAATTATATTCACATGTACTTCTGAAAAGCAACTCAAGATATTGACAATTTATTCCACACAAAAGATTGCCCTCTGTGCCTCTATTCTGTGACAGTCAGAAATTAAATTGGGATCATTTATATTGTAACAAGATCACTTTCCATCTACAATTATTACTTGGACTCTAAAATCTAAGAAATACATCATCATAGTTTTATTATATTACACTAGTGGAATCCAGAGTATGTAAACCTTGTATCCTCCCATTACACATTTGTACTCTCAAGCGAGACAGAGAAAGCAAATGTATCTTGTCTCATTCAATACAGTGAGGCAAGTGTCTCCATCCTCATGGAATAGGCCAGGAAGCCACTTGAGTGGTAAGATGTCCCGGTCAGGGCCACAAGGTAGCACATTCCACAGTGAGATTCAGAATTCTGAGGATCAGAATCTGGCAAAATCTGTTCTTCTGATTCAGTTTGCAATTATCTTGACACTATCCCCCTTGTTTTTATGCAAAAACAATTGAACATGTTTTAAATATGAATTGAAAGCCACATACAGACATTGACATTAAGTTTGACAGTGCTTTGGTTCCTGAAATTTCCATCCAAACTTAGTCACACTCTTATTTCAGATCAGTGATTGCCAAGAAAATCCCACAGCTTTGATTGTTACCTTTAAGCATTGCACTTTCTTATCATGACTTTCAAAGTCTGGGAGGAACTCTTAAGAGAAAATTTTATGTGAATAAAGAGTGCCTTTAAAAGACAGGACAGGCAAAACCAAAGGGTATCAGTGAATTGGAGTAGGGAAGTAAGACAATGTAAGTCACTTCAATTAACTGCATAATTATTTCATTCAAGAAACCATTTGATTTTCAATTTTCTAATTATAGAGAACATGATGAAATAATCTCTAACTTTAAATATTATCTTCTAAAATAAAGGACCACTTTCATAATCTTGAAATTTTTGTTGTCGTTCATAAATGTGTTAGGTGCAAGGAATCTATTGCTCTTTGGATCACAAGATTTCATTCATCTTTGCAATTAACTTAGTAATTATTAACCTTCCTTCCTGCCCCATGAATTAATGTAAAGATTGTCAGGCCTCTGAGCCTAAGCTAAGCCATCATATCCCCTGTGACCTGCATGTACACATCCAGATGGCCGGTTCCTACCTTAACTGATGACATTCCACCACAAAAGAAGTGAAAATGGCCTGTTCCTGCCTTAACTGATGACATTATCTTGTGAAATTCCTTCTCCTGGCTCATCCTGGCTCAAAAGCTCCCCTACTGAGCACCTTGTGACCCCCACTCCTGCCCGCCAGAGAACAACCCCCCTTTTTCCTTTATCTACCCAAATTCTATAAAACGGCCCCACCCCTATCTCCCTTTGCTGACTCTCTTTTCGGACTCAGCCTGCCTGCACCCAGGTGAAATAAACAGCCTTGTTGCTCACACAAAGCCTGTTTGGTGGTCTCTTCACAAGGACATGCGTGAAATTTGGTGCCGTGACTCGGATCGGGGGACCTCCCTTGGGAGATCAATCCCCTGTCCTCCTGCTCTTTGCTCCATGAAAAAGATCCACCTACGACCTCAGGTCCTCAGACCCACCAGCCCAAGGAACATCTCACCAACTTTAAATCGGGTAAGCAGCCTCTTACTCTCTTCTCCAACCTCTCTCACTATCCCTCAACCACTTTCTCCTTTCAATCTTGGGGCCACACTTCAATCTCTCCCTTCTCTTAATTTCAATTCCTTTCATTTTCTGGTAAAGACAAAGGAGACACGTTTTATCCGTGGACCCAAAACTCCGGCGCCGGTCATGGACTAGGGAAGGCAGCCTTCCCTTGGTGTTTAATCATTGCCGAGCTAGATCCCAATTCTTCCTCAGCCTCTGATCCCCCACCCTATAATCCTTTTATCACCTCCCCTCCTCACACCGGGTCCGGCTTACAGTTTCGTTGGTGACTAGCCCTCCCACACCTGCCCAGCAATTTACTCTTAAAAAGGTGGCTGAAGCTAAAGGCATAGTCAAGGTTAATGTTCCTTTTCCTTATCCCAAATCAGATAGCGTTTAGGCTCTTTTTCATCAAATATAAAAACCCAGCCCAGTTCATGGCTCATTTGGCAGCAACCCTGAGATGATTTACAGCCCTAGACCCTAGAAGGTCAAAAGGCCGTCTTATTCTTAATATACATTTTATTACCCAATCTGCTCCCGACATTAAATAAAACTCCAAAAATTAAATTCCAGCCCTCAAACCCCACAACAGGACTTAATTAACCTCGCACTCAAGGTGTACGATAATAGAGTAGAGGCAGCCAAATAGCAACATATTTCTGAGTTGCAATTCCTTGCCTCCACTGTAAGACAAACTCCAGCCACATCTCCAGCACACAAGAACTTCCAAACGCCTAAACCGCAGTGGCCAGGCGTTCCTCCAGAACTGCCTCCCCCAGGAGCTTGCTGCAAGTGCCAGAAATCTGGTCACCAGGCCAAGGAATGCCCACAGCCCGGGATTCCTCCTAAGCTGTGTCCCACCTGTGCAGGACCCCACTGGAAATCGGACTGTTCAACTCACCTAGCAGCCACTCCAAGAGCCCCTGGAACTCTGGCCCAAGGCTCTCTGACTGACTCCTTCCCAGATCTTCTCGGCTTAGCGGCTGAAGACTGACGCTGCCCGATCGCCTCGGAAGCCCCCTAGACCATCACGGACGCCGAACTTCAGGTAACTCTCACAGTAGAAGGTAAGTCCGTCCCCTTCTTAATCAATACGGAGGCTACCCACTCCACATTACCTTCTTTTCAAAGGCCTGTTTCCCTTGCCTCCATAACTGCTGTAAGTATTGATGGCCAGGCTTCTAAACCTCTTAAAACTCCTCAACTCTGGTGCCAACTTCGACAATACTCTTTTAAGCACTCCTTTTTAGTTATCCCCACCTGCCCAGTTCCCTTATTAAGCCAAGACACTTTAACTAAATTATCTGCTTCCCTGACTATTCCTGAACTACAGCCACATCTCATTGCCACCCTTCTTCCCAATCCAAAGCCTCCTTTGCATCCTCCTCTTGTATCCCCCTACCTTAACCCACAAGTATAAGATACCTCTACTCCCTCCTTGGCGACCGATCATGCACCCCTTACCATCTCATTAAAACCTAATCACCCTTACCCCACTCAACGCCAATATCCCATCCCGCAGCGCACTTTAAAAAAATTAAAGCCTGTTATCACTTGCCTGCTACAGCATGGCCTTTTAAAGCCTACAAACTCTCCTTACAATTCCCCCATTTTACCTGTCCTAGAACCAGACAAGCCTTACAGGTTAGTTCAGGATCTGAGCCTTATCAACCAAATTGTTTTGCCTATCCACCCCGTGGTGCCAAATCCATATACTCTCTTCTCCTCAATACCTCCCTCCACAATCCATTATTCTGTTCTGGATCTCAAACATGCTTTCTTTACTATCCCTTTGCACCCTTCATCCCAGCCTCTCTTCGCTTTCACTTAGACTGATCCTGACACCCAACAGGCTCAGCAAATTACCTAGGCTGTACTGCCACAAGCCTTCACAGATAGCCCCCATTACTTCAGTTAAGCCCAAATTTCATCCTCATCTGTTACCTATCTCAGCATAATCCTCATAAAAACACACGTGCTCTCCCTGCTGATCATGTCCAACTAATCTCCCAAACCTCAATCCCTTCTACAAAACAACAACTCCTTTCCTTCCTAGGTATTGTTAGATACTTTTGACTTTAGATATCTAGTTTTGCCATCCTAACAAAACCATTATATAAACTCACAAAAGGAAACCTAGCTGACCCCATAGATCCTAAATCATTTCCCCACTCCTCTTTCCGTTCCTTGAAGACAGCTTTAGAGACTGCCCCCACCCTAGCCCTCCCTGAC
The DNA here is from genome assembly GCF_028885655.2 of Pongo abelii. Classification (NCBI taxonomy): domain Eukaryota; kingdom Metazoa; phylum Chordata; class Mammalia; order Primates; family Hominidae; genus Pongo; species Pongo abelii. The sequence continues at coordinate 66,495,973 of NC_071999.2, forward strand.
TCATCCCAACCCTGTTCATTACCCACAGCCGAGGTGCAGGGCTGTGCAGTCAGAATTCTTACACAAGGACCAGGACCGCACCCTGTAGCCTTTTTATCCAAACAACTTGACCTTACTGTTTTGCCTAGCCCTCAAGTCTGCATGTGGTGGCTGCCACTGCCATAATACTTTCAGAGGCCCTAAAATCACAAACTATGCTCAACTCACTCTCTACAGTTCTCATAACTTCCAAAATCTATTTTCTTCCTCACACCTGACACATATACTTTCTGCTTCCTGGCTCCTTCAGCTGTACTCACTCTTTGTTGAGTCTCCCACAATTACCATTGTTCCTGGCCCAGACTTCAATCCGGCCTCCCACATTATTCCTGATACCACACCTGACCCGCATGACTGTATCTCTCTGATCCACCTGACATTCACTCCATTTCCCCATATTCTTTCATGTTCCTTACCCTGAACACACTTAGTTTATTGATGGCAGTTCCACCAGGCCTAATCGCCACTCACCAGCAAAGGCAGGCTATGCTATAGTATCTTCCACATCTATCATTGAGGCTACTGCTCTGCCCCCCTTCACTACCTCTCAGCAAGCCGAACTCTGCCTTAAGTCAAGTCCTCACTCTTGCAAAAAGACTAAACATTAATATTTATACTGACTCTAAATATGCCTTCCATATCCTGCACCACCATGCAAGAAGTTTCCTCACTACACAAAGGTCCTCTATCATTAATGCCTCTTTAATAAAAACTCTGCTCAAGGCCGCTTTACTTCTAAAGGAAGCTAGGGTCATTCACTGCAAAGGGCATCAAAAGGCATCAGATCCCATTGCTCTAGGCAACGCTTATGCTGATAAGGTGGCTAGACAAGCAGCTAGCTTTCCAACTTCTGTCTCTCACAGCAACGCTTATGCTGATGAGGTGGCTAGACAAGCAGCTAGCTCTCCAACTTCTGTCCCTCACGGCCAGTTTTTCTCCTTCACATCAGTCACTCCCACTTACTCCCCCGCTGAAACTTCCACCTATCAATCTCTTCAAGGAAAATATCTCCTTCCAGCCTCACAGGCCCATTCTATTCTGTCATCATTTCATAATCTCTTCCATATAGGTTACAAGCCGCTAGCCCATCTCTTAGAACCTCTCATTTCCTTTCCATCATAGAAATCTATCCTCAAGGAGATCACTTCTCAGTGTTCCATCTGCTATTCTACTACCCCTCAAGGATTGTTCAGGCCCCCCCCCCCTTCCCTACACATCAAGCTCCAGGATTTGCCCCCACCCAGGACTGGCAAATTAGCTTTACGCAACATGCCTCAAGTCAGAAAACTAAAATACCTCTTAGTCTACGTAGACACTTTCACTGGATAGGTAGAGACCTTTCCTACAGGGTCTGAGAAGGCCACCACAGTCATTTCTTCCCTTCTGTCAGACATAATTCCTCAGTTTAGCCTTCCCACCTCAATACAGTCTGATATCAGACCAGCCTTTATTAGTCAAATCAGCCAAGCATTTTTTCAGGCTCTTAGTATTCAGTGAAACCTTTATATCCCTTACGGTCCTCAGTCTTCAGGAAAGGTAGAACGGACTAATAGTCTTTTAAAAACACACCTCACCAAGCTCAGCCACCAACTTAAAAAGGACTGGACAATACTTTTGCCACTTTCCCTTCTCAGAATTCAGGCCTGTTCTCGGAATGCTACAAAGTACAGCCCATTTAAGCTCCTGTATGGACGCTCCTTTTTATTAGGCCCCAGTCTCATTCCAGACACCAGACCAACTTGGACTGTGCCCCCAAAAACTTGTCATCCCTACTATCTTCTGTCTAGTCATACTCCTATTCACTGTTAACTACTCATACATGCCCTGCTCTTGTTTACACTGCGGGTTTACACTGTTTCTCCAAGCCATCACGGCTGATATCTCCTGGTGCTATCCCCAAACTGCCACTCTTAACTCTTAGAGTAAATAAATAATCTTCGCTGGCAAGACTATGCTGAATCTCCTTAGGCACTCTCTAATTAAATGTCCTAGGTCCTCCCAATTCTTAGACCTTTAATATCTGTTTTTCTCCTTATCTTATTCCGTTTTTCAATTCATACAAAACCGTATCCAGGCCATCACCAATAATTCTAAATGACAAATGTTTCTTCTAACAACCCTACAATATCACCCCTTACCACAAAATCTTCCTTCAGCTTAATCTCTCCCACTCTAGGTTTCCATGCTGCCCCTAATCCCGCTCGAAACAGCCCTGAGAAACATCACCCATTATCTCTCCATACTACCCCCAAAAAATTTTCACCGTCCCAACACTTTGCCACTATTTCGTTTTATTTTTCTTATTAATATAAGAAGACAGGAATGTCAGGCCTCTGAGCCCAAGCTAAGCCATTATATCCCCTGTGACCTGCACGTACACATCCAGATGGCTGGTTCCTGCCTTAACTGATGACATTCCACCACAAAAGAAGTGAAAATGGCCTGTTCCTGCCTTAACTGATGACATTATCTTGTGAAATTCCTTCTCCTGGCTCATCCTGGCTCAAAAGCTCCCCTACTGAGCACCTTGTGACCCCCACTCCTGCCCGCCAGAGAACAACCCCCCTTTTAACTTTACCTACCCAAATTCTATAAAACGGCCCCACCCTTATCTCCCTTCGCTGACCCTCTTTTCGAACTCAGCCCGCCTGCACCCAGGTGAAATAAACAGCCTTGTTGCTCACACAAAGCCTGTTTGGTGGTCTCTTCACACGGACGCGCATGAAAAAGATCATCTAAAAACAACACAGATTAAAGATAATTTAATCTTAAAAATTAGTAAACTGATATCACTAGACTTCTTACTCCTTCTCAAATATTACATCAGAATATTCTCCAAGCATTTTATGTATCTAGAAATAAAATTATCCACTACAAAGTATAAGAATGACAGCATTTCAGACTTTGTAAATTAAATTGTGTGATTCATGTATTTTCTAAGAATCTGAATGACTTTCAAATGAGCCAGCTACTTTATGTTCTCTAATCCTTCTTAAAAATATAATGGAAGAAATATGCTGATTCTTCTCTTTACATGAATATTTCTACACAAGAGCCTTTTAAATATATGCTCCAATTATTTTATTTCTTTAATTGGATTACATTTCTCCTAGTTCCTTCAGAATCACAATTTGGTAAAAAGAATCCAAAATGACCTTTCTTTTCAGAGGTGGCATTAAAGTTTCAAGCATCTCACAATCATTTTGGTAATAGGTTCACTGAAGTAAAATAATTTATATGAATAAAGTGTTTGTTGATAAGAATGTGCTTATAGAATCTCTGAAGAGCAGCTGAAGAAAATTCACAAATGCTTCTTATCACTGAAATTTAATATTGTTTGGGGTTGATTATTTGCATTTATCAATTTTCATTCTGCCCATAAATATTTAGATTATTCAGACATAAGAAATGGAAATGGTCATGCGCTCTTAAAGGAGAAAGTAAGCTTCCATATGAATACATCAAATAAAATACATATCAGTGAAAGAGACAGAGACTACACCTTTGTATCAGAAGTGTATTTTTAGGTAAAAATTATCATTTTGACCTGTATGTCATGAAGAGCAGGTCTCTTTTCAAAACTGGAAATTCAGGTCATTTTGTCACCTACATGTGAGAGAGGCTTATGCATGGGAGACTTTCAGTAAGAGGATTTCTTGGCCACTTTCATCTCAACTGAAAAATGTCCTTTAATGTGACACATTATATTAATGTCACCTTTGAAAGCAAAACTTCAGAGCAGAGGAATTATCTACTTATTTCTTTGAATTTTAAGTAACCATAAACGTTATAATTCTAAGAAACAGACTTTTGAAAATGTGAATATTAATAAGAAAAAATCTAAATTCCAAAGTAGGATTATCACTTTACTTGCGTAAAAGGACAATTTATCAGAAAACATTTTGACGTCATAAAATGATATGCAAATGTAAGTATTATGATGGCAAAAATTAATCTATGGAATTAATTCCATAAAAAAACTTAAAAAATCTATGGCATTTCCATAGATTTTCACATAAACAACTCTTTTTCCATGCTACTTTCTTTGTGTACATGCTTATGGATTAAACGATAGACATTTCAAAGTAAAATTTTAACTCCTTGGTTATTTACAAATATTTCTTTTACTGTTCTATATAAGAGTCCTGAATATAAAACTCAAAGCTATGAACTGAATTGTGTTCCCACTGAATTCAAATATTGAAGCCCTAATTCTTACTGCGATGGTATTTGGAGATGGGGCCTTTGAGAAATAATTAGGCTGAGATGAGTTCATGAGCATGGACCCTCATGATGGAACTAGTCCCTACAGAAGAAGGAAGAGTCACCATAGCTGTGTCTCTGTCGTGTGAGGACACCATGGGAAGGCGGCTGTCGGCAACCCAGCAAGAGAGCCCTCACCAGAACCGAACCTTGTGGCCAACCTGAGCTTGAACTTCCATCCTTCAGAATTATGAGAAAATCAGTTTCTGTTGTTTAAGCCAGTCTATGATATTTTTGTTATGGCAGGTTAAACTTACTAATACACTCCTAGGTTTATTAACATGGATCAAAGTTCACTATAACTTAACTTTAGTGCTTTCAAAGCATTGAAAATAAACTTATTCCTTCAAAAACTCTATTAACCACCAAAAGCATTAATATGCTTCAAATTCCCATGAAATAAATTTATTAAACTTCAGGAAAACATGAGGCTTAGTAAGTTAGTGTGTAAAATTATTTTTACTATAGAATATAAAACATACTGTATACATTTTTTTAAAAGATGATAATTTTACAGTCAAATGGTAGGTTCTGAGAGGAGTTTAAATAGTACTTTATCTACTTAGGTAAATAAATGGTCTCTGGAAAAAAAGATACCAGAGTTGAAAGAAGAAAAGTACAAATACTACAGAAAAAATTCTACAGACTAAACCATAAATTATTATTTTAAAAAATTACTACTACTAGAGGCATTAATTTTATATGCCTTATATTAACTCAGTCTTTATGTTTGAAATGAGTCACAATGCCGTGATAGAATGACTTTTACCTGCCATTCTATGCCAATTATTTGGAGCTGTTAGATGGGATAATGGATGCTTTTGTCTCTTTTGCTCTAATAATAGTAATTTCACAAACTGAATGCATGTTTTTAATCCATAATATTTGGCACATGATACCATTTATTCATCACATCAGTGTTGAAAGAAATACACTATCACAAATTTACAGATGAGAAAGATGCTTAATTCCAATTCATCTGCCTGATGCCCATGCTCCTCTCAGTATACCGCCTAAATATTTTTATTAAAGCTGCTATTTTCAAGTCTTCGTAAAATTTGTAAGTGAAAATTTCTATAAAATCTTGATATATATGTAAAAATTCACGTATATGATCATTATACTATGGGTTTTATAATTATTTAATGCATATAATTATTCAAAGTGAAGAGAAAAAATCTGGAACAACAAAGAGCTGGTTACAGTTGCAACATCAATAAGAAACATTTTACCTGGTTTTTAATGACTATATGATATGAGTGGTTGGAACACTCACAGAGCATTTAGGAACATTTTTCACCCAGACTTAGATTAGAATTTACAGTCTTCATTCAACTTGGTGTCATCACTGGTACACCACCTGAACATGTTTATATCCACGTAGAGAATTTTCTCATGGTCTTACACAGTTTACTGCCCTTTCTCCATTTCTTTTTTTCCCTTAAATTAATCTTATCCTAACATACAGTTACTATTAACTAGTAAACAAGATAAATGTCCTCTGCACCATTATAGAGCATGAATAATTGAAAAAGTGAATGAATGGATGAATGAGCATTGTCAGCTATTCCAATCTAACCTAATATATTCTCTAAGATCTCTTTTCATGCATGCTTTTTCTCCCCTTTAAGCCATTCCTTTCACTGCAATCAGCCATCTTTTATAAACATGTTTTTTGCTTGCTCATGGGGTATTAAAGATGTTTCCTCATCCTAACATGTTCTTTCCCATCCTTTTATCTAGCTATTTATAAAATAAAACACCAGTTGCTTTCTTTTGGAAAGCATTAGTGAACACTAATGAATTATTTTAGTATCTCCTAATCCCATGTTCATGTCATACTCTATACCTCTTTTGCAGCACATTTGCACCAACTGTTAATTAAGCATGTGGTTACTGTTTTGATGTCTGTCTTACTCAATTGAAAACTTCATGAGGACAGGACCATCTGTGCTGATCTGTGCACAATCCAGCAAATATCTACAGACTGGATAAGGGATGCGTTGATTGAGTGTAGGAGAAAACGCTCATTACAAGTGAGATAGTACAACTGGAAAAACTGCAAACGTTATCCTTAGATATAGGAAACTTTGGAGAGAGGATGACACCATCAGCTTTAGATAAACCATTGTTATGATAGCAGTCAAATACAGGCATTTCTAAAGTCAATTATAGGCTTTTCTTCATACCTGGTAAAAGATGTAATGGAATTCAAGTTGATCTATATATATGTTAACTACTATATAAAAAACAAATGTCAATTGCAGCAGGCTATAGTTCATTTTGCCCATGCCATGTGATGAAGTTCAATTATACAGCTGATCAATATTGAAACTGACTATGTGAGGATCTTGCAGATAACCAAATGTTATAGTAATACTCATTTTCATCTTTTTTTTTTTTTTTTTTTTTTTGCTGCTGACTCAGTGATTCCTCTAAGAATCACTGTTTGTGTCTTCCATGTCTGGTTTTTATCATGTCACTGATCATTGTGTTGGCTATATGTTAAATGCATATACATCTGTGTGTCTCAAATATCTATAAGTATTCCATATTGTCTGAAATTATGTCTCAGTATGTTCTTGTAGTCTATGTCCTGTTAAGACTAATTGAATTTTTTTCACTCCATTATTTTTTATTACATTAATAAATCAATGCAGTCACACATGCTCAAACTGTGCAAGAAAATGTCATTTTTCTCTTTCAGTTGTAAAACACACATTACAGCTTAGGAAAACCATGGCATTTTGGCTTATTTCAATTATGCAGAGAGCATACAACTTTCAACAGGTTTTATCTAGATACTCTACTTTTATGTTTCCTGAAAATATATCCCACTAAAGTTAATTAGATTATTTTAGTCTTTTATACTATTGGAAATAAGACATATCTTTAACACAAGAAAATCAGCATTACTAAAGCTTATGTTTGCAAAGAGAAGTGGAGTACTTTGTAAAATCCAAAACCAATTGCTTTCATATCAAATTGAAATTACATAATACTCCAACTGTTATTTATGCTACTTAGGCACAGAATATATAAGCCTCAACAATGTGCATCTTATCAGAGTGTTACATAACTAATCACAGTTTAAGAGTTTATCCAAAGACTTTCTAAATGTATTCTAAATATATTTTTCAATTGAAGTTGAGGTATTAACTCATAGTAATTAAAAAAAAGACAGCCAATGATTTCTTTGGAGAAGGGACTTGGCTGTGTTCAGTTACTATTCTGTTATTCTGAAAACAAAATGTCAAACACCAATTAATGTCAGAAATTATTTAAATATGGCCCCTAGATTAATGTATTGTTTGTAATATCCAGGGGAGAATATTACTGGGAGGACACTGCTCCCAGTATTGCAAGGGGTGTATACCCCCCTGTGATATTGCTCATAATATGCTGGGGTGGAGAGTACGATATTACTCCCAATATCGCAGGGAGTGTTCATTCCCCTTGTGATATTGTTTGTAATATCCGGGGGGGGGGGGGCGATACAATGATATTACTTCCAATATCCCAGGGGGTGTACACCCACCTGTGATATTGTTGCTAATATCCAGGTGGGAAGAGGATGATATTACCCCCAATATCAGAGGGGGTGTACAACCCCCTGTGACATTGTTCATAATATCCAAGGGGTAGAGGATGATATTACTGCCTATATCGCAGGGGGTGTGCACCCCCCCGTGATATTGTTTATAATATCTAGATCGGGAGAGGATGATATTACTCCCAATGTCGCAGGCGGTGTACACCCCCTGTGATATTATTTGTAATATCTAAGCGGGAGAGAGGATGATACTACTCCCAATATCGAAAGTGGTGTACACACCTCTGTGATATTGTTCGTAATATCCAGGTGGGGAGAGAATGATATTACTCCCAATATCTCAGAAGGTGTACACATCCCTGTGATATTGTTTGTAATATCCCGGGAGGGTGAGGATGCTATTACTCCAAATATCGCAGGGGGTATAGACTCCTCTGTGATATTGTTTGTAAGATCCAGGAAGGGAGAGGATGATATTACTTCCAGCATCGCAGGGGGTGTACACCCCCTGTGATACAGTTTGTCATATCCGGGGGGGAGAGGATGATACTACTCCCAATATCGCAGGGGGTACACATTCCCCAGTGATATTGTTTTTAATATTCAGGGGAGGAGGAGATGATATTACTCTTAATATCGCAGGAGGTGCACCCCTGTTCACAATATCCAAGGTTGAAGAGGATGATACAAATGCCAACATCGCAGGGGGTGGACATCTTCCTGTGAAATTGTTCGAAATATCCGTGAGGGGAGAGGATGAAATTACCCTCAGTATCGCAGGTAGTGTCCACCTGCCTGTAATATTCTTCGAAATATTCAAGGGTGAGACAATATTACTCCCAGTATTGCATGGGGTGTACACCCTTCTGTGATATTGTTTGTAATATTCTGGGGGGAGACAATGATACTACTTTTAATATCGAAGGAATGTACACCCCTGAGATATTGTTCATAGTATCCGGAGGGGAGAGGATAATATTACTCCCAATATCCCAGGAGATGTACACCCCCCTGTGATACTGTTCGTAATAATCAGGGTGGAAGAGAATCTAATTACTCCCAAGATCGCAAGAAGTGTACACCCCCTGTGATATTGTACCTAATATCCAGACGGAGGGAGAATGATATTACTCCCAATATCGCAGGGGCTATACACACCCTGTGATATTGTTCGTAATATCCACGGCGGTGGGGGGAGGGGTGGATGATAATATTGCCAGTATCGAAGTGTGTGTGCTCCCTCCTACAATATTGTTTGTAATATCCAGGGAGAAGGAAAATGATATTACTTTCAATATTCCTGGGACTATACACACTCCTGTAATACTGTTCGTAATATCGAAGGGAGAGAGGATGATATTACTGCAAGTATCACAGGAGTGTACATGCCCCATGATATAGTTTGTAATATCCAGAGGGGGAGAAAACGGTATTACGAACAATATTACAGGGGCGTACACCCTTCTGTGATATTTTTCCATAATATCCAGAGAAGGAGAAGATGATATTACTCTGAATATCGCAGAAGGTGTACATCCCCTTGTGATATTTTTCGCAATAGCCAGGGGGGAAGAGGATAACATCACAATATTGTAAACACCCTGTGTGCACATCCCCCTGTCTTATTGTTTGTATTATCCACGGAGTGAGAGAATGATATTACTTCCAATATCACAGAGGGTGTACACCCTTGTGTGATATACTTCCTGCATACAGGGGCAAAAAGGATGATATTACTTCAAAGAGTACAGGTGGTGTAGAACCCCACCCCGTGATATTGTTCCTAATATCCAATGCGGGTGTGGATGATATTACTTTTAATATCGCAGGGTGTGCATACCCCCACAGTGATATTGTGTCTAATATCCATGGGGGAAGATTATATTACTTTCATTATTGCCGGGGGGTGGGGAACTCTCCCTGCGATATTGTACCTAATATCGAGAAAGAGAGAATGATGTTACTCCCAATATCACAGCGGGTGTACACCTCCCCCCCGTGATAATGTTCCTAACATCCAGGGTGGAAAAGGATGATATTACTCCCAATATCACAGAATGTGTACACACCACCTCCCCCACGATCTTGTTCATAATATCCCGTTTGGGATAGGATGATATTAATCCCAATATCTCAGGGGTGTACACTCCCGTGATATTGTTCCTAATATCCACAGTCGGAGAGGATGATATTACTCTCAATTTCGCAGGAGGGGTACACATTTTCGGTGATATTGTTAACAATATCCAGAGGGAGAGGATGATATTACTTCAAATATCGCAGAAATTGTACACTTCTTCTATGATATTGTTCCTAATATCCGTGGGGTAAGATGATAATATTACTCCAAATATCTAAGGGGATGTACACCGCACCTGTAATATTGTTCCTAATATCCAAAGAGGGAGAGGATGATATTACTCCCAATATCGCATGTGGTGTACACCCTCTCTGTGGTATTGTTTCTAATATATGGGGTCGGGGGAGAGAGAAACTTATTACTCCCAATATCGCAGCGGGTGTACACCTCCCCTGTGATTTTGATTCTAATATCCAAAAAGGGACAGGAAAATATTACTACCAATACAGCAAGGGTTGTACACCCCACCTCCCGTAATATTGTTTCTAATATCCAGGGAGAGAGAATATTGCTCTTAATATCACAGGGGGTGTACACCTCTCTGTGATATTGTTCCTAATATTCAAAGGGGAGAGGACGATATTACTCCCAATATTGCAATGAAATTACATCCCCATATGATTTTGTTCTTAATATCCAGAGGGGAGAGGATGATATTTCTTCCAATACGCAGGAGGTGTACAACCTCCTGTGATACTGTTCCTAATACACAGGTGGGGAGAGGATAATATTACTTCCAATATCAAAGGGCATGTACACCCCGGTTGTGATACTGTTCCTAATATTCAGGAAGGGAGAAAATGATGTTACTCCCAATACCGCAGGGTGTGTACAACCCCGCTGTGATATTGTTCCTAACATCCAGGTAAAGAGAGGATGATATTACTCCCAATATCGCAGGGGTTGTACAATTCCCCTGTGACATTGTTCCTAATATCCAATAGTGGAGAGAATGCTATCACTTCCAATATCGCAGGGGGTGTACAGCCCTTGTACGATATTGTTCCTTATATTGGGGGGCAGAGGATGATATTGCTCCCAATATCGCAGTGGGTGTACACCCCCTTGTGATATTGCTTTTAATATCTACAGGAGGAGACGATAATGTTGCTGTCAATATCGTAAGTGTTGTGCACACCCTTGTGATATTGCTCCTAATATCCAAGGTGGTAAAGAATGATATTACTCCCAATATAGCAGAAGTTGTACACTCCACCTGTGATATTTTTCCTAATATCGGGATGTGGGAGTATGATATTACTTCCAATATCACAGGGGTTGTACGCTCCCCCTCCCGTGATATTGTTCCTAATATCCAGGGGAGGAGAAGATAATATTACTCCCATATCACAGGGGTGTACTTCCCCTTTGGGATATTGCTCCGAATATCCATGGGAAGAAATATCGAAGGGAATGTATATCCCTCCGTGATATTGTTTTTAATATCCAGTTGGGAAGAGGATGATATTACTCCCAATATCACACGGGTTGTATATCGCCCTGTGATATTGTTGCTGCTAACAAAAGCGGGAGAGGATGATATTACTCCCAGTATTGCATGCGGTGTACACCCTCCCCATGATATTGTTCCTAATATCCAGGTTGGGAGAGGATGATATTACGCTCAATATTGCAAGAGGTGTGCAAGCCCCCTTAGATACTATTCCTAATATCCAGACGGGGGGAGGATGATACTACTCCCAATATCACAGGGGGTGTACATCCCCAGTGAGATATTGTTCCTAATCTCCAGGAGGTGGGGGAGAGGATAATATTACTCCCATTAGCGCAGGGAGTGTACACTCCCCCTGTGATATTGTTCCTAATATCCAGGGGGCGACTAGATGATATTACTCCCAGTATTGCAGGGAGTGTAACACCCCCAGTGATATTTTTTCTAATATTGAGGGTGTACACACCCCCTGTGATATTGTTCCTAACATATAGGGAGAGGATATTACTCCCAATATAGCAGCGGGTGTACACACTCCCTGTGATGTTGTTTCTAACATATACAAAGGGAGAGGATGATATCATTCCCAATATTGCGGGGGGTATACAACCCCCCGCGATATTGTTCCTAATATCCAGTAAAGGAGAGGATGCTATTACTCCCTAGATTGCAGAAAGCATACACCCCCCTTGTGATATTGTTCTTAATATTCAAAGGGGGAGACGATTATATTACTGTTAATATCGCAGGGGGTGTACACCCCCACTGTGATATTTTTTCTAATATCCAGTGGGGGAAGAAGGTGATATTACTCCCAATATTGCAGGGGGTGTACACCCCCCTGTGATATTCTTCCTAATAATAAGAGGGGGCGAGAGGATTACACTACTTTCAATATCGTAGAAGGCATACAACCCTACCGTGATATTGTTTTTGATAACCAAGTGGGGGGAAGATGATATTACTCCCAATATAGCAGGAGGTGTACACTCCCCCTGTGATATTGTTCCTGCTATCCAAAGCGGGAGAGGATGATATTACTCCCAATATCGCATGGGGTGTACACCCTCCCTGTGATGTTGTTCCTAATACCCAGGTTGGGAGAGGATAATATTATGGCAAATATCGCAGGAGGTGTGCAACCCCCCTTTGATATTGTTCCTAATATTTAGAGGGGGAGAGAATGAATATAGTCTCAATGTCAAAGATGTACACCCCCCCCACCATTATATTGTTCCCAATAATTATGAGGAGAGAGGATGACATTTCTTTCGATATCACATAGGGTGTAAACCCTGTATGTGGTATTGCTCCTAATATCCAGGGGCAGGAGGATGATATTACTCCCCAAATAGCAGGAAATGTTCACCCCACCCCCCGCGATATTGTTTCTAATATCCAGGAAGGTAAAGGATGATAATAGTCCCAATATTGCAAAGGGTGTATACCCCTTCTGTGATATTGTTTCTAATATCCAGTAAGGGAGAGGATGATATTTCTCCCAGTATCGCAGGGGTGTACACTCCCACTGTTATATTGTTTTTAGTATACAGTGGGGGAGAGGATGATATTACTCCCAATATAGCAGAGGGTGTACACCTACCCTGTAGTATTGTTCCTAGAATTTATGAAATAAGAGGATAATATTACTCCCAATATATCACAGGGGCTGTATACCCTCCTGGTGATATCGTTCCTAATGTTCGAGGAGGGAGATGGCAATATTACTCCCAATATCGCAGGGAATGTACAACACCCCCCATGATATTGTTCCTAAAATCCAGGTGGGGAGATGATGATATTACTCCCAATATCAAAGCGCGTACACCCCCCTTTGATATTGTTCCTAATATCCATAGGGGAGGTAAATGTAATATTAATCCCAATATCGCAAAAAGTGTATACTTCCCTTGTGATATATTTCCTAATACTCAAAGATGGAGAGGATGATATTACTTTCAATACTGCAGGGAGTGTACACCCCCCTGCGATATCGTACCTAATATCCAGACGGGGGGGAGAATGATATTACTCCCAATATTGCAGGGGCTATACACACCCTGTGATATTGTTTGTAATATCCACGGGGGGAGTGGATGATAATACTGCCAATATCGAAGTGTGTGTACTCCCCCCTACGATATTGTTCGTAATATCCAGGGAGAAGGAAAATGATATTACTTTCAATATTCCTGGGACTGTACACACTATTGTAATATTGTTCATAATATCCAGGGGAGAGAGGATGATATTACTGCAGGTATCACAGGAGTGTACACGCCCCATGATATAGTTCGTAATATCCAGAGGGGCAGAAAACGATATTACTCCCAATATCACAGGGGTGTACACCCTTCTGTGATATTTTTCCATAATATCCAGGGAAGGAGAAGATGATATTACTCTGAATATCGCAGAAGGTGTACATCCCCTTGTGATATTTTTCGCAATAGCCAGGGGGGAAGAGGATAACATCAATCACAATATTGTAAACACCCTGTGTGTACACTCCCCTGTTCTATTGTTTGTATTATCCACGGGGTGAGAGGATGATATTATTCCCAATATCACAGGGGGTGTACACCCTTGTGTGATATAGTTCCTGCCATACAGGGGCAAAAAGGATGATATTACTCCAAAGAGCACAGGTGGTGTAGACCCCCCACCCCGTGATATTGTTCCTAATATCCAATGCGGGTGAGGATGATATTACTTTTAATATCGCAGAGTGTGTGCACTCCCACAGTGATATTGTGTCTAATATCCACGGGGGAAGATTATATTACTTTCAATATTGCTGGGGGGTACACTCTCCCTGTGATATTGTACCTAATATCGAGAGAGAGGATGATGTTACTCCCAATATCACAGCGGGTGTACACCTCCTCCCTGTGATAATGTTCCTAATATCCAGGGCGGTAAAGGATGATATTACTCCCAATATCGCAGAATGTGTACACCACCCCCCCCGCCCCCTGCCCATGATCTTGTTCGTAATATCCCATTTGGGATAAAATGATATTAATCCCAATATTGCAGGGGTGTACACCCCCCTGTGATATTGTTCCTAATATCCACAGGCAGAGAGGATGATATCACTCCCAATGTCACAAGGGGTGTATACATTTTCAGTGATATTTTTCCTAACATTCACGGAGGGAGAGGACGATATTACTACAAATACCGCAGAAGTTGTACACCTCTTCTGTGATATTGTTCCTAGTATCCGTGGGGTAAGACGATAATATTACTCCAAATATCTAAGGGGTGTACACCGCCCCTGTGATATTGTTCCTAATATCCGGGGGCGGGGGGTGGACAGGATGATATTACTTCCAATATCGCAGGTAGTGTACACCCTCGCTGTGGTATTGTTTCTAATACACAGGAGAGGAGGGGAGAGAGAAATTTATTACTACCAATATCGCAGCGGGTGTACACCTCCCCTGTGATTTTGATTCTAACATCCAAAAAGGGACAGGAAAATATCACTACCAACATGGCCAGGGGCGTACACCCCATTCCCGTGATATTGTTTCTAATATCCAGGGAGAGAGAAAATAACATTGCTCTTAATATCGCAGGGGGTGTACACCCCTCTGTGATATTGTTCCTAATATTCAAGGTGGAGAGGATGATTTTACTCCCAATATCGCAAGGAAATTACATCCCCATATGATTGTTCCTAATATCCAGAAGGGAGAGGATGATATTTCTTCCAATATTGCAGGGGGTGTACAACCCTCCTGTGATATTGTTCCTAACATACAGGTGGGGAGAGGATAATATTGTTTGTAATATCCAAATGGAAAGAGGATTAAATTACTCTCAATATCAAAGGAGGTGTACACCTCCCCTGAGATATTGTTTCTAATAACCATGAGGGGAGAGGATGATATATCTTCCAATATCGCAGGAGGTGTACACCCTACTTCTGATTTTGTTAATAATTGCGAAGATGGGAGATGATTATATTACTGTAAATATCTCAGGGGGTGTACAACTGCCTTGTGATATTGTTCTTAATATCCGGGGGAAGAGAGGATGATATTAATTCCAATATCGAAGGGAGTGTACACCCCCCCGTGATATTGTTGCTAGTACCATGGGAAGAAGAGGATGATATTACTCACAGTATCGCAGGGGGTGTTCACCCCCTTTGTAGGTGTGGTTACTAACACTTAGGAGATGAGAGTGTGATATTATTCCCAATATCGCAGGGGCTGTTCATCCCCTTTGTGATATTCTTCCTAATATCCAGCAGGGGAGAGGATGATATTACTCCCAATATCGTAGGGGGTGCACAACCCCCTGTTATATTTTTTCTAATATATAGTTTGGGAGGGGATGATATTACTTTCAAAATAGCAGGGGGTGTACATTCTTCCTGTGATATCATTCCCAATATCAAGAAGGGGAGGGATTATATTACTTCCAATATCGGAGAGGGTGTAAACCTTCCGTGTGATATTATTCCTAATATCCAGGTTGGGGGAGAAAAATATTACTGCGAATATTGCAGGGGGTGTACACCTCTTTGTGATTTTGTTCCTAATATCAACAGGGGGAGACGATGATAGTACTCCCAATATCTTATGGGGTGTACACCCTGCCCCGTGATATTGTTCCTAATATTTAAGTTTGGAGAGGTTGATATTACACCCAATATTGCAGGAGGTGTACACCTCTTCTGTGATATTGTTTCTAATATCCACGGGAGGAGAGGATACTATTACTCCCAATATCGCAGTATGTGTACACCCCCCCCCGTGATATTGTTCTTAATATTCAAAGGGGGGAGAGGATATTACTCTCAATATCACGGGGGTGTACACACCCGCTGTGATATAGTTCCTAATATCCAGGGGAAGAGAGGGTGGTGATATTATTCCCAGTATCGCAGGGGGTGTACACTGTGATACACCTGTGATATTGTTTCTAATATCCAGGTGGCAGAGGATGATATTACTCCCAAAATCGCAAGGGCGTACACCCTACAGTGATATTATTCCTAATATCCAGGGGTAGGAAAGGACAATATTACTCCAAGTATCGCAGGAGGTGTACACCCTTTCTGTGATATTTTTCTTTATATTCAAAAAGGAGAGGATGATATTACTCCCAATATTGAAAGGGGTGTACACTCCCCCTGTGATATTGGGATATTGTTTCCTGTCATATTGTTTCTAATATCAAGAATCAGAAAGGATGTTATTACTTTCAATGTCGCAGGGGGTATAACCCCCCCCTTGATATTGTTTTTAATAATCAAAGGGGGAGAGGATGATATTATTTCAAATATCGCAGGTGATGTACTCTTTTCCTGTAATATTGTTCCCAATTGTCCATCCTCTGGATATTAGGAGCCACATGGCAGGGGGGTGGGCACCCCTCACCATATGGGGAGTAATATCAATCCCCTCTCCCCCCAGATATGAGGTGTTTCCACGTGTGTTTACAATATTAAGGGTAATGCCATCTCCCCCTTTGGAAATTACAAACAATATCACCGGAAGTGTACAGCAATTGAGAATAATATTATCCTCTCCCCCTTCTGGGTATAAGGGAAAATATCACAAAAAAGGTGTACACCCCCTGTGATATTGGGAGTAATATCATTTTCTCTATTTTTGAATATTAGGAAGAAATATCACAGAGGTGGTGTATATCTCCTGCGATATTGGGAGTAATATCATCCTCTTCCCCCTGGATATCAGGAACAATATCACAAGGGGGTGTACACCTCTGCGATATTAGGAGTAATATCATTGTATCCCCCTGGATATTAGGAACAATATCAAAGGGGGGCATATTCCCCCCTGTGATATTGTGAGCAAAGTTGTCACCTCCCCCTCTGGATATTAGGAGAAACATCACAAAAAGGGTGCACACCTCTTGCAATATTGGGAGTAATGTCATTCTCTACCCCACCTGGATATTAGGAAAAATATCACAAAAGGGTTGTACACCTTCTGCGATATTAGGAGTAATATCATCCTCTTCTTTTTTGAATACAAGGAAAAATATCACAGAAGGGGTGTACACCCCTTGCGATATTGAGAGTAATATCACCCTCTCCTTTCATGAATTTTAAATACAATATCAAAGGGGGTTACACACCATCTGCTATGTCGGGAGTAATACTGCCGTCTCCCCCACTGGATATTAAGAGAAATATCACAAAAGAACTGTACATCTCCTGTGATATTGGGTGTAATACCATATTCTCTCCCTCGGGATATTAGGAACAATATCATGGGGGGGGTGTACACCCCTTTCGATATTGGGAGTAATATCATCCTCTCCTTTTTGAATATAAAGAAAAATATCACAGAAAGGGAGTACACCTCCTGAGATACTTGGAGTAATATTATCCTCTCCTACCCCTGGGTATTAGGAATAATATCACTGTGGGGTGTACTCTCTTGTGATATTGGGAGTAATATCATCCTCTGCCACCTGGATATTAGAAACAATATCACAGGGGAGGTGTACACCCCCTGCAACATTCGGAGAAATATTATTGTCTCTTTCCCTAAATATTAGGAACAATATCACAAGGAGCGTATACACCCCCTGCAATATTGGGAGTAATATCATCCTCTCCTTTCGTGAATTTTAGGAACAATATTACAGGGGAGGTGTACCTTTCCTTCTATATTGGGAGTAATATCATCCTCTCCCCCACTGGATACTGAAAACCATATAACAGTGGGGTGTACACCCCTGCGATACTGGGAGTAGTATCATCCTCTAACCCCTGGATATCACGAGGGGGTGTGTACATTAACTGCGATATTTGGAGTAATGTCATCCTTCTTCCTTTGGATATTAGGAACAATATCGCAGGGACGGTGTACACCCCTTCCTATATTGGAAGGAATATCATCCCCTCCCCTCACGGTTATTAGAAACAATATCACGGCGGGGGTGTACACCTCCTTCGATATTGAGAGTAATTCAATCCTCTCCCCACTTGGATATTACAAACAATATCACAAGGGGGTGTACACACCCTGTGATAATGAAAGTAATATCATCTCCTCCATATTTGAATATTAGGAAAAATATCACAAGGGAGGTAAACACTTTCTGCGAAGTAATATCACCCTGTCCCCCCTGGATATTAGGAACACTATTACAAAGGAGGTGTACACCGCCTGCGATTTTTGGAGTAATATCATTCTCTCCCCCTTTGAATATTAGGAAAAATATCAAAGAGGGGGTGTACACCCCCTGCGATATTGGGATTAATGTCGTCCTCTGCCCCCCTGGATATTAGGAACAATATAACAAAAATTGTACACCCTGTGATATTGGGAGTAATATCATCCTCTCCCCACCTGGATTTTAGGAACAATATCATGGGGGAGATGTATATTCCCTGCGATATTGGGAGTAATACTGTCATCTCCTTCCCCAAATACTAGGAACAATATCACCAGGAGGGTATACAGTCCTCGTGATATTGGGAGTAATATCATCCCCTTATTTTTTGAATTCTAGGAACAATATCACAGGGGACGCGTACATCCTCTGCTATATTGGGAGTAATATCACCCTCTCTCCCACTGTATGCTAAAAACAATATAACAGTGGGGTTGTACATCGCTGTGATACTGAGAGTAATATCATCCCCTCCCTTACTGGATATGAGAAACAGTATCACAGAAGAGGTGTTCACTCCTTGGGATATTGGGAGCAAGATCGTCCTTTTCCTTCCTGGATATTAGAAACAATATCACGGGGAGTGTGGTGTATATTCCCTGCGATTTTGGGAGGAATATCATCCTCCTGCCCCTAGATATTAGGAACAATATCACATACAGGGTTTACACCCTCTGCGATAGTGAAAGAAATATCATCCTCTCCCCTCATAATTATTAGGAACAATATCACAGGGAAGTGTACATCTTTTTCGACATTGAGACTATATTCATTCTCTCTCCTTCTAAATATTAGGAACCATATCAATGGGGGGTTGCACATCTCCTGCGATATTGGTCATAATATGATCCTCTCTCAACCTGGGTATTACGAACAACATCACAGGGAAGGAGTACACTCCATGCGATATTGGGAATAATATCATCTTCTCCCGCTTTGGATAGTAGGAACAATATCACAGGGGGAGTGTACACCTCCTGCCATATTGGGAGTAATATCATCTTCTCTCCACTTGGATATCAAAAACAATATCACGGTAGGGTTGTACACCTTTTGCTATATTGAAAGTAGTGTAATCCTCTCCCCCCTTTATTATTAGGAAGAATATCACAAGGGTGGGTACACTCCCTGCAATATTGGGAGCAATATCACCCTCTTCCCCCACTGGATATTAGAAAAAGTATCACGAGGGGGCGTACACCCCCTGCGATATTAACAGTAATATCATCATCTCCCCCCTTGAATATTAGGAACAATATCACAAGGTGGGTGTATGCTTTCTGTGATCTGGGGATTGATAGCATCCTCTCCTTCACTGGATATTAGGAATAATATCACCAGTGGTTGTACACCCGCTGCGATATTTGGAGTAATATCATACTCTCCCCTTCTAGATATTAGGAACAATATCACAGGGGGGTGTACTTTCTGTTTGACATTGAAAGTAAAGTTACCCTCTCCCCTTCTGAATATTAGAAACAATGTCACAGGTGTGTACATCACTTTCGATATTGGGAATAATATCATCCACTCCCCATCTCGATTTTAGAAAAAATATCACCGGGGTGGTTACATACCCTGTGATACTGGGAGTAATATTATCTCTCGCCCCCTGGATATTAGGAACAGTATCACAGGGGGAGTGTACATTCCCTGCGCTATTGGGAGTAATATTATCCTCTCCCCCTCTGGAGATTAGGAACAATATCTCGCTGGAGATGTACACCTCCTGCAATATTGGGAGTAGTATCATCCTCTCCCTGTCTGGATATTAGGAATAGTATCTAAGGGGCGTTGCACACCTCTTGTGATATTGGGCGTCATATCATCCTCTCCCAACCTGGATATTAGGAACAATATCACGGGGAGGGTGTATGCCCCATGAGATACTGAGAGTAATATCCTCTCCCGTTTTGGACAGCAGGAACAATATTACAGAGGGGTGTACACCTCCTGCGATATTGGGAGTAATGTCATCCTCTTCCCAAATGGATATTAAAAACAATATCACTGGGGGATATACATTCTCTTCGATATTGGGAGTAATATCACTCTCTCTTCCCATGGATATTCGGAACAATATCCCAAAGGGGGAGTACACTCCCTGCGATATTGGGAGTAATATCATCCTCTGCACCCCTGGATATAAGGAACAATGTAACATAAGGGTTGTACACCCCTGTGATATTGGAAGTGATAGCACTCTCTCCCCCACTAGATATTAGGAACAATATCACTGGGGAAGTGTACAACCCTGCGATATTGAGAGTAATATTATCCTCTGTTTTCCTGGATATTAGGAACAATATCACCGGGATGTTGTCCACCCCCTGCGATATTGGGGGTAACATCATCCTCTCCTTTCCTGAATATTAAGAACAATATCACAAGGGGAGTGTACATGCCCTTTGATATTGGGAGTAATATTATCCTCTCCCCACCTGTATATTAGGAACAATATCACAGGAGGTTGTCCACCCTCTGGGTTATTGGGAGAAATATTATCCTTTCCCTTCTGGATATTAGGAAAAAAATCACAGGGGGCTGTACATTCCTTGCAATATTGGGATTAATAGCATCCTCTCCCCACTTAAATATTGGTAACAATATCACCGGGGGGTGTACAACCCCTGCTATATTGGGAGTAATATCATCCTCTCCCCCCTTTTAATATTAGGAACAATATCACGGGAGGGGTGTACACCCCCTGCGATATTGGAAGTAATATCATCCTCTTCTTCTTTGAATATTAGGAAAAATATCACAAAGGGGTTGTATATCCCCTGTGATATTGGGTTTAATATCATCCACTTCCCCTTTGGATATTAGAAACAATTTCGCAGGGGGGTGTACACCCCTGTGATATTGGGAGTAATATAATCTTCTCCACACCTGGATATTAGAAACAATATCACAGGAGGGTGTACACCCCCTCTGATATTGGTAATAATATTGTTGTCTCCCTCTTTCGATATTAGGAACAATATCACAAGGAGGGTATACACCTCCTGAGATATTGGGAGTTATATTATCCTCTCTTTTCGTTAATATTAGGAACAATTTCATGGGGCGGGGGTGTACACCCTCTGCTATATTGGGGGTAATATCATCCTCTCCTCTTCTGGATGCTAAAAACAATATAACAGTAGGAGTGTATATGCCCGGCGATATTGGCAGTAATATCCTCTACTTCCCTGGATATTTAAAACAATATCACGGGAGACGTGTACATGTCCTGGGATATTATTTTCCTTCCCCTGGATATTAGGAACAATATCACATGGAGGGTGTATACACCCTTTGTGATATTGGAAGGA
The DNA here is from genome assembly GCF_028885655.2 of Pongo abelii. Lineage (NCBI taxonomy): Eukaryota > Metazoa > Chordata > Mammalia > Primates > Hominidae > Pongo > Pongo abelii. The sequence continues at coordinate 66,517,905 of NC_071999.2, forward strand.
ATATCATCCACTCCCCTCATTTTTATTAGAAATAATATCACAAGGGGGGTGTACACATCCTGCAATATTGATAGTAATATCATCCTCTCCCCACGTGGATATTACATAAAATATTACAGGGATGTGTACACCCCTTGCTATATTGAGAGTAGTATCATCATCTCCCACCATGAGTATTGGGAAAAATATCACAGGGGGGTGTACACCCCTTTCGATATTGGGAATAATATCATCCACTCCCCCCATCAATATTGGAAAAAATATCACTGGTGGGGGTTACACTCCCTGCGATACTGGGAGTAATATCATCCTCTCGTCCCCTGGATATTGGGAACAATTCGCAATTCCCTGCGCTATTGTGAGTAATATTATCCTCTCTTCCCCCTCAATATTAGGAACAATATCTCACTGGGGGTGTACACCCCCTGCGATATTTGGAGTAGTATCATCCTCTCTCCTTCTGGATACTAGGAACAGTATCTAAGGGGGGTTGCGTACCTCCTGTGATATTGGGGGTAATATCATCCTCCCCTAACCTGGATATTAGGAACAATGTTACAGAGAGTGTGTACACCCCATGTGACACTGGGAGTAATATCATCCTCTCCGGCTTTGAATAGCAGGAACAGTATCACAGGGGGGTGTACACCCCATGCGATATTGAGAGTAATATCATCCTCTTCCCAACTGGATATTAAAAACAATATCATGCGGGCATATACATTCCCTGTGATATTGGGAGTAATATCATCCTTTCTTCCCATGGATATTAGGAACAATATCCCAAAGGGGGAGTACACCCCCTGCGAAATTGGGAGTAATATTATCCTCTCCTCCCCTGGATATTAGGAACAATATCACAGCGGGGATGTACACTTTCTGTGATATTAGGCATAATATCATCTTCTTCCCACCTGAATATTAAAAACGATATCATAGGGAGAATGTACATGCTCTTCGATATTGAGAGTAATATAATCCTCTCCTTCCCTAATTATTAGGAACAATATCAAAGGTGGGCGTACACGCCCTGCAATATGGAGAGTAATATCATCCTCTACCTCCCTGGAAATTAGGAACAATATCCTAATATTTAGGGGCTGTATTTAGAGTAATATCATGTCTCCCCCCCTGGATATTCAGAACAATATCACAGGGAAGGAGTACACTTCCAGTGTTATTGGGAGAAATATCAAATTTCTGTATTTAGAGTAATGTCTCTAAATACAGAATTTAGAGCATTTAATTTATTTAGATTAAATAATCTATTTAGAGTATTTAGAGTAATATCATGCTGTATTTAGAGTAATATCATGTATCCCTCCCTGGATATTCAGAACAATATCACAGGGAAGGAGTACACTTCCAGTGTTATTGGGAGAAATATCAAATTCTCCCCTCTTAAATATTAGAAAAAATATAACAGGGGGTTTACATCCCCTGCCATGTTTAGAGTAATATCATCCTCTCGCTTTCTGGAAATTGGGAACAACATCACAGAAGAGATGTACACCCCCTTCTATACTGGGAGTAATATCCTCTCTCTCCCTGGATATTAGGAACAATATCACGGGGGGGGATGTAAACCCCCTGCGATATTAGGAGTAATATCATCATCTCCCCCACGGATATTAGGAACTATATCACAAGGGGAGTTTATGCCCCATGCGATATTCGGAGGAATATAATCCTCTCCCTCTTGGATATTAGAAACAATATCACACAGGGGCATACACCCCCTGCGATATTCAGAGCAATATTATCCTCTCTTTCCCTGGATATTAGAAACAATATCATAGGGGGGTGCACACCCCATGCCATATTGTTAGTATTATCTTCCTCTCCCTTTTTGGATATTAGAATCAAAATCACCGGGGCTGGGGGGAGGTGTAAACCCCCTGCGGTATTGGGAGTAATAAATTCCTCTCTCCCACATATAACAGAAACAATACCACAGCCTTTCCATTTGTCGCCTTTATGCTATCTTCTTATTTTTATTTTTTGCTATGAATGGTGTTTTCATTTAATTTATCATTAGGGAGAAGGTAATTCAATTAAGTTGGGAATCCAGTCTGGTAAAATTTTGTAAAGAACAGGGAGATTAAGTATAAAGAACAATATTGCGATCTTTGAATTCTCTTTTACTTCATTATATTTTCCTCCTTTACATTTTCCTTATTTTATTTACATCTTTCCCTTTTCTCATTCTTGGAGGCATTGGCCTGTACCCTCTTTAGGCTAAGTCAACATGAATCTGAATCCAGCCTTCTTCTCTTATTAGTTGTAAGGTCTTAATAAAACTTGTTAAATTTCTTCAGTTAGTACGAAAGTAATGAGTTAATAAAAGTCAAGCAGTTGCCAGTTTCTAGATCAATAAATTTATACATCATTCATTCACTTCTTGTTTTACCCTATCACATACAGTAGATCAAAATAGCCCTTTACCTTTGTCATAAACAGCATTCTTACCATAATTCACAAATATAAATTTTAAACCAAAATAAACTATTTAAAGCCTTGCATTTATAATTAAATTGGAATAGAAACATTGTCTTCCACACATTTGGGAATTCTTTGTCCAAATAATTAATATGTCATTAACTTACTATGTATTATTTTTTGAATTATTAGGTTTACTTCTAAATTTCAAGCACAATGCATATATTTTCCCAGTGTGGGAGGCTGATGAGTTACACTTGCATTCAAAATGGCATTGAGCTCAGAGTACATACTTTTTTTGAGAGCCATGGTTAGATTTAGCTTTTATTTTTAAACTTTTAATTTTTATAAACACATAATAATTGTGCATATTTAAGGCATACATAAATCACACCTTACATAAGTGGGAAACACTTGAAAAAAAACTTTCCTAAATGGACTTAGGTAGAAATAATAATAATTATGAAAAGCAAAATAAAACAAAGCCCACCTGAATTCTATATGATTCTTGAAAGGGAGTATGCTGTATAAATTAAGAACATAAAGTCTTGAACCAAGCTTTTTGGGACCAAATTCCGGCTTCATCAGTGCTAGCTGTGTATGCTTGGGTCTTAGAGCAGCCCCTGACACACTGCTCATAACATCATGAAATATTGTTAGCTACAGCTGTTAAAAAATCAATCAATAGGTTCAACATGGCTGACTAGAGAAATTGTACATCTAATCCCTTCTCAGAGAAGAGTCAAAATAGCAAATAGATAATCACACTTAGAGTAGAACATCGAAGAGAGTCAACAATGGAATTCAGCAGAGAAGTGACAGGAAACACCTGAATCACAGAGGAGAGAGAAATGAGGCAGCTAGCTCAGCCAGGATCTGCTGGGAGCCCAGAGAGGTTCTCCAGTGTGGGCAAAGAGTGAATGAGAGATTCCCAGAGATTCACATTCTCATCATGGACTCCTACAATCCTAGACACAGGAAAGCTCCTCGACCCTCACAGGCCCTTCGACTAACAGGGAGAAGTGTGAAGATTGCGTGGCAGCATTGCTCCAGAGAAGGAGTTCAGTCTCCAAGACTTAAGCAGCTATAGCATAGTGCCATTTTGAGAGCACAGCCACCATCAGACTGCATCCTCAGTGCCCAACAGCCCTTGTATTTTCACATCTGTGAAGCCCCACTGACATCTCCTGTGTCTACCTGGAGGACTGCAGAGGTGCAACATGAGATAGACCCAGCAGTGCAGTGGGGTCCCCAGCAATCTAACTCACACAGAATCCTACACCCTAAGGAAGAGACAACGCAATGCACCCTAGAGACTGTTCCTGGGAAAAAGGGAGCTGAAGCATGTGCTCCCCAAAGCCTGAGAGCTTCCCACCTGCCTAAGGCCATTCTCACTGACAGTAACTCTGCTGCCCCAACAGCACCACAGATGCTGTGCACTAACACATACTCAGAGGATAGGCTTTCCTTGCATTCTTTGTTGCTGCTGGTGCTGAAGTGTATACTTCCTAGAGCCTGAAAGCTGTCCACCTTTCTGGGGCTGCTCCCACTGACAGCATCTCTGTCCTGCTCAGCAGCAGAGCTGCTGCACATTCACATGTGCCCCGATGTCAGGCATATCTGGTTTGCTGCTGCCACCTAACATCCTTGTCCCAGAAAAGTCTCCCAACAGTGTCTACTGACAAATGGCAACAAAGCCACTGAGGAAATCATAGGCACCATTGCCAATATTCATAGCTGAAGAAATCATACATTGGCTACTCTACTACGCACACCCAGAATTAAAGTCAAAGCATCCTATCCAAACATCACTATAGACATGTCTTCAGGAAAAAATCCTTCCTCTACCAAAGCTAATCCAAAAAATTGAAGCATGCAACTCTCATACCAGATGCACAGATATCAATGTATGGACACAAGAAACATGAAAAGCCAAGAAAATGCAACACCTTCAAAGGAATAAAATAATTCTCTAGCAATAGATTCCAATGAAACAGAAATCTATGAAATGCCAGAAAAATAATTCCATAAAGGATATTAAAGAAGCTCAGTGAGATACAAAACAACACAGATAAACAATATGAAACATTACAAAAGTAATTCAGCATATCAATGAGAAAGTCACCATAGAGATACACACTGTTTAAAAATATAAGAATAAAAAAAAAGAGATCCTGGAAATGAATAATTTAATAAATGAAATTTAAAAAGTGCATTCAAGAGCTTCAATAATAGACTAGATCAAGCAGAGGAAAGAATTTCAGAACCTGAATCAGGCTTTTGAAATAACCTAGTCAGACAAAAAAATAAAAAAGAAAGAAAAAGAATAAATCAGAATAAACAAAGCCTATGTGACATATGGGGCATTATAAAATGACCAACTATTGTAATTTTTAGTGTCCCAGAAATTGAAGAGAAAGCCAAAGGCACAGAATACCTGTTTAATAAAATAATCACCAGAAACTTCCTGATTCTAGCAAGAGACTTAGACATCCAGATACAGGTAGCTTAGAAATCCCCAGATGATTCAATCCAAAAATGTCTTCCCGACAGCACATTATAGTCAAACTATCAAAAGTCAAAGACAAAGAATTCTAAAAACAGCAAGAGAAAAGCATCTAGTCACATATAAAGGAAACAACATTGGACTAACAGTAGATTTCTAAGCAGAAACCTTATAGGCCAGGAAAGATTGGAGTGATATATTTAAATTGCCAAAGGAAAAAAAATCTATCATCTGAGAATACGACATTCAGAAAAGTTACCCTTCATAAATAAAAGAGAAACAAAGTTTTTCCAAGACAAGCATAAGCTGAGGGAATTCATCATCAATAGACCAGACATACAAGAAATGTTTAAAGAAGTCCTAAACCTAGAAGTGAAAGGATGATATCTACCATTACCATTATGAAAACACATAAAAGTCTTAAACTCATTGGCAGAGAAAACACTCAAAGGAAGAAGAGAAAGGACTCAAATGTTATCACTATAGAAAACTACCAAGTTGCAATGATAAATAAAAGAGAGAAAGAAAGGAACAAATGACATAAAAAGCAACTAGAAAACAATTAACAAAATGACACGAATAAGTCCTCATCTATACAATAATAGTTAGGGACTTCATCACTTTACTGTCAGTATCAGACATCATCTAGACGGAAAAACCACAAAGAGACATTGGATTTGAATTGCACTTTACACCAAATGGACCTAATAAACATTTATAGAATATTTTATTCAACAGCTGCAGAATACACATTTTTCTCATCGGCAAGTGGTATATTCTTCAGAATAGACCACACGTTAGGCCACAAAACGAGTCTCAAGAAATTGAAAAGAAATCGTATCAAGTATTTTCTCAGATAACAATGAAATAAAACTAAAAATCAGCAAGAGGAAAAACTTTAGAAACAGTAAAAATTTATAAAAATTAAACATGCTTCAGAATGACTACTGGGTCAAGGAAATAAAAAAATTTAGTGAAACAAATAAAAATCAAACACGGTATACCAATACAATGTACCAAAACCTATGGGATACAGCAAAAAACAAAACAGTAACAACAAAAAAGTGCTAACAGGGAAGTTTATAGCAATAAATGCTTACATCAAAAAGGTAAAAAGGCCAGGCGTGGTGGCTCATGCCTGTAATTCCAGCACTCTGGGAGGCCAAGGCGGGTGGACCACCTGAGGTCAGGAGTTTGAGACCAGCCAGGGCAACATTGTAAAACCCTGCCTCTACTAAAAATACAAAAATTAGCCAGGCGTGGTGGTGTGCACCTGTAATCCTAGCTACTTGGGAGGCTGAGGCAGGAGAATCGCTTGAACCTGGGAGGTGGAGCTTGCAGTGAGCCAAGGTCACACTGCTGCACTCCAGCCTGGGTGACAGAGCAAGACTCTGTCTCAAAACAAACAAACAAACAAACAAACAAACAAACAAAGGTAAAAAGACTTCAAATAACTAATCTAATGACGTACTTCATGGAACCAGAGAAGCAAGAACAAATGAAACCCAAAATTATTAAAGGAAATAAATAATAAACAACTGATCAGAACTAAACAAAATAGAGACTAAAAGAATACAAAAGATTAATAAATTGAAAGTTGTTCTCTCAAAAGAAATAAAATTGATAAACTGCTAGCTAGACTAACAAAGAAAAAGAAAGAATACCCAAACAAACAAAATCAAAAACGAAAAAGGAAACATTGCCACTGATACTACAGAAATACAAAACATCATCAGAGACTATTGTAAACAAGTAAATTCCAATAAACTGGAAAACCTAGAGGCAATGAATAAGTCCCTAGAAACATACAACCTCCCAAGATTGAATCAGGAAGTAATAGATAACCTGAACCAATCAATAATGAATAACAGGATTAAATTGGTAACAAAAGTCTTCTCAAAACAACAACAAAAATCCCAGTACTGGATGATTTTACTGCTGAGTTCTACCAATAAATAAAGAAGAACAAATACCAATCCTCCTTAAAAACTATTCAAAAAAATTGAACAGGAGAAAATTCTGCCTAACTCATTCTGCAAGGCTAGCATTACCCTGATACCAAAACCAGACAAGGCAACAACAAAAAAAGGAAACTATGGGCCTATATCCTTAATAAATATAGATGCAAACATCCTCAACAAAATTCTAGGAAACAGAATCAAACAGCACACCAAAAAGACAGTATATCATAATTCGGTGGGATTTATCCCAGGGATGTAACAATGGTTCAACATGTGCAAATTCATAAACGTCACACATTACATCAACAAAACAAAGGACAAAATCCATATGATAATCGCAATAGATGCAGAAGCAAAACTTAATAAAATTCAACATTTCTTCATGATAAAAACTCTCAACAAATGGAGTATAGAAGAAACATACCTCAACATAATAAAGTTCATACGTGACATACCCACAGCTAACATCATACTGAAGGGAAAAAAGGGAAAAGTGTTTTTTCTAAGAACTGAAGCAAGACAAGGATGCTCACTTTAACCACTCACTCATATTTGAGAGCTACAAAAGTTGATCTCACGGAGGTAGAGAGTAGGATGATAGTTAACAGAGCCTGGGAAGTATGTGGGCGTGGGGGCAGGGTGAAAATAACTTGGTTAATGGGTACAAACATGTAGTTAGATAGAAAGAATAAGTTCTAAAATGTTTGCTAGTAGAGTGACAATAGTTAACAATAACATTTCAAATTAGCTACAAATGAGGATTTGAAATGTTCTCAACACATAGAAATGAATGCTTGTGGTGATAAAAATCCTAAATATCCTGATTTGATAATTACACATTCTATGCATATAACAAAATATCATCTGTACCCTTAAAAAAGTTCAACTATTACATATCAATAAAAAATTAATTGATAGTCAAAGATTTTCATAGATATATACACATAAACTTCCACAAACACCAAGGTTGAATGGCTCCCCAAGCAAAATCTACCAAATATTCAAATATTTTAAATCTAGCACATATTTATATCTTTCCGATTTTATTTAAATTTTCTCAGAGAGTGGGAAAAAGGGAGTAGTCTTTATCTAAATTTATAAGAGTAGAATAATCTTGATAGAGAAATCTGATAAGGAAAGTATGAGACAAGAATATTACAAGTCATTCTGACTCATTAACAAAGGTTATACCAAAATAGTAGATAAATGATTCCAGCATTTTATAAAAAGTATATTTCAGTATGACAGAGTTGGGTTTAATCTCAGGAATGCAACTTTACTTTCATATTAGAAAATAAATGAACCTATCACTCAAATTTAAAGATAAAATGAACACAGAGAGCATGATACATAGCAGAGATGCAATGGAAGTTTTTTTATTTACATTTCAGAATAAGACAAGGATGCTCAGCATCACAAATTGAAATTATAATGCAGGTTCTAGATAGCAAGTGAAAGAAAGAAAGAGGAAAGGGCAGGCGAAAATGGGAAAGAGAAGAGAAGAAAGGAAAGAACTGTCATGATCCACAGATGTTATAATTACGTACATAGAAAATCCAAGACATTATCTAAAGACCAATTGTAAGTTATAATTAATGAGTTAATGAATGTATAATATAAAATAAGTATTCAAAAATCAATTTTAATTAAATATATCAGTAAAAAACAGAAGGAAATATTAAATATCCTGTAATCGAAAATATAAATTACCTAGGAATAAATCAAATAAAAGAAGGACAAAGAGATCATGGAGTGAATTACAAAACTTTAGAGATATATATTAAAAGTAAACATTAGTAAATTGAGAACTATTCTATAATCTGTTCGTGGATTAGAGGACTTAATATTAGCTATATATAAATATTCCTCAAATGAAACTATAATACAATTCCAAACAAAATATTCAACATGGTTTTTCGAACTTGCCAAGCAGATTATAAAATTATAATCTCCTGTCTGCCCAACTGGAGTCTGCTTCTGGACTCATTCAGGTTTTTTGCATAATTCATCTCCCTGTGGAAAATTATCAGCTATTGGCTAGAGTCTATCCTCAAGTCCTAAAGTCAGCCCGAATTTCCTGGCAGGTGGCACTCTCTATAGGCAGTTAACAACAGGGCTGTTAGCTTCCTCAAGGCCAGCAAGCAGAAGAATCACTCCTGTCTGCCCAACTGTATTGGATAATATACAGGTCTAAGAATAACAAAATCTTGAAGAAAGAAGAATAACAAGGAAAAGAGTCTTTATCATATATGCAGATGTTATGAAGGAATAGTAATTGACAGTGTTTTATTAGTGTAGGATAGAAAATTACACTCATAGAACAGAAAAGAATGCTCATAAACAAAGCATATTTATGAATAATTGACATGTGACAGAGGTGGCCCTTTAGATCAAACAGGTATTTTGTACTTTTAAAATAAATGTTGCTGAAACAGTTGTTTATCTAAAGTCAATCTAGTTCAATTAAAGACCCAAATGTGAAAAGAAAAACTACAAAGCTGACAGAAGATTATAATAGAAATTACTTCATAATCTTGTGGCAGGGAAAGAGAGGATTTTTAAAACCTGATGTAAAAGGCACTAATAAAGAAAAATATATCTACGCCAAATTTGACAACATTTAAAATCCAGGTCTTCCATTATTCAAAAGATACCACAAAGAGAATGAAAAGACATATTTGCAAAATAAAAAAATCAATGAAAGGCCTCTGCTTTTAGCAAAAATAAGAAAAAAAGAACATAAGTTAGGCTACAATGGTTTTCTTATATGGTTGAGGTCAGTGATTCCTGAATGAAGGGAAAAAATGCTGTGGGGCTTACAATTTCCTCATTTTTTGCCCAGATTTTCTGGGATGCAGTGTAGAGATGGTGAATTCAAACAAAGTGTGGTGGATTCCTTGAGTTGAGAACATGAAGCTAGGTGTATGGGAGGCCAAATGCATTTGTATTTCACTACTGTACAACAAATTACCGCAAACTCAGTGGCTAAGATAATACCTATTTATTATATCACTGTTTCTGTGGGTCAGAAATTCGGGCAGAGCTTATCTTGGTCCTTGCTCAAGGTCTTATAAATGACAGCAATCAAGGTGTCAGCAGGGCTGCATTCTCATCCAGAGGCTCAACTAGAGAAAGATCTGCTTCTGGACTCATTCAGGTTTTTTGCATAATTCATCTCCCTGTGGAAAATTATCAGCTATTGGCTAGAGTCTATCCTCAGGTCCTTAAGTCAGCCCGAATTTCCTGGCAGGAGGCACTCTCTATAGGCAGTTAACAACCCGGCTGTTAGCTTCCTCAAGGCCAGCAAGCAGAAGAATCTCTCCTGTCTGCCCAACTGGAGTTGTATATAACATAACTTAATCCAGGGAATGAAATTCTGTTGTTTTTAGCATATTCTGTTGGTTAGAAGTATGTCACAGGGTCTGCCAGTACTCTAGAGGAGGGGATTATACAAACATGTAACTCATTGGGAATCACTTTGGAATGCGTCTGTCACAACAAGGTAGTCAGAATTTTCCAGAAAAAGTACAAGGAAGAGAAATCTGTACAGAGAGAAGAGAGTTGTATAGAATGACAGCTCTAGGGGTCTAAAATGGGTTCTTTAGCTAGTTATTGGTCAGCACTTGCATGAGAAGATGCTACTTGGGACCAAGGGAAAAAGCACTTACAAGGAAAAGACAGTCCAATCCCCAGAAATAAGACAGGATAAGCCATAGTGTACCCATAAACCAGAAAAAAATCCTGATGAATGAAGTACTGGGGAGACTACTCAGAGGGCCCTGCCTCAGTAGAGAGAAAATTAGTCCTAACTTAAAGGCTGTTCTGATAGTCCTTAATAAATCTTAAAATAAAATATTTAAAAGATTAACTATCTTCAATAACTATCACAGAACAAAGCCCTAAAACATTTGAAGGAATTGCAAAGAAAAAAATCTAGCTCCTAACATGATAAAATTCACTGTCTGGCATCCAGTAAAAAATTACCAAGCATTCAAACAAACATGAAAATATAATACACAATGAGGAGAAAAACGAATCAATAGAAACAGACCCAGAAATGATTCAATGCCCATTTCTAGTAAAAAGATTAAATACATTGTGATATATTCATACCTTGGAATACTAAGTAGCAATGGTTTTTCAAAGTGCTGTCAAGTATCCCTGACAGTCCTTGGGGCACTTTAAGAGGGTCTGCAGAGTCAAAATTATTTCGATAATAATAAGACACATTTTGCTTTTTACGTTGTATTAACATTTGCAATGATTACGCAAAGTGATAGCAAATGAAGCCTTCGTGTCCTAACACAAATCCCAGCAGTGGCACCAAACTGTACTAATATTCATTGTGTTCTTCACTGCAGTCACAAGAGAAAAAAAGTTTCAATTAAGAATCTCCTCAAATGAGCAGTAACAATATTAAATGTCATTGAAACTCACTCCATGAATACATATGTTTTTAATATTCTATGGAAAGAGAAGAGAGTTTATAAAGCATTTCTGCCAGATACTAAAATATGATGGTTTTTACCAGGGCACAACACCTTTTTTTTTTTTTTAAGGTGCAAACGAATCAGCTGCTTTTTCCATTTCTACTTGAAAAAAATAACTGATAAGCAAATTATGGATATTCTGACTTAAGTATTTCATACTTGTCTTAAAAATAACAAAGTAACCCCATCACTTCAAGAAAAACAACTTCCCCTATTTATTGCTAATGATAAAATTTGAACCCATAAGGCTATAATTTCAAGGAACTTTTACCCACCAGTTGGAGTTTGACTGCTTTCTATTATTTAAAGGCTTTTTCTGATGAGATTCCTGATGATACTGACAAATCAATTTTTTAATATTATTTAATGAAATGTATTGACATTTAAAAGATCTTCATAATTCTGATAACTTGATTTTCCAAATGACCAATGAATAATGTTTCAGAATGTTAGATACGTAAAGATTGATTCAAAGTTGCAGATAGACAAGTGGATTTTAAACTAACAGAATATAAAGTTCACTGATATAGTTTCAAGTTCACATTGCAACTTAACTTTGAAAAACAACCATGTTTTGAGTTTTGTGCAGTGTCAAAAATAAGGTGTACACTTTATTAAGATTCTGATGTCTTCTACTTAGATATCTGTGTGATGTTGGTTTTTATTTATGTTTTTTGTATACTTCTTTGTACCTATTTCAACAGATTAAATGGAGAAGAAAATAGTAGAATCCAGCTATCTCTTTTTGTCAGATATTAAAGAGATGAAAATATATGAAACAATGCTACTCTTGTCACTGAATTTTTCAAATGGCAATAATTTTTTAAAAAATTATGTGATTTGCATTGCCATGTAATAATATTTTTGTAATAAGCTTACATAAATTATTATAATAAACATAAAATTTATAAAATATTTTATTTTTTATTTCTAATTTAATAAATGTTTATAGATACAACACATAAACCAATACTTTCTGTGGTTCTCAATAATTTTTAGAGTGTGAAAAGGACATGCAATCAACAAGTCTGATTACTCCTGTTATACAGTAGTAAAAATAAATGAGCTACAAGCTACACACAACAATCCACATGCATCTCATAATCACTATGATTAAGAAGAAGTAAGTTGCTTATAAATACAAACCATATATTTCCCTTATCTATCAGAGAGATGGCCTATGCAGTTTAGAAGTCATATATAATTGGTACAATAAAAAATAATTCTAAGGATATTATATTCACAAAATCAGGGTATTGGTTATCTCCAAGAAGAGAAGGAGTAGGTAATTAGGGAGGAATACACACGGAAATCAGGCAATGTTCCATCACTTTACCACTTTGTAATTATGCCTAAAATTGCTCACATATATCTTTTGCACTGTTCTGGAGGTATATTTCACAATTAAAAAGGGTAACAAATAAATCAGTTATGGAAAATATTTAAATTGAAAGAAAATAAACATAGTACAGCAAATGTTAGGTAGATAAAAAAAAAATTACCCATAAGGAAAAACAATCTTTTTTAACTTAACAAAAAAAGCATAAATTTTACATTTGAATGATAAACTTATAATTCAGTACTGCACAAATCTAAATTTTGTTTTCTTCTTCATCTAGTTTATTCCACAGCATATCATTTTATTTACATTCTCCTATATTCTCAACACCCTGGATCCTTCAATATTTCATTTCCTCTGTATGACAATACTTTAGTCCTGAACAATCCCCAACTGTCCAAGTTCTTACAAGTTCTTATGCCTTCACTTAGTGTATTAGTCCATTTTCACGCTGCTGATAAAGACATACCTGAAACTGGGAACAAAAAGAGATTTAATTGGACTTACAATTCTACATGGCTGGGAAGGCCTCAGAATCATGGCAGAAGACAAAAGGCACTTCTTACATAGCAGTGGCAAGAGAAACATGAGGAAGAAGCAAAAGCGGAAACCCCTGATAAATCTGTCAGATCTTGTGAGACTTATTCACCATAATGAGAATAGCACAGGAAGGACCAGACCCCATGATTCAATTACCTCCCGCTAGGTCCCTCCCACAATACGTGGAAATTCTGAGAGTACAATTCAACATGAGATTCGGGTGGAGACATAGACAAACCATATCACTTAGACAATCAAGAAATTCTGGAGAAATTACCATTGATGCTAATGATATCTTGACTCCTATAATATTTACCAACTTCAAATGCACTTGAACATCCTAACCATTATTATATTTCTATTTGCAACTTATTCTCACCCTCCCACAAGAGCTAGTTCAAAGCTCTTCATTCCTTAATCTCCACCCACCTGAAGCCTTCTACGATCAACTGATGGCATTCCTATTAATAGTAATGATGATAATAAAAAGGAAATTGTAAAGGAACAACCTCATCTTCCAGATATCAAACAATTTTCATCTATTTAAACATATTACATTGTTGTTTTGTATTACAGTGGGAAGTTATTCCTCTTTCATTTAAGACTATTTTCTCCACATGGTTTTGTGGGCTCTCCTGTGCATTTGTACCAATAGTTGTTTAATAATAAATATAAAGGCAAAATAATCTCAAATGCTGACACTTTGCAAATACATGTACTGAACTAATCTTTGTAATAATGTGTCAATATTTTGAAATATTCAGTTGGAAACATATAAATATATACTTTATACATTTCAAAATTGAGGCTGTTTAGTCACTACAGAGCAAAAAAAAAAAAAAACCCAGTAAAGATATATATGGCATTTTTTATTGTTAACATCCAGTAGTATACAGGCAGCACACAAACGTAAAGCAATACATGGCTTGGAAACATAATGAGAAATAAGATATTTTCAATGATGATGTATCTTAATTATGTGAATTACAATTATATTTAGATAAAATTAAATAAAATGGTTACATAACTCATCTTTAATATATATCTTGATTTTACTTTAATGTAACAAAAAGGATAAATATGTTCTTTACTGACATACGGATATTAGTGAATTCAGGAATAAAAGATATATAGTAAAAATATTAATAAACATTCAGGATAATGTTAAAATTGTCACTCCATTGATATTGAAGCTAAGATTATTTTTAAAGTACTTTAAAATTAGTATTTTAACAACAAATCTATTATTTAGTTTTCAGCTATATAACTACAACTGGAAACATGACATTCTACTACTTTATCTTATCAGCACTTTAAATGATACATTACATATTAAACAAAAATCCCATTCTATTTATTTAAGATATAAAAGAAGCTAAACCATTTTATAATTGTCTATTTGTTCTTTCCTGAGAATCCCGAGGCCAAAAAGGCTTAAAATTTTATTTCATTTCTTTCATATCAAGTAATTTCAAACTCCATTATTAAAAAATGGACTGCTTACTTTTGCTTTTACTGATAATGTCTTTGAGATTTAAGTGATTTTTCTGTATAATCTCTACTAGTTAACAGAGCATCTTTAAAGCTAAATTACAAAACAAAGTCATAAAACATCCTGCTTTGTATTATAAAGGAGGGCATTGGATTACCTCTCAGATATTCATTTTTGATATTTTTCTATGGAGCATGAAAACTGCATCTAAACACTTATTGATTACTATTATTATATTCAATTTGCCCATAGACTCAAGTTTATTCATGCATGTTTAATTGACTTGCCACCCTGAAGTAGAAAGAACTTGTTTTAGGACTTAGGAATCAATACGAAAATTAAAAATGAATTATAGAAAATTACAAAGCAAATAACAGTCAATACTTTCATCAATGGGAATTTGCCACTGTTTACTTCTTGGCATATTTGCTTTGAGTGCTTCCTTTCTGTTTCTCTCTCTGTTTCTCTTTTTCATACTTTCTCACTCTCTATTTTTTTTAAGTTTTTTTCTTAATTTCAATTTTTATTTTAGATACAGGGGGTACACATGCAGGTTTGTAACATGGGTATATTGCTCCTGAGTGGTGAGCATAGTACCCAGTAGGTAGTTTCTTAATCCATGCTCCCCTTTCTCTCACCTCCCTCTAGTAGTCTGCAGTGTCTAGTGTTCTCATGTTTATGTCCATGAACGCTTAATGTGTAGCTCCCACTTAAGTGAAGACACACCTTATTTGGTTTTCTGCTCCTGCATTAACTCACTTAGGATTATGACCTCCAGTTCCAACCATGTTGCTGCAAAGGACATGATTTCATTCTTTTGTATGGCTGCATAATATTCCATGGTATATATGTACCACATTTTCTTTATCCAATCAACCATTAATAGGCACCTAGGTGAATTCCATGTATTTGCTCTTATGTATAGTGCAGTGATGAACAGATGAATGCATGTGTCTTTTTGGTGTAATAATCTATTTTTCTTTGGATATATGCCCAGTAACGGGATTGCTGGATTGAATGGTCGCTTTGTTTCGAGTTCTTTTAGAAATCTCCAAACTGCTTTCCACTGTGACTGAACTAATTTACCTTCCCATAAACAGTATATAAGCATTCCCTTTTCTTTGCAGCCATGCCAGCATCTGTTGTTTTTTGAATTTTTAATAATAGACATTCTGACTGGTGTGAGATGGCACCTAATTGTGATTATAATTTTCATTCCTCTGATGATTAGAGATAATGAGCATTTGTTCATATGTTTGTCAGACACTTGTATGTCTTCTGAGAAGTGTCTATTTTTGTGTTTCGTCCACTTTTTAATGGGGTTGTTTGTTTTTGCTATTGATTTGTTTAAATTCCTTATACATTCTTGTTATTAGACCTTTGTCAGATGCACAGTTTGCTAATATTTTCTCTCATTCTGTCCATTTACTCTGTTGATAGTTTCCTTTGCTGTGCAAAAACTCTTTAGATTAATCAGGCCCCACTTATTAATTTGTTTTTGTTGCAATTGCTTTTGAGGACTTAGGCCAAGTCTTTGCCAAGGCCAGTGTTGCGAAGGGTATTTCTTAGGTTTTCTTCTAGGATTTTTATAGTTTAAGGTTTTACATTTAAGTCTTTAATCCATTTTTACATAATTTTTGCATATAGTGAAAAAAGAGACTGTCCAGTTTCATTCTTCTGCATATGACTAGCCAGTTATCCCAGCACTATTTATTGAAGAGGGAGTCCTTTCCTGGTTGCTTGTGTCATGTTTAGCACTCTTATAAGGCTGGTCTGGTGGTAACAAATTCCCTTAGTGTTTGCTCGTGTGATAAGGATTTTATTTATCTTTCACGGCTTAGGAACTTAGTTTGGAGAGATATGAAATTGATGGTTGGAATTTATTTTGAGGATGTTAAAATTAGGCCCCAAATTTCTTCTGGCTCATAAAGTTTCTGCTGAGATGCCTGCTGCTAGCCTGATGGGGCCCCCTTTATAACTGACGTGGCCTTTTTCTCTAACTTGCCTTTAAGATTTTTTTTTTTTTTTGCAATAACCTTGGTGAATCTGTCGACTATGTGCCCTGAAGATGGTCATCTTGTATAGTATCTCACAGGAGTTATTTGTATTTCTTGAATTTGCATGCCCACCTCTCTAGCAAGATTGAATAATTTTTCATAGACTATATCCTCGAATATGTTCTTCAAGTTGCTTACTCTCTCCCCTTTCTATATCAGGAATGCCAATGATTCATAGATTTTTTTCTTTATATAATCTCATATTTATCAACGGTTTATTTTTTTAAATTATTTTTTTCTTTATTTTTGTCTGACTGAGTCGATTCAAAGAATCAGTCATTGAGCTCTGAGATTCTTTCCTCAGCTTGGTCTATTCTCCTGTTAATTCTTCCAACTGCATTAGGAAATTATTGCAGAGAATTCAATTCCAGAAGTTCAGTTTGATTCTTTCTTAAAACAGTTCTTTTGACTGTCAGCTCTTGGATCATTTTACTGGATTCCTTGGATTCCATGGATTGGGTTTCAAGTTTCTCCTGAATCTCAATGAGCTACCTTGTCATCCAGATTCTGCATTCTATTTTTTATCATTTCAGCCATTTCAATGGGTTAGAAACCATTGTTCTGGGACTAGTGTGTTTGTTTGGAGGTAAGAAGACACTAGCTTTTGAATTGCCAGAATTATCGCACTGATTTTTTCTCATCTGAGAGGGCTTTTGTTTTATTAACTGTGACATAAGATGAGTATAATCAGCTCGCTTCATTTCTGGGTGCTTTCAGAGGTCTAAGGCTCTGTACAGGATCTTTATTTGTGAACAAATTTTTGCCTTAGGTTTCAGGCACTGTATACTGGCAAAATATTTTTGGTGTTGTAATTTGGTCTGGTATCCAGTAAATGGCACTTAAGAGTGATGGCTGGCAGATAGGCTCTTATTCAGCCATGTGGCTCTTTTGTATTTCTGTAGTATGCTCTGTGATGCGAGGGAGAGAGGGAGAATTCCCTCATTAGGTCTGTTCCAGGGCCTTGGAGGAGCCTCTGCCCATCACTGGCACCATGCCTACATTTCCTTTGTTAGGTGCTTCATGACATGGGGTACCCTCAGGAAGAGGCCACAGCTAGCAGACAGGGCATACTCTTTTTAAACTGGTTCTGTAGAAGAAGGCATGGCCCTCTCCCCTGTCAGTTCATGAACCCAGGCGTCTCACCCCACTCAGTGTTCTGGGTGTAGGAGCCCCTCCCCTCCTTGGGTGCTGCCCAAGCCAGAGAGTCTTTCCTGGCTATGGAGTTACCCCATGCACTGTCTGGGTGTTTCCTGGAGGAACACAGGGCTGTGTTCCCCAGCAGAGTTCAGGCAGGAGAGCGGCTGCTGTACTGGAAGCCTGAGGTGGCAGGTCCCACCTGGCTAGTAGCCGTGGGGTTGGGAGGAATTGCCCAGTCCACTTTCTGGATTTTTTCCAGGGGAACACAGAACTGTGCCCATTGGCAGAGTTCAGGCAGTAGAGTGGCTGCTGCACTGGAAGCAGGAGCAGAGCCTTGTTGGGCAGGGAGGAGTGGAGCAATCTGACTGCTCCTCCAGCACTGTGACTGCCTCTATTGGTATTATGGCAGCTGGCCCTGGGCTGCCGAGGAGTCTAAGGCCTGTGGGGCCCCCTGTGGTCTCGAGTGATACCTCTTCAGAAACTCTGGGCAGATCTCTGTATTGGTCTAGAGGCCTGCTGGTGTTGTGAAAGGATTCTTTCATTCTCAGTATTGCATAGGTCCCTGTGGGAAATGTGGATTCCCTGGGGGCTCTTACTCTCTCACCCTTTCCACATGTTGGGAAGCTTCTCCTAGCTCTGTACCAGTCCTGAGTGGGCACCTGCCCTGCTTTACTCTTCTCTGTCACCCGTGTATTCTCTTGCCCCCTTGATGTGTCCTGATGTGGTTTATTAAACGATTCACCATAAAACTTAGTATTTGCTCAGCACTTTGTTTCCTTTCCATGACAGCAGTGCACATGAGCTGCTTTTAGTTAACCATTTCGAATCTGTCTCCCCTCCTTTTTTTTTTTTTTTGACAGAGTCTCACTCTGTCTCCCAGGCTGGAGTGCAGTGGTAAGATCTCGGCTTACTGCAACCTCTACCTCCCGGGTTCAAGCGATTCTCGTGCCTCAGCCTCCGAGTAGCTGGGTTTACAGGCTTGTGCCACCATGCACGGCTAATTTTTGTATTTTTAATAGAGACAGAGGTTTCACTGTGTTGGTCATGCTGGTCTTGAACACCTGACTTCAAGTGATCCGCTTGCCTCGGCTTCCCAATGTGCTAAGATTACAGGCGTGAGCCACCACACCCAGGTCTCTTTCATTTCTTAATACAAACTATTGCATTGTTGTAAACTTGCTATATGCTTATTATTTTTAGTTTTTCCACATTTATTGAGGTATAATTAACAAGGGAAATTGATTATATTTATGGTGTACAATGTTATATCTTGATATACCTAAACACTGTGAAATGATTACCATGATCGAGCTAATTAACATATCCATCACTTCAAATAGATAACTTATTTTTCTGTGTGTGGTGAGAATATTTAAGATTTACTCTCTTAGTAAATTTTGAGTATACAATTGTCATGGTTTGAATGAATCCCCCCAAATTTATGTGTTGAAACATAATCGCCAATGTGCTAGTATTAAGAAGTGGGACATTTAGCAGGTGGTTAAGTCATGAGGATGGAGCCCTCATGAATGGAATTAGTGATCTTATAAATGTGCATCATCCCCTTTCACCCTTCTGTCCCATCTGCCACAGGATTTTTCCCTCAGAGGGACATAGCAAACAACGCACCATCTTGGGGCAGGCAGCAGCCCTCATCAGATACTAACTCTACGGGCACCTTGATCTTGGACTTTCTTGCCTCCAGATAGTGGGAAATAAATTTCTGTTGTTTTTTAAATTACCCAGTCTGTAGTAATTTGTTATAGTAACACAAACAAAGACAACAATACAGTGTTATTAACTATAGTCATCATGCTTCACATTACTCCAGAATTTATCCATCCTGCATAACTGAACCTCTGTAGACTTAGACCGACATCCCCTCATTTTCTCTACCCCCATCCTTTGGTAACCAACACTTGAGTGTGACTCCACTTCTGAGTTTGACTTTTTCAGACTCCAAATGCAAGTAAGTTCATGCAGTGTTTGTGTTTCTATGCATGGCTTAGCATAACATCCTCAAGTTCACTCATGTTGTCACAAATGACAGTGTTTCCTTCTTTATAAAGGCTAAATAATATTCATGTGTGTGTGGATATGTGTGTGTGTCTGTGTGCGTGTGTGTAAAGAGAGAGAAAGCAAGAGAGAGAGAGAACATTTTTTTAAATCCAGTAATCCTTTGATAGACACAGGTTGATTCCGAATCTTGACTATTGTAAATAATGCTGCAATAGACGTGGGAGTGCTGGCATCTCTTTGACATACTGATTTTATTTCCTTTATATACCCACAAGTGAGATTGTTGGATTATAAGGTAGTTCCATTTTTAATTTTTTGAGAACTCTCCATGCTGTTTTTCATAATGGCTCTATCAATTTACCTTCCCACCAACAGTGTACAAGGATTCCCTTTCCTCCATATCCTTGCCTACATTTGTTATCTTTTGTCTTTTTGGTAATAGCCATTCTAAAATGTGTGAGATCATGTCTCACTGTGGTTTTGATTTACATTCCCTTGATGATTAGTGATGTTGAACACCTTTTCATATACCTGCTGGTCATTTTTGTGTCTTCTTTTAAAAAATGTGTATACATGTTTATCTTAAAGAAAATAAACAGTAAATTTGTTGTAAATTTAAACACAACTTTAGTGTTTAAAAGACATGTTTTAAAGCATCATCCAAATTCCATCAGTCAGAAAAATTAATTTTTCTTGTTAGGTGATATAATTAACATGCTTTTTTCATTTATAGAGGGAAAGGTATTAATATGCATCACAAGATTATATCACATTACAGATATAATTTCAAAATACATTAATATATAAATAACAGAAGAAAAACTAAGGTGGAATGAAAAGAATTACAAAATTTCAATCATGACAGAAAATATTAATTATTTAAAATACTCCTCCAAGTTTTTAAAAAATTTGAAACAAACTGAGTAGGATAAAGTAATTCTGTTTTTAAAATTGCATATTTTAAGAAGACATATAAATAACCAATGAGCATATGAAAAGATGCCCACTATTATTAATCATTAACCACAATTATATACTACTCATACTTACCAGAAGAGCTAATAAAACAAAACAAAATACTGACCATAATTAGTAAATGAAGAAATTAGAACCTTCATACATTGCTGGTGGAAATATAAAATGGTGTAACTACTGAGAAAAAACTGTTTTGTGGTTCTTTGGTTCCTCAGACAAACATAGAATTACCGTATCACCCAGCAATTTCACTTCCAGTTATACATATATGGAAAATAATTGAAAATAGATATTCAAGCAAACATTTGTACATAAATGCTAATAGCGGCATTATTCATAAGAGCTCCAACGCAGAAACAGCTCAAACATTCATCAACTAATTAATGGATAAATAAAATGTATATCTATATTATCTGGCAGTAAAAATAAATGAATTACTAATTAGTGCTACAACATGGATTGACCTTCAAACATCATACTAAGCAATAGAAGCCAGACAGAAAAACTACATATCTTATTATTACATTTATATGAAATATCAAGAATAAACAAATCTATAAAGACAGAAAGTAGATAGTAGTTGCTGCGGGTTGGTATAGGGGAATGAGGTCAGGCCATTAATGGGTATAGGCTTTGGGGGCTCTCTCTCTAAAATATTGAGAATTCTTAATAAAATTTTGCTGAGATATAATGTGTGATTTCACATTAAAGTTTCATAGATTTTTTTCTCCTCTTCATGAACATTTTTGTGTTAAATTGTTGAATAAGCCTACTTCCATTTGTTGATTTCTCTATTTCACTTACATCAGTTATCTATGTTGGATTATCTTTATCCATCATGCATATGTATTAGCTTCTTTCCGATTACTTTTATAACTTCCTATTTTTAAGCTGTACTCACAGTGATAATCTAGAGGCACTCTTCCATGTATGTATTATGGTTTTCAGTGTTTTCCATTCCTTGCTGCTTCTTATATTACTATATTTATTAATTGTACAAGAATCTTAGTTGGGTCTGCTCTTTTTTACTTTTATTGAAACTGTCTTTTTTATTTTCTTAATAAACTCACACACAAAACCTATATTCTTTTATGTTCTATAGGGTGAAATGATTTTGAGAAAATTTCTTCTGTTACTTTAAATAAATTCTTCAAATTTAGTACTTTGCCTTTTGATATTATGGTATGTATCTCATATGTTTGTTGTGTTGAATTTGCATAACTACTTACCTTTTCTAGTTTTCTTGTCCATAATGAAAGATTCTGTTCAGAATTTATTCTCATGTGATATAGGAATATCTCAGATTATTTATGCCATATCTGAGAAGGGTTTCTTTATCCTCAGAGCAGTATTTGTGCCCACCCACTTTTCTATTGTCTGATGGATTGGTGCGGGTAGCAGAAGACAGAGAGTTCAGCTGAGATCTTGAGTATTCCCAGTAGAGTACTTGTTCTGTGTTCTCATAGACATGCTCCACTACTCTTCAGTGAACCACATTGGGGATTTATTCTATCTGCATGTGAGGACTGATCCAGTCCTTCTGTTACTTCCCTAATTCGGTATAAAACCTTGCTATTTTTACTTCTGTCTGAAAGCAAGCTATGTGGTTATTTTCTCATTACATCTATTTCTCCCCGGTAGACGTGTTTACCTCTTTTTTTTAGTCTGATAACCACCTAGTTTACTTTTCTATAGAATCTAGGTTATTAGCTATTATTTTTACCAACTTATCAGTATCCCTTAGAGGAATGGCTTGTCAGCCCATCAGGAAAAGCTAGCTGTGCTGACATTTTCTTCAGAATATATTTTTTTGAAGTTATGTCAAGTTTTTGTGTTTTTATTAGATTATCTCTTTTTCATTTAGTTGGTTTCTGTAAGCAACATTTTGTAGTTGGAAATTATTACTTAAGTTGCACTTTTGAGGAAAATTGTTCCGTAAACAATAGCAGAAATAGTTCTCTTCAAATGAATAAATATTTATGAAACATCTATTTTAACAAGAATTATGATACATAATATGTAGTACAACAAAAACACAAGCACAAACAAAACACACTTAGCCTCTTGAAGCTGACTATGTATCGGGAAATGAGTAAAATAAGGACCCATAGCTGTCAAATAAAATGATGACAAGAAACAGACTGCTGTAGGCATTTAGTTCAGTAATATGAGGAAATCACCAAAAGTCTTAGGGTGGAGAAGGCTGTCAAAATAGCTCTATAAAATTAGGTAGCATTTCCATAGGGTAGTTTAAAAGAAGGTTGCATTCTCAATAGGGAAAAAAATGACATGAATAAATTTAGGGAAGTTGGAAAATAAAACAGCACATATAAAAATCTAAGTTTTTGGAACATGGTGAAAAAAATTGGAGATACAAATGAAAAGCTATGATCAGCAATTTACTTCTGTTCCACAAATATCTACTAAGCACCTCATAGTTGATCAACGTTGTTCTAGGTACTTCCTGAGGAAGAAGTCATGTTCTTTCTTCTAAGATATATAGAACTCATTGATTGAAATAGAAACATAAACTGTTTTCCAAAAAATGAAGTACATAAACTGATAGGGTAATGCCACAAGTTCTACAAGATCTTAAAGGATGGGCCCTTAGCTTCACTAGAGGTGGGATGACAGGATTCAAAGAACACTTTCTAGAGGGCATAGTGCCTGAACTGAGTTTTAAAAGGTGAATAGGAAGTTTATCCAGCAAAATACAGGAAAGATAAGAGTCAGGGATAATGCCAGATAGAGGAAACTGCATGGACAATGAGGCATGAAATAGATGTGAGGAACTAACTACTAGATTAATCAAACCGTATGATAACGGGTCCATGTGATATATATAACCATATGATAACAGGACAGGAAATGGGAATAAATAACACTCCAGAGGTTGGCATGGATGATTGGTAGAGAACATTGTAAGTCATGTTAAGAAACATAGACATGACCCTATAGAAAAACAAGTTATGAAAGGGTATTAAGCAAATGAAGTTTTAGCCAGTTCAGTCTAGAGGCTACATGAAAGATGGTTTTGAGGAGGCACAAAGTTGGAGGTTGGAAACCAGTTAAGAAACCAGTGCAGAGCTCATAAGTGCCTAAGCAAGGTCAGTGAAGAAGAGGAGTGAGATTTTAAAACTTTCATAGCAGGTGAAAAAAAAATTCAAGGAGAAATTATTATGGAACTCAAACTATACTTTTAGATGAGTAAAACAAAATTCCTGAGTTCTAGAAACTCACAGCTTGAGTTTGGAGGAATACTAAAAAAGCAATCACAATACAAGTGTGGAGGGAATGTAGAACTCTTGATTATGTATTTTAAAGTCATGTATGATTAATTTAGAAAACCACTAGAAGGAACCTGGATTTTTACAAGCCATGTGGCCTCATTGAAAGTTGTGAGCAGAGAACCAACACGGGTGGATTTGTTTTAGAAATGCAATTCTAGGGCCCCAAAAGAGGAAGGACAGAAGGGGAAGAGAACTGAAGGACCAGTTAAGAGAACCTTAGTTTAAGTAAAAGATAATATTGTCTTGGATTACAATGGCAGAGGGAAAGAAGGTAGAGAGAAAGTAAGATATTTAGAAAATAAAATAGACTGAACTTGGTGACTAATTTAAAGTGGGATGTGAGCAGAAAGGAATTAAGAATATCTATGAGATCTTTATTTGTGAAAGTGGGTGTATGATGATTCTATTGACTAGGACAAAAATATAGGAGAAATGTCAGCTGTGAGGGGAAAGAGAAAAAATTGCTTGGGACATTTTGAGCTTGAAACCTCTTTCAGAAATAGAAAAATGATTCACATATTCAACTTGAAATTCCTAATTTACAATTCCTTAAATAAATAAATCATAAATTATTTTTTCACTCCTTGTTTCACAAAAATTTTGCCCTGACTAGAATTTCTCCTAAGTCTCTTTTATCATTGCCACATTTAATATGGTCTTCTAATTCTCTGTGGATGTTCTGCTTTAATCAGTTTTCAGTTTTCATTTAAATAAAAGTGAATCGAAATATATATGACATAAAAGAATAAAATGTAAAAGCAATTTGATCTTAATATATGGTTACTATATCAAAGTTTTTTAGAAGATACAATAATGACCACTTTTTAATTTTGTTGGACATTGTTAAGGAAATATAAAAATGGCAAGTGTTGTTGAAAGCATTTAGCTAGTTACAGTAACAACTACTACTTCTGATGAAATAATATCATCTCATAGTCAACAAAAAAAAGTCAGTATACAATGATACCTGAAGGAAGAGATAGAAATTGTAAATTTAAGAAATGCAGACATTTTTATCTACCATGGATAAAGATAAATGGTGACTGGTTAATCAAAGTGTTACAGAATATAATATCCTACTTGAATAATTAATATTATGATAAAACTTTCAACAGTCCATACAAGTCAACATATATTCCCGAGAAACTATTTTTTTTCACGCCACCATTAATCATGTTTTCAAATTTTCACTTTTAGAATATTAACTTAACAGTATAAAAGCATAATGGGCCTTGAGAAAACTAAGAACTCAGAGTGAACATTTAAACTAGTAAAAATATACTAATGGGCAAAGGATTATGAGGCATAGTTGCAAAGTATGACCCCAAATGTTGCAAAATATGACCTCAAAGTGGTTGCTGGTTTTATACAGATTTGTATTATATTTAAAATTATGTAAAGTTATTCAGGCAATAACAAAAACATAAAATGCTAATCTGAGAGTAACACCAGTTTTAGTAAGGAGATTTAGTCTAATAATAACAGAGCCATTTTGTATGTGGATAAAGTATCGTAGAGGCAGTCTACTCACTAAGCTTAACATTTCTTCATTAGGAAGAAAATTGAAAGGGTTGAGCCATACTTATGAGCTCTGTTGGGACATTCCATTTCTTTTCCTTCTTTTTCTATCCCTATTTGGAAGAAAAGCTCAAGGGATGAATCTAACAAAACATACACCAAATAAGGTCATCCTCCCAGGGCCTTGTTAGGAAAAGCAGCAGCATTCACATGTAAAGTTGGATGCCAAAGTTTTTAGGTTATAGTTGAATAAATCAACGAGGCTCATGCTGTTCAAGGGCCTTACAGTAAAGATGAAAAATTTGTAGGAGAACATTCTAATTATATAGAGGACTTGGGCAGCAAAGTGAAACAAATATAAGATGTAGGGAATTTTAAAATAGAAAAAAAAGGAGTTTTATTGTACAAGTTCATACGAATATAAACCTAATATTAAGATGAGATGAGGTGTAGGGAAAGGAAAGAATAAACAGCTATATTTTACTTTCAGAAATACTTCCTTTCTCACTAACTAGATTCTCCCCCTTGGCGCCCCCTGCCTCCAACTTGTACTATTACAAAGAAGGTATAATCTCATGGAAAATGAATGTAAGGGATTAAATGAACATCTTTTAATGAGTAAAAGAGAAACATGATGCCAAGCCTGTTGCATGGTCTATGTTTTGACAATGGGTTTTACAGATCTTTCAAACCTTGTGTAATTATCATCTGTTACAGAGTTAAGCTAAAGTACTATCTAAGCCAGTGGGTATATACATGGATGTTTGATATAACTCAAGATGAAGAATTCATGAAGTTTAAGACACCAGGCACTATAAAGTAAATTTTCAGTACTAATTTTGGAAACATTCAATAATATTAACATTATTAATATTAGTATACATTATATTTTCACAATGGATATTGAATAATTAACTGGCCAAATTTATTCTTTACTCAACAACAAAAAATAGTAATTAAACATTAAGCTAGCAATGACATCACCTTAGACTATTTTGCAATTTACCATTGCTTTTATGCAATTTATTGGTGTATTAATTAAATTTTGTAAGTTTGTTAAATAAAATATATCTTTGTGCCAAATGAAAGTTTTGGGGTCAAGTGACTGAAAGCTTTATTATATTTGTTTAGGTAGCCACATATGGAATACATAGTGAAGACTGGGATCCTCATACAGGAATATGTATCTACTAGCTGTCTAGAGATTCTCTTCTGCAAGGGATTGATTTGTATTTGCACTTACTTGCAGAAGAATGAAAACATACCCAGTTATCTAGATCCGTACCTTTCTCCAAGCAGTTATATTTCAGGTATTTAGATGCTTAGTAGGCATCCCTTATTTCCCAGAAATACAAACATTTAACCACTAAGTTGGAGAGAAGAAAAATGAGAGTTCTAGGATTCCCAGTGGCAGCAACATCATACACCTCATCTAAGACTGTGTTCAGGGTAGGGTTGCTCAGTTAAATTTCAATTTCACATAAACAAGCACTACTTTTTTGTACATATCTATGTCTCTCTCTGTATATATATATACATATATATATACACACACATATGTATATATAGAGATGTATATATATATATATATAGAGAGAGAGAGAGACATAGATATGTACAAAAAAGTAGTGCTTGTTGTTAATATGAAATTCAAATTTAACTGAGCAACCCTACCCTGAACCCAGTCTTAGATGAGTTGTGTGATGTTGCTGCCACTGGGACATATATATATATAATGTCCCATTATATATATATTATATATATATATGAAATACTTTTTGTAATGCTTTAATACACAGAGAGGGAGAACCATTAGCTCTTAAAATATCAGGAAGAGACAGAAATCATACTGCATGTATTTATCTTAGTGGTTTTAGTGTTATATTAAGTGTTATATTAAAATTGAAACCTTACAGTAAAGCTCTCATGAATCACTTGATTGTTCAAGCAAAAGGTAGAAGAAATAAATGGTAGAAAGTAGAACGAGGAAATGGCAAAAAGGGTAAAACTTCTTAAAACAGAAGATTTTTTTCCCCTAATTTGAATCACTAAACAGTAATTGGCATTAAATGTTATAAAAATTGGCATTAAATATTATACAATTTGAATATTTAATTTGAGACTGAATCTAAATTTACTTATACTCCTTGGATGTCAAGCTAAGTCAAAATAATTATAAATAAAACATAATTAGGTCATATTATACATGTACTTATTGTAAGTGTTTGAGATTATAAAGCAGTAGGAATGCCATACAAATTAAATTAGGTATTTTAGTTTTTAAAAACAGACTTCATTTTTTTAGAGCAGTCTTAGATTCACAGAAAAAATTGAGAAGCAACTTCAGAGAGCTCTTATATACTCCACCCCCCTCCCACATACACAGCCTCCCTCATTATCAACTTACTGCATCAGAACAGCACACTTTTGACAACCGATTAATCTACATTGACACATGATTATTATCCGAAGTCCATAGTTTGCTTTGGGGTTCATTCTTGGTGTTGCACATTTTATTGGTTTTGTAAATGTATTCACCATTATAATATCATACAGAATACTTTCACTGCCCTAAAAATCCTAGGTTCCACATATTCATCCTCTGTCTTCTCAACCACTGGCAACCACTGATCTTTTTACTATCTCTATATTTTTCCTTTTCCAGAATGTCACATACACTGTAGTTGGAATAATATGGTATCTAGCCTTTTCAGGCTGGCTATATACTTTTTCATTTGTTATTAGACACTTTACGTTCCTCCATGACTTTTCATGACTTGATAGCCCATTTCTTTTTAGCTCTGAATAAGATTTCATTGTCTAGATTTATCAGTGCTTATACATTCACCTACTTATCAATTCCTTTTATTCATGGATCATGCCCTTGATGTTGTATCTGAAGAGTCATCATAAACTCAAGGACATGTAGATTCCCCCCTTTGTTATAAGTCTTTTATAATTTGCACTTTACATTTAGGTATATGATTCATTTTGAGTTAATTTTTGTGCAAAATGTAAAGTCTGTGTGTAATTTCATTTTTTTTTGGCATGTGGATGTCCAGTTGTTGTAGTATCATTCATTGAGAAGACAACATTTGCTCCACTATGTTGCCTTTGCTCCTTTGTCATGTATATTTTTCTTCTATATATTTCTATGTGGAAAATTTTGTATCTCAGAGGCTATATAGACCTTCTAATTATCTGCATTGAATATTTGTTTGCTGTTGAAAATTCTCCTCCTTGGTGAGGTCTCAGACATTAATTCAGAAACCTTCCATCCCTTGTGATCAAAAGGAGGAAGCCCAAGAGCTCCAGGGTTGAGAGACACTTGAAAACAAAATCCGACTTTGCCTTCACTTACCTTCCTGTCTATGCTTTCCCTTTGCTTTAGGATCTACAGACTCTCTTTTCATGACATCTCAACTGCAAGATTAAACATCTAATCCATTTGGATTATTTTACAGATGCTATTAGGGACATTTACTAGTCATCTTTCTGGAAATGGAAATCTCTCAGAGTTTATCTTTCTGGTATCACAATATAGAATTATCTAATTTTTATTTTGTTTGTTATTGGTCTTTGCCCCCACCTCATGTCATCAGGTTAGCAACTTTGTCTATTTTATGCTCATAATATTTCCAGAAGGTAGACAAGTATTTGGTACTTAGTAAGTGTAGAATATACTTTATTGAATGATTGAATATATAATTCAATTAACTTGTTTTTTACTTTATAAATGTTTTTCCTAGTGATAAAAAATTCATTAGAGTGATTTTTATTGCTACATAAAATGTATACTAGAATAGTTTAATCCTTTCTCATATAGAAAAACAATTACATTGTTCTTCATTTTTTTACTGTTCTAAATGTTGCTGAGATTAAAATTATGGTTTACAATGAGTTTTTTATATTTTGTTAGTTCTTCAGATATTTTCTCATAGGTACAATTATCAGGTCAAAATACTTGAAATCATTTTAAAGCTCTTTATATGTATTGTAAAATTGCATTCTAGAACTAGTGTGTGTGTGACAGATATAATAATATCTGTTTCATCATTTCTCACAAGCATTTTAAACTTTGCTGTATAAATCTCACATTATATGTGTTAATAGACTTTTCCTTTACTGGGGACCATGGGGTCTAGAGATGCTGATGAGAAAAATATACCCCAGAATTTGAAATAGAGAAAGCACACATAATCTTATTATATTCCACACATGTAACAAGCAGTTATTTTACAGCATTAGCTATTTTAGGCATTGTCAAAGACAGGTTTTATTACAAGAAGAAATACAGAATAAAAGACACTGATCATATACCAATTAATAATGCTTAATATTTGTTAAAAATTTACATGTTCTAAGTGCATTTGATTTTCAAATTGAAAACTCCACTTTTAAAAAATGTTGGGATCAGAGCCATCAGAGCCACTTCTTTCCTACTTCTGACATTTTCTGACTTGTGGAGGGACATCTATTTCTGTCCTTCTGCTTTCTCTTGCCTCTTACTCTCTTGTCACCAGGGAGGATGGAGTGACTTCCTTGTTTGGTAAAGTTGGGAATGCTTGGGTTGAATGGTTCTGCTTTCTCAGGAATGAGGTCCTAGCATGCAGTACATGATCTACTGTGCTCATTGCCACATGCTTTATAAGATCAGGCATACTTGGTGAATGACTCTGTCTACTGCAGGAGGTTAACATAAGGAGCTTCACTCATTTGCTCATAGACATAAGTCACAATCATGAATATATTATCAATAATAAGGGAGATATTTTTGTCTTCATACTATAACTTTTATTTCTCTGCTGCTTGAGGGTTTAGGTAGAAAAATGTGTGTTATTATTGGACTTTCCTCATGTCACCAATTTTAGATTTGTTTTATAAGTTTTAAAAATCTAGCTTGTTGTGGTTTGATTCTTGAGAGACTAGGTATTTGGTGAAACCAAAGTTTGTAGCTAGGCTCTTCCTAATTGCAAAGCTTATGCTTATAGTCAGTTCACCATATACATTGTAAAAAAATACCATTTAATGAGCAAGTTAGACTTGTAGATGAGACAAGTAAATGGAATGAATAATTATTGTCTTAGTAGCATAGAGTCATAAATGTTTTCATACTTTTTGGAATAAAAATCTTGTTCAGTCTGGAATCACTGGAGTTAAAATACATGCATATTTTAAATAATTATTATTTTTATATTCATTAAGTACCTATCATCGAGTAAAGGAGGGGGCCAGAGTATATAGGAGCTCTCTGTAGTTGCTTCTCATATATATATGTGTATATATACATATACACACACATATATGTATGAGATATGTATATATATATAATCTCATATATATACATATGTATGAGATATGTATATATATAATCTTATATATCTCTCATGTATATATCATATATATGTGTGTATGTGTGTGTGTATATATATATATATATATATAGAGAGAGAGAGAGAGAGAGAGAGAGAATGACAGAGACAGAGTCTCACTCTGTCACCCAGGCTGGAGTGCTGTGGCGAGCTCAGCTCACTGCAGCCACCTCCTGGGTTCAAGCAATTCTCATGCTTCAGCCACCCAACTAGCTGGGATTACAGGCATGCACCACCATGTCCTGCTAATTTTTGTATTTTTAATAGAGACAGGGTTTTAGAATGTTGCCCAGGCTGGTCTCGAACTCCTGCCTCAAGTGATCTGCCCGCATCAGCCTCCCAAAGTGCTGGGATTACAGGCATGAGCCACCATGCTTGGCCTCTATTATATATATATTTTAATGCAGATTTTTAATTGTTAACCTCTAAAGCAACTTCTATTATACAGGACAGACTGATTATGTCTACAGCAATGAGACAACACTGGATAAATTCTTAAATACCTAAGAATGTCTTGGTTTGGTTTGATCAGACAGCCAGTTCTCTCAGAGTGAAAAAAAAATGCCTTGGGAAAATTACATTATTCAGGACATTGGGAAATGACTTCACCTTAATGCTTAATGTGAATGTGCTTATTTTTCATGGGAATATTTACTGCAATGTACTATGCCAAACAGCTCTATAATAGCTACTTACCTATTTAATTGTGCATATAGATATAGAAGAGAGGATTTTCCTGTGTTTTTTTTTTTAACTCAAAAATAAATGTAAGTCTGTGACAATCCTAGACTTAATCTGAACACAATTTTATTTCTACTTTTAAAAATGTCTCCCTTTGTTTAGGCACACTTCTTTGATTATTCACAGGAGGGCTTCTTTGGAAGATACATTGTGCAAGGTCCAATATGTTTGTTTTTAAAGCCTTGGCCAATATGATATTGACATTAGAACATGTAGTTTGAAATTTCACACATTTCAAATTTTCTTTTTAGTTACTATCTTTCCTATTCTTAATTCCTTAATGTTTTCTCAATTACTTAATTAAAATTTAGATCATAAATAAGCATGCAAAAGTTTCCAAACCAATGTTTTGTTTTACTTAATTTATTTTTAACAGCTTTATTGAATTATAATTGATACACACAAAAAAGCACGTTAGTGTACACAATTTGATGAGTGTGGACTTATGCACATACTCCTAATACTAGCACCATGATCCAGGTACAGGTGGACATCATCTTTGACACCTTTCTGATAATTCTGTTATACAAATATTACATGTGATTGAACAACACATTCATTATTAGATGCAGTTTTATACCCTCTGCTAAAGAGTTTTCTTTAGTACTTAAATGCCATGTGCATCCCATAATGTTACAAAAACATAAAGTCATTTTTGCAGCTTAGTATAACTTTACGAAGCAGGCTGGTGTAGCGGAAAACATGTGAGCTTTGTAGTCCAAGACAGCTAGGTCCACGTTCCACGCTTATTAGATGTATGATTTTGGAAGAAATGCTTAACTTTGTTAATCTTCAGTTTTGCTACTCAGAGTAGTGATGATTGTACCTACTTTGCAAGACTGTTGAGAGGATTTTAGATACTCTTAAATATCTGGCATTTAGTTATTGCACAGTAAATCAAAGCTCTCTGTATTCTAATAATTAGCTTTCTCTAATTCTTTTAATAGAATTATAAGATAACATAAACATGACTTTTAAAGGCTTGAAATGTCATAGACTCAGGACCTCTTGGCAGGACCATGACTCTGGCAAGAGGAAGTGACAGAAGATCTCCTTAGTACCTCACTTCATTAATCTAAGTCTTCTACTTTATTTATCTCCAGGGTGCTGAAGTTTTTCTCTAAAAGAACTGATGTTTGCATCATTTAGATAAATGCCTTGAGGTTCCTTATGCTAATTAATTCCTTTGTGCTTTCTCTTTACTAACAATATTAGACAGTTTTCTAACTGACAATGATTTATGCTTCTCAGTTTTTCAGATTTCCTGCTGTTGGCAATCATATATCCCAAGGCACCTGCATGTAAGGTTCTCCAATTTCAGCAAATATGTCCAGACAAAAGGTGTATTCTTACAAATGGAGATAGATAGACTCAGACCAAAGAAAGGATTTTTTGTTTTCTTTTAGATACATTGAAGTGCTACAATTGTATGTTCTCCAACAAAAAATTATAAAGAAAGTAAATTACCTTCCTATGATGTATTTGAAACTTCTCTATTGGTATAAAACTTTGCACTTTATTTGTAGTAACCTGGATACAATTCTTTCTTCAGAATATCTAAAATGTCAGCTAGACTTGTTAGCATCAAAGACATAATATGACATGTTTTGTCTAACACTTTAATTTATGCAAGGGTAAACAATTCACTTTAGTGAATTTGGTAAATAATGCAGTTGTTTGACATTCAATTCTGCATTTAAATTATTTTATATTTACCCTTATTTCTTATCTGTTGTTTACATTTTCTGTCATCATTGATTCTCATTCTTTATTATCACAGGCAATTCAGTGCCACAAATGTCATGATTTGTTTAATTTCTAAAGTTCTTCCATTATGAAATCTATGAATTATTTACTTTTCAAACAAGATAAAAAGATTTTTTTTGTACACTTATACAAATACTCTCCATGTTGTTATTTTTAATTCTATAGACTTTAAAAAATTTTTTAAATAAATTTGATTTATTATCACTATCTTAGATTTGTTTCTATTAAATATTGAATTGGTACACAAAAACCTTAGACAAAATGTATAAGGCAGAGAGAATAGACACCACTTAAGAAACAGAGTACAACTTTTAGTCCTGAAGTGTCCTGTAAATATTTCCCATTATTTCCCCCCTACTCATCAGTATAAACCTATACCAAGCTTTTCATTTATTAAATATCTCAACTTTACAATTTTAATCCAAATCTTTAATTTCCCAATATATTTTGTTTAGATTGACTTTAAACTTTGCATTAAAGAAATCATACTACTTGTACCCCCTATAATTGCTTTTTCTTCATTCAATAGTATTCTTTTAAGAGTTATTTATGTTGTTTGTTTTTTTCTTGTAAATTTGTTTGAGTTCAAAACAAACAACCCCATCAAAAAGTGGGCGAAGGACATGAACATACACTTCTCAAAAGAAGACATTTATGCAGCCAAAAAACACATGAAAAAATGCTCACCATCATTGGCCATCAGAGAAATGCAAATCAAAACCACAATGAGATACCATCTCACACCAGTTAGAATGGCAATCATTAAAAAGTCAGGAAACAACAGGTGCTGGAGAGGATGTGGAGAAATAGGAACACTTTTACACTGTTGGTGGGACTGTAAACTAGTTCAACCATTGTGGAAGTCAGTGTGGCGATTCCTCAGGGATCTAGAACTAGAAATACCATTTGACCCAGCCATCCCATTACTGGGTATATACCCAAAGGATTATAAATCATGCTGCTATAAAGACACATGCACACGTATGTTTATTGCGGCATTATTCACAATAGCAAAGACTTGGAACCAAGCCAAATGTCCAACAATGATAGACTGGATTAAGCAAATGTGGCACATATACACCATGGAATACTATGCAGCCATAAAAAATGATGAGTTCATGTCCTTTGTAGGGACATGGATGAAATTGGAAATCATCATTCTCAGTAAACTATTGCAAGAACAAAAAACCAAACACCGCATATTCTCACTCATAGGTGGGAATTGAACAATGAGAACACATGGACACAGGAAGGGGAACATCACACTCTGGGGACTGTTGTGGGGTGGGGGGAGGGGGGAGGGATAGCATTGGGAGATATACCTAATGCTAGATGACGAGTTAGTGGGTGCAGCGCACCAGCATGGCACATGTATACATATGTAACTAACCTGCACATTGCACACATGTACCCTAAAACCTAAAGTATAATAATAAATAAATACATAAATAAATAAATAAATGAAAAAAAAGAGTTATTTATGTTGTTGCACGTAGTTTATTCCATTCCCCTGAACAGAGGCATCATTCATCAGACAATGATCTGATTTTCATTGTGATAAAAAGTTTCACTATATTAATATATCACAAGTTAGTTATCCATTCGATTGTGATGGTCATTTAAACTGTTTTTCACTTTCTTTTGATATGTTTTGGTTCTGCTATTACAACCAATGCTGCTATGACTATTCCCCTATGTGATGTGTCTTATACAGGGTTGTACACTCCACAACTATCCTTATTTGCTATGCTAACTCCTTATTCCTTGTCACCTCATCTATTTGAGAAAACTAGAAATTCATAGGGTTGTTATAGACTTTTTTCTTTATAGTCGTTTAAAAATTTAATTATTAATGACAATTACATATATTTATGGGATTAAATGAGTAGTATATAAAATGTTTAACATTAAATACTATATGAGCATTGATGACTATAATAATGATGAAATGTTCTGGATCATATGTACAAGAAGACGTACTTTGGAGTGGAATTTCTGGGTTATAATATACAAGCAACTTCAATTATATTTATGGCTAATTGTGAGCAGTCCTACATTATCTGTTTCTCTACCCATGGTAATGCCATTGTTTCCAGGAACATGATTGTCTATGTGAAGACAGCATTTCTCATTCTTTACAGCCATGTAAAAGCTATGTGACTTAGTTTTTGCCTAGGGAATGTCACAGAAAACAATAGATATCCTCCGTCTTCTTGCCCTTACATTTTTGAATATATATTCCTTTTGTATTTCTGTGCTATTCCCCATTCATTATCCAGTTGTGGAAAAGGATCAAAATTAGAGCAAACGCATTGGAGCTGCAGATGGAAGTTGGCCATGGCTAATGGCTGTTAATTGGTGAGAGTTTTACCTAAGGTATCTCTCATTCCAAGCAGAGTTTACATATAGCTGTACTACTAGATGGTCTGCCCACTAGAAGGATTTTCCATCTCTGGTGTTCTAAACCACCATTAAATGAAGTTGCAATGCTGCTTCTGGCTGTGCCAACAAATCTTACGTAAACACCTGAAAACAAGGCTTGATTATGTTCTTCTTTTGTCAACTTCATATGGATTATTAGGCTATAGGGAACAGGCTTAGCTGCTGAAGAAATGAGAGCCCAATATTAGTGCCTGAAATAGAGAAAAGTATTTCTCTCAATGTTACAGCAGAACCGGTAAAGTAGTTATGACACCGTCAACATGTGACTTCCATCTGTGATGGCATTTGGTTTTTAATTCTTGTGTTAATTTGTTTAGGACAGGCACTGGGGCCTGTTCGAAGGTGGAGGATGAGAGGAGGGTGAGGATTGAAAACCTGTCTATTGGGTATTATGCTGGTTACCTGGGTGACAAAATCAGTTATACACCAAACCCCCATGACACACAATTTACCCATGTAAGGAAACTACTCATGTACCCCTTGAATCTAAAATAAAAGTTAGAAAAAAATGAAAATTAACTATCACATGAAGACTTTTGCCCTCAATTGATTGGGCTCTGTTTTCCTGTGTATTTTCTTATTTGTCAATATGAACTCATATTTCTTGATGTTTAATCTGTGAGAATTCATTGAGTTTTGTAGTTGGGATCTATCATAAAACATTTGCAATTGCTTCAGTCAGAAACCAGGGAACCTACCCACCTGCCTAACTGTCCCGCCGTAAATTATAAGTTAGGTTTTATTGACCATATAAATGGGATTTATTTAAGACGTAAATCTATGTGGAAATCCATTTGGAATTACAAATAAACAAGGTAGAAGGTTTTTTCCACCAGCAGGTGACAATATTGAAAAAGGTAATCTTTTATTCT
Organism: Pongo abelii; assembly: GCF_028885655.2. Classification (NCBI taxonomy): domain Eukaryota; kingdom Metazoa; phylum Chordata; class Mammalia; order Primates; family Hominidae; genus Pongo; species Pongo abelii. The sequence goes on from NC_071999.2 coordinate 66,554,862, forward strand.
GTCTCTCTCAGTGTCAGGATATTTTATTTTTAGTTTACTCTTGTCACTAAGGGTTCACTCTTTTGAGTAACGGGGATCTGTGAAATATCTCTTGTTTAATACATCCAATGGGTTTCATCTCCTTTCCACCACATCATGCAAGTTACAAGACCTGTAAGTCAAGGCTTACCATAGTGCATTCAGGGTATAAGCAGGCTTTAATTATTAGCTTTTGCCTGAGGTTTTTGGTTTCACTGAGTTTTTGGCACCTGAAGATTTATTTATTTTCTTGCCAGATCAATGATGCATACAAATAATACTTTTAAAACTCTGCTAACAGCACATTTAGTTATTTTCAACAGGAAGGGGTTTTTTGGGGTATCTGACCAAACATATTGCCTGAAATAGAATCCCTTCAATTATTTTTTTATCAAAGACTTCGTATACATATAAGAAAAATTTATATAATAGCTTAATAAACCTTGCTTAAAGTATCATAAAATGTAAAGTATTTGTAAATAACTCAGTGAAGAAATGTGAATACACTGTATTATTATCAACTATAAAAATAATCTTACTGTATTGAGAGAACAAATGTTTACTACATAGATAGCAATAATTTACATCTTTATATTACAGTTAGACAATCGAACATCATTAGATTATATTTCCTAGTAAAAGTCTCAAAATTTAAGCATTATCAGAAGAGAGCACTGGAAATTTATTATACATGTTGTTTGCATCATCAAAGCAATCACACATCTATCCATAAATAGTTTCTATGTAACTTCTTGTTAAGGGCATTTTATGCTCTTATAGAAATACTTTATTTCTATACTCTTGCCACTAATTCTGAGCTAATTATTTATTTAGAATTCAGGAATATGTGGAATATTTATTCATATATTTCTTTTGTAACTTCTACTTTCTAAAAAATCTGGAGAGAAGTAGCTAGATATATTTTCTTTTTTTATGTAAATAAAGAAGAAATATTGAAAAAATTCCCTAATTTATTATATGGTCAATAAAATTTACTTGTATAAAAAGAATTAGTATTCTTTGTTTTAACTTGAAATTTAGACTCAACAAATGTATTGAATAACACATATCAAGTTTAGACAAATTTATGTTTATCCCTATTGCTTTTCATAGCAAGTTAAGTTCATCATGAAGCACAGGGTACAAAAAAAAAAAAAAAAAAAGGAGGAGAAAATCATATCCCAAGCTGTGAACTGGAGCCAAGTCTTGCTGAACCCACCTGAGCCCAACAGACCAGCCAGATCAATTAGTGGGAAAATGTATGTTTACTTTTGAGATTATGTAAATAATTAAAACATTATCATTCTAATCATTGGGAATATTAATATTAACAAAATTTTTTTCTCTATATGGCACATTTGTTCTAAAAAGAAATGTAGACTAAGAGGAAAGCAATTTTGATATTGAGGCCGGGTGCGGTGGCTCATGCCTGTAATCCCAGCACTTTGGGAGGTCGAGGCAAGTGGATCACCTGAGGTCAGGAGTTCAAGACTAGGCTGGCCAACATGGCAAAAACCCCATCTCTACTAAAAATACAAAAAATTAGCCAGGCATGGTGGCATGTGCCTGTAGTCCCAGCTACTCGGGAGGCTGAGGCAGGAGAATTGCTTGAACCGGGAGGCAGATGTTGCAGTGAGCCATGATTGCACCACTACAATCCAGCCTTGAGGACAGAGTGAGACTCCATCTCAAAAAACAAAATTTTTTTTTGATATCAAAAATATATTTAATAACAGATGCACATATTAGTTTAGAGTTGAATAGATCAAGTATTTTTTGGTGGTTGTTTTTCTTGTTGTTGCTTATTAATATTTGTACATATCAGGAAAAGCTACCCAGAGAGAAAGAGTCTTGGTGGGTAAGTCAAAATGTAACAATATAGACTGGGGGAAAAGATGTCAAGCAGATGGAAGAGAATCTGTAAAATCATAGAGTTGTGAAATCACCTGTTTATCAGCAATGAAGGTTTCATTCTTTCCAGATCTTAGAGAGAATATAATATGAATGTGCATGGTACAGAATACATATTGGTAGGCAGAGGTTAGCTATGTAGGGCCTTATTTGCAATCAGTAGATTTTTTTTGTTTTAATTATTAGGGAATAAAAAACCAATACAGCAATTTCATGGAAGGATAAGGAGTGTGAAATATTTGCTTTGTGGAGGAGAAATAGAGAAACAGGACTAATTCTGTCTTATTCTGTATATTCTCCAGATGCTTCAGGCCATAAAAGAATAAAAATGAAAACATGAATTGGAGAGATATAGAAGAGGTATAAATGTAAATCTTGGTGAACTGCTTTGGGAGATAAAGCGAATACACAGTCTAGAATAATTTAGGTAATTTGGAGAACATCATTGTCAGCAACAAGTTCAAGACCTACAAGTTCAAGACTTAGTTTTGAAAAGATAGTGAATTCTAATGCATACATGGTGATTTGGATACATATGTAGGATATCCAGATAGACGATTCTAATAAGCAAATAGATAATGAGGTATGGTCATGAGAAATGTTTTGCCTGATGCATATGTTTGGGAACCAATAGGCTATGTGTGGAAAGAAAAACTCTGATCATGGGTAAAGTACTAAGACAGAACTTTACATGGGAAAACAGAAGGACAAAGCTCTCACAAGTTCAGATAAAAAAGGGGGAGATATTTTGAGATAACCAGTTCTTTCTGCCACACTCAATGAAAAGGATGTATGCATCCTTCTGAATTTTTTGCTTTGTTTTAAAATGATAGAGAAGTCATATCATTTATATATCGAAGGGAAATACTTGAGATAGGAAATGTGAAATTGTGAAAGGAAGGGTATAACTCAAAAACAAGTCTCTGAGAAGAGAGTAAATCAGATCTACAGAAGTAAAATAGGTGACAGTTTTAAACAAGAGAGAAAACTCTGGTTTACATTGCTACAAAGGAGGAAATGATGTTATAAACGTAAGTAAGTTGTTTGAGGGAGGAGTGGGAATTTGATGTCCTCGTTTTTCTCTCTATGGTAAAGTATGGGGTCATTTACTGAGATAGAACAAGATGCAGTATGATAGGAATACCAGAAGCCTTTGAATTTTAACATTCTCCATAATTGTGTGAATCTTTTTCAGCAGCTCATCAGCTAAAGGGCAGAGAGATATCACATATCTTCAATTTTCGTAACATAATTTCTTTTTAGAAAAGTAGCAATCAAAATAAATGATTATCCACATGTTAAATTGATCTGAGTTGCTGTTGGAGGGCAAATGGGAATACATCATGCAAGTGAGAGAGGTAAACACAAATTTTAATTTTGAATAAAGCTTTTTTCATGGTTTGAGTTCTTTCTAATTTGAAAACTACAGTTATGAGAACCAGTTATCATACTACTTCTGGGGTTAGTATAAACAGGTTAGAAGGGGGTTGAATAAACACAGTTTTATATATTTTGTTCAGTTTTAATTAGAATCAAGTAAGGAATTGATGAGGGTGGAAAGAGGTGTGTTGGATAGATTGCTCAGCTTGAACAAAAAAATATCTGCACATGAGAAGTTCATCACAATTTTCTAGGTGATTGGATTAATCAGTAAATGCTAATATCCCACTACTGTGCTAGGATTATATTGGTTTTAAAAAATAGATGCTTCTAAAGAGTTTACATCAGAGAAACTAAAATTTTTTAAAAAATTGAAGGAAAATCAAAGAATTATTTTGGAGATAGAAGTAGTATGATAACTTGTGCTAAAGAAGACTAAATATCTTCAGTTTTTACTCAATAACAGCAATCTTCAAAATTCTATGTATTTAAAGGTGAGTTGTGTTCAATAATCATAGCTCAAGAAAGATATATATGAATTCAGACAGTTGACCACAATTGAATTGTATAGGCAAAGGAGATATATAATTTCAAAAGCTCCTTTCTCAGGGATATCATCTATGCTTATATTAAAATGCATGCTAAAGTTCTAATTAGCATACAGGGTAAAATATCAGAGTTATTTGCACAAAAATGTTCAGAGAAACAGATGAGGGAGAAACAGAGTAAAAGAATTGAAAATTTACAGGAGTATTAGAAAGCCACAGAAATGAAGAAGAGATAAATGGAGATAGGAATGAGAAAAAGACTTTTGATTATAAGTCAGTCTGGGTTAATGGAAGGAATATTTGGAATTAGAAGGGGTACATTCATATCCTATTTCTAGAAAATTATGATCTCACCATTTTGGTCTTGCATTTTATCTTTGTATATTTAAGGAAATAATACTTGTCTTACTTTTCTCTAAGAACAGACGTTAGGATCCTAAATCAGTAATGAATCATCCTGCTATCCTAAAATTTTTCTCCTGATACTCTTTCCTTATCAAGATACTTCATCAATTTCTTTTGTTTTCTAGAACATCAAATAAATGCAAACACTGATTTATACATGCATTTCTAGCAGAAAGTATTACTCTAGTGTCAAGAAATCTAACAGAAATATCAATCTCAAATAAATAGCTTACAACATATATAATAGCATAGTGTAAAACTGGGGAAAATAATTGTTATCTTCTTACATATACTAAATATTATATTTACCTCTAAATCAAATAGGGGGGAAAACAAGCTCCACAGTTGATATTTGCATTTCATTTATCTGTCCTTACTCATAATGTATGTGTGTGTCTGTGTGTGTATACATATATACACATACACATATTATATATACAAACATATATGCAAACATACGTATGTATGTATATATACTCTTGCTAACCATATTACTTCTAAACCAATATTGCATACATTATTTGAACATTCTTAGAACTTATTTGAATTAGATTTGATAGTAATTTCAAGAATCAGCTCATGGAACATTTATAACTCAAAGAATATTTACCCAATTATACAGAAAGAATTCATTTCTGGAGCTCCATTCCAAGATGGCCAAATAGGAACAGCTCTGGTCTGCAGCTCCCAGTGTGATCGATGCAGAAGACAGGTGATTTCTGCATTTCCAACTGAGATACTTGGTTCATCTCACTGGGAGTGGATGGACAGTGGGTGCAGCCCATGGAGGGTGAGGTGAAGCAGGGCGAGGCATCGTCTCACCTGGGAAGCACAAGGGGTCAGGGTATTTCCCTTTCCTAGTCAAGAGAAGCCATGACAGACTGTACCTGGAAAAACGGGGCACCTCTGCCCAAATACTGCACTTTTCCCAAGGTCTTAGCAACCAGGAGACAAGGAGATTCTCTCCTGTGCCTGGATCGGCGGGTCCCATGCCCACGGAGCCTTGCTCACTGCTAGTGCAGCAGTCTGAGATCGAACTGTGAGGCGGCAGCCTGGCTAGGGGAGGGGCATCCGTCATTGCTGAGGCTTGAGTAGGTTAAACAAAGTGGCTGGGAAGCTCGAACTGGGCAGAGCCCACCACAGCTCAGGGAGGCCTACTGCCTCTAGACTCCACCTCTGTGGGCAGGGCATAGCTGAACAAAAGGTAGCAGACAACTTCTGCAGACTTAAACATCCCTGTCTGACAACAACTGAAGAGAGCACTGGTTCTCCCAGCATGGCATTTGAGCTCTGAGAATGGACAGACTGCCTCCTCAAGTGGGTCCCTGACCCCCATGTAGCCTAACTGGGAGACACCTCCCAGTTAGGACATCTACACCAAAACCCCATATGCAGGTCACCAACATCAAAGACCAAAGGTAGGTAAAACCACAGAGATGGGGAGAAACCAGAGCAAAAAAGCTGAAAATTCTAAAAATCAGAGAGCCTCTTCTCCTTCAAAGGATCGCAGCTCCTCGCCAGCAACAGAACAAAGCTGAAAGGAGAATGACTTTGATGAGTTGACAGAAGTAGGCTTCAGAAGGCCGGTAATAACAAACTTCTCCAAGCTAAAGGAGCATGTTCAAACCCATCGCAAGGATGCTAAGAAACCTTGTAAAAGGGTTAGATGAATCACTAGCCAGAATAAACAGTGTAGAGAAGACCTTAAATGACACGATGGAGCTAAAAACCATGGCATTAGAACTTTATGACACATGCACAAGCTTCAGTAGCCAATTTGATCAAGTAGAAGAAAGGGTATCAGTGATTGAAGATTAAATTAATGAAATAAAGCAAGAAAACAGGGTTAGAGAAAAAAGAGTAAAAAGAAATGAAGAAAGCCTCCAAAAAATATAGGACTATGTGAAAAGACCAAATCTACATTTGATTGGTGTACCTGAAAGTGATGGGGAGAATGGAACCAAGTTGGAAAACACTCTTCAGGATATTATCAAGGAGAACTTCCCCAATCTAGCAAGGCAGGCCAACATTCAAATTCAGGAAATACAGAGAACACCACAAAGATACTCCTCAAGATGAGCAACCCCAAGACATAATTGTCAGATTCACCAAGGTTGAAATGAAGGAAAAAATGTTAAGGGCAGCCAGAGAGAAAGGTTGAGTTACCCACAAAGGGAAGCCCATCAGACTAATAGTGGATCTCTTGGCAGAATCTCTAAAAGCCAGAAGAGAGTAGGGACCAATATTCAACATTCTTAAAGAAAAGAATTTTCAACCCAGAATTTTATATCCAGCCAAACTAAGCTTCATACGTGAAGGAGAAATAAAATCCTTTACAGACAAGCAAATGCTGAGAGATTTTGTCACCACCAGGCCTGCCTGAGAAGAGCTCCTGAAGGAAGCACTAAACATGGAAAGGAACAACTGGTACCAGTCACTGCAAAAACATGCCAAATTGTAAAAACCATCGGTGCTATGAAGAAACTGCCTCAATTAATGAGCAAAATAACCAGCTAACATCATAATGACAGGATCAAATTCAAACATAACAATATTAACCTTAAATGTAAATGGGCTAAATGCCCCAATTAAAAGACACAGCTGGAAAACTGGATGAAGAGTCAAGATGCATCAGTGTGCTGTATTCAGGAGACACATCTCACATGCAAGGACGCACATAGGCACAAAATAAAGGGATGGAGGGAGATCTACTAAGCAAATGGAAAGCAAAAAAAAGCAGGGGTTGCAATCCTAGTCTTTGATAAAACAGACTTTAAACCAACAAAGATCAAGAGACAAAGAAGGCCATTACATAATTATAAAGGGATCAATTCAACAAGAAGAGCTAACTATCCTAAATATATTTGCACCCATTACAGGAGCACCCAGATTCATAAAGCAAGTCCTTAGAGACCTACAAAGAGACTTAGAATCCCACACAATAATAATGGGAGACTTTAACACCCCACTGTCAACATTAGACAGATCAATGAGACAGGTTAACAAGGATATCCATGACTTCAATGCAGCTCTGGACCAAGCAGACCTAATAGTCATCTACAGAACTCTCCACGCTAAATCAACAGAATATACATTTTCTCAGCACCGCATCATACTTATTGTAAAAGTGACCACATAATTGGAAGTAAAGCAGTCCTCAGCAAATGTAAAAGAACAGAAATCAAAACAAACTGTCTCTCAGACCACAGTACAATCAAATTAGAACTCGGGATTAAGAAACTCACTCAAAACCACACAACTACATGGAAACTGAACAACCTGCTCCTGGATGAATACTGGGTAAATAACGAAATGAAGGCAGAAATAAAGATGTTCTTTAACACCAATGAGAACAAATACACAACATACCTCAATCTCTGGGACACATTTAAAGCAGTGTGTAGAGGGAAATTTACAGCACTAAATGCCCACAAGAGAAAGCAGGAAAGATCTAAAATTGACACCCTAACATCACAATTAAAAGAACTAGAGAACCAAGAGCAAACAAATTCAAAAGCTAGCAGAAGGCAAGAAATAACTAAGATCAGAGCAGAACTGAAAGAGACAGAGACAAAAAAAACTCTTCAAAAAAATCAATGAATCCAGGAGCTGATTTTTTGAAAAGATCAACAAAATTGATAGACTGCTAGCAAGACAAATAAAGAAAAAAAGAGATAAGAATCAAATAGAGGCAAGAATAAATGATAAAGGAGACATCACCACCAATCCCACAGAAATACAAACTACCATCAGAGAATACTACGAACACCTCTATGCAAATAAACTAGAAAATCTAGAAGAAATGGATAAATTCCTGGACACATACACCCTCCCAAGACTAAACCAGGAAGAAGCTGAATCTCTGAATAGACCAATAACAGGCTCTGAAATTGAGGCAATAATTAATAGCCTACCAACCAAAAAAAGTCCAGGACCAGATGGATTCACAGCCGAATTCTACCAGAGGTACAAATAGGAGCTGGTACCATTCCTTCTGAAATTAATCCAATCAACAGAAAAAGAGGGAATCCTCCCTAACTCATTTTATGAGGCCAACATCATCCTCATACCAAAGCCTGGCAGAGACACAACAAAAAAAGAGAATTTTAGACCAATATCCCTGATGAACATCAATGCAAAAATCCTCAATAAAATACTGGCAAACCGAATCCAGCAGCACATCAAAAAGCTTATCCACCACGATCAAGTTGGCTTCATCCCTGGGATGCAAGGCTGGTTCAATATACGCAAGTCAATAAACATAATCCACTACATAAACAGAATCAATGACAAAAACCACATGATTATCTCAATAGATGCAGAAAAGGCCTTTGACAAAATTCAACCAGCCCTTCATGCTGAAAACTCTCAATAAACTAGTTGATGATGGAATGTATCTCAAAATAATAAAAGCTACTTATGACAAACCCACAGCCAATATCATAGTGAATGGGCAAAAACTGGAAGCATTCCCTTTCAAAACCCCCAGAAGAGAAGGATGCCTTCTCTCACTACTCCTATTCAACATAGTGTTGGAAGTTCTGGCCAGGGCAATCAGGCAAGAGATAAAAATAAAGGGTATTCAATTAAGAAAAGAGGAATTCAAATTGTTCGTGTTTGCAGATGACAGGTTGTATATTTAGAAAACCCCATTGTCTCAGCCCAAAATCTCCTTAAGCTGATAAGCAACTTCAGCAAAGCCTCAGGATACAAAATCAATGTGCAAAAATCACAAGCATTCCTATACACCAATAACAGACAAATGGAGAGCCAAATAATGAGTGAACTCCCATTCACAATTGCTACAAACAGAATAAAATACCTAGGGATCCAACTTACAAGGGATGTGAAAGACCTCTTCAAGACTTACAAACTACTGCTCAATGAAATAAAAGAGGACACAAACAAATGGAAGAACATTCCATGCTCATAGATAGGAAGAATCGATATCATGAAAATGGCCATACTGCCCATGGTAATTTATAGATTCAATGCCATTGTCATCAAGCTACCAATGACTTTCTTCACAGAATTGGAAAAAACTACTTCAAAGTTCATATGGAACCAAAAAAGAGCCCGCATGGCCAAGACAATCCTAAGCAAAAGGAACAAAGCTGGAGGCATCAGGCTACCTGACTTCAAACTATAATACAAGGCTACAGTAACCAAAACAGCATGGTACTGGTACCAAAACAGATATACAGACCAATGGAACAGAGCAGAGACTTCAGAAATAACACCACACATCTACAACCATCTGATCTTTGACAAACGTTGACAGAAACAAGAAATGGGGAAAGGATTCCCTATTTAATAAATGGTGATGGGAAAACTGGCTAGCCATATAAAGAAAGCTGAAACTGGATCCCTTCCTTTCACCTTATACAAAAATTAATTCAAGATGGATTAAAGACTTAAATATTAGAACTAAACCCATAAAATCCTGAGAAGAAAACCTAGGCAATACAATTCAGGACACAGGCATGGGCAAGGACTTTATGACTAAAATACCAAAAGCAATGGCAAGAAAAGCCAAAATAGACAAATGGAATCTAATTAAACTAAAGAGCTTCTGCACAGCAAAAGAAACTACCATCAGAGTGAACAGGCAACCTATAGAATGGGAGAAAATTTTTGCAATCTACCCATCTGACAAAGGGCTAATATCCAGAATCTACAAAGAACTCAAATTTACAAGAAAAAAATAACCCCATCAAAAAGTGGGCAAAGGATATGAACAGACACTTCTCAAAAGAAGACATCTATGCAGCCAACAGACACATGAAAAAATGCTCATCATCACTGGTCATCAGAGAAATGCAAATCAAAACCTCAATGAGATACCATCTCACGCCAGTTAGAATGGAAAGCATTAAAAAGTCAGGAAACAACAGATGCTGGAGAGGATGTGGAGAAATAGGCATGCTTTTATACTGTTGGTGGGAGTGTAAATTAGTTCAACCATTGTGGAAGACAGTGTGGCGATTCCTCAAAGACCTAGAACTAGAAATACCATCTGACCCAGCAGCACCATTACTGGGTATATACCCAAAGGATTATAAATCATGCTGCTATAAAGACACATGCACATGTATGTTTAATGAGGCACTATTCACAATAGCAAAGACTTGGAACAAACCCAAATGTCCATCAATGATAGACTGGATTAAGAAAATATGGCACATATACACAATGGAATACTATGCAGCCATAAAAAATGATGAGTTCATGTCATTTGTAGGGACATGGATGAAGCTGGAAACCATCATTCTCAGCAAACTACCACAAGGATGGAAAATCAAACACCGCATGTTTTCACTCATAGGTGGGAATTGAACAAGGAGATCACTTGGACACAGGGCGGGGAACATCACACACTGGGGCCTGTCGGGGGATTGGGGACTGGGGGAGGGATGGCATTAGGATAAATGCCTAATGTATATGATGAGTTGATGGGTGCAGCAAGCCAACATGGCACATGTATACCTATGTATCAAACCTGTATGTTGTGCACATGCACCCTAGAACTTAAAGCATAATAAAAATAAAATAAAATAAAAGAATTAATTTCCAGTAGAAGTTTACTTTTTACAATCAACTCTCACGGATGTCAGCAGCCTTGTCAGCTTCTCTGCTTGTTCCAAGCTTCTCTGCATGGCCAAGCAGCTAGGTAGGTCATTTGTCACAGAACATAAAGGAAACAATTCACCACTTTTGAAGTAGGAAATCCAAACCTATCAGCCTTTCAGTAATTCTTGCTATAATTCCATCTTTGCATAATCAGGGAGATTGGTTGCCAGCCGTCTGCTCATGTGCAAAAGTACAGCAACATCTTGGAGTTACTTTTCCATGTACGCACATAAATTTTTATGAAAGGTATATGTTCTGATCAGCAAAACACATTTAGAGAAAAAATACACCTTTTTAAAATGAACAACATATTTTACTTTTTAATGAAAACATAGTGATAGTAAGAGACTATTTATTTTGAAGGATATCTTTTTACTGAGAAATTCTGTTCCAATTTGAAGCCAATGCTCTGGATTTTAAAAGAGCTAGGATGGCAGATCCCAGTGCAGATGTACTACGTTTGACCTCCTAGTTATCCAAACTCTAAAACTACATAAAAGCAGGAGTTTATTGCCTTTATACCTCACTTGACTCTATCTGGTACAAACATGTTTCCCTTTCAAAATGATTCCAATACATATAAACCTAAGTTAAATATGCACACTATAAGGCAGAATTTTTTGTCACATTTCTTAATTGGAAAATACAGCAAAACTAAACAAAGTCCTTGGAAAAATCTGAAATAAATAACAGTGTGATACCATCAATTTCTCAGAAACAATATACAATTTATGATTACTTTTTAAATCTCAGTGCCAAATGCCATACATAACCTCTCAGCTGTGATGTAGTTTATAGAAATCAATCCTATCAATCAAATGAAAAATAGATTCAACACACAAAACTGATTGAATTGCTTAAAATAAAAGCATTGAGCTCTTAAAACACATTTTTTCAAATAATCTACTTACCTATTTTTATTGAAGCTACTTATAGAAACTTAATTTGTTTTTAAGAAATTCTTGAACTCAATTTTGCCAATGCACCTTTTTAAGTTGAAGATTTTTTTTCTTAAATGCAACAAATTATTTATTTTAAAGCAAAAGAATGAAAGTTATCACTTTTTTATTTTCATACCTCCTCAAATAAACTTTGTACTACTTTGAGTGGTTTTGTTTGTTTGTTTTAATATATGTCACCTGGACTTAAAGACTGTGTAGACAAAGTCATCTTTGCTTTTGTGTTTAAATTACAGTAGCTCCAAGTCTGCTCACAGAAATAATCAGGCAATGAAACTCAACAAAGAATCAGCATTTCAGAGACACCCCTAAGAGAACAGCTTACATGAATATACAGTGAACAGTGCCATTTTCTGTATCTATATGGTAACTCCATTTTCTTCCTTTCCTGCTCAGACCAGCCTTGCCAGAAACCTATTTCTGCAGACCACCTACTGGAACCTTGTCTTTGCCACTGTCAATAATGGTCCCCAACACAATCAAGTAAATATCTTTGTCACAGGTCTCATTTTCCACTGTTCCCAAAATCACAGATTCTCCATGAACCAGAGCTGTGCTGAGTACTGTGCTAGGTTGGAAGAATAGCCCTCACATTTGGTCACCTGCTTGTCCCCAGAGTTTCACAGAGTTTTCTGTAACAGAGTTCTATTAGCTTCTGGATATAATACTCCCAACTCAGAATCTAACAGTGCCTTATTAAAAATAATGTATTGTCATATTTTCATACTGGCCCCTTAATAGTAAAGGATTAAATTCCAGAGAAAGGAATTCAAACCCAGTTCCAGACACATGCTGAGAAGAATATGGGTGTCCAGCCACTCCCTCCACTACTTTCTAATCTTCTCTTGTGGCCCTTGATAGAAATAAGTGCACCATACCTAGTGATATATACAATATATCACCAGATCTGAGCTGGATATTCTTTGTAGGTTGTCCATAACAGTGGGAACAGCTACCATTGAACTAGGCCTTCTGGATTCCATGTGGATGAATGCTGGGGCCAAGAGGCAGATCTTAATCATAAAACAAGGTAGCAGAGATTGCCATCGTGGGCTGAAGAGCCAAAGCATCAATCAAATGGTTTGACTCCTAAAAATTTTGGATATTAGCTTTGATCATATTATCCATGATGGATTTGAGACAGATAAGCAAACTACCAAATATAATCTGATTTGATTTGTATAATTAGGAATCCTTAATTCAGTTGACCAGAAATCTAACTAGAGTCACTAAAACGAGATTGCTACTCAGAAAAATTTGAGCTACTTTATAAATTCAGAATTCCTTAACTGAAGCAGAAGATGGCCCCAACTTTTATATTATAACTCTTCTTCTTAACCTTACCCAAAGGGAGGTGTGGGTATTACCAGTGTGAATGTACATTACAGGAAAATAACCAGACTTTTTTGGTATTACCACGTATTGGCACTGAACTGACAATAACTGCTAAACACTTAAAAGAGCACAGTGGTTCACCATCCAAAGTAGGACAATAGGAAGTAAGGTGATGGATAAAGTTTTGGCTTGTGTTCATCTTGCAATGGGCCCCTCAAAATACCTTATGGTATTTTCTCAACTTTATAATGCTAAATTATAAACTTTATAATGCTAAACTTTATAATGCTATTTGGTAACTGGTCGAAACTTCACATTGATTCTGTGACCCTTTAAATAGGGCTACTATAGCAGGAACGGCCAAATGGAAGTCAAATGAAATGCCTCTCTATAAAAAGCAAAAGCAATAACAACAATCCTGAGGAATTGCAGTGATTAGCACCACCACCAAGAACTTGTAAAATGCAGGAGTGATAACTCAACACATTCTGGTTCAGATGCATCTTGTAGAATGACAGGGGACTATCATAACTGGGTGATGACTACAATTGCAGGTATTTTTTCAAGGATGGATACACAATTGGAACAAATTACTACATCCTCTGACATGTAATATGCAACTATTGGTTTGGTAAATTATTTTAATTTATACCTGCTAGAAACAATTATCAGAAGCATTTTGTTTTCAGCTGACAAGGAGAGCAGTGTACCTTGCTCGCCTCTCTAGGCTATGTCAACTTTCTAGCCTTATATAATAATTAATCTTCAGGGAACTTGATAGCCTCTCTATTTCAAAGATTACCATGCTGAATCATTTTATTATTGAGATTATGTTTATTGTCAAGAACTGTGCAGAATCTGAGCTTTTGCCCTATTTAATGGATACAAGTTAGTCTGTAACTGTTTCATGGGTTCCAGAAGACATGAGACTCTTGGACCAAAGACAAAGGACTTTATTACTCACATCAAGGGCAGCATTTAAAATTCCTTGCTGGTTAGTGTTAATTCCCCAGCTTCTCTCAAATGTCATGTGAATGACACAGGACCCACGATGGATGTGCGTACATTCAGTGGGCTATACGACAAGAAAACAAATCCAAGCCGAGCTTTGGAAATTCACTTTTAAAATAAGCAAAAGCAAAGCAAGCGGAAGCATGCTTATTCTTTGCATTGGGGGAGATGTTACTTCATCACTCAAAGTTGTTCACTGCAAACACAACTCTAAAAATGGCCTGGGTAATTAGGGCCATGCATTCTTGGCCTACCCTGCAAGAATGCATAGGGGCACAGTCAAGGCCCATGCTGGATTCCCTCTCCCAATACTGATTAAATCTGGTGATCAGGAAGAAACAACAATTCTAAACACCTTGGTGAAACATATGTTCACCAGAGATAAGAAGTAATCTCCACAAAAAATTTAGGAGCTTACCACCTATGCAAAATTCTTAGGGTTTTGGGACATACCATTATGATTTTAGAGCAAAGCTAGTCATTCTCTACAGACAATGTTTCTTGTTTAAAGAAACAGTGTCTGGCTTGCCACTGGGCCATAGCAGAGAATGAACACTTGACCATTAACTAACAAGTTACTGTTTGCCCTGATCTATCAATTATAAAGTGCGGGAGGTATCTGCTTCATAAAATCATAAAGTTCAGTGGGTTTGCACAATGATACTCATTTATCAAACATTTATAAACATCAAATGATGTCATGTATAAGAAATTTCATTCAAGTATGCCCTAAAGGCATAAGAAATTCACAAGAATATTTTGTTCTGCTGTCTATGTCTCCTAATTCTGCCACACTTCCTCCTTTCTCTCAATCATCCTAATACTTTCATAGTCATTTATGAAAATTTGACTACAAAAAAATGGGTCTGGTTTACAAGTGGCTCTATAAAATGCTGGAACTACATGAAAATAAGTGATTGCAAAAATACAGTCCCACTCCAGGGTGTCCTTGAAGAACAGTAGCAAAGAAAAATTATTTTAATGGGGAGGACATTGAGCCATGCATACAACTGTTCATTTTGCCTGAAATAAAAGATGTTCAGAGGTATAGATCTACACTAATTTATAGATAAAGAATAATGTTTTTGCTCAATGATCAGAGACTCTCAAGTATCAAGTCTGGAAAATTTTTGCAAGAGGGTCTAGAGTAAAGGTATGTGAGGACATCTTTTAAATGTGTTGAGAATATAAAGATATTTGTGTTCCATGGGACTGCTCACCAAAAAGCAACCTCAGATGAGAGGAATTTTCATAGATTTGTAAATAAGTTGATGATTTCTGTGGATGTTAGTCAGCCTTTGTCCTCACAAACCAAGTTGCTATGTTCGCAAGGGTACTATTCATGGCATCAGAAAAAAATGGACTTATATTCTAAAGTCTTATCTGGCAACAGCCACTGATGAATGTTCAACCTACTCAAAAATAGCACCATTCTTTGGAGCTCAACCCACCACCTTGTGACAGGTTGATTGCATTGGAACTCACCTCTCATGAAAAGGACAGTGCTTTATTATCATTGGTTAAGCACTTTGTCTTGATGTGGATTTTCATTCACTGTCCACAGCGCTTTTGGAAGAACCACATTAATGTACTTAAAGATTTTCTTAAACATTATGGTATTCTGTGCAGCACTGCTTTTGACCAAACCACTATGTTTTAGAAAACGAAGTGTGATAATTAGATCATGATCATGAAATTCACTGGTCTTATCTTGTTTTCTATCATCCTGAATCATTCGCCTTGATAGAACAGCGGAATGATATTTTCAAGAATCAGGTATGACACCACTTGTTTGGCAATATCTTGAGGGCTTGGGTAATTTCCCTGGAATGCGGTATATGTTCTAAATCAGTGACCAATATGTGGTTCTGTTCATTCCGGGTCAGTATTCGCAGGCCTGGGAATCAAATATAGAAATGGGAATGTTTTCTTTCTGTAATAATTCAATAATCTGTTAACAAAAACATTACTTTCAATAATTGTGAATTGGGGCTCTTCTGATCTAGGCATCTCAGTTCACGAGGGAGTAATGCCTCTACCATGAGTCACTATCAATCGTTCTGTTAAAACTGAAGTTAAATTTAACACTTAGTTCACTTTAGGTTTCTCATGCAAGTGAATCAATGGACAAAGAAGGGAGTGATTTTGCTGACTGTGGTAAATAATTTTAACTATTTCAAGGAAATTGAGTTACTATGGAATAGTGAGGTTAAGAATAAGCATACCTGCAATACTTCTGTTTGCAGAAGGGTGCTGCTCAGTACTTCAATGACAAGTGATAAAACGCAATGGTAAACTACAATTACATTTAGGCAGGACTGATAATGAACCAGACTGCTCAGAAAAGAAAGTTTGGGTCAACTCACCAGGCCAAAAACTATAACTAGCAAAGCGCTTGCTTAGAGCAAAGACTATGTAGAAAAGGCAGTGTATGAAGATAGTAACAAATAGCAGGTATGAACACATGACTGACTATAATAGTTATAAATAAATATTTCTTCCTATTCTGATATAAATATACTTATAAACACATTAATTATCATCTTCTGCTCTCCCTTTCCCCCGTAATATAACATAAAATGTTTTAATCTCACATCTCAGTATTTAAGTTACAAACCATAAAAGGGTCAGTGTGGTTCAATTATAAATGAACATTGCCAAGTTAGATAGAAAAACATCATATCCTTTTGAAAAGAGAGTCAGCAGGTTTTTGGTTGTATAAGGGATACCAGTATAATTTTAGGTGGAAATATGCCTTTGCTATTATCTATACTATGAAGTTAAGTAAAATTAAAAGACATATATATAGATGCCAAATTGACAAAGATTGGAACATAATGTCTCTTTACTATGCCAATTTAGCAAAGTTGAAATGGGCCTTTCCTTTGCAGTACCAGATTGGAGATATTTAAGATATTTAATTTGGATATACAAAAATTTGTGCAATATTTGTAAGGTATGAGTGAGTGAAAAGCCATTTTAATGCACTGAGTTTGGTATAGGGTGCCTGACAATATGGCATATCATACCTGTTGTCTTTGTTCTGTTAACTCAGAAACTGGCATGAGACAGCACCCAGATCTACACCTCTACCAGCTCCCACAAAATCTTCTTTTACAACTTCTCTATACAATGATCCAGGTATGTGTTTAATTCTGTGGTAAACAATGAATAAAACAAGATTTTCCTGTAGATCATTCATATCATCAAGTTTAGATGTGGGAAAAGAAAGAGATAGGTTTTATTTTGTCCTTGTACATTCCAGTTTTTCTTTGCTCTTGTCCAAGTTATATGGAGCTCTCTTTCCTGACCACTGGTTAGGGTAACCTATCATGACTTCAGCATCCCGTTAGACATAAAGTTAGCAGCCTTGTATAGACTTATTACCAGCTCTCACAATTGTGTTATATCTAATCCCTATAACAATTTTCTTTCATTGTGTCACTCATAGGGATCTGCTTCTCTGATCAAATTCTGACACAGATAGTGTAATGAGTTCTTCCTGACCACTGCACAGATTACATTTCCCCAGACCATGGCATTGTAAAACCATCTTTGCAAAATTATGCAGTAAGACAAATCTGACATAGTTGACTCCATCTTGCTTTTAACCTCCCAGCTGTCCTTCGTCATTCCTGGGTGTAGACCAAACTAACTTTGGGAGAAATTTAGTTTATAGTTTAGCCTTAAAGCAAGGATAATAGCCTTTTCCAAAACTAAACAGCCTTTGTAAAACAATTAAAGAACACAAGGTTGAGTATGAGAGGGGCCTGAATTCTGTTAAGTTGTAGGCGTAGTTAAACAATAACCATCCATTGTTATGGATGTCACAAGATTTATAATTTCCCCAATTACACCTGTAGTTAACATCACTATTGTAAAACATAAGGTTCTACAATTTTGAGATGTCTTTTTAGACTTTTGCATTTCTGAGGATGGCTAACTCCACCTGGACTTGTGATTAATGACTCAACTAACTGGTTGTGTGGCCTGCAGAACCACGAACCAATTAAACCTCTTTTCTGTGTAAATTACACAGTCTCATGTATTTCTTTATAGCAATACAAGAATGGCCTAATACAGAAAATTGAGACTGAGGAGTGGGGTGTTGCTATAAAGACACCAAAAATGTGGAAGAGACTTTGGAACTGGTAACAGGCAGAGTTTGGAAGAGTTTGGAGATATCAGAAAAATATAGGAAGATGAGGGAATGTTTGGAACTTCTTAGAGACTGGTTAAATAATTGTGACCAAAATGCTAATAGTGATATTGGCAGTGAAATACAGGATGCCAAGGTCCCAGTTGGAAGTGAGGAATTTATTGGGAACTGGAGCAAAGTCACATGAGTTATGCCTTAACAAAGAGCCTGAATGCATTCTGTTCATGCCCTAGGGATCTGTGAAAGTTTGAACTTGAGAGTGATGATTTAGGGTACCTGGCAAAAGAAACTTATAAGCAGGAAAGCATTGAAGAAGTGGCCTAGCTGCTTCTAACAGCCTTCACACTGATGCAGGAGCAAAGAAATTACTTAAAGTTAGAATTTACATTTAAAAGAAAAGCAGAGCATACAAGTTTGAAAAATATGCATATTGGCCATGCGGCAGAGAAAGAAACTATGCCTATTTTATCAGAATTCAGGCCTCTCTCCTAATCTGAACCTTAAAAACTTACATTAGTTTTACAAAGGTGGTTTAGTTTGGGGAAGGGCTATTATCATCTTTGCTTTAAGGTTAAACTATAGACTAAATTCCTCAAGTTAGCTTGGCCTAAGCCCGGGGATGACCAAGGACTGCTTGGAAGTCAGAAGCAAGATGAAGTCAACTATGTTAGATTTCTTACCATCATAATTTTGCAAAGGCTGTTTCAGGAGGACAGGAGAAGGTCAGAGGGATACTTTGTTTCTGAAGCCCTTCCAATCTTTCTTCTCAAAGCACTCAGCATGGCAAAGCACCATACTTTTGCATACCATTTTCTGAGCCCCAATAGTATTCAATGCCTAATAGTGTGCATAGTACTAATAAATCTTTAATAAATTCTGGATCACTGGTTATGATAATTTTTTGTGTGTGTTTTATTGTTTGTTTGTTTGTTTTTGAGACAGAGTCTTACTCTGTTGCTCAGGCTGAAGTGCAGTGGCATGATCTCGGCTCACTGCAAGCTCTGCCTCGCAGGTTCAAGTGATTATTGTGCCTCAGCCTCCCAAGTAGTTGGGATTACAGGTAACTGACAACACATCCAGCCAATTTTTGTATATTTAGTAGAGGTGGGGTTTCACCATGTTGGCCAGGCTGGTCTCCAACTCCTGACCTCAAGTGATCTGCCTGCCTCGGCTTCCCAAAGTGCTGGGATTACAGGCATGAGCCACTGTACCTGGCCTGATGATGGTTTTTGATATCTCTCACTATCAGCCGTGTCCAACCCTTTGAATGTGAGGACTTTTTGGTATATCTGTAGTGGCAGATATCACAAAAATTATGCACAGACTTTTTTTTTTTTTTTAGCTCATCAGCTATTGTTAGTGTTAGTGTATTTTATGTGTGGCCCAAGACAATTCTCCCAACGTGGCCCAGGGAAGCCAAAAGCTTGGACGCCTGTGATTAAGCGCATCCTTCTCAAATATTTGATTTGCATTTCCACTCTATTCTTCTTACTTGTTTTGAACCTCTTAGACCCCAAGAATTGACCTAGCCCTAGATGTCCCTGTCATACCTACCCCATCTCCAGAGAGACAAATCAGAAAAAAAATCTATAACACTGAGGGCAATGGGTACCAAAAATATGTGTAATAGAGCAATTCAAGAGTCCTTCTTGAATTTTGTGTTAAATTTCTATTTATTTATTTATTATTTTCTTTATTTTTTGAGAGATGGAGTCTTGGTCTGTGGCCCAGGCCAGAGTGCAGTGGCCCAATCTCAGCTCACTGCAACCTCTGCCTCCCAGGTTCAAGCGATTCTCCTGCCTCAGCTTCCCGAGTAGCTGGGACTACAGGCGTGTACCACCACCCTCAGCTACTTTTTGTATTTTTTAGTAGAGACAGTGTTTCACTACATGTTGGCCAGGCTGGTCTCAAACTCCTGACCTCAAGTGATCTGCCCGCCTTGGCCTCCCAAAGTGCTGGGGTTATAGGCGTTAGCCACTGTGCCCGCCCGATTTCTTTTAAATAAAAAGTAGTAATATAACTTAAGACAATGGGCAAAATGATAGAATTATGAGGTCAAATTGAAAGCAAAACTATGAAAACCTTATGAATACTATTTTAAATGTAAAAACAATTATACATTATACATTTGATATTTTTCACTCAACTTTTTATTTTCAAGGTCTTTCATAGTTTTTAAACTTATTAGTGGAGTTTTCGGTATGTTTCTTTATCCTAAGAAACTAACTTTATAACCCTTTTGCCATATAACTAAATATACCTTATGTATTTATTTTAAGAGGTTTTATTATTATGTAGGTATGCTAAGGTGAATAGATTAGAAGAAAATTGCAACTGAAAAGATAGTTTCTTAGTCATATACTATGGTCTGAATATTTGTGCCCCTCAATTAATAACTTGAAATTCTAACTCTCCGGGTGATGCTATTAGGAGTTGGTACCATTACCCGTGGCAAATATGTACAGGTCCACAGCAACCTTAATTCTTGCCTCCTTAGAAGAACGAATTTGACCGAGGGATATAAGGCAGAAAAAGAGACTGAGGCAAGTTTTAGAGCAGGAGTGGAAGTTTTATTTAAAAAGCTTTAGAATAGAAAATAAAGGAAGGGATACTTCAAGAGACCCAAGCAGACACTGAGGTCAAGTGCCATGTTTAATCATGATCCTAGGACTTTATAGGCTGGCCCCTTTCCAGTGATTCTTCCCTTAGGGTGGGCAGCCCACATGCACAGTGCCCTCCTTACCCTTGGGAGATGAGCACTCACAGTGTGTTCAGGAAGTTGTATGCAAGCCCATCTCAGGCTTTCTTCCCTTTGCCAGTGTTGTGCCCCCAGAAGGTGACACTCCACCATTTTGTCTTTTGATACATATGCCTGGGAAGTTGCTTCTCCCAGGAGCCTGCACTCAATCAACAATTTGCAACAGGTGTGGACCATCGGGAAATGGCCTCTCCCTGGAACCACCAATTTATCACTTTTAGAGAGGCAATGTGATAATTGCCAAACAATCACCCAACACTCCTAGTGGATGGGGGAGAGCCTTCCCTGCCCCGCTCATGTCTGTCTAACTACCTGTAACAATATCTTTGGAAATTGAGGTAGAAATGAAGGTGGAACTTAGTGCCTTTATAAAAGTGGTCTGAGAAATACCACCTTACCCTTTCCGCCATGTAAGGACACAGCTAGAAGGCACTATTTGCGAACTAGGAAGCAGGCTGTCATCACACGGAGTCAATCAGTGTCTTGATCTTGGACTTTTCAGACTCCCAAGATTGTAAGAAAGAAATTTCTGTTGTTTGAGTTACTCAGTTTATGGTATTTTGTTATAACAGCCCCAATGCACCAAGACAACATAGTTCCTAAGACGAAGAAGATATCATAAAATGGGGGTTCACACTGAGAAACACAGGGGTCATCTAGTGAGTTCTGGAGAATAGTTGTCTAGTACTTGACCCAGGGGTTGATAAGGACAGGATAGTCAACCTAGAGTGTGAAAGCCTGACATGGGATGTTGTCCTGGACTCTAGATTCATTGATTTGTATTTGAAAGCATGTTCCTGGGTGAGTTGTTTACTATCCCTAAGAACTGGCTAACTCCAGGAGGTACAGTCCCTCTAAAGTCAGCAAGGCTCCAGTGTCAAAGCATTAGAACACAGAAAATAAAATACAGTGCTAACAATATAAGTGAATACAGTGATCATAGTTGAATATAATGCTAACAATATAAGTGGCTTATTAAACAATTCCCCTTACCTATGATACAAAAACAGACATATTTTTAATTCAGGAATATCAGAATTTAAGAATCAGGCATAGTTTCTTTTA
Source organism: Pongo abelii (assembly GCF_028885655.2). Lineage (NCBI taxonomy): Eukaryota > Metazoa > Chordata > Mammalia > Primates > Hominidae > Pongo > Pongo abelii. The sequence goes on from NC_071999.2 coordinate 66,577,041, forward strand.
AATCTGTGATGAAAAAAGGTATTTTATATTGTCAATCTAAATTCAAGTTGTGGAAAAACAGAGTACAGACTACTGCCTAGGTCTTTTCATTTTATTTAAAAAGAAAAAAATTGTATTGAAGTGTTTCTATTCAGTATTATTCACATGTGTTTTTGAGTTTGGGTAATTGTAGACGTGAAATGAGTGTCAGAAAGGGCCTTGCAGTCTTTGTACTTTTAAATGCTTGTGGATTTCACTGCAATTTAAGGTCATGTAAACAGAGAAAAAACTCACAGTTTTGAAATTGCCACGCTATTCATCAAGGAAACGTTTTTGGGGCACAATTTTTCTATTGGAATAGAAGATAGAGTAGGCCATTTAGAAGCCCTGCACTGTAAAAGTCCAGGTCTCATTCTCCTTCCCTCCCTCGTCACAGCTATCTAAAGATTTCCTGATCACTCAAAGGAGATAATCTAACCAATGTACAAAGTGGAAAAATATCTAAAGATTTCCTGATCACTCAAAGGAGATAATCTAACCAATGTACAAAGTGTAAAAATAGTAAAGTGTTAAGATGAAGGAGGATATTTCATGCAAATATATTTAAGACTGGCCTGTTAAACTCAATTGACCACTACTTTTCATATGATTTGAATAGAAAAATATATTCCATATATTATTCAGAGTACTATGAAACAAAACTGAGAAAACCTTGGTGTTTTAGAGGACTTTCATGTATTTAGTCATTCACTCATTTATTAAACAAATACTCGTTGATTGCCTACTGGGAGCCAGTTCTATTTGCTGGGAATTTAATGCTGAGGATGAGAAGCAGGAACCCTGTCATAAAACAGATTAAGGAAATAAACCACATCTAATCATATCTATATGCACAAGAGTTCCACAAAATCTGAGACTCAAAGAAGGGCCAGAATATTGAAGCTTATATAATTGCATTCTGAGCTAAAGAAAGGAATGGGAAATTGGGGCTTCTTGGGGCAACACAAGTTACGGGAAGGTGAGGCAAGGAAATGTATGGTAAATAAAGGTGGTTTTGTTATGCAGAAAAAAGTCTCCCAGGTAACAATGGATTACATCCAAGCAGAATGGAATCAATAATCTCACAAGAGTAGATAGAGATAAATTAGTAAAGGAACAAGTAAGCAAAATACATTCAGGCTAGTGATAAGAGTTATGAAGGAAGTGAACAGGTGATAAATGCTGGAAAGGAAGAGATGGATTTAGATACAGTGGAAGGATAAAACTTCTCAGAGGAGGTGACATTTGCACTGAAGCCTGAAGTGTAAGACTTTATGGCCTTACGAATCCTTACACTGGCAGCCAAATTAATTGAGAGTTTAGACTGAGCCTTGATTAGAAAAGAGAATTTTTAAGTGCAATGTGGTTCCACTGAATGATTTTAAGCCAAGAGTAACATAATCTGTCCTTTTGACAAATTAAAAATAAATACTGTTTTGGTACGATGCTATTCAAAGTATCACTATGCCTACTTTTCTAAATAATTTTAATTAAGTTCAATATTATGCTTATATGAAGCTATTGGACCAGGACTGATAGATATGATACAACTTTTATTTGAATATGTTTTTCTTGAATGTCTAAGCAAGTGAAGAATAGCTTCCCTCCACTCTTCTACGTTCCTTGGCTGGCCTATGAGTTAAATTGACATAAAACAGATTAAGGAAATAAACCACATTTAATCATATATATATGGCACAAGAGTTCCGCAAAATCTGAGACTCAAAGAAGGGTCAGAATATTGAAGCTTATATAATTGTATCCTGAGCTAAAGAAAGGAATAGGAAATTGGGGCTTCTTGGGGCAACACAAGTTATGGGAAGGTGAGGCAAGGAAATGTATGGTAAATAAAGGTGGTCTTGTTATGCAGAAAAAAGTCTCCCAGGTAACAAAAGTAGTCAATGAGCAGCCCTAAGAAGAGATGACAGCCTTACTGGGTTAGTATTGGCCTCTAGGCTCCTCTCCAGCGATTTGAGTCAATCTTTTGTGGTTGGAAGAATTCCTGGGAAGGGGATTTATGACATGTCAGATTCATTTGGAGGATCCATCTTTATGCAGATAAGAGGAGCTGAGAAAAAGCCTCTGCCTGAATCCACTGTTTTCCCAAGTGCCTTCAATTCAAAGTGATCAGCACACTGAAGCATCACATTTTGGGGTGACGTTTCCTGAATTGGACCTACATTTTAGGTAAGATATACATTCTGATATGCAGCTTTTATTTCATTAACCAAATTATATATCTTATATAAATTAGGTGCTCTCAAATATAAGCAACAGATCCTGTGATTCAAACCAACTCTACGAATAAGGAAACATTGTAGTACATAGCAAGAGGTAGGACAGACTCAATCAGCTGGTGAGTCCAAGTCTCCATCTCTGTTTCTTCATGGAGCCCCTTGACTCCGGCCCACTGTGTTGCCTTAGCCTTTAGATCAACTTCTATTGTGGCCACAAGATGGCAGCCAGCAGCCACAGGGGCAAAAAGCCTTTGTTCATACCTAAAAGAAGAGAGATCTATCCTTTAAATATGGGAGAAAATGTCTTATTATCTGACTGTGTCCCCTATGGGTGAATAATAGTCATGTCATGTAATAATTCTCTAACATCTGAATTGCTGAAATAATTACAAGAAAAAGTAGTGGGATTTCCCTAGAGTTAGGCATGCTATGAGATTTCCTTGCACAGAGAATAGATGAATTCTACCCACTTTTACTGTCGTCCTCATGTTCCAGCCAGCGAAGCCCGGTGACCCAAAAGGAAGAAAAAATGGGAGATAAATTTTGGCTAGGCAACAAGAATTCTTTAGTAGTTAGTCATAAGAAAAATTTTTATGCTATACCTACATTTGAAGTTCAGGGATTGTATGACTAAGTATGTGCAAGGCACTGCATGGGCTGACCAGAGTATAAAGATAAATTAAGTCTAGTAGAAAAGTATAGATTTTTTAAATGATAGGAAATGACATCTGAAAATGCTAGTAATACATCTGTGGTTCATCTCTCATTGGGCCAGTTTGCCCAAATATGACTGAAGATATGAGAGCATCTGAACCTTAGAAAAACCACATAATTTTTCTTCTTCCACAAGTATTATTTTTTGCAGATAATATAATGAATGTGGGAGGTTTTTTTCTTTTTCTTTAGTAATATCCATGGAATATTTTACTAAAAATATGGACTTTAAAGTCAAATAATGGAGACTCAAAAATTGAATCTACCTACCACTTAACAGCTTGGTCACTGGGGTCAAGTAACAGCCTCTCAGCCTCCTCTGAGATAGATATTTATAAAACATCTATTCATAATATTTATTACTCCATTTCCACACTGCTATGAAGAACTACCTGAGACTGGGTCATTTACAAAGAAAACAGGTTTAAATGACTCACAATTTCACATGGCTGGGGAGGAACCTTACAATCATGGCCAAAGGCAAAGGAGAAGCAAGGCCCGTCTTACATGGTGGCAGGAGAGACAGAGAAAGCAAAATGGGAAGTGCCACACTTTTAAACCATCAGATCTCGTGAGAACTCACTCACTATTACGAGAACAGCAAGGGGGAAATCTGCCACCATGATCCAATCACCTCCAACTAGGCTCCTTCTGACACATGGGTATTATAATTTGACATGAGATTTGGGTGGAGACACACAGCCAAACCATGTCACAGTAAATACAATATATTATTGCTTTTATGGATTATCTTATTATAATTGTGGATTTCTTTCACAGTTGTGACATACTGTGGAACATTTCTCATAATATCTGGTTCTGAGATACTTGGATATTTGAGGATAATAGAACTCCTTCATAGATGCCTCATTAACAAGTGATTTTGAATACATGACTATTTCAAAATGTACCTTCTAATTTATATATTTTCTAATTGCAAATAGGTATATTATATTATGTGCTTGATTCACTGATGATTCTGCAAAGACCTGGAACACCTATGGATAAATTCAGTTTCTGGAAACAGATGGTTCAATTTGTTTGCTACTGTTTTAAAGGGTTGTCGTCACCATTTTTAAGTGTCTCTGGCTTTCCGGTGCTAATGCTATTCACCAGTTACAGTTGTTTTTAGACATTTTCAAGTTCTAATATTATATTTTATTTCTTTTTCAATGATGAGAGTTAATTCTGTTCTGTTAATTATACTTCAAGGCTCAGGCTTTTGTGATACACAAAATTCCTGATGTTAATAATGAATTGCTTCATATCTCCTAGCCATTGCAATTTTTAGACAACTCATTTAAATAGGGCATGGTTTAAAAGCTTTTATTAATATTAAAATGCTAACACTTTTTGCAGTAGCTTCCTGAGTCTTCCCAGAATCAGGATTCACTAAAAGCATCTCTGCTGGGCCAGCATAGCAGTATGCTCAGTTAATTATAAGCATCAAGAAAGAGCCTCTGGTAGAGATGAATGGTTTATATAAAGGGCCTTAGATGTGGGGGAGCATGTGGGACTGAAGACAGTTTGTGGGTCTGAAGGAAACAGTATGAGCATGGAGAAGCATGGAAGAGATAGGCTGTAGAGTGAGGTGGGAGCCAAGCCACGGATAATCTTGGGTTTCATGCTAAGATACCTTACGTCTCCTGTGAAAGAAATGACAGGCCACTAAAGAGTTCTACCACTGGAGGTAATATCATCAGATTCACAGTTTGAGGGATCACTCTAGTTGTGTTTCTGAACTATAGATATTTATTGGAATCTAAATGCTACTTTTTCTTGTATTTCATATATTTTCTTTTCTATTGTTTCATTTTTTACCAGACCACATAAATATGTATGTTTTCCTCATCGATTCTTTTTTTACAGATTATAATGATTTGTTATTTAATCGAAGCCTCTACTTTGAAATGTAGAAGGTCACATATTTTAGTCTTGAGATGATGAAGTTTGATTCAGTCACAAAGAACCAAATGTACTTTTTTACAGACAAAACTGGCTCCACATGATGTTGCTTTGACATTTGATTAACAGCCTTTTTTTTCCCTTTTGGCTGTTACTGATATTTGAAACATTTTACAGATTCGCTCTTTGTAATAACATCCTGTCCATCAGCTAATTTCAATGCTGAGATTTGTGCATGCAACTGCTACTGAAATCAATGTCAGCTCTGGGAGCCAATCCAAGAGCAGACTTGGCTCAAGTCTACAGTGGTCTACAGAGGTGACTTCATTTACTCTTTCAGTTTGATAGACATAAACTATTCTTAGATGTATTTACTGAAAATATCAATATGACTAAAACATAATAAAAATAAAATTATGTTGTTTTTATGTCCACCACATAAAGGATGCTAAATAGATTAAATACTTTTTTACCCTGTTTACTCAAAATATAAATCTTTATTCGTATTTTTCATTGAAATCTATATAATAAGATTGTTCAGAAAAAGAGCCAGAATGCCCTATTTGAGATTTCTTCCACTTGCTGAGGCCCCACCTCCTGTCAAAGTTCATATCAACCAAACCGTTGTTTTTTGAAGTTCATTGAATAATTCAACATTTTTTCATATTATACTTTTTATCAATAATCACACATAGGAACACATATTTACTTGCAAGACTGTGTCTTTATTAAGACTTTTTTTCCTTCATTTTATTTTTTTTCTTCATCTTTGTGTCCCCAGCCTTGAATACACTTCAATAAGCCCTCAGTTAATGCTTGTTGAATTCACAGAGGGAGTTTGGGATGTCAATAAAGAGAAAAGTTCATAGTGGTCCTTGCAGAAATAAGTATGTTCATATTTAAAAGAAAAAAATTACCATGTGTAGATATCATTTATTAATGAATAATGTATATAGTGGATACACAAGTAGGTAAGTTGATAGATTATAGATACATGATATTTAGATAGATAGTAACGTATAAGGGACCCTTAAAAATGTGAACAAACTTTCTATGTTTTTTAGTAGAGCAAATAACACTACAACTAAGATATCTGTGTTTTCCATCTTTATCATTATTAGGAAATAAATTTTAGAAATAAAGATTCTTAATTGCAAGCAGTTTATAGCATTAAAATGAATCCCTAATTTGATTTTTTGCTGAGATATGTTAGAATGACTACAAAAACATGTCTTTGCAGCCTGCCACTTTAATAAAAACCAAACCACACCACTTGACCAACCAGAAAAAAAAAAACCAAACTCAGACATTGAAAGACAAAAAAGAGTAAGTTTAAATCTCTCTAATCTTAAAAATGACCAGTTTCCCAAAACTATGTCACATACTTTTTATGCATTTTGTTCCTTTATTTCTTGGACAAATGTCTTATAAGAATTACACTTATGTTAGCTCTTTCCATTTCCTTCAATGACAATCTTTTTCCAAAGCATGGAGGGATAAGCAAAATATCAGTGCATGAATCTGCTTTTTGTCCTGAGCACATTTGCTTAGATAGCACACTTGGTTTCAGGGTTTGTGTTCAGTTAGTTGGGGTGGGCAGAAGCCTATGTGAGAGGCATGACTTTACATTAAGCCAAAGTCTCTTCCATATACAGCTGACAACACAAAGGGCCACCTCCCTTCGATTAAGGTTGGAGCAAAATTAAAGCCAACAGCATCCCCCAACATTAGAGAAATGCAGGAAAATCTGCTTTGAGACTTAGCAGAGTAACAAAAAAAAAAAAAAAAAGAAGAAGAAGAAAAGAGAATCACTACCTATCCATATAAATGTTGGGGCACAGTTAGGCCTTTACAGGGATTTAAACACCTGTATTCAAGGGCTATTTGGACAAGAAACCTTGAAGTTGTAAAATTGGTTTGAATCAGTATTGGTTTGAATCAGTATGGGCTTTAGTACTGTGACTGCAATAATCTAAGCTAGTTTCTTAGACTAGATTTTTTGACAGTGAAAGCAAAGTCAAAAGTACATTTTGTACTATGATCTGATTCATACTCACATACACACACACACAGACATACACACATAGCTGAACAAAAGTTTCAAGAGATGAGTTTCTCTTGTCACATGTTATATTCTCTAATATTTTGTTTTATTATATTTTATAACAAAATACTGTCTGTGACCTATGAAACTGATTTCATAACCTAATAATGGGTCATGCTGTACAGTTCAAAAAAACAGTAATCTAACAGGAACCATATAGAAATGATACTCAGTCTGTGTCATCCTGGTTAGTCTTTCTTCCCATATAATAGCCATTTCTGCAAAAGCAGTCTCTTTTCATTGCCTTAAGCAAAACTGCATGGCCACTTGTGTTTTTCTTCTATCTGGTAGAAACCAGTTTAACTATACAAAATAGACATTATTTGAACTCCTTTGTCTGGTTCCTAAAATGTAACTGTATACAAGTTTACTTATATCTATTTGTGCCATTTTCTCAGAGAGAAACAATAAGCACCTAATGCTTAAAAATAAGACATTTACTTATGACAATCAAATACAGTGCATTATCAGGGGAGAAATAGCTGTAGAGGAAATTATTGATGTAAGTGGCAAATTTCAAGTACAGAACGTGTATTATATAATCGTAGTGTATCTAACTTGGATTTCCTAATTTTGATAATAGTATAGTGCTTATATAATTTTTTCCTGTAAAATACAAATTAAAGTATTTCAGGATAAAGGTGCATAATGTCTGCAATTTCCTTTCAAATGACAAAAGATTCAGGGAAAAATGTGTATGAGTGTTACAAGAAAATCTCGGGACTGTAACTTCTCTCTCAAACCGGAAAGAAGCTGAGATTTGAGGTATCAAAGGGTGACTTGGATAGTCCTGCTTGGTGAGTAGATAAGTTTTTCAGGACTTACAAATGGGGCAATCCTGGACAGCAGCAGGACAGCTCTAGAGATCCATGCCACCTCCCATCTCTAAACCGCTTTTAAGCTAATTTTCCAGCTCTTTGCCTACTGTGTTTAAGCAATGAGACTGTTTACCCTCATAGGTTCTCAGAGATTCTTCAGGATGTTTGAGTTCCCAGGAACACCTGTACACAGCTGGCCACCATGACCTTGGCTCACTGTCCAGCCTACAAGGGTCAGGCAGCACATATTCACCCTTAAGTAACCTAGTTGGGGACCCATCACACTACAATCCATCCCATCCCCTAACTCTTACACTCTTTCCACCAATTTTGCATTATAGTCCTTGAGTAGGGTACCAGGGAAACAACTATACAAGCCTATAATGTTTAGCCATGGCTTATGCATATAGTCCTCATCTACAGTATACATAACAGCATACAAAACAGAAGCTAACTACAATTATGATGCCTATTAGCAAAACATAACTCCATTCAGTGGGTAAGATATGTAACCAATTTGAGAATGGGGCAAAGAAACTTAATTGAACTATATCATGGATCTGAGTTTGCAATAATTTGCAGCATCTCTGATGTTATTCTCTTTAGAGGTTCAACAGGTAGCACCCAGAAAGGCACATGTTTTTGGTCTCAGTTGAGTTGGCGATTGGGTGGATGCAATCCCCTGTGAGCCCAGATTGCACTATTGATGCTGTTGAACCAGTCACTCCAGTTCTGTTGGGAGAAATGCAGAATATTCCAAGGCATACCATTGTTATTTTATAGGGGGAGGCTTATATCCAACAACCAGGCTTGTTGCTGACTGCTAGTATAATCGCAGCCCAGTCTAGAAAGACATTACCAGCTGCCATGGGTACCAGGAACAGCAGCTGTGTGTATAAACACAGGTGTTTAGTGGTGTTTAGTAAGGACCATCATGGGTATATCTATTCCTTGTAACATTATTTCCATTGTATTTTCCCTCATTGGCCCTATTAGGGAAGCTGTCATGGGCTTTAGGCCTGGCTTATAGTACCACACATGGATTCCTTCTCTAGGAGTGGGCATAATAGCCAAATTGGTAAGTTTTTGGCTTTGCCTATGATATCCATATTATGATCACTCCAACAGATATTGGTGCCCCTACATGTTGATTTTGTAAAGCTCTCAGACCTCCAGCAAGGAGCACAGCTGAAACCACTATCCCTCTGGCAGTCTTCATGGTGCCCTCTAGTGCCATAAAACTGATCTAGTATGGGGACACCTTCTAGCTCAACTTCAGGTCCACATTACCATCACCACTTGGCAGATCCACTGTAGTTCTTAGGAGCAGAGTCCGGCCATCTGGTTCAAGAGCACGGTTTGGTGTCTTAGAGGTAACTCTGCAAATTTGCAGAGCCTGTTTTACAGGTCTTGCCAACCATTCATAGGGAATAATGCCATGTGTTGTAGTGGGCAACTCATTTAAAATGTGTATGGTTTCTGGGAGATTCTTAGTCCAAGACTTTAAAGAGCTGTCCTGGAACAGTGCACATAATTGGGTTTTTAACAGGCCATTGTTTTTTTCTGTGAAGTCTGCGCCTGTTGGTCATATGGTAAGTGGAACCTCCAGTCTATGTTTTGTTCTAATGTCCAGTATTAGCTACCTTTGCTAGACCCATCAGTGTACCAGACCCTACAGGTACTGGTGGGGTCCTCTCGTATATGGTAGTTGGCCTGATTTGTGGTTCCATTGCCATGTCAACCCCTTCACTTATTCTAAGTGGATGGCTTTGAGCACCTCCTGCAGTGCCTGACTTGTAGGACTAGTAGACAGGACACCCCTTTGTTGTAGATAGATGTGTCATTTCTGCTGGGTGTGTGAATGTGCCACCCTGGAAGTGGGCTTGGCTAAGAGGCCTTCCACTCACCCTTTTTGGGGGTAGGCAGTTTTTACTGTGATTGTCTGCTTTTTGGTGATGGCCTCCACTTGTTGCAATGCTCTATAAATGGCCAATAGCTACTGCATTAAGAATGAACAGTGGGATTCTGCCCTGTTCTACAATTGAGACCAAAAACCTATAGGTAACTTTCCTGTTGGTTGCTTTTGCCACAAACCCCAGTTCATCCCTGTGCCATCTCTAGTGACTTCTAATATGAAAGGGTACTGTGACAGTGGGCACTTAGTACTTAAGCTTGTTTCATCTAATTTTTTTGCTTTGTCAAATGCCTCTTGCTCCATGTATGTCCAGTTCCATTTTGATATTTTTTTATTAGGGTGTATAATGGGAAGAAGGTTTATGCCAACTGAGGAATAAATAGTAGCTCCAGTAAACCTAGGAAAACCTGGAGTTTACTGTCTGTGGAACAGGCTGCTGTGCTATCTTATCAATGTAGCTCCAAATATGTTTTGCATCAAGAGTTACTCGATTAGGTAACTCTTGGGAATCTGACAGTTATGCCAGGTCCCTGTATCTTTTTGGGATACACTTCCCATTCATAGTCCTTAAGGCCATCCAAGATGGTTTGTAAGGCAGTCTCAGATCTGCAAGAGACTCTGAGATTAGCATATTATCATTGATATAATGAAACAGGGAGACTAAGGCAGGCAGAGTCTAGACAGGCCTTGTGCAACCATACTGTGACAGATGGTGGGTTGTGCAGGTACCCTTGTGGTAGCACCTGGAAAGTCCATTGTTGACCCTCCTAAGTGACAACAAACTGATCTTGTGAATCTTCTGCTAAAGGAGTACTGGAAAAGGCATTAGCCAAGTCAATTACAGCATGTGCATTTCTCAGCTTAAGGACTACTTGTTCTAGTAGGTGAACAATATTGAGTACAGCTGCACATATAGGGGGCCCCACTTTATTTAGCTCATGGTAGTCTACTATCATTTTCTAGGTGCCATCTGGCTTCTTCACAGCCCATACAGGGCTGTTATAGAGGCTCTTGGCCAGGCTATCTGTACCTTATGTAATTCCTGGATTGTCTGGGTGATTTCAGAGTGTCTTCCTGGCAGATGGTATTATTTCAGCTTCACTGCACCCCTGGGCTGACAAGAGTATAGAGGCACCCATTTGGCCCATCCCTTTTTTTGTTCCTGGATTACACTCAGTCCTCACACTTACCCAGATCAATGAAGTCCACCAGTGCTTCCCCCGTATCACAGATTTTACTTCCCATTAACAGGCTCAGAAGTATGACCAGTGCCCCATATTATAGCCCTATTTAAATCACAAATTACCCAGACATTCAATGAGTATCTAAAATAATTTTAAGAATTTAAACTACACAAAAGGTTCATCTACATGCATTTATCTGATTTACATTTACTCAATTTACTCATTTTTAGCAGTTTATCTCAATTACTCATGAGAACCAAGACTTTGTCTGGAAAGCTAATCATTATCCCAAGTTATTTCTTTGTTAACCTTTTTCGCAGCCTGTGAATATCATGTGTTCACTGAAGCAAGAAACTCAAAGTTAAACACATGGGCATTTTTGCTAGTAACTCACAAAATGCAGCCATTTTCATTAAACCAACAATATCAAATTAATCTTTATCAAAAAAACCATGTAAACAAAAATTATTCTTTTTGTGGCTAGGCTTATAGTCTTATAAGCCTTATGTCAAACTCTGATAACTTAAAATCTCCAGCAGAGGCAAATATAAAACTTATCTAATAGTAAACCTAGACAAAAATGTATGCTGACAGTTCTGAAGAAATTTCTATTTTTATTTTACCAATAATTTTAAAGTCAACTTATTTATTAAAGATTACTAAATTCACATAAACTTGAAAAGCATTTGGACTTAATTTGAGTACTCGTTTACTTATAGCCATTTAGTAGCATGCTAGATACAACATATAATACATGTACATACACATAAGACTATCTAAACATGAATACACATACACGTAAAGATTCAATAGCTGTTGCTCCAATAGGTAAACCCATGAGAGCTGTAGATCAAAATTTTGGATAAAGCAGTTTCTATAGGTTTTTGTTTTCCAAAGAAATCATTTTTACTCTTTTTTTCCATTTCAAATGAGTTTTCAATGTTTATTTACCTTTTAGCTAGAACTGACTGAACTATATGAAAAAAAACTCCAAGTAACCTTTGATTAGCAAGTTTTATCTCAACATCAGTAGCTTAATAACAACAAATTCAAAGCAAGCAAAAAAGAAAATAGAGAAACACAGAGCTTTATAAGACTATATTTAACTCTATAGTTGTAGGTTAACCATTTGAGCTCTGAATTTTTCTTGCTATTGGCCCATCAGTTTTAAAATATGCACAAGAAAGGTCTATAATATGTAACCAGCTAGAGTCCTAAAAAACTGCCATGCTTTTGAATTTCTGTAGGAGTTTCTATCCTTTCTCCCTTTCCTGTTCTAATGATTTCTCATTAGCCAGCCTTATTGCAACAGCAGTGTATTTGCTATCTTTATAATACTTGAATATCTTACCTTCTTGTAATATGTGCTCAGTCCCTATACTCATGCAGTGGCCCACAAAAGTTGAGCAGTTAGGCAACTCCACCTCACATATACGTAGGCAATCATCTCGGGATTCCTCCCACAGATGTCCCTTTCTGACTCATTATTTAGTCTCTTGAATTCTGTTTATGATGCCAATTGTTATGAGAAAAATTAGGACTGTAATATCACCTCTATCCCAAACTGGGAAGGAGGTGAGAGACCAAAGAATGACTCGAATGAGTTTGGCTTGATGAGTAGATGAGTTTATTTGGACTTACATACAGGCCACTCCTGGATGGCAGCAGGACAGCTGTAGAGAGTTATGCCACTTCTTATCTCTAAACTGTTTTTAATCTAATTTTCTGGCTCTTTGCCTACTGTGTTTGAACGATGAGTCTGTTTACCTTGTTAGGTTCTCAGATACTCTCCAGGATGTTTGGGTTCTTAGGGACACCTGCTCTTTGGCTGAGCACCATGGCCTGGTTCATTGCCCAGTCTTCAAGTTTCCAGAAGTGGACATATACCCTTAAAGTATTTGGTGGGAAACCTGTCACAGTACAATGAGGATGTGTGCATGTAGAGAAAGAGAAACAGAAAATAATAAAAATAAGTCAAAAACTTAACACTTTTTGAATCTGATTAGAGTACATTGGAGTTCTTTATACCATTCATGCAAATTTAATATATTTATAGAATTGCATAAAAATTTAAATGATAAATAATAAAGAAATACACTTCTCGATAACCTATAGTTCACAGAAGAAATTACAATAAAAGTTAAAAACAAGTAATAATAAAAATGGTGCTTATGGGATGTAGCTTAAAACCAGAGAAGGAGATTTTTCAAGTTTAAATGCATAGCTTTAAACAGCCATCTCAAGAAGTTAGACAAAGAACAATAATTATCCTCCCAAAGATCCACAAATGAAGGAATGAAATAAATGAAATAATAAAGAACAACAATTCATGAAATAGAACTAAAATAAACAAAAGAGGCCCAACAAAGCCAAAAATTGATTCTTTGAAAAGTAAAATAAAACAAAATCTATTGTCAAGATTCATTTAGTAAAACAGAGAAGGCAATAATAATCAGGTCAGAAATAATGAAACATGTAATGACAGATATCATGGACTTAGGTAAAGATTCAGATCACATTATGAACAACTTCATGGCAAAATCATACATATTTATATGGATTAAATAAATTCCTAGAAAAAGAAAACTTACCAAACCTGAATGGAAAAAATATATGCAACATAAAACAACATGTACTCATTGGAAAATTGAATGAATGTATTAAAATATTAAGACAAAGCAAACTGCAGGTCAAATGGTTTCTATGAAAAGTTTTACAAAACATTAAATAATAAAGCATTTCTAAGTTTGCCAAACTTTTCTGGAGGAATTAGGGAAAAAAGTAATTCTCAATTTATTTTAGGAGACTGACAAAAATTGTATTTCAAAAATCTAACAACCATATAGCAATAGTAAATTATAGGTCAAACACTTTTATAAATATAGGTGTATACATCCTAAATAAAATATTAAAGGAGTGAATTCAACTATATATAAAGGTACCTTATGGAAATATCATTTACCATTGAATAATTAATGACATGAATAATGAACAAGTTGGTTCATCTAAGAAATGCAAGAAAACTTTCTCAATAAGATGAAGGGTATCTACAAATTACCTACAGCATCGGTAACTAGAAATCTTTCCTTTTGAGATCAGGAAATAGAAAAATGGTCTACTATCATCACTTCTGTTTAACACTGTGCTGAAGTTGAAAAAACAATAAGGCCATAGTTCATAATGACATGATTAGATTGCTAATTCAAGATAAACAGTACAACTAATATAAAAGCTTAGCAAGGTTGATGACATCAAAATAAATATCCAATAATCCTTTGTGTTTCTAAATATAATAAAAATTAATATCCAGTAATATATACCCATTAATAAATCTAACAAACACATGAAAGGAATTCTGTAAGAAAAAAAAATTTAAATAAATTGATGGAAAATTACATCATAACATTGGATTACAAAATTCAGTTTTATTAACCAATCAGATATCCTCAACTTGAAGTATAGATTAAACGCAATCTAAATAGAAATTTTGGAGGAGGGGGCCAAGATGGCCTATTAGAAGCAGCTACTGTGTGTGTCACTCATGGAGAGGAACAAAAGGGGTGAGTAAATAGAGCACCTCCAACTGAAATATCCAGGTATTTGCACTGGGACTAATCAGGGAAACAACTTGGCCCACAAGGAATGAAGAAAAGCAGGACAGGGTGACGGCCCACCCAAGAGCAACACAGAGCCAAGGGAACCCCATCCACCCCCAGCCAAAGGAAGTGTTAAGTGTATGTGTGACCCCAGGAAACCATGCTTCTCCCACAGATCTTTGCAACCCCACAATCAGGAGATACGATCATGAGCCCACCCCACCAGGGCTTTGGTTCTGACACACAGAGCTGTGTAGTGTATCAGCAGAGCAGCTGCTCATGCATGCACAGAGACCCAGGAGCTTTACATACCCTGGCCCCAGGATCCCTGACAAAGGTGATTACAACTCAGGCAAGGCAGGAGGTTTGTATAGACCCCTAGGAAAGAAGCTGAATCCAGGGATTCCAAACAGTGTTGGTCTGTGGGCCCCACTTCCACAGCACCTCACAAGATAAAACCCACTGGCTTGGAATTCCAGCCAGCTACCATCAACAGGATAGAGACTGTATGAGACAGGACGGAGTCCCCAGAGGGAGGGGTGAGCCACCATCTTTGCTGTTTGGATGACTCAGCTGTTCCAGCCTGAGAGTTTGGAGAGTCCAAACAGTCCTGATGAAGAAAAGACCCCCTCTCCCCCCACCACCCCAGTATAGCACAGTTGCTATTCCAAAATGTGACCACACTGTTTCTTTAAGTGGGACTCTGATCCATTCCTCCTCACTGGGTGGGACCTCCCAGTGAGGGCCTCTAGCCACCCACACCCACCCATATGCTACAAGCAGAGCTCTAATCTCTCCCTGAGATGGATTGTTGGGGGGTAGAGACGGGTTGGTCACCACCTTGGTTGTTTGGACAACTTAGCTGTTCCAGCCTGCAGGCTTTGCAGAGTCCAAGCCAATTTGGGTGGAGGAGGTTCCTCAGGATGGCATGGCATTGCTGTTTTGTTGAGTAGTGGCTAGCCTGCTTCTTTATTTTCATTTTTAAATTTTCATTCATTTATTTATTTTTTGAGATAGAGTCTTGCTCTGTCACTCAGGCTGGAGGGCAGCGGCATGATCTCGGCTCACTACAACCTCTGCCTCCTGGGTTGAAGCTATTCTCCTGCCTCAGCCTTCCGAGCAGCTGGGATTACAGGTGCCCACCACTGCGCCCAGATAATTTTTGTATTTTTAGTAGAGATGGAGGTTCACCATGTTGGTCAGACTGGTCTCAAACTCCTGACCTTAGGTGATCCACCCACCTTGGCCTTCCTAGAATGCTTCTTTAAATGGGACCCATATTCATTCTTCCTCACTGGGCAGGTCCTCCCAGCTAGGTCCCCCAGCCACTCCTGCTTGTGTTTTACCACTGACAGAGTTCTAATTTATCTCTGGGATGGAGTGCCTGGGGGCCAGGGAAGGCCACCATCTTTCTGTTTGAATGTCTCAGCCAGTCCAGCCTGTGGGCCTTGGAGAGCCCAAACCAATCAAAGGCTGAAAGGATAACCAACACAACACAACTTCTCTACCAAAATGCAGCCAGACTGTTTCTTTAAGCAGGTCCCTGATCCCATTCCTCCTGACTGGGTGAGACCTCCTAACTGGGGTCTCTAGCCACCTCCAACAGGTGTGTTTGGGCCAGCAGCAGTTCAGTATCCACCTGGAATGGAGCTCCCAGAGAAAGGAGTAGGCTGCCATCTTTGCTGTTTTGCAGCCTTCACCGGTGATACCTCCAGTTGCTGGAAAACCTGAGGACACTAGCTTCTGGAGCAGACCCCCAGCACACAACACCGCAGCAGCCCTACGAAGAGTAGCCAGAATGTTAAAAGAAAAACAAACAGCAGCAGCAACAACAACAAAACCCACAAAAAAGTCCATCCAAAGTTCAGCAGCCTCAAAGATTGAAGGCAGATAAGCCCACAAAGATGAGAAAGAAACAGCACAAAAAACACTGAAAAATCAAAAAGCCAGAGTGTCCGCTTTCTCCTAATGGCCACAACACCTTTCCAGCAAGGGTCGAGAACTGGGCTGAGACAGATGGCTGAAATGACAGAAGCAGGCTTCAGAATGTGGATTAAAACAAACTTCACTGAGCTAATGGAGCATGTTGAAACCCAATGCAAGGAAGCTAAAAATCATAATAAAACAATGCAGGAGCTAACAGCCAAATTAGCCAGTACAGAGAGAAATATAATTGACCTGATATAGCTGAAAAACACACTACAAGAACTACACAATGCAATCACAAGTATTAACAGCAGAATAGACCAAGCAGAGGAAAGAATCTCAGAGCTTGAAGACTGTCTTTCTAAAATAAGACAAGCAGACAAGAATAGAGAAAAAAGAATAAAAAGGAATTTTAAAAACCTCCAAGAAATATGGGATAATGTAAACAGACTAAAAGTACAATTGATTGTGGTACCTAAAAGAGATGAAGAGAATGGACCCAATTTGGAAAACATATTTCAGGCAATCATTCAGGAGAACTTCCCTAACCTAACTAGACAGGCCAACATTCAAATTCAGGAAATGTGTAGAACACTGGTAAGATACTCCATTAGAAGATCTACCCCAAGACACATAATTATCAGATTATCCAAGGTCGAAATGAAAAAGAATGTTAAGGGCAGCCAGAGATAAAGGCCAGGTCACCTGCAAAGGGAAGTGACCTGGCCATCAGACTAACAGTGGGACTTTTAGCAGAAACCCTACAAACCAGAAGAGATTGGGGGCCAATATTCAACATTCTTAAAGAAAAGAATTTCCAACCCAATATTTCCTATCCAGCCAAATTAGGCTTCAAAGGTGAAGGAAAAATAAGCTCCTTTTTAGACAAGCAAATGCTGAGGGAATTCATTACCACCAGACATGCCTTACAAGAGCTCCTGAAGGAAGCATTAAATGTGGAAAGGAAAAACCGTTATCAGCCACTACAAAACCACACTAAAGTAAACAGACCATTGACACTATGAAACAACCACATAAACAAGTCTGAAAAATAACCAGCTACCATTATGATGACAGGATCAAATTCACACATAACAATACTAACCTTAAATACAAATAGGCTAAACG
Organism: Pongo abelii; assembly: GCF_028885655.2. Lineage (NCBI taxonomy): Eukaryota > Metazoa > Chordata > Mammalia > Primates > Hominidae > Pongo > Pongo abelii. The sequence continues at coordinate 66,594,586 of NC_071999.2, forward strand.
CCCCAATTAAATGACACAGAATGGCAAGCTGTATAAAGAACCAAGACCCATCAGTATGCTGTCTTCAAGAGACCCATCTCACATGCAAAAACACACATAAGCTCAAAATAATAGGATGGAGGGAAATTTACCAAGCAAATAGAAAAGAGAAAAAAGCTGGGGTTGCAATCCTAGTTTCTGACAAAACAGACTTTAAACCAACAAAGATAAAAAAAAGACAAAGAAGGGTATTATATAATGGGCTCAATTCAACAAGAAGAGCTAACAATCCTAAATGTATGTGCATCTAATACAGGAGCACCAAGATTCATAAAGCAAGTTTTTAGTGACCTTCAAAGAGAGTTATACTCCCACACAATAACAGTGGGAGACTTTACCACCCCACTGACAATATCAGACAGATCATTGAGACAGAAAATTAACAAAGATATTCAGGACCTGAACACAGCTCTGGATCAAGTTGACCTGATAAATATTACAGAATTCTTCACCACAAAACCACAGAATATACATTCTTCTCATTGCCACATGGCACTTACTCTAAAATTGATCACATCATTGGAGGTAAAACACTACTCAGCAAATGCAAAGTAACTGAAATAATAACAAACAGACTCTTAGACCACAGCGCAATCAAATTAGAACTAAAATGTAAGAAATTCACTCAAAACTATTCAACCACATGGAAATTGAACAACCTGCTCCTGAATGACTTTTGGGTAAATAATAAAATTAACAGAGAAATCAAGAAGTTTTTTGAAACTAATGAGAACAAAGACACAATGTACCAGAATCTCTGGGACAGAGCTAAAGCAGTGTTAAGAGGGAAATTTATAGTATTAAATGCCCATATCAAAAATCTAGGGAAATCTCAAGTTGAGAACCTAATGTAACAACCAAACTAACTAGAGAAGCAAGAGTAAACAAACCCCAAAGCTAACAGAAGACAAGAAATAACTAAGATCAGAGCTGAACTAAAAGAGATAGAGACACTAAAACCACTTCAAAAGATTGATGAATCCAGGAGCTGGCGTTTGAAAAGATTAATAAAATAGAGGGACCACTAGCTAGACTCATAAAGAAGAAAAAAGAGAAGATTCAAATAAACACAATCAGAAATGGTAAGGAGGATATTACCACTGACTCCACAGAAATACAGTCAGATGTCAGAGAATATTATGAACACCTCTATGCACATAAACTAGAAATCTAGAAGAAATGGATAAATTCCTGGATGCCTACACTCTCTCAAGACCCAGCCAGGAATAAATTGAATCCCTGAACAGACCAATAATGAATTCTGAAATTGAGGCAGTAACAAACAGCCTACCAACCAAAAAAAAAAAAAAAAAAAAAAAAAGCCCAGCAGCAGAGATATTCACAGCTGAATTCTACCAGAGGTACAAAAAAGGGATGGTACCATTCCTACTGAAACTATCCAAAAAATTGAAACGGAGGAACTCCTCCCTAACTCATTCTATGAGGCCAGGATTATACTGATACAAAAACCTGGCAGAGATACAACAGAAATTTAACTTCAGGCCAATATCCTTGATGAACATTGACGCAAAAATCCTCAAAAAACTACTGGCGAACAAAATTCAAGCAGCACATCAAAAAGCTAATCTACCACAATCAAGTAGGCTTCATCTCCAGAATGAAAGGTTGGTTCAACATATGCAAAACAATAAATGTGATTCATCACATAAAGAGGACCAAATTTTAAACACCACATGATTATCTCAATAGATACAGAAAAAGCCTTCAGTAAAATTGAACATCCCTTCATGTTAAAAAAACTCTTAATAAACTAGGTATTGAAAGAATATACCTCAAAATAATAAGAACCACATGTGATAAACCCACAGCCACTAGCATACTGAATGGGCAAAAGCTGGAAGAATTCCCCTTGAAAACCAGCACAAGATAAGGATGTCCTCTGTCACCACTCTGATTTAACATGGTATTGGAAGTTCTGGCTTGGGTAATCAGGCAAGAGAAATAAATAAAGGGTATTCAAATAGGAAAAGAGGAAGTCAAATTATCTTTGCTTGCAGGTGACATGATCCTATATCCAGGAAATCCCATTGTATCATTTCAAAGGCTCCTTAAGCTGATAAGCAAGTTCGGCAAAGTCTCAGAATACAAAATCAATGTGCAAAAATTGCTAGCATTTCTATACACCGACAGCAGGCAAGCTGAGAGCCAAATCCCAAATGAACTCCCATTCACAGTTGCCACATAGAGTATGAAATACCTAGAAATACAGTTAACAAAGGAAGTGAAGGATGTCTTGAAGGAGAATTACAAACCACTGCTCAAAGAAAACAGAGACGACACAAACAAATGGAAAAACATTCCATGTTCTTTGATAGGAAAGTATTGTGAAAATGGCTACACTGCCCAAAGCAATTTATAGATTCAATGCTATTCCCATTAAACTACCCTTGACATTCTTCACAGAATTAGAAAAAAAACTATTAAAAAATTCATATGGAGGGCCAGGTCTGGTGGGTCACACCTGTAATCCCAGCACTTTGGGAGGCTGAGGCGGGCAGATCACCAGGTCAGGAGATGGAGACCATCCTGGCTAACACGGTGAAACTCTGTCTCTACTAAAAAATACAAAAAATTAGCTGGGCATGGTGGCGGGTGCCTGTAGTCACAGCTACTCAGGAGGCTGAGGCAGGAAAATGGCATGAACCCGGGAGGCAGAGCTTGCAGTGAGCCAAGACCGCGCCATCGCACTCCAGCCTGGGTGACACAGTGAGACTCCATCTCAGAAAAAAAAAAAAAAAATTCATATGGAACCAACAAGAGCTAGCAAATCTAAGGCAATCCTAAGTAGAAAGAACAAAGCTGTAGGCATCACACTACCCAAATTCAAACTATACTACAAGGCTACTGTAACTGAAACAGCATAATACTGATACAAAAACAGATACATAGAACAATGGAACAGAATAGAGAACCCAGAAATAAAACCACATGCCTACAACCGTCTGATCTTTAACAAGCCTGACAAAAGCAATGGGGAAAGGATTCCCTATTTAATAAATGGTGCTGAGAGAACTTGCTAGCCATATGAAAAAATTGAAGCTGAACTCCTTTCTTACACCATATACAAAAATCAACTCAAGATGGATTAAAGACTTAAATGTAAATCCCAAAACTATAAAAACCCTAGAAATAAACCTAAGCAATACCATTCAGGACATAGGCACAGGCAAAGAGTTCATGATAAAGATGCCAAAGCAATTGCTACAAAAGCAAAAATTGACAAATGATATCTAATTAAACTAAAGAGCTTTTGCATAGCAAAGAAACTATCAACAGAGTGAACAGACAACCTACAAAATAGGAGAAAATTTTTGCAAACTATGCACCTGAAAAACATCTAATATCCATCATCTATAAGGAACTTACACAAATTTACTAGAAAAAAAACAACCCCATTAAAAAATGGGCAAAGGACATGAACAGATACTTCTCAAAAAATACATACATGTAGCCAAAAAACATATGAAAAAAGGTCAACATCACTGATCACTAGAGATATGGAAATCAAAACCACAATGAGGTACCATCTCACACCAGTCAGAATGGCTATTACTAAAAAGTCAAAAAAAAAAAAAAAAAACACAGATGCTGATGAGGTTGTGGAGAAAAAGAAATGCTTTTACACTGCTGGTAGGAATGCAAATTAGCTGAATCATTGTGGAAGACAGTGTGACAATTCCTCAAAGACACAGAGACAGAAATACCATTCAACCCAGCAATTCCCTTTCTGGGTATATACCCAAAGGAATAAAAATTGTTTTATTATAAAGACACATGCACATGTATGTTCATTGCAGCACTATTCACAATAGCAAATACATGGAATCAACCTAAATGCCCATCAGTGATAGACTGGATAAAGAAAATATGATACATATGCACCATTAAATACTATGCACTGATAAAAAGAAATGAGATCATGTCCTTTATGGGGAGTTGTATGGAGCTGGAGGCTGTTATCCTTAGAGAACTGAAGCAGGAACAGAAAACCAAAGACTGCATGTTCTCACTTATAAGCGGGAGCTAAATGATGAGAGCACATGGACACATGAGGGGGAACAACACACACTGGGGCCTGTCATAGGGTGTGGGGTGGAAGGAGGAAAGAGGATCAGGAAGAATGGCTAGTGGATGCTGGGTGATGGGATGACCAGTGCAGCAAACCACCATGGCACCTGTTTACCTGTGTAACAAACCTGCATATCCTGCACATGTACCCCAAACTTAAAATAAAAGTTAGAAATTAAAAAAAAACACAAAGTTGAAATAAATTAAAAAAATAAACTTATTTAAAAAATAAAAATTACTGCAAATTTCAAGTTTTATGTGTATATATGTATGTGAAGACGGTGAGGTTTTGTGTCAAAGATGATAAAATATGTAAGTTGCAAAAGACAGAGAGGAGTGTTTTTACTCTCAAAGAAAAATGGGAGGATTTGTTCTACCACATAGCAAGATGTGGTAAAAGCTATTTTAATGAGGAGAGTGTGCTGTTTATGCAGGGCTACACAAATAGAATAAAAAATTTAGAAACAGAAATACACATATCTGAACAATTGATATGTACTAGAGAAAGAACTACAGCGTAGCAAATGAATTGTTTTTTCAATAAGTGTACTAGGATAATTTTCTATTCACTGAAAATATAAAATAGCACTCTTCTGTATCATTAATTAAAACATATTCTTGGTTTATTCAAATCCTTACTATAAAAGTCAAAGCAGTGAAGGTGTTAAAAGATAATATATCAGAATGTATTCATGGCTTCTCAGAAAGAAGTTTCTGAAAGGACAAGTATAAATCAGAAACCATAAAGGCAAAGATGAGTAAATTTGATTGCATTATAATTAAAACTTGTATTAGTAAATAAAGACATTATAAACATACTAAAAATAAAATATACAAAGTAGACTAAACTATTTGTGATACATGCTTAAAATTAGGATTTATAATACATAGATAATTATTACAAATTAATAGGAAAATCTCAGATAACCTAGTAAAGATTATAAAAAGTCAATTCATATAAAAGTCAATTAATAAAAAAAGTTTAAATGAGTAATTAATTTATGAAAGCAAACATTAGAATGCAAATAAAAATCTCAACAAAATAAAAACCATATATATTCATAAAATTGGCAAAATAAATCAGACGTCTGATCATTTTAGGTGTTGGCAAGGATATATAGAAATAGGAATAATTATATTCCACTAGAGGAAATTGTTGATATTGGCAGTAATATTTTTATCATATTTACTACATGTTTATTGTGAACAGACGCATACACATCATTATAGTCTGAATGTTTGTGGTCCCCCCCAGTTCATATGTGAAAATCCTAAAACCCAGGTGATGTTATGGGAAATAGACCTATATTTCTATCTTGTTTAAGCCATAAGTATTTTGTACTTTGTTACAGGAGCAAAATCAGAATTCTAGTTAATATAGCTAGAAAAAACTAGCAGGAAAGAAATTAGAAAACACATTATTGGAGAACCTGGAAAATAATCATGACAATCCGGCTCAAATAAATGAATAGTCTCTGGAAAGTCTATGAGAGCTTTAAGACTGAAGACTCTTTAAGTCTAAATATCCTCTAATTAGCAAAAATGTGAATTTTGAAACTAAGAGTAGCTCTTTTCTATCACTAATTACTTTGAGTATGTTTATGTATAGTATAAGAATACACAATCTGCAATATACTGAAGGTTTCTAAACATCTAAATCCTTAGATGTTGTGATTGATATCTACACTTCTGGGGAAGATAGATAAGATCTACGGTCCTAGGTTCACAGCTAAAGTAAGCTGTTTAATTCTCAGGTGATACAGGGACACACACAGGTGCTAACTTGGAGGCCTCATTAGGACTTCTGAAGCATTTGCTCTCAGCCTATAAATAATTTGGTGTCTAGTATGTGTATGTGTTTGTTCAGCTTTTTTTTTTTTTTTTTTTTTTTTTTTGAGACAATCACTCTGTCGCCCAGGCTGGAGTGCAGTGGTGCGATCTCAGCTTGCTGCAACGTCTGGCTTCTGGGTTCAAACAATTCTCATGCCTCAGCCTCTTGAGTAGCTGGGACCACAGGCATGCGCCACCACGCCCAGCTAATTTTTAGGTATTTTTAGTAGAGACGGTGTTTCACCATGTTGGACAGGCTGGTCTCGAACTCCTGACCTCAAGTATCCACATTCAGTTTATTTCTAAAGCAACTTTATTATTATTGTTATTATATTATTATTTGTTTATTTTTGAGACAGATCTCACACTATCTTCTAGACTACAGCGTAGTGGCACAATTACAGCTCACTGCAGCCTCGACCTCTTGGGCTCAAATGATCTTCCGTCTCAGCCTTCCAAACAGATGGGACTACAGGCATGCACCATCATGCCTGGCTCATTATTATCTTTTTCTAAATTACTAACAGCAGAAATTGCAATTCACTAAGGCAGAATGGGCAATAAACTACTTAGATTTTCTTTTCCTTCTTCATTTTCAGTCTTAGTTGTTCTCTATTACCACCCACTGTGTATCAGCAGCTGCATCACTATCAGGCCAATAGCTTAGACAATCCACATATATATAATAACACCACCATCTTTACAGGTAGTCAATAGACTATAATGAAAATTTACCTTTGCATTTAGACTTGATTTCAAGTTTTCAAATAGTCATATACTATTTTTTATTTGGACCAAGTAATTTAATCTGCTTAGAGCTCAATCCATCATTAATAAAATGTAACATCTGCCATACCTTTTTCAAAGGAGAAGCAACAGAGCAAATTCTGAAGGAAAATAACATGGGCTGAATCTTGACTTTGCCATTATCTAGTCATACATTCTTGAGTATATCAGCAAAATTTTCTAACCCTCATTTTTCTCATCTGAAAAAAGGATAAGAAATACACACACAGCAGGATTTTTGTCAAGATTAAATGAGTTAATGGATGTGAGAGTGTATAGCACAAGACCTCACACTAGTGAACCCTTAAAAAGCTTATTTAATTCATTTATTGTCATTTGGGATTTTAGGAAATATCAGATAAGGTAACAATGAGAAAGTATTTTAAAGTAACATACAACTCTTAGAAAATGTCATAGTCTCAAATAACTACTTTCCTTAGAAAGTGTACCTCTCCATATATCATTTAGAGAATGTGTCTTCTCAGTCTACAGTTGTTGATAATATCAACAGTAGTATATGGGAAAAAACAGAGTGATAATTCAGAGGTCATATTAAAATTTAAATCTTGTTTTCTTTTCTATTAAATACTAGGAACAACAATTATTTCTGATTTATTTATGCCCTACTCTGTTATTAAAATATTTTAACAGATTAACAATATAGATTACAAGGCAAACAAATAGGTTTCCAAATGTCTTCGTTTTACTTCATATTAGCTTTCTGCACAATAGAAACTCAACTGACCTCATGGATTTTTCTACCATTTGGAATTTTCTACCAAAGAAATTAACTTAATAAGTAAATTAATCTTTATAGTACCTAAAGTAATTATTATTTTTTCTTCAAAGAAAATGGCAAAAAAAATAGAAATGGGCTATGGCTTGGACAAATTATATAAATTGTGTCATCTCAAAAATGTAATTGGCTACTTTAACATAACAAGGGTTCAAATAAATTTGACTGGAAGTGGTTTTTTTTCTAGTACACAGTGCAAAATTCATAGAATTCATATTTTATAAAAATTGTTCATGTGGGTGAAGAAAACTGTGCTCAAATTTGTGCTCAAATACCAACTGGAATCAGATGGCTTAAAAATCTATATAAGCTCAATGAGAAAATAAGATTAGTGAAAAAATCGCTTCACTTTTTTTAATGAGCGTGCTCACTATGCTACCCACTTATAGTAAATTATGCAATGTAATGTTTTCTCAGAGGAAGATGTAAGAAGAACAGCATGTATATCACAAAAGACAAGGCTTATTTTTTATTTCTGTTTTTTTAAAGTTTATTTTAAATAAAATATATTTTAAACGCATTTAAAGAATTTCTTTAAACAATAAAAAATGCCTCAATTAATTTATTATTATAATTTCCAGTAAACTATTTGAATATCAGATTTCTTCAAATAAAAGCATTAATTTATTTCTGGATTACATGAAATTGACATATATTAAGATTAAAATTTTTAATGTGCACTGTTTATAGTTGTTCCCTGGTGTTCTTTTAATAATAAATTAAATTTATTTATTTAGAGTATTAACCATCACACTATAAGGAGAGTAAAATTTAAAATATAAACATTCTTTCTAAACACCCCAAATCTGATTAGAAACAGTATAGTTATGCCAACAAGAATAAGGAAAAAGTCAATTACATTTTGTGGTATGAGGAACAAAATGAGTTGAGGGAGATTGTTCTGTATTTTATGGTGGAAACTAATTTAGTATAGGCATTAAAGAATGGAGCAAATTTGAATGATTCTTATGAGGTGAGACAATCATATATGTTGGGAAAATATTATAAAAACATGGTCATGATATGTATGTTTGGTGAAAAATAAACATATCAGTTTGTCATAATCAAAGTAGTCATATGAAAAACAATGCCAGATAGAAAAAAATATGGTCAGGTACTAGGACAGCCTTAAATGCTAAGCAAAAGTAAACTAATTTGATACAATAAGAAATAAATTGTCACTAAAGCACTGGGATAGTACTAGACTAATAGTATCATTCTACCGAGTAAAACGGATTTTAATTATATAATATTTAAAATATATAGACATGCATTCAAAAACTTTGAAACTTTTTCTGTTGCCTTAAGTCAAGGTAAAAAGTATATCATTTAATTATAGCAATGATAACAAAATAATAATATTGAGTGCTTACAAAATTTTAGACTCTATACTAAAGGCTATTTGTGTATTAACTTGTTTATTCCTTGCAAATTCCTTTTTACAGATGAGAATACAACTCTATAGTTCAACTTCTGTATCTCTACCCTCCAATGCAGCTATAAGTTTTATAAGTAAGCTTGATACTTTGTAAAATAGAAAAAAACCTCAATATCCATTTTCAATATTTTCTCTCCATAGCTTGAATTTGTTTGAAAACAATTACTTTCTTACTCATTGTTAAAAGATCACCTTTATTTACTGTGAAGATACCTGCATCTTCTATTTATTTACTCAAAGAATATCTATTAGGTTTCATATGACAGAGAGCCACCTGTCATTGATAAAACATGTCAACAATTTTGAATAATTGCTTTCTTTCCTTCTTTCCTTGGTAAAAGAAAAATTCAAAATTCACCTTAAAGTTTAATAAAGCCTTTCGCGGTTACCTTCCAGTAACCATGAAAACTCTGTGTGGTTCAAAATTTGTGACTCACTGTTTCACTGTGATATATTTTAAAGATTCTAATATATTTCAAGGTCTATTCATATAAATTTAGCTACATCAAAAATAACTGATATTATATGCTTTAACTGCCTTTGATGCCTGTTTCTTCTTTTGAATATGCATGCTTAGATTTAGCTTTTTAATATTTACTTATTTTTATTGATATAGAATAGATGTCATATTTTCAAGGCACTTGAAATATTATGATACATTCATATAACGTGTAATAGTACAATCAGTGTAATTTGGATATATATCACCTCAAACACCTTTTCCTTCTACTGGGAAAATACGAATTCTTCTAACTATTTTGAAATAACAATAGATTATTTTCAACTATAGTCACCCTACTTTATTTTGTAAATGCTAGATCTTATTCCTTTTATTTACCTAATTTTGTAACCATTAATAAACTTTTCTTTATACTTTCCCTTCTCCTACCTTTTCTGGCCTCTAATAACCACCAATCTACTCTCTATTTTCCTGAAATCCACGTTTTTAGCTCCCCTGTATAAGTGAGAACACGGAATATTTATCTTTCCATGACTGGTTTATTTCGCTTAACATAATGACCTCCAGTTTTTTCCATGTTGTTGCAAATGACATGATTTCATCCTTTTTATGGCTAATAATATTCCATTGTGTATATATGCCATGTTTTCTTTATCCATCCATCCACTGATGGATACTTAAGTTGATTTTCATATTTTGAATATTGCAACTAGTGCTGCAATAAACATGAAAGTGCAAAAATCTTTTGATATATTGGTTTTCTTCCTTTTGGATATACATCCAGTAGTGGATTGCTAGATCATATGGTAGTTCTATTTTTAGTTTTTTGAGTAACCTCTATACTGTTTTCCACAGTGGTTAATTTACATTCTCACCAACAGTGTACAGGGATTGCCCTTTCACCATTTGCTTGCCAGTATCCATTATTTTTTGTCTTTTGGATAAAAGCCATTGCTGAGTTGAAATGGTATTACATTGTGGTATTGATTTTGCATTTCCCTGATGATTAGTGATGTTGAGCATCTTTAAAAATGTATCAATTGGCCATTTATGTCTTACTTTGAGAAATATCTATTCAGATCTTTTTCTCATTTTTTAATCAGATTATTTCTTTTTTGCTATTGAGCTGTTTGAGTTCTTTATATATTCTGGTTATTAATTCTTTGTAGGGTAGATAGTTTGCAAATAATTTTTCCTATTCTGTAGATTGTCTCTTAACTTTATTATTTCCTTTGTGTGTAAAAGCTTTTTAGCTTGATGTAATCTTATTTGTTCAGTTTTGCTTTTGTTGCATGAGCTTTTGAGGTCTTACCCCAAAATATCTTTGCACAGACAAGTATCTTGAAGCATTTATCCCAATGTTTACTTCCACTTATATCACAGTATCTGATCTTAGAATTAAGTCTTTAATCCATTTAGATTTGAATTTTGTATAGGATGAGAGGTAGGATATAGCTTTATTCTTCTGCATAGATTACCCAGTTTTCTTGGTACCATTAATGGAATAGAATGTCTTTTTCCCAGTGGATGTTCTTGGCACCTTTGCTGAAAATGAGTTAGCTAAAAATTCATACATTTATTTCTGTTATTACCATGCTGTTTTGATTTATATGGCTTTGTAGTATATTTTGAAGTCAGGTAGCTTGACACCTCCAGCTTTGTTACTTTTGTTCAGGATTGCTTTGGCTATTTGGGCTTTTTGTCATTCCATACAAATTTTAGGATTTTTCCTATTTTTGTAAATAATGTCATTGTTATTTTGATAGGGATTACATTGAATCTATAGATTGCTTTGGGTAGTATGGTCATTTTAACAATCTTAATTCTTCCTATCCATGAGCATAAACAACTTTTCCATTATTTTGTGTCCTCTTCAATTTCTTTCATCAGTGTTTTATAGTTTTCCTTGTAGAGATATTTCACTTCTTTAGATATATTTACTCCTATGTATTTTACATATTTTTGTACCTATTATAAACAAGATTGTTTTATTTCTTTTTTAGACTGTTGTTCACTGTTGGTATATAGAAACAGTGATACTGATTTTTGAAAGTTGATTTTATATTGCACAACTTTACTAAATTTATCAGTTCTAACAGTTTTTTGTCCAGTCTTTAGGTTTTTCCAATATAAGATCATGTTATTTGTGAACAAATATAACTTGATGTTTTCCTTAATTCAGATGCCCTTTATTTCTTTCTATTGTCTAACTGCTGTGTCTGGGACTTCTAGCATTATGTTGAATAAAAGTGGTGAATATTGGTATTGTCTTGTTTCAGATGTTAGATGAAAGGCTTTCAGTTTTTCCTTGTTCAGTATAATGTTAGCTGTGGGTTTGTCATACATGATTTCTATTGCTTTGAGTTACGTTTCTTCTATACCCAGTTTGTTGAGAGTTTCTGTTAATGTGAAGAATCATGTTTATTGATTTGTTTATGTTGAGCCAAACTTGCATCCCTGGAATGAATCCCACTTGATCAAGGCGTATGTTCTTATTAATGCGCTGTTTAGTTTAGCTTGTGAATATTTTGCGGAGGATTTTTGGTATATATGTTCATCAGGGATATAGGCCTGTAGTTTTTTGTTATTGTTGTGCCCTTGTCTGGTTTTGGTATTGGGATAATGCTAAACTCATAGAGTGAGTTTGGAAACATTCCCTCTCCTTCAATTTTTTGAATAATTTTAGTAGAAGTAGTAAAAATGTTTGGTAGAATTCAGCAGTGAAGCCATCAGGTCTTGAGCTTGTTACCTGTTATTGGTTGGTTCAGATTTTCTATATCTTCACTGTTCAATCTTAGTAGGTTGTATGTGTTATAAAATTTATTTATTTATTTTAGGCTTTCCAATTTGTTGACATAATAGTCTCTAATGTGCTTTCTGTTTCTGTAGTATCATTTGTTTTATCCCTTTGTATTTCTCATTTTATTCATTTTTGGTCTTCTCTCTTTTTTCCTAGTTTGCTTTAACTTTTTTCAGTTGTGTTTATATTTTAAAACATCAACTTTTCATTTGTTGACCTTCTGTATATTTTTTAGTCTCCATATCAATTTATTTCTGCTGTGATTGTTTTATTTCCTTCTTTCTACTAATTTTGGGTTTGGTTTGTTTTTGCTTTTTTAGTAATTTAGATGAATCATTAGGTTGTTTAAAGTCTCTCTACTTTTTTGATACAGATGTTTATTGCTGTAAACTTCCCTCTTAGTTGTTTCATTTCCATGTATTAGTGTACTTTCCAAGGTTCCTTATATTATTGATTTCTGGTTTTATTCTGTTGTGGTCAGAAAATCTACTTTAGATGATTTCAACTTTTTAAAATTTGTTGAGACTTGTTTTGTGGCCTAACATATGGTCTATTCAGGAGAACATTCCATGTGCTAATGAAAGAAATTAGTATTCTGCAGGAGTTGGGTGAAACATTCTGTAAGTATTAGTTAAGTGTATTTTGTCTAGTATGTAATTTTTTTGTTGATTTTTCTGTCTGCATCCAGATTCTCTGTCTCTATCCATTACTAACAGTAACGTGTAGAAGTCCCCTACTATTATTGCATTGCAGTCTCTCTCTTGCTTTATATATATTAATATTTGCTTTATATCATTTATATCAAGGTGTTCCCATGTAGAGTGCACATATATTCATAAATGTTATATAGTCTTGCAAAATTGATTCCTTTATCATTATATAGTGACCTTCTTTGACTCTTTTTACAGTCTTTTAATCTGATGTAAGTATAACTACTACTGCTTTTTTTGGTTTCCATTGGCATGGAATATCTTTTTCATCTTTTCACTTTCAGTCTGTGTGTGTTTTATAGTTGCAGTGGGTTTTCTGTAAGCACCATAAAACTGGGTCTTTTTTTTCTTTCATCCATTCAGCCACTCCCTGTCTTTTAATTGGAGAATTTAGTCCATTTACACTCAATGTTATTATTGACATATACAAACTTACTACTGCTGTTTTGTTACTTGTTTTCTGGTGTTTTGTAACTCTTCTCTTTTTTTCTTCCTTTCTTACTATCTTTCTTTGTATTTAAATGAAGTTATTTTTAAAAAACTAAAGCAAACTAAAAAGCTTTACACTTTCTATAATCTTCTGCACATATGGACATTTTTTAAATCTCAGTTTATACCTTGTATTTTTTTTTTTGAGATAGCGTCTCACTCTGTCACCCCAGCTGGAGTGCACTGGCACAATATCAGCTCACTGCAACCTCCATCTCCTGGGTTCAAATGTGTCTCGTGCCTCAGCCTCCCAAGTAGCTGGGACTACAGGTGTGCACCACCACACCTGGCTAAATTTTTTGTTTGTTTGTTTGTTTGTTTTTGAGGTGGAGTCTCGCTCTGTCACCCAGGCTGGAGTGCAGTGGCCTATCTCAGCTCAATGCAAGCTCCGCCTCCCGGGTTCAAGCCATTCTCCTGCCTCAGCCTCCCGAGTAGCTGGGACTACAGGCGCCTGCCACCACGCCTGGCTAATTTTTTGTATTTTTAGTAGAGACGGGGTTTCACTGTGTTAGCCAGGGTGGTCTCGATCTCCTGACCTTGTGATCCACCCACCTCGGCCTCCCAAAGTGCTGGGATTACAGGCGTGAGCCACCGTGCCCAGCCACACCTGGCTAATTTTTGTAGAGACAGGGTTTCACCATGTTGGCCAGGCTGGTCTTGAACTCCTGGCCTCAAGGGATCCGCCCTCCTCAGCCTCCCAAAGTGCTGGGATTAAAGGCATGAGCCACACACCTGGCCTGGTTTATAGATTTTTATATTGCCCATCTCTTAACAAGTTTCTGTAAATATTATTTTAATAGATTTGTTTTTTTACTCTACAATAGAGATACACTTACTATATTTACTATTACCAGTGGGTTTTATACCATCAAATGTTTTCTTTTTGCATATTAGTGTCTTTTTCTTTCAGAACAAATAATTTCTTTTAGTATTTATTTTAGGTTTTTTTTTTTTTTAAGTATTTGTTTTAGTATTTCTTTTAGTATTTGTTGTAAGATGGATACAGTGTTGATTAATTCCCTCAGCTTTTGTCTGGGAAAGACTTTATGTCCCCTTTACATTTGAAGGATAGCTTTGCTGGGAACAATATTCTTCTTTGGCAGTTTTTCTTTGCATACTTTGAATATGTCATCCTATTTCCTCCTGGCCTATATGGTTTCCATTAAGAAGTCTTCTGCCAGATAAATTGGAGCTCCTTTTTATCTTATTTTATTATTTTTTTCTTGTTGCTTTTAGGGTCCTGTTTTTGTCCTTGGACTTCGGTTGTTTATTATATGCCTTGTGGTAAGCTCATTTGGATTAAATCTTTTCAGTGATCTCTGCCCTCCTGTGCTTGGATATTTATATCTTTTTACACATTTGGAAAATTTTCTTTTATTATTTCTTTGAATAAGCTTTCAACTCCTTGCTCTTTTTCAACTCCACTTGAACATCAATGATTCTTAGATTTTCATTCCTTTTCATTCTTTATTCCTTTTTTTCCCTCTGATTGTATATTTCCAAAAAGCCTGTCTTCAAGATCATTGAATCTTAATCTGTTTGATCTATTGAGCTGTTAAAAAGTCTAATGTATTATTCAGTTCCACAAATATATTTCTGTTTCAGGATTTCTGCTTGCTTTTTAAAAATTATTATTTCAATCACTTTGTCAAAAGTTTCTGAATTGCTTCCCTGTGTTGTCTTGAAGTTCACTGAATTTTCTTACTGCTAATCCTAATTCTTGATCTGAGAGCTCACATATTGCCATTGCACATTGTCACACTAACTTCTTGCTTTGTCCATTTGGGGAGGTCATGATTTTCTCTTTGTTATTGTTGTGGTGAATGTGTGTCTGTGTTTTTGCTTTGAAAGATGGTAATTTATTTCAGTCTTCTATGTCTGACTTGTTTTAGTTTTTCTTGAATATGTTTGCTTACAGATTGCTTGCAATTTACCCACTGAATTTTCTTTATGCTAGGTTACTGTTTTCTTTTCAGCAGATGGTGTCTTAAACCCAGGTTTGCCTCAGCTGTAGCAAGCATTCAGAATGCTTCTTGTCCCAATGTGGGAGGTCCCAAGGGGAATACCCAAGCTGTGTGTGAAGGCTGGCTAGGGCTTTGTGCCTAGGGGGCTCATGGAGCATGCCTCCTACCACATGGTGCTGCTGAACAGCCACTTTGGTTTGGTGTCTTCTTTGGCTGAGATGAACAGCAAGGTTTTTCAGTCTGAGGATGCTCATTCCTTTGTCACTGGCTGCCCTCAGGGTTTTTGTTTGTTTGTTTGTTTTCCTTTACTGGTACTTGCAATGTGTCCTGTGAGTTGAGGAAAAGACAATTCTCATGTGCAAAGTAATTCGTGATGGTGGGGAAGCTGGTTGTCTG
Source organism: Pongo abelii (assembly GCF_028885655.2). Taxonomy (NCBI): domain Eukaryota; kingdom Metazoa; phylum Chordata; class Mammalia; order Primates; family Hominidae; genus Pongo; species Pongo abelii. The sequence goes on from NC_071999.2 coordinate 66,610,383, forward strand.
CCTTGATATTACTTATTTCATTGTAGAAACTATGAATCCAGGAGAAATTTTCTATGAATATGATGCCTGGCAGATTGTAGAAGAGTCATTGTGGATGCAGAAGTCCAATTTTCTTACCATCTGCTAGAAGTTTTTTCATTTCTCTATTGTTCTAGAGATGGTCCCTTCCTAAGATTTGAGTTCTGGGTTACTGCTGGTTGTAATCTTGGTGCAAGATATTTGATTTTGGTTTTCTATAGAGAGGAATGAAGCCAGATTGCTTCCACTCTGCCATTTTGGTGATGTCACTTTCTTCAATGTCTTTGTTACTATAATGCCTGTGAATTCTGTGTTACAGAAATATCTCTTACACCTTATTTCTGAATTCTTAAAAATATTCTATTCAAAGAAGGAATCATACCAGTGGTTAGTCTTCCACGGTTACTTGAGAAAATATATTCTGAATTACCTACTTTTTCAGTAATTTACACTAAAAATAGTTGTTTTTGTATTTTCTTTATTGAAATAAAGAAAATTTTGGTTTTTTGTTTGTAAATTTGTAATTTTGTGTATTTTGTTTGTAAACATTTCTTCAAATATTTAAAATTTTGTTTTGTCTTTCAAAAGTAGATTTTGAGCAATGAATCTGGTTCAATTGTTAGTCATATTATTTTTCACATAAATTTTAGATTTTTTAAAACTACTCAAGGAAAAATAAGTATTCATTTAATACTATGCAGCTTCTTATTTTTAATATTCTATTGTTGGTAACCTTAAAATGTGTTTCTAAAATTTATCATTAAGTGAAGTAAAATTTATTAAAGGTTTTACTAAATTTATTGTGTAATTTTAAATATTGTTGAAAAAAGATTTAAAGAATGTATATTTTCAAATTTTGTATAGTTACTGTTTATAATTGTGCATCTGATTATAGTGTCATTCTATGTTTATCATATATCTTACTGTATTATATACTATAAGATCAAGATTATGGTTAATATCAGTGTTTGCAAATCCATGATTCATACAGACACTTAAAAATGTTGAATATATGACTGATTTCTTGTCACCATTGGTAAGATCATTAATTTTACCTCATAATATGGCTGATGAAAAATATTCGCCAAGAATGGGCAAAGAAAGTCGTTTATTTTTTGTTTATTTGTACTTGCACAATTACTATTGTCTTTAACCTGTGGTTTCCTTGTAGAGATCTTTTAAAGCTACTTGTCCATTTCCTGAGAATATTTAGTTAAAATCACATCATATATTCCATAATGTCATTAACCAGGTGCATATAACCTGAAAAAAATGACAGAGGGTGCTACTGTCAACCACTTGACCATATAGAATTCTTATGCTTCCTAAAAGTCTTGCTGGCCATATGTGCAAGGGGACCATCTGACCTATAACCAAGCAGTATGTTCATTGTCAATTCATACACCAAAAACCAGTAAAGTACAACATCTTTATTATTATTAAAAGAAATGAGTTAATGCAATATACTCTCCCATTATAATAATACTTTTTTTGTTTTTCTCTTGGGTATTATAGTCTCTGTTTAATGAGAAGTGTGAATTGAAATTGAAAGAGATTATTAGTGCAGAGATATGAGAAAGGAAGTTACTGGAAGAATCTCAATGAGATATGATAAATATATGGAGACCATAATGACAAGTCCTACAATCAGTTTGTATTCCTATGAACAATTGTCTTAATCAACTTTATACCTCACCCACAAAGCACCTGAAAGATGCAACATATAGTTTGGTTAATCTAAGCTGAATATACCCTTTTCTTTAATCTTGAGCTACTAGATAATTTGTTCTTTATTTAATTTAAATCATTTATATATTCATTCCTCTAACAAATATTTATTGGGAATAGCATATGTGGCAGGTATTTTTTTTCTTCTAGGCCCTGGCATACATACAGCATAAAGCAATTTAAACAGAAACCTCTGTTTTGGGGAGCTTATGTTCACCATCTACTGTCAACATTCCCATCTCTCAAACACTGTTCCCATTTCTAGGGATAAAAGATAAATAGCTGGGGCCCCAGGACCTCATAGTTTAGTTGAGGAGCTAAAAATGCCAAAAGTAAAAATAAATTTCAGAGCTCTACCAGATAACAAAAGAGTAAATCAGACCTTTAAATTGCTTATTATATGACGAAAGAAATGCTGTATTCATCTTAGTGATTGATTATAGTAAAGAAAAAAGAAGCAGTAAAAAATCAAGTGGCTGGTACGCTACAAAAGGGATCACACTTATGCCAAAAAATACAGCTACAACAAAGGAAGATAATGAGATGATGGCAAGCAAATTACGTGGGTTTTATTATATGTAGATTAGTTTATCTAGAATTTCAGCTCATGGCTGTTTACATTTTGTAGATATTTGTTAATGCTAATTTATACATGTTTTCATATTTTCACATGATTATTAAAGCAGTTTTCCAAAATCTCTGATAATAAACCAAGAAGTTCAAAGCTCAAGAGAAGCTGCTGTGGACCAGGCGCAGTGGCTCAGGCCTGTAATCCCCACACTTTGGGAGGCCAAGGAGGACGGATCACCTGAGTTCGTGAGTTCGAGACGAGCTTGACCAACATGGTGAAACCCCATTTCTACTAAAAATACAAAATTAGCCATGGCGTGGTGCCACATGCTTGTAATCCCAGCTACTTGGGAGGCTGTCAGGAGAATCGCTTGAACCCGGGGGGCGGAGGTTGCAGACAGCTGAGATTGCACCATTGCACTCCAGCCTGTGCAACCAGAGTGAAACTCTGTCTCAAAAAAATAAAAATAAAAAAACAAAGAAGCTGGTGTGATTAATTAGGCCTTAAATGCAATTCACCAAATTTCCTCAAAAGCTGTTATAATTCCAGCAATATATATTTTAAAAAGCATAAGAGAAAGGAATACTGTGAGCTTAACTAAAGACAAAATTAATATTAAATTGAAGTGTTTTTTAAAATATCTCAAAATGACATTTGCAATTCTAAAAATGGTAGAGAAGTTGAGACAACTAGTAAGGGCTGTGAATAGCAATGCATCCCTGGAATGATGTGCATTGTGGCTAATGGTAATGTTGCTCAGGTGCATGGATTTTGTATATGAAGGAAGCTTTGACTCAGCATGTAATTAGTGAGTGTACAGAAAAAAGTGATATATAATTTTATGTATAACGTTGTGCTATTGAAAGGATTAAAAACATTTTTTATGTGTCTGCACGTACAGCATAGTGTTTGGGAAAGCTATTATTTTTTAAGATATATCAAACCTTTAATGATCATAGATTAATTAAATACAGTATTTGTAATACCTATTTACTTTATCCCAGGTATTCAAAATTTATTTTAAAAAACTAAAGTATATAATTTTTGTTGAATTTTATACCTGCAATTTCAGGTTATTAATATAATTAAGTAGTCACATGTTTTTCGGGTCCCACTCATTCCTTAGGAGCTATTTAGAACCCTAGCCAACCCATCTTGTTTTGTGGACTCTGTGCACAATGAAGGAAATCTGTAAATAATAAATGACAAAAAATTAAAGTATCATGAATTCAGCAGTAAGTGACAGAGCCTTACTGTATCATAGTGAAATAGCAGTATTTTCACACAAAATGCATCAGGGGAGCAATCTTTCTTTCTTTTATGTTTTATTTTTTATAGGAAAAATTCCTCCTTTATCAAAACATGTTTTTAAAGCCTCCTTCACAATTTATAAATGACTGTTTCAATATTATTGAGTGAACATAGCATCTTTGATGTATTAAGTGACACTTGGTGCCTACTGAAACAGGAGAGGAGAGTCACTAGGAAGAACTCGGGTCAGAGATGGGAATTACAGGTATCTTTCATGTAATTACTATTAAAATCACTTGCTAGCATAAGAGGGGGAATAATTATTCACATGTTTATATTATGTTTTGATAATATAAATTGGTGTTTGGGAGCACATAAAAAGAACCATGACATGAAAGCACAATCTATATTTTTCATAACTGTTATTGAAGTGTGAACCAGGCTTTAACTCAGTAAAGGAACCAGACCTTATATTGCATATGTGTGATCATAGCATTTGATATGTCTTTTATAACACACATTTTGCCTTTAATGATACTGAAGTTTCTCAAAGCAGTCCAAGTAAAAGCTGAAGTTCTTTCTAAAGCATAAAATTAAGGGTTTTTTGTTTGTTTGTTTTTTGTTTTTTGGGGATGGAGTCTCGCTCTGTTGCCCAGGCTGGAGTACAGTGGCATGATCTCAGCTCACTGCAAGCTCTGCCTCCCCGGTTCAGGTGATTCTCCTGCCTCAGCCTCCTGAGTAGCTGGGATTATAGGTGTGTACCACCACATCCAGCTAATTTTTGTATTTTTAGTAGAGATGGGGTTTCACCATGTTGGTCAGGCTTGTCTCAAACTCCTGACCTTGTGATCCACCCACCTTGGCCTCCCAAAGTGTTGGGATTACAGGCGTGAGCCACCATGCCCGGCTGAGGTCTTTTTAATGGGGTATGCACATGTTCTCATTCATAAGTGGGTGCCAAACAGTGAGCACACATGGACATAAACATGGGAACAATAGACACTGCAGACTACTAGAAGGGAAAAAAACTACCTATTAAGCACAATGTTCACTTCCTGGGTGATAGATTCCATACCCCAAACAACATCACACAATATTCCCATGTAACCAACCTGTAATGTACCCCTTTATCTAAAATGAAAGTTTAAATTTAAAATGAATTAAGTAATTAAGTAAAAATAAAACGGTTATGTGAACCAATGAGGTGAAAGACTTGTATACTGAAAACTGCAAAACATGGCTGAAAGGATTCAAAGAAGACACAAATAAATGAAAAACATTGTTTCATCAATTGAAAGATTTAATATTGTTCTCAATATTACCCAGAGCAAATCTAAAGATTCAATTCAATTTCTATCAAAATCCTGATGTGTTTTGCACAAATAGGAAAATCTTTTCTGAAATTTACCACATGGTGAAAACAATTTTGAGAGAGAAGAACAAAGTTGGAGGTCTCACACTTCCTGATCTCAAAACTTACTACATAATATGGTACTGACATTCAAAACAACAATGTGGTACTGGCATAAAGACAGACATATAGGCCAACAGAATAGAATAGAGAGCACAAAAATAAATCCCCATACATATAGTCAAGTAATTTTTGACAAGAGTGCCCAGATCATTCAAGAAGGAAAGACTATTTTTTTTTCAACAAACTGTATTGGAAAACTGGATATTCACATGCATGAGAATGTTGTTGGATCCTTACCCTAAACCTAATGCAAAAAGTAACTCAAATTGGATCAAGGACCTAACCATAAGAGATAAAACTATAAAACTGTTAGAAAGAAACAGTAGAAAACCTTCATGACTTCGGATTTCACAAAGATCTCCTGGATATAACACCAAAAGCTCAAGTTACAAAAGAAAATATAGACAAATTGGGCTACATCAAAATTAAAAATTTTGTGAATCAAAAGACATTATAAACAGAGGAAAAAGGTAATATACAGAATAGGGGAATATACTTGGTAGTCATATATTTGGTAAGGGGTTAATAACCAGACTAAATAAAAAAAAAAACTCTTACAATTCAACAATAACAATAAAGAAATAATTAAACAATGGGCAAAAATTTTGAATAGATATTTCTCCCAAGAAGATGCACAAATGGCCAATAACTCCAAGAAATGATGCTCAAAATCACTAAATATTAAGGAAATGCAAATTAAAGCCAAAATGACATAGGCACTTCATGCCCATAAGAATGGCTACTTTCAAACAAACAGCCCATGTAATAAGTGTTGACTAGGGTGTGGAGAAACTGGAATACTAGTCCACTGCTGGTGGAAATGTAATATGGTGCAGCTGCTATGAAAAACACTGTGGAGTTTCTTCAAAACATTATAAATAGATCATCATGTGATCCAGCAATTCCACTTCTGGTATGCCTAAAATAATTGAGAGCAGGAATTCAAAAAATTATTTGTGCACCCATGCTTGCAACAGCATTATTCACAATTGCCAACATGTGCAAAAAAAACCAAGTGTCCCTTGACAAATAAATAGGTAAACAAAATGTGAAATATATACACCATGGAATCTGATTCAGCCTTAAAAAGGAAGAATTTCTGACACATGCTACAATATGGATGAACCCTGAAGACATTACGGTAAGTGAAATAAGCTAGTCACTAGAACACAAATATTGTATGATTTCAATTTTATGAGTTACCTAGAGTAGTAAAATTTATAGAGAAAAATAGCAGAAGGGGCTGTGTGGTGGAGAAAAAGGGGAGTTATTGTTTAATGGGCATGAAATTTTAGTTTTGATGAAAAGGTTCCAGAGATGAGTGGTGACAATGGTTGCACACCAATATGAATGTTTTTAATACCCCTGACTAGATACTTAAAATGGTTAATATGATAAATTCTGTTATGCTTATTTCACCACAATTAAAAATGTTTTAAAAATGATGTATGTGTAGAAGGGGCGGTTCTGAGATAGCCGAATACGGACAGCTCCAGTCTATAGCTCCCAGTGTGAGCAACACAGAAGACTGCTAAGACTGCTGATTTCTGACTTTCCAACTGAGGTACCAGGTTCATCTCATTGGGACTGGTTGGACAGTGGGTGTAGCCCACGGAGTGTGAGCCAATGCAGGGCAGGGCATCACCTCACCCAGAAAGCACAAGGGGTGGGGGAATTCCCTTTCCTAGCCAAGGGAAGCCATGACAGATGGTACCTGGAAAATCGGGACACTCCTGCCCTAATACTGCTCTTTTCCAACAGTCTTAGCAAACAGCACACCGGTAGATTATATCCCGCACCTGGCTTGGTGGGTCCCATGCTCATGGAGCCTTACTCACTGCTAGCATAGCAGTCTGAGGTCAAACTGCAAGGCGGCAGCGAGGCTGGGGGAGGGGCACCCGCCATTGCTGAGGCTTGAGTAGGTAAACACAGTGGCCAGGAAGCTCAAACTGGGTGGAGCCCACCTCAGCTCAAGGAGGCCTGCCTGCCTCTGTAGACTCCATCTCTGGGGGCAGGGCATAGGTGAACAAAAGGCAGCAGAAACTTCTGCAGACTTAAATGTCCCTGTCTGACAGCTTTGAAGAGAGCAGTGGTTCTTCCAGCACAGAGTTGGAGATCTGAGAACAGACAGACTGCCTTCTCAAGTGGGTCCCTGACCCCCGAGTAGCCTAACTGGGAGACACCTCCCAGTGGGGGCCAACTGACACCTCACACAGCTGGGTACTGCTCTGAGATGAAGCTTCCAGAGGAACGATCAGGCAGCAACATTTGCTGTTCTGTGATATTTGCTGTTCTGCAGCATCCGCTGGTGGTACCCAGGCAAACGGGGTCTGGAGTGGACCTCCAGCAAACTCCAACAGACCTGCAGCTGAGGGTACTCACTGATGAAAGGAAAACTAACAAACAGAAAGGAATAGCATCAACATCAACAAAAAGGACATCCACACCAAAACCTCATGTAGGTCACCATCATCAAAGACCAAAGGTAGATAAAACCACAAAGATGGGGAGAAACCAGAACAGAAAAGCTGAAAATTCTAAAAACCAGAGTGCCTCTTCTCTTCCAAAGGATCACAGCTCCTTGCCAGCAACGGAACAAAGCTGGACAGAGAATGACTTTGACGAGTTGACAGAAGTAGGCTTCAGAAGGCCGGTAATAACAAACTTCTCCGAGCTAAAGGAGGATGTTTGAACCCATCACAAGGAAGCTAAAAATCTTGAAAAAAGATGAGAAGAATGGCTAACTGAATAAACAGCATAGAGAAGACCTTAAATGACCTGATGGAGCTGAAAACGATGGCACGGGAACTATGTGATGCATGCATAAGCTTCAGTAGCCAATTTGATCAAGTGGAAGAAAGGGTATCAGTGATTGAAGATCAAATGAATGAAATGAAGTGAGAAGAGAAGTGTAGAGAAAAAAGAGTAAAAGAAAATGAACAAAGCCTCCAAGAAATATGGGACTTTGTGGAAAGACCAAATCTATGTTTAATTGGTGTACCTGAAAGTGACGGGGAGAATGGAACTAAGTTGGAAAACACTCTCGAGTATATTATCCAGGAGAACTTCCCCAATCTAGCAAGGCAGGCCAACATTCAAATTCAGGAAATACAGAGAACACCACAAAGATACTCCTGGAGAAGGGCAACCCCAAGACACATAACTGTCAGATTCACCAAGGTTGAAAGGAAGGAAAAAATGTTAAGGGCAGCTAGAGAGAAAGGTCGGGTTACCCATAAAGGGAAGCCCATCAGACTAACAGCAGATCTCTCAGCAGAAACTCTAAAAGCCAGAAGAGAGTGAGGGCCAATATTCAACATTCTTAAAGAAAAGAATTTTCAACCCAGAATTTCATATCCAGCCAAACTAAGATTCATAAGTGAAGGAGAAATAAAATACTTTACAGACAAGAATGCTGAGAGATTTTGTCACTACCAGGCCTGCCTTAGAAGAGCTCCTGAGGGAAGCACTAAAAATGTAAAGGAATAACCAGTACCAGCCACTGCAAAAACATGCCAAATTGTAAAGACCATCAGTGCTAGGAAGAAACTGCATCAACTAATGAGCAAAATAACCAGCTAACATCATAGTGACAGGATCAAATTCACACATAACAATATTAACCTTAAATGTAAATGGGCAAAATGCCCCAATTAAAAGACACAGACTGGCAAATTGGATAAAGAGTCAAGACCCTTCAGTGTGCTGTATTCAGGAGACCCATCTCACGTGCAGAGACACACATAGGCTTAAAATAAAGGGATGGAAGAAGATCTACCAAGCAAATGGAAAACAAACAAACAAAAAAAGCAGGGGTTGCAATCGTAGTCTCTGATAAAATAGACTTTAAACCGACAAAGATCAAAAGAGACAAAGAAGGCCATTACATAATGGTAAATGGATCAATTCAACAAGAAGAGCTAACTATCCTAAATATATATGCACCCAATACAGGAGCACCCAGATTCATAAAGCAAGTCCTTAGAGACCTACAAAGAGACTTAGACTCCCTCACAATAATAATGAGAGACTTTAACACCCCACTGTCAACATTAGACAGATCAATGAGACAGAAACTTGACAAGAATATCCAGGGCTTGAACTCAGCTCTGCACCAAGCTGACCTAATAGACATCTACAGAACTCTCCACCCCAAATCAACAGAATATACATTCTTCTCAGCATCACATTGCACTTATTCCAAAATTGACCACATAGTTGGAAGTAAAGCACTCCTCAGCAAATGTAAAAGAACAGAAGTAATAAACTGTCTCTCAGACCACAGTGTAATCAAATTAGAACTCAGGATTAAGAAACTCACTCAAAACTGCACAAATACATGGAAACTGAACAACCTGCTCCTGAATGACTACTGGGTAAATAACGAAATGAAGGCAGAAATAAAGATGCTCTTTGAAATCAATGAGAACAAAAACGCAACATACCAGAATCTCTGGGACACATTTAAAGCAGTGTGTAGAGGGAAATTTATAGCACTAAATGCCCACAAGAGAAAGCAGGAAAGATCTAAAATCGACACCTTAACATGACAATTAAAAGAAAAAGGAAGCAAGAGCAAACACATTCAAAATCTAGCAGAAGGCAACAAATAACTAAGATCAGAGCAGAACTGAAGGAGATAGAGACACAAAAAAATCAATGAATCCAGGAGCTGGTTTTTTGAAAAGATCAACAAAATAGGTAGACTGGTAGCAAGACTAATAAAGAAGAAAAGAGAGAAGAATCAAGTAGACGCAATAAAAAATGATAAAGTGGATATCACCACTGATCCCACACAAATACAAACTACCATCAGAGAATACTATAAACACCTCTACACAAATAAACTAGAAAATCTAGAAGAAATGGATAAATTCTTGGACAGACACCCTCCCAAGACTAAACCAGGAAGAAGTTGAATCCCGAACAGACAAAAAAACAGGCTCTGAAATTGACGCAATAATTAATAGCCTACCAGACAAAAAAAGTCCTGAACCAGACAGATTCACAGCCGAATTCTACCAGAGGTACAAAGAGGAGCTGGTACCATTCCTTCTGAAACTATTCCAATCAACAGAAAAAGAAGAACTCCTCCCTAACTCACTTTATGAGGCCAACGTCATCCTCATACCAAAGCCTGGCACAGACACAACAACGAAAGAGAATTTTAGACCAATATCCCTGATGAACATCAATGCAAAAGTCCTCGATAAAATACTGGCAAACCAAATCCAGCAGTACATCAAAAAGCTTATGACCACGATCAAGTTGGCTTCATCCCTGGGATGCAAAGCTGGTTCAACATATGCAAATCAATAAATGTAATCCATCATATAAAGAGAACCAAAGACAAAAACCACATGATTATCTCAACAGATGCAGAAAAGGTCTTTGACAAAATTCAACAGCCCTTCATGCTAAAAACTCTCAATAAACTAGGTATTAATGAGACATATCTCAAAATAATAAGAGCTATTTATGACAAACCCACAGCCAATATCATACTGAATGGGCAAAAACTGGAAGCATTCCCTTTGAAAACTGGCACAAGACAGGGACGCCCTCTCTCACCACTCCCATTCAACATAGTGTTGGAAGTTCTGGCCAGGGCAATCAGGCAGGAGGAAGAAATAGGGTATTCAATTAGAAAAAGAGGAAGTCAAATTGTCCCTGTTTGCAGATGACATGATTGTATATCTAGAAAACCCCATCGTCTCAGCCCAAAATCTCCTTAAGCTGATAAGCAACTTCAGCAAAGTCTCAGGATACAAAAATAAATGTGCAAAATCACAAGCATTCTTATACACCAATAACAGACAGAGAGCCAAATCATGAGTGAACTCCCATTCACAATTGCTTCAAAGAGAATAAAATACCTAGGAATCCATCTTACAAGGGATGTGAAGGACCTCTTCAAGGAGAACTACAAACCACTGCTCAACGAAATAAAAGAGGATACAAACAACTGGAAGAACATTCCATGCTCACGGATAGGAAGAATCAATATCATGAAAATGGCCATATTGCCCAAGGTAATTTATAGATTCAATGCCATCCCCATCAAGCTACCAATGACTTTCTTCACAGAATGTGAAAAACCTACTTTAAAGTTCATATGGAACCAAAACAGAACTCACATTGCCAAGTCAATCCTAAGCCAAAAGAACAAAGCTGGAGGCATCAGGCTACCTGACTTCAAACTATACTACAAGGCTACAGTAACCAAAACAGCATGGTACTGGTACCAAAACAGAGATATAGACCAAAGGAATAGAACAGAGCCCTCAGAAATGACACCACACATCTACAACCATCTGACCTTTGACAAACCTGACAAAAACAAGAAATGAGGAAAGGATTCCCTATTTAATAAATGGTGCTGGGAAAACTGGCTAGCCATAAGTAGAAAGCTGAAATGGGATCCCTTCCTTACACCTTGTACAAAAATTAATTCAAGATGGATTAAAGACTTAAATGCTAGACTTAAAACCATAAAAACCCTAGAAGAAAACCAAGGCAATACCATTCAGGACATAGGAATGGGCAAGGACTTCATGACTAAAACACCAACAGCAATGGCAACAAAAACCAAAATTGATAAGTGGGATCTAATTAAACTCAAGAGCTTCTGCACAGCAAAAGAAACTACCATCAGAGTGAACAGGAAACCTAAAGAATGGGAGAAAATTTTTGCAATCTACTCATCTGACAAAGGGCTAATATCCAGAATCTACAAAGAACTCAAATTTACAAGAAAAAAATCAAACAACCCCATCAAAAAGTGGGTGAAGGATATGAACAGACACTTCTCAAAAGGAGACATTTATGCAGCCAACAGACACATGAAAAAATGCTCATCATCACTGGCCATCAGAGAAATGTAAATGAAAACCACAATGAGATACCATGTCACACCAGTTAGAATGCTGATCATTAAAAAGTCAGGAAACAACAGGTGCTGGAGAGGATGTGGAGAAACAGGAACACTTTTACACTGTTGGTGGGACTGTAAACCAGTTCAACCATTGTGGAAGACAGTGTGGCGATTCCTCAGGGATCTAGAACTAGAAATACCATTTGACCCAGCCATCCCATTGCTGGGTATATACCCAGAGGATTATAAATCATGCTACTATAAAGACACATGCACACTTATGTTTATTGTGGCACTATTCACAACAGCAAAGACTTGGAGCCAACCCAAATATCCATCAATAATAGACTGGATTAAGAAAATGGGGCACATATACACCATGGAATACTATGCAGCCATAAAAAAGGATGAGTTCACGTCCTTTATAGGGACATGGATGAAGCTGGAAACCATCATTCTGAGCAAACTATCACAAGGACAGAAAACCAAATACTGCATGTTCTCACTCATAGGTGGGAATTGGACAATGAGAACATTTGGACACATGGTGGGGAACATCACACACCAGGGCCTGTCATGGGGTGGGGGGAGGGGGGAGGGATAGCATTAGGAGAAATACCTAATGCAAAAGACGAGTTAATGGGTGCAGCAAACCCACATGGCACATGTATACACATGTAACAAACCTGCACGTTGTGCACCTGTACCCTAGAACTTAAAGTATAATAAAATAAAATTAAAATAAAAAAATGAGGTATGTGTACTCCTTGGGGTGCACAAGATATTTCTAAGGTGTACATTGTACTGGAAAGATGGAAGGGAATGCAATTCTATCTCTTCGACTTACACATGTTCACTTTTCTAGGGCTGACCTGTGCATTTCTGTGAGCAGGTTAGCCTACGTTTTCACTTCTACTACCGTGACCTCTCTGTTCTCATATTAAAAACAAGACATTTTTCACCCACCCTGAATATTTTTATGGTGCATACTTTCAAGGTATAAAAACCCCAAGGACACCAAGCTGAACTAAAATCCAAAATATTAATGGAATCAAAGCTCCTTCACTCAAGATACAGTATATGGACTTTCTCTTTCCAAGATATATTTTTTTTTAAAAAAGAAGGTGAAGCATGACTTTATAAAATACACACTTATGCTCCTATTGGATTCAAATACAAATATAGAGTGGGATTATGGTCATGATGACTATTTTATTTAGAGATCTCACCACTTTAATCTCCTGATTATCATCAAGAAAGGAGGAAAAGTTCCTTAAAAGCAATTACAAAATAACTCTCTTTTAGGAATGTTGAAAGTGGTAGCATCATTTCTTCGAGCAAATATTCCTACAGTAAGAGTTAGTGCACTATTCATCCATTAATCTTAGAATGCTCAAGATTTTAAAGAGCATGTTGGGAAGTATTAATGTACTAAGTGGTGCATCTCTATATTCATCTTAATAATAACAATAAAATAATATTAACCAAAAATTGCTCAATATATTTATTTACCTATGATTCTCTCTTGGATTTCAACGTAATGGAAGTGAGAAGTTCTCCACTTTCTTCCAGCAAATAAACACTATATATCTGTGGAAAAAGAATACATATCAGACATAAGTCAGCATTTCAGATTTTCTTCAACATGCATCCTGATTAATATGAGAAGCTTTTTCATCAACATTTAACAAAAGGTAGCTGGTGTAGTGGCTCATGCCTGTAATCCCAGCACTTTGGGAGGCTGAGTGGGAGAATCTCTTGAGCCCAAGATTTCAAGACCAGCATAGGCAACATAGTAAGACCCCTATCTCTATAAAAAACAAAAGTGAAAAAATGATTGTTGTGTACCCTAACACTGTATTCTTTTTGCTTGGATTCAAATCTGTTGCTTTCTGACAATTGCTTGCAAACAATTTCCTGTCTCCTTGTTCATTCTGACCAAATACATATTAGATTTAAACTAACAGCAGGAATATGTTTAAAACATCCAATGTGAATACATTTAAGAATAATTATTTAGGCCGGGCACGGTGGTGGCTCACGCCTGTAATCCCAGCACTTTGGGAGGCTGAGGCGGGCGCATCGTGAGGTCAGGAGACTGAGCGCATCTTGGCTAACACAGGTGAAACCCCGTCTCTACTAAAAATACAAAAAATTAGCCGGGCGTGGTGGTGGGCACCTGTAGTCCCAGCTACTCAGGTGGCTGAGGCAGGAGAATGGCGTGAACCCGGGAGGCGGAGCTTGCAGTGAGCTGAGATCGCGCCACTGCACTCCAGCCTGGGTGACAGAGCAAGACTCCGTCTCAAAAAAAAAAAAAAAAAAAAAAAAGAATAATTATTTAAATAGTTTTGGAAGGCCTCACATTGACAAATGGCCTATATTTTTATGACAGTTGGTAGTTGTACGCCAAAAATTTGGAGAAATATATACTAGGAGAAAATATGGAAAGCTCTTGCCCGACAATCACCAAAACAATTTTCCCCGACCTCCTGCCACCTGCCAAACCCCATTTTCCATTACTCTCCTGCTTGCCTGCTCACTTATGCCACTCCCCTGGCTTCCTTAGTGTACCTGGAACACAGCATGAACTTTAGGGCATTTCCATTTGTTGTTTCACTGCGTGTAATGCTCTGTCCTGAATTACTGAAACACCTTTTCCCCTTATTTCTCTGTTCTTAAGAACTCTGGTCCACAGGGATTTCTTCTCTGACTACCTTATCAAAAGTAGTTCTCTATCACCTCCACCTCTCACTGTATTCTATCCAGTTATCCTGCTTTATATCACTTATTACTGACAAAAATAATTTCATACACACACACACAGCCTTTTTTCCAGTAGAATACAAGCTGTTTCTTTATTGCTTCATGTCCATCATCTGGTATTTTATTTAGTGGCTGTGTAAAACATGTATGTTTAATGCATGAATAATATAAGAGAGAGAGAGAAAGAAAGAAAGAAAGAAAGAAAGAAAGAAAGAAAGAAAGAAAGAAAGGAGGAAGAAAGACAAGGAAAAAAATTTACTTTTGCTTTAGCTATCAATTGTATACTGAAAACATATACCTTTGATTTTATGCTCCACATTTTCTAGAAGCTCTAAGCTTCACTTATTCTTTTATTCAGCCAACAAAGGTATGATCATGTTGTATAACTCATATCGTATTACACAATTTCATATCTGAGATCTCCAACTCACTTTCCCTAGCTCATTCTTTTTCTTTTTCACTAGATAGTCGGCTCTCTGCCCCCACTGAAATAATAAATCACGAACATCTGTATTCATTACTCCTCCTTGAACTATTTAAGGTCTCCAAGAATCCTATTGATTACACCGCCCTCAGTGATCACTCCCTCTCTCTCCCTCAAAGCACATACAGTCAATAACTTTTTAACTATTCCTGCATTACATGCTGTTCTTAATAGTTTGTTTGCCAACTGTTTCATGTAAGATGCTTTTAATTCCCCATCTATTTAGAAAGTGAAAGCTGCTCAGAGACGTAGCCTTCCATTCCTCTCACATGGGACACCTAAAAAAACCCTGAAGATATTACATGTTTTATTTCTGCATTCAAAGTGAACTTTGTCCAACACACCTGTCCTCAGTGTCCAACATTTTCAGTTTCACTGCCTTCACTGAATGATATCTTTTATCCCCAGTCTCTCAGTATCACTCAATAAAGTCCATCAAACTCTTTCTTTATCTCTCTCCATTGGTTTTCTTATGGTGCATTGGTCTGATTGTTATTTGATTTATCCAGATACTCTATCCAGTGCCTATACTATTTCTTCTTTATACTTCTACTCTCTAACTGAAGATAGTTCACATGGTTTAGAATTTTCACTTATTGTTATTGCCTATAATACCTTAGGTATATGGTGAAACAATGAATCTTTCAGTTCAACAAATTTATTTATGATTATCTTATTTACATCTCTCTTTCTTAAATGTACTTTTCTCTTATTTTTAATATATATTAATTAACTACTATGTGCAACACTCCCTACTCAGTATTCTTTTCACTAGTGTACCCTTGGAGTGAGGACTATGAAATTATAACATTGAATAGAGATAAAAGAAAACAAGTGCTGGCAAAAATGTGAAGAAAAACGAATTTTTGTACAGTGCCAGAAGGAATGTAAATTAGTACAGTCGCTATGGAAAACAGTATAAAGATTCCTAAAAAAATTAAGATGGAACTACCGTATGATCTACCAATCCCATTACTGGTTACATATTCAAAGGAAATAAGATCAGTATCTTGAGGAAATATCTGCACCCCCATATTCATTGCAGCATTATTCACAATAGGCAAGTAATGTAAATAAGCTAAGTATCCTCCAGGAATAAATGAATACAGAAAATGTGGCATATTTAAACAATGGGATATTATTCCAGTGTAATAAGAGAATTCTGTTATTTGTGGCAACATGGATGAACATGGAGGAAATTACATTAAGTGAAATAAGCTAGGCACAGAAAGACAAATGCCACATGAACTCATTTACATGTGAAATTTAAAAATTGAACTCATAGAAGTAAAGAGTAGAATGGTGGTTACCAGGGGCTCGAGGAGGGAGATTGGAATATGTTGGTCAAAAATTTCTAAGTTCCAATTAAGACGAGTAAGTTCGAGCTATCTTTTATACAATATGGTGACTATAGTTTACAACAATGTATTACATTCTTAAAAATTGTTAAGAGTAGATTTTAAGTGTTCTCACACAAAAAAATAACGGTATAAGATTATCCATGTGTTAATTAGCTCAATGTCACCTTCCACAATATATACGTATTTCAAAGCATCATATGGTGCAAGTTAAATATATAGTATTTTTATTTGTCAACTAAATAATAATAAAAGAAAGTAAAAGAAATAGAAACAACAGAACAGAATAGAGTAGGATAAAATAAAAAAAATTAGTGTGCTTCAAAAACAATAAGGGTAAATATTGTCTTGTGAAACTTTGTGATGCCAACTGTATTTCTTGCTGTGAGCTGTGTCCCCAAAAGTTGGAAAATCACCAATTTAACCTATTTTACTTTGATTTTGTTAGGCTGGGAAACAAGACCGACTTTTATTTTTATTTATTTTTTTATTTTGTGTATTTGCAGTATAAGTTATCTTGAGTAATTAAACATTAATAAAAGAACAGTATCATAGTTCCTCAACAAATATCTTTGTATAGAACTTGAGAGGCCTGGGAGCTGGCTACTAACATGAAAGAGGGAGGCTGATAACTCAAAACCTTTTTCACATGAAGGGGCACCTTCTCCTAGGCTCTAAAGTGACGCTAAGTCCTGCTCCTTCCTAACTTGGTCTCGGTCCTTCTTTTCTTCAAGTGTATATAAGCCTTCTTCTCTTCAAGTTCATAAAACCAAAGAAATTGTTGAAGGCAGGAGTGATACGGAGTGCAGAGATCATGGTAACAAGCTAATCCCTCACCCCACTTCTGTGGAATTTGGCAGACATATTGCATAGGGTGCAGACAATAAAAACACATTGACATACTCTTCAGTTGGGCGTCTTTTCATCTTTTGCTGTCTTATGGAATAGGTCAACTGCTCTTACTTTGTTTTTCCTTGAGTAGTTAAGTAGGCAAAGCAAAAGGAAAGAGTCAGCCGGGCGTGGTGGCTCACACCTGTAATCCCAACACTTTGGGAGGCCGAGGCAGGTGGATCACGAGGTCAGGAGATTGAGACCATCCTGGCTAACACGGTGAAAACCTGTCTCTCTACTAAAAACACAAAAAATTAGCTGGGAGTGGTGGTGGGCGCCTGTAGTCCCAGCTACTCGGGAGGCTGAGGCAGGAGAATGGCGTGAACCCAGAAGGCAGAGCTTGCAGTGAGCCGAGATCGCGCCACTGCACTCCAGCCTGGGCGACAGAGCAAGACTCTGCCTCAAAAAAAAAAAAAAGGAAAAGAGTCAGCAACTACACATAATTGAAGTTTTTAATTGGACTAGACTGGTTTGGACTTTTAAATACCTTAAAGTGACCTGAAACCTAAGAGATTTTTCTCATGATAGTATTACAGAGCAGGGCGGGGTGGGGGCTAGATTGGGAATAACATATTGAAGACAGTGATTGGAAAGAAATAAAACTACATTTTATTTTTTGCATACCACCCAGTTGGAAGTTTTCAATAAATCAGCTCATCTGAATAAATGAGCTGTGGAAAATAAAATTCAATATAAAATACACTTCTCTCAATATGAAGTAGTAGAAAGTTCAGGGACTTCATACTCAAGGACATCAGACTTTGGCAATTTGAATCGTAACTCTTCTCATCATTAGCTATGGGGCCTTGGGCAAGTCACTCATCAGTTCAATTGCTTTTAATCTGAAATGGTATACTAAAGTCTACTTCAGATTAAGATTAGATGAAGAACAGGCAGGTTCAAATGCCCATACATAGACGCTTCTCAAAACTTTGTAGTTTCTTTGCTTCTCTTTTTCCCCTTCCCTCAAGAATTGGCATCTGAAATAGATTATTTCTATAACACAGGAAAGTAAATCATATAAGAGCATTGGATTCCAAAAATAAGCACTGTAAAAATATAGTATGTAAATTCTCATAAGGACCATTGGCATTCATGTGGAATCTGCAGAACAGACAGCATTTTCTTAGGCTCAGATTTTGGAAGGGAAGAAATCTAGACAATGGTCTGATTTGGGAGGACAACAACTTTCATTTAAGTAAATTAGTCATGTAGCTAGCAGTGGAGGATAAATAGGCTAGACACGAGATGGTGGAGAGGTCGTGGAATTCTCAGAGTGAGAAAATGTTGGCACAAATTTGTTTCAATGTGGCAAATGTCAATGATTGCTGATCGCTAGCCTCTAACTGATAACAAATAATAATTACATAATCTATGTTATCTCTTTCTAGTTAATTATATCTACTGAAATTTAGGGATGTTGGTAGTTTGTTTCAAAGTTTTTGACTAGCAATGTATGCCCCTGTATAAACGCATAACAACAGTAATTATCTGCTGTGGCATTTGAAAAATTAGTCTTCTCCATCTTTTATTTCATTTCACTAAGCCAATAACCTTAGTTTCAGGTATATTTTCTTCAAAATGATGAGTAATGATGAGTAAAATCTCTGTAATTCATTATACTAAATAGTATAATAAAAATTATGCCTAACTTTTTGTAGAAAATATTCTTAGCTAAGCTTGATCACCTACTACATAACTAATTGTTCAAATTCAAGAAGTATTAAAATTCTGCTTTATTTGAAATGAACTAATCAAATGTTATTTAAATAGTGAAAAGAAATTGGAAGAGGGGAACTCACAAAACATTCTGATTTACCAGCAGGCAATTTAACTTGGGCTCTGTCTAAATACATAGATTTGCTACTCATCCTTCATTTTAAGAAGTTTATTTGTCCTTTTCTTTAAAATCATGATTCTTAACACTATACACATATTATAATAACTTGAATTTAAATGTACTTTTTAAAATGTACTAATACCATGATTTTTAAATGTACTAATACCGTGGACCCACATGCAGAGATTTCTGCTTTAATTGGCCTAGGCTAGAAGTTGAAACATTGTCTGTTTCAAGAGCTCCCCACATGGTGTTAATGTAGAATAAGAACGGAGATCCTGTTTTCCAAAGCTTCCTTTAGCTTTTTCAGAATTGGTGAGTTGCTTTATCCTTTGGGTATATTACAGATCTATTCATAATTCCAATAGCATTTCCATGCAATATTGTAATGTGTCTATGAATCAATCTCCTCAATCTCAATCTGGGAATGTCTCAAAGTGGAAACCAAATTAACTCTTTATTGGGTATCCAGCATCTACCAGAATGTGTCTGAAATATTATGGGACCTCATTAAATGAGGATCCAGGAATGTGATGTGTGGATGTGCATGAGAGGTAATTAAAGATTGGTGCAAATATTAAGGCAATATTATTATAGACAATGCTTTAAGAGAAGATAGTTTTAGGTCAACTTGATTATATATCTTTCGATGCTTTTGCTTTTTAACTTACTCTAATTTGTCATACAGAAATAAAGACATTGACCTTCAGGTTTATTTGTTTTATGGAAGAAATAAAGAGATTATATCACTAAATCAAATATTTTTCTTACTTAAGGAAGACCTAACGTGCATTCAGCTACCTGTTAGCTTTTCCTTCTCAATTAACTGCTATTATTGAAAAGTTATTATTATTAGGCAATCAGATGACAGCTTTAAACTCATCTATGCTAAAGATAAATGCAATCTAATTACAAATCAATAGCATCCTACAGCAAATATGGAAGTAGTTTGTGCATATTTTAGAAAATTTGGAAAATACATACACTCATGATCCTCAGTGGACAAGGCTCCCCCGGCCTCTCATGAAAGCATAACCAAAGCATAGTGTTCTTACTCAGCTGGAGGAGGGCTCTCATTGGTCAAACAAATTGGAAATGAGGATCAGAGTGGTCCCTGGAAATGCCTGAAGAAGGGGTGACATCAGTAATCAAACTCCACCTTTTTATCATGTGAGAAATGGCTTGCCATGCCTCAGCTACCTGCTTTGACAAGCTATTTCTTACGGTTCCATCAGACCTGCTCAAGTTTCTAAACATTAGGCCTTGCTTGCCCTAACATGCTATAAGAAAAAAGTATCAAAAGAAATAGATACTGCTATAAAGATGTATTTTGTCATTTCATATTTTAGAAATATATATTGTGAAATGGTAGAAAGAACATGTAATCAATCCAATATACTACACATTCCTTATAAGTCTACTGTGTGTAAGGCTCTATTATTTACTGAGAGGTAAAAGATAAAATGAAATACAGCCCTCAGGCAATAATATCACTCAGAAAATTTCAGAGCAAGGGGCTGATCTGTAGGATTCAGCAGAAAACTTCAAAATAACCCCAGAAAATTATCCATTTCAGAAAAGCAGAGACACTTGATATGTACCCAAAACTATATTCAATAAAACCGTACACATTTTTTGAGATCTACAAATTGTGGGGTGATGGGATAGGTGGTGAGGCACACACAAACACCACTTTTCTTTGACATTGACGTCAGTAGGCAGGACTATCTCTAAAGCCAGAAAGAACTATGTTTTTAAATTTTGGAAAAGAACAACCTGTGTTTGAATCACCTAAGTGCTTGCTAACATAAAAATTCATGGTCCCTGGAATCTGCGTTTTTAACAGCTCCCATGGGAGATTCTTCTGTATATTAAACTTGAAAACCAGTATCCTAGTTTGGGGTGGCAGATATGACTTTGGAACAGAAACTAGGAGATCTGGATTATAATATCAGTTCATCCATTAGCTAAATTGCTTGGCAAATTGTATGTCATGTTTGTCTTTGTTCTTTCAATTTATTGCCTGCAAGTAACATTCAGTAATGTTTGTTCAGCTAAAATTAATCAAACGTTGGTTAAGTAACTTAATGTTTAAATCTCATTTTTTCTATAACCTAGCTATTCTGGACTCTATGATTTTAATGCATCTTCTAGTTCTAATACTCCATGGTTCCAGGGAGAAGGGGTAGATTCATCTTCAAATAAAGCAAGAGCTACCTCAGTTCTGATGTAGCCACAACTCCTAGGCCAGTGGTGACTAATAAAACCCTGTACCCCTGATATGTTTTCTCTGGAGTTGGGAAAACTCAGGGGACTTGTATTAGCCTCACAGGTAAGATACCTAAAAAGTAAGAGATGCTGGTTTAAAAAGCATCAAACAGACATTGCTGTGTTGCAGCTTACCTGCACATTCAAAATTACAGTAAAGGGTCAGGCACGGTGGCTCATGCCTATAATCCCAGTACTTTGGGAGACTGAGGCAGGAGGATTGCTTGAGCCCAGGAGTTTGAGACCTGTGCTACATAGTGAGACCTCATCTCTACAAAAAATAAACAAAATTAGCCGAGCGTGGTAGCACACACCTGTGGTCCCAAGCCTACTTGTGGGGCTGAGGTAGAAGGATCTCCTGCGCCAAGGAGGTTGAGGCTGCAGTGAGTCATGATCATGCTGAGAGGTGACAGCCTGCTGGCAGCCCTGGCAGCCCTCGCTCGCTCTCGGTGCCTCCTCGACCTCGGTGCCCATTCTGGCCGCGCTTGAGGAGCCCTTCAGCCCGCCGCTGCACCGTGGGAGCCCTTCTCTGCACCGTGGGAGCCCTTCTCTGCACTGGCTGGGGCCGGAGTCGGCTCCCTCCGCTTGCAGGGAGGTGTGGAGGAAGAGGCATGGGCCTCGAAACGGGGCTGCCGGCGGCGCTTGCGGGCCAGCGCGAGTTCCGGGTGGGCGTGTGCTTGGTGGGCCCCGCACTCGGAGCTGCCGGCCGGCCCTGCTGCCCCGAGCAGAGGGGCTTAGCACCCGGGCCAGCAGCTGCGGAAGGTGCGACACGTCCCCCAGCAGTGCCGGCCCACAGGTGCTGCGCTCGATTTCTCACCCGGCCTTAGCTGCCTCCCAGTGGGGCAGGGCTAGGGACCTGCAGCCCGCCATGCCTGAGTCTCCACCCACCCCCGCGCCGTGAGCTCCTGCGCAGCCTGAGCCTCCCGGAGGAGTGCCACCCCCTGCTCCACGGCGCCTGGTCCCATCGACGGCCCAAGGGCTGAGGAGTGCTAGCGCAAGGCGCGAGCAGCTCCCCCTGCAGCCCCAGTGCGGGATCCACTGGGTGAAGCCCAGCTGGGCTCCTGAGTCTAGCCGGGAGTTGGATGAACCTTTATGTCTAGCTATGGGATTGTAAATACACCAATCACACTCTGTGTCCTGCTCAAGGTTGGTGAATGCACTAATCAGCACCCTTTGTGTAGCTCAAGGTTTGTAAATGCACCAATCAGTGCTCTGTGTCCCGCTAATCTAGTGGGGACTTGGAGAACTTTTGTGTCTAGCTCAAGGTTTGTAAACGCACCAATCAGCACCCTGTCAAAATGGACCAATCCGCTCTCTGTAAAAGAGACCAATCGGCTCTCTGTAAAATGGACCAATCAGCAGGATGTGGGTGAGGGCCAGATAAGACAATAAAAGCAGACTGCCTGAGCCACCAGTGGCAACTTGCACCAGTCCCTTTTAATAGTGTGGGGGTTTTGTTCTTTAGCTCTATGCAATAAATTTTGTTGCTGCTCCCTGTTTGGGTCCACACTGCCTTTATGAGCTGTAACACTCAAGCGAAGTTCTGCAGCTTCACTCTTGAAGCTAGCTAGATCACGAATCCATGGGGAGGAACGAACAAACTCCAGGCACACTGCCTTTAAGAACTGTGACACTCAACGCGAGGGTCCGCGGCTTCATTTTTGAAGTCAGTGAAACGAAGAACCCACCAATTCCAGACACAATGCTACCACACTCCAGCCTGGACAACAGAACGAGACCTTGTCTCAAATACACACACAACACACACACAACACACACACACAGGATGAGGAAAAAAATGCCCAAGGTTTTCCATGTGAGTTGTGTCAGCTTCTGCCTAAGTAGATCACCCAGAGGCTTAAAGAATCTTTAGCAGGAGGAAGTTGGAGGTAGGACAGTGATTCACTACAGGAAAAACACATCAGCTTGAAACCTTTCACAAGCCAGAGTCACAGAGTTAAATCATTGAAATAGAACACAGTAATATTTACGTGGTTCTTTTCACCTCTTCAACTTGGGAGGAACCTGAGGTAGGATATGAGGGGAGAACAGAAGAAATACTCACATCCTTCATCCTAAGCCTTAGTCCTTGGCCAGAGAAGGGGAGAAGACTTACTTCCAAATAAAGTTGGAAATGTTGACTATTACATGGAAATAGATCTTTCTGTTAGTGAAGTTAGATTGTTTCAGAGATTGACAAGACTAGATTTACTCTGGATTTCAAGCTACTGCAAAGAGAAAATGTAACCTTACAGAGTAGATTTGAATACATCAGAAGGGAAAACAAAAATATTGAATTTTTAAATATATATATATACACGTTATTTTATAGTTCGAGATTCTTGCAATTTATTCTAACAATTAACCTACAAAAATATGTTGAAAATTAGTAATATGAAAAGAATCCTTCCTGGCCTTTGGGTGATGAGAAGATGTGCATTACATTGTTCCCAATCTTAGTGAGATTTTCCTGTTTATTTGCAGGATAATGTCAATAATTAGATTTCAATGCATAATAAAACAAATATAATTGATATAAAGCAAAGTTATTAATTTTAACTGGAAAGATCTGGCATGTTTTCACATAGCAAGGGCATTATCAAGGTCTCTTGAAGAATTTTTTTTAAAAAAAAACAGAAAAGCAAACAACAGTTTGATGAGAATGCAGATCAGTGAAAATATGGAGTGTTTAGAACAGGAGAATAGAATAGTATGAAATTGGAGTATGGTGAATACAGAAATGACAAAAGCAATATCTTAAAAATATATTCTTAAATAAAAGTATACAAGTTTTTGAATAAAAATGGTTTGTACTAAATCTGTTAAAAGTAAAATGTCATTTGGGGGCTAATGTAAGAGAAAATATAATTTTATAAGGTTTTTGACATTTTTATTTTGCAAAAATGCAGAATATACATTTTATTTAAAAATCTATACTGTATTTATAGATTCTCAACTATAAATAATATTTGAGAAAAACATTAAATGTAAATATTTCCATTTCACTCTAAACAAATGACAATAAAATGCAGGTTTCTTTTGGAAAGAGTAGTATAAATGAAAAGGTAGAATATTGATTGTCTTTGGAGCCAAATTATTGGCCATCCATATAAACAGAATTGTGAATCTTAAAGTTGCCTTTAAAGAAAAACTTGTGTTTGTTGTCTTAAAAATTAACTTGGAGCCAGGTACGGTGGCTTGAGCCTGTAATCCCATCACTTTGGGAGGCCAAGGCGGTTGGATCACGAAGTCAGGAGATCGAGACCATCCTAGCTAACACGGTGAGACCCCATCTCTACTAAAAATACAAAAAAATTAGCTGGGCGTGGTGGCGGGCGCCCGCAGTCCCAGCTACTCGGGAGGCTGAGGCAGGAGAATGGTGTGAACCTGGGAGGTGGAGCTTGCAGTGAGCAGAGATCACGTCACTGTACTGGATCCAGCCTGGGCGGCAGAGCAAGACTCTGTCTCAAAAACCAAAAAAAAAAAAAAAAAAAAAAACAAGAAAGAAGAAGAAAAACTCTATGAAACTAAAGAAATACAAAGAAGCAAAAATAGAATATTTAAGATGACAGCAGTGTATCAATATTAAGAGAGATTAAATAGCTTAGAAACTTTTAGACTGGAAATGAAAAGAGGAAATGAGGGCAGTTACGAATGCCCTCGCTAAAAACAAGAGAACAAGAGAAGCCTTCTTCACCAAGTCCCATTATGAATAAGCCCCTGTGTGGCATTTTACATGTAAACACTAGTTAAAATGAATATTGAAATGGATAAAGAGAATTATAGTTATGCAAAATATTGAAATGCAAATGCTTATAGACACATGTCTTGAGGACCATGTGGTGCAGGTATAAAATTGAGTTTATTGGAAAGTGATTTACTGGCAAAGAAGTAGCAGAGCACACCCAATTCCCTGAGTTTTCCTTATTGGATATCTTTGGCAGGACAGAAGTGAGCTCTTGCACCATGGGTGCATTCCCAGTAGAGGGGTGCCGGCCCACAAAGATTGATACATTTATACGGCCAGAAGACAAGAGTGTCTATCTGGTCTGGAAAGTCACATTTTGGAAAGGCATATCTCCAGATGCTCCAGCCCCATCTTCCGCTGAGCTAACTCAGACCTGGTCAGCCAGGTCTCACCTAAGCTATTCAAATGCCGGAGGAAATAATCCTCCAGATTTAGCAAATTTTTTTTTAAAAGATTTTCATTTACACTTGAATTTCAGATAAAAAATAATCAATTATTTGTATATAGCTGGCTATGTCTGGGACACACATACTAAAAAAAAAAAAGTTACCTGAAACAAAATTGAACTAAATTTGTATTTAATCTGGCAATCCTATACCAGATTTGTCTCTGTTCTTTTTTTTTTTTATACTTTAAGTTTTAGGGTACATGTGCACAATGTGCAGGTTAGTTACATACGTATACATGTGCCATGTTGGTGTGCTGCACCCATTAATTCGTCATTTAACGTTAGGTATATCTCCTAATGCTATCCCTCCCCCCTCCCCCCACCCCACAACAGGCCCTGGTGTGTGATGTTCCCCTTCCTGTGTCCATGTGTTAATGATAGCAAATGACCTGCTCGGTGGTGGGTGGGAGTGGTCTCATGAAACAGACAGCTCAAGTAGAAGTGATTATTATGTATATGTGTATCAAGGCAAAGCTAGCACCATCTTTTCTGTTACATTATTCTTTATTTTCTCTTGTTGTGTCTTCTTGAAATTATTCCCATGTGATCCCAGGATTCCTAAAGATTCTCAAAATAAAGTGAGAAAATATTCTTTAATACTGGGCAGCTTTGGGTTTTATTTTCCTTTTGTTATCATGGACAAGTTGCTTCACCTTTCTTAAGCTAAATAGCTAAATCTTCTCACCTGTAAAGTAGACTTGTATAATATCAGACATAGATACTTTTTATGAGTAAATATTATAATGTATATCAAATGCACAGACTAGTGAATGCTCACTAAATGATAGAAATCATTAATGTGACGTGTCCTAGAAATATATTTTTCCAATTTATAAAAACTAAACAACACTTTAGAAAGACTGAAATATGCAAGTCTAAAAACAAGTGGCAGAAAATGATATTTCACATACTAGGTGGAATAAGCTTAAAATGTAGTTCTCCATAGCTGAATAGGTTCACAGAGAAGAGTTCATTATGGAATCAAAATGGAATAAAAAGAAAAGATTCCACGTATGTGTTCATGCTTAAATATTATTGAACATATTATGGTGTTTTGGAGAATATTCCTTTTGTATTACCATCTAGAAGAGAAAATACCAAGTTTTATGTCCTTTCATTTTTTTATAAATATAATCAAATGTCAGTTTGCCCAACCATCAACACCATTTAAACGAAAAAATCAAAGTAATTTCTCTTCTTGTCATGTGCCCCATCCCCATCTTCAGTAATTATTCTGAATTGATTTTAATTAAAAATTTACCTCGATCGAGTTTTTGAAATCTAGGGCTTTAAAGACCCTACACTGAATTATTATTTAAATGAAAAGCTTTTTATCTCATGAAGCAGACTAAAATGTGTAGCATTGAGATTTCAGACATGGCATGAAATTTGTTAAAATTTAAATAAACGTTTTTCTTTCTATAACAGTAGTGACTTCCCATTGAATATATGAATGCACTTGGGGACTACTGCTGCAGGTCATAAACTACTCAAGTGCTGTGGCCATCTTCTGATTGATGGTATTACAGTCATTTGATGATCATCTTTTATCCTATATATCATAATCTTCCATTTCTAGGCTTTGAGTGCATAATTGAAATAATACATTGGTGTTATATTATTAAAAATATGAAACTATAAGTTACCCACTCTTGCAGAGTTTAGAGAAAATTTATTAGTATATGTCTCACTAAATTGATGAAATTCATAAATACAGCTTATTTAAATATCATTTTAAAGCTATTAATTTTTTAAAAGTACAACTTCACCAATGCCTTTCTATCATCTGATTTTGAAGAAATGTCTTTTTTTCAAGGATTAAATAACTGAGCTGTGAAATTAGTTTTGTTGACTGTATATATCAGACGAAAGTAGAATGGGAGGGGGACGAGGGAAAGTAACTCTTCCTTGGGACTTCACTGAATCAAGTTCCTGGGAAATGCTTAGTGAGAAATCATAAATTAAAATGAGAGGAAGGAAGTGCCTTTTATGCAACTCATAATTAACCCTTGGAACCCTGCCACAATATTTTGTGAAGGCAAATAACTTAGCAAGATTCAACAAGAAATTAGATACTATATCTGAATAAGAATGTCACTTGCAGTTAATCTGCCTCTAATAAAAATTATAGAGGTTATCAATGGTTATGCTTATATTTTAAATGATCACAAGCTAATGCCAAAAGAGTAATGTTCTTTGAGATATAGCGTCAGAGGCTGAGCTAAGTGTTTTGGAGGTTGGATGGATCACGGATTCATGAAGTTTTTAGTTGTCACAAATTATATTCTCCTAAACTATACAGTGGTGTTGTAAAAATACCAGATTAAGCAGATTAAGCATTTCATAGATAAAATGGATCTAAGCCTTAGATTTTTCTTTCATCCTCTGCTTAATCCCACCCTTACTCATATTTTTTATTACAATGCCAGTATTTTCACTGTGCCCCCACTCTGGATGGTGGTGGTAATACATAGAGAGGATTGAAAGATTCTTTGAACAGTTTACAGTGGTGAGTTGAATATTCACAATATCATAATCTCAGACATTAAATAATGCAATGGACAAGGTAGAGTATTTTGCACTTGGCTAGGTGGGTCTATTATAGTGAACATGTATGTGCTATTTCTTCTCAGCAGATTAAGCTGCTATGAAAGAATGAGCTATGCAAGAATTTCACAAAGTAAAATACATCATTTTTTAGGATTAAATTCAATCTGAGCACACAAAAATGATAAATTAGATGTTCCTTTGGTAGGTGGGTCTGAAGAAAATCTGAGTATTTAATGTTATTCCAAGACAAAAAAGGAAGTTTGATGGTTTTCTTCTTGCCTTCCCTGGTCTGTTCTAGCGGCTCTTTATCTCTGTATTTTTATATTTGTTTTAGTATGTGCCTTGCCATGTGATTTTATTTATACTAAGATAAGAAAGAGAAGGTGAGGGTGTAGGAATAACCAAAACACAGTATAGTTGTGCCCAAATGAGAAACTGTCAGTTTGTATCATTTGAATACTATGTCTCTAGTTTGGAATTAGTTCTACCTGTATCATCTCTTTTATTTCCATTGGAAAAATATTATATATTTAGTAATGATTAAGCTCATCTTTCTTTATCCTCCTTAAAGGAACCAACTATGAGAAAAGCAACATTTTCTGCCAAAATAAATTTGGTATCAAGGTGTGAATAAATTATATCAAACGCATTTTTTTTTAATTTATTTGTAAGAGCAGTTCTTATTGAAATTAGACAACTTTTTTTTGTTTATGTATTTCTGAAGACTTCTGCTCATAGAATAAATGTAAAAGACTGCTGAGACTGAATTAACAGAAAATGAAGCTTCCTTCCATTAAGCCATAAGTTAGGTGATGGTAATAATAACTGAATATTTTGCAGTACAATTCTCAGTGTTTTTACTTCAGCTAGAATATCACAGATTGCCTCAACTGTTGAACTTCTCAAAGAAAGTTCAGTTGTAACATTCTATATAAAAGGAGATCAATTTATCTCCAATACTTAATTTGCAGAGTTATTAATACGAATATTTTGTATACATAATTTGTTTGAAAGTTTAATCTTCTAACCTGTTCTGGTAATCAAAACTATAGTAAAATCTACCTTCCGATTATATAGTTCATTATGAAACTTAGATTCTAGTTACTAAGACAAACTGCATTAATATATTATGTATCTATTAATGCATATATAATATGAATGTATCGATGCAGAAACAATCAATAGTAGTATTTTTCTTCATTATAAATTTTCAATTTAATAACAACCTGCCATTTTTTCCCCTGGTAGGAGAGCTATTACTGGCAATTATGAGATACATAAAAAGCTTTAGCATTACAGAAAAGCAAACTGCTACGTTTAGACATTTTCATGTATACTTAGAAAGTTTACTGTTAACTACATTTTGTTTCTTACTTAGAAATTATGACAGTAAGTAGAGTTCTTTAAATTAAAGAAGAGGCTAGGACAGAAAACCTCTTTAAATCAGTTGGGTAGAAGTTTATGAGTCTTGCTAATAAACCATTCCAATTAAAAGAACAAAGCAGGAAGGTAGGGAATGCAAGACAGCTTGACTATTATGGGCCAGTCATTTTTCTTGGTATTTTATATTCACAAGTATTGTACATTTAAGGTTCACACAAACTCTGTTGAAAGTTAGTCTTATTTGCTTCATCTGTAAATAACGTAATGAGGTGCATCTTAAGTTATAGGGAAGACTTTTCTGACATACAGAAAAGTTAATTTTTTCTTAGTAACGTGCCTGGTGGTATCACCTGGTGGTCATGTGCGCATCCTCTGGTGCCGTACTTGCTGATCCTTGTGAATCCCAGTTTTGCCCTTCACCATCTATATGATATTTAGCAAAAATACTTAATATTTTTAGTTCTTTGATTTTTTTCAGTTTTGGAAAGAGAGTAATAATAGAACTTGTCTCATTCTGCATGATGATTGTGATAGGATTAAATGAGATAATATAGGTAAAGCACTGAGCACATTTCCTGGCATATCAAATCCTAAATTCTTATCAAAAGAAACTACTAATTTGGAAGTGAACAAATATATCATTTCTGTAATACCATGTCTAAAATAATATTGTAGTAGTTACCAGAGGTAGAATTCAGTCCAGACGCTTCAATTTTATTTTTCTCTTTTTGATTATATTTGTTAGAGTATGTAATATTTTAAAACAAATTGAAATATAAAAAAGATAATATGAAATCTGGTGTAACTGCTGTCAATATTTAATGAATGTTAACGTTTCTCGTTTTGAATATTTTATGATAATTTTATAATTCTTTGGACGCAAGTGCTGATGTCTTTTTATACCCTATTTCCACATAGACATTTACCCTCTGCTCCATTCCTTCCTTTGCATTCTGGAATAAACCACCACCCTAAAGCTTGTATGGATCTTTCTCTTTCATGATTTGAAATTCATCATGTATGCATACATTCAAAAATAATGTAATGATATTGTTTTATATGCTTTTAAACTTTGTATAAATGGTAGCAAGTCATTTGTATCATTCTTCAGATTGCTTTTGACTTCAGCATTGTATTTTTGAGATTTATTTATGATGATTAATGAAGACATAGTGTGTATATTTTAATTGTTCTAGAACATAGCCTATATGACTATATCCATTCATCTACTGATAATATTTAGGTTGTTTCCATTTTTTTCTATTACAAAAAAGCACAGCAATGTTATTCATATCAAATTATGCAAAAGTGCAAGAGTTCCTCAAGTGCTCTGTTTAGAAGTAGAATTTCTGGCTGATGGGATATGTGTCACTCCAATGATTAGTTTCCTATTGATGCTGTAACAAGTTACCATACATTTAGTGACTTGAAATGACAAATATTTATGATGTTACAATAGATATATAGATCTAAGTACTAGATCACAAGTGTAACACAGGTCTCACTTAGCTAACCAGCATGTTGGCAGGGCTGTATTTCTTTCTGGAGACTGTAGGGGAGAATTTGTTTTCGTCCCTTTTCTTGGTCCTAGAGGCTGCTCACAATCCTTGGTTATGACCCTTCCTTCATCTTCAATGCCAGCAGTGGTGGGCCAAGTCCTTCTCATATCATATCACTCTGACCATTGTTATATCTCCCTCTATGAATGACTGGGAAAGGTTATCCATTTCAACAACTCACAGTATTATATTGGGTCCAGCAAGATAATTCAGTAAAATCTCCCTATTTTAAGGTCAGCTACTTAGGAACATTAATTCTTATTCAACCTTAATATTTTTTTGCCATGTAACCCAACACAGTCAGAGGCTCTGAGGATTAGGACATTGACATCTTTGGGGGAGCAGGTCATTGTTCTGCCTGCCATGCCAACATTACCCAGTATTGCCTAGTAACTCTCTAAAATGTTTGTATCAGTTATGCCCCTACACGTAGGGGATGAGCTTTCTTTTTCCTTTACATCTGGTCAACATTTAGTGTTGTTGGGTATTTACATTTTTGGCAATCTGTAATCTCTTATTGTTAATTTAATTTTTCTTTTCTCAATAGAATTTTGATTTTAATTTCTCAAGTAAATTGAACCTCTTATAATGTGTTCAGTGATTATTTTGGTTTCCTTTTTGAATATTAATTTCATTTCTATTGTTGTTTTTCTAGCTGCATTGTTTTCTGTTTTTATATTAGTTTTAGAAGTTATTTGTGTATTCTCTATATTAATTCTTGCTAGGTTAAGTGGGTTCTCCAATATTGCAGTCCTATTTAAAAATGCATTTACCTTATTTTTGAATGAGAATTAAAATTTTAATGCAGAAGAATTTACTAATCTTTTACAGTTTGTACATTTTTTGTCTCATTTAAGAAGTTATTCCTAATCTAAGGTTAAAAGATACTGCTCCTTTTTTTATACTTATAAAAGTTTTTCTCATGTAAGTCTTTAATCCACTTGAAACTTTCAATGTGCTGTAAGGCAGAGATCCAATTTTATTTTATTTTCCATATGGATAACAATTGTTTTAATTTCATATACTGAATTTTCAATAGTTTCCCCACTCATTTTCTCCTTCTCCAAAGCCTGCCATTATAACTTGTACATTTCCGGATTTCTATTGAAAATACAATTCCCTGTTTTTAACCCCTCAACTGCAGTTCATACTACAATCTTACCCTTACAAACATTAAATAGCTGATGATCTGCTCTATCTTAACCTGGATACCAAGTACATTGGTATATGAATTAGGTTTGCTACAATAATAAATGACTTCTTTTTCTTTTTGGTTTTAGAAACAAAAGTTTTGTCACATATGTTCATGGTGACTGCTCATCAGTTGCTTCTGTTTCTGTTCCATATGTCTTTTCATATGAGCCCCGGCTAAAAAAAGAGAAGTTCCCATCTGAGAAGTGTCATTCACATGGTACAGGAAATAGAGGAAGAGAGTTGGCAACTCATTTAATGGCTCTCAAAGCCTCTGCTTGAATGTGAAGCATATCACTTCCACTCACTCCATTTGCCAAAGCAAGTCACATGGCTAAGCACTGTGTTGATTGGACAGGGAGATATATCTTCTTCCAATAGGAGATTCAGCAAGGCACATCACAAAGAGCAAAAGATATATGGTTTTCTTTTAAGATGGGAGAGGGATTATTAGCGAAAAAAATTAGTCAATATTCCAGAATAAGTGTTCATTTTACCATTCATATTTGTTGATTGTACATGTTTTAGATAATTGCATATTTCATATATTTGACATTAAAATAGTGAGTTAATAATCTGTACATATCAGGTGAAGGATTGATACTGAATACAATAACAAGTATAAAATGTGAAACAAATCTTTAAGAGAGATATGTAGACTATATTCAGCATCTGCAATGAACCCAATGATGGCATGAAATTTGAAAGACAAAATAGAGGGCAGTTTTTAGAAATAAAGAATGTTGAGTCTACAGATTAAATAAAGGGGCTCACAGAGGTCCAACCAAGATGAATGAAGTAAAAGTAAAGGAGGTTTTACATATAAAGGAGGGATTGATTGAATCTGTTATTAATGTGGTAACAAAACTTGGGATTTAAAAACAGAGATGTAACATACTAGAATCATCCACTTTTGATTCATCCTGAGTTCATTTTCATAGTTTGTACTCCAGTCTCCTCTTCATTCCTTTTTAAATCTTCACTCACTGTTCCAGGCACACTGAACTTTAAATATGTTTTTTTCTAAGCCACAATGCCTTTTTGTTCCTGCTCATGCTGTTCTCATTCCCTGAACTTTCCTTCATTGTTCATTGTGCCCACAGTTTATCACTCCATTTTCTGTGCTTCATTAACCTGTACACATACTTTTGACATAGCACTTTTATTAGTCATGTTTTTGTATGTGTTTCTGTATTTCTACTTATCATCAAACCCTAGTCCCTGCAGGAGACTTGCATATAGGATAAACTCATAGAGTACATGATTTAATGAGTAAATTGTGTCCCTCACTTTTTTAGGACTTTCTTTCCACCGTTGCCCTGAAACTCATCCATTCCATCATTCAATCTAGTGGTTTTCAGTGGTGGTATCATACCATTCAGGTAGAGGTAATTGAGAAAAATAGAAATAATTTTGGGAAATTGCCACTGCAAAGGAAATTTGGGCAAGGAGTCATAAACTCTGTCTTAAATGGTGACAATTTGAGTGGTTATTATGGTCCAAGTCTTCTCTGTCAAGAAAGTAATCAAATTTCTTTATGAACTTAGAGGTGACAGCAGCAAAATTAAGAGAAGCCCATTTATTTTCTCATTGGTGTAAAAATAATTTATTATTAAAATGAATTTAAGCATAAGCAACACAACTGATCATTTGGCTAATGATAAAACTGAGAAAATAGCCCTTACAAATTGTGAAGAAACCTATATTCTTTCATTATACAATTTAAATATGAATAATATTTCCCTATGGTGTTCCCTAGGGTGTAGACTCAGATCTTATTTTTACTATAATACAAACAAAAGATGACTTACAGAAGAGATTTCATGACCTGTAAGGGATCCAAATTTTGTGTTACAAATATTAGAGAAGTTCACAATGACAACCATGAAAGGGATGTGTGTAATCTCCAGTGGAAAGAAGTGCTGTACTGTCAATTTAATGAGGTATAGAATTAAAAAATACCATCCGAGTTATAGGATGAAACAAGGTAGAAGGCAGCAGTAACACAGATTTTTTTCTTGAGATACTTAATTATATAGCTAATTTATTTTAAGTAAGCTCTTTAGAATGCTCAATAAAATATTATTCGTGGCCAGGAGCGGTGGCTCATGCCTGTAATCCCAGCACTTTGGGAGGCCGAGGTGGGCAGATCACTTGAGGTCAGGAGTTTGAGACCAGCCTGGCCAACATGGTATAACCTAATTTCTACTAAAAATACAAAAAATTAGCTAGGTATGGTGGCATGCACCTGTAATCCAGCTACTCAGGAGGCTGAGGCAGGAGAATCACTTGAACCTGAGAGGCAGAGGTTGTAGTGAGATCGTGCCACTGTTCTCCAGCTTGGGTGACACAGCGAGACTCCATCCCAGAAAAAATATTCGATTGAATTTGATATTTGATTTTGAGGTCATTCAGGTTGCTGAATGAATGTCTGATTTTGGGAATAGATACCTTGGGCTATTATATCTTTGAATACTATATATTCATCTTTGAGGAATTCAGAGAAAAACATATATTTATTCTTGTATTGGAAGACGAGGCTTGAAAATGAAATACAAATGATTAGGCCCAAGGAGGAAAAACTAGAGGTAGTAAAGAGAGTGATAATATAAATAAGCAAGAGTATGGACAAAAATATTGTCTGTATTATACCATAAAAGCAATTAAAGCAATTAAGAAGTGATAAAACTCCTGTCTTCTGTATTGACTGAATTGTTTACAAACTCCCAGAATTCACAGACACTTTAAGTGGACATTTTTCACTTTCATTTTCCCTTTCTTTCTTTCTGTCTTTCTTTCTTTCTATTTCTTTCTTTCCTTCCTTCCTTCCTTTCTTTCTTTCCTTCTTTCTTCTTTCTCTCTTTCTTTCTTCGCCTTCCTTCCTTCCTTTCTCTTTCTTTCTTTCTTTTTCTTTCTTTTCTTTCTCTCTCTCTTTCTTCCTCTTTCTCTCTTTCTTTCTCCCTCCCTCCCTTCCTTCCTTCTTTCCTTCCTTCCCTCCCTCCCTTCCCTCCCTCCCTCCCTCCTTCCTTCCTTCCTTCCTTCTTTTACTTACATAAATGTGCTAATAATTTGCTTGTGGCTACCCAATATCTAAATCCATTCTAATTTAGGAAAAATTTTGCATGATTATTTGTAGGAGGTGGAGTACATCTAACCCAAAAATCTGGGGCTGTAAATTTCTTTAATTTAAATAAATCAACCAATAAATTACTAAATGCATAAGGATTGCCATTAAACTTGAGAATATCAATTAGCAGGCAATTTGAGAGCCTTCTCTGCAAATATCTTTGTAGGTTTTATAATTTTAACTACTGTCAGACAAGTTAGCCTGCCACAGTTTCATGGATGCTGGAAGAAGACACAAGACTTGTGGATCAAAGTCAAAGGATAGTTTATCACTCATAGCAATAGGGCAGCTTATTGCTCACAGGAATAGCAGCAGCCAGAATACTAAATATTTTTGTATCCATTTCCTGAGTCCCATTTCCACATGGCTATATAAAGAGGGCCAGATGACCTATGCACACTCAGTGAGATGTATGACAAAATATGGGCCTTAGGAATCTGAATATGCTGTGGCCAATTGGCACACTTGGCATATGCTTTAGAGGGAGGCACTATCTAACTCTATTTTTAAAGATAATTCCCAATACAAGCATGCTTTAAAAGATTGTCCAAAGCAAAGAGCAGTCAATGACTTGCTTATAAGACCTATGAAAACTTGATAGACCAATGGGAAATGTATTGTATTTAGTCCAACACCAGTAGATCACAATCATTCAAGATTATCAGATTAAGCATGCATGCCTCAGAGTATTACACTTAGGATATAAGGGAAAAAAATCTTACCTGGAATATTTTATTATTTATATATTTAATGCTACTATTCTTAAGTAGAAAGAAAGTTATCTTACATAAAAAATGTCAGATGTGAACCCCATTTATAGATCTGTTATTAGGATGAAAAGTTGTTTGTAAACTGATATGAACAAAGTGTTATATATCTCTTCTAAGATGATTACAGGTACACTTTACGATTGTTTTACAGATGTTAAAGCTAAAGATAGTAATAGTGAAAGGGCAAATCCAACTTTACTTTCAAAGATTAATAAGGGGCTAAGTTATGTCTTGTGACTCTGAGAGTTCTTTGTTTTGTATTGCTTGGTTTTAAAGGAATATGTTCACTGGTGTTAAATGCTAGGCTGATAACAAGCAAACATGATCATTGAAAATTATAAAGTTTGTTTTTTCTCTGTATTTACTAGACATCTTGTTTCACAATATATTCATTTTTAAATACATACACAGAATTACTTCTTAAATTTGTATTTTTTCCTTTGATAATGCTACTTCTATGGCATTAACAACTCAATACAATTTCTAGTTTTCTCCATTTTCATGAATGTTACTGACAATGGCATTATTACTAGATACACAAGGGGGTCTGAAAATACAAAATCTGACCTTTATCGCTAATGTGATCAGCATGGGCTGCCATCCTTCATGGTGTGACATAACTGCTGTTTTGATAACTGACTACAATCAATCCTCTGCACTTGCTTGATTCAGCAGAGCTGAATTGCTTTGAAGCCCTTCTCCCTGAGAAAACTGATTTTACTCTGGAAATTGGTGAGTAATGTTTCTCTTACTCTATACAGATTTGAGGGAATCTAATAAAATTGTTACCAAAGCATAATGACAATGTGTGTGTAAGCATAATTTAAATAAACATACCTTTAAAACTCAGCTGTGAACCAAAATTGAATTTAGTGATTTGGATGTCAGAAACTTAGAATGAATGTCTTAGGGAGTGGGGCTAAAAGAAGAAAATCTAATGTCATTTGACATGCTGTTAGGTTCCATGTTAGTCTTATTAAACTCATAATAAAACTGAATATCAATAAAAAGCAATGTTTTCTAAGACCTAAAATTAAAGCAAAGGTAGAAAGTGTAAACTTTAAAAATGCCACTTGATATGGTTTGGCTCTGTGTCCCCACCCAAATCTCATCTTGAATTGTAATCCCCACATGTAAAGGGAGGGACCTGTAATTCCCTGTGTCAAGAGAGGGAGGTGATTGGATCATGGAGACAGTTCTCCCATGCTGTTCTCGTGATAGTGAGTGAGTTCTCACGAGATCTGATGGTTTTATAAGTGTTTGGACTTTCATCGTTCATTCTCCTCCCTCCTACTGCCTTGTGAAGAAGGTGCTTGCTTCCTTTTCACCTTCCACCATGATTGTAAGTTTCCTGAGGCCTCCCCAGCCATCCAGAACCATGAGAATTCAATTAAACCTCTTTCCTTTATATATTATCCAGCTTGGGGTATTTCTCTATAGCAGTGTGAAAACAGACTAATACACCACTTCATTTATGTTTACCTTCATGACTTGGAGGAAAAAAAAATTTTTTAATTATACTTTAAGTTTTAGGGTACGTGTGCACAATGTGCAGGTTTGTTACATATGCATACGTCTGCCATGTTGATGTGCTGCACCCATTAACTCATCATTTAACATTAGGTATATCTCCTAATGCTATCCTTTCCCCCACCCCACAACAGGCCCTGGTGTGTGATGTTCCCCTTCCTGTGTCCATGTGTTCTCATTGTTCAATTCCCACCTATGAGTGAGAACATGCGGTGTTTGGTTTTTCATCCTCACAATAGTTTGCTGAGAATGATGGTTTCCAGCTTCATCCATGTTCCTACAAAGGACATGAACTCATCATTTTTAATGGCTGCATAGTATTCCATGGTGTATATGTGCCACATTTTCTTCATCCAGTCTATCATTGTTGGACATGTGGCTTGGTTCCAAGTCTTTGCTATTGTGAATAGTGCCGCAATAAACATATGTGTGCATGTGTCTTTATAGCAGCATGATTTATAATCCCTTGGGTATATACCCAGTAACGGGATGGCTGGGTCAAATGGTATTTCTAGTTCTAGATCCCTGAGGAATCGCCACACTGTCTTCCACAATGGTTGAACTAGTTTCCAGTCCCAACAACAGTGTAAAAATGTTCCTGTTTCTCCACATCCTCTCCAGCACCTGTTGTTTCCTGACTTTTTAATGATCGCCATTCTAACTGGTGTGAGATGGTACCTCATTGCGGTTTTGATTTGCATTTCTCTGATGGCCAGTGATGATGAGCATTTTTTCATGTGTCTTTTGGCTGCATAAAAGTCTTCTTTTAGAAGTGTCTGTTCATATCCTTTGCCCACTTTTTGATGGGGTTGTTTGTTTTTTTCTTGTAAATTTGTTTGAGTTGTTTGTAGATTCTGGATATTAGCCCTTTGTCAGATGAGTAGATTGCCAAAATTTTCTCCTATTCTGTAGGTTGCCTGTTCACTCTGATGGTAGTTTCTTTTGCTGTGCAGAAGCTCTTTAGTTTAATTAGATCCCATTTGTCAATTTTGGCTTTTGTTGCCATTGCTGTTGGTGTTTTAGATGTGAAATCCTTGCCCATGCCTATGTCCTGAATGGTATTGCCTAGGTTTTCTTCTAGGGTTTTTATGGTTTTAGGTCTAACATTTAAGTCTTTAATCCATCTTGAATTAATTTTTGTATGAGGTGTAACGAAGGGATCCAGTTTCAGCTTTCTACATATGGCTAGCCAGTTTTCCCAGCACCATTTATTAAATAGGGAATCCTTTCCCCATTACTTGTTTTTGTCAGGTTTGTAAAAGATCCGATGGTTGTACATATGTGGCATTATTTCTGAGGGCTCTGTTCTGTTCCATTTGTCTATATCTCTGTTTTGGTACCAGTACCATGCTGTTTTGGTTACTGTAGCCTTGTAGTATAGTTTGAAGTCAGGTAGTGTGATGCCTCCAGCTTTGTTCTTTTGGCTTAGGATTGACTTGGCAATGTTGGCTCTTTTTTGGTTCCATATGAAATTTAAAGTAGTTTTTTTCCAATTCTGTGAAGAAAGTCATTGGTAGCTTGGTGGGGATGGCATTGAATCTATAAATTACCTTGGACGGTATGGCCATTTTCACAATATTGTTTCTTCCTACCCATGAGCATGGAATGTTCTTCCATTTGTTTGTATCTTCTTTTATTTATTTGAGCAGTGGTTTGTAGTTCTCCTTGAAGGGGTCCTTCACATCCCTTATAAGTTGGATTCCTAGGTATTTTATCCTCTTTGAAGCAATTGTGAATGGGAGTTCACTGGAAAAATGTTTTTGAGTAACATGAGACTCTCCAGAAATGATTATGTCCATGCTTATCATTTTGTGGATTCAAAAACAAAAGAACAGAGGTATGAAGTCGCATTTCCAACAACAGTGTTGATACTAGCATAAAGTCTTGGGTCAGTAACTGGTCAGAAAGAAGAGACGTGGGTCACAGCAGAAGCTTATCCACAAAGAGCTAAGAGAGGGAGGGAGAAAGCCCCCAAGAGCCAGCTCTTGTCAAGACAGAAGTATATGAATATTGAATGCACCACAAGGTGGGGCTTTAAATGACTTACCTGTAGAAACATAAAATCTATTGGTTTATTTATGATTGCTGGTGTCCCCATATACACTGTTCAATCAAATCCTATTGATGTCTTTGTGTGCCAGTAAAATTACAAATTTGTGGTATCCCATAACAGTTTATATCACGTTGACTTTGGCTGTGATATTTTATACTCTTTGTCATCTTATAACTAAGTAGCCTTTGGGAAAGCTGAATACAGAAATTCTTTTTAAACATTGAATAGGAACATTTTAGCTGTTATCTTTTTCCTTCCCCTCAGCAATTTTCCTTGTTTTAAAAGCAGATACATTAAAATCTCTCTCTCTCTTTTTTTTTTTTTTTTTTTTTTTTACCTTAAGTTTACTCAAAGCATGGTATCAACTGATCAACATTGTTATGTTGTTGGTATAATGATGTCAGTGTTTCCTCAGCTGAGTAGCCAATTATTTAACCACTGTCTTCATCACAAGACAAGGTGCCTCTCTTAGATCAGCTGAAATGTTCATTAGTTATTTCTTCATCTTTCTAGACCCTTGACATCTTGTCTGATATTTCTTTACTTTCATTTGCAAAGCCCCATGTGTGTACACAGGGAAAAGTACAAACAAGTGGATTCACATACATGTTCTACTTCATTGATATGAATGAAATCTATTACTCTTGTTGGACCCGATTAATGAAAAGAGGTACTAGGGTTAAATGATGGCTGCTATGATGATATACAAAAAGGCACTGTCCACACACAGTTACATTTGATAATGTGTTACTTCATGTCCTTTTATTTATTTGTTTGTCTATTTTCCCCTCCCATATGCTTTGAGAACATAAAACTTCTCTACTAACTAGTTTGTATCTCCTTAAAATTCTGCCTCAATATTGTACTCCATATGCCATGAACAATTAATAAATTATGTTGACTTTACTTCAAAATATATTACTGCACCTGTTTCTCTCAAAATATTCTGAATAAGCTGGATTTTATACTTTCTGAAGCCACTGAGGAACAAGTTTGCTTAAATCTTTGCATTTGACTTTGGCAGTTAATAAGCATCAGATTTAGGTACATTTAATATTATTCTCTTCTATCCCCTCTATCCTGCTCCACTTTGTGAAATTGTTAAATCTGTCATTCTTTTTCATGGAGAGACAAGTGGTCTTAATTAGAATTATGCACATTTTAGAAGTGGAGGAAACTTTGTCAGTCACCAAAGAGGAACCCGGGACCTCCACTGACTCATGTTTAAGGTTCAGGCCACAGAACTGCTTTAGGAGCACAGCCAGAACTATGAACTAACTTTTGGCCAGCAGAATTTTTGTAAGGTGCCACACTGATATTAAAAAATGATTGGTTGTATTGGCTAGGAATTGTATTGCAGTCCATTGCTTAACTCTACACCAAATTTTCCTCTAAGAATAGCTTCAGTTATTTTCCCCCTTTAAACCTCAAATTCTGGCTAATCCCTGTTATTTATCAAGATCACAAGGATCCTGTGCATTTGACAGCTTTTGCTGTAATGTAACCTTAGGGGCTGCCAGTGAAGAAACAAATTAACATTTTCCTGCTCCTCAACCCCCCAGTGTAAAAGGAAGAGCTTCAGTGCATTATTTGGAAAGAGAAGGCAAGGGTCATTTTATTTGTATTCAGTTTAACCTCGCAGGGCAGGTTGTTGACGCTGGAACTGGCAAATAGAAAACCGTTAAGAACTATTAAGTTCTCATTAGTGATACCCCTGGATTAGAGCCATGTGGTATAGGACGTCATTTGATAGTAAATATTAAAGAATATTTATGAAAAGAAGAGAAAGGCACGTCTGCATTATTTAGAAGAAGAAAATAGAAGAGTAGAATTTAATTGCTATCAAAACCGGGTCAGAGCCTAATTATGATTTCAGAGGCATGTAATTTTACCTTCTCATTTATTGACTTCGTCATTGTTTGTGGCAATGCTATGGCTCAAAGAATAAAGTGCTTTCAGAAATGTGAGGAGCTCAGAATCATTATTAAATTCAGGCTGTCTATACAATTAATAATTAAATGAAATTTTATCTTTACTAGTTTTCAGAATGGTTTGTTATGAGATAAGGTAATATTAATCCATCTGCCAGGGGACAATCTGAAAAAGAAAAAACTCATATCAATTAATTTATCCTACTTTGAAAGTCTATATATGGACTGAATTGTGGCATGCCAATTATTAATGATTTATGAATTCTTATATGCCATTAATAATTTAAGGTGCAGGAAAACAAGGACAACAGCACAAATTGGCACATTGGTGGCACAGCAAATATCTATAAAACATGCATACAAAACTTGCATCTAACACAGGGCAACAGAAGAAAAGCTCTGGATCACATCTTGAGAAAACCAGCATGATTAATTTGTGAACTTTATGTATTTTTTTTAACATTTTCTCATAACAAATTCTTGATTATATGTATAGCATATGAAGACATTAAGTGGTCATTTGATTTAGGTGCAGGTCTCCTAAAATTTATTAGCTTTTCTTCCATAAGCATTCACCTGGAGGTCAGTTATTAGAATTTTTAAAGCAAGTTGGATTCATTATTTTTGAAAGTTGAATGTTTGCTTTTACATTTGTTTTAAAATTATTATTTTTCTCTTCATATCTAGAAAATCACGTTTACCCGAACTAGGAGGGAAAAAATAACTAACATACATATAACTTGGAAGAGCAAAAAAGAATTATAACTAGAAAGGCAGAATTTAAAAGTAGAAACAATACAAATCCCCAGAATTCAATTTGACTTGAAAACAGTTTTTGTGGAAAGACCAAAATTCAGCAAAGCTGATTTTTTAAAGGCTTATTTAAATGCAATGTTTGCTTTTAACATACTGTGTGACCATATGCACGTCCCTGTGCCTATTTTAACTTTTTTTCTGTAAAGTTCAGTTAATAAATTATAGTTTATTGGCTTGTAGTGAGAATGTAAAAGTGAAGTACAGTGTTATATTTCAAAGCCGCCACTTTTGGTGTTAGATTAAAATTCCATTAAAATTGGGAGAGACATTTATTCTTTCTAGTTTTCTGTGTCTTCATCTGCAAAATGTTGTGAGAGTTGGAGATAAAATATGTGAAGTACCTGGTACACAGTAGGTATTTAGTCAATAGATCTATTTTTTAATCTTGTTATACAAGACTTTGAAGGAAGATTAATAACCTATGTTAAGTACCCTCGATGGGCAGTTTTCTACTAATATTGAGGAAAAGATAATGTTATGCAAATAACAATTTTATATTTTTATGAAACCATATAATTTTTACATGTACCTTGAATCAAACTGTTACGACAAATTAAACTCCAGGATGAAAAGGTATTTTGTCAAACCTGCCATTCATCAGAGTCCCCATTTCAATTATGAGTTTTATCCTACAGCATCTGTTGGATATTTTTCTTTTGCACTGAAAGTTTTAGAATTTACTAGCAAAAGCCTATTTCATGCCACAGATAGAAGACATTTTAGCGACAGCCTTGGATACAAGTACGTATAAAAATTAGTTTGGTAACAATAAGTCCAAATAGATACTTTGAGCATCTTTGAATCCGGGGTACGAAGCTCCGTAAACAAGTCTGCTTTTGTACCTGTGTCAAGAAGTGAATGGAACTTAGAGAGACTGAATATAGTGGATACTTTAGAGGCATGGAAATTAAAAACAGGAAGAGATATTCCCTGTGGAGATAAAAGCGTGAGATAATGATGGAAAACGTCTCTAGCAGCAGAAAGGCACAGTGAAAAGCAAATAGGTAGCTCATTAAAGGTTGAAGGTTAATTGAGGATGTCTATTCTTATGGTTTACAACTATGTATATAACATCATGCTAGATGAGGTGGGGATACAATGCATGGCATTCTTCATTTATTTACCTATGTGAAAAGTCAAAGATCTCTTATGTGGAGGAGACATTAGTGGTTATTTACTTTGATCCATGTGCAATTTTACATCCCATAAAATCAATTTACAAAGTGTTCCTTGGCTGAAGTGAGAATTTTAGTAGCAATAGTTATTTTGATTCATATTGCTTGTTTTCATATCTCTGTTTTTGTTTGATTAAGGATATGTGTGACTTAGACTTTGCATCGTTTGGTTCCATTTAAATTGGTAGTTTATAAGGGCAACAGAAGCCTTGTAGGAATCCTGGTAGTTGGCTGCTCAGCAACAGGAAAATGAATAAATGTATGATTGGCAA
This sequence comes from Pongo abelii, assembly GCF_028885655.2. NCBI lineage: Eukaryota > Metazoa > Chordata > Mammalia > Primates > Hominidae > Pongo > Pongo abelii. Next base: position 66,654,456 of record NC_071999.2, read on the forward strand.
CCTGAACTCTGCTCATAGCTACAATAAAAAGTAAATTAATAATAACAATAAAGATTCTGTGACAACGTATTTCAGGTTAATTTATATCCACTAAGTATTTAACTGTTTTTAGGAAAAAGCAAAACAAAACAAAGCCCTATAGAAAACACAAGATAATTGTGGTTACCAAATCTTAAAAAGACAGGTAATATTTGTCATAGAGGGACATTAGGAGTTTTTATCTAAAGATAGAAGTGACCACAGACAAATTTCGTTATACTGTTTGCTGCAAAGAGAAAGGGATCAATTTTGTCTCCCAGGTGTGCCACATACTTTACCAAAGGAAACAACAGTACATTCCAAATGAGTTTCTTTTTATTGTAATAATTGTTATTGTTTTAAAAAGCCTGAGAGAGGAAACCTTCAAAACATTTTTTTTTGTAGCCATATCTTCTCTAATTGCAATTTTAGTTACCTAATTTAGATGCAAATTTGTCTTTGAGACATAAATCATATTAAATTTGTTGTAAAAATTGGAGAATTAAAATTTTAATAACTGCAAAGAATAAAAAATTTTTACTATATTTGCAGTCTAACAAATTAACCTGCCATAGTTTCATGAATGGTTATAGAAAACACAAGACCATTGGGTCAGAGGTTAAGGACAGTTTATTACCTACAGCAATAGCAAGAGACAGAGTCTTAGCATTTTGCACATTTTCCAAATCCCCAATTCCCATAGGGCAACACAAAGAGAGCCAGGTGACAAATGCACACATAATAGTTGCATTCAGGAAAGCAAGCCTGACCTTAGGGGACTTGAAGCTTGCTACTCTGTCTTCTGGAGAGAGACTGTACTAATCAGTTTTCTCCAGAGAAAGAGAACCAATAGGATATATAGGTAAATAAGCAGAGATTTATTATCAGAATAGGCTCACATAATTAGGGAGGCCAAGAAGTCCTAATATAAGCTGTCTGCAAGCTGGAGAATACAAAAATCTGTGGTGTGTTTCAGTACAAGTCCAAAGGCTGGACAGCTTCAGGGCCACTAGTATAAGTCCTGGAGCCTGAAGGCCCAAGAACCAGAAACTCTGATGTTCATGGGTAGGAGAATATGGATGTTTCAACTAAAGAAGAAAGAGCATTAGCCCCTCATCTGCCTTTTTGTTATATTCAACCTATATAATGCCCTCCTACATTTGTGAGGATGGATCTTCCACACTCAGTTTAGCATTTCAAATGCTAATCTCTTCCAGAAACACCTTCACAGACACACCCAAAAATAATGTTTTATCAGCTATCCAGGCATCCCTTAACCCAGTTAAGCTGACATAAAATTAACCATTACAGAGACATTATCTCTATTACACGGAACAGTAAGCATGCCTTCTCTTTGTTCCAGGGAAAAGGAGTCATTATCTTTATCTTCCAAGGCTTGAAGCAAACCTGTCTTCTCCTCAAGAGAGAGACTGTATTTCTATATTCTAATGCTCTTTGCTGTATAAACACCCTGAAAAAGATAATGTAGAGCAAAGAGCAGTCAGTGTCTCATTTTGCTAGATTAGAACAAACAAATAGAAAAGCGCATCTCAACAATAAAATGCACAATATAATTCCCTAGAACAAATATGAGATAGAAGTAAACATTGAGATAGATGTAACATGGTTAATGTTCATTTATAATGCTTCAGTTGAACATCAAATTGGGTAGCAACATTTTTTGTTTTTTTAATAATACAAGATATCCAAGTAGTAAGGTTTAGGTAAGCATCACAGTTCTTTTAACTTTTTCTACAAAATCTGAAATGTGAACGAATGGTATGTAGTTGTTGCACTGTTATGCAAAGCATTATGGCAGTACCAAAAAATTATGTTCCCTGAAATGGTTTATCATATCTCTGGGGAGACATAAAGTTCATATATGAAGCATACTAGAGAACAATCTATGGAGATATATATTATAAGATTATGAGTATAAAATTAATATCCTATAGATTTAGTTTATAAGCCATTTTAACATGTATTGCCTTATTTTGTATCCTCACCTCATTTGTATTGCCATATTTCATCAATTTTATAATTTAAACTTTTTATTATCTCTGAAATAATCATGAATCTTATACTTGATGGCACCTTGCAAATAAAATAGCCGTATTTTCTGAGAGGTACAGGTAATATTAGTACATTTTTCACCATTTGAAATATATAATTTCCATTTGGAAAGAAAGTGAAGCTCAAAAATGTGTAGTTATTTTCCCAGAACAGCACAGCCAATAGATGTTATCGCAAAACTTAAGCCCTTTTAGAATAAAAGATAGAATACACTGTAATTTAACAACAAGAACTTTCTGCCCCATGGTTCAACACTTCACACTATTCCATTATGGAAGACATTAAGAGTTTTAAAAGAAATAGTATTTTTTTAGATTAACTTAATATCAAAAGGATCATTTGCCTGAGTCCTGATAAGAATTTCATCAAAGAGGAGTCCCCGGGCAAGATGGCCGAATAGGAACCCCTCTGGTCTATAGCTCCCAGTGAGACCAATGCAGAAGGCAGGTGATTTCTGCATTTCCAACTCAGGTACCCAGTTCATCTCATTCAGACTGGTTGGACAGTGGCTGCAGCCCACGGAAGGCAAGCAGAAGCAGGGTGGGGTGTTGCCTCACCAGGGAAGTGCAAGAGGTTGGGGAACTCCCTCCCTTACCCAAGGGAAGTCATGAGGGACTGTGCCTTGAGGGACAGTGCTATCTGGCCCAGTTACTGTGCTTTTTCTATGGTCTTTGCAAATCGCAGACCAAGAGATTCCCTCGGGTGCCTACACCACAAGGGCCTGGGTTTCAAGCACAAAACTGGGCAGCCATTTGGGGAGACACCGAGATAGCTGCAGGAGTTTTTTTCACACCCCAGTGGTGCCTGGAACTCCAGTAAAACAGAACCTTTCACTCCCTTGGAAAGGGGGCTGACGCCAGGGAGACAACTGGCCTTGCTCAGCAGATCTGACCCTCATGGAGCCCAGCAAGCTAAGATCCACTGGCTTGAAATTCTCGCTGCCAGCACAGCAGTCTGAAATTGACTGCTGGCGGGGAGAGGGACATCCGCCATTACTGAGGCTTGAGTAGGTGGTTTTCCCCTCACAGTGTAAACAAAGCCGCCTGGAAGTTAGGACTGGGTGGAGCCCACTGCAGCTGGCCAAAGCCCCTGTAGCCAGACTGCCTCTCTAGATTCATCCTCTCTGGGCAAGCCGTCTCTGAGAGAAAGGCAGCAGCCCTAGTCAGGGGCTTATAGTTAAAACTCCCATCTCCCTGGGACTGAGCACCTGGGGGAAGGCGTGGCTGTGGGCGCAGCTTCAGCAGATTTAAACGTTCCTTCCTGTCTACTCTGAAGAGAGCAGTGGAACTCCCAGTACAGCGCTTGAACTCTGCTAAGGGACAGACTGCCTCCTCAAGTGGGTCCCTGACCCCCATGCCTCCTGATGGAGAGATGCCTCCCAGCAGGGGTCGACAGACACCTCATACAGGAGAGCTCCAGCTGGCATCTGGCAGGTGTCCCTCTGGGAGGAAGTTTCCAAAGGAAGGAGCAGGCAGCAATCTGGGCTATTCTGCAGCCCCTGCTGGTGATACCCAGGCAAACAGGGTCTGGAGTCAACCCCCAGCAAACTCCAGCAGACCTGCAGAAGAAGGGCCTGACTGTTAGAAGGAAAACTAATAATCAGAAAGTGATAGCATCAACGTCAACAAAGAGGACGACCACATAAAAACTCCACCACCATCAAAGACCAACGTTAGATAAATCCACGGAGATGAGGAAAAAACAGCACAAAAAGGCTGGAAATTCCAGAAACCAGAATGCCTATACTAAATATGGAAAGGAAAAACAGGTACCAGACACTGCAAAAACAAACTAAAATGTAAAGACCATCAACATCATGAAGAAACTGCGTCAACTAATGGGCAAAATAACCAGCCAGCATCATAATGACAGGATCAAATTCACACATAACAATATCAGCCTTAAAGGTAAATGGGCTAAACACTTATATTAAAAGGCACAGACAGGCAAATTGGATAAAGAGTCAAGACCAATCGGTGTGCTGTATTCAGGAGATCCATCTCATGTGAAAAGACACACATAGGCTGAAAATAAAGAAATGGAGGAAGACTTACCAAGCAAATGGAAAGAAAAAAAAAAAAAAGCAGGGGTTGCAATCATAGTCTCTGATAAAACAGACTTTAAGCCAAAAAAGATCAAAAAAGACAAAGAAGGGCACTATATTGGTAAAGGGATCAATGCAACAAGAAGAGCTACCCTAAATATATATGCAACCAATACAGGAGCACCCAGATTCATAAAGCAAGTTCTTAGAGACCTACAAAGAGACTTAGACTTCCACACAATCATAGTGGGAAACTTTAATACCCCACTGTCAATATTAGACAGATCAATGAGACAGAAAATTAACAAGAATATTCAGGACTTGAACTCAGCTCTGGACCAAGCAGACCTAATAGACATCTACAGAACTCTTCACCCCAAATCAACAGAATATGCATTCTTCTCAACACCACGTAGCACTTATTCTAAAATTGACCGCATAATTGGAAGTAAAACACTCCTCAGCAAATGCAAAAGAATGGAAATCATAACAGTCTCTCAGACCACAGTGTAATCAAATTAGAACTCAGGATTAAGAAACTCACTCAAAACCACACAACTGCATGGAAACTGAACAACCTGCTCCTGAATGACTATTGGGTAAATAATGAAAATAAGCAGAACTAAGTAAGTTCTTTGAAACCAATGAGAACAAAGACACAATGTACCAGAATCTGTGGGACACGGCTAAAGCCATGTTTAGCAGGAAATTTATAGCACTAAGTGCCCACAGGAGAAAGCAGAAAGATCTAAAGTCGACACCCTAACAACACAATTAAAAGAACTAGAGAAGCAAGAGCAAACAAATTCAGAAGCTAGCAGAAGACAAGAAATAACTAAGATCAGAGCAAAACTGAAGGCTATAGAGACACAAAAAACTCTTCAAAAAATCAATGAATCCAGGACCTGGTTTTTTGAAAAGATTAACAAAATAGATGATCTAGCCAGACTAATAAGGAAGGAAAGAGACAAGAATTAAATGGACAGAATAAAAAATGATAAAGGAGAAATCACTACTTATCCCACAGAAATATGAACTACCATCGGAGAATACTATAAACACC